>NC_141699.1:284291190-285535833 GCF_964263255.1 Lissotriton vulgaris
ATGTATGGTGGGACTCTGAGGCGCATGCCAGTTTTGAGTGGCGGTTCCTTTGTTGAATGCATTTGTTAATTTTTTCCTGATGAAAAGTGTTTGTATTCTAGGTATGCTTAGTGAGTGATTCAAAGCAGCTTGTAACCAATAGGTAACCAATATAAGGCAGGGGAGATGTGGGTGTGTGACTTGGCAGACATATATTTTGCTTCCATAATTACATTTTTGTGAGCTGCCCTTTTCTCTCTGATTAACACCCTGTCTTTATGTTAAATTACAGCGATAAGGTCTGCCTTAGCCACACTACGACTATTATTGTACCACGGGTGACGAGGTCTTCTAGCCCCCCTTGATCTTTTATTGGGGTTAACGATGTTAGCCATAGTGGATAATAGAGCTTGATGGTTATTAAAGATTTTGGAAAAGGATTTAGGGATACTGTCATTCAAGGTGAATTGTTTCACAGCTAAAAGAAATGGAATGATTGTTTGGTATAAAGAAGCCAGCTTTTCTTGAAATTGGCAAAGATCACCACAGCGAACTCTCCTCCTGCCAATGGTCAGTTTTAACCTGAGGTCAGGTAGTGTTAGTGTTTACGATACATGCTTAACACAGGGTGAGATTACCTCTATGATGAGTGCGTTGTGGTCACTATCGTGACAGGGGATGATTTTGAAGTTTAACACCCTGTGCCAAGATTTCGTATCTACCAAAATGTAATCTATTATAGAGGCTTGTCCTAATCTGTTAAAGGTGTTTTCCCCCTTTATTTTGGAGTTTCTTCGATCATTACATGCTCTTAATGGGAGGTACAGTGAGAGGGGATTCATCTGTAACACCAATGGGGTCCATGCCCATGCTGGTGGAATTCTGGGCTTTGGAATGGCCCAATGAAGGTCCTCATCACTTGGATTACCTGAACCCAGGCCATTTGATGGTTCGAACTGGCAGTTGAAGTCTCCGCCTATGATTACCCAAACGTTGTCAGGGATTGTTAGCAAAAGGGCGGTCAGATGGTCAAGTCGGTGATTCTTGGCAATAGCAGACCAGGCGTGAGTAGACATTTATTAAAGCAATTCTAACCTTTGTAGAGAAGGTCAGAAAGATACAAAGGATGTCATGTGAGGATGTCTCTATCTGCTTCACAGCACAACCCAGATGTACGCAGTACGGTGACGTGCAGCTGACATAGCCTTGCGCTGTTGGAGCGCGAGGTGCTGCTTTAAATTCTTCTTGCACTTAGTTTTAATAATTTTAATAATACGCTATAGACGCTTGCATAAAACTTATATTTTACAGTGTGTTGAACTGCCACTTTGCGTGACCGCATTGCCCACCTGTAAGAGCGGACTTGCCTTCAAAGGCCAGCATTCTAGTTGTTTTCTATCCGGCCCCATAAAGAACGCGATGCTGCGACCGCACTGAAGGCGCACCAAAGGCAAGCCCGTCTGCACCCGTTTGCACCCGTCTGCGCCCATCGGGCCTGGAGTGCGACCAGCACCAGGACCCTTGCCTGTTTTCTGCATACCAACACGCAGAGTGAACTCCTCAATCTAAATATTGGTGAGTGTGCTAAACCCACACTATAGCTGAACTGAGAGAATTTCAGCCCCAGAAGATGCAACTCTTGTGGCCTGATGATACCAATAACCAACACCTTGAGATAGTTAGTGTGCGACCATTACCATGGTCTGATCATTCCGCAGTATATTTCAGCATACTGACCCTTCAAACCAGTAGGTGCTGTCGTAAATGACCTGGTATGGTCAAATCACGCTCTTAGAAATCTATCCAAAAAAATTATCAGATAACAGCTCTAGTGAGGAATCCCCTGGATGTGGCATCTGACTCCCACGCTGCAGCCAGAAACTTTGAAATCGGGCTTAGTTAATAAGTAAATACGCTTGCTCCTGAAATCACTAAGCACTCTCCGAGTAATCAAGCCACCTCACCTTGGTATTCGGCTGAGCTCAGACAAATTAAAGTCAAATGTAGATGTCAGGAGCGTATTTGGAGATCGGATTATATTGTGGATCATAAAAAGGACTATAATATCACCGTAGAGGAATATAAGGCAGCTATAAAACTTGCTAGGATTTAGACAGCTAAATTTTCCTCTAAGGAGTTATTCAAAACTGTGACATCCCTATCAAAGTGTCCGCGGTGTAGTTTATTCTCAAAATTTGTGGACAAAATGGCCTCCTTTTTAGGTCTCGGGACCATTAAGCTGCGAAGCAGCTTCCGGTCAGGAGATCTTATGTTGTGTAGTAGGCAGTTTAGACCCGCCTCTCAGCTCTGTTCGCTTCCATTGGCTGGCTTCCTAAACAGAGGCCAGCCATTGGAAGAGAATTGAGTCACTCCGAACAAGCCCCGTCTTTTTCGGATTCGGGGGCGTAAGTTTTGCTGTTCTTTAGCTCGTGACGTCGTCCGTCACTCAGGACAGCAAAACACGCCCCCGAATTCGAAAAATTCCGGAAGCTTGAGGCTGCCATTTCTGCCCGACCGCCAGACGAGGCAGACCCTCCGTTGTCCCGATGCTGCATCCTGCCTCGGTTTCTTTCCTTCCGCCTTTTCTCTCTCAGCCTCCTCCTCTCCCTGCGCTCTTTCCTCTGCCGGACCCACATCCCTTCCTCCGCTTATGCCCACCCAGACCAGTCCCGCAGCTCTGCGCCTCTCCAGGCACGAGAGACCCTTTAGCACAGCCCGTGACCCGTGTGGGTCAAGGCGCTACTTGTGCAGTGGCTCCGTGAACCGGCTCTTCAGCCGTGTCTTTTTCCTGCCCCCCGCTGGAAGTGGAGTCCGGGGAGCAAGCACTGTTCAGTGACAGTCCGGTCACTTGCATGCAGCGGTCTAACTGGGGTTCCGAAAACACATACCCATGTGGCCACACAGTGAGGGTCATTGTATCCACCCTATCTGACGAAGCCCTTTTGACCTCAGCCTCTCTCACTTAACAAAAGTATCCTCTTAATTTCTTTACCCACCTCTGCGCCCACGCCGCCTATAGGTTGTCGGTTTCAGTACCGATAACTTGGTGGGGTTTGTTTTAAGGTAGTCTGTGGAGTGGGCTATCACTGGAAGCGGCCGTATGTAAATGAGGGCTAGTGACGTTACACGCAGATGGAAAAGGGAAGAGGCAGAATGGCTTCCCAGTGCCGGAGCCCTCGGTGCTCGGCGGGGAGGAAGGGGTTCCGGTGGGAGCTCGACTCCTGGCGGCACAGACTTATCCACTGTTTAGGTAAGAGAAAGACGCCCACCGCTGTCTTCGCATTTTCTCCTGAGGTCCGAGAGGCAGCGTTGTTTTGCACGGAAGTGAGCATGTAGGGTGCCAAAGCAAGAGGTGGCCAACGGGAGTTGGGGGCAGGGAGGAGTTGGGTTAAGCTGGTCTCCCAATGCCCACTCCATCATAACTCCCGTCTTATCTGGTGAGAATGGCAGTCTTCGAAAAACCTAACTGGGCCGCCTGAAAACATTTCCACGCTGGCTTCTTTGCCCCTCTGCATCAGCCTGTCATGGGGTTTGGAGGCTGCCGTTGTTTACGTGCCCCGTACCCGGAAGAGGGGTGGTAGAATAGATGAGGTCATGGGAGTCTTAAACTGAAAAAGGCCTACCTGCATCCATCTCGCGGCCTTTGACGGTTGGACAACGTGAACTTTTATATTTAAATGAAAGTCCTGCCTCAAGGGAATGAAGGATAGGGGTGCGACTCTCAAGGTGATAGTAGCTCCTCCTTTCATCGCAGGGGTTGACAGGGTATTTGCTCTCCGAGCTGTAGTACTGTTCAAACTTTGTACTGTAAATAGCGCGAGCGCCGTCGCACTCTAGGAATAGGACTACCGTCAACCCTCAAACTGTTCTTGTGTATAAGCCCCCCCATCCCCCGCCGTGTGATACGCTCAGATTTGTTTTTTTTTTCTCTGATGAACCACACGAGGACCTCCGGTAATCTTATGTTCGAAGTGTTGCCTAATAAAGAGCTGGCTGCTTTGTTTTTTGCCTCCTTCAGCCCCCTCTTTTTGGTAATCGGCTTCACACTGTCCAGTGATAATGGCAAGGGAGGCCATGAATGCAAACACACCCCTCTCCCGCCTTTGAACCCGGGATCCGATACTTCAAACTTCGCACTGAACGCTCCCCCGCCCTCTGCTGCTTGCTGCTGTCTAAGAAGAAGCAGCAGCAGCTCATCGACGGCAGGAGGCGGGGTGCGCTTATCTGGCTTGATTCTGAGAAATAAGCAGGGTCTGTGTGCAACCCTTTAGAAGCAGAGCCGCCTTCCAGTTTCTACAGCTGGTTCCAACCTGTCAGCACCACCGCGCCATCCTTCCACAGCACCACTGCGCCATCTTTCCACAGCACCACCACGCCATCCTTCCACAGCACCTCCGCGCCATCCTTCCACAGCACCACCGCGCCATCCTTCCACAGCACCACTGTGCCATCCTTCCACAGCGCCACGGCGCCATCCTTCCAAAGCACCACCGTGCCATCCTTCCACAGCACCACCGGGCCATCCTTCCACAGCACCACCGCGCCATCCTTCCACAGCACCACCGTGCCATCCTTCCACAGCACCACCGCGCCATCCTTCCACAGCACCACCGCGCCATCCTTCCACAGCACCACCACTCCATGCTTCCATAGCACCACCACTCTATCCTTCCACAGCACCATCCTTCTACAGCACCACCGCGCCATCCTTCTACAGTACCACCGCGCCATCCTTCTACAGCACCACCGCACCATCCTTCTACAACACCAATCCCCCATGCTCCAACAGCACCACTCCCCCATGATGTCACAGCACCACCACTCCATGCTTCCATAGCACCACCACTCTATCCTTCCACAGCACCATCCTTCCACAGCACCACCTCTCCATCCTTCTACATCACCACTGTGCCATCCTTCTACAGCACCACTCCCCCATGATTCCATAGCACCACCACTCCATGCTTCCATAGCACCACCACTCTATCCTTCCACAGCACCATCCTTCCACAGCCCCACCGCGCCATCCTTCCACAGCACCACCGCGCCATCCTTCCACAGCACCACTGCGCCATCCTTCCACAGCACCACTGCGCCATCCTTCCACAGCACCACCGCGCCATCCTTCCACAGCACCACCACTCCATGCTTCCATAGCACCACCACTCTATCCTTCCACAGCACCATCCTTCTACAGCACCACCGCACCATCCTTCTACAGTACCACCGCGCCATCCTTCTACAGCACCACCGCGCCATCCTTCTACAGCACCACTCCCCCATGCTTCCACAGCACCACTCCCCCATGATGTCACAGCACCACCACTCCATGCTTCCATAGCACCACCACTCTATCTTCCACAGCACCATCCTTTCACAGCACCACCTCTCCATCCTTCTACAGCACAACATCTCCATCCTTCTAAAGCACCACTGTGCCATCCTTCTACAGTACCACTCCCCCATGCTTCCACAGCACCACTCCCCCATGTTTCCACAGCACCACCACTCCATGCTTCCATAGCACCACCACTCTATCCTTCCACAGCACCACCACTCCATCCTTCCATAGCACCACCTCTCCATCCTTCCACAGCACCACTGCGCCATCCTTCCACAGCACCACTGCTCCATCCTTCCACAGCACCACTGCACCATCCTTCCACCGTACCACCGCTCCATACTTCCACAGCACCACCGCGCCATACTTCCACAGCACCACCGCACCATCCTACCACAGTCTGTGTGTGTACGTGGCTCTGTCTGTGTGTGTGTGTGGCTCTGTCTGTGTCTGTGCGTGGCTCTGTGTATGTGTGGCTCTGTCTGTGTGTATGTGTGCGCGGCTCTGTCTGTGTGTGTGTGCGCGGCTCTGTCTGTGTGCGCGGCTCTGTCTGTGTGTGTGTGTGTGCGCGGCTCTGTCCATGTGTGTGTGCGCAGCTCTGTCTGTGTGTGTGTGTGCGCGGCTCTGTCTGTGTGTGTGTGCGTGCATGGCTCTGTCTGTGGGTGTGGCTCTGTCTGTGTGCGCTGCTCTGTCTGTGTGCACGGCTCTGTCTGTGTGCGCGGTTCTGTCTGTGTGCGCGGCTCTGTCTGTTTGTGTGTGGCTCTGTGTATGGGTGCAAATGCAATAGGTCTCGCATTTGCGAGCGATTAAGCTATTGGCATTGTAAATGACAATGTCATTTATTTATATGTTTTAAAAACAAAAACATAAATAAAAATAATGTCATGACAATGCCTATAGCTCTAACTTTAAAAAATGCCGAGACCATTGCATTGTAAATGCTTGTTTCAAAAGAAATTTCAAACAGTCTATAACGAACTACTGAACTCAGCAAGTGATCCTGTGGGGAACAGTGAAGATCTATCGGAGGATCTTCCATCTCTGCATAGTTTGTCACGTTTTTCTGCTCTAGCGTCAGAACAATTGGCAAACTTGCTGTTACAAACCAAGTCAGGTTCTCCCCTGGACCCCTGTCCCCCACATATATTGCATTTGGCTTCAGAGGAAGTCAGTATTTTTCTTGACTCCTCTATTAAATGAGATCATTAGCTCCGGGGAATTTCCACATTCCTGGAAAAAGGCCTGTATTAGACCAATCTTAAAACAAGCATTTGTAATGCAATAGGTCTTGAATTTGAAAGAGTTTAAGATATTGGCATTATAAATGACAATGCCTTTTATTTATCTATTTTGTAAAACAAAACATAAATAAAAGGCATTGTCATTTACAATGCAAATAGCGCAAACTATTGCAAACGTAAGACCTATTGCATTGCAAATGCTACCTACTCATGCACTGCAGTGCAAGCACACCATAAGAAATTAAATTGTGTAGCAAACAGCCAATTGCATGGGTTGAGCGATGCTAAACTACTTTGCGTTGAGCCAAACCACTGTTTATGTATAATATATCGAATTTGTAACCATAGGTACACAGGAAGCTGCGCTGTGAAGCGAAACCGAAAACGACGAGAGAAACAAAATTGAGGAAGAAAGACTGAAGGGAATTAAGGGTTCAAAACATGGAATACATTGTGGAATAAAGACAAAATGAAACCGAAGTAGTGAATGTGTAAGGGGGAAATGGGGAGAGAAAGAATGAGAGTAAACAGAATGGAAGAAAATAGGTAGGAAATGTCAAAAGAGGAGTTAGAAACTGAAGGATGAGGAAAGAGCGAGAAACCGAAAGCCAAACCCAAATTCAGGCAGGAAAGAGAAAGACAAATTATATATCCTAAAAGAGGGTATGGAAAAGGGGAAGAGAAAAATCAAAAGGCAGAGCAGAGTATAACATGCGAAGAAAACAGAACAAGCATTGGAAATGCAATAGGGCTCGCATTAGGAAAGTTTGAGCTATTGGTGTTATAACTGATTTTTTTTTATGTATGTGTTTTTTTAAAAAAATAGCTCAATTATTAGCTTTGTCATTTACAATGCCAATAGTTAAAACTTTCGCAAATGTGACACCTATAGCATTTGTAATGCAACATGTTTTGTATTTACGTGACTTAGATGTATTAATATTACAAATAACAATGGCTTTTAATTTTTTTAAATAATTAATGCTTAAATAATTTATTTAATTTGTAATGGCAATAGCTTAAACTTTTGTAAATAAAATTTGTGAAGATTATGTTCAGTGTTTTATATTGTGATGAAAATCCAAGAACAGAAGTGAATTATTAACATTTTTTTGTGATTTGTAATAAAGCGTGAAAGCTTGAAAACAGCTTGAAACATTGAAAGAACATATTTGAACCAGTGATGCTGTGGTTGCGCTGAGTGATGCTGTGGTTCCGCTGAGTGATGCTGTGGTTACGCTGAGTGATGCTGTGGTTGCGCTGACTGGTGTGTGCATCGGTGTAGCTGTTTGGTGGGTGCATTGGTGGAGCTTAGTTGGAGCATCGGTGGGCTGTGTGGTGGGTGCATCGGTGGAGCTGTGTGGTGGGTGCCTCGGCGGAGCTGTGTGGTGGCTGCATCAGTGGAGCTGTGTGGTGGGTGCCTCCGTGGAGCTGTGTGGTGGGTGCCTCGGTGGAGCTGGGTTGTGGGTGATTCGGTGGAGCTGGGTGGTGGGTGCCTCGGTGGAGCTGGGTGGTGGGTGCATCGGTGGAGGTGTGTGGTGGGTGCATCGGTGGAGCTGTGTGGTGGGTGCATCGGTGGAGCTGTGTGGTGGGTGCATCTGTGGAGCTGTGTGGTGGGTGCATTGGTGGAGCTGTGTGGTGGGTGCTTTGGTGGAGCTGTGTGGTGGGTGCCTCTGTGGAGCTGTGTGGTGGGTGCCTCGGTGGAGCTGTGTGGTGGGTCCCTCGGTGGAGCTGTGTGGTGGGTGCCTCGGTGGAGCTGTGTGGTGGGTGCCTTAGTGGAGCTGTGTGGTGGGTGCCTCGGTGGAGCTCTGTGGTGGGTGCCTGGGTGGAGCTGTATGGTGGGTGCCTCGGTGGAGCTGTATGGTGGGTGCCTCGGTGGAGCTGTATGGTGGGTGCCTCGGTGGAGCTGTATGGTGGGTGCATCGGTGGCGCTGTGTGGTGGGTGAATCGGTAGAGCTGTGTGGTGGGTGAATCGGTGGAGCTGTGTGGTGGGTGAATCGGTGGAGCTGTGTGGTGGGTGCATGGGTGGAGCTGTGTGGTGGGTGCCTCGGTGGAGCTGTGTGGTGGGTCCCTCGGTGGAGCTGTGTGGTGGGTGCCTTGGTGGAGCTCTGTGGTGGGTGCCTCGGTGGAGCTGTATGGTGGGTGCCTCGGTGGAGCTGTATGGTGGGTGCCTCGGTGGAGCTGTATGGTGGTGGAGCTGTATGGTGGGTGCCTCGGTGGAGCTGTATGGTGGGTGCCTCGGTGGAGCTGTATGGTGGGTGCCTCGGTGGAGCTGTATGGTGGGTGCATCGGTGGCGCTGTGTGGTGGGTGAATCGGTAGAGCTTTGTGGTGGGTGAATCGGTGGAGCTGTGTGGTGGGTGAATCGGTGGAGCTGTGTGGTGGGTGCATGGGTGGAGCTGTGTGGTGGGTGCATTGGTGGAGCTGTGTGGTGGGTGAATCGGTCGAGCTGTGTGGTGGGTGAATCGGTGGAGCTGTGTGGTGGGTGCATGGGTGGAGCTGTGTGATGGGTGCTTTGGTGGAGCTGTGTGGTGGGTGCCTCTGTGGAGCTGTGTGGTGGGTGCCTCGGTGGAGCTGTGTGGTGGGTGCCTCGGTGGAGCTGTGTGGTGGGTGCCTCGGTAGAGCTGTGTGGTGGGTACCTTGGTGGAGCTGTGTGGTGGGTGCCTCAGTGGAGCTGTGTGGTGGGTTTATCAGTGGAGCTGTGTCGATGGAGCTGTGTGGTGGTTGCATCAGTGGAGCTGTGTGGTGGGTACATCGGTGGAGCTGTGTGGTGGGTGCATCGGTGGAGCTGTGTGTTGGGGTTATCAGTGGAGCTCTGTGGTGGGTGCATTGGTGGAGCTGTGACGGTGGAGCTGTGTGGTGGGTTTATCGGTGGAGCTGTGTCGGTGGAGCTGTGTCGATGGAGCTGTGTGGTGGTTGCATCAGTGGAGCTGTGTGGTGGGTGCATCGGTGGAGCTGTGTGGTGGGTGCATCGGTGGAGCTGTGTAGGTGGAGCTGTGTGGTGGGTGCCTTGGTGGAGCTGTATGGTGGGTGCCTCGGTGGAGCTGTGTGGTGGGTGCATCGGTGGAGCTGTGTGGTGGGTGCATGGGTGGAGCTGTGTGGTGGGTGCATTGGTGGAGCTGTGTGGTGGGTGAATCGGTGGAGCTGTGTGGTCGGTGAATAGGTGGAGCTGTGTGGTGGGTGAATCGGTGGAGCTGTGTGGTGGGTGCATGGGTGGAGCTGTGTGGTGGGTGCTTTGGTGGAGCTGTGTGGTGGGTGCCTCGGTGGAGCTGTGTGGTGGGTGCCTCGGTGGAGCTGTGTGGTGGGTGCCTCGGTGGAGCTGTGTGGTGGGTGCCTTGGTGGAGCTGTGTGGTGGGTGCCTCGGTGGAGCTGTGCTGTGGGTTTATCAGTGGAGCTGTGTCGATGGAGCTGTGTGGTGGTTGCATCAGTGGAGCTGTGTGGTGGGTACATCGGTGGAGCTGTGTGGTGGGTGCATCGGTGGAGCTGTGTGTTGGGGTTATCAGTGGAGCTCTGTGGTGGGTGCATTGGTGGAGCTGTGACAGTGGAGCTGTGTGGTGGGTTTATCGGTGGAGCTGTGTCGGTGGAGCTGTGTCGATGGAGCTGTGTGGTGGTTGCATCAGTGGAGCTGTGTGGTGTGTACATCGGTGGAGCTGTGTCGGTGGAGCTGTGTGGTGGGTGCCTCTGTGGAGCTGTGTGGTGGGCGCCTCGGTGGAGCTGTGTGGTGGGTGCCTCAGTGGAGCTGTGTGGTGGGTGCCTCGGTGGAGCTGTGTGGTGGGTGCCTTGGTGGAGCAGTGTGGTGGGTGCCTCGGTGGAGCTGTGTGGTGGGTTTATCAGTGGAGCTGTGTCGATGGAGCTGTGTGGTGGGTGCATCGGTGGAGCTGTGTGTTGGGGTTATCAGTGGAGCTCTGTGGTGGGTGCATTGGTGGAGCTGTGACGGTGGAGCTGTGTGGTGGGTTTATCGGTGGAGCTGTGTCAGTGGAGCTGTGCCGATGGAGCTGTGTGGTGGTTGCATCAGTGGAGCTGTCTGGTGTGTACATCGGTGGAGCTGTGTCGGTGGAGCTGTGTGGTGGGTGCATCAGTGGAGCTGTGTGGTGGGTTTATCAGTGGAGCTGTGTCGATGGAGCTGTGTGGTGGTTGCATCAGTGGAGCTGTGTGGTGGGTACATCGGTGGAGCTGTGTGGTGGGTGCATCGGTGGAGCTGTGTGTTGGGGTTATCAGTGGAGCTCTGTGGTGGGTGCATTGGTGGAGCTGTGACGGTGGAGCTGTGTGGTGGGTTTATCGGTGGAGCTGTGCCGGTGGAGCTGTGTCGATGGAGCTGTGTGGTGGTTGCATCAGTGGAGCTGTGTGGTGTGTACATCGGTGGAGCTGTGTCGAGGGAGCTGTGTGGTGGGTGCATCAGTGGAGCTGTGTGTTGGGTGCATCGGTGGAGCTGGGTGGTGGGTGCATTGGTGGAGCTGGGTGGTGGGTGCATCTGTGGAGCTGTATGGTGGGTGCATCTGTGGAGCTGGGTGGTGGGTGCATCTGTGGAGCTGTGTGGTGGGTGCATCTGTGGAGCTTTGTGGTGTGTGCATCTGTGGAGCTGTGTGGTGGGTGCATCTGTGGAGCTGTGTGGTGGGTGCATCTGTGGAGCTGTGTGGTGGGTGCATCTTTGGAGCTGTGTGGTGGGTGCATCTTTGGAGCTGTGTGGTGGGTGCATCGGTGGAGCTGTGTGGTGGGTGCATCGGTGGAGCTGTGTGGTGGGTGCATCGGTGGAACTGTGTGGTGGGTGCATCGGTGGAGCTGTGTGGTGGGTGCATCGGTGGAGCTGTGTAGGTGGAGCTGTGTGGTGGGTGCCTTGGTGGAGCTGTATGGTGGGTGCCTCGGTGGAGCTGTGTGGTGGGTGCATCGGTGGAGCTGTGTGGTGGGTGCATCGGTGGAGCTGTGTGGTGGGTGCATCTGTGGAGCTGTGTGGTGAGTGCATCGGTGGAGCTGGGTGGTGGGTGCGTCGGTGGAGCTAGGTGGTGGGTGTGTCGGTGGAGCTGTGTGGTGGCTGCATCGGTGGAGCTGTGTGTTGGGTGCATCGGTGGAGCTGTGTAGTGGGTGCCTCGGTGGAGCTGGGTGGTGGGTGTATCTGTAGAGCTGTGTGGTGGGTGCCTCGGCGGAGCTGTGTGGTGGGTGCCTTGGCGGAGCTGTGTGGTGGGTGCCTTGGCGGAGCTGTGTGGTGGGTGCTTCTGTGGAGCTGTGTGGTGGGTGCATCTGTGGAGCTGTGTGGTGGGTGTATCTGTGGAGCTGTGTGGTGGGTGCCTCAGTGGAGCTGTATGGTGGGTGCCTCGGTGGAGCTGTATGGTGGGTGCCTCGGTGGAGCTGTATGGTGGGTGCCTCGCTGGAGCTGTATGGTGGGTGCCTCGGTGGAGCTGTATGGTGGGCGCATCGGTGGCGCTGTATGGTGGGTGCATTGGTGGAGCTGTGTGGTGGGTGAATCGGTGGAGCTATGTGGTGGGTGAATCGGTGGAGCTGTGTGGTGGGTGAATCGGTGGAGCTGTGTGGTGTGTGCATGGGTGGAGCTGTGTGGTGGGTGCATTGGGGGAGCTGTGTCAGTGGAGCTGTGTGGTGGGTGCATCGGTGGAGCTGGGTAGGGGGTGCCTCGGTGGAGCAGTGTGGTGGGTGCCTCGGTGGAGCTGTGTGGTGGGTGCATCGGTGGAGCTGTGTGGTGGGGGCATCGGTGGAGCTGTGTGGTGGGGGCATAGGTGGAGCTGTGTGGGGGGAGCTGTGTGGTGGTTGCATCAGTGGAGCTGTGTGGTGGGTGCATCGGTGGAGCTGTGTCGGTGGAGCTGTGTGGTGGTTGCATCAGTGGAGCTGTGTGGCGGGTGCATTGGTGGAGCTTTGTGGTGGGTGCATCGGTGGAGCTGGATGGGGGGTGCATCAGTGGAGCTGGGTGGGGGGTGCCTCGGTGGAGCTGTGTGGTGGGTGCCTCAGTGGAGCTGTGTGGTGGGTGCATCTGTGGAGCTGTGTGGTGGGTGCGTCGGTGGAGCTGTGTGGTGGGTGTGTCGGTGGAGCTGTGTGGTGGGGGCATCTGTGGAGCTCTATGGTGGGTGCATCATTGGAGCTGTGTCGGTGGAGCTGTGTGGTGGGTGCATCGGTGGAGCTGTATGGGGGTGCCTCAGTGGAGCTGTGTGGAGGGTGCATGGGTGGAGCTGTGTGGTGGGTGCATGGGTGGAGCTGTGTCGGTGGAGCTGTGTGGTGGCTGCATCGCTGGAGCTGTGTGGTGGGTGCATCTGTGGAGCTGTGTGGTGGGTGCATCGGTGGAGCTATGTGGTGGGTGCCTCTGTGGAGCTGTGTGGTGGGTGCATCGGTGGAGAAATATGTACAGCAAATGGTGCATTTCTGTGAAAAATATTTAGTGTGAAATTACGCAAAGTGACGTAATTGTTGAATGTTGTAAATTTTACATAACTGTTAAAACTTAGGCTGCAGCGTCAACATTATCGGAGCCATCTTGCCCCCCTTTTCGAGCCCATTCGTGCGCGTAAGCGGCAGCCATTTTGAGTACCATGGCCTCTCTGCCCATCGCTGACAGCCAGCGCGTCTCTCTCTATCTCTTCTTACCTCGCAAGCATCCCCCGCACGCTGACAGCCCCCGCTCTCACATGCCTTGGGTCATAAACCCCTCTTCAGCGCAGCTCTGCCTCGGAACCCCATCCTGTTCCCAGCGCAACACCTCCCTTCATTCCTTTCATGGTCCCGGGTCCTTTGATAAAACCCCCTTTCCTGTGTGCCCGTTTGTCTTACTCATTCCCAGGCCACCACCTGCTTCCCTCATCAAAGGATCCACGAGTTGATCAAAGCCCCCACCCTATGAGATCCGATCAACCTCATACATTCCGTGAATCGGCGGAATGTCCAGCTGCGCGCTAATCATCACCTGTTGCGACCGGGGTGGGGACTCCAACTGTAAATGTGTGTGGGAACGGGCCTGAGGCGGGGATTCCGAGGATGTCTTTCCGTACATCAAAGTATTGACAGAGATGTGTTTCACACAATAAAGCAATAAGCTTGTGTATAAGAGGCCAGGCCTCAGAGATGCGGTTAGAGCACCTCGAGAAGATACCCTGTTGTCTGATTTGATGTGTTCTGCTCCGTCGGAATAAAACTTCTGTTTCCTGCCTTCCAGTCTCCAGCGCCTGCCTCTTTGTTTGGTAACTTGAGTGGGTATAGAGGCGGTTAACGCCGGGCAACTCTGAAAAAGGTCATCGGCCCTACCTTTTTCCACAATTGGCGTCCCAAACGTGGGGCCCATCAGCGACTCATGGATCCAGTGGGAGAGGTCCCGACGACAGAGTGAACGACTGCAACGATCGGGAGAGCTCCTGTCCGATAGACCCTCGTCTGACAGCCGATCATCCGAACTTCTCTGGTTCCGAACAGACCTCTCTCGAGCGATCTACGGTCCTGACTGGGAACCATCAGGAGTGCCGCGAAGATCACGAAGAATAGAGGACGATCGGGCGCTGGATTCGGAAGACAAGAAACTGTCCATGCGGTCCGGGTAAGGTCGTGTTAACACGACGAATTGCGAAATGATTGTTTGATTGTTTGGAAAATACTAGTATTACTCTTTTGTTGATTTGTTTGGAGATTCACTGTCTGCAAACGGAGAAACAACAGGCTCTCTCTTTGCAAGCAGTGAAGGATAGGGAACGCAGACTTTTGTCCCCGTTGTAATCCGTCGTGCCTATCTTCCTCCCCCACTGATTGATTGTTTGGCCCGAACTGTTGTTCGCGGATTGTTCTCTGGAGATTCTCTGTCTGCAAACAGGGAAGAACAGGTTCTCTCTTTGCAGGTTGTGAAAGGGTAGGTAACGCAGACTTTTGTCCCCGTTGTAACCCGTCGTGCCTACTTATTCTCCCCATTGATTGTTTGATTGACCGAACATTGACTGTTCGATATTGGTTCTTTTGAGGTATTCACCGCCTGCAAACAACGAAGAATAGAAATATTCTGTCTAGTCTTTGCACGCAGTGATAAGATAGGTAGTGCCGACTTTTTTCCCCATTGTAATCCGTCATGCCTGTCTTCTCCCCACTGATTGGTAGCCTGTTTAGCCCGGACCGCTTATTAGAGATGAACCATCCGGCTCCACTGGATGGCACCCCTAATAAGGACATGTTCATGAAGCATGGATTGATCGCTATAGCTTATAGCAAGCTGTGGCATAAATATACGAAAAAGGATCGAGAAAGTCAGTGGCCACTGATAGGATCCTTCGATGAGGATAAAATAAGCGCGCTAGAAACAGCCCTTGGGAAACACAAGACAACGCCCACTATGCTTGATAGTCTCGGCATGTGGCGCAAAGAAACCGAACAGCGTAAAAAGAGAAATGAGAGTAGGTTGGGAAAAGAGCTGCGAAAGGCAGCCCACCTAGCTGCTAAGAAACTAGAAGAAGAGATTAAGGAAAGAGAGGAAGCCAAACAGAAACTAGAGGTAGAAACATCAAGCCAGTGTCCGGTTAGAACGCCCTCTACGCTCTATCCTGAATTGCCCTTGAAACAGCGGGCCAACGATGATCTTTTGTTAGGTCCTCCGATCATCTACATGCCCCCTCCATATGCCCCTTCCCAACCCTTAGCACAGCACCCACCACCCCCAAGCACAGACGAGAGTAGTACCAGAGCTTCGGCCCCCGTGGCCTCTGTGCTGACCGAACCCCTTGTATTAGATACAGCACAAGCGGCAGTGTTAGATGACCCAGAGACCCGGAAGGCTGATTATGCAAGAACGAACAGATTAAGCAAGGTTGAGCGAGCAGGGATTGACAAGGTAGTGAGGACATTGGTAGAAAGAAAGGAAAGTGAAGAGCACGTCACGGACATGTTCAACACGTATACAGGGAGCCACAGACGACATTTTGCCGTACGACTGTGTTACCATGTCTTGAATGCGTACGAGGACCGATATCGAGGCAAAGGTCCCGAGAGCCTAACGACCCTGTACAGGAAGGTCGATATTGGGGATGAGGGCGAGTGTGATGTGACGGGCCTCCTTACACGTCCGCTTGAGGTTTTCCGCCACCTCACTGAACAGGAATCGGAGGCTAAACCCACGACACCTGTAGCAACCGAATCACAAACTGAGCGAGCTAGCACCATGATGCCCATAAGAGAAGCCGCCCCTTACTGGGTTCCTCCACGCGGTCTAGGAACTCACGATGACGTCAACCACAAAGATGCAAGAGGGAGGGTAGTGTACAACTGGGTCTACCAGCCATGGGATCGGCAAGATATTGTGACATTTCGGAAATCTCTGCCTGATTTGCGGAAAAACCCCACTGCCTTCTATACTGAATTAGGTACAGCCCTAGGTTCGACGATTATGACCCTGGATGACATCGAATTGTTTTTCGGGTTATGTCTACCAGCTGATGTGTGGAAGCAAATCCGGAAAGTCGACCACCTTGAGCTGTTCGGACATACCTGGTCACAACTCGATGGCATAGATATGCAACGAGAACCTGGACAGAAACCTTTGAAATCCATTTTAGACCTCCCAGATAAAATTGTACAGAAATTGAAAACCCTGATTCCAGAAAAGAAAGTGGACTGGTCGATAGTAACGGCTTGCCGTCAGAAACCCCAGGAGGACGTATCAGACTACTTCTCCCGATTTGAAACAGTGTTCTCCGATTACAGCGGCCAGGACATGACCACTGCGACCGGACACCATCTCTTTGTCCAGAATTATGTTAAGGGTTTGTCACCGCAGGTCTCCCAGAAACTACAGGCCAGCGAGAGTAGTTGGGCGGCCTCCAATCCTGCGGCTATCCTTCAGATGGCCCAATATTACGAACACCAGAAAAATGAAAACGATAGAGCAACAGAGAAAAAGAAAAAGGACTTAAAAGAGAGGGTGATGATCGCACAATTGCAAGGGGTGACTATAGGACGAGAGCAATACAAAGGAAACTATCAGACGAATGTCCCTAAGAACGCACCTCCTAAAGACCGCACCTCGACACCCCACATTGGACGTACAGACATTAGAGAGGACCAGTGCGCCTTCTGTAAAGGATTCGGCCATTGGAAATCCCAGTGCCCGGTTCTTTTGGAAATGAACAGAAATAGGGACCCCAAGGACGTAGCGGGTGGACCAAGAAATAGAGGACAGCAACGGGGGCCCACAAATGACACGACTAACGATAGATCAAACAGACCAAATACATTTGACCGACCCAGACAGAACCAGTATCAGCAATCTGACTTCGACGATGCCCGCAACTTCGCATAGGACTGCCAAGGGCAAGGGAGGGATCCAGTCGACTCTATGTTGACCAGCAAGGTCCTTATGTCACTGCTAAGGTCCTGGGTACAAAGTCTCCATTTCTGGTAGACACTGGCGCAACACGTAGTGCGTTATCTAAACGACTGATTCCAAGGGCACCCTTGTCTGGCTCACTTGTGACATCGATAGGTTTCGATGGAACGCCCTCCACTAACCCTTTGTCCACTCCGATCCCCTTAGACTTAGAAAACAATACCACTGACACGACATTTTTGCTTTCCTCCAATACTCCTGACGCCATTATGGGACTTGACTTACTGAAGCACTTCCGAGCGACCATTAGATGTTCCCAAGACGGAGTTCGAGTCTTCCTGTACGACAACCCCATTCTGCTTAGACATTGCCCTTCCCGACGCATGTTTTCTATCAATGACACAGACACGTCCCTGCTTGACACTCTGCCTCCGTATCTGTGGGCCAAGACAGATTCGGACGTAGGGCGCATGATGATTGACCCAGTGCACATTACTGTCCGGCCGGATGCAATACTCCCAAAACTTCCACAATATCGGATATCGCCCGAGGGCGAGAAGGCATTGGTAAAGATTATTCAGTCACTGATAGACGCAGGAGTGGTAGAGGAAGTGGTTAGCAACGTCTGTAACAGCCCTATCTTACCATTCATCATCAAGAAACAAGGAGAGGGAGATGAGAAAGCATACCGCTTCATCATTGACCTCCGAGAGATCAACAAGGTGGTTGTACCCCAGTACCCCGTGGCCTCAGACATCACCACTATCCTGACTTTGATTCCTTCTACTGCCACCACCTTCACTGTCATCGACCTCAAAAACGCATTTTTCTCTATCCCCATCCACCCAGACAGCCAATATCTCTTCGGCTTCACCCTAAAAGCCCGCTCATATAGATTCTGCCGAGCACCCCAAGGCTACACGGAAAGCCCCAGCATCTACAGTCAGGCCCTCAAGAGACAGCTGGATCAGGTCCAGTTACCCGATGGAGTGGTGTTAGTACAATACGTCGATGACATCCTTTTGGCGGCCGACACCACTCCACTAGCAGTCACAGCCACCATCCAACTCCTGCACTTCCTTGTGGAAAATGGCCACAAGGTCTCCAAAAAGAAGTTGCAATTCTGCCAACCTCAGGTTACTTACTTAGGCCACCTCCTGTCCAAAGACGGAAGGAAACTTACTCCCGACCGGATCCAAACCATTCTTGACACCCCTGTCCCTAAGATTCAGAAACAGGTCCGCTCCCTACTAGGCCTCACCTCCTTCTGCCGACAGTGGTTACCAAACTTCAGCCTCATTGTGAAACCGCTGCTTTCTCTGCTAGCTAAAGATATCCCTTTCCCCCTCCCTTGGACCACTGAATGCCAATCCTCCTTCACGGAACTACGAGATGCCCTTTGTTCGGCCCCTGTCCTAGGTACTCCCGATTACACAAAGCCCTTCTCCCTCTACACTCACGAAAGGGAGGGGTGCGCTTTATCTGTCCTGACCCAGTCCATTGGCCCAAAGCAACGACTGTGCGCTTACTTCTCTGCCACTCTTGACCCCGTAGCCAGAGCCTTACCTGCCTGCCTTCGAGCTGTAGCTGCCGCTGCTATCTCTATCCAACAGAGTGAGGGGATCGTGCTCTCGAATTCCCTCACGGTATTAGTACCCCATGCAGTTGACACCCTCCTGAACCACACCAAGACGCAACACCTGACGAGTGCACGACTGACTGGATACGAACTAACTCTGCTCGCACCCCACATCACCCTGAAAAGATGCACCACGCTGAACCCAGCAACTCTGTTACCCCTACCAGAGAATGATCCCAATGTGCCCCCTGTACACAACTGTGTGACCCTCACGGACGAACAGACTAGAAGTAGAGTTGACCTCAGAGACACAGCTTTTCCTGACCCTGACGGAGAGCTGTGGGTGGACGGCTCTTGCATCAAACTCCCCGATGGCACCACTTCAGCTGCCTATGCAGTCACCACAACCCGAACTGTAGTAGAGACAGCCCGCATTACACAACGATCTGCACAGGCGGCAGAACTGATTGCCCTGACACGAGCCTGCACCCTAGCAGCAGGCACCACAGCGAACATTTACACCGACAGCCAGTATGCCTTCGGGGTGGTTCACCATTTTGGGCTTCTTTGGAAGGAAAGGGGATTCTTGACCTCACACGGCACTCCCATCCTACATGGAGATCTAGTCTCCGCCTTGATCGAAGCTGTCCTTCTCCCCAAAAGACTTGCGGTCATCAAATGCCAGGCACACAAGAAAGTGACAGACATTATTGGACAGGGAAATGCACTAGCCGACCTCACTGCTCGAACGACAGCTGAAAATAGGACGACAACACGCATGTACGTGACCAGGTCACAAGCAGAGAAATGGACCGACGCTAGGAACACTATTAGAGACATTTAAATGGCTAGCACACAACACAAATTGACTGAATGGGCACGAGTGGGATTGAAAGACGACAAAGGCTGCTGGCGGACAAAGGACACAAACAAATGGTTGCTACCTGACTCATACCTGATTCCCATACTGACTATGACACACTCCCCTGCTCACATAGGATCAGCCCCCATGATTGAACTTGTCTCCAGAGTTTGGCACAAAGATAGAATCACAGACTCCGCCAAACGTCTAGTCCAACAATGCCTGATATGCCTGCAACATAACCCTGGGAAAGGAACTGTGGTCCCCCGGGGAGGGTTCGGGGTTCCCAATCACCCATTTGAAGTCCTGCAGATGGACTACATCCAACTAGACAGATGCCAAGGCCTGAAATACGTACTTGTCGTGGTGTGTGCATTTAGCAAATGGGTGGAAGCATACCCAACCCGTGATAACACTGCTATAGCCACTGCAAAGGTACTGCTAAAAGAATTCTTCCCTCGCTACTGCCTTTGTCGAATTTTATGGAGCGACAATGGCCCCCACTTCGTAGCTGAAGTCATCCAGCTCATCTTAAAAGGGCTGGGTATCAAGCAAAAGTTCCACGCAGTCTTCCACCCCCAGTCCGCTGGACTTGTCGAGCGACACAATGCCACACTAAAGCTCAAACTGGCCAAAATAGTGGCTACCACGGGACTGAAATGGCCAGACGCTCTCCCACTGGCATTGCTATTGATGCGTTCCACCCCCACCAAACACCACTTGACACCTTATGAGGTTGTTTTCCGCCGACCCATGAGCGTCTGGTCTGAACCAAAACCGACTTCCATTCATGACGTCCCGGACGTCCTAATGTCTGATTATTTGTATAAGTTGACTGAAACTCTGTCTGTCATTCATCAGCAGGTGCAGCAGGCCATCCCCGATGCTTCCAGGGGTCCGGGCCACGACATCCAACCGGGGTACTATGTGCTAGTCCGGAATTTTCAACAGGCGAAGAGTTTGGAACCCCGGTGGACGGGCCCCTGGCAAGTACTGATCACCACCCGGACGGCTCTTCGAGTGGAGGGGAAACGGCACTGGCTGCACGCGTACCACTGCAAGAAGGTCTCCTCGACCCTGACCACAACAGAAAACATCGACAGCCAGGAAGAGCTCCTGAACAAGGATCGACCATCACTGAACTGCTATCCTGATACCGAGGCACTTGAACTTGCAAAATTCTCTGATCCCACTGTGCCATCCAGAGAAGGGTATTTCCTGCGTCAAAAGGAGGGAGCTTCGGCTAAGTAGACCACGGACTAAGTTAAATCTCAGAACGGTGACCTAAACACCACCAAGGGTTACCTGGAGAGAAGCTAAACAAAGTCGGTGGTTCTGCCCGCTACCGAGCACCTTGAAGATGATGGAAGCGCCAGATAAGAAGATGATGGAAGCGCCAAATAAGAAGATGATGGAAGCAACTGGAAATACCCACTACAGGAACCCAAAGACTGACAATATGCACAAATCAAAGACAATCACCTTCTTCATTGTCTTCCTCTTTTGCCTCCTCCTCATGACTTCCTTCTGGATCTTGGAGGAAAGCACACCTGCTCATCAGATATTGCTAACCACTGCGCAGCCTACTACCATGAAGGAACATTATTTGATCTCGCTCTCTCCTCAACTCAGAGAAAGGCGAAAAGAGTTCTGGAACAACTCCTTTGCGCAGCTACTGCACCGGCACAATCTCGCCACCAATGCCACCAACTGCTGGATCTGTGGGTTGCTACCCCACGCCACTGGACATTCGATACCTTTCATCCCTTCACCCTTCTCAATTCACGGCTCCTGCCTTGCTTGGCTGATCCTCTTGAAAGAGAGCTACAAGGACAATGCCACCTCCAGCAAAACCATGACGCATTTCTTTCATGAGGTCTGGCGAAACAAAACCAAGACACACTTCTGCCCGCAGACCTCCAACGACTCTATCCACCTGGACATCCCTGCTAAAGAACGAATTGAAATGCAGGTGTTCAACAACCCAACCAGACCCACCTTCTCCTACCTACGAAAACAAACAGCTGCCACTCTGACTGTGGCTCTATCTGTCATCAACGTCACAGGCCATATGTGCATAGAAGGGCTTGGGACACAGCTGGTAGGCTGCAGTGCTTGCCGTTTCACCAGAACTTTGGACTCTTCCGATCCACCTTCCTTTGTATCCTCTCCAAATATGTACTTCGTTTGCGGCACAAAGGCTTACACCTGGCTCCCCAAAGGCTGGGGGGGCACTTGTTTCATCTCCTTCATTCTTCCTCCGACCTATGTGGCCCCAGCAAATCACCATAGACAAAAGCGAGCTAAGGACATTGAACAAGCTGACTCAACGGGAGCACAGTTCCTCGATGCTATGAAGGGACTTGTTCCACTCTGGGGCCCGATGGCAAACAGCCGTGCCATTCGACATCTGACTCAGGCAGTCGAGACAACTATGAACATCACAGCTGGTATCCTTGCTAAAAACACAGCCGAGCTTCAAGCGGTCCGCCTGGTGGCTCTCCAGAACCGCCTTGTTCTAGATGTGGTTCTTGCGGACCGTGGTGGAGCATGCCGCATTATTGGGTCCAGCTGCTGTACATATATACCGGACAACTCCCCCTCAGTGTACAAGGCCATCGAACACCTCCACAGACTGTCTTCAGAAGTCCACCAGGAGCAGGAAGAATGGTCGCTTGGTGGATGGTTCTGGAGTACGGTTAAGAACTGGGGCTGGAGACTGTTTACCATTATCCTGATTCCTGTAGTTGTAATATGTGGATTATGCTTAGGAATTCAATGCCTGCCGCCTCTGTGCTCATTATGTACGAGTTGTATTTGCCCTAAGACTGTGGACTTTGGAAATGAACGCATGGGAGCTTTATATGATGCCGAGGTTGGGAATTTAATGAAGATCGACATTGAGTAGACAAGCTGGCTAGATATGTTGAAAAGGGAGGACTGTTAAAACTTAGGCTGCAGCGTCAACATTATCGGCGCCATCTTGCCCCCCTTTTCGAGCACATTTGTGCGCGTAAGCGGCAGCCATTTTGAGTACCATGGCCTCTCTGCCCATCGCTGATAGCCAGCGCGTCTCTCTCTCTCTCCTGACCTCGCAAGCATCCCCCGCACGCTGACAGCCCCCGCTCTCACATGCCTTGGGTCATGAACCCCTCTTCAGCGCAGCTCTGCCTCGGAACCCCATCCTGTTCCCAGCGCAACACCTCCCTTCATTCCTTTCATGGTCCCTGGTCCTTTGATAAAACCCCCTTTCCTGTGTGCCCGTTTGTCTTACTCATTCCCAGGCCGCCACTTGGCCCTGCGGATACTGTTTATTGCCCCCCTGTACAGTAGGAAGCTTCCCTCATCAAAGGATCCACGAGTTGATCAAAGCCCCCACCCTATGAGATCCGATCAACCTCATACATTCCGTGAATCGGCGGAATGTCCAGCTGCGCGCTAATCATCACCTGTTGCGACCGGGGTGGGGACTCCAACTGTAAATGTGTGTGGGAACGGGCCTGAGGCGGGGATTCCGAGGATGTCTTTCCGTACATCAAAGTATTGACAGAAATGTGTTTCACACAATAAAGCAATAAACTTGTGTATAAGAGGCCAGGCCTCAGAGATGCAGTTAGAGCACCTCGAGAAGATACCCTGTTGTCTGATTTGATGTGTTCTGCTCCGTCGGAATAAAACTTCTGTTTCCTGCCTTCCAGTCTCCAGCGCCTGCCTCTTTGTTTGGTAACTTGAGTGGGTATAGAGGCGGTTAACGCCGGGCAACTCTGAAAAAGGTCATCGGCCCTACCTTTTTCCACATAACAAGCGTGAAACGAAATTCCCAAAACTAGTGAGATTTATGCAGGAATAATTAAAAGTTCTCCCTGGCTTTGTACTGCCCTAGGAAAATAGCTCCACCCACAAGTCTATTTCTTCATTCCTATTTATTTTTCCACTCCTTAACTCACTCTCTTTATCCATCGATTCAATGTTTCTGTCCTGTGTCAGTGCTTAGAAGTAAGCATAGGGTGAAGTTCAGTACTGGAGAAATAATCGCCATTGTGTAACATATTACAACACAGCATATCATGAAACATAGCCTCCTCATATATGAATTCGTTAGGTAAAGACGTCACAGGTAAATACCATCTTGGGCAGAGAGCTCTGACAATAGAAACTTGATTGACAACCATCTTGGTTAGGAGCGGGATATAACGCTATAAATGCCAGTCTTCTCAGAAACGTAACATAAAATATGAGGTCATAGGATAATGTACCATAAAATAAAATATAACAAATTCATAATTTTAAATAACCATTGAAAGAAAAAATTTGACTGCAAAATTCTCAAAATGCATGTCTTCAATTCACACTTTCAACACTTGGATGTGTCTCAATTGGGTGAAAGCCAAGCAGAAGGAAGGCATTTTATGTATTCATTTCTACATTGTTTTTAGGTCGAGGTAATATCCGGTCTGCCGAAGGCAGACCGGAAGTCGAGAATTAATGTTACTTAGTTAGACCCTCCCTCTTTTTGGCTCTCCCTCCATTGGCTGGCTTCCTAAACTGAGGCCAGCCATTGGAGGAGAGAGCCGTCCCTCCGAATAGGCTCCGTCTTTTTCGGATTTGGGGGCGT
Organism: Lissotriton vulgaris; assembly: GCF_964263255.1. Lineage (NCBI taxonomy): Eukaryota > Metazoa > Chordata > Amphibia > Caudata > Salamandridae > Lissotriton > Lissotriton vulgaris. Next base: position 284,315,097 of record NC_141699.1, read on the forward strand.
CATTTTTACTGTTCTTTAGCTCGTGACGTAGTCCGTCACTCAGGACAGCAAAACCACGCCCCCAAATCCGAAAAATATCGGAAGCTCGAGTCAGCCATTTTTCCCGCCGTCTAGCCTGCGTCTACTACTTTTTGTCTCATCCCCCGCTGACCACGCCCTCCTCTGTCCTTGCATTTGCTTTCCCATCCCTGTGCTTTATGTTTTCGTGACCACCCCCACTCTAAGCCGCACCCACTGGCAATAACAAGGGGGCATATTACCGAGCAATAGCGATAATTATCGCTATTGCTTGGTTAGCGTGAAAAAATTATCGCCGAGCTGCGGCGATTTTTATCGCAGATAAAGCTTGTTATTACCAAGGTTTATCGCAAATGCGATATAAATCGGCGTGAATGCATGAATATCGCTGAAAGTCAGCGATATTCATGCATTAGCGAGCTAATGCTCTTAGCCATGTTATCCACCTCCCATTGATTAACATGGCTAAGAACTGCTCAGGGCAGGTGTTAGCTTTTGGAGAAATTCGCTCTTAGCGCGAATATCTCCAAAAGTTGGTAATAGGAGATAGCGATGTTAGCAACTGTTTCCAGTCGCTAACATCTTAGCATGCCCACTTTGCATGTCATTAGTGATAAATATCACTGACATGCAAAGTGGGGCCCAAGATGGTCGCTATCTCCTACTAGCTGTCGCTAACTGGTGTTAGCGACAGCTAGGTAATAGGGAGATAATTTTATCTCCGCTTTCTTGGCTTTTAAAGCCAAAAAAGCAGAGATAAACCCCCTTGATAATATGCCCAAAGGTTTATCTGCAATAAAAATCGCCGCAGCTCGGCGATAATTTTTTCACGCCAACCAAGCAATAGCGATAATTATCGCTATTGCTTGGTAATATGCCCCCAGGTTCTTCTCATTATGATTTGTCTATGAGGTTCTGTTATAAACAGAAGATCCTTGAGCCAGGTATACAGAACAGGATAAGTTTATTTAAACTTAGTTCCAGGTTAAGTTTCAGGCAATCAAGTACAGCCTCCCTGCTGCTCAGCCTGCATCCCAACTGACACTTTCACACACTCAACCAAGCACCCAAGCATTCCGTGACAACATCAGACATTCTAGCACACATGCTGGCTGAGCAGTAGGGAAGACACAGCTAGGGAAGAGGTATGGCAACATGTAAGTTATAACAGGTTCACTAGGTTCCCATGAGAGGCAGAAACGCTTTTATTGGCAGTCACCAAGCCCAAGATTGGAGCCTGCGTCTGAGGTTGGAGCCAGGGTCTGGGTAGGGACATTCATCATAAGCATTGCCAAAGTAAGGGAAAGTGATCAAATTTCCATCCTCAGCACCCCATAATACACCCACCCCATAACAGGGCAGAGAGTTCTGTTATCAGACTTTTTCTGTCCCCAGCACCTCTGTCTCAACTATATATCACACTACTTTCAGGGCTGGACACTACCCACCAACTGCCTTCATCCTGTGACACCAGCACAAGTGTGATGTCTTGGAAACATTTGCCATGGAATTGTGGTTGTTGCTCTGTGGTAAGGTTTTGTTGGAGGTGTTGGATTGGTGCTGTGAACAGGTTATCATGGCATGATGTAAAGTCCAAAGTGTTGTGTGAGGAGGTGCTTGGCAAAGCTTGCAGTGTATGTTTTCCTGTTGTCTGTGTGTTGTGATAGAGCGGGGATGCGATTGAATCTGGGTTTACCTTGATGTGTCAGCAGATGACATTCAGGGCTTTGCTGTTGTGTGATGTATTTGCGCAAAGAGGTAGTTTTAGGTGTTTTATTGTCTCCTCAGGTGTGGTTGAGGGGTCAGTGTGGAGGGTGCACAGGTAATGAATGCGAGTGAGGCATGGTGGCTGGCGGCTCATGGGAGAGTTGGCGGAGGAGCAGGGGTTGTAGGTTAAAACCAAAGTGGGACAGAGAGTCGCATATCTAAGTGAAGGTAGTCACAACACTGAAGTGAAAAGCATGGTACAGCTGCGAACAGATGCCCAGAACTTGTGAGGGTGCAGCAGGTGAAAGGGGAGCATTGTGTGTAATTGGAGCAATGTGGGTAATAAGGGAAGACCAGGGGTGACTGGGACTGTAGCCAGTGTCGAAAGACCACACCTCGCAGATAAGGGCGCTCAACACTATCCTCAGGGATATTAGTATCAATTTTCTTTCATAGGTGGTGGTGCAGCAGGGTGAGAAAAGGGTGGTTACCAGACTACCCTAAGAAGCCACACCATGGTGTGGCCGTTACTACTGATCAATGGGAGATCTCACCTGCGCTCCAATATATATATAGAGAAAGTGAACTGGTAATCAACTTCAATCACAATGGAGAATACAAATATAATTATAACAATTATAACCTCAGAAATGTAACCATAAGTGTCTGGTCACAAACACTCAGAATCCATTCCTCAAGTCCTGGTCCAATAACTCATTCAAATACAATAGGGTCAGACAGATCCTCGTCATTATCAGTCTCGCCGAGACTGATAATGACGAGGATCTGTTACCACGGACATCTGGATGAAGAGGAATAGCGAGGTTATGATAAATTGAGGATATAACTTGAGACATTGGTGAATCTGGGGAGGCTTTAGATGTAATATTTCAGTCCCTGAAGGAGTGAGACACTGAAATAGGGAATTGTCAAATATATAGGATATATATACTGTCTGACCCTTTCGCGTGCAACCTGGAATCGTGCTATCTTTACTTATTGTTGGAGGCGATGATGATATATTGAAGTGATTACGAGAAGGGCTAATTCACTTCAAGAGGATGAAATGAATCTTCAATGTATTAATTACAATTAGAAAAGCCCTGATGAAGTCTTTGGCAAATGTGACAAGCCAGACGAATCAGGTGTTGGCTGTTTTCTGAATATGTACTGAAGCTGTGACACATCACGCAAGAAAATAAAGAAGATTTCTACTGGATCCTACTGCTTGTGGACATTTATTTTGGGTCAGTTATCAATATTGTATCTGAATGAGTTATTGGACCAGGACTTGAGGAATGGATTCTGAGTGTTTGTGACCAGACACTTATAGTTACATTTCTGTGGTTATAATTGTTATAATTCTATTTGTATTCTCCATTGTGATTGAAGTTGATTACCAGTTAACTTTCTCTATATATATATTGGAGCGCAGGTGAGAGCTCCCATTGATCGGAAGAGCATACAATGTGACAAGGGGGTGTGCACAGTCACAGGACGCATGCCAACTGTGAACACTGCGTGCTGCTGAGGATTCGTACTCGTCTGCTCGGTTGTGGGCACTGCAAACTCACCCTAGGACAGGGGTTTTCAAACTGGGGGCGGGTCACCTTGCGGGGCTTTAAGTGACGTGGGGGCGGAGGGGGCGCATGCTCTGGCCAAAAGAAGTATTATGCTGATAACTGTGCTTTTTTTGTTTTAAGCGAGAACAAATGCGCAGCAGTTAGTTGCTATTTAATGGGCCATCACTTGTCATTTATATCCTAGCTGGAAGTACGTGTCAAAAGGGAAGGGACCCCCATTTCTAATACTCACACTGTGGATACTTGTACATGTTAGTAAGGGCTGCCTGACCAGACTAGTATGTTTAGCAATCGTGTACTTGATTGCATTTTTAAAACGGAAGCAGAAAATCACTGCAATGTTTAAATGAGTCTAAACATATTTAAACATTGCCAATTTAATAGAGAAATTATGAAAATTAAAAAGCTTGAAGACCTCTACCTAGGAGGTACAGAGCCACACGCTGATCCTTAACAGGGAAGAGCTGCCACATACACACGTCCAGTGATCGAGGTGTTGTCTTACATGGGCATTTATTTACGGCTTACGGCATGTTCGGAAGTCTTAATGCAATATTCCTTCAGACACGCTCTTTTTACTGCCCACATCTGCTGTCATGTTGAGCGGCCGCTGTGTCTTTTCTGCATTTCAGCCACTCATTTAATGAAGGTAAAATTTGGAAGCAGAAACGATTCAAGTGTAACATGTTCAGGATGGGTTTTAAATAGCAGGTCCTGCAGAGAGGCCTTCAGTTAGCTATCATCAAAGGCACCAGTGAATTTTAAATGAAGGTTTTCAGCAGGAAGCTGCTTGCCTACGACCACTCCCCTCCATCTTGGAGGCCTTTGGGTAGCAGTACTGCTCTTTTAACTGGCAGCTATAAGGCATGTGCAGTACAGTATTTACCAATCTTGTCCTAGTGTCTGTATGCTTCCTTTATCTATTGACAGCGTGAATATCGACCCTGGTGTCAAAACAGGATGAAACTCAGACTTACAGAAGAGAATTAACACTGGGAAACATTTTTCAACACCCAGCAAACTTTTGTAAAAGAAGTGCTTTAATTTCCGTCATCCTCCTTTAGTCATATAAAGTGCCATCTATGGGGCCCGATAACGATGGCGGACAGACTGGGGTCCGTCCGCCATCGTGGTGGTCACCGGGACCGTCCGCAATACATGCAGCAGTCCTGCACACCCAATGATGATGCAACCGCCACCATGGCAGGCGCATTTTGCATTTTAACATTGCAGCGGGTGTTGCTAACAGCAGCAACCGCCGCAATGTTAAAATAGCATGTTGTGTATTTCACCGCACTACGTGGCAGGCGCCACACAGTGCCTGCCACCTTCTGCAGTGAAATAGTAGGGTGTAACATGGGTAGCCCCCACTGCAACCACACCTCCCCCAACACAAGGGGGGCCCGCAACAGGCCCCCATAACCAATTCCACCAGCCTTTCAATGGCGGTTATCCGCCACATAGAGGCTGGCTGGAGACAGCATGTAGCGGGGGGGGGGAAATCGCGGTCCGGTGGCGGATGGACCACCACCGCATGGCTGGCATAGGCGGTCCTTCTGAATGAAGTAAAAAACACCTCCTAGGCAATTATATATGATTGTCCAAACAAATGTATGCAGAAGAATTAACGAAACATATACATTTTTGTCTAAATTACATTCATTTTAATGATTCTTAAAAAAGACAATTCAATTAAAAATTGTGTAATAACACAATACATGGTATATATCAAACAAAATAATCATAACATTTCATTTAATCATAACTAAAAAGAGTTAAAAATACATGTAAAAAATATATAGTAGGAGTGGCAGTATCTATCGATATTGCCACTCCTACAATATATTTTTTTGATGATTAAATGAAATGTTATGATTGTTTTGTTTGATATATAGTACTGTACATGATTAAACCTTTATTAGTCAATACACGTTTATTAGCCCATGCTCTGCACCAGAGAGCCACAGATTTGAATCCTGGTTGGTGCAGTGGAGAAAAGTAACATGTGTATGTTTATTGCTACAAGGTCCCAATCTGTAGCAGAGAGCACTCTGAACATGTCAGCAATTAATTTAATTTTGCTTTACACACAGTATAAGATAGGCTGCTATCAGGCCCGGACTGGCCGTAGCGGGCACCGGGCAATCCCCCGGTGCGCCGCACGGGTGGGAGACAGTTTTGGGCCCCTGGGGGCCGTTTTTGTTACATGGTCGTTTTTGCAGCATAGCTGCAAAATCGGCCCAGTTACAAAATCGGCCGAAAACTGGCCCTGGCAAAGCGCCGGGCGGACACCCCCCTCCCGGGGGGGAGGGCGGCCGAGCACTTTGCGAGGGCTTTTTGTTGAGAAAAGTTTATGGAAAAGGTGGATTAAAACTGTCTCCAGGACCCCCCCCCCCAGCCAGGAGAATTTTAATAATGGGTTACTGGGACACTTTTAAAAATGAACTGCGGATGTCAGGGAGATATGATTGATATCCCACATCCTAAAATCAGTCTACATGTTTCAGCCAGTTAAAATGGATTGCAAAGGCTTTCTTCAGAACCAACAGTGAAAGGCCGGAAAGTGGACCCTTGGAGGTGTGATGCATACGTGCTAAAGTGTGTCAAATGGTGTAGACCGATTTTAGGCTGTGCGAGATCAATCATATCTCCTTGACATGCCACATCCTGAAAGGTCAAGTAACAACACGGGTCGTGCGTAAAGCACAGTAAGGCTGCGCCAATCAGATAATGAACAAAATGAGTTGCCAGTACTGTGCAACAATTTTCTAAGCAATAGATGAATGAGCGAGCAATTGCTCATTCCCAAATGACCACTCTTTCAGTCAAAATTCTAGTAGAAAATTAATTATACTTTTATTTTTTATTTTGAAAATTAGAATTATTTTTGAATTTTTAAATTTTCTTATTTTCAACAATAAGCATCAAACATTTTGAACAATACGGAGGAGTGGAGCATATTCATAGACAGTAAAAGTGGTTGTGGGGGTGGATTACACAAACATTTGACACAATACTAGACAACATAAATGTACACAAGACAATGAGTGAAAACGAATCTGTCACAGGGGAAATGGTGGTAGTTGGTGGTGTAGTTTTTTTTCAAAGAGGTTTGTAGGAACTGAATTGTTAGTTTTCAACAGAAGGTTAAACCCTCGTCCTATTTACAATCACAGGAATAATCTAGTGCATTTTATGAACAAAATGCATCGGAGAAGTACACACTTGGATGCGACCCAGACTGGAGGAGACGGACGCTAAGCCATAGATTTAATCACAAGGATTCTCAAAGATCTGACGGACACGGATCCGGAACTTTTGTATTTTCAAGTCGTTATAGGGCATGACAGAACCAACTTGCTATTAATTACAGCTTCAAGCCCTCATAAATTCTTCGACAGATGAAATGTGTATGGTCCTGAAGAGAATCCTTTGATTACACAAGGATTCGAAACGCGTCGACCAAGGTGTTAGTTGACTGTGGTGTCACTTTTGAGTGTTTAGACCAATCATTACATAATAACTGCAAATCAATAATTATTGAAGCTCTAGATGGTCTTTGTTATTTCTCCAATGCATTTTGTTCATAAAATGCACTAGATTATTCCTGTGATTGTAAATAGGACGAGGGTTTAACCTTCTGTCGAAAACTAACAATTCAGTTCCTACAAACCTCTTTGAAAAAAAACTACACCACCAACTACCACCATTTCCCCTGTGACAGATTCGTTTTCACTCATTGTCTTGTATACATTTATGTTGTCTAGTATTGTGTCAAATGTTTGTGTAATCCACCCACACAACCACTTTTCCTGTCTATGAATATGCTCCACTCCTCCGTATTGTTCAAAATGTTTGATGCTTATTGTTGAAAATAAGAAAATTTAAAAATTCAAAAATAATTCTAATTTTCAAAATAAAAAATAAAAGTATAATTAATTTTCTACTAGAATTTTGACTGAAAGAGTGGTCATTTGGGAATGAGCAATTGCTCGCTCATTCATCTATTGCTTAGAAAATTGTTGCACAGTACTGGCAACTTGTTTTGTTCATTAAACATCCTGAAAGGTGACATCTTCTGTGGTGCCCTTGGTGATGGCTTTAAGTGGAACTGGAGATGATCTTGCCTGATCGATGACAAAGTGGATGTATTCCTCAGCTAATGGATTTTCATTATGGGGGATGCCCAGGGATGCCTTGACAGGTAATCCATGGTGTTTGCTGCTTTTCCTGGTTTCAGGACAATCTCTTTTGTGTATTCTTGAAGGTGGATTCTGGGAGCCATTTTGCTCGAGGGGTTTCCGAATATGGTTGTTAGAGTTGGATGATCTGTAATGAGTGGGATGTGTTTCCAATAAATGAATATTTGAAAATACTCAAAGGACCAGACTACCGCCTGGCTTTCCTTCTCTGGCTGTGAGTATGCTCTCTCACAGTCAGTCAGGCTGCAGCTAGCATATGCCACTATGTGTTATTAATCACCTTCTTTGTCATATTGTGCTAATATGGCTACAAGTCCCCCTGGACTGACATCCACTGTCTTCCTGCTTGGATTGAAGTAGGCCATAATGCTGGCTGACTCAACTGGGGCCTTGACTGTGTCAAACGCTTTATCACACCTCTCAGAACATTTGAAAGGTTTGTTAGTTCATGAAGGGTATAGCTGATAGTGGCATTGTCCTTGATATATTGGGCACAGTAGATGGCCATTTCTAGGATAGACTGAACATCACCAGCATCTTGTGGGTAAGGGGTGTCTCTCAGAGCTGTTCACACCAAAGGGTCTCTCTGTCCATGCTGTCGAATACCTTCTCATTGTCGATTACATTGATAGAGAGGGGGGAGTTCCATTCCAGCAACTGCTCAGTGATGATGTGCAGTGTTGCAATCTGGTATGTGCAGGCTATATCTTTGCAGAAGCCAGCTTGCTGGTCTTGCAACTGAAAATTGATTTGTTCCATCATTCTGTTCAGGATGACTCTGTTGAACACTTTTCCTGGGGTTGATAGAAGAGTAGCTTCTGTAGCTTGTGCAGTTACTCAGGCTAACTTTCTTGGGAATCTTGATGGGATAACCCTCCTTCCAGTCTGATGGCACATTTTCCTTTTCCCAAATCCTTTCAAACATGGAGTAAAGAATGTCTACTGACGTTTCGATGTCTACCTTCATTGTCTCTGTAGGAATGTAGTCATATCCTGCTGGCTTCCCATTTCTCAGATGTTTGACGGCTTGCTGTATTTCTTCCTTGATTGGTCTGCTGCAATTTATTGGCAAGTCCTTGTCAGCTGGCTGTGTGTCTAGTAGAGACTGTGGCGCGGGCTGGTTCAGCAGTTCTTCAAAGTGCTACACCCATCTTCGTTGTTGGATTTTATTGCCCATGATTGTCTTCCAGCTTTGTCTTTAACAGGTATTTCTAGCTTGCTGTATCTTTTGGAGCATTTCCTTGCTATGTCGTTGAATTTATTTAAGTTTTCATGGCTTGCTGCTTCTCGGGTTCTGTGGCAAGACCATAAATGAATCTTCACTTGTCTGCTCTTAAGCTTCTCTTTGCTTCCTTGTTGGTATTGGTGTATTCACCTTGAGTTTTCACTTGTTCTGGTCTTGTTCAGCTGGTGTTGCCTAACGCTTTCTTTTAGGCCTGGGTGGAGTTTGCAGAGTACTTCTACACAGAACTCTGCGAAGTGCTGAAAAAGCTCTGCTACACTTTGCAGACTTCTGCAAGTGGCAGAGTGTGGTAAGCCGCACTGTTCAAGCTTATTTTTAGCACCAGGAAGTGGTCCCATGCTGTTAAATCATCCTGAACGGCACCATGTGCAGCTCAAGAGGAAGCTGCTTCTTTCTTTCAGCAACAGCTCCCTCAATGCAAGCAATAGGTTTATCAACACAAGCAGTAGCGACCTGCCGCGACCGCCAACGTTGAGAAATCTCGCCGAGAGGTGGTCTAGTGTATGATTTTCCTCGCTCACATTTGCCAACTTAATGTTGGCGAGCTGTGCGAGAGAAAAACCTCCGCTCCGCATCGCTTCGCAGAGTTTTTTGGAACTCCGAATGCTACGTGGAGCACAGAGTAGGCAAAACTACTCAAAATCCACCGGCAGAGAGGAATTCACCACCCACACCTACTTTCTTTTATTTTCTCACTTGGATTTTGCAGAGAGTCTCAGTGGAGATCCACTCTTTATGCAGGGGTTTCTTGGGAACAAGTACCTCTAGGTAGCTTGATGTCACTGTTTCTTTGCTCTTCTCTCACTGACTTTCTACTGGCTCTCTGTCGTCCTCTAGTTTTTAGTGGAAAACACAAGACTCCCCTAAAGTTGTGTTTTCCACTGTGATTCAGTGCTAGGTCCCCTAGGACAGTTGAGCCACCTCTTATCTTTTTCATGTCCTCCAGTTCTTGCAGGAGTTAAAACTTGTTACTGGGGGTGACCGAGTTGTCATTTTTTCTGTGCATGTTTGAGGAGGGTGGTGTTATCAATGGCATTGGTTTGTCAATTCCTTCCATGCTTTCTTCAACTTTAGCTTAGCCTGGGTATAACAAGGTGATCATCTGAGGCCACGTCCACTCATCTCATCACTCTCACATACTGCAGGGACCTTTGGAACTTCTTGGCAATACAGACATGGTCAATCTGATTATCTGTTGAATGGACTGGTGACGTCCACTTCGAATTGTCTATTCTTTTGTTTGGGAACACACTACCGCCTATCACCAGACTGTTCAGGGCAAGCCTTTCACGAATCTTTTTCAATCAATCAATCAATCAATCAATCAATCAATCAATCATTTGAAAAGCGCACTACATACCCGCGAGGATCTCAAGGCGCTGGGGGCGCTACTGATCGAACATCAGGTCTTGAGTATCCTCCTGAAGGTCAGCAGGTCTTGGGTCTGTCATAGGCTCAGTGGGAGGGTGTTCCATGTCTTGGTGGTGAGGTGGGAAAAGGATCTCCTGCCTGTGGTTGTTCTTCGGATGCGCGGGACGGTGGCTGGTGAGAGGTCGGCGAAGCGTAGCTGGTGGTTGGGGATGTAGAAGGAAGAGACATCTGTTGAGGTAGGCTGGGTCGGTCTTGTGGAGTGCTTTGTGTGCGTGGAGGAGGAGCTTGAAGGATATCCTCTTGATGACGGGAAGCCAGTGCAGGTTTCTCAAGTGGGGGTGATGTGCCCGTGTCGTGGTACATCGAGGATCAGTCGTGCCGAGGTGTTTTGGATGCGTTGTAGTCGTTTGATGAGCTTGGTCGGGGCTCCCGTGTAGAGGGCGTTTCCGTAGTCGAGTCTGCTGCTGAGGAGGGCCTGGGTGACTCTCTTTCTTGTATCTGTCGGGATCCATCTGTAAATCTTGCGGAGCATGCGGAGGGTGTTAAAGCAGGAGGAGGAGACGGCATTGACTTGCTTGGTCATTGAGAGCATTGAGTCGAGGATGATTCCCAGGTTGCGTGTCCCCCAGTGCCATCGGCCACCAGGAGTCGTCCCAGGCTGAAGGGTTGGAGCCGAGGATGAGGACCTCTGTCTTGTCCGAGTTCAGCTTCAGACGGCTGAACTTCCTCCAGTCGGCGACGGTTGGCTTTGGCGGTAATGGGGTCCTTGGTGAGGAAGAGGATCAGTTGAGTGTCGTCGGCATAGGAGATTATGTTGAGGTTGTGCTGTCGGGCGACGTGTGCGTGCGGGGCCATGTAAATGTTGAACAGTGTCGGGCTGAGGGAGTATCCCTGTGGTAGGCCGCAGATGATCTCGGAGGCTTTGGAATGGAATGGAGGGAGGCGGATGCTCTGGGTTCTGCCGGAGAGGAAGGAGGTGGTCCATTCCAGAGCCTTGTCTCGGATCCCTGCGACATGGAGGCGTGCGCATAGAATGCAGTGATATACGGTGTTGAAGTCGGCAGAGAGGTCTAGGAGGATGAGTGCTGCGGTCTCACCGTTGTCCAGCAGGGTCCTGATGTCATCGGTGGTGGCGATGAGGGCAGTCTTGGTGCTGTGGTTGCTGGGGAACCCTGACTGGGAAGGATCCAGGATTCTGTTTTCTTCGAGGTATCGGGTTAGCTGTCTGTTGACAATTTTCTCAATGACCTTGGCCGGGAAGGGGAGCAGAGAGATGGGCCGGCAGTTCTTGAGGTCTCTTGGGTCTGCCTTAGGTTTTTTGAGTAGGGCGTTGATCTCAGGGTGTTTCCAGCTCTCTGGGAAGGTTGCAGTCTCGAGGGAGAGATTGATGACATTGTGCAGGTGGGGTGCGATGGAGCTGCTTGCTTTGTTGAAGACGTGGTGCGGGAATGGGTCTGACGGAGAGCCGGAGTGTATTGTGCTCATGGTCTTGATAGTGTCATCGACGCTCACGCATGCCCAGGCTAGCAGGGGATCATGGTCAATGGTGTGCGGAGGGTCTGTTGTGTACTTGTTTGTTGGGGCTGTCTGGGCCTTGAAGCTGTTGTGGATGTCTGCTATCTTGTGGTGGAAGAAGGTGGCGAGGGAGTTGCACAGGGCTCCCGACGGCGGGATGTCGTTGTTGTTGGAGCTGGGGTTGGAGAGTTCCTTCACGATGTTGAAGAGTTCCTTGCTATTGTGTGCGTTGTTGTTGAGGTGGTCTTTGAAGGAGGTCCTCTTGGCCGCCCTGATGAGGTGGTGGTGGTTGCAGATGGCATACTTGTGTTCTGCGTGGCTGTCCGGAGTTTGTTCACTGTGCCATTTCTTCTCTAGTTTCCGGCAGGCTTGCTTCGAGTCAAGGAGTTCTGGGGTCAACCAAGTGGCCCTCTTGCTGGTGTCTCTGTGGGGAGGTTTCTTCAGCGGGGCTAGGGTGTTGGCGAAGTTCTCGATCCAGCGTCTAAGGCTATGGACAGCGTGGTCATTGTTGGAGGGTTTGGTGGGTGGGCTGAAAGCAAGGTTTGCATGTAGGTGGTCATCTGTGATTTTGCTCCAGCAGCGGTGGGGGATCTGTTGGGTGCGGTGGTGTGTGGTGGGTTTCTGGAAGGTGAAGTGGATGCAGCGGTGGTCGGTCCAGAGGAGTTCGGTGGTGTGACTGACGGGGACGTGCAGGCTTGAGGAGAAGACTGGGTCGAGCGTGTGGCTGTCGGAGCGGGTGGGCATTGTGACGAGTTGTTTCAGTCCGAGGTTGGCGAGGTTAGCGATCAGGGTTGTGAAGTTGTTTGTCGTTGCTGTTCTCAAGGTGAAAGTTCAGGTCTGCGAGGAGGATGTTGTCGGTGGAGGTCAGGGCGAGCGTGCTGATAAAGTCGGCGATAGAGTCGCTGAACTGGGGACGGGGACCGGGGGGTCGGTAGACGAGGGTGCCTCTGAGGGTGGAGTTAGGGTCTGTGTGGATCTGGTAGTGCATGTGTTTGGCAGTGCTGAGCGCGTCGTCGGTGCTAGTCGAGACCCCAATGCTGTTCTTGTGGACGAAGGCGATTCCTCCTCCAACTCCGGTGGTGCGGTCTCTGCAGGTGATCTTGTAGCCGTCTGGGATGGCTATGGTGATGTCGGGTGTTGAGGAGTCATTCAACCAAGTCTCTGTCAGGAAGGCAACATCCGGTAATGTTGTGTTGAGCAGGTCCCAGAGCTCGACAGCGTGTTTGCGTGCAGAGCGGATGTTCAGTAGTATGCATCAGAGGTGGTTGGGGTCTTTCTTGGCGGGTGGTTCGGCGGCTCTGAGGCTGGTTTAGCTGCAGTTCCGGCAGGTGAAGGGACGGTGTGTGTGTTTCGGGGCGGCCTTGAAGCAGGTGCGGGTCCGTCCGGAGTTGAGAGCGTGCAGAGTGCTGGCGTCATAGTGGCGGTGGTCATCGTGGCGGGTGTCGGGGCCAGGAGTTCTAGCGCTGGGCGAGGTCCAGGTGCGGACGGGCAAAGACGGGCTTGCCTTAGGCACGCCCTTGGCGCCCCAGCGGCACGGCCGCACAGTGGCCAGCATATATGGGAAGATGGGAGGGAGGAGCAGCTGGGAGGCTGGAGGCGAGGGCAGCGAGTTGGCAGTCAGGGGGGCGGGGCCACAGGGGATGCATCGGTGGGGGCTGTGAGGGACGATGAAGGGAACAGAAGGCAAAAGGGCACAAAAAATTAGGAAGTACGAGTGTCACAGAAGGCAAGAGGGCACAGAAATACAGGGAAAAAACGAGTGGCACAAAAGGCAAAAAGGGAACAAGAATACAGGGGCAGTTGAGAAACAGAAGGCAAAAATGGGCAGAGAGGTACGGGCAGCGAGGGGAACAGAAGGGAAAAACCGGGCTGAGAGACACGGGGGCAGTGAGGGGTAGAAAAGGAAAAACCAGGCAGAGACACCGGGGCAGCGAGGGGTAGAGAAGGAAAAACCGGGCAGAGACACGGGGCAGTGAGGGTTACAGAAGGAAAAACTGGGCTGAGAGACACAGGGACTGCAAGGGAAACAGAGGGAGAAAAACAGGCACGGAGCATGAACAGGCAGCGGGGGAAGACAGAAAAACAGCAGTCACAGACACAACAATGAAATACAGGCAATACAATAAAACAATAAAGCGGAAGATGAACAAACCTACGGCCAACCACTGGCCACCAGGATGAGGTGCAGGTGGTAGCCTGTGGGTGGTTGAGGGCCTCGAACTTCCTCAGCAGCGGCAGCTAGGGCAGGGAATCACAGGCTGGGCAGTCCGGAGGGGGAGCGACCTACCTGGTGGGGTCAAGGGTCGCTGTTCATGTTGCTATGGCTATGGTTACCCATGACTTCTACGTACCCAGTGTTGTTGCTTCCAATATTGCCTCCGTGGTCCCATATCAGTGTGGGATGTCTCTCTCAAGTCATTTCTCCAGTTGAACTGGAGTCTGTTGTAAAACTGCTCTTTTTCCTCTTCTTTGCTCTTATTTGTAGGTGCATAGCACTAGATAACAATCATGTTGATTCTCTTTTTCTTTGTGCAGACGGTCACTGTGATGATTCTGGGACCTTGGACTACTCATTCAATCAGAGCTCTGCTGCCTTCTGGCGTTAGCATCAGTGCTACTCCCTGAGTATGTGTGGTTTTCTTTTCCTAGGGTTCAGAATACAGTAGCATTCTTCCTGGAGCAAGTCTTTTCAGTCTGGGCTATGTACAACTGGTCTTGCTGATACCAAGAAGGATAAGATTGTAATTTATCATCCTCGCTGCCACTTGAGATGTCTTGCCTGTCTTGTACATGATCCTTATGTTCCATGTCCCGATGGCGATGGCCTTGCTCGACAGAAGGCGGATCGGCTTTGTGGCTTTGAGGGATCTCTGACTTTCACCATAAAGCATCATGGCTCTCCATGAAGGAGAGTCCCATCTCCCCAAACCTGGGATGTCTTTTGGTTGATGTTTCTATATCTGGGATAATTTACATGGTGGAGTAGCGTCCTTTTGTCTGATAGTTTAATGATCACCAAGGTATTTCTTTTCAAGGTTGGACTATCATTCCAATCCTTCAGTCTAAAATTTCCCATGTTCCTTTTATTGTGCCACTTCTTTCTTAGGTTGTTTAGATCAACCACCACAAGCTCATGGAATACATCAATTTTATTGCCTACTGGCATCTGAGTATATCTGTGATGAATCCCATTTTATGTAGGGCCCCGATGTTAGACATTGCACTCTCCGAATTCTGTTTTAATTTTCTTCGTCAAACCATTTTCTGGTTCCAGTTCACCTTGAGATGACAATTCAACATCCAACATTGAAAAAAGTCAACGTAACATTATAGGTAGGTGAATTTCTCAGAGACACCATAAACATTTTGAACTAAACATAAAACAGAAATGCAGCAGTTATAGTTAGCAGAGCTATCTATAGCTTGCATCCCCCCATGCATTGCTCATGACTTCACATATAACATCACCCATGACATATTCTATGACTTCATTTATGATGTCACTGATGACATCTCAAATAACATCATTGATAACATCACTGATGACATCATCCAATGAATGTGAAAGGTTCTTTTACGGTTTACATAGTAGTGGATATCTACCATTCTACTTTTTTCTACTTACTTTTGAACAGCTTGGGTCCAGCTAATGGATGTAAATGTTTACCAAATGCATGTGTTCTTAATGCACTATAGCTGTGTAGAGGTATTGCAGACGTTATACATTTTTCACTTAAGAGTAAATCTGTGTACACCTGACAGCTGTCTTGTATTCATTATGCTGTGTTGCTAGACAAGGACAGACTGTTTTTAAACACTGTGGCAGCAGAGAGCCTACCTGCTGACACGCCGCACGCCAGCTCCAGCTCCTGGGTGGGGAACGCTGCAAGTCTCGCCGCCGCTGCAACATCCTCGCGGCTGGAGACTACAGCTCCCAGTGAGCCTTGCGGGCACTTCCTGCCTCCCGCACTCTTCGCGCCCGGAGGCGCTACAAAGAACAGTCGCTCCCTCGGTGGAGAGGGGGGTCATTCCAGCAGAGAGCCTACCTGATGACACGCCGCACGCCAGCTCCAGCTTCTGGGTGGGGAACGCTGCAAGTCTCTCCGCCGCTGCAACATCCTCGCGGCTGGAGACTACAGCTCCCAGTGAGCCTTGCGGGCACTTGCTGCCTCCCGCACTCTTCGCGCCCGGAGGCGCTACAAAGAACAGACGCTCCCTCGGTGGAGCGGGGGGTCATTCCAGCAGAGAGCCTACCTGATGACACGCCGCACGCCAGCTCCAGCTCCTGGGTGGGAAACGCTGCAAGTCTCGCCGCTGCTGCAACATCCTCGATGCTGGAGACTACAGCTCCCAGTCAGCCTTGCGGGCACTTCCTGCCTCCCGCACTCTTCGCGCCCGGAGGCGCTACAAAGAACAGACGCTCCCTCGGTGGAGCGGGGGGTCATTCCAGCAGAGAGCCTACCTGATGACACGCCGCACGCCAGCTCCAGCTCCTGGGTGGGGAACGCTGCAAGTCTCGCCGCCGCTGCAACATCCTCGCGGCTGGAGACTACAGCTCCCAGTGAGCCTTGCGGGCACTTCCTGCCTCCCGCACTCTTCGCGCCCGGAGGCGCTACAAAAAACAGACGCTCCCTCCGCGTCGCGGGACGCGCGCCGGCGACGCCGGGCGGAGCTCAGGCAGAGGGCGGGCCGTCTAAGGCCGTCCAAGGACGAACAGGGACGGGACGGGCCACATCCCTTTCACCATGGGTAAGCGTAAACTAGTAACATCGGTGGTAGGTGAGGTAAAGGCTAAGGTCCCTAAGTACACCACCAGCATAATCACTTATCTGACGACGAAAGTGGATGAACTCTCTACCCAGATTGCAGAGTCAGAGCGTGAGCTGGGCCTCGAAACTATTCCTGTGGGCGCTGGTACACCGAACACTTCCACCATCAACTGTATTCCATTGGAGCCAAGGGTCATTATTGAGTCTTGCAGACCTATCATGCCCCAGTCCCCTACTGTACTTCCTATCCCAGTATTACCTGAAACAGTGATACCTTCTATACCTGTGGTCTCTGGCGATAGAGTGAGCACAGCAAGCAGTCAGCCTGGGGATCAACGTGCTATTTACATCACTGAAGAGGGAATCTCGTCTCTTCTAGAAAAACTTTTCTCGGACAGACTTGAATCCGTCCTAATCCAGATTGCCTCGGATATAACTGAAACTTTGAAGGATTGTGTTAAGGACCTTTTGGCGAAATGCGACCGCATTAACGATTTTTTAAATAACCAGGCCCTTATTTCATCCACACAAATGTCGTCATGTCCTCCAGTTGTTCAGGTTTCTGCACCCAAGGTTGGCGGTCCCCTGACTAAGACGGTCACTAATATGGTCATTGATAACCCTGTGCACAATAAAGGAAAAGTCGATAAGGGTATATCCACGCCTATCTTGGAAGCTGTGCCAAGGTTAACTCCAATAGAAAGGCCTCGAGGTTTACAGGGGGGACGGGCGGGAATGGTACACCCAGTAAATTTACCACCGGATGCAACACCGTTTGTAGCAATATTGGTTAATGTGCCTAAACTTGCTGAAGGGGAGGTAGAACACCAAGAAACCCTACTTAAGCATATTAAAAAATGGTGCAATGCGAACTGTTCGGGCGAAAGTAACATTGCAGATAATATATTGACAGGAAGAAGGGTTAACTGGGTGGGCAAAACTAAGAAATGTGTAGCAGGGGACTGTATAATAGTCAACTTTAAATCTCGCAATTTTTCTTGCCGCCTGTTTTGGGATGCTTCCTCCCTGGACCCAGTAGGTAAGGGCGTTCGCGCTATGCCTCTGGGTTTTTTCTATCCCCCGACACATAGGATAGGTGGCGGCGGGAATACTAGGCCGCAGTACATCAATAATGCATGGGCTGAAGATAGACTAATTTCACCCTTACCAGTTAATCAATGGGTGACAAAGCAACCCAGGGTTGGTGGTACAGTTAGTATTGCAAGGAACACGCCCACTAACGATATAATTCTGTCGAATAGATTTACTGCTCTTGCAAATCAGGTAGATATTGACTGACTAGAGCATGATCAAATAAGCAAGATAGCCCCCAGTCACGATAATACTCTCATTGTTCCATCATGTAATATATCAACCACAGCTGGTGAAGGCCCAATAGTTTTGGGCAGGGGAAATGTCAGGTTACTATCCTGGAACATTGCGGGCTTACGCTCAAAGCAGGAAGACCCGATTTGTCTAAAAAAGTTGAAAGATTATGATATAGTGGCCTTACAGGAAACTTGGGCAAGAGAAAATGTTTTCTGGTTGGATGGCTATACATCGTTCTTTGTTAAAGCTCAGAGTTCCCCGTCGGGAAGAGACAGAGGGGGCCTGCTGTTTCTAGTGTCAGTTAACATAACAGGCAGTGTTAAGGAAATTCCTAGCTCCTCATATTATTTTCAGTTGTTGGAAATCCATCAAGTAGACAAAAATAAGATAGTTTTAATAAACTGTTATAATTCTTTGCAGGGGGTCCCCCAAATTTTGTTTAGAAGGCCTATCTTCTTTTTTAAAGGATTATATGTCAAAACAAACCACTTTTGTACAACTCATACTAATGGGAGATTTTAATGTTCACTTGTGTGGGCTACATTGCCAGATTGAGGACGCTGCTGGTCCTGATCACACGACTTTGCCACATTTTGAGCATAGCCCAAAGGGTTCAGCTATGGAAGAACTGTTGTCATCTAATGATTTATATGAACCGGGGTTTTCTGATTTAAATGATCGTGTGGTCACATACAATGCGAGGGGAAGTGAATCGATTATTGATTATATTTTTATGTCCCCGGGTCTTCTCCGATATGTATTGTTTTATAACGCTACAGTAAGCGGGTTCAGTGACCATAACCCGGTCTCGCTAGTTATGGACGGCTCTCTTGGTCTATGCAAAAGGGCCTTGTTGCCCACTTCTGTGAAGGATGTAAAAAGTAAAGACCAAGGAAGACGTCTAAAATGGTGTAAAGTATGCCCTGAGGACTTTCTAGGTCTAATTGAACAAGAATTGGCAGTGGAACTCGAGACATGTAGGAATCTAGACATGGGGGGGAAAGAGGTAGTTACCGCCTTTGAGGCTATTTGTGCTAGAGTGGAAGAAGAGCTCACGGTTAACCCAAAGAGGGGTCCTGCCCCAGCCTATGGTTGGTTTGATCATACATGCTCCAAAGCTCACTCCGCACTGCTGAAAGCGCTTAAACATTCCCCCAGAGACAAGTCACTGGTAACACAACTGAGGAAGAAATATGCTGAGGCGGTAAAGACACGAAAAAAAGTTATTAAAGAAGAAGCCTGGAACTCTTTAATGGATTCTACCACCCTCAAACAAAGTTCTAAATTCTGGTCTATAATTAATAATCCTTTATTTGCCCAATCAAGAAATATAGACCTTGAAGTAAATATCCCTGAAGAAGAGTGGCTCAAACATTTTTCTGTAATATATGGGAGCAACGAAGTTTCTGAGATATTTCTCATGCCATGCCATTCTATTTCGCTACCCAAACTAAAAGTTAGTATAATTGAAGTTGAGGCTGCGATAAAAGGTTCCGCTGAAAACAAAGCCCCCGGTCCAGATGGGGTTCCTTTGGATCTTTATAAATTACACTCAGAGATGTGGGCAATGATACTAGCGAATGTTTTTAATTGTGTTCTTGTAGGAGGTTTTCCTAAAACCTGGGCATGCTCAATCATAGTTCCTAGTTTTAAAAAAGGGCAAAGAAGTGACCCCAAATGCTACCACCCTATATCCTTGTTGGATTCTTCCATGAAGGTCCTGGGTAAAGTATTGCTTGCGAGAATAAATAAGTGGACAGTGGAAAATGATATTTTATCAGATGCCCAGTACGGGTTCCGTTCAGGACGTGGTACAGAGGACCAATGTTTAAATTTACATTTGATAATCTCAAAATATACAACGGCAACAAAGGGATCAATTTTTGTTGCGTTTATGGACCTGTCCACGGCCTTCGATTTAGTTAACAGAGCTCGGCTGTGGTCTATGCTGTTAAAATTGGGACTTGACCCTCCTCTTGTCCACTTTCTGGCTGAACTTCATAAAGATTTAAAAGCATCTATTAGAATGGATCAAGAAGGACATCGCACAGCTTGGTTTAAATCGAGCAGGGGTGTAAGGCAAGGCTGCATCCTTGCCCCCATGCTGTTCACTTTATATATAAATTCATTGGAGAAAAATCTTTTAACTGCTACTGTGGATACACCGCGTGCAGGATATACACGTATCCCTGTTGTTCTGTATGCGGATGACGCTGCTTTAATAGCCCGGACACACTTAGGCCTCCAGAGACTATTAAATGCATTTAGTGAATTTATGTCCTCACTTGACCTAGTGGTAAATAATTCTAAATCCCATGTTATGGCATTTGGGGCTGTTAAAAATAACACCAAATCTTTCTATTGTAATGGTGAAGCGATTACTAATGTCAAAGTTTTTACTTACCTTGGTGTAATTTTTGATACTAAGGGAAGCTGGATCCCACAAATAACAGCCAAAACCAAAGCGGTGAGGAGCTCGGCAAATGCAATTTTAAGCTTCTCAAAGAGACTTGGTGGGAAACTGAGCAGTGCATTATTAAGTTTGTACAGGGCAAAAACTCTGGCAATAGCCAGGTACGGCGCAGGTCTGTGGGGCTATGTGAAAAGTGAAACTATCCAAAGGGAGGAGAATAAGTTCTTTCGATCTATATTAGGGCTCCCTCAGTCAACAGCCACATTCTCAGTTCATCAGGAACTCGGATCAGGGTACATTACCGATATCCTTTCTATGGCACCTATTCTTTTATGGATTAGGGTTTGGACCAACAACAACCTAGGTTTAAATCATAAAATACTGATGGATTGTTTAAAACTGGACAAATACAAAGATATTATTTGGCTGTCATATATATATAAATGTTCATTGGAACTTGGTCGCCCAGAGATATTTTCCTCCCCTCTGGGTTTCAAAAAAGCAGACCTGGGTTGGGTCAAGCTTAACTTTTTTAAACTGAGGAGCTTGGAGAGAGAAGAAAACCAACTTACAAAACCCATGGTCAGAGCCCATTTTTTGATGATTACCTGTCTAACTATTCAACCGTACCTTGCCATAGTAAACATCCCTTTTCACAGGTGGCTTCTGGTTAGATTTCGGTTTAACCAGATTTATACGGTTCTTTGTGATAGCCATGGTTGGTATAAGCTTGAGGATGCACCTGTGTGTAACTGTGATAATTTTTCTCTCCAAGATAATATGCATTTAATGCTGTTTTTCCATTTTTACAAAACTCCAAGACAGAAGTATTTGGTGCCATTATTGAAGGGTAAAGCTTTTTTACAGGCAAAACCAGCTCTCCTGTATTTACAAATGTTAGAATCACCCTTGGTTATGTTGAGTGTGGCCAATTACCTTGTTGCTGCTGTTAGGATTAGGAGGAGGAGAATGCAAATGTAATATAGGGGTCTGTGTTGGAGGATAAAATTGTTTCTTTTTTATTTACCCGCAAATTTTATCTAGAAATTATTTTTAGCCGTTTTTAAACTGTGTATATTTATTGCTATTGATGTATGAAATTTTTTCTATGAATTTGGATTGCCTTTTTAATTGACTGTAGCATGCTTTTATGATTTTTAACTAAATCGAATAAAGTGGTTTTTGACTTGACTTGACTTCATTATGCTCCACACAACTTTTTGGTTCTGCAGAAAAAGTTTCCAACAATAGAAACATTTTCCGTAGGAAATATTCAGGGCCATTTTTATGGTAAAGTGAGGCAGTGCAGCGCAGCAAGTCAACTTGCTGCGCTGCATCACAGGGAAATGGCAGGAATGTGCTGTGTATATCCCAATAAGGTACATTCATGTCCTTTCCCCAGCGCTGGCACCCTGGCACTATGGTGCAAGGGTGCCTCCGTTTCATGCAGGCTTGTTTTTGTGCAGGAAGCGGCACATTCATGCAAAAAAACAATCCCCGAGGCATATTCCTCTTTCTATGTGTGCTGCAGAATGTGTTACTCTAGATTTATGAAGCCATGTAGGGCCATGCAATGTGGCCTGGTGTGGCTTCATAAATCTATTTTTTGGTTTGCGTTGTGCATGCACCATGTTGCGTAGT
Source organism: Lissotriton vulgaris (assembly GCF_964263255.1). Taxonomy (NCBI): domain Eukaryota; kingdom Metazoa; phylum Chordata; class Amphibia; order Caudata; family Salamandridae; genus Lissotriton; species Lissotriton vulgaris. Next base: position 284,336,888 of record NC_141699.1, read on the forward strand.
GCAGGTATGACGCAGCTGGCCTCATGAATATGGCCCTCACTTTTGTAAGCAGCATAGGGTTATTAGAGAGGATCTTTTCACTTGATAAGTTATACTTGTAATTTATACTTAACATAGAAGACTGTGTGCACTAGGTACTACAAATGATGAGCTATCTGTAAAGTTTTCACCAGAGCATGAAGGGTGTAGGTAGTATTTACAATACCCACTTTCTGCTGATATCAACTGTATTTCTTAATATAGGTTCAGTGTGTCACAGGTATAATACAGATTAAAGCTGAATGCAGTAGGCTACTTTTGTTTGAATTGGCACTCAGTATTTTGGTTTTCTTTCAACAATTGAATAAATATTGAGGGTTGTAATGAACGAGGGTTTCCAATATATGTGTGGTTGATTATTAATGTGGTCTATGCGAAATGTAAAGTGTATGCTATAGGCTTAGTGTTGCATATAATGATTGTTTTTGACACCTAAGTCAGTTGTAGCTGTAACGGCTGACATTCCCCTAAACTAACTTTTAGTTAGTCTGGCCTCTAATGCCATAGTTATTTATAGAACAATATGCAGGTAAAAAAGTTTGGTTGATGATATCATCAATGATGTAGTTTGAGAAGTCATCAGTGATGTTATAAATGATGTCACAGCACGTCATCAGTGATGTCATAAGCAGTGCACAGTGGGAGTGCAAGTTATAATTAGAGCTGTAATTATAACTGCATAATTTCTGTGTTTTTTTTTAGTTAAAAACGTTAATGTTGTCACTGTGTAATTCACCTAAATGTAACGTTACATTAACATTGCATTTTTTCAGTGAATTTCAAAGGTTTTTTTAAAAACAAAAACAAACGTTTTATGACACCTCACTATAATGTTACTTTAACCTTTAGGTTTTTTCAGTGAATTCCTATATTTTATTTTTTTTAGGAAATTACGTTTTTTTTTAAGTGTTAGTATTGTTGAAGAACTGAATGATATATCCTGTGCTAGGAGAATATTCAGAAAGGGAATTGCTTTCGTATTGTAACTTAACAAGAAATGATGCACACTTTGCAAAATGTTTCTAAATAATGATGTTTGAGTATAAAACAGAGCAATACAACAATATTTGTGTTGGGATTGCTTATCTCCTCCATTCTTCTAACTCTCATATTGAGACATTTTCCTTGCAAGTTGATTAATAATGTAAAGGCATACTTGTCATAGCCTTTTTATATGTTTTTACATTTAAGTCATAGTTATAATTCAGAAAGAGATTAATCAGTTTTTAAGAATTGTATAGTATTAAGTTTCATTATAAAAATCTATTTTGGAAGTGTAGGGTGTTTGGCGAGCAACAGACCTCATCTGTCAGACATCTCTGTCAGATGAGGTATGCATAGCAGGGTGTGAGAATAGACTGGACTCTCCTCTCAGACTGCTCTCTCAGATGGCAGGTATGTATAGTAGTCTATGTGGATAGACTGGCCTCTCCTTTCAGACCTCATGCTCAGATGACGGGTATGTGTAGTAGGGTGTCTGAATGGATTGGCATCTCCTTTCAGACCTTTCAGATGATGGATGTGCAATGTAGTGTGTGGGGATGGTCTGCCCTCTCCAGTCAAACCTCTCTCTCAGATGACGGTGTGCATAGTAACGTGTGTGGATGGACTGGCCTCTCCTGGGAAAGTCAGACCTCTCTTGTCACACCTCTTTTTCAGATAACAGGTATGTGTACTAGAGTATATGTGGGAAGAACCGTAACTCGACTCACAACTCTTCCCAAACCATGGGCGTAAATAATAGCCTCTGAATAACACCATCTCCAGTAAGACTCCTTTCTACAGTAACAAGCGTGCATACCAGAGTGTATTCAAAGATCAACTACTCCTTCCTACTTTTCAGGATCCTGCAAGAGTCTTACAAGATTTCAAATTGTTTTTATACGAAATAACTTTCTTCTCGCCACAGTACTTATCTCTTTAAAAATTCCTCTAAAAACAATGACCATAATACACATTCCTACTAGCAAAGAGCATTGAGAATTCATCTACTCCTTTTTAGTATTCATAATCTAGTTAGAGTCCTGCAAGATTGTAACAATTAGTTAAAAACGATATACATTTATTTTCTTCATAGTAGCTATCCCTTAGACACCTTCTCTCTAAATCTAGGGAGACAACATGCATTTCTGCTGCCCCCATCTATAGTTGTTTTTTACTTCATTTGAAAAACACATCCAATTTTTCACACTAAACAGTAATGACGGTCATTTCATTTCTCAAATTCCAACAGTGAGCCTATCAGAGCTATCACTCTCAAAGGACAAACGGGAGCCTCTTGCTCCCCCAACAGCGTGATGATTCACTGGCAAAACAAGCCTCATGGCCAATCACAGGGCTGTATTTTTGATTTTGCACTCGTTCTTGTGGGATGCTCACAAGACTCTTATGAGCCCAACTGCCAAAATATACAATTATTTTGGCCTTTTAATATCTAAAAATACAGCTAAATAGATTTACAACAAATCACAAAAAGCACTATTTGCGAGCCAAGATCTAGTTTTCTGTCAAATGTGGTGCCATTCCATTCAGAAGTTTTTGCTATAACCAGTCTATGGGAAATGCATGAGGATTCTATGTTTTGGGACCTCCCTTTTTACTCAACCCCCACTTGACTGATCATCGTGAAACTTTCTAGAAAGGGACTGAGGCGGATTAACTTTCCTTTTGGAAGATTTGGTGAAGATTTGTCAAACAAGGCGAAAGTTATCAGCAAACCAAAAAATGTTCTGTCTATGCATGAACAGACCTAACTATAACTACGTAGTGGAGACCATCACTAGGTAAAATATCTGTCTATCTATCTATCTATCTATCTATCTATCTATCTATCTATCTATCTATCTATCTATCTATCTATCTATCTATCTATCTATCTATCTATATATATATATTTACTGAAAAAAACAAAGGTTACAGGGACGTTATAGTTAGGCTCAGAATTTACACGCACAAAACGATACAAATATAGCAGTTAAAGTTACCTGAGCTAACTATAACTTGCGACCCTGCAAAACACTGCGTATGACATCACATATTACATCACTCATGACATAGTCAGTGACATCATTCATAACATCACTGATGACATCTCAGATGACATCACTAATTACGTCCCTGATGACATCATCGAGTGGCTGTAAGTGTTTTCTAAGAGTTACTGAGTTTTAAGCATATATACTATTCTACTACAAAAGTTAGATTAGTGTACTAGGTATACTACTAATGAGTGATACTACTTCTAACATGTGGTCTGAGTAGCTGCATGACTCTGTCAGTGTGTGAGAGGGTATCTGAATACCTGTATAGGTATCTGAATGGATGTATGAAGGGTGTATGGGTGAGTAAGAGGGTTTCTGAGTAGCTGTGTGGTTGTGTGTGTTGTAGTATGAGTGTGTGAGTGGTTTTGAAAGTAGTTGTGTATGTGTGTGAGTGGTTATGTGTGTGGTTGTATGGATATGTGAGTGATTGTGTGAGTGGTTGTATAGGTTTGTAAGTTAGTGTGTGAGTCGCTGTATGGGTGTGTGACTGGGTGTATGAGAAATTGTATTGATGTGTGATTGGGTGTGGGAGTTGTTGTGGGGGTGTGAGTAGGTGTGTGAGTGGTTGTATGGGTGTGTATGTGGCTTTGTGAGTAGTTATGTGGGTGTATGAGTAAGTATGCAAGTGGTTGTGTGTGTGCATGTGTGAGTAGTTGTGTGGGTTTGTAAGTGAGTGTCCCGACATCGCCATCGCTATCCCAGAGGGCTACAAGATCGTCCGGAGGGACCGAAACGCCAACCAGATGGGAGGAGGCATCGCCATCGTCCACAGGAGCACCATCCGTCTCACGACCAGCACCGACAACACCCTGACCAGCGCCGAACACCTGAATTTCCAGATCCACACCAACCCGAACACCACCCTCAGAGGCACCCTGATCTACCGACCCCCGGGACCACGCACGCAATTCAGCGAGGACATCGCCGACTTCGTCAGCCCGCATGCCCTCCCCTCCGCTGACTACATCCTCCTGGGAGACCTCAACTTCCATCTGGAGAACAACAACGACCGCAACACCAGCACCCTGCTCGACAACCTCGCCAACCTGGGACTCAAGCAACTGGTGTCCACCCCCACCCACCTCGCCGGACACACACTCGACGCAGTCTTCTCTTCCAGCACAGACATCAACTTCAGCCACGCCACTGAGCTTCTATGGACGGACCACAGCTGCGTCCACTTCACCTTCAAGAGAACGACGACCCACCACCACCAGAAACAGACCGCCCGCAGAAGCTGGAACAAGATCACAGCAGACCAGCTCGCCACCTCCCTGAGCCAGCACCCTCCTGCCAGCTCAGCGAACCCCAGCCAGGCCGCCGACAACCTCACGAAGTGGATCAGCAACTGCGCGGACGAACTCGCCCCACTGAGGACCCCGCCTAGCAGACCCGGCAGCAAGAAGGCCCCTTGGTTCACCGACGAACTCAAGAGCTCCAAGAAGAACTGCCGAGCCCTCGAGAAAGTCTGGAGAAGGGAACCGACACCGGACAACAGGACCTCCTTCAAACTTGCCACCCGGAAACACCACCAGCTGATCCGCGCCGCCAAGAAAACAGCTTTCAAGGACCGGTTGGACAACAACGCACACAACTGCAAGGAACTCTTCAACATCGTGAAAGAGCTTTCCAACCCCAGCGCAGGAAACAACGACATCATCCCATCGCAAGACCTCTGCAACTCCCTCGCTTCATACTTCCACAACAAGATCGCGGACATACACAACAGCTTCAACAACCAACCAACGCACACCATGACCGAACAACCACCCCCCCCCCACCACCACCCTCCATGCCTGGACCCCGATCAGCACCGAAGACACCATCCGCACGATGAACTCCATCCACTCCGGATCACCGACCGACCCCTGCCCTCACCACGTCTTCAACAAGGCCGACGCTGTCATCGCACCCCACCTGCGAGACATCATCAACACATCCTTCGACACAGCCACCTTCCCCGAGAGCTGGAAGCACGCCGAACTCAGCGCTCTACTCAAGAAACCCACAGCAGACCCCACCGAACTCAAGAATTACCGCCCCATCTCGCTCCTCCCGTTTCCAGCCAAAGTCATCGAGAAGACCGTCAACAAGCAGATGGCCGCCTTCCTCGAGACGAACGGATCCCTCGACCCCTCACAGTCCGGCTTCCGAGCCAACCACAGCACCGAGACCGCCCTCATCGCCGCCACCGATGACATCCGAGCCCTGATAGACAATGGAGAAACAGCGGCCCTCATCCTCCTAGACCTCTCCGCGGCATTCGACACGGTCTGCCACCGCACCCTAGTACGGCGCCTCAGCAACATCGGCATCCAGGACAAGGCGCTGGAATGGATCACCTCCTTCCTCGACGGAAGAACACAGAGAGTCCGCCTACCACCTTACAAGTCAGAGGCCTCCGAAGTCATCTGCGGCGTCCCCCAAGGATCATCTCTGAGCCCCACCCTCTTCAACGTCTACATGAGCCCCCTCGCGGCCATCGTACGCAAACACAACCTCAGCATAATCTCCTACGCCGACGACACCCAGCTGATCCTCTCCCTGACCAACGACCCCGCCGCCGCCAGAGCCAACCTGCACGAAGGGATGAAAGAGGTAGCCGAGTGGATGACGACCAGCCGCCTGAAACTGAACTCAGACAAGACGGAGGTCCTCATCCTGGGCTCCTCACCCTCCGCCTGGGACGACTCCTGGTGGCCTCCCGCCCTGGGCACCGCACCCAAACCGACAGACCATGCACGAAACCTGGGCGTCATCCTGGACTCCTCCCTCTCCATGACCAGGCAAGTCAACAACGTCTCCTCGGCATGCTTCAACATCCTACGCATGCTACGGAAGATCTTCTGGTGGATCCCCACCGAGACCAGAAAGACCGTCACCCAGGCCCTCGTCACCAGCCGACTGGACTACGGCAACGCCCTCTACGCCGGCACCTGCGCCAAGCTCCAGAAGAGACTCCAGCGGATCCAGAACGCCTCAGCCAGACTCATCCTCGACATCCCACGAACCAGCCACATCTCCGGACATCTGAGAGACCTTCACTGGCTCCCCGTCAACAAAAGAATCACCTTCCGCCTCCTCACCCAAGCACACAAAGCCCTACACGACCAAGGCCCGAGCTACCTCAACAGCCGAGTCAACTTCTACGCTCCCAAACGCCACCTCCGATCAGCCAACCACGCCCTCGCCGCCGTCCCCCGCATCCGAAGAGCGACGACAGGAGGAAGGTCCTTCTCCTACCTGGCCGCCAAGACCTGGAACTCCCTCCCGACCGACCTGCGCCTGACCCAAGACCACCTCTCCTTCAGGAAGAAGCTGAAGACCTGGCTGTTCGAGCAGTAGCGGCACCTCCCCCCCAGCGCCTTGAGACCCTACGGGTATGTAGCGCGCTTTATAAGTGTCACTGATTGATTGATTGATTGATTGATTGTGTGAGTGGTTTTATGGGTATATGATTGGGTGTGTAAGTGTCTGTGTAGGTGAGTAAGTGAGTGTCAATGCCTATATGGATGAGCGAGTGGATGTCTGCATGGGTGAGTGAGTGTGTGTGTAAGTGGCTGTATGAGTGGGTGTGTGAGTGGCATCTGTATGACTGGATATGTGAGTGGCTTTATGGATGAGTGAGTGGGTGTGTGAGTAGTTGTACAGGTCTATGAATGAGAACGTGAGTGCTTATGTGGACATATAAGTGGATGTATTGAAGACTACATGGGTGTGTGAGTGTGTGTATGTCAATGATGTCATCAGTGATGTCCTGAGTGATGACACTGACCATGTCATGAGTGATGTAATATGTGAGGTCATAAGCAGTGCATTGCAGGGGGGGCATAAGATTTAGTTAGCTCAGGTAACTATAACGGCTGGATTTCTATGGCTTTGTGCATGTAAACTGTGAACCTAACTATAACATCCCTGTAACCTTTGTTTTTTTCAGTGAATTTTGAAGGTTTTTTTTAATTCTATGTCCTAATTATAACGTCCCTATAAGCTTTGGTTTTGTCAGTGAATTTCTGCTTTTTTAATGTTATTTCTTAACTGTAACAACCCTGTAATCTTTAGCTTTTTAAGTGAATTCCTAAGGTTTTTTAAATTGTATTTATTAACTAGGTCTCAGAGAGGCTGCATGAGTGGGTGCATGAGTGACTGAGTGGGTCTGTGAGTGGGTGTCAGAGTGTCTGAGTGGGTTTGCAAGTGTCTCCATGAGTGTGTGAGTCAGTCTGTGAGTGACTGCATGATTGTATAAGTGGGTCTGTAAGTGGATGTGTGAATCTCTGAGTATGTCTGTGAGTTGGTCTGTGAGTCTCTCAGTGGTTCTGTGAGTTAGTATGTGAGTCTCTGAGTGGGTCTGTGAGTGAGTGCATGAGTCTCTGAGTGGGTCTGTGAGCGAGTGCATGAGTCTCTGATTGGGTCTGTGAGTGGATGCACGAGCCTCTGTGAGGGCCTATGATTGGATGCATGCATGTGTGAGTAAATCTGTGAGTAGGTGTGTGAGTGTCTGTTTGGGTCTGTGAGTGGGTGCTTGAGTCTTTGAGTGAGTGTGAGTGAGTATATGAGTGTCTGAGTGGGTCTGTGAGTAGATGTATGATTGTCTGAGTGGGTCTGTGGGTAAGTGCATGGGTATGTGAGTGAGTACATGAGTCACTGAGTGGGTCTGTGAGAGAGTGCATGAGTCTCTGATTGGGTCTGTAAGTAGCTGTGTGAGTCTCTGAGAGGGTCTGTGATTGAGTGTGTGCATGTCTGAGTAGGTCTGTGAGTGGGTGTGTGAGTGCCTGAGTGTGTGTGTGTGTGTGTGTGTGTGGGTGAATGAGTCTCTGAGTGGGTGTATGAGTGTCTTGGTGCCCTCTATTGTACCTTCTTCTGCTCTGTTTTGCCTTTTCTGCTTGTTTTTCAGCCCTCTGTTTTGCCCTGCTCTGTAATATGGAGGTGGGCCACGTGGCCTTCATTCCCAGGCTGATTTTGGCTCTGGAGACCCCATCTCGTGGGGCCTGGCCACATCTCTCTGGGTGCCCTGGAGCCCACCAAGGACACCCAGTGTGCTATGATGGGGACCAGGCAGCATTGCTCCCTGCTAGAAATGCAGCTACCTGCATGCAGGAGCAATCATTTCATCTGTTTCCCTTACCACATGATATGGGTAGGGAAACAGTTGAAAACTCTGCTTCCAGCAAGTGGGTACAGTTTGACAGCTCCCGCTTGCTGGAAGCAGAGTTGTGTTTGCTCTTGCTTGGTGAGAGCTGTCAGCTCCCACCAAGCGAAAGCAAGCTGCTATGTCCCGGGGTGAGCACCGCAGGACATATCAGGAACTGGCCCTCGGTGGTGCCGGTCCCAGTGCCATGAATGGCTCCAGAAGGGGAGTTACATGGCCCCCCTACTTTAGAATACACGGCCCGGCCCTCGTGAGGTGGTGGTTCCCAAGGCTGTATATGACCCGCCCCCCCTCCTATTATAATATACATGGCCCAGGGAGGTGGTGGTCCCCGGGGCCCTTCTGGGCTTCGGAGGGGAGTCCGCTTGGCCCCCCTTATTTTTCTCATGAAACGTCAGGGAGGTGGCTGGCAGAGCCTCTGGAGGAGGACTGTGCAGTTCTCCTTCATTTTAATTCAAGACTCGGCCAGCTCCTGTGAGGTGGCAGTCCCCAGAGCCAATATTGGCCATGGGGAGAGGGATCTCATTAGCGCCCCCTCCCATTTTTGAAAATACAGATAAGCCCCCGGGACCTGCCCACCCAGGGGCAAATCTTCCAAAAAGTGCTGGAGTTAGCAGTTCTTTTTTGTTTTGCTGCAGATTCATGACTTCGTTATAATTTCATGGCAAACATTTTTTAAAGGGCTTTTTTGCTCTGGTGGGGTCCCATGGAGAGCCCAGGACCAGAGCTAAGGGGTCAGGGTATTTCTACCCTGCCCCATTTTTCTTTTTTAAGGTTTTTTGGGGGAATCAGCTGAAGCAGAGTGCCAAGATGGCTTCCAACCCTTTCTGGTCGGAGCGTTGGCAGCCAATCAGATATCAGCAAAGGGACTCTTGGATGCTCAAAGGATCTGTGTCCCTATATACGGTAATTTGGTTTTTCTTTAAAATCTCAAAAACGACTGAAAAGATGTGCTACAAATAACAAAAAGCACTATTTCTGGATCTAGCTTTCTGCCAAATTTTGTGCATTTCCATCCAGGATTTCGAGCTGTAGTCATGTTTCAAATTGGAATTAACATGGGAAACACATTTTTTTGACCCTCTCCTCCTCTTTTTCTGGGCCCCTGTTTGATGGATAGCCCCAAAACTTTCCATGCACAACTAGAATTACTGGCGCACGTTTTGGGAAATTTCGTGAATGTTCGCCACACTGCGCCAAAGATACCGAAATGTTAAAATGCACTTTTCAACATATAGAAACTGCTTGTGGTCACCAACAGGTAGTAATATGTAGGACCTAGTTTTTATAGGGAAAGTGTTTTTTGTTTTGTTCATAACTTTAGCGCAGTTCAATGAAACTTCACAAATATTGCAAAATGAGTTTGCCACTCACTTCAGCTGCTGTCTGGAATGTTTCAGGGTGATCCGTCAAGCGGGGGCCTAGAAAAAGGGGGTCCCAAAACACATTTTCCCCTTGCAATTTTTTATAGGAATTTTGAACATGACTACAGCCCAAAATACTGAACGGAATTACACCAAATTTGGCAGAAAGCTATGTCTTGGTCCAGAAAAAGCCCTTTTTGTAAGTTGGTGTAATCCTGCTCAGTGGTTTTGGAGCTATTTAAGAAACAATATATAGAAATCTAAGGATTCAAAACCTCAGAGGATCCAACAGATCTCATGCTGAAATCTGATAGTCAGCCAACACTTCAACCAGAAAGTGTTGGCAGCCATTTTGGAACTCAGACTCAGCCAAATCCCCCCAAAAAGTTTTTAAAAAAGAGAAGGAGTACTCTGGTCCAGTTTGTAGGCCCCACTCAACACACGCTGCAGATATGAAGACTGGCTAACTCCCGCTTGGGTTGGATAAACAGGCTCAACAGTATGACGCCGCTGTGGTATTCACAAAAGCTAGGTATGCTCTGTCACCATCCAGGGTTAGACAAATGGGACATGATTGGTATCTCGGTGGTGGGAGATCTGATTAAGAAAGGTAGGATTCTTCGGTTTGAAGAGCTACAGAAAGCTTATCAATTGGCACCCGGCGAAGCCTTTCGATACTTGCAAATCAGGCATGCTTTGATGGCGGCGTTTCCTGACTGTGTAGATATACTGGAGTCCTCTCCCTTGGAAGATCGGTTATTAGATGGACAGCTGCACACCAAGGTGATCTCCCTCACATATAGGAAGCTTAGCAACAATATGCCAGACTCCTTCGTACAGCTTAAGGAGAAATGGGAAAGAGACCTAGGGGAGGTTGAAGATGAGGATTGGAGGCAAGCGTTGATGTCTCCCAGAGAGGCTGCCATTACACTTATTTACCGCCTTATTCAGCTCCGTATCTTACATCGCTCATACCTGACTGGGATTACCCTAGCCAAGATTGGGTCTAGGACAGACGATTTGTGTTTTAAGGGATGCAAGCAGTCAGCTAGCTTTTATCATATGATTTGGGAATGCCCGTTGGTGCAAAGCCGATGGAACAGAATCGCAACACATATGCAATCTGCCCTGGGAAAGACAATTACCCTGACGCCACGACTGGGCCTGCTAAACATATGGGAGGCAACGGATCTTACAGATATGGAACAACAATTTGCAACGCAGGGCTTCACATTATTTAAGAGAGAAATTGCTAGGGCGTGGGGGGGAGTAAGGCCGCCCGGACTAGCAGTATGGAGGAGGGAGCTAGATAAGTGTATGATAGCTGAGAAAGAAGTGTTTATCGCACAAGGGAGTCCAAAGAAATGGGGCAGGAAGTGGTCCAAATGGAACTTGTACAGAGGAGAGATATGTGTATCCCCAATGGTAGAATTAGAATTGCGGAGGAATAGGGATGGAGAGCAGAATATGTAAAGGTATATGTTGCTTGAAACTATTGGTCAATGTAATGCTAAATATTTCTTGTAATGTGGGATTAATCGCACAATGGTAAATGGTCTGTCACTTTTTCAATAAAAAAACTTTTTTTTTTTAAAAGAGAAGGGGGCAGGCTGGGAGTATCCAGACCTCTTAGGCCTGGTGATTGGGTCTTAAAAGTATATATTTTTTTACATCTTTGCCACAAAAATAACAGCTGATCTCAGAATCTTGTCAAAAAAAACAAAAAAGATGAAAACAAGTGTGGTCTCCTGCTCTTGTTTTTACTTCAGCTTTTGGGTGAGCTACGTTCCGTGGACACATCTATATATTTGGGAGGGGGATGCAATGCTCTGGTGCTCCCCAGGCTGTTTATGGCCCCAGGGACTGCCACCTACCAGAGGCAAGGCCAAAGTTTGGAAGGGGATGGGGGCCAAACGGACCCCATGGGCCTTTTTCAGCCCCCGGGACTACCAGCTCCCCGAGGCCAAGATGATTTTCTGTAAGGGGCCAGACCATGTAAATTCAAAGGAGGGGGACTGTACGGCCATCCTCCTAGAGCCATTAACGGCCATGGGACTGCCACCCTACAAGGCCGCCTTCCTATGTCTTAATGTGCCCTTCTAAGGTACATAGATGTTTGCTTTGTCTTTGTAGGAGCTTTGACAGCGCCTGCCAATCACAAGCAAAGAGTAAATCCACTCCCAGCAGGTAGGAGCAGAAAAACTGCCCTTGCCTGCAGGGAGTAGACTTTTTATCTGTTTACCTACCCAGTGTCAAACGTGCAGGAAAACAGATGAAAAAATGTGTCCTGCATGCAGGGAGAGGCATTTTTTGCTGCTCCCTGCGTGCAGGAGCAATGCCGGCTTCCGCTGTATTTGGTGATCTGTCAGGGAATGCGATGGCATTGAGGCTCCCGGGGGATCCCAAGCATTGCACACTGAGTGCCCTCGATTGGGCCAGGACACCTAGCATGAAGTGACCGGGCCCAGGAGATGGGGGATGGGGTCCCCTGGGCAAAAATTCGGTGTACGGATGGGGGCCACATGGCCCCCCTCCCCATTTATCAAATTGGCTGTGCCCCAGGCGATGGGGTACCAGGTGCCAAAATTAGCCTGGGGTGGTGGGCCATGCAGACCCCCTCTCCTTTTTCAAATCAACCAGGCCCCATGGATGGGGTCCCCGAGGCCAAAATCGACCCTAGGAGACAGCAAGGGGAGCCCCCCTCCCCTTGCTGTAATTGTCAGGGCCCCCAAGGATAGGGTAGGGCTGTGTGTCCCCCTGCCCTTGCAGTAATTGTCCAGGCCCCAGAAGGTGGGATCCCTGGGACCGTAATTGGCCAGGGGATGGGAGCTGCATGCCCTGCTCCCCGGGTTGCCTATATAAGGGGAGAGGGCCACAGGGCCTGGTCTAGGGCCAGGCTCTGCGGCTGCCCAAACGCTGAACATGGCCAACGGCCGTGGGAGGTGTGAGTGTCTGCGGGGGATGGTTACAGGCCTTGCGGCCTGTCTACCTCTGCACACGGCCAAAGCCCATGCGTGGAGCACAGTGAGGCCACTGTGGGGGGTTGGCTGCAAACCCTGTGGCCAACCCCCGCCAGGCACAGCCAAAGGCCATGAGTGGCCAGGGTTGGGTGCCTATGGGGTATTGGCTGCAGGTCCTTCTCTAGGCCAGCTCTGCAGGCACCACCTACCATGCATGGTTGGGTGCCTTTGGCCAAAGGCCATGCTTGACGTGGGGTTGGGTGCCTGTAGCCAGGCCCTTTGGCCAACCCCCGCCATGTACGACCAAAGGCTGTGCACGGCGTCAGTTGGATTAAAAAAAGGTAATTAAATATTACTTAACATTAAACAAAAACGTAGAAATTCACTGAAAAAACAAAGGTTACAGGGACATTATAGTGCATTTCCTATGTTAATTTCCATAGGGATTATAAACACGAGTACAGACCGAACTGCTGAACGGACTTTCACCAAATTTGGCATAAATGTAGCACTTGGTACAGAGAGTGACATTTTTGCGGTTTAGTGTAATATGATATGATTGTAAGTGCTTCCTGTTGAGGTTTAATTTCCTTGAAATGAGCATCAGGGCTGGATCAGCCTCAGGAACCCTCTCTGCAGGAGATGGCTGAAATTCAATGTGGGAGGGGGCTGCAAGTTGCCCTTTTCCAGGCCGATATTGGCCCTGGACCCCTTCACCCGGGGAGCATCTAAAATTCAATGGGGAATGGTGGCCATGTGGCTCCCATCCCCAGGCTGATATTGGCCCTGCTGAGATATGATTGGCTGCCAACACATCAACCATGTAGTGTTGGCAGCCAATTTGTGACTTGGCTACAGCTGAGTCACAAAAATATGTGAAAAACAAAGAAAAGTGGGTAGGGTAGGAATACCCTGACCCACTAACCCTGGTCCTCGGGTCCCCTTGGAACCCTGCCAGCGCAAAAAAATCATTTTAAATTGTTTTATTTTACCACAAAATCAGTACAGAGTTTTTAAAAAGCAAAGTCTTTTGTGCTTGCTTTCAAAAAAGCCGCCTTGTGGGCCAGGTCCTGGGGGTATTTAATAAAAAGGAAGGGGGTGCACAGGCTGCCTTTCGCAGGCTGTTTGAGCCCAGGGGACCACCACCTCCTTAGGGCTTTATGCAAATATTGAAGGGACAGCACAGACTCCCCTCCATGGCATTATTTGGGCCCTGGGGAACACCACCTTCCCAGGACTTTATTTTTATAAATGGAGGGGGGTACGCGGACCCCTCTTCTGGGGCTGGTAGAAGCACCAGGGACCACCACCTCCCTGGAGCACAAAACAAAAATTTTACCTCCTGGGCCCTGGGGACCACCACCTGCTCAGGGCCAATGCAAGATTGTAAAATGAGTGGGGAGCCGCACGCCATATACTGCCCCAGAGACCACCACCTCCCTGGGGCTAGCCCATGACATTAAGGGAGGGGTGGCATTCATCCCCCTCCTGGAGCCACTAATGGCCCTGGGTACCGCCCCTCCCCAGTGCCAGCTCCTGCTATCTTCCGAGGTGCCAACCCTCAGGCAATAGCTGTTTGCTCTGACTTGTCCGGAGCTTTGACAGTTCCCGCCAAGTCCGAGCCAAGACAAACTCTGCTCCTAGCCAATGGGAGCTGCCAATCTGCTCCTGTTTGCTGGGTGCTGAGTTTTTGTCTGTTTGCCTGCCCGCTGACAAACAGCCAGGGAAACCGATGAAAGGATTGTTCCAACACACAGGGACCTGAATATTTAGCACCTCCCTACATGTGGGAGCAATAGCGGCTCTGAAAGCTGAGAGCCGACAAGGACCACAGAGGCATTCAGGCTCCCTCCGTGGTCCCCAACATGGGAGACTGGGTGTCCTGAGTGCGTTCTGGGCACCCAGAATGGAGAGACTGGGCCCCGGGAGATGGGTCAGCAGGACCAATATCACCCTGTGGATAGGGTCAAGTGGCCACCATTCCCCATTGAATTTCAACCATCCCCGGCAGAGGGGGTTCCTGAGGCTGATCCAGCCCTGATGCTCATTTCACAGAAATTAAACCTCAACAGGAAGCACTTACAAATATAAACATAGCAGGTGGCCTAGCTGACGCACCACTTCTGTAAAGGACAAATGACCCTAACTCCTGGGTTTTGGCAAAAGCAAAGTGAGTGTGCTTTCTCACAATTCCAAAAGAAATATGATCTGAAATGCTTGATGGAGGTGAATGAATTGTTGATCTATTGGAGCATAATCTGTAGTGACTGTGACAAATGGGTCCTTTCTTGTCCTTACCTGTGAGAGCAAAGTCCATGGTTCTCCCTTTAAATTGCTAAGAGTATTCTAATGTACCAAAAACTTGGAAGGTTTGCCATTTAGCCCTGCCCACTTAGTAGTAAGAAAAGGTCTTCCTACCTTTTGCCAGGATGATGGACAGCTTTACAAACAGCCCCCCAGGGCATTTCCTGACGATTTTGGTGACAAATTCTTCATGCTGAGGATTATGAGGACATCTCCATCAAGCAAAGAATCACTTGCTTCATATAGTTAAGAAGAAAGATCCTTGTTTGGTGAAGATTTATTTATTTATTTATTTATTTATATTTTTTTTTAACACTTATAAAGCGCTACTTCTACCCTTGGGCGTCAAGGCGCTAAAACCATTATTGAAGAAAGTGAGGAATGAGGGAATAAACAGATTTGACGGTTGAGAATGGGTTACTGAGAGAAAAGCCAGGTTTTCAGGAGTTTGCGGAACTGGAACAGCGTAGCACTTCGTCTGATGTTAAGAGGCAAGGTGTTCCAGAGTCTGGGGGCCGCCACCAAAAAGCGACGGTCACCCCAGGACACTGTTTTGGTACGTGGGACAAGCAGTTGGTTAAGGGTGGCTGAACGTAAAGCTCTTGTAGGTTTGTAGAGTTGAAGTTTGTCTCTTAGAAAATGTGGTCCTTGATTTACCTCTTTGTAATCTCATTGTCTTCTCTATAGGAAAATTCATGCTATCATATATTTCTAGATAAAGACGCATGATGAACCATCACAGTGCCATAACGTACACAAGGTCGCTTGAGACACTTCCTATCAGTCCATTATGCAGCTGCAGAGTAGAATACATACTGGACATTTACACAAGGAGGTAGCACTTAGTAATAAACCAGTAAAAGGTACTTCCCTTTGATGGATATTTTATGCAAAACTGTGGACTCCTGTAGGATAAAGAGGCAGATACGGTTCCTTTGTGGCCAAGTCACACATACAGCTACTGGCATACCCACACAGACACTTAGATACCCATTCACACACTCAGGCACTCAAACACACACTGACATTCCCCCTCACACCCTGATATACCTACTCACAGACCCACTCAGACACACACTCTCCCATCACAGACCCATCACACACCAACTCACAGACCTACTTAGACACTCTCACAGGAACCCATAGACCCAATGAGACACACATTAACCAACTCACAGATGAACTCAGATACTCTCCTACCCAGTAACAAACCCACTGAGGCACTAATACACCCACTCACTAAACTACTCAGACACTCTCACAGCCACTCACAGATCCATTCAGACACTCATGCACCCACTCACAGACCCATTCAGAAATGTATACCACCCACAGACCCACTTACAGAACCACTCATACTCTCTCACACCCACTTACAGATCTAATCAGAGACTAATGCACTGACTTGCAGACCCACTCAGACTGTCAGGGCTCCACTCTGCAGGATTCGCTTGCAGTAACAATGCTCCACCTCCGGACCTCCCGAACACCCCGAATGTAATATCACAGGGTGTTCAAGTGATACGGGGAGGGAAAAAACCCCAAAGGGGAAAAACCCGGGAAGGGAAAGGAAGGGGGCTGCAGGGAAAGGCAAGCTGAAAAACAGAATACACAGCAGATTAATATAGCATGTAAATCCTACTCTCTTTATATTCTCACTAAGGGAAAATTAGATCACCTGTGCCCTTTTTGTTTTCTCTTCTTCCCTGCCGTGGTCTCTCACAAGACACCTTCTAATCCTAAAGAGTACAATAACACACATTACCAAACACATTCAACAGAAAGGATGTATATTCGTATGCATTACGAATACTAGATACATACCCCATAACTTTGAGATAATGGCAGTAATCAATATACACCTTGGGTCCTCGCGAAACTTATGTAGCAGTCTGACTTCCAGGACCAAAGAAAAGAAACAAGCAAAATATTTGAATGCCTCTAGGAAAGGTTCTTTACATTCCCTAACCGATAACAGATTACCTCATCTGTAATAGTTAGTGGAAAGAGTCATATACCAGTGCATCACTTTATGCAACCCAAACACGGTAGGGCGTGGAACCTTACCACCGCCCTCCGCTTTGGTATTTGTATTCCAAAGATAAAGATTATAGGCCCCTTCTTCGTGACGGTAATGCGGAGATTATTCCCCCTGCACTCCGCCACTGAATCCACAATCGAACGTTGACAAAACAAATACACAAAAGGAAACTCAGAGTCACTCGTACCCCGAATGAGCTCCATTAACAATGCTGATCCAAAGCACACGAAGGAAAAAAGAAAGTTACCAGGAACTGCGGCCATTACCAGAGCTACCCGCTCTGAGCAAATAACGGCGCAGTGAACAGTAGCAGAAACAAGCGCCTCTCTCCGGACGCGAATCTTCCTGCAGCAAGGCAAGACACAGGAACAGTTTGAAAGGCGAGAGCAGACGCTCCCGCTCCAGCATTCAGAATCAGGTACGCCTTCCCTACGGTCAAGCCGAGCTATATCCGGCTGTCCAGTAGGATCATGGGAGTCGTAGTCATACCCCCCAGGCACACGGGAAATGTAGTCCAATTGTCCAATATTCAGGAAGGCGCAATGGTAAAACCTGACACAGACACTCTCACACCCGCTCACAGACCCACTCAGACACGTATGCAACCACTCAGACCCCCACTCATACACCCACTCTCAAACTCACTCAGACATTCATGCACCCACTAACAGACCCGTACAGCCACATCTACAAAATCACTCACATACCCAGTCACAGAACCATACAGACACTCACACACCCACTCCCAGATCAATACAGCCACTCACATCCACAAAACCACTCAGTTACCGACCTACACAGCCACTGACTCACACACTCGCTGACCTATACAGCCTATACAACCTATACAGCAACTCACACACACATTCTCAAAGTTTTCCAGGTTACAGTTAGGAAATAAAATTTAAAAACCCTTAGAAATTCCTTACAAAATAGAGGTTGCAGGGATGTTATAGTTAGGAATTAACATGAAAATTCACAAAAAAAATAATGTTGCAAGGATATTATAGTGAGGCTCAGATTTCACTCGTATAAAACCAGTGAAATTCAACAGTTACAGTTAAGCCAGCTAACTATAACTTATATACTCACACACCCACTCACTCATCCATACACCCACTCACAGAGTCACTCACTTAGCGATACAGCAACTTACACACTATGTCAACCATAC
The DNA here is from genome assembly GCF_964263255.1 of Lissotriton vulgaris. Taxonomy (NCBI): domain Eukaryota; kingdom Metazoa; phylum Chordata; class Amphibia; order Caudata; family Salamandridae; genus Lissotriton; species Lissotriton vulgaris. The sequence continues at coordinate 284,354,960 of NC_141699.1, forward strand.
AGCCACTCATACATGCAGAGACTCATCCATACAGGCACCCACTCACACACTTACCCATACAGCCACAGACATACCAACTCACCCATCCATACAGGAACTCAGACACCCACTCACACACCCATAAAACAACTCACACACCCACTTCCAAACCCATACAACTCCTCAGACATCCACTCATCCAGCCACTCCTATACCCACACACCTGTACAACCACTCACACCCCCACAACCACTCACACATCCATACAACCATTTACACACCATCACACAACAATGCAACCAATCACACACCGACCTACAAACCCATGCAACCACTCAGACACCCACTCACACCCCCACAACCACTCACACATCCATACAACCACTCACACGCCCACTTACACATGGACACACACAGTCACACAGCCACTCACATAATATATGTTAGCAGTATCACTCATTAGTAGTACACATACTATACAAAGTTTTGTAGTAGCTTAGTATATATATATGTGTGTAAAACTCATTATCATTTAGAAAACACACTCACTGGATGATGTCATCAGTGATGTCATTTCAGATGTCGTCAGTGATGTCATGAGTGATGTCAATAACCAGGTCATGAGTGATGTAATAAGTGAGATAATGAGCAGTGCATTGCAGGGGCATAAGTTATAGTTAGGTCAGCTACCTATAACTGCTGAATTTCACTTGTGTTGCATGAACGAAATCTGAGCCTAACTATAAGATCCCTGTAATGTTGCTTTTTTCACTGAATCTATCTATCTTTCTATCTATCTATATATATATATACACTCAAATCATAAAATTCGACACAAAACAAGTTGCACTCCAAGGAACTTCTATTTCAAAGTAGTTTACTGCCCAGGACAATCCCACAGACACGTTTTGACCCAACTGGTCTTTCTCATGGTTATTGAGTCCATCATCAGTTTAAACTTATATAGTATAAGCCCATGTTGCCCATAATGAGGCATTATGGTGTGTATATATAGTTTTAATACAGGGGACTGGTGGGATTGAAGAAAAAAAATCAGTCAGGCAGGGAAAAAATGTCAAATAAAGGCACATAGGGCCGGAAAATAGATAAGTGAAAATAAAGAAACTAAAATGGGAATAATGGACAGCAAAAGGTCAATCTGGATTAGAATCGGCAGGGAAACACGGGGGAACAGCCAGGCTGGAGTCTGGAGTACCACTCTTTAATCTGAATTGCAGATCCTGTGTGTCACGCATCAACTCCATTTTTTACAGTAACATTTGTTCTCGATTCTTTTTTGTGCAAGACTGTAAAGGGGTTGCTTCTATATTTGGGAATTCTCACACACGGACGTTTGTGGGTATTCCAGCTTCCAGTGCAAACCACGTTTTGAATCGTCCTCTTCTCACCCCTTGGGTGGGATTGACCACTACAGATTTCTCTGCAGTTGCAGTGGAGGAATCTGCGTTCGTAAAACCATGTATTTCTCCCTGGAATCCTTTAATACATTCCTGACAGGTGTTAGGAAGATGATTTCGATTGTAAACTTACATTTACGACCGAATTTAGGGGCATATTACCAAGCAATAGCGATAATTATCGCTATTGCTTGGTTAGCGTGAAAAAATTACCGCTGAGCTGCGGCGATTTTTATCGCAGATAAACCTTGGTATTACCAAGGTTTATCGCAAATGCGATAAAAATCGGCCACAATGCATGAATATCGCTGAAAAGTCAGCAATATTCATGCATTAGCGAGCTAATGCTCTTAGCCATGTTATCCACCTCCCATTGGATAACATGGCTAAGAACTGCTCAGGGCAGGTGTTAGCTTTTGGAGATATTCGCGCTTAGCGCGAATATCTCCAAAAGTTGGTAATAGGAGATAGCGATGTTAGCGACTGTTTCCAGTCGCTAACATCTTGGCACGCCCACTTTGCATGTCATTAGTGATAAATATCACTGACATGCAAAGTGGGGCCCAAGATGGTCGCTATCTCCTACTAGCTGTCGCTAACTGGTGTTAGCGACAGCTAGGTAATAGGGAGATAATTTTATCTCCGCTTTCTTGGCTTTTAAAGCCAAAAAAGCGGAGATAAACCCCCTTGATAATATGCCCCTTAGCTTTGTCAGTAGGCCCTAACATTGTTGTAGGATGATATTAAAATCACGTGGTAGGATATCAAATAGTAACTTGATCATCAGTAAGCGGCTGAAAGAATATTTTTCAGGTTCTGCATTTATATTTTAACAGTTATTATGGCCAGGTATGGGTTGTCTCAAGCCCTACCTCAAGTTCTTTGTGTTCTGTCTAATGTTGGATAACTTATTTGTAAATAAACATTTCATTATACTTAGCAGCTATATGGAAGTAGTCATTGTCTCGGAGACTGATTTCTGTAAAAAATGTTTTAAATTGCGTTTTTCTTTACTGACAGTCCTATTTCTTTCATTTCTGTACCCCCTCTCCCACATGAATACTGCTCTGTTACCTCTACAATTGAATAATCCATGTAACCCCTCTCATTCTTGCCTTCGCTCATTCGCTTCAGCCAACACTCCCCTCTATTCCACTTATCGCCTCTAATATTTCCCTATTGTCAGCACACCCTGAATTGTACCTGTGATTTATTTCTTATGTTTGTCCTTCGTCCTACTTGTACATCCATCTGAATTGTCTATATCATCAATCTATTTTGTGTGGCTTATCTCGTTTGCCTCTATTTGCCACTCTATTATATCCCTTTTTCTCCCGTATGTTCTTTCTTTCTTATTGTCTCCATAGGCCATGTAAAAGTTCCTTGACCCTCACAATCTTGCCTACAGCTCTTGTGTTCCTTGGACCATTTCTGAATTGTCTGTTCCTCTATATTTTGTTGCTGACATCTCTCTGTTACCCATCCATATCTTTAGTGCCTTGCATGCATCTTCAGCTATATCCAATGATTTCTTCTGCAGACCTACACTTTCTTGCCAGTTCCCCGTCTTTCTTATATTTTCCATTTCTATTTTGTCTAAAGCCCCTCTCTTCCCACAACCTGGATTCCCCTTTCTGGAACCTCTATCATGTCTACCTTTGATGTACCTCTGTCTCTCACCCACTCAATCTCTCCTTTTAAACATTTTCTTGCACCTGTGTCTCTAATCTCTGTTCATCTTGCTACTTGTTGCACTTATCTTTTCCCTCTTTCCCTTACCAGTATCCATTTTCCCTATTAACTCAACCATGCATCTTTTCCTCTCTCATCTCTCCTGCGCCTGCACGCCCTTTGTCTTTCATTTAAACTTTCGCTGTTGCCTGTACTACCTCTCTATTGCCTGTATAATTCTTCTTGTAATGTGTTCACTGTCTTGCCTGTCCCTCCTTTATTGTCTTGACCATCTCTCCCTCTGTTGCTAGTGCCTTCTTTCTTGCAATACACTACCTCTGAATTTGTATTACTAGTATCCCCTCTGTATTGCCTGTGCCAAAACTCTCCACCACTCACCCATTACCTAGTGCCCATATCATTTCTGATATCCCTTTATATACCTAGTAACCTTTATAAGTTTCCAGTAACAACACTTAATAATCTGCACCATTTCTTAGTTGCCTGTGTGTCAGACCCTGTTCGAGGGGTGCACAGAATAGACTGGGGCAACTGGGCCACAACTGTGGCGGTTGATGTCATTTGTCATTGGTGTCTTGGGGTTGGTCCTACTATAGCAAGCAGTCACAAGCATTTCAGGCAGGTAGTATTGGGGGGCAAGAGCTCTGTACGCAACAAGTAACCAACATTAACCACATCCGTGCGGCAGGAATTTCAGCACTGTGCTGAACATTCCTGAACAGGGTGCGGTCGTGACGGAACCATTCTGTCATCAGCACAGCTCAACCGTGACTAATGACGGAATGGTTCCGTCACCCGCATCGAAGGGGTTAAGCTACTCTATAATTTAATGTCCAGCGTAGTTTGGGTATTTTACAAAAAGCAAGAGGTTTAATCACACAACATAACTATTACTACACAATTCAATTATGCTAAGTGAATACAGGGTTGTATTGCTAGTTGTGTTCTTTAGAAGGGACTACATCCATCTGCTCTGGCATTCTGTCCCCACCCTAGGAGCTACTGTCCCCAATATCTGGTGGCTGGAGCATAAAATAGCTCATGTCTAGATTATATCACAGTTATAACCATCCGGCTTAGAATTGAAACTCACTTTGAGTAGAAAGTCTTGAGTCCTAGTGCACGCCTTCCTTGGAATGCCTACCCAGAACGCCACTGCAAGCCTGATCCTCGACATCTTTCGCCGCAGCCACATCACACCCCACCTGAGAGACCTGCACTGGCTCCCCGTCAACAAGAGGATAACCTTCTAGCTCCTCACCCATGCGTACAAGGCACTCCACAACACCGGACCAGCATACCTCAACAGTCGACTCAGCTTCTACACCCCCGTCAGCCAGATCTGCTCCGACGACCCTCGCCACTGTCCCCCGCATCCTAAGAGTGAATGCCGGCGGCAGATCATTCTCCCACCTCGCCACCAAGACATGGAACACCCTCCCCATACGCCTACGACAGACCCAAGACCTACTGACCTTCAGAAGACTTCTCCAGACCTGGCTCTTCGAACAGTTGCAGCATTCTCCCACCCCTTAGCGCCTTGAGACCCTCACGGGTAAGTAGTGCGCCTTACAAATGATTGATTGATTGAATGCATCTCAGTTCTTTGAACACTTTGCAATACCTGAGGGCCGGTTCCTGCAGTTGAGAGGAGTGACCTGCACCCGCACTTTCCATTGTTGAGGTAGCCTCTCTTGGGCGCTGGCATTGCTGTATGAATGCAGTACAGCAGGTGTGGGTGTCACTGCAAGTTCTTTCCAGCAATTGTGGCCTTCACTGCAAATCAAGTGCACTACAGCAACGCGCAGCTATGGCATCCCAGCCGATCAGGCTCACAGTGGCGAAGCACAGTTTAAGCCTCCCAGGTCAATCAAGCTCACACAGGTGATTAGCAGTTATGGCCTTCCAGGCTGATCAGGTTGTCACAGGTGAAGGACAGTTGTGGACTACCAGGCCAATCAGACTCACAGGTGCGACAGGCCTTTGTGACAGTCTTGTCGGTGGATCAGGCTCACAGAGCAGTGACCTGTCTTTGTAATTTTCAGGCACCAGTGGCAAGCACCCTAATTCACAGACATAGTGACTGATAGTGGGCAGGTCCACACTTGATTTTGTGCAATGTTTGGGGCAGTTTTCAGGTAGAAACCACACAGAGAAATTAATGGACTCAGTCGCAATATGGGTCACTCCTGGCTTCGATCTCTGATTGTGTCCACTTTCTTTTGGTGCTCCACTCACCGGGAGATTCTGGAATTGTTCTCCTTGTAAGTCTGTCTTCCTTTGGGCCACACAGACTCCTTCCCTCTTTCCGCAGTAAGGCAGGGTTCTAAGGGCTAGGCAGACTTTCAGCTCTTCCAGCAGAAAGTGCAGACTTCAAGTGATGTCCCTTCACCTCTATGGCAGACACCAGACCAGATACAGAGCAGCACATTGACTACTCTGCAGAAAACCTCTTTCTTTGTCATGATGAGCTTTGGACTGCTACCAAGGGGATCCAAAACTTTTCCCGCTGGCTTCAGTACTCAGAAAGCTTGGTCTGCAACTACGCGCGACTGGGATAGAGCGATTAGAGTGAATACGCTGACTTTCAGCAGCGGAAGGCCGCCTGATCATTCCTGACAGAGGCTTGGAATATTTACGGTTTCAGCTCAGACAAGGTGTGAATATCACAATTGAAAACACAGCGATAGAGGCTCGTTCCTTGGAGCTACTTATGCCCATTATTTCAGCTCAGACAAGGTGTGAATATCTTAATTGGGATACACAGTGAATATACACCTTATGGTCCCTCCCCTCTAGGGGTCATCTATAACCCTTGGTTGTCCCCTTCTAGTCCTGATGAAGACTCGCATGGCCCGGCCCAACTTATCCACAGGCCCTAAGACGAGTCGAAACGTCGACGCCCTTGTTGTTTCTTCACCTGGACCCTGCCCTGCTATATTTGTGTGCAAAATATCAGTGAACTAAACGTCCATTCTGTTGAACTTTTGAAAAAACGTGTGCATAATTAAATCTTGTGGCCAGGTCAACGAGGACGGTGATTTATTGAACCGTTCCCTTGTACATAACTATTGTAAATATTTTATGTCACTATTCTATTGATTTCTTTCTATCTCCCATTCACTTTACACACTCTAAATCACTTCCCCTTTCTTTGCACTCCTTCCTTGGGGCAACCTTCACGTTTATATGAATGTATAACTGTGAATTAATGCGTTAAATCTAGATGCAATGAATTAAATTGTCTCTAGTTTTTGAATCAGGTCTGTTGCAATATGTTTCCTTTGATTGGTGCATTCATTAGCTAGAGCTGAACTAAGAGACATGCTCTGAAATGTTGTGTGATTAACATACTAGGTACTGCTTGACTCTGCTATACTAAACAAAAGGTCAAGGACCACTGTTTTCAATACCTCAATACACCCAGGTCCACGACTCTTGGGTTACCCCATTTTCTTAATGGCTTCAGTACTCAGACTCACACATGCCTAGGCCCAGATTTATCATCTTCCTGCACAAAAACAGACCTCTGAGGCTTTTTCCTCTTTCTAAACTTAAAAGCAGAAACCAACGAGGATAAATAAAGTTATTTCTCCTTGTTGCATCTCCCCTGGGAAGTCGTAGCATTTTGACCCATCGCAGATTTGCCAGTCTTGGTAAATGTGGGAATGCTCCAACATCCATGGGTAGAGGAGTCAGAACACCCTTGATACACCCATGGAGCACCTTCCCTGGGCAAAGTAACCAAGGAGGTAACTTGTGCTGCCTTGCAATGCTCCATCTTTACCAAGGAACGCAGGGCCATGTTTCAAACTGAATGGGGAGAAGACCGAGGTGGTCATCTTGGTCGGTATAAATATCTCTGGGGTCCTCGCCATTGGCCCATCGAACTGGGTAATGCGCCAATACCATCTACTGCAGTTCGTAACCTGGGTGTCATTATTGACGACAGGTTAACTATGAGACAACAGGCCACTAAGGTTGCGGCCATTTGCTTTTCAACGCTGCGGTGGCTTCATAAGATTCTGTGAATGCTCCCCCTCTCCTCCCGCAGAACCGTAGTCCAGGCGCTTGTAACATCACGCCTGGACTATGGCAACATTCTCTACTTGGGCGCAGATAAAGCCACCTTACATGTGCTGCAGGTAGTGCAAAATGCGGCTGCGCGCCTGTTAAAAAACATCCCTAGACGCACTTCAGCCAATGCCGCCTTGTGTGATCTTCATTGGCTGAGCATCCCTGAACGTGTTAAATTTAAGGCACTCTGCTACATGTTCAAGGTTAAGCAGGGCAGCGCCCCAGCCTATATCCAAGGGCTGATAACACCCTACAGACCCCTACGTCCACTAAGGTCATCGGACATGAGCAACTTCACAGTGCCAAGATGGAAGCTGACAAAAATGGGAGGCCGCTCCTTTTCTACTCTGGGCCCCAAATATTGGAACTCCCTCCCATTGGCACTAAAATCAGAGACCAACCTACTCCGCTTCCGTAAGGCTCTGAAGACTTTGCTTTTTACTCAGCGTGGCCAATTTATTTATTTATTTATTTATTTATTTTTAACATTTCTAAAGCGCTGCTTATACCCGTGGGTGTCTTGGCGCTGAAATAGTCAATAGTCAGTTGTGGCTTCAAGTCAGGTAATATACCCTCCTTTCTTCTATAGTCTATCCCTGGCGCCGGGAAACCCATTGTGGGTAGCTGTGCGCGATATAAGCTTAAATAAATAAAATAAATGTAAGGTGGCTTTGCATTGCTTGGTAAATCCGACTTTAGTATTGCATTGCGAATGCATGAAGCAGGGGCAACGCAATGCTATGGTAAATCTTTGCCCTATAGTCATACTACTACATTTGTGCTGTAGGCATAGTTTACTCGCGCATGCAGTTGACATACCCAGAGGATGTCAGCGGAAGGGTTTGCTTACACCTAACAATGTAACTTCTCCCAAGAGGGGTCAGCGCGGATACACACTCAATGACTCAGTTTGCATTGATGGCACACGTCTGTGTGCGTGTGTGTGTGTGTGTGTGTGTGTGTGTGTGTGTGTGTGTCTCCCTCACTCTTTCGGGAACCATCTATAACTTTACCCACACCACGTGCCTTCCGTACCTCTACTCCATTTATTGAATGTGATATGCTTCTAGCCCCTATAGCATGTGTTTATCCTTTTTCTGTATGGTATACCACCTTTATCACTAGCACTATCTGTTCCTCCTCTGCAAGTTCCATCTCTCGTTCTAACTTGTGCTTCATCCTCTGGTGTCTGTACTGTAGCCCGGTCACCAGTCTCATGTATTTATTATTCAAGTCCCGTTACTTTCGCGCATGGATCATTTCAGTCTGGCCTGTATCCGCCCTCTATTGCCTGCACGTGCCACTCAAGGGTCTTGCAAGCCCTAGTTCTAACTAGTACTATATATCTCAAGGACTATTATACCCTACTATTCCCGTTACCATCTATCCAGTTCTCTCTCGTGTGTTGTAACCCGTAAACATTCCCTGTATCTTCTCTATGCCCTCTCTCCCACCTGGTGCGCACCTGTACCGTCGCTCATCTGCATTCATTCCTCGTTTTTGCCTGTACAATTTCTCTGTTGCTCGTACACTTCTCTTGCCTAAAAGCTACTCTCCTGTCCCACCTCTCCATCGCGCATTCCCTCTCGTTCTCGCCTATACAATTTATCTTTAAGGCGCCCTCTCAAGCCTCTCCCCCTGCACCCATCCTCTCCATAGCCGCCCTTTGGTATGCTCTGCCCTCTGGCCCACCGCTGCCCTCGAGTTAGGGTGACCTGAGATGGGAGAAGGGTGAAAGTAATCAGCCCTCTCCGCGCCCCCGGCGCCCACATGGAGCAGACACTCGAGGCCTCGGTGCCCCAGAGGTCCCGACGCTCACAAAAGGCCCGCTTCCCCCAGCCTTCCTCAGCCCAGACAATTTACCTCCTAATCAAACGTCATTTACAGAACCTCTCGCATCGTCTCCCGGGAGCCTCTCCACGTGCGGCGCTGCCATGGCAACCAGGGTCTCATTTCAGAGCTGTCAGATTGCATTACTGTCTTCACACCTCCCCATAACCTGGTGTCTTCCTCGGCATGCATCCCTCCCTCCGCCTTCACAGCTCTCCTTCCCTCCATCTCGCTCTGCAGCCTCATATCTCTGTCTGATGCCCCTCACTCCGGTGCACATCTCTTCAGAACTGTCAGCCCAATTCCTTCTCAGAGTCATTTCAACCCAGTGTCATATGTGGGCCTAAAAGACCAATTCAAAGGGTACATTTCCCTCTGGAGCTGAGGGTAGGTACCCGGTCAGGGCGCCCCTCAGAGGAAGTACGGTTGAGGGTGAAGTTGTGGCCTTTACTTTGGAGCTAGTGGAGAAGAGAGCAGATCATGGGGAGCATTGGATGTCGGAGATAAGTCTCAGGGTGGCCACCAAAAGTCATTCTGAGGCGTCATTCAGGATCAGGGCCGGATAGACGGGAGAAAAAGTGGGCGGTAGGTGGGGGGGGGGGCAGATGTTGGGGCTTCCCGCACTCCCAGACCATGAAAAGAACAACCAGCGGGCTACCCATATTAGTTTCATTCAAGGGGCGGGTTTATTTTGTTACTTCGAGAAGAATGTTAGTGCCAGACAAAAGCCTGCCGAATAAGTGGTAATAAGTGATACACAGAGGCCCCTCGGAGTCACAGTCCTTCGGTGTAGTTTTTCGTCACGAGTCCGCACGAAGAACGTTTTTACCCACACGCGATAGTGAGAGTAAATAGGCACTAACAAAACGTTAGGACTTACAACGTTATTTGACTCGGTGAGTGACACATTCTCCTTGAGTAATTGGCATACATTTCAATCCTGTAGATACTCCCCAGATGAAGGCCAGAAAGGTCGAAATGCATTGGGAGGGTGTTTAACATGTTTGAAGCGTTTACCTATGCAAAATGCATTATGGGAAATTAAGTTTTTCAGTAAAAGGATGCAATTGTGAATAAAACAACTCTACAAGAAAAGATTCTTGAAAAACTGTGTGGAGAAAGATTTCTTTGATAAAAACAAATAAGCTGCATTGAACAGCCACGTAGTCTGTGCCCTGGGGGACATATCCTAAGGATTTGGGAATGCTACTGCAGTGAAAAGTGATACTTACACATGTGCTGACAATGCATGAGGCTACTGTTCTAGCCATTTACTGGATGTAATGATATTAATGTTCTTTACCCATGCAGGGGAAGGAAGCACAGTGACAAGTAAGTCATGTGACCCCCCTGCTCTGGCTTAAGAGCTCCATGTCGCAGACATCTCTACAAACCCATTTGACCGCTACCCGCGTCCCATTGAAGCGCTAACCTTGTGAAACTGAAACAGCAACACAGCATCCAAAAACTCATCACTGCCTGAAGGCAAACGCCGGCAGGTACGCAAATCTCACCGCTGCCTGATGGCATAATCGCCTCGGCAAGCAACCAAAACCCTTTCACTGTCTGCTGGCATAATCGCCGTGGCAGGCAACCAAAACTCAGCACTATCAGAAGGTACTAGATAGACAAAGACGAGACTCCCTGATGAAGCATGCTGACAATTCTGCAAACTCAATTGACCGCTACCCGCGGCCCATCACTGAGCTGACCATGTGATACAACCTCAACTGTGACAAAGCGTCACACATCAATAAGACAACCTAAACAGCGACTAAAAAAAATCGAAATGATTGTGGAGTAATGAGGCTACTGCCTCGGTATCCAAAAACTCACCACTGTCAGAAGGAATCTGACAGACAAAAACAAGACACTGACGCTGCTCCATGTACTCATCAATGACCCTGCAGACTGTGGGCCAGATTTACTGGGAAGATACGCAACGCAACACAGCAACTGTAGCTGCAGCACTGCTTTGCACGAAAGTGACAAAGAACAGCAACACCATATCTATTAAGATGTGCCCCTCCTCTGCTATCTCACTTCACTGGTTCACTTTTTGCAGCTATGTTCCTACACAGACAGCCTTTTGTCATAGTGCCAGGATGTCTGCGGAATTCAAAGCACAGATTTTGTACAGGAAGAGGTCCCTTTCAGTTTAAAAACTATGCTCTAAGACTTTTAGCACTTTGGGGCCTATTCCGATGTGGTACAGAAGGGCTCTGACCGAAGAGCCCTTCTGCCCTCATCAGAACGTGGCGTTCAGATTCCTTTCCGATGGGCTCGGACGGAAAGGAATCTGACTTGGATTTCCGGATGGCTCACGACAGGCTCGGAGAGACGGTCCGCCATCTGGAAACTCTTCAGTACTCCCCCGGCGCCTCTTTCCGACCGAGGGAGTACGATGGCAGTTTCCCACTGCCTTTTCGTGCTGGTCTTTCTGGAAGGAAAAGGGAGTCAGAAACTGTCTTTTGGGGCCCGCAGTCGGTCCCCCATGGGTGCAAGGCCGCCACATGGCGGCTGGTGCCCCCCTGTTGATCCCTACACCCAATGGCAGGCACCTTGGGGTGCCTGCCACCTGGTGCAGGTATGAACTGCACCCCTGCATTTCACAATGCAAGCATGCATTCCGTTCGGAATGCATGCTCCCATTGTGAAGTACACAAGTGTGATCGAAGTACTTGCAGGTCCGTAACCGACGACAGTAGGTCGGTCGGTTCCGGTTCCTGACCAATGTTGGTCCGTCCCACATCGGAATCAGCCCCCAAGTAGTATTCGCATCCCTTGTGCATTCATCTCTTCACACCTGTCACAAGTTCAGAGCAAAGGTAAACACAGTCACTGCATGCCACCACAGTCAGGAGGAGGCTAAAAATTGACCCTGAGCAAGAGGTTGGTCAGGAGTAAAGTTGCAGAAACTAGGCACAGGTTCTTACCCTATAAAAGGCACAATAGGAGACTCTCTATTTTCGTTTTTGGAGTAGAACACCCTATGCATGAATGAAAGGAGGAGGCACACTGCATAATAATTATTTAAGCTGCACTGCTTGCTCATTGCAAGTATTGCACCAATCTGTGTGACCTCAACTACGTCTTTAAAAACAAACATTGACAAAATATAGAATTATAGATTAGTAGCTGTAAATAACTGAAGTGTTTTTCAACAAGGGGTTCTGAATGACATCAAATAGACAACAAGTGTGAAGCTCAAGGTAGACATGATGTCACTCAGGACCCCAATGGGAGACAGCGGATGGCAGGAGGTGGCATCTGGTGTAGATAGAGTGCCATTTGTGTTCCCCTAACTCCCTTGGGTGTGCAGAAATCAAAGAGAGGATGGAGAAGGTGGGTAAGATGCAAGCAGTCAACCACTATTCTGCTGCTTTACTCAGGTCTCTGGAGAACTGGGCGAGCTGGGTGAATAGCAAGGAAAGAAGCTTTCCTTGGTGATGTAAGAGAGTGGAAAAACTGTTTTTATATTCCCATTGTTGTGTGTAGCAGTGACTAACCAATTTAGAATCTGGTATTCATGCTCTCACCGAGAACCATACACAACTCAGGGCCTGATTTAGATCTCAGCGGACGGTAACTCCATCACAACGGTGACAGATAACCTATCTGCCGAAATGTAAATCCCATAGGATCTAATGGGATTTATATTTCGGCGGACAGGTTGTCCGTCACCATTGTAACGGAGTGACCCCCCCTCCCAGATATAATTAGAGCCCAAAGTCTGTACTTTTTTTGTATAGAGAAAATATTTTTCCAACTTTTCTGACATGCAGAACAGAGGTTGTATAGCACTAATGGAAGCAGTACAGGCTTCCCTAACTCTCGGAAAAGGAACAGCAACACAAATATCACCTGTACAACCTTCCATCAGGCACACAGACCAGGTACAGCCTTTGCAGAAGCACAATCTTCCAATACACACAGAGGAACTTCTCATATTATTATGCTACACCACAAAGATTCCTTGAAACCATATAGATCCTACAGTCTGCTTCAGGCCAAGAGGATATACACATACCTGACAGGTTCGAAATGTTCACCCTATCAGAAAGTTTGGTGCCACAAATACTATGACATAATCCCTTAAAGATCATGTTCTCTAGAAATATGGGTGTTGAGGAGCACACAGTAGATACTACAGGGCACATAAATGATCTGGAGACTTTCTATTATTTAGCAAAAAAGGAGGTAGAAACCGGCACAGTTGTATGCAGACAACAGGCTGTGCAGCTCTTTAAATACACCCTGCTCTTGGCTGTGTGGTTCTATGTATTTGGAGACACATTGCAGATCTTCCTCTTGTCACTTTAAATTCCTAGCTGGTAGAACATGACTTTTTTTTCATCCTCTCTCAATTTCAGAGCTAGGCATATCCTTGCTTTATTTTCAAGTAAGAGCATGAGTTTCTTGGTGACATTATCTCTCTTAGAAAGAGGTCTCTAAAGAGCTAAACAACAGAAAATAAAGTTCTTTAAAACAGAATTGCTATAAAATATTCTGTCAGTTGAACATAGTTAAAGCAAAAGCCAAAATTGTATATTTTCCAAAAAGCAGAATAAAAGACTTAATAATTAAATGAAATGAAATAAAAATTACATTTGTAAAGAGCGTAACATTAACCCGAAGGTGTCATGACACTAGCTCATCAGACAGGATTAGCTGAACGGTTCAAGGCCATTTCAGAGGTTAAACAGCCAAGTCTTCAAGGCCTTCCTGAATGTCAACAAGTGCGTTTCTTGTTTCAGCCTCAGAGGGAGGAAGTTCCACAGTCTGGTTGTACCGACCAAAAACCTTCTTCCACCCCAGGAGCATTTTATTAAACCTGGGAACTATCACATTATGGGAATGGGACGAGCGAAGATTGTGAGCAGGTATGTAAGGCTGTAAGGTATATTTAAAGAAAGCCCTGCCCTATCTCATGCGTGGCTTTAAAAGCAATACAAAGAGCCTTAAATTCGATCTGCCTCTTCACTGGCAGCTAGTGTAGTTCTTTGAGCACTGGTGACACAGATTTGTGTCTTGGAATGTTCACTAGAAGACGTGCAGCAGCGTTTTGCATAATCTGTAGCTTGGACAGCCCTTCTTCCGAAGGTTGATAAATAAGCCGTTACAGTAGTCGGCTCTAGATAAAACCAGAGCCGAGACCACTAGCTTCCGCAGCTCAACCGGAATAAATAGAAGAACCCTTCTCAGTAGTTTTAGTGTGTAAAAAGAGAGGGATGGGACCTGATTGACATGGCTTTCAAAAGAAAGCATAGAGTCAAACATGACTCCCAAGTTTTTCACCTTATTTGTAGGCATTGGTAGCGGGCCCAATTCCAAAGACCACAAAGTAGGGCACCAGAAATTATTATGGTCACCAAAAATTAGGACTTCGGTCTTACTGGAATTCAATTTCAAACAATTGGTGGCCATCCAATCTTCAACCTGATGAAAAAAGGTGTGAAACTGTGCAACAGTATCAGCAGGCGAGCCTGTCACTGAGACTACAATCTGGGTGTCATCTGCATAAGAAATAGCCGAGAAACCCAGGGACCTGTTTAGCCCTGCCAGTGGAGCAACATACATGTTAAAAAGGTTTGGGTTTAACAAAGAACCCTGTGGCACTCCGCATGGCAGAGTAAAATTCGGTGACTTAAACTCACCAAGGACCACAAATTGCTCCCGATCAGACAAGACTGATTCAAGTAAACCAAACGCTTTCTCTTTAATACCGATCCCCTTCAGTACTTCCAAAAATCTTTGGTGGTTCACCGTATCAAATACGGCAGAGAGGTCAAGCAGCACAAGTGCTGCATTGCCTCCTGCATCAACAGTCTTCCTAATCAGTTCGGACGCTGTGATCAATGCCAGTTCGGTACTATGATGCTTTCTAAAACCAAACTGAGTGGCATCCAGAAAAGCATGCTTCTGAATATATTCAGATAAAGCACCATTCATGGCTTTCTCTACCATCTTAGCAGGCAGGGGGAGTCTGGAAATTGGTTAGTAGTTGTTAGAATCTGCCCCATCCAAGTTTGGTTTCTTCAGCAGGGGCAGAACAGATGCCAGTTTCCAACTTGTGGGGAATATAACCGAAGAGAACATTTGATTAAAAATAGGAGCCAGCTGTAAGGCGAATAATTCTGGTAGAAAATGGAAGATTTTAGGAGGGCATGGGTCCATTGGAGAGCCAGATTTAGTGGACCACAGAAGGTTAATGACCTCCTCTGTAGTCAGTGAAGGAAGGAACGATGGTTCAGGGTGGTCACCGAAGTGTAGGGGGCTAAGGAAATATCACTGACTGCACTAGATGCAGCTAACGTAGAGATAAATAGAGATCAAAAGATAAATAGATGTGTAAACTAATAACAAATATGATGTAGTAACAGAACCTTAGAAGTGCATTACTGTTAGTACAGGAGTGTTCCCTACATAGAGAACTAGCATGTACACCTGTACTGAGTGCCTGCTGGTGAATCTAGTAACCTGACGTTTATCAGGGATAAACCTAGGCTTGCGAAACAGAAAGGAGTAGCCTGGTCCACAAGACTGTTTGTGTGCCGTGTCGGATCTGGAACCGTGAGTCCATCAAAAACACAGATGTGATAGCACTGGGCTGGAAAAAATTCCCATCAGCCCACCCATCTGGTGGAGTATCGTCACGTGGGAGATATATCATAAATCCAGATCTCAACCAATGCACCTAGTAATGATGCAGAGATGGATTTTGAAGATATTTTCTTAGACCACAGTGCTTCACAGGTAGTGCTAATGGAGTGCAGTGCTGGTGAAAAAATGTGTGAAAGAAAAGTGAAGGTAAAATTAACTCATAGGACCAAAAATGAGTTTAATAGATATGGTCCTAAGGTCAAGCTTAAAAACAACGCCAAATAGTTTTAAATAATAACTATATAGTGGCATAGTATATTGAGGTCGACATGTTTCAGCTAGATGGACAATGGGTCCAAGCTTTCTTCAGGACCGGGTGAAAATAGCGACTGCAATTAGAGTGAACAAATTCAAAATAGTGACTGTGTACTTTTATAACGGATTCATCCTACCAGATACTCTGAGCCCAAATGTTCTCTGGTGGTAATCCAATTATGCGATCTCTCCTAAAGAAAAGAAGAGTGTACAACAGTAATCAAAACACGTGCATGATGGTATCTAGGAAACAAGAACCACACACAAAACACAAACAGTGCGGAAGAGAAAGTCTCTCCGCCACACAGAAGACCTAAGGTTCTCCTGGTATTTACATATCAAAGTAGAAAACATAAAGACTTTAGAATATAACTCACCCAGCATTTTGTGGGAGTATCCCTCACCTCACCCGGCACCCACTCGGGGAGAAGGAGGCCCCGCTCTGTTAGAGTGGAAATGGAAGAAGAACCTCAGAACAATATCAGAGGTGCATAGATACATATAATCACACATTTCCAAAGATCTACTAATAAGAAAACTAGTTGTCTGTGGAAGAGATTCAACCTCAGTGAACAGCTGACTATGACTGTGCAGGGAAATGCACGGTGATAGCCAAAACTAAGTAAGCTGGATTAAGGATTGGCTTGCATGGCAGTTTGATGATGGGTAAAGAGTACTAATAGATATGGGCACAGTTAAAAAATGAAGGGGTCATAGTGTGTAACAGCGCAATGTGATCCCCTACCTGTCCGTCGGTACCTCTACACCAGCGTCCGAGAGGGAGTGGAGGTAACTGGCTGTTGAACGCGCATGTCCTTATATACTTATACTAATTGAAAAATTGATTGCAGCTGGCAAGAATACATGTGAGGGCGCTTGCGCTAAATTGTAGGCAAAAACGCTATCGCTATGGCGCGCATGCGCCGATAGAATGTAGCGGCGCCATGCGCATAGCAGAAATGCTATACAGGCCGCGCATGCGTGTTCAGAAAAGCGTACGCGAGCCGCGCGTGCGCCGTAGAGCTGGCGACAGGGTACTACAGGCGCTGGCTTAAGAACGCTCGAGACGAAATTGTCAACAAAAACTGACAGACTCAACAATCCTCATGTTTATCATCATTATGCCAAAACATGAGTGTGTGTATAGTAAAAACGTTTGTATAAGACGACTTACTAGACTGTAGTAAGATGCTACCATCATCAAAGGACCAGGATATAAGTCTAAACACTTGTGATTGGCAAGATAGTTAAGCCAAAACTGTAATAAAACAGTAGAGGCAGTTATAAGTGTATAAAAAGAATTCTCAGAATTTCATTTATTAACTGGACCCGTGTTTGGATGATACATCACAGGATTTGTACTGGCAGACATTCATAAGAAAAGAAAAGAAAAGAAGGGCCAGTTAGATGTTACCAACCACTAGTGGTATTCCTGAATGGGGCATCATGCCGCGATATGTTCGCCAAACAGGTGACAATGGTAGGATAGCAGAAACCTAGGTCGGATGTTAGATCAAAGGGTAGTAAAAATATTTTTGTAAAAGTAGTAAGGAGGCACTACCACCAAGACCAGACTTGGATCAGCTCATGAGTGGTGTATACTGTACAGGATAGTGCACGGTGTAACATGGATAGCAAGATGGCGACACGCCGGGACTGGCAATTAACTGTTCCCAGTGATGTCCAGGGTATGTCGTCGTTAAGGCCTTGAATGTGACTTTTAAGAAGAAAGACCCATTTCTGTTCCTTTGTGAATAGAAACTTTGACACATCACTAACATGGGGGGGAATATATGGATGCTCTAAGACAACCCACTTCATTTCATCCGCTGTATGCCTGAGGGTTAAGAAATGATTAGTGAGTTTAGTGGCCTGTTTACGGCATCTGATGGTACTTTTATGTTCCCCAATTCTCAATTTGATTTTCCGGGTGGTGTATCCGATATACCTCAGGGAACAGGGGCAAGTGATCATGTAAATAACATTATCAGTGTTGCAGTTTGTATGTTTCTTAAGGACCCATGTCCTGCCTGTCCCTATGTCAACTGTGTTAGTTTTGCTCGTCTGTGGGCAAACGCTGCATGACCCACACGGGTAATGGCCCGAGACTGGTGGAAGACCCCATAAGGTCGTCGAACTCTCAGTGTTAAGTGCCCTAGGTCTGGTGTGGACAAGGGTGTCTCGCAAGCTTGGTGCTCTTTTAAATGAAAAGAGAGGTGAGGGAATATTAGCATCAGTGGTGTTTAAAATCCCCCAGTGTTTGCCTACTGATTTCTGAATTCTATTCGACAGTGCATTAAATGTGCTGACAAACGTTAGCCTCTCTAGAAGTGGTTTGGGTGGACGTCTCTCAATTAGTGCCTCGCGATTATTGTTTGATGCACGCTTCCATGCCTTTTTCACAAGGTGTGTTGGATATTGACGTTCCTGCAATTGAGTAGCAAGGACAGTGGCATGTTTGTTGAACAGTGTCTTCGATGAACAGTTCCTCCTTACTCGGAGGAATTGACCCACAGGAAGATTTTCCCTCAGGGAGCGTGGATGGTAACTATTGAAAAGTAGAAGCGAGTTCCTTGCCATAGGTTTGGCGAAGAGCTCGCTCTGTAAACCCCCAGCTTCTGGAAAGATAGATAAGTCCAAGAAGGAGGGTCTGTCATGACTGTACTCTAAAGTGAAGTTGAGGTATCGGTTGCGTTCGTTCAGCCAAAGATGGAATGACTGAATCTCTGTTGCAGAACCTCGCCACACCACCAGGACATATTCTATATACCTCTTCCATAGCACCACTTGATGGAGAAATGGGTTGCTATGGTTGAGGATGTGGTCCTGTTCAAATTGGTGTACATAGAGGTTGGCAAGGCTCGGAGCAAAGACACTCCCCATGGATGTCCCGGAGATCTGGAGAAACAGTTGTTCTTCAAATTTGAAGAAATTCTTCTTCATAGCTATTTCAGCACAGGATAAGATGAAGTTCACCGGAGTGATACTGTCAAGATCCTCAGCCGACAAGAGATTTCTTATGGTGTCGAGAGTGTCTTGTTGAGGTATGCAAGTGTAGAGAGATTCCACATCAAAGCTGACCAAAAGGTCAGTCTCTGCATTGTATTCTATAGTTGTTAGCAATCTGAGAACATTAGCCGTATCCTCTAGATAAGTCGGCATTTTCTTGACTAGAGGTCTAAGGAAAAAGTCCACAAAAGTAGAAAGAGGTTCCAGGAGGGAACCAATCCCTGAAATGATGGGACGTCCTGGTGGAGGTCTAGTGGCTTTGTGAATCTTCGGTAGACAATAGAACCCCGGAATAATAGGATTCTCTGTCACCAAGAATCTAGCTTCCTGAGGTGTAATCCAACCTTCAGTATTTCCTTCGTCTACCAAGGTTTTAATTTCAATAGGTAGACGCGGAGTCGGATCTTCAGTCAGACGTTGATAGAATTTGTCGTTGTCCAATTGTCTCAGACATTCCTGTCGGTATTGGACCAAATCCATAATTACCGTGGCTCCCCCTTTGTCCGCAGGTTTTATGATAATAGACGGGTCTTTCGAGAGGCTAGTCAGGGCCTGTTTCTCAAGTTTGGAAAAATTCTGGAATGTTTTGAGATCAACGTCCTGTAATTGTGAGATATCATGTCTAACGGCCTGTTCGAAGGTGGTTATGTGGGATGGAACTTGATGACTCAAGGGGGTAAAGGTAGACTTCGGACGTAGCCCTGTGTTGGTAAACAGAGCTTCGTCAGTTTGGGAGCCTTCAGTTTTGTCTTTAAAAAAGAAGTGTAGACGAACTTTACGAAAAAACTTTTCAAGTTCAGTTCTTATCAGAAATGGATCTCCTCTGTTGGTAGGGACAAAGCCTAAACCTTTTTCCAAGACTGTCTGTTCAGCAGGTGTCAAGACATTGGAACTCAAATTAACTATCAGGTTCCGGTCGTCTCTGTGCTGTTGCTCTGTTGGGCCGCTCTCCTGCTCCGAGTGTTGGGGAACGTCGGGTCTGTCTCCCACTGGACAGTCTGTGGTCCTTTTCTTCTGCCCCTGTTTTGTCCCCGGCCACGTCCTAAAAAAGACTGATCAGGGAAAAACTGGGGATACTGTGTGTATGGATTCAGCTGTAGTAATGCAAGGTTCATGACCTGTCCTGATAACATTACGTTATTATGATTTAACTTTTTCCTTTTTTTACTGCTGCAGGGGGGAGATGCTTAGCAGCGTTAGCGGAGGAGCCGCCCCTGCCATACACAACCTTTGCACCAAGTGTGTGTACGATATCTAAGCACAATTTGTACTAAAAGCATATGCTTCTAGTTAGAAATCCTACACCATTTAATTAGATTCCACACATTGGAAGTATGCTATACAGTGCAGAAACATGCAATATTAGATATGTTTGGAGAAATAGAACATTTCTGCTTCAAGAAGGTGTTATTTTTAGGTCTCCCGACCTATCAATGCGCGCAAGCGCATCGAGCGGAGCGAGAATTCAAGTGCTCAAAATCCTCGTCAAACCAAGGGCTTTTTGCTGCAGTTTTCTTTGAGTTCACGTGAATCACGTGACCAAACAAGCACGCGCATCAGCCTCCCTCCCTCCCTCCTAATTGCATTTTTTTCATGCCCACCACCACATCAAAGGGCTTCTCCCTTTGATGTGGTGGCGGCTTCTCCTCCCCTAATTATTCATGGCTCGGCCGTACTTTCAGTTTCCCGGGAGCGCTTATTTATATGCATCCTGGTTTTGAATCTGCGCTGTCTTTTTTTGCTCTTAAACCTCAACTCCCCCCACCCCTTACCATGAAATCAATTGCGTTTGTATCAAGGTGTCAAGCCCGAAAGACCAGTGTTGCTTTGACACCCTCTCTAGTTGCATAGCCCATCGTTGGTTACCCCACCCCCGTTCCCCTCTCCCATTTCATTTGAAATGTCTAACCTTCAATCCGGTACTTTACCCCTTCGATGTAACTGACCCCCTCCCCACCCCCTTCTGTAACCACCTCCGTGCCCGCTTCGAATCAGGCGCCGCTCTTAAACCTCAACTCCCCCCACCCCCTACCATGAAATCGATTGCGTTTGTATCAAGGTGTCAAGCCTGAAAGACCAGAGTTGCTTTGACACCCTCTCTAGTTGCATAGCCCATCGTTGGTTACCCCACCCCCGTTCCCCTCTCCCTTTTCATTTTAAATGTCTAACCTTCAATCCGGTACTTTACCCCTTCGATGTAACTGACCCCCTCCCCACCCCCTTCTGTAACCCCCTCCGTGCCGCGGGCAGCCCTATCTCGTCCCCGGGGTCCTGGTACTCCGTGCAGAGAGACAACGTGCTACCACCGCCGCTTAGACGCACTAATGTGAGTGCTGTAGATAGACATACACTGAGGAGAGCCGGGGGCTGGGAGGGAGGGTTCTTTGAGGGTATCAGGCATGCTGGGAAAAAACCCTAGTGTACCTATCGACTTCACAATGGGGGAGGGGGAGGTAGCGAGCAGTACTACCCTGCTATCTTAGTCAGAGGACTGCAACCTAGGACCATAGGGCTGGGGGGTATACGACGCATCATCGTGGGAGACAGGATTGGAAGAATCTGTTTTTAAATGTAGAGATATGTGCGTTCGGTACATCTTTGTCAGTGGCTCGAAGGAAGGGTGTTGGATGCAGCATACTCGAGAATCCTTTATTTTATGCCGAGATCAAATACCAAGTGACAGGGGGTGCGAGTTCTTGGACATTACAGTTGAGGACACATCAAAGGTGGGGACATACACCCTGGTAGCATACTGTTGGGTTGCGGGTGGGCATACAAGCCTAACTACGAGAAGAAATTTCTCTGCCATTTTGATTACACTACTGTTGCAAAAACATGATGTGTATTGCATTTTACTTGCATTTAAATAGCACTGACTCAGTGTTACTATGAGTTGAAGCGCTTTACAAAGAGTAGCATGCTACTCCAAAACCCAAGGTTAGTGGTTTGTACAGTAGTTATTGGTTAGTCATGGTTACTTGAATTAGTGTTGTGCTCTAAAGCCAATAACCCCAAGCATTTACTCCAATTTCCTTGTGGCAAATTAAATGAATAGGATCACTGAACTTCAAACACATGGAAAATAATCTGATACATTGTGTTGGGTTTTATGTCTCCCTACATAACGTCCTCGAATTTCACTTTGCTCTATCCTTCTGCTGCATGCAAACAACGCTGACCTTACACTTTTGACAGCTAAACTATATCATCTGTCTCCCTTTGGTATAAAACGTAGCTGTTTGCACCCCGAAGTTTACAAAAACGTTTTCTTAAATGCGTTATCCTCGCTGTTTTATGACTATGGGGTTCAATCAGGTTTATCGTGTGATCGGCACAGGTTGTTAAGTGAAGTCAGTTATGGGAGACAGCTTAACAACTAGGCAGAGCCAAGACCTCCCTATGGCACAAGTCAGAGAGCAGGGAGTCATTAACTGTCAGATTGCAGCTCCTTTGTCTTGGCAGGTTGAATACCTACGCAACAATTCAGCTCACATAAAAAACAGATACATAAATCTGGAGGATACTGTATGAGACCCTGCCACCCAAATTGGCACATTGGCATGGCTGCTTTACATTGCTAACTCCCGCACGTCACACTGCAAGACGGAGGATGACGGTGTTAGACACCTCATTCTGGAGAGCGGGTTTGGGTCAGGGGCAAACTGTGAATGTCACAGTAGTACTCATCTCAATGGAAATGTTAAGTGTCCAGTAGCTATTTAACAACGAGGGAAAGGGGATACTGTAAGTGACAAAGAAAATTATGACAGAGAGCGTAGATTACACGGCACTGCAATTGATTGGTACAATCTCCCCTCCAACCCAGAACCTGTTTTCCAAACTTTACACCCTCACCCTCACAGCCTCACTCACCCCGTCATCCTCACCCCCCCTCACAACCCTCTCACCCTTACTCAGCCGCGCACCCTCACCCTCACACACTCTCACCCTCACACCCCCTCACTCACCCTCACACACTCACACACCCACTCACCCTCACCCTCACACACCCTCACCCTCACACCCTCACACCACTCAGTGCTACAACACATATGTGTTTGTAGGTGCAAATGCAATGTTCTTGGATTTTCGTCACAATAAAATACACTGAACATAATCTTCACAAAATGTATTTACAAACGTTTAAGCTATTTCCATTATAAATTACAACTTTTATTTAAGTATTAATTATTTACAAAATTAAAAGCCATTGTTATTTGTAATATCAATACATCGAAGTCACGTAAATACAACACACATTGCATTACAAATGCTATAGGTGTCCCATTTGCGAAAGTTAAAACTATTGACATTGTAACTGACAAAGCTATTAATTTTGCTATTTTCAAAACCAACACATAAATTAAAAAAGTGTCATTTACAATACCAATCGCTCCAACTTTCCTAATGCAAAAAGTTAAAAGTATGGGCGGTACACAGACAAAATATCGATTTTTAAATATCGATATGCAAAAATATCGAAGTTTAAATATCGAAATACAAAAATATCGGAGGTAAGTAATATCGACAGTCTAAATATCGATATTGGTATGATATCAGCAATATCGAAGTTGTAAATATCGATATTAATAATATCGAAATTAATAACTTTGATGTTACTAATATCAATTTTTAAATAAATTTAGTGTATATTATATTGTATTTATTATGTTTTATTATTTATTTTTAATGTTATTTTATTAAATATTGTCTTTTACTACTGTAGCGGGTTGTGGGTTTATAGGGGAATAGGGTGGGAAGTAATTTAATTATGTTAAATTAATTATGAATTAGTAGGAATTATTAATTAATTAATTGAGAATTAATTTTTAATTATTTTTAATTAATTTATTAATTGATAAATATGTTCTGTAGCGGGTTATGGGTTTATAGGGGAATAGGGTGGGAAGTAATTTAATAATAATTAATTAATTGATATATGTTTGTACATATTTTAATTAATAATTAATTGGTAATTAATTTCTATTAATTAGTTAATTAATTATTATAATTTTTTACATATTTATAATTATTAATTAGTTGGTAATTAATTATTATTAATTATTTAATTACATTAATTATAGTAATTTTTTTTATATATAATTTATTGTTATTCTTAATTAATTAATTGTGCAAAATAATATTAATTATTAAATTAAATTAATTACAGCAAATGTGCTAATATATTTACTTTATTGTTATTGTTAATTAATAATTAATTGGTAATTAAATAATATTAATTAATTTTGGGTACATGGGTATTTTTAGGGTTCAGGGTCAGTTTTCAGTTCATGGGTACAGGGGTATTTTTAGGGTTCAGGGTCAGTTTTCAGTTCATGGGTAAAGGGGTATTTTTAGGGTTCAGGGTCAGTTTTCAGTTTTTGGGTAAAGGGGTATTTTTAGGGTTCAGGGTCAGTTTTCAGTTCATGGGTACAGGGGTATTTTTAGGGTTCAGGGTCAGTTTTCAGTTCATGGGTAATGGTTTTTTTTTAGGGTTCAGGGTCAGTTTACAGTTTTTGGGTAAAGGGGTATTTTTAGGGTTCAAAGTCAGTTTTCAGTTTTTGGGTAAAGGGGTATTTTTAGGGTTTAGGGTCAGTTTTGGGTTTTTGGGGTACAGGGATATTTTTAGGGTTCAGGGTCAGTTTTGGGTTTTTGGGTAAAGGGGTATTTTTAGGGTTCAGGGTCAGTTTTGGGTTTTTGGGGTACAGTCGTACAGGGTAAAAATAAAATAAATTTAAATTAAATCAATTAAATGAAATAAAAAAATATAAAATTACATTAAATTATTAAGTTTTTAATTTATTTTAAATGTATATGTATTAGTTTTAATTTTTTAATTATGTTTTAATATTTTTATTTAATATTTGTAACATTATATGTATTTTATAATTATTTTTACATTATTATTAATACATTTAAAAAAACGATATTTTTAATTTCGATATTTTTGTACTACGATATTATTTTTTCGATATTTTTGTACTTACCTTGTTAGGGATAGGATTCCTATATTTTTGACTTCGATATTTTTGTCCCGATATTTTTGTATTTCGATATTTTTGATTTCGATATTTTGTCAGACATTCGTATGGGCATTGTAAATCACAAAACAAAAAAATAAAATGTCATTTAGAAAACCAATAGCTCAAACTTTCCTACTGCGAGACCTATTGGCAACGCCAGTGCTTGTTATTTGAGGAGATCAGGCTTTGCATCAAAAACTATGGGCGTTTGTGGTGATTCACAAAATGTATACCCATGTAATGCCCCCATGATGCAAAGTGGCGAAAAGGAACACAAAGCTTCATTTTCACCAAAAAGGGTACATTTACAGCACAAAATACCATGTACCCTGAAAAGCAAATACCCTTCCAAGGCTTTGTGGCCTTAGAGTCAATTTGCATGACTTTGCGCCAGAGCTGTCTTTGTAGAACTGCCCTTGAATGCCCAGTTTAAAAAACTTCCGGTCCTTTTCCTGTTCACAAGTTCTTTGCAGAATGACGCAGACCCAAATTAATATCCTACTTCCCCGACTCCACTTTGAACTCAGACAGCACCCACAATGAGGCTAGCTCGTCACCCATGTTGAGAGTTTTTGCACAGTGAGTTCGCAGTACTTAATTTGTAAAAGAATCAGTGTGGGTGTCCAATTCTTGCTCTAAGCCTGTGTCCAGTGCTGTTAGTAATTCGAAGCTAGAAGCAGAATGGGCAGACTTCATGTGACATGACAAGGGTGGCTGGGGCATGGACCAAGATCAGAGCTGGTGTGGAGGGCAGCAAGTTGGCAAGGAGTGAAGGTAAGTGCTCGTTGTTGTGTAGCGCTGAAGGGCTGCTGCCGCCTCCCAGAAGCTGCAGGATCCAGTGCTTAATTTGTGAAATAAAGAGTGTTGGTGCCCAAAGTACTGCTCAAAATACAGCAGCTGGTGGTCTTAAAAGTCCCTGTACTGAATTCCAGGGCTGCGTAGACCAGAATCCACCTCGTGCCTCTTCAATCCACTGCCAGACACCCCCTGTACCTTTATCTCACTTTGCAGGCTCCTGCTGTCTCCCTTGTTGACAGTTTTTCCATCTTTTCTTCCTTTTTCTTTTCTGTTTGTATGTATTCCCCTCTGTTGCTCTCGGAGAATATCTGGTAAGGAAAAATAAGTGCCATGGTCAGGGCCGGACTGGCCGTAGTGGAAATCGGGCATTTCCCCAGGAAGCTGGAAGGGTGGGGGCCGGTTTTGCAGCAGTGGGGGCCGGTTTTGTTACCAGGTGCCGGTTTTGCAGTGGGGCTGCAATATCGGTCCCAGTGATGAAAGTGCTGTTTCACACTTGCCGCCCCCCAATTCCCCATTTCGCCCGGGAACTGGTCCAACCAAACTGCCAGGGCTGCTTTGAGTTCCCAGTCCGACCCTGCCCGTGGGCTCCACTTCCACAAAAATTGAGCCCTGGTGAGCCCCAACGGCAACCACCGGTACATAGTAAGCACTGGCTGCATCTATTTGAGTAAAAAGGATCTCTTAACCTTGCTTTCAGCAATGGATAGCAATAGAAGAACAGTTTTTCTATAGGGCTGGTAGCGGCGAGGAAGTATTTGATAATATGACTTGTCTCTTTGTGAATCAGGTGTCCTCTTCCTTAAACTTCCTGGCAACACGTGCATCCTCTTACGCTGGGCAATAAAATGTCGGAAAGTCAAACTGATAATAGGGAAATGACGGAGAACTCTGAAAGTGCGCCTCACTGCTTCTTGCCACTATCTCTCTGATGACCTCAGGTAACACCATCGGTTTTCTGCCCTGACCTAGGGAGCCACCAATCCCCATATTAATGGCCCTCAATGACTCTCTTACAGATGCCGCTCGCCTTGGTTTTCCAATTCACCTTAGCTGGCACCTAGCCCCGGTAGGCAGTATTTGGGCACAGACTTCACTCAGTTGACATAAATTGGGCTCTGTTGACTTAGCGGCATAGAGTAGAGTGGAATGGCATAGAGT
Source organism: Lissotriton vulgaris (assembly GCF_964263255.1). Classification (NCBI taxonomy): domain Eukaryota; kingdom Metazoa; phylum Chordata; class Amphibia; order Caudata; family Salamandridae; genus Lissotriton; species Lissotriton vulgaris. The sequence continues at coordinate 284,381,862 of NC_141699.1, forward strand.
AGAGTGGAATGACATGGAGTTGAGTGGCATAGAGTGGAAGAATTTAGGGGCATATTATCAAGAACAGGCGATAAAATTAACGCTGCTTTATCGGCAGGAAACTGCCGCTAAAGTAGCGATAATGGGCTTGATAATAGGCCCTTGTGAATTCCCATAGCAGCCCAGGTTCTGGTGTTAACCTGGGCTGCTATGGGAATTCACAAGTACATTATCGCCGCTTTAGCTGTAGTTTCCTGCCGAGAAAGCAGAGATAATGTTATCGCCTGTTCTTGATAATATGCCCCTTAGAGTGAAGTGTCAGGGATAAAAGTGGAGAGCATTGAACAGAGTGAAGTGGTGTAGAGTGGAGTGGCGTAGAGCAGAGTGGTGTAGAGTGACGTAGAGCAGAGTGGTGTAGTGTAGAATGGAGTAGCATAGAGTTGAGTAGAGTGGTGTAAAGTGGCGTAGTGTGGGGCAGAGTAGCGTAGTGTGGAGTAGAGTAGAGTAGAGTTGCATAGAATAGTACAATTTTGGGTGTAAGTAACTAAAGCATCACTAGAGATGGCAAAAAGGATAAAAGCAACATAAATAAGAAGCTGTATGCCTGTGTTAACAATAGGAAAGCATATTGAATGTCCAGGAATAATATCAAAATGTTTATAACATTTAAAAAATAGCATGTTTAAAAAAAACTAAGAAGAACAAAGACGAGAAAGAACAAATGTGCTTGGTCCATGCTCTAGGGAGGAGCTAACACAAGAAAGGAAGGGAAGCCTACAGGAGCTAAGCAATCGAAAGACTGAGAGTGACAGTGAAAACAACTAATGGTATATTGAGGGCAGGCTGTTTCGCAGCACAGCTCATGTGCTATGTAAGTGAGACCTAAATAACATACAGCTTTGCAGTTGCTGTGTTTCTCTCAATGTGGTAGTCTGTCACAACTGCACAGGACACCCAAACCACCTTAAACAGGTGGTTTTCACTGCAGTCCATGTATGCCCCATCGATAGGTCTGGACATGCATTTTTCTAAGTGAAGACAGTTAACAGTACTCAAGGGTTAGTGGCCTGTGTCTGAGGAAGGGTACTGGCATTCCTGCTTTAACTCTCCTGCTTTTGTTGTATACTATACATCTGCCATCTTGTCTACAGTTATCATGGGCACCCTGGGCCAGTACTTCTCTTTCATCCAACATGATGGGATTTGAAGTAGTGGCAGGCTTTGTTATCTTACCTGAAATACAGTACTAAAATGAATGTCCATGCCTTGGAGCCACTTGACATCTTTGATAGTAATTGAGCACAAGAAGCATACCATGAGGTTTGTGATCTTTCAACAAACTGTGACAATCGAGATTCGAGCATTTTACAAAACTATGGGCCGGATGTAGGTCGGTCGGTAACGGCCGAAAATCGGTATTTTCGGCCGTTACCGACCGAGATTCACAAAATGGTATGTAGGGCCACATATTTTACAGATTCGGTAAATTTACAGATCGGTAAATTTACCGAATCTGTAAAATACCGAATCGGTATTTTTACCGATTCGGTAACAATGAGATGTAGGTGGGACTCTTCTGAGTCCCACAAGCCTTACAGAATCGGTATTTTACCATGAAATCCAACTTCATGGTAAAATACCGATTCCGGTGTGCATGCACATGTGTGCATGCACACCTGTGCCATATGACAGGCAGACCTGCCCTTAGGGCAGGTATGCCTGCCACATGGCCCCCCGAATCTTTTTTGGGGGTGCTAGAGGGTGTCAAAGTGCCACCCCCTGCACCCTTGTCAAAATCGGTATTTACCGATTCGGTAAATACCGACCGGTAATGCCCCATTCATTCCTATGGGCTTCAAAGCCCATAGGAATGAATGGGGCATTACCGGTCGGTATTTATTTACCGATTCGGTAAAAGGAACATCTGGATGTTCCTATATATCCACCCCTAAGATTTACCGATTTTTAATTACCGAATCGGTAGAATTCGGTAATTAAAATTCGGTAAATCTATTTTACCTACATCTGGGCCTATGTCCTTGCGGTAGCAGTGGTATATGAAATCACACCTCCTATTAGAACACAATTTAGTGGTTTAATTCATCTTGTAGGAAAGTAGTGTGATTGGTGCTATAACTTGCTATCTGGACACTATACTACCAGAATTGTCAATGGCACTGGATCGAGGAGCCACTGCACAGTAAAGTTACACAAGAGATATGATATCATAGCGCTCATAATGGAGTCAGATGAGCAGTCATAAGGCCATTAAGTGAGGATTCCAGTACATTCAATCCAATTTGGTTAACTGTAGAAAATTAGACCTTCAACGACATGAAGCACAGCCAACAAGTGTTATATCACACAAGTGACTCCTACAAGGCAGCAAAATAATAATAATACAGAAACAGACAATCAAAAATCGCATATTCGATGTCATAGTGCATACACATATGACAGGAAATAGAACACTTTGAAAAACTTGAGAGTACGGCAATGGGACTCAGAAAGAGAAGAATAAGTTCTGATTCCCCTAAGTAGACGTGGACAAAAGATGATGACACGGATATGTCAAGTGAGGGACCAAAGGGAACGGAAGAGGAAGAAGAAAGACAAGAATAGATGTATTAAAGTGCTTATGGGTGCAGTGAACAGAAATGGCAACCTGTCACAGAAAAGTATTCCACAAATTCAGTGACCGTGAATATGTAACAAACACACATTACCAAAGATCAGTGAAAACTTAAAAATATGCACACCAACCTCTCACTATGATCAAAATCACGAAAGTCAATAAAGTCAGCAAGTCCAGTAATTCTAGGTTCGTAGATGGCATCTGAAACAATGAATGTCTTGTCAGAAATGGGATTTTTGGTCAGCTAGGGCATGTGCCAAAGCCAGAAAGAAAACACCACTTTAGTCAGGATAAGGGAGTTACACTCCTAAAATAACCCCTGCTCACCCCCTTGATAGCTTGGCACGAGTAGTCAGGCTTATCTTAGAGGCAGTGTGTAAAGCATTTGCACACTACTTTCAGTAATACAGTGTAAGCACTACAAAAAAACACCACACCAGTTAAGAAAAAGATCCAATATTTTTATATACTTAAGACAAGACCAAATATGATAAAGTCCACAGTACAGTACTTAAAAAATCTTCAGTTATCAAAATATGCTTGAAAAACAGTTCCTTGATGTCGATAGCTCTGTCAGGGGCTTTCACGGCGTCACGAGTAAACCAATCCAAACAGTTCTGGCTGGCCGTGGTGTCGCAGGCCAGCTACGGTGTCGGTAAGACCAGCAAACGGTACCTTTTAGAAATGCAGGGAGTCAGCAACCTCTCATTGAGCTTCGAAAGCACGGCGTCCGCAGGCGGCAGTTCCGGAGGTCAGTGCAGGAGTCGTCGGGCCCTTGAAGTCACATTGCAGATCGAACTCTTCTCTGTTAAAGTCAGGAGCGCTGGTGTCAGCAGGCGTCGGGTGCTGCTGTGCGAAGTGCAGTAGTGCAGTAGCCTAAGGTTGCGTTGCGAATAGCGGCTCAGTAGCGTGTCAGATGCCGTCATCGGTGAGACCAGGGTCGCGGTGCAAAGTGAATGCGGTGCTTATTGCGTGGAGCAGCTGCGTCGGGGATACCAAGGCATCGCCTTCAAGCGCGGCTGTTGAGAGTGCAGTGCCAACAGGTCGCGGTGCGAGCAGCTGCTCAGTTGCGGCGTCAGCAGGTGTTAGACCTGGCATCTTTGGCGTGGTTTTCCCCTATCTTTTTTTCCTCTACCTCCTGTATTTTTTATGCTGTGCTGAATTTTGTTTTTGCTGGTTTAGATGCTTTGGACACTCTGCCACTGCTGATCAGTGCCAGAGTGTAAGTGCTCCCTATGTAAATTGCTATTCTGATTGGATATACATGTTTGGCATATTTGTATCACCATGAAGTCCCTAGTAAAGTGCACCGGGTGTGCCAGGGCTGGTGATGACAAATGCTACTAGTGGGCCTGCAGCACTGATTGCGCCACCCACAGGAGTAGCTCTAAAATGGTGTCTCAGGCCTGCCACTGCAGTGCCTATGGGCAGTTTAGAAACTGCCATGTCCTCCTGGTCAGTGTCCCCACGGACCAGGTCTAACCCTTCCCTTTTTGTGCACATCAGTCACCCCTATGGAAGGCCCAAGGTACCCCCCTGGGCAGGGTGCATTGTATGTGAAAGGTAGAGCATGTACTGGTGCAGGTGACATGCTCTGGTAGTTAATTACAGCCATTTTAGTTTTTCACTACTGTAAGGCTATCTTGCTCCATAGATTAACATGGGGGATGCTGGCTACAGGGGCTTCCAGCATTTGTTCTCATAGGAACAAGATAGGACATACGTATCTAGTATCCCTGAACTCAGAATTTAATAACACATCTTTCAGGAAAGGTTGTTTTTAAATCCTGTGTTTGAGAACAGCACTTTTAGAAAGTTGCTGTTCTCTTGTCTGACCCTTCTGTGTGGCTTGGCTGTTTGTGGATTGACTGTCTGGTTTGGGAGTGACAGGGGCTGGGGATTCCCCAGGAGGCTGGCTGAGTCAGCCCTAGGCTGAATGACTGCATTTGCAACTGGAGTGGTGGGAGGAGTTAGCACCTGGACCTGAATAGGGCTGTGCCTGCCTTCCACAATGCTGGCTCCACCTCCTGCTGGGCGGCTGAAGACCCTGCTCCTCACTCTGAAAGGAAAGGAGCAGCCAGGAAAACAAATTACTCAGGAGACACCCGGAACTGGTTCAGACCGGGCTCAGGGCCCACTTGCACAAAGAGAACAAAGAGTTTTAGGGGTATAAGAACAGGACCCCTGACAACAGAAAACTAGATCATCCTGGAATCAAGAAGGAACCTCTGCCAAGGAGAAAGCTGAATCTGAAGAAGTAAGACTGTCCTGCTGTTGCTCTGCTGGACTGACCTGTTGCTTTGCTGCCAAGGAGAGGGGAAGGACCTTGCTGTTGTGCTGTGTCCCCTGTCTTGAAGGAATGTCCAAGGGCCTGAGAGAGTTCTCTCCTTCCTAGAGTGCTTGATCCAGTTGTGGGGCCTCTGGAAGTTGTACCTGTGCTGGGAAGCTTGAAACTAATCTTGAGAGACTTTTGCTTTGAAAAGTGTTGCATCGCTCGCTTGCGGGGCGCATCCCCGACAGTGCAAGAACTTTCCCGCCGCTACGAAGGTCGAGATCGTCGCAGCGCCTGTTGCCGCTGTCAGAGCCGTCGCATCCTTCGTTTGCGGGACGCACCCGATCGGTGCGGGAAGCCTAAGATCGCTGCGAGTGTCGTCGCAGAGCCTGTCGTCGCTGGGTGAGATCGCCGCACTGCTTGCTTGCGGATCGCATCACGTCGCTGTGAGTGTCGTCGCAGAAAGCATCGCGTCACGGAGCTGCGAGAGAGAAGATCACAGCTGGTCCGCACATCGTTGCCCCCGAGATCGTCGCAACTCCAAAGATCGTCGCATCGTGCCTTTGCGAGAACAAACTTTCCTACTGAACCTACGCACCGGAATCCATACAAGTGGCCTTCCTCCCCATACAGACCGGATTCGCCGCAACACGCCTGCTGCTGCAGCGGTGCTGTCGCATCGCCTCCCCAGGGTCTCAGGAGCAACGCATCGCTTGTTTTGCACCGCACCAGCTTCTGCTTTTGGAACTTTGTTGCAACTAAAAGGTACTGTGAGTAAACATGATGTAACTGTGAACTTTTCACGCATCTGTGGATTATTCTATCGCAACCTAAAGAATTTTATCACAAACCTTAAGAACTCTTTTTGAAACCATATTCTTGAACTGTGTATGTTGGATTTTTGTCACTTTGGTCTTGTGTAGTTTAGATAAAATACCTTTATTTTTCTAAACTGTTGTGGAGTCAGTTTGTGGTGTTTTCACTGTGTTCCTGTGAGTGTTGGTACAAATACTTTACACATTGCCTCCTGAATAGCCTTGACTGCTCGTGCCAAGCTACCTAGAGGGTGAGCAGGGGTTATCTCAGAGGGTTTCCTCCTTACCCTGGCTAGAATCAAGGGTCCCTTTTTGGATAGTGGTACCTACCTCTGCCAACTAGAGACCCCCAGTTCTAACAGAAGGCATCGCCGGTGAGACCAGGGTTGCGGTGCAGCATTGCGGCAGGGCCCTCTGCAGTGCCTTCTGGACATGGAGTAGGCAGCGGCATCGTAGACGTCGTCGGGTTGCTTTTCTTGTTGCAGCACAAAACACACAGTTCCCAGTGTTGAGGGCAGAAGAGCTTGAAGTCTTTGCTGTTCCTGAGACTTCTTGAACAGTGGGCAAGCTCTACCTCAAGCCCTTGGATAAACTCACAAAGTAGATTGCAGAAAGTTCAGTCCAGTCCTTTCACTGCCCAAGACAGAAGCAGCCACTGTAGGCCAACACAGCAAAGCACAGAGCAAAGTGGTAGTTCCTCCTCAACGCTTCTCCAGCTCTTCTTCTTGGTCCAAAAGAGTTCTGAAATTCAGGGGTCAATGCCCCAATATTTATGTCCCAAAATGTTTTGATCTCTTAGGCAGAGAATGTCTGTGCCCAGCCAGAACCAATTCGGCCTACTCTGGTGTGACTTCCTGGCAGGAGGTGAAGACGGCATGGTCAGAGGCAGACCAGGCCCTTTGAGGTGCAAGGAAATCTCATCCCCTTTCCCCAATTGCAGCCCAGGTCGATTCAGCCCTTTCCTGACCCACCTAGACTATCTGGAGCCACTCCTGCTCCCCAGCATTCTGTCATTCAAAATCCAGACAGGCAATCCACATTCCAGCAGAGGCACACAGGATGACTGAGCAAGAAAGTACCTACTTTCCTAAAGTGGTATTTTCAAACAGAGGGGCATATTTACAAGATCTGGCGCATCTCTGCAAATCAGTAGGGATGCGCCAGAATAGATGCAACACGCAATTCTCTCCTTGCGCCACCACAGATGCGTCACATTTACAATGCGGTGCACAGTGGCGCAAGGATAGGCAGATGCGTGTAGCATCTTGTGGGGAAAGGTTGGCGCATTGCTGGAGTCATGTCACAAGTGTGATACAGCTCCAGCAATGCACAGTGGCCGCCCATACTTAACGTTGTGCTTCACTCCTTACGCCTGCTTCAATCAGGCGTAAGGGTTTGACGCAGCAGGGTCGTAAAACTGACTCCGTGAAATCTTGTAGATTTCACTGAGTCAGCTTTACAAGGCTTTCCTGCGATGGAACACCCACCCTGCGATGGAACGCCCAAATGAAACCTGACGCAGGTTTCATGTGGTGCAGTGCATTACAATGTGACACATCTGCCTAGATGCGTCACGTTGTACATAAGTTGCAATGTGGCGCATGGTTTACGCCGCTGCTGTGTCACAGAAGTGACGCAATGGCGACGCAAATGTGTCACAAGGGGCTTATAAATCTACCCCACAGAATGTAAAATTCACCTTCACTAAAAAATGTAACTTTAGATTCTGAGTTCAGGCATACTAAACTTTATTTTCTTACCTAATTCCCTGGGCCAGTTATGTTTATAAGATGTTATAAACAAACCCCCCATTCTGCCTATGGGGAACAGGTAGCCTTGCAAAGGCGAAAATCTAAATTAGCCGTAATTCGCGACCAGGACATGCCACACACACCAGGCCATGTCCTACCTTTTACATATACAGCACTCACCACACAGGGGTACCTTGGGCCTACCTTAGGGGTGGCAGACATGTTAGAAAAGGGAAGGCGAGGGACTGGCAAGTGTGTGCAATGGGCCAAGTCGAAATGGCTGTTACAAACTGCGTGCAGACTCCACAATGGCGGATTTGAGGTACCTTTTCAGGGCTACACACATTAGTGGCACAATCAGTACTGCATGCCCACTAGTAGCATTTGATTCACTGGCCCTGGCACACTCAGTTTACTTACTAGGGACTAACAAGTAAATCCAATATCCAATCATGGAAACACAAACCCATAACACAATTTACCACAGGAGCGCTGGCACTTTACCACTGATCAGCAGTGAAAAAAGAGCCCACAAACACTGCGCCAGCAAAAACAGAGTCAAAACTGGGAGGTCAGAAAGCAAAAACTCAGGGGAAACACGCCCAAAAATGCCAAGTCTAACAGGTCTCTAAGAAGATATGAGTTTACTGATAGTAACAAACATATTGCATCTCATCATATGAGAGAAAAAAATGTAATTCAAACACCTGGTTTGGTAAAACTTTCAATGGTAAGAAAGGCGGCCAGTTGTTGATTGTATTATCCCTGAGGTAAAGTCAATGACCAGATATCTCCAACGATGGTGATATATATTCCATAGTATGAACAGGTATCCGTCGAGTCTGTATAAGTAAGCACATTTGATACGTGCTGATAAGACACCATGGGCCAGATTTACAAGCCCCCTGCGCCACCAGTGCGTCACTTTTTGTGTCATACCAGTGGCGCATTTACTGCTCCATATTTACAAGGACAGGAAAAGCCACCATGCGTGGCTTTTCCTGTCCTTGTAAATATGGCCCCATTACACGCAGCACTTTGTATGAAAGGGGCGTTTCATGGGTGTTGCTGTGGGTGTTCCCTGGGGTTTAGGCGGGATGAAAAAAATGGGGGGCCTATAAAAGGGGCGTAGCCAATGTAACTAAGGGTGTGACTTTAAAACATGTGAGCTAAAAATCTGTGCTTAGTATAGTGTGCTGCCCGACTTGTATTTCAATGTTTCTGTCATTGCATCCAGATATATGATACAACAAGTAACATCATACCTACGAGTCAGGACAATTGGCTTTGTCATTGGTTGTTAGTTGCATAAGGTAAATAAGCAGCAAGTGTGGCTTTGTTGTATATATTATTGAAAACGCTTCCACTTAAAGCCCTGGTGCCACCACAACAATGTTGCTGCTTCTGAGTTTCAAAAAGAGAAGGGAAATCCAGAGAAAAATGAGTCTCATAAAGGATTTCCCTTCCCTTACAATGCTCACCTGGCATGACCTCATGCTGTCACTTCTCACCAGTGAGAAGTGAGCAGTGTGAGCACGCACACATTGATGTGCCTGTCACTGCAGTCCAGAAAAAACTGACCCCCTGTGCCAGGGCACAAAACAGAGCCCGATAGAGACCCGTTTCGAGGCACTTTGAAAAAACGGCCGGTGCTTAGCACCGGTGATACCCGGCCCACTTAAAGCCTTGGGTGTTACCACGCAACACCCAGGGAATCAGACGCATTTCTAGATTTACGAGGAATCGTAAATCTGGAAATGTGTTAGAAAGCTACGCCTCGCCAGAGGAGGTGTAGGGAGGCGCAACGAGGAGAAATGTTTTCATTTCTCCTTGTTTTTTACTTTTTCAATGTGTGCTGCATTCTACAGCACATATTGAAAGAGGAAATTGCCTGTAGTGATTGTTTTTGTGCAGGATAGTGCTCCTTCCTGCACAAAAACAATCTCCCCAAGACACAGGCATCCTTCCACTATCGAGCAAGGGTGCCTGCACTGGCGTATGGCAGCAGTTTGTGCGCCAGTGCAGGCGGAAGCACAGAGATGCGACATTTTGTTGTAAATATGTTTCATCCCTGTGCTTTGAAAGTGACTTAGTGTGGCACAGGCAAATGGCTTGCGGAATGGGCTGAGTCACTTTCTTGTAAATCTGCCCCTATGTAATTTCCAATTCAGAAAAGGGGGTGGTGATGAACAGAGTGTCTGAATGAAGCAGACCACTCTTACCCAGTCCAAAGATCAGGGCTTGATCCATCACCGTTATTTATCTCACTGCCCCATCCCAGCTCAGAACCTGGCTATATGCAAATCAGTCTGTCCCTGGCCCAGTGCATCATGGGAACAGGGCAGACTAAACTACCAAGCCAATTCTTCACCAGAAAGGAGACAAGCTACCGGGGACCAGTTTCTGGCATTTCAGCCGTCTTCGGCCCGGCTTGCTTGAATCCTGATGGAGCAGTGAGAAAGGGACTCATGTCTGAGTATACCCTGCCACACCTATAGTGGCCAAAAACGATTCAGAAAAGGGGGTGGTGATAAACAGAGTGTCTGAATGAAGCAGACCACTCTTACCCAGTCCAAAGATCAGGGCTTGATCCATCACCGTTATTTATCTCACTGCCCCATCCCAGCTCAGAACCTGGCTATATGCAAATCAGTCTGTCCCTGGCCCAGTGCATCATGGGAACAGGGCAGACTAAACTACCAAGCCAATTCTTCACCAGAAAGGAGACAAGCTACCGGGGACCGGTTTCTGGCATTTCAGCCATCTTCGGCCCGGCTTGCTTGAATCCTGATGGAGCAGTGAGAAAGGGACTCATGTCTGAGTATACCCTGCCACACCTATAGTGGCCAAAAACGATTCAGAAAAGGGGGTGGTGATGAACAGAGTATCTGAATGAAGCAGACCACTCTTACCCAGTCCAAAGATCAGGGCTTGATCCATCACCGTTATTTATCTCACTGCCCCATCCCAGCTCAGAACCTGGCTATATGCAAATCAGTCTGTCCCTGGCCCAGTGCATCATGGGAACGGTGATGGATCAAGCCCTGATCTTTAGACTGGGTAAGAGTGGTCTGCTTAATTCAGACACTCTGTTCATCACAACCCCCTTTTCTGAATCATTTTTGTCCACCATGAGCGTGGAAGGGTATACTCAGACGTGAGTCCCTAGCTCATTGCACCATCAGGATTCAAGCAAGCCGGGCCGAAGACGGCTGAAATGCCAGAAACGGGTCCCCGGTAGCTTGTTTCCTTCCCAGTATAAGAATTGGCTTGGTAGTTTGGTCTGCCCTGTTCCCATGATGCACTGGGCCAGGGTCAGACTAATTTGCATATAGCCAAGTTCTGAGCTGGGATGGTGCAGTGAGCTGAATAACGGTGATGGATCAAGCCCTGATCTTTAGACTGGGTAAGAGTGGTCTGCTTAATTCAGACACTCTGTTCATCACCACCCCCTTTTCTGAATCATTTTTGTCCACCATAAGATTGGAAGGGTATACTCAGATGTGAGTCCCTAGCTCATTGCACCATCAGGATTCAAACAAGCCGGGCCGAAGACGGCTGAAATGCCAGAAACCGGTCCCCGGTAGCTTGTTTCCTTCCCAGTATAAGAATTGGCTTGGTAGTTTGGTCTGCCCTGTTCCCATGATGCACTGGGCCAGGGTCAGACTCATTTGCATATAGACAAGTTCTGAGCTGGGATGGTGCAGTGAGCTGAATAACGGTGATGGATCAAGCCCTGATCTTTAGACTGGGTAAGAGTGGTCTGCTTAATTCAGACACTCTGTTCATCACCACCTCCTTTTCTGAATCATTTTTGTCCACCATAAGCGTGGAAGGGTATACTCAGATGTGAGTCCCTAGCTCATTGCACCATCAGGATTCAAGCAAGCCGGGCCGAAGACGGCTGAAATGCCAGAAACCGGTCCCCGGTAGCTTGTTTCCTTCCCAGTATAATAATTGGCTTGGTAGTTTGGTCTGCCCTGTTCCCATGATGCACTGGGCCAGGGTCAGACTAATTTGCATATAGCCAAGTTCTGAGCTGGGATGGTGCAGTGAGCTGAATAACGGTGATGGATCAAGCCCTGATCTTTAGACTGGGTAAGAGTGGTCTGCTTAATTCAGACACTCTGTTCATCACCACCTCCTTTTCTGAATCACCTATGTAATTTCCATGCATGTAGAATACTAGGAGTGAAACCGAAAAACCCACCTAAGGGGCGTGAAACAGTTAGCAGACACCTACAAATTTATATTCGAAGTACCGGCAAAATATGAACGAAGTATTTCAGAATTTACTCCAGTAGCTGCAGTAATGGGACAATGAAAAACAAGACGTGTGTATTGATTAAAATATACAAAAATTAACAACAATATTGGCTAGAAGTTCAAAAAATAAAGTGCTCACTTACATGTGACCATGAAGTCACCTGACAATAATCATCGAAATTAGCAAATGTGGTCTGTTTTAAATCATAAATGGCCAACATCAATACAGTCGAGACTCCAAAAATCTATATAAAAGGTATTATAAATTAAAATCAATGATTTGCATTTAAATAAATGACCCACCCTGGGGCTGTGTGGCCAAGCTGAGTATGAAGTAGGACGGTGTAAGAAACAGAGGTCTGGTAGAGGCCAGAAAAGGTCCTCAGGTAGCCTAGGCTACAAATGATTCATTGAAAATGTTACTTAGGAGACATGAAGGACTGGGTTTTCTCTAAGACCCAGCGGTGCCAGGGATAACACCTGAAACCTTCGTGGGTTACCAGTTCCGGCGTACAAATAACAGAGACACGGGACACTTCCTCCGACGTCAAAGATTCGAGGTTTATTTACTGCAGGGAACACAGAAGTCACAAGAAGTACATAGCATGTAGGTTCATTGAGACTGCTTCAAATTGTATCTGTGGATCGCTCCTTTTATACAGTTTTTCGTCATAAGATAACATGGCAAACAAAAGGTTAGAACCCAGTTCCCACAGTAAATTTCATAGGGGGTCGCTTTCATGTATTCAGGGCCCGGAACATAATTACAGTAGCATTTGGCAGTTCCCAACTGTAAAAGTACATCTTCCCACCATTAGTGCATTCCGTTCGACTGTAAACGAATCAAGGAAGAGACAGAAACAGGTGCAGAGGAAGACGAGGATAGCGAACAGATCGAAGAGAGTGTAAAGGGGGTGGTATCAGGAAACACGATTGCAGGGATCAAAGGAGACGTGTCTAATGAATGCGCAATTGAGACAATAGACCAGCACGGCAAGATGAGCCTCGAGCGGGGCCATCTGCCTTACAGTGTCATCCCCCTCATAAAAGACACCCTCAAAGGAACACGTGTCTTCCGCAAGAGTTTGGGAATCCCAGGGTTACGAAGCGGACAGTGTCCGTTCGCTGGCTACTTGAGGGCAAGAAACAAAATGGATGCCGTATCTAAAATGGAACCCGTGGGTTTAGATGAAGAAACCCACGAAACAAACAAACGGCTTAGGTCAGCACAGCGAAAACGCGTACACCCACTAAACTCGTCATTTGCGGTTCATAGATACCAGACTCGACCATATTAGGGCGAGTCGAAAACACCACTTACAATTATCACGGAACCTCAGACGCTCCTTTTGCCCTCATGTAGGCAAGCACTAGTCAGAATCAGAATCGATCTCGATATTCATCAGACAATCCAGATGTTGCTGCAACATCATTCTATCCATCAATGCTTCCTTGGTAACAGATGGCCGTCTTATACACGTCGTAGCACAGAGGCCACATAAGGCAGGACCACACTGCACACAAAGACAACACGTGAACAGAAATGCTACGACAACCCCAATGATCATCAGAATCTTCCAACCCCACGTCGACATCAGGCCCCAAAACCACCCTAGTAGCCTCCAATCACCTACGTCCACGTGTATGGACTCGGAGATCTTATGCAACTTTGAGATGGCTTGATAGACAGTTGGAGCGTTGTCAGGAATGAAAATCCAGCAACTCGAATGGATCACCTTACATACTCCACCTCGATCTGCAAGGACAACGTCTAAAACCATACGATTTTGTAACGTCATAAGCCTGTCAGCCTGAAGCTCTGCTGTAATGTTGCCAAGGGCGCTCGCAGTGATATTAGCGGTCGATTCCACCACTCGAGTCAACTGTCTCAGGTTCCTACTATTGATCATAGGTCCCCAAAACGGCAAGAAACCCTTAAAGAAGTCTCCTGCCTCTTGACCGGCAGTGTCCTCTTCGCTAATTATGCCTCTCACAACTCTGGTCTTGTGATAATCCGACCCAACAGTAAAGGTCGGCGGCAACAAATTCGCAATATAACATGTGCCTGAGAAGTCACGAGGCAGCCATGTATATGCGTGGTCATAACAAACAAAGTAAGTACCCTTGCCAGTCAGAAGAATCGGGGAAGAGAGCATTGGCAAAACATACGTTTCGGTGCAAGCACTCCTCCCAAACTGAGCTCGCGGGCTTCGGCCTATGCCTTTCAGACAGAAATTACAGAGATGGGGTACGATCCAGATCGGAGACGAGCTTTTAAGCTGCCGATCACCCACTGACATGCTATACTCAGCCTCACTCAGATCTCGGTATGCTCGCACCTCTTCCTCTGGGATAAGCGATGCGTCAAAGATATCTCTATCTAAATCAGCAATTGCTCTTGCCAAAGGCTTGTGGTACGGGCCAGGACCATGATCTGCAGTGCGTGGCTCTCAATGGGGGTAAGAATCTAGTGCGCTATGAAACATTGTTTGGAATGCTCGAGCTGAACCCTGGGAACTGTAAGGAAGAACCAAGTACGGAATTCCCCTATCAGTGGTATGCGGCATTAACCCACACACCCAACAGTTGGTAGTATTCATCACCAACTGATGCTGGTGGAGGAGCTGAACGAAGGAATTGTTCATAAATTCCGCACGTCTAACCTGCTCGTGTTGGGGTAAGATGTGGAAGGAATGAGGAGAAACAGTGGAAGTAGGTTTAGGTTCAGAAGAGGGGGTATGTGAAGCAGAAGGCAGTAAAAACTGTATCACATAATAAACTCCACCCACCAATAACGAAGAAACAGTTGGGAACAGAAGGAACACCTGAAACATAAAGCATTTAGTACGTATAATCCTATGCAATTCGAATCTTTGAGATTGAGTCTTTTCCAATTCCGACAGCTTTGAAAAAGCCATCCTCTAAAAACCGTCCGCAACGTTCTTGACGCACTTCGTTCTGTGTAGCAATAGTCAATCCCCAGGAGTTCCTAGGAATCGACGGCCTCCAACCTAATGTCAGGACCTACTAAGCAGAAGGAAGTACCCGCACGGCCCTACGGTCCACCCGGATGTAAGGTTCTTTCAATCAAACAATATATACAAAATTTCCTAGCTGTGGAAACAAACGCACATACAGAAAAGAACTCAGAATTCATACAAAAATCACAGTTGTTCGAAAATGTTCAGAAATGGGGGAACGTGAATTTCAAGGGAAAAAGCAAAAATAATTTTTTATTAGTCTCTAGTGTTGGAACGGAAAAAATATCTGCTTCTTCCAGGACGAGTCTGCTCTTCAAACAGTTGGCCGGATGGTGAAACAGAGTCCTGTCGGTCAGACAATAGCTCAGATCTTGAGTTCTCCAATGACAAAGGTTGTACTGTATTGTCCGGCTGCACTGAGGTATCTCCCACAGGCTGAGCGTCACTGAATGGCACAAAGTTCGGCAAAACCTCCGTTTCAGATGAGGCGACGCCCGTCCTCACCCACGAGTCCGCTGGTAAAGGTATTGGTACCTTTTTGGTGTGGGTGGCATGCACCCAATGCTTGCGGCCCTCCAAACGAACAGTAGTTCTCGTGGCAAGGAGCACTTGAAAGGGCCCGATGAACCTTGGCTCAAGATTTCCTTTTCGGCCAAAGTTCCTCGTAACCACCCAGTCTCCGGGTTGGAGCTGGTGGCCTGGACCCTCCGTCTGCGCCGGCAGTGCTTCAAAGACCTGTTGATGAATTAACCTCAGTTTAGCAGTCAGATCATGAAGGTAATCAATCAGTGTTGGAGACTCAAGATCGGTAAATGCACTGGGTCGAGGGACCCCCCAAATATTTGCAGGACGACCGAACACAATCTCATATGGGCTGAGCCCTACTCGAGAGTGTACAGTCGCCCTGGTTGACAGAAGAGCCAAAGGCAAAGCGTCAGGCCACGAGAGACCAATCGTAGCCTGAATCTTTGCGAGTTTTAGTTTGAGAGTACCATTGTACCCCTCAACCAAACCTGCTGACTGGGGATGGTTGGCGCTATGGAATTTTTGTGTAATTCCAAGGCCCTTACACACACTCTTCATCACACTCCCCACAAACTCACTTCCGTTATCAGACCATACAATCCGTGGCATTCCATACCAAGGAAAGTATTCCTTCAGTAGGATTTTCGCTGTAGACAGGGCAGTATTGTCTTTGAGAGGGTAGGCTTCAATCCATCGGGAGAATGCGCAAACCACAACTAAAACGTATTTTAGGTTATTGCATCGCTCCATATGGATGAAGTCCAACTGAATTACCTCAAAGGGACATGTAGGAGGAGCAAAGTGGCCAGGGGGTGTAGGAGTTCCCTTGCCAGGATTGTACATCATACATATCATACAATTCTTGACCAATCTCTCAGCACACTTAGCGATACCATCATTCTTCCATACAGGGGACAATAACTTGCAAATACCTTTCGCACTAATATGTGACAAACCATGTGCCATAGTCACAACAGCTAGCACATATGCATCCGGCAACATCCACCTTTTATTCTCCGACAAATCAATCCAACAGCCATTCGCATCCAGCTTTCCCGTACTCTCTTTCCACTTAGTCTTTTCAGTCTCGGTGGCCTCATTCTGAATCGCTTTCACACTCTCAATAGTGTCTTCACACATACCAGCTTCTGCAGGCCACCTTACCGAACTCGTATCATACATTCTAGTTGTAAGGTTTCGCGCAGTCTCCTTAGCAATCTCATCAGCAAATGCGTTGCCACGACCAACATCATCCGTCACCTTACGGTATGCACTATATTTAATAATCGCCACCTGCTTGGGCAATGTAAGTGCATCTAAAAGATCATTCACAAGCTGTCCATGCTGAATCTTCGTACCATGCGATGTCATAAAACCTCTCTCTCTCCGCAATCGTCCAAAGCTATGAGCAACACCAAACGCATACTGACTGTCAGTAAACACATTCACTCGTTTCCCTTTCGACAACACACACGCTCTGGTTAAGGCAATCAGCTCTGCCGCCTGCGCAGAGTTCTGGTTTAATCTTGCAGTCTCCACAACCGTACTCAACGTCACCACAGCATACGCAGTCGTCACATCACCATTCGGCAACTTAAAACACGAACCATCCACATACAAAGTACCGTCGGGTTCTTCCAATGGAGTGTTTTTTAGGTCAACACGACCCTTCGTTTCCTCCTCAGTTCGTAAGTAACAATCGTGTGGTGATACCTCATCTGATTCCATATTGGTTGGCAACAAAGTCGCCGGGTTTAGGACATTGCAGCGCTTTATTTGGATGTGACTTGCCAGAAGCGTCAACTCATAACCAGACAACCTTGCGCTCGTCAAGTGTTGGGTTTTCGTACGATTCAAGAGAGTGTCAACTGCATGCGGGACCATCACCGTAAGCATATTATCCATGACCAATCCTGCAGATTGTCGAATGGACACAGCAGCTGCCGCTGTCGCTCTCAGACAACTCGGCAATGCTCTAGCTACTGGGTCCAAGGTCGAGGAAAAATATGCACATGGACGTTGCTTACCACCAAATTGTTGCGTCAAAACACTCAACGCACCACCTTCCCTCTCATGAACGTATAATGTAAACGGCTTACTGTAGTCAGGAGTACCTAACACAGGGGCTGAACACAACGCATCACGCAGTTCAGAAAAACTTTTCTGACATTCTTCCATCCATGGCAAAGGAGTTGGAACATCTTTGCACGTAAGGGCTACCAATGGTTTCGCTAGCAATGAAAAATCATTCGAGCGATCGCTGCAATTCTCTCTGGGGTCAACCTTCTTCCCTCCTTTGACAATAAGTGACCTAGATAGGTTACTTCTTGGCAACAATATTGCAGTTTAGAAGGTGACACCTTATGATGTAAGTCACAGAGATGTTGCAACAAAGACACCGTAGCAGTTTTGCAAATGTCCTGTGTGTCCGCAGCCACCAATAAGTCATCGACATATTGGATCAAGGCCGCACCAGCCGGTAACACAAACGCATCAAGTTGGCTCTTCAGGGCTTGGCTATATATCGATGGACTCTCACAGTAGCCCTGAGGAGCGCGTTTAAACCTAAAGCTGCGGCCACCTAAAGAGAAACCGAATAAGTCCCTGCTCTCTTCAGCAATCGGAATGCTAAAGAAAGCATTCTTCAGATCGATCACTGAGAACCAGGACGCAGATGCTGGAATCAGAGTCAGTAAAGCCGTAATGTCAGGAACCACAGGGAACTGAGGAACCACAATTTTATTCACCTCCCGTAAATCAATGACAAAACGATAAACAGGAGGCTTAGATGGATTAGTGCGTTTCAGAATGGGCAACACAGGGCTGTTACACACGTTTCCCCGTGTCTCCTCGATAACATCTTTCTCGATCAAGTCATAGATGATCGCTAACAATGCTCGTTCACCATCAAGGAAGATACGATACTGGGGAATACGTGGTAATCGCACATTCGATTTCAACTGAACAACATAAGGGGAGATGTCAAGCAGGCCCACGTCATTGGGACCTGTTGCCCACAAAGATGCAGGAAGAGAATTCAATTCCGGTGGGGGCTTATCGATGGACAAATACATAGGAGAGATTACTCTCTCACCCAATGTAAGCTTCACTCCCGCAGGAGAACAATACAAAGTCGCATACAAACGCTTCAGCAAATCCAGGCCCAGAAGATTTTCACCACAACCAGTAGTCAAAATCAAAGAAGCTTTCAGCTCACGAGGCCCAATTGTGAGGGGAAAAGGGCGAGAAACCGGATTGCTAACAGGGGCGCCGTAGAATCCAACGGAAACATTTGTTAAGCCAGACAAAGGTGCGCCAGGGAGTTTCGAATGCATGATGGAACTTTTCGCTGCACCAGTGTCCAACAGAAAAGGCTCAACTACGCCTGAGGTGGCAACTGCGATGTAAGGCCCTCTCTGATCAACTGGAACTGATACTACTCCCTCTCCTTGTCTATGGCTGTCCTAGTAATTACCGTCGTCAGTGCCCTGATCAACGTAATAATCGTCCACATTGTACTGTGCGGATCTACCTGATGATGACCCACGCTGATCAAAACAATTATTAGAATAAGAGGAATTATTCGAACGATCATTTTGATTTTGCCCAACACCACGACCTCTACCTCGTGAAGCCTGCTGAGGACCACTACGGCCTCCTCTAGATGAATTTCCGCTATTTCGGTCACGCAAAACTGGACAATCAAATTTCAAATGACTCTCACCTCTATAATAGGCACACTGATTGTACCCAAGCGTAGATCTCTGCGAAGAAAAGTCATTTCGCGATTGTGACCTAGCGGGCTGCGACTGCGATGTATTCCGCTGCTGAGAATCATTCTGATTCGAGCGCGGAGGATATGCTTGTTGCAACAAAACTTTCGTTTTGAGCTCTTTCGTCTTTTTGTCTGCACGATCATTTTCCTCTTTCTCCCTATTTTCATAATATTGAGCCGTGGCCAATATCTGA
Source organism: Lissotriton vulgaris (assembly GCF_964263255.1). Classification (NCBI taxonomy): domain Eukaryota; kingdom Metazoa; phylum Chordata; class Amphibia; order Caudata; family Salamandridae; genus Lissotriton; species Lissotriton vulgaris. The sequence continues at coordinate 284,401,055 of NC_141699.1, forward strand.
GCAGAGGTAGAAACAGCCCACGCACTCTCTGAATTTTTTAATTTATTGCTTAGGTCCGGCAACAAATTCGAAACAAATTTGTCCACAAACAATCTCTGACCTCCCTCAGTGCCCATATCTTGACCACTATGATCGATGAATGCCTCCTCAAATCTCGTAAAGAAATCGGAGACACTCTCGTCCTTCTTTTGCTTGCAAGCAGACAATTTGTCCCAATTGACTTTCATAGCTGGCATAAGCGTTTTCATAAGAGTAATTATTCTCTGAGGAAGATCGGTAATGAGCTGTTCGGGCTTAGCCCCACCAACCTGTCGGACATCAGCCGCCACAAGAGCAGGCCAATCACCACCTAATTCGGCTACATGGTTTTCCTGACGAATTTTCGCCCATACCGGCTGTGGTACAACATTGCCGAACAGCATATCGATGTCGGCATGGTTCATAATCGTCGCATCCACTAATTGAGACAATTCTTTATAATACCCTGCAGGATTCTTGCGAGGATCGGGCAAAGTCTGCTTAACCTGCAAAACTTCCGATCGTTTCCATGGAAGGTGTATACACACTCTCTGGAAATGTGGCAGGATAATAGGAACGGCATTAGCATCACCTGGCATCCACACTGGTGGAACTTCACGCATGGGATACTGACCAGGTGTTGCCATCCACTCCTCAGTTTCGTCTTTAAATAATGCTCGGGGTATCACAGTGGGACGAAAAGATAGAAGATGCTCAAGAGCACGTCGAACATTGCTACCCACGAGTATACCACTCGCAAACTGAAGCTGAAGTTCAGTTACGTCAACCGGTACTTCGTTAACCTCATCATTAGATATTGCTTCACGTAAGAATTTGCACATTTCGTCAAACACAAATCTCTGCGTTGGCACATTGAATTGAGAGAAAGTATCAACAATTGTGCGCAGAGGATTTTTAAGGGGATACCTAATCCAATTACGCGCCATATTGATTAGTGTATCACGTTCCCTACCGCCAGGAAGCTGACTCCGCCGTTGGGGAGCATCAGAATCATCAGACCCAAGAAGCAGTCCAAAAGGAGAATAAAGATTAGCAACAGTATTAGGAATGCGTCTTCGGACAGACGGAGAAGAGGAGTAAAGTACAGGAGCAACAACATGAGGACTAAAGGTAGGAGCAGCAGGAGCAGTAGGAGTAGCTACAAGAGCAGAAGTAGCGGGAACAACAGCTTGAGAAGGTATAGACGGTGGAGCAGTAGAAACAGGAGCAGGTAGAGAAATAGGAACAAGAGGATTCGCAATAGCAGGACCAGCGACAGGCGGATTAACAGCTGCCAGAACAGCAGGTTGAGGAACAGGAGGAATTACAGGAACTGTGGTATCCTGTGCATATGGAGGTGGCGATTTCAGTAGATAGGACAACAAAGGATCCTCTACTGCTTCCTCTCCCTTCTTATCCGTACCCGTCGGTAAAGCGGGATAACATTTATCTACTGTCATACGCTGCAATCTATCAAAAATTTCCTTTTCCTTCTCTTCTTTATCTCGTTGAAACTGCTCTGCATTTCTCATCGTTGTAACAATACCTTCTCTCTTATTACGTTTAAGCTGCTTGATTTCTTTCTGCTTGGCTTCTTTACGCCATAACCGAAAGGAATCAAACATGGACGGCCTTGCTTTTCTTTGGAACAATTTAGCTTCAAGATTATCTAAAATCGGGGTCTCAAAACTACCATGAGGTGGCCAACTAAGGACACCATCCTCTTTAGTGTAACGAACCCAGCAATCATTGAATGTGATAGGACCCACACCATGGCGACTATATAATTCATAAATCGGAGTTCCAACTGGAGGTATCTGTGAGAAGTTGGCCCGATATGCAGCGTTCGCTATTCTAGCGACCGCTATGTATCGTTCCAAACGACCCTTATGGTGATTGGTTGTAAGTCAACCTATAGACCAGCTATCCTAGTAGCGTGGATACGAGCAGTCTAAGGCTAAAAGACTCGAGAGGGCGCGTTAAGCCAGCTGTTTACCACACATGTACCCCTTGAACACCAAGTGAAAGGACACCACACAAGTGTTATGAAAATAAACAGTATATTTATTAAGAATCACAACAGCCCTGTACTCTTTATGAGGACAGGGTACTAAGCACAAACCAAATCTCTTAGGAAAATACTTCAAGTGCACAATTACAACAAGTGTCCGAGGACACGGAAAGTTTAAGGTCTCGGGCGGACCCGATAAGGCAAGTCGGAAGCGAGGGACTCGGGACCCTAGAGTAAAGAGGCTATGCAGGCACCGAAATGCCGAGTTACCTAGCCACGAGGGCTGCGGCTGCACAAGTCTTACAGGCGTCGGGGTCTTCGCTGACGAGCCAGGAGCCGGAAGAAAAGGAGTTGCTGGCCGGCGACCAGTGATGAATAGTTCGTAGAGATCCAAGCCTGGATCGGAGATTGATGATACCTGAAAGCAGAGGGGACCAAGTTCGTACTACTAGCCAGTAGTCAGAGGGTACCAGGAGGGCACCGGTTGGCCGTCACCTCGACCAGGTGAGTGGGCGACGCTAGGCTCTGCAGTCTCACGGACCAGGAGGCGTTGTCGGCGACCACGGTGGAGGTGCGAGCTGTCCCACGAAGGATGATGCTGTCGGCGTCGCTGGGCCCAGGATGGGGCAACAAGCCTTGGCAAATCTCAGGGCCACGTGGTGGGCCTAAGATGGCGTCTGGAGTGGACCAGGAGGGTCCGGGATGCTTCTCGCAAAGATGGAAGCAAGGGCCAGTCTGGAGCAACCAGACTAGCAGTGTTGATTGTCGGATGTCGTCACAAAAGGGCACAAGCCAGCGGCTAGTGACCAGACAACGTGCTGAGCAGCGAGCAGAAGGGCCCCACGCAGATCGTGGAGATGCTGGGAGGCTGCACTTCGGTGCTGGAGCGGCTCAGGGTCGGGGCTTCTCGGACCCCAGAGCACTCACCAGAGAATTGCTCCGATGGTCATGCTGGTTAAGAGCGTGCAGGTTCTGATGATGGCCAGTCCCTCGAGGTCTCGTCGCACCCACAGATCACAGCTGAGCTGATGACGTGGGTAGAGGTCAGAGGTGCCAGGGAAGCCGGTTCTCGTCGAGCTGGGCCGTCGGATCCTTGAGGAAGGACTTGCAGCAAACCGCAGAGTTCTTAGATGGTGCCCGCTGATGCAGGGTGACTACTCCTTAGTCACAAGGGAGAAATCTTGAGAAGAGTCTCGAATGTCCTTTCGTAGAAAGTAGTTCTTGATTCAAAGATGATCTAATTTGGAAGGGTCCCCGCTCCGACCTTTATCCTAAAGAAAGGGGTGGGTACATGACTAGGTCCTGCCCTAAGGGTGGGACCAGGAAGGGGGGTAGTTACACCCCTCTCCCCTGCCGGACTTTCCCCAGGCCAGGGCTGGCGCCCCTGGAACTGGTTCTGACCGGCAGATGCGTAGTGAGCACCGGGGTGCCACTCCGCAGTCACCTTCTCGCAAAAGCCCTACCTACCCAGAATACACAAACCCTGTCTGGGACGGTGCGAACACCGCCCTCGACAGGAAACCCTTTGTCCAAGCGCTCCTCGCTGGAAGGACTCCCAGCAGCAGGAGGTCAGACTCGTGTCTGTGGTGGCAGCATCCATTTTGTGGAGCTGAGGCTTTCGTTAACTTTAACCGGGGTTCACAGTTACGTACATGTCGTGTCCCTCTAGAAGGGCGGAATGCTAACCTCGTCGCCAGCATTGGTGAGAGGGCAGCATCCCGATTCGTATGACACCTTACTCGACATGTCTTGATAACGCGACACCGTAGTTACCGATGTGGTACGCGTTATCATGGAACAGCCATTGGGTCTTGATTCCGCAAGCTGCAACCGGGCTCGGCTCGGGCCAGAGCACAGTTCACACGAGCCCACGCACTCTGCCTTCAGGATTGTCAAGGCCTGCCATAGGAGTGACTGATAGGAACTCGGGTGTCCATTGTGTGGTTAGATATAGGGCTACTACATCTAAAGCAAAGGGTGATTACACGACTTCGCCCCAGCTGTCATGCAGCCAGTTGTGTCAAATTTAGGAGGCCAGCCAGGGGTGGCATAATACATGCTGCAGCCCCTGGCGGCCCTGGGTACACCTATGCCCTGCGTTACGGGGTCTGATAAGGTGGCCCAGTACCAATTGGAAATGCACCTAGGGTACATGGAATCCATTTTAAAGAGAGAGCAGTAGGCCTGGGGTCCTGATTGGCAGGGTCCCAGGTCGACTATGTCCAAAAACCAGCTAAAACACAGGGCAAAAAGTTGGGGGCAACCATAGTCAGGATGTACCTTCCTACACAACCCCCCCCCCCCCCCCAAACGAAAGGAGATAAGGCTATCCTTGTCCAGGTAAGCCTCTATTACCTAAGTGGCCATATAAGGAAGGACCAGCTCTGGCTTGGTTTCCCCCTGTGTCATGGTCCACTAGGCAACCCCTCACCCTAAGGGTATCTGAGGGTCTCCACCATAGGGAATCTCTGTCTCTGGTGTGTCTTGGGAAAGAAGAAGGCTGATGCTGGGATGGAGTACTGAAGTGAGGCTCCTCTACCTTTGGGCTCAACTTCCTCCAATCACCATTCATCATGTGTGCCTTTCTTTCTTTAGCTGAGATGCACTGAGCTCTCAGGGTCAGCCTCTGGCTACCTAAAGCTGGAGGCTGAGTCCCTCTGTTTGGCTTACTGGAGGGACAGGTCAGGTCTGGGGTTTTTAGGCCCCATGTTTGGCTGTGCCCAACAGTGTCCAGCTGTGGGAGTTCCCTAACTATTTTTAAGGGGGATCCCTCAGGAGTCTGTTTCATTTTCACTTGGCTAGGTTTACCAGCTTCAGTGATCCTAATCTTCTGATTAAGGGGTTCTTTTGGACAGGGGGCCCTTTGGGGTCCACCACTGGCCTCCCTGTCCTCTTCAGCCCTGGGCTGACTGAGGCAGGGTAGAGAGGTGCAGGTTACCTGCTCCAGACTGGGTCCCACCTGGGAAGGGTCCACTGCCATCAGGGGCTCTGCCAGGCTAGGCCTGACTACCTCTGGGGCAGTTCCTTCAACAGGGGTAGAGTCAGTTCCCTGAGGAGGCTGGCTCTCACCTAGTGTCTGGGAGGGGGAAGACTCTTCTTCCTCCTCAATGCTCTCTGTTTGAGTGGAGTGATCCATTGTTTCAGGCTTCACAACCTCACTATCTGTCTGAGTAGAGGCTGAGACCATTTCAACCTTGCCAACCTTTTCAGGAGGGCACTCAGTTTGTGTTTGGGCTGTGACTGTCACAGCCCTCCTATCCTGCTCTGGAAAGTCTGTCTGAGCCTGGGCAGTGGCTACCACTGCCCTTCCAACCTTTTCAGGGAGGAATGGTGCTTGGACTGGGGCTGTAGCTATTACTGCCCCACTAACCTGTCTGGATAGGCCTATCATTCTGGAATGAGTGTCTTGTTCCACCTCAGCCCATGCTGAGAGTTCCAGGTCATTCCCCAGTAAGCAATCTACAGGTAGGTTATCTGTCACTGCCACTCTCATGGGCCCTGTGACATTACCCCAGCTGAGCTTGACTACTGCCATGGGATGCCTTCTCTTCGTTCCATGAATGTCCGTCACCTGATAAGTAAAACCAGGGGTCAGTTGAGCAGAGGGGACCAGATGGTCACTCACCATGGTGAGGCTGGCCCCTGTGTCTCTGAATGCCTCAACTTTCTGACCATTCACTAAAACTTCTTGTCTATACTTGCCCAAAATGTGGGGTCCAGTAGTGAAGTTGGCAAACCCCATGCCAGTCTCACAGACAAGAGTGTGGTCAGGGAACCTGGCTAAGCCATAGTCCTCCTGATTGCCCAAAGTAATGCCCACCACATTCTTGGGGGCACTCCCACCACCTGGGGGATTACCATTAGTGGTAACAGGAGGTCTGGGAGTGTTACTTGGGGGTATGTTTTCCTTATTGCTATTTTTAGGGCACTTGGCATCACTTTTGTAATGGCTCACCTGTTTACAGGTATGGCAATAAGGTTTCTTCTGTTCTGAAGGAGTGTTCTGGGACCCACCACCCTTGTTGGAGTTTTGGGGCCCTTGGGAAGTCTTCTCTGTGGATTTATCCCCACCCTTCTCTTGAGGCTTGGTCGATTCCTTTTTCTGGTCACCACCCTGGTTTTTAGGCCTAACCCTGGTTCTGACCCATTTGTCTGCCCTCTTACCCAATTCCTGTGGAGAGGTCAGATCAGAGTCTACCAGGTGCTGATGTAATAACTGGTTCTGACAATTATTTAAGATTTGCTCCCTCATAATTAGATTATACAATCCTTTAAAATCAGTAACCTTATTACCCAGTAGCCAGCCCTCAAAAGCCTTAGTGGCACAATCGACAAAGTCAGACCAATCTTGAGACTGCGTTTTCTGGGTATCCCTGAACAGCACCCTGTACTGCTCAGTGGTTAGGCCGAACCCTTCAACGAGTGTATTTTTCAAGACTTGGTAATCGTTAGCATCCTCCACCCTTGTGGTGAGGAGCTTGTCTCTTCCTTTTCCTTCAAAGGAGAGCCACAAGATAGCTGCCCACTGACTCTGGGGAACACCCTGCACAGTGCAGGCCCTCTCCAAAGCAGTAATCCATTTGTGGATGTCGTCCCCTTGTTTAAAGGGGGGCACTATCTTCCCAAGGTGTTTCGTATCGAAACTCTTTTCCCTATTACTAGGTACATTGCTGCCACCAGTGGGGACTACCCCACTTAACTGTTGCTCTCTAGCAAAGGCAAGCCTTTCTTTGGCCAGGGCAAGTTCTTCCCTTTCGATCCTCAGATTAGCTGCCCTTTCCCTAGCTTCGTACACTCTCCTCTGAGGGGACGTCATCCCTCTTTGAGAAGAGTTGTGAGAGCCATTGGTTTGAAGGGATCTGCCAGAGCCTCTTGACAGAGATCTAGCTCGTCCATTCCCAATGTTAAGCGGACCTGACAGTAGCGCCTGGGGTCCCCCAGTAGCACTATCATGTTTGCTTAAGTTGGACTGTGTTAGTCTGACGACTTCTACCTGTCCCTTATCTGCCTCATCCCCAGAGGGATCCTCATCCTCATCATCCTCCGCATCTTTGTTCTCAGTTGCGAGGTGGATGAGGTCAGGATCGTCTCTGGTTCCCTCGAGGGGAGGCATGTCTCCTTCTGGATTAGAAGGGCTAAGAAGCTTCTCAGCCTTTCTGGCATCATAAGTCTCTAGGAGACCAATCAGAAAGGAGGTGGTGGGGTTAGCCCCTTGCTTAATCTTCCTAGAGGTACATACTTGTCGTAACTCATGGAAGTTAAGCACAGTATATCTTGACGGGATGACCTGTGGAGGGTCAACTGACACAAGGGGAGACTCAGAGTTTCCTCCTTTGTCCGACATACTGTTTCTAGTGTGGTGTAAGTGATGCACCTACCTACACTATGTGTTTACCTACTTTTCCCTTGCTAAGAGTTGCAGCCAAGGTGTGCTAAGCCTTGAGGAGCTGCAACAGCTGGTTCAGTAGAACTCAGAGTATTCTAAGCTTCAGTTATATGTACTAACAGTACTTGTGCGATCTTTCAACAAGATATTCTTAGGATACGTGTGGTAAAACAACAGCAAGCTCAAATCCCAACCGCTGCCACCAATGTGAGAAGTTGGCCCGATATGCAGCGTTCGCTATTCTAGCGACCGCTATGTATCGTTCCAAACGACCCTTATGGTGATTGGTTGTAAGTCAACCTATAGACCAGCTATCCTAGTAGCGTGGATACGAGCAGTCTAAGGCTAAAAGACTCGAGAGGGCGCGTTAAGCCAGCTGTTTACCACACATGTACCCCTTGAACACCAAGTGAAAGGACACCACACAAGTGTTATGAAAATAAACAGTATATTTATTAAGAATCACAACAGCCCTGTACTCTTTATGAGGACAGGGTACTAAGCACAAACCAAATCTCTTAGGAAAATACTTCAAGTGCACAATTAAAACAAGTGTCCGAGGACACGGAAAGTTTAAGGTCTCGGGCGGACCCGATAAGGCAAGTCGGAAGCGAGGGACTCGGGACCCTAGAGTAAAGAGGCTATGCAGGCACCGAAATGCCGAGTTACCTAGCCACGAGGGCTGCGGCTGCACAAGTCTTACAGGCGTCGGGGTCTTCGCTGACGAGCCAGGAGCCGGAAGAAAAGGAGTTGCTGGCCGGCGACCAGTGATGAATAGTTCGTAGAGATCCAAGCCTGGATCGGAGATTGATGATACCTGAAAGCAGAGGGGACCAAGTTCGTACTACTAGCCAGTAGTCAGAGGGTACCAGGAGGGCACCGGTTGGCCGTCACCTCGACCAGGTGAGTGGGCGACGCTAGGCTCTGCAGTCTCACGGACCAGGAGGCGTTGTCGGCGACCACGGTGGAGGTGCGAGCTGTCCCACGAAGGATGATGCTGTCGGCGTCGCTGGGCCCAGGATGGGGCAACAAGCCTTGGCAAATCTCAGGGCCACGTGGTGGGCCTAAGATGGCGTCTGGAGTGGACCAGGAGGGTCTGGGATGCTTCTCGCAAAGATGGAAGCAAGGGCCAGTCTGGAGCAACCAGACCAGCAGTGTTGGTTGTCGGATGTCGTCACAAAAGGGCACAAGCCAGCGGCTAGTGACCAGACAACGTGCTGAGCAGCGAGCAGAAGGGCCCCACGCAGATCGTGGAGATGCTGGGAGGCTGCACTTCGGTGCTGGAGCGGCTCAGGGTCGGGGCTTCTCGGACCCCAGAGCACTCACCAGAGAATTGCTCCGATGGTCGTGCTGGTTAAGAGCGTGCAGGTTCTGATGATGGCCAGTCCCTCGAGGTCTCGTCGCACCCACAGATCACAGCTGAGCTGATGACGTGGGTAGAGGTCAGAGGTGCCAGGGAAGCCGGTTCTCGTCGAGCTGGGCCGTCGGATCCTTGAGGAAGGACTTGCAGCAAACCGCAGAGTTCTTAGATGGTGCCCGCTGATGCAGGGTGACTACTCCTTAGTCACAAGGGAGAAATCTTGAGAAGAGTCTTGAATGTCCTTTCGTAGAAAGTAGTTCTTGATTCAAAGATGATCTAATTTGGAAGGGTCCCCGCTCCGACCTTTATCCTAAAGAAAGGGGTGGGTACATGACTAGGTCCTGCCCTAAGGGTGGGACCAGGAAGGGGGGTAGTTACACCCCTCTCCCCTGCAGGACTTTCCCCAGGCCAGGGCTGGCGCCCCTGGAACTGGTTCTGACCGGCAGATGCGTAGTGAGCACCGGGGTGCCACTCCGCAGTCACCTTCTCGCAAAAGCCCTACCTACCCAGAATACACAAACCCTGTCTGGGACGGTGCGAACACCGCCCTCGACAGGAAACCCTTTGTCCAAGCGCTCCTCGCTGGAAGGACTCCCAGCAGCAGGAGGTCAGACTCGTGTCTGTGGTGGCAGCATCCATTTTGTGGAGCTGAGGCTTTCGTTAACTTTAACCGGGGTTCACAGTTACGTACATGTCGTGTCCCTCTAGAAGGGCGGAATGCTAACCTCGTCGCCAGCATTGGTGAGAGGGCAGCATCCCGATTCGTATGACACCTTACTCGACATGTCTTGATAACGCGACACCGTAGTTACCGATGTGGTACGCGTTATCATGGAACAGCCATTGGGTCTTGATTCCGCAAGCTGCAACCGGGCTCGGCTCGGGCCAGAGCACAGTTCACACGAGCCCACGCACTCTGCCTTCAGGATTGTCAAGGCCTGCCATAGGAGTGACTGATAGGAACTCGGGTGTCCATTGTGTGGTTAGATATAGGGCTACTACATCTAAAGCAAAGGGTGATTACACGACTTCGCCCCAGCTGTCATGCAGCCAGTTGTGTCAAATTTAGGAGGCCAGCCAGGGGTGGCATAATACATGCTGCAGCCTCTGGCGGCCCTGGGTACACCTATGCCCTGCGTTACGGGGTCTGATAAGGTGGCCCAGTACCAATTGGAAATGCACCTAGGGTACATGGAATCCATTTTAAAGAGAGAGCAGTAGGCCTGGGGTCCTGATTGGCAGGGTCCCAGGTCGACTATGTCCAAAAACCAGCTAAAACACAGGGCAAAAAGTTGGGGGCAACCATAGTCAGGATGTACCTTCCTACACAACCCCCCCCCCCCCCCCCCAAACGAAAGGAGATAAGGCTATCCTTGTCCAGGTAAGCCTCTATTACCTAAGTGGCCATATAAGGAAGGACCAGCTCTGGCTTGGTTTCCCCCTGTGTCATGGTCCACTAGGCAACCCCTCACCCTAAGGGTATCTGAGGGTCTCCACCATAGGGAATCTCTGTCTCTGGTGTGTCTTGGGAAAGAAGAAGGCTGATGCTGGGATGGAGTACTGAAGTGAGGCTCCTCTACCTTTGGGCTCAACTTCCTCCAATCACCATTCATCATGTGTGCCTTTCTTTCTTTAGCTGAGATGCACTGAGCTCTCAGGGTCAGCCTCTGGCTACCTAAAGCTGGAGGCTGAGTCCCTCTGTTTGGCTTACTGGAGGGACAGGTCAGGTCTGGGGTTTTTAGGCCCCATGTTTGGCTGTGCCCAACAGTGTCCAGCTGTGGGAGTTCCCTAACTATTTTTAAGGGGGATCCCTCAGGAGTCTGTTTCATTTTCACTTGGCTAGGTTTACCAGCTTCAGTGATCCTAATCTTCTGATTAAGGGGTTCTTTTGGACAGGGGGCCCTTTGGGGTCCACCACTGGCCTCCCTGTCCTCTTCAGCCCTGGGCTGACTGAGGCAGGGTAGAGAGGTGCAGGTTACCTGCTCCAGACTGGGTCCCACCTGGGAAGGGTCCACTGCCATCAGGGGCTCTGCCAGGCTAGGCCTGACTACCTCTGGGGCAGTTCCTTCAACAGGGGTAGAGTCAGTTCCCTGAGGAGGCTGGCTCTCACCTAGTGTCTGGGAGGGGGAAGACTCTTCTTCCTCCTCAATGCTCTCTGTTTGAGTGGAGTGATCCATTGTTTCAGGCTTCACAACCTCACTATCTGTCTGAGTAGAGGCTGAGACCATTTCAACCTTGCCAACCTTTTCAGGAGGGCACTCAGTTTGTGTTTGGGCTGTGACTGTCACAGCCCTCCTATCCTGCTCTGGAAAGTCTGTCTGAGCCTGGGCAGTGGCTACCACTGCCCTTCCAACCTTTTCAGGGAGGAATGGTGCTTGGACTGGGGCTGTAGCTATTACTGCCCCACTAACCTGTCTGGATAGGCCTATCATTCTGGAATGAGTGTCTTGTTCCACCTCAGCCCATGCTGAGAGTTCCAGGTCATTCCCCAGTAAGCAATCTACAGGTAGGTTATCTGTCACTGCCACTCTCATGGGCCCTGTGACATTACCCCAGCTGAGCTTGACTACTGCCATGGGATGCCTTCTCTTCATTCCATGAATGTCCGTCACCTGATAAGTAAAACCAGGGGTCAGTTGAGCAGAGGGGACCAGATGGTCACTCACCATGGTGAGGCTGGCCCCTGTGTCTCTGAATGCCTCAACTTTCTGACCATTCACTAAAACCTCTTGTCTATACTTGCCCAAAATGTGGGGTCCAGTAGTGAAGTTGGCAAACCCCATGCTAGTCTCACAGACAAGAGTGTGGTCAGGGAACCTGGCTAAGCCATAGTCCTCCTGATTGCCCAAAGTAATGCCCACCACATTCTTGGGGGCACTCCCACCACCTGGGGGATTACCATTAGTGGTAACAGGAGGTCTGGGAGTGTTACTTGGGGGTATGTTTTCCTTATTGCTATTTTTAGGGCACTTGGCATCACTTTTGTAATGGCTCACCTGTTTACAGGTATGGCAATAAGGTTTCTTCTGTTCTGAAGGAGTGTTCTGGGACCCACCACCCTTGTTGGAGTTTTGGGGCCCTTGGGAAGTCTTCTCTGTGGATTTATCCCCACCCTTCTCTTGAGGCTTGGTCGATTCCTTTTTCTGGTCACCACCCTGGTTTTTAGGCCTAACCCTGGTTCTGACCCATTTGTCTGCCCTCTTACCCAATTCCTGTGGAGAGGTCAGATCAGAGTCTACCAGGTGCTGATGTAATAACTGGTTCTGACAATTATTTAAGATTTGCTCCCTCATAATTAGATTATACAATCCTTTAAAATCAGTAACCTTATTACCCAGTAGCCAGCCCTCAAAAGCCTTAGTGGCACAATCGACAAAGTCAGACCAATCTTGAGACTGCGTTTTCTGGGTATCCCTGAACAGCACCCTGTACTGCTCAGTGGTTAGGCCGAACCCTTCAACGAGTGTATTTTTCAAGACTTGGTAATCGTTAGCATCCTCCACCCTTGTGGTGAGGAGCTTGTCTCTTCCTTTTCCTTCAAAGGAGAGCCACAAGATAGCTGCCCACTGACTCTGGGGAACACCCTGCACAGTGCAGGCCCTCTCCAAAGCAGTAATCCATTTGTGGATGTCGTCCCCTTGTTTAAAGGGGGGCACTATCTTCCCAAGGTGTTTCGTATCGAAACTCTTTTCCCTATTACTAGGTACATTGCTGCCACCAGTGGGGACTACCCCACTTAACTGTTGCTCTCTAGCAAAGGCAAGCCTTTCTTTGGCCAGGGCAAGTTCTTCCCTTTCGATCCTCAGATTAGCTGCCCTTTCCCTAGCTTCGTACACTCTCCTCTGAGGGGACGTCATCCCTCTTTGAGAAGAGTTGTGAGAGCCATTGGTTTGAAGGGATCTGCCAGAGCCTCTTGACAGAGATCTGGCTCGTCCATTCCCAATGTTAAGCGGACCTGACAGTAGCGCCTGGGGTCCCCCAGTACCACTATCATGTTTGCTTAAGTTGGACCGTGTTAGTCTGACGACTTCTACCTGTCCCTTATCTGCCTCATCCCCAGAGGGATCCTCATCCTCATCATCCTCCGCATCTTCGTTCTCAGTTGCGAGGTGGATGAGGTCAGGATCGTCTCTGGTTCCCTCGAGGGGAGGCATGTCTCCTTCTGGATTAGAAGGGCTAAGAAGCTTCTCAGCCTTTCTGGCATCATAAGTCTCTAGGAGACCAATCAGAAAGGAGGTGGTGGGGTTAGCCCCTTGCTTAATCTTCCTAGAGGTACATACTTGTCGTAACTCATGGAAGTTAAGCACAGTATATCTTGACGGGATGACCTGTGGAGGGTCAACTGACACAAGGGGAGACTCAGAGTTTCCTCCTTTGTCCGACATACTGTTTCTAGTGTGGTGTAAGTGATGCACCTACCTACACTATGTGTTTACCTACTTTTCCCTTGCTAAGAGTTGCAGCCAAGGTGTGCTAAGCCTTGAGGAGCTGCAACAGCTGGTTCAGTAGAACTCAGAGTATTCTAAGCTTCAGTTATATGTACTAACAGTACTTGTGCGATCTTTCAACAAGATATTCTTAGGATACGTGTGGTAAAACAACAGCAAGCTCAAATCCCAACCGCTGCCACCAATGTGAGAAGTTGGCCCGATATGCAGCGTTCGCTATTCTAGCGACCGCTATGTATCGTTCCAAACGACCCTTATGGTGATTGGTTGTAAGTCAACCTATAGACCAGCTATCCTAGTAGCGTGGATACGAGCAGTCTAAGGCTAAAAGACTCGAGAGGGCGCGTTAAGCCAGCTGTTTACCACACATGTACCCCTTGAACACCAAGTGAAAGGACACCACACAAGTGTTATGAAAATAAACAGTATATTTATTAAGAATCACAACAGCCCTGTACTCTTTATGAGGACAGGGTACTAAGCACAAACCAAATCTCTTAGGAAAATACTTCAAGTGCACAATTAAAACAAGTGTCCGAGGACACGGAAAGTTTAAGGTCTCGGGCGGACCCGATAAGGCAAGTCGGAAGCGAGGGACTCGGGACCCTAGAGTAAAGAGGCTATGCAGGCACCGAAATGCCGAGTTACCTAGCCACGAGGGCTGCGGCTGCACAAGTCTTACAGGCGTCGGGGTCTTCGCTGACGAGCCAGGAGCCGGAAGAAAAGGAGTTGCTGGCCGGCGACCAGTGATGAATAGTTCGTAGAGATCCAAGCCTGGATCGGAGATTGATGATACCTGAAAGCAGAGGGGACCAAGTTCGTACTACTAGCCAGTAGTCAGAGGGTACCAGGAGGGCACCGGTTGGCCGTCACCTCGACCAGGTGAGTGGGCGACGCTAGGCTCTGCAGTCTCACGGACCAGGAGGCGTTGTCGGCGACCACGGTGGAGGTGCGAGCTGTCCCACGAAGGATGATGCTGTCGGCGTCGCTGGGCCCAGGATGGGGCAACAAGCCTTGGCAAATCTCAGGGCCACGTGGTGGGCCTAAGATGGCGTCTGGAGTGGACCAGGAGGGTCCGGGATGCTTCTCGCAAAGATGGAAGCAAGGGCCAGTCTGGAGCAACCAGACCAGCAGTGTTGGTTGTCGGATGTCGTCACAAAAGGGCACAAGCCAGCGGCTAGTGACCAGACAACGTGCTGAGCAGCGAGCAGAAGGGCCCCACGCAGATCGTGGAGATGCTGGGAGGCTGCACTTCGGTGCTGGAGCGGCTCAGGGTCGGGGCTTCTCGGACCCCAGAGCACTCACCAGAGAATTGCTCCGATGGTCGTGCTGGTTAAGAGCGTGCAGGTTCTGATGATGGCCAGTCCCTCGAGGTCTCGTCGCACCCACAGATCACAGCTGAGCTGATGACGTGGGTAGAGGTCAGAGGTGCCAGGGAAGCCGGTTCTCGTCGAGCTGGGCCGTCGGATCCTTGAGGAAGGACTTGCAGCAAACCGCAGAGTTCTTAGATGGTGCCCGCTGATGCAGGGTGACTACTCCTTAGTCACAAGGGAGAAATCTTGAGAAGAGTCTTGAATGTCCTTTCGTAGAAAGTAGTTCTTGATTCAAAGATGATCTAATTTGGAAGGGTCCCCGCTCCGACCTTTATCCTAAAGAAAGGGGTGGGTACATGACTAGGTCCTGCCCTAAGGGTGGGACCAGGAAGGGGGGTAGTTACACCCCTCTCCCCTGCCGGACTTTCCCCAGGCCAGGGCTGGCGCCCCTGGAACTGGTTCTGACCGGCAGATGCGTAGTGAGCACCGGGGTGCCACTCCGCAGTCACCTTCTCGCAAAAGCCCTACCTACCCAGAATACACAAACCCTGTCTGGGACGGTGCGAACACCGCCCTCGACAGGAAACCCTTTGTCCAAGCGCT
This sequence comes from Lissotriton vulgaris, assembly GCF_964263255.1. NCBI lineage: Eukaryota > Metazoa > Chordata > Amphibia > Caudata > Salamandridae > Lissotriton > Lissotriton vulgaris. The sequence continues at coordinate 284,416,194 of NC_141699.1, forward strand.
CCTCGCTGGAAGGACTCCCAGCAGCAGGAGGTCAGACTCGTGTCTGTGGTGGCAGCATCCATTTTGTGGAGCTGAGGCTTTCGTTAACTTTAACCGGGGTTCACAGTTACGTACATGTCGTGTCCCTCTAGAAGGGCGGAATGCTAACCTCGTCGCCAGCATTGGTGAGAGGGCAGCATCCCGATTCGTATGACACCTTACTCGACATGTCTTGATAACGCGACACCGTAGTTACCGATGTGGTACGCGTTATCATGGAACAGCCATTGGGTCTTGATTCCGCAAGCTGCAACCGTGCTCGGCTCGGGCCAGAGCACAGTTCACACGAGCCCACGCACTCTGCCTTCAGGATTGTCAAGGCCTGCCATAGGAGTGACTGATAGGAACTCGGGTGTCCATTGTGTGGTTAGATATAGGGCTACTACATCTAAAGCAAAGGGTGATTACACGACTTCGCCCCAGCTGTCATGCAGCCAGTTGTGTCAAATTTAGGAGGCCAGCCAGGGGTGGCATAATACATGCTGCAGCCCCTGGCGGCCCTGGGTACACCTATGCCCTGCGTTACGGGGTCTGATAAGGTGGCCCAGTACCAATTGGAAATGCACCTAGGGTACATGGAATCCATTTTAAAGAGAGAGCAGTAGGCCTGGGGTCCTGATTGGCAGGGTCCCAGGTCGACTATGTCCAAAAACCAGCTAAAACACAGGGCAAAAAGTTGGGGGCAACCATAGTCAGGATGTACCTTCCTACAGTATCGGACATAAGTCCTCCAGTCGGGAATCCGCACCACAACCTCTAAAGCAACTGAACAAAGTACTACGGCTAGGCATCGTGCACACTAACCGAGTTTAATAAACGTCAAGGGTTATTGGATTACAATATCCCCGCAAAATGCAAAAACCCTCGGTTTTTGGCGACTGCAGACGTCAAATAGAACAACTAAGAACAAAATACCAAGAACCACAAATGCAATGGAACCATGCAACAACTAAGCACCCACAACGACTAAGGACTTTGGGAGAAACCCACAAATACTTAACTCAAAGAACAATGGCGTCACCAGGAAGGCCCGTCAATCGTCTCGCTGTACCAAGGTCTACGCCAGGCGCCAAAACAGGTCTACAGTCAGGGCAGCAGTCCGTCGCAGCCGTCAGGAGGCGGGGATCTTCGCGGGAAAAGTCTTCGGGCCACTTATGTCGACAACAAGATCGATGAAGCGGGGTGCACCTTCCCTCGGAGATTTCACATGAAGTTCTTCACGATCGTCGGGCTTTGGACCGGTACCGCTGATGCAGCCCCACGTGGGCGCCAACCAAAGGACTGGGTTTTCTCTAAGACCCAGCGGTGCCAGGGATAACACCTGAAACCTTCGTGGGTTACCTGTTCCGGCGTAGAAATAACAGAGACACGGGACACTTCCTCCGACGTCAAAGATTCAAGGTTTATTTACTGCAGGGAACACAGAAGTCACAAGAAGTACATAGCATGTAGGTTCATGGAGACTGCTTCAAATTGTATCTGTGGATCGCTCCTTTTATACAGTTTTTCGTCATAAGATAACATGGCAAACAAAAGGTTAGAACCCAGTTCCCACAGTAAATTTCATAGGGGGTCGCTTTCATGTATTCAGTGCCCGGAACATAATTACAGTAGCATTTGGCAGTTCCCAACTGTAAAAGTACATCTTCCCACCATTAGTGCATTCCGTTCGACTGTAAACGAATCAAGGAAGAGACAGAAACAGGTGCAGAGGAAGACGAGGATAGCGAACAGATCGAAGAGAGTGTAAAGGGGGTGGTATCAGGAAACACGATTGCAGGGATCAAAGGAGACGTGTCTAATGAATGCGAAATTGAGACAATAGACCAGCACGGCAAGATGAGCCTCGAGCGGGGCCATCTGCCTTACAGTGTCATCCCCCTCATAAAAGACACCCTCAAAGGAACACTTGTCTTCCGCAAGAGTTTGGGAATCCCAGGGTCACGAAGCGGACAGTGTCAGTTCGCTGGCTACTTGAGGGCAAGAAACAAAATGGATGCCGTATCTAAAATGGAACCCGTGGGTTTAGATGAAGAAACCCACGAAACAAACAAACGGCTTAGGTCAGCACAGCGAAAACGCGTACACCCACTAAACTCATCATTTGCGGTTCATAGATACCAGACTCGACCATATTCGGGCGAGTCGAAAACACCACTTACAATTATCAGGGAACCTCAGACAGACCCACAGGACTGAACAATATGTTAGGACACAAGGTGTTCAAAGATAGCTAATTTATTATTGCCATAAATATAGTATCATATACGTAAGTAGTAGATCCAGTGCTCACACATAATTGTGAAAGTGCGTGAAGTGAAGGGAGTGATAGTGACAATTTAAAAAATGCACCTTATGAAGTATGAAGTAGGAGACAGACTTATCCAGGTTCTCACTGCCTAGGCCCATTGAAGCGTAAACCCCCCACCTTGGAATCAAAACCTCTCTCAGGGTCCCTCAGCCAATAGGTAGCTGCTGCTTCCTCGGCTGCTGCTTCTGAGTTCTGACAGCAGCCACACATGGAAAGGCCAGACGTGGCAGCCATCTTGAGTGCATAGTGTGGTCTGATTCAGCACAATGCCCTTTTTGAGTGCTTGCTCCTGGTGCAAGCTGCGAGCTGGGGCACCTTCCTGTGTGATGCTCTTCAAGCACAAGAGTCAGTGGCCCCTGAGAGGCCACACAGTTGAGGGGACGATTGTGGCCACTTGAAGGAGAACTGACCTCCAAATTATTGTTGCGGTTCCACAGGGGTTACAGGATTCCTGCCCTTCATCCAGCAGGATGCACTTTCCCCAACTCAGCTGGGAAGACCCATCCATGACAGGAAAACACAGATAATGGTAGGGCAACCTGTCAACACCTCAATTGGCCTCAATGTGCTGTTTGGAAGTGTGCACACTGGGGATGATGTTGCGATTGACTTTAAAGAAACAGTAAAACTTGGATTCCAGCTATTTTGCAAAGATGGAGAGGCTGTACCTGTCCGTCACACAACAAAAACTGGCCACAAGACTCCTATTAATGACTTCTACAGAGAGTGAGTACAGTGGGTCACTGCCCCAGAAACCTGTTAGTGCCCCACCTTTCCTACTTGTGGTAGCATCAAGGGGGCTTCACATTGGCAGCAGGCAACAGGGAGCAGCGCTTGGCCAACCTAGCTTAGATCACTTTCTTTGCCCCCACATCATCGGCCACTGACAGCCACCCTGGCTATGACCCCTCTGAATAAACTTTGATGTTGGCCCAACCTGGGGGAATTGCAATTTGGGGAATGCCATACCTGCCACTTTGTAAATGAGGGCATAATTTAGTAGCATATCACAAACACACCTCAGACCCTTAAAAACATTAGGAGCCATTATCCTAAAAGCCCAATCCTTGCCGCCAAGACTCACTTCAACGTCACCACCATAAGCAATACAAAGTCACTCATTGAAGGCGCTCTCCCTCCCTCACAAGTGATTCATATGTTGATATCTCCAACGGTGATGTTCTCATCAAACTACCCTGAATAATTAGAATCCCAGAAAGTGGCATCCAGTCAATGACTATAACATAAAGCAAAACCCCTATTTCAAATAAAAGAGACAGCAGTCGTACCCAAGAGCCCACAACACCTAAAGGAGGCCGGAACCAAAAACCACATCTTGGAAAAAGGGCAGTCCACCTTTGACTAGCAGAGACAACCAACAAGTGAGCTTATATATATATATATCTTGAATAATCTATGGTCTGTGAACCCTTTCTAGCAGTCTGAAGCCGCAGAATATATACTTGCCGCAGCTGATTCCCAACATAATGCCCCTTCAAAAAATGACATGTCAGGGGAAAGCCCCAAAAGGAGGGCTCGGTGGTTGACATGTGCAGCCAAAGTATACCAGAAGATGGGGCACAAAAGCAGGACGACCCTACTCCGGAGAGCAGTGAGACCCCAGCAACTTCAACAACCAACAAACAAATGAAACTATTTCTGATTGAAATCAGATCGTATATAGACTTGCTCAAGACAATCTTTAAAAAGTTCCCTCCAGAAATCCATAAAGATGTCAAAGAATTAGGAAACCGTGTTGGCGATCTCGAATGCTCGACATACACGTACAATGCTATGGGACGGAGCGCAAGCAATGCAAGACCAGCATGTTGGCCTTTAAACAAAACAAATGAACAAAGCCGGAAAGAGAATCCAGCGGATATACAAACTATATACGCAGGTGAGACTAGATTCCCATATCCCCACACCTTAGGGAAATGTCTGAAGCACCCATAGACCAAGCTGAACAGAGACAAGTGCTTAAATCACTTCCCACTGGGAAATCTCCAGGCCCGAGTGTTATACAAAACCTTTATCCCACTCCACAAGGCCACTTAGGGCCTGATTACGAGTTTGGCGGTGTGGCAGCCGGCCACATGCCAGCGCCCCGCTACCACAACGCCAAACCCGTAGTCTAACTGCCAGCCATGTGCCCCCCTGCATGCATCCCTGGCAACAGGGGGCCATCTAGGGCCCCCTTCGTTTCCTCACCACCACACTTTTCATGGCGGGCTCACCGCCATGCAAAGGAGAGCGGTGAGGAAACTCCAAATATGCTTGGCGGTGCCGAAGCAGCAAAGTCAGCAATTTGGAGACTCTGACCACTGCAAGACCACCCGGGGATGGCGGTATAATGGTGGTAGCAGCGGTTTTATGGAGGTCTGACCACCCAAATCGTAATATGCTGGTCAGCCCACCGGTGCGGCGGTTCCGCACCACCACTGTGGCTTTGGCAGTCCATCCGACCGCCAAACTCAGGATTAGGACCTTAGTCTCTTTGTTCAACTCTTTTTCCCAGAAGACTAGTCTTACCCCCACAATGGGCAAAGGGGAGAAAGACCTTATTCCCAAATCAGGCAAGGAGTGATCTAACTTTGAGTCTTATTTGACACTTAAATACATAGGCAAAACCTTTTACAAAATTACTAGTAATGCAGCTGGACTTTTTTCACCCCAGTCTGGTTGACCTTGACTAGATTAGCTTGATCTGCAACTGCCAGAGAGCAAATAACATCCGGTGCATTGGTCACATGCCTGACAAACCTCATAGACACAGCATTCCAGCTTTGCTGCTACCACCCAGTGTTGGGAAGCATTCATCCAGGTGAGCTGAGCCTTTCCTAGAGCGGTGCAAAATTAAAATATAACTTGGCCCAGTTATGATGAACAGAATAATGGCAGCAAACATCTTCTCAACAACTCTTATCCGGATCAATGGTCACTGTACTGACCCCATTAAAGTCACTAGGGGCACCAGGCAGGGAAGTCCCCTTATCCCTCCCCTCTTTACCCTAGTGGCAGAGCACCTGTCATGATAATCAGGGAGACACAGGGGATATCTGGCATATCATTTGATGTCTGTATATACAAAATAAATGTATTTGCTAATGATATCCTCCTTACATTGACCAACCCATCGGGAGCCTTATAGTCTTTGGTGAGAGCTGTGGATGAATTCAAACTAGCGAGGTTCTGAATTACCAATGAGAAATCCCACACCCTTAACCTAACAGTGCCTCTAGGCAACCTCTCCCAACTTCAAACATTAGTTCTCTTCATTTTGGGCACCACTTTCTTTTGATATCTGGGCCTCAATATCACAAAACACCTTGAGGGATGGACTAAGGCAAACTGGGAGAAATATGACAAGAAAATATCCTTAAAGACCATAGGAAATGGCACCTGTTATACTTACAATCACTGGGGCATATTAATATTATAAAAATTAATATCCTCCAAGAATTCTCTACCTATTTCAGGCACTGCCATCCCCTTTATCCGTGTAAAACATTAATCTGCTACAGTCCAAAAACAGCTCTTTTTCCGTGGTGGCAAAAACACTGCATATTTAATAAACTGCTTACGCTTCCCAAAGATAAAGGTGGACTGGCATGCCCAAACCCTATGTCATACTACTGGGCAGCACACCTCTGCTATATCACAGCATGGGTGGAGGGAGGCAGGAAGGGAGGGAGGAAGTGAGGGAGAGAGAGAGAGAGAGAGAGAGAGAGAGAGAGAGAGAGAGAGAGAGAGAGAGAGAGAGAGGCATATGAACTGTTCAGTAGCTTGTCGCCCCATGTGGGACTTAGCTTGCCTCCACCCCTCCCCTGATATGCTAGATTGAAATGCTCATACATAGCCACGCCAACTGATACTGTCCTTATGATACAGGACCATGTAGCTGTAAAAGAGGCAGTACCACCTTTTTCTCCACAAATACACCTATAGGTAGGGACCCTGACTTCACACCTGCTGTAAATCCCATGTCAATCCCTAATTGGCTGGAGGGAGACTGTAGAACGCTGAGGGACTTTTTCTGAGAGGAGACCATTAAATCTTTCAATCAATGTAAACAAGAATTGCAAATCTCTGAGACATCCCACGTCCAATACTGCCAGCTTAGGCACTGGGCCCTACATCCATCAAACACAATACCGATCACAAGACCACTTGTACATTTCTAAAAACTAGTCTGCACATTTACTGGCATGAAGGGTCTAGTCTACAGAACCTACTTAGTTATCCAAGTCGCCAATTCAACCACCATTTTCCTATATGAATCTTGCTGGAAGGATGACTTGGGAAGAGAACTACTGGTTAGGAAATGGGAATAAGTATGGCCGGATATGCCGAAAACACTCAGAAGCATTCCCTAAGAAGAGTCAGCGTGCAAAGCTATGTACCAATAGTACTTAACCTCTGTGAGTTTGAATCTTAAATATCCCTCCACAAAAGCTATATGTCGCTATTGTGAAGGTGAGACAGTCACCTTTCTACAATTACGTGGCCCTGTAAGCTAATTGAAATGTTCTGGGAGCAAACAGTAGGCTACATTAAAGAGACTTTGAGTTATCCGCTCCAGCCGACCTAGGAGTCTTGGCCTTGAAAATGAGGCCATTGGTCATGGTGGGTATCACTGGTAGTGACTGTACACTAATTCGCCTCATGACAGGAACTGCTAAACAGGTCATCACCCTTTTTTGGAAAATAAAGTCCCCTGAACAAGCACACTCTGGTTCCATAGGTTTGGGCAATTACTGGCTTTGGAGCAAATAACATATAAGATCTCTACTTCCGAAAAGAAATTTATGGGCAATTGGGAATCTCTTATAAATTATATAACCTTGCAAAAATACATATTCTTTAAACCCCCCCAACCATCGCCTACCCGAGATGAAGGGCATTGCAGATGTTAATCGAGCTGAGCACACTGGGATGTGGACACTGCCCCCGTGGAGATTGACCCCCTTTCCACCTTCATGTAACTTGCATTGCAATAAAGAAGAATGCACCCTTGTTTATCAGCCTTCCGAACCTGACAAATGCCTCAGGCACTAGCTTGGTTCAATCAGTTAACACTGTCCCTACAATTCTATACCTTACTCTTTGGGAGCCCACCATCCTTACCATAGAAAAAACTCTAACCTTTAATGCCAGTGGTATCTAAACCCCTCACCTATACATCCCCCCTCTCCTCTTCTTCTTTTTATTTATTCTTATTTCCTAGTTTATAGAGAGGCTGGGATGGAGGCTGTGGGTAGTTTTACTTTGGGCTCTATATTGTTCCCTTCCAATTATGTTTGACTCATAGCAGATATCCCATTGATGTATGCTTGTATCTTTTACTTCTCTAATGATCTAGGGCCAGATGTAGGTAGGCGTTTACCGGGTGGTAACGGCCGAATTCGGCCGTTACCGACCGGTTAGAGCAATTTGACATGTAGGTCCCTGTATTTTACAGACTCGGTAAATTTTATCGGTAAATTTACCGAGTATGTAAAATACCGAGTCGGTATCATTACGGATTCCGGTAAATTGGTATGTAGGTGGGACTCTTCTGAGTCCCACAAGCAGTACAAAATCGGTATTTTACCATCAAATACTACTTGATGGTAAAATACCGTTTCTGGTGTGCATGCACATGTGTGCATGCACACCTATGCCATATGACAGGCAGACCTGCCCTTAGGGCAGGTATGCCTGCCACATGGCACCCGAGCCTCTTTTGGGGGTGCCAGAGGGTGTCAAAGTGACACCCCCTGCACCCTTGTGACAGTCGGTATTTTCCGATGTGGTAAATACCGACCGGTAAATGCCCAATCAATCCTATGGGCTTCAAAACCCATAGGAATGAATGGGCATTAACTGGTCGGTATTTCCCGCATCGGAAAATACCGACTGTTTCCGATTCGGTAATTGCACATCTGCATTTACCTACATCTCGGTACTTTTATTTTCCGACCTCTGAAATACCGAGTCGGTATGACTCGGTATTTAAGAGGTCGGAAAATAAAATTTACCTACATCTGGCCCTAAGTGCATAGTTGACATATCTGTGTTTCTTAGAAACTCAATACAAATATTTAAAAAACAAAAATTCCCAATCTAACCACCTACAAACCCAACAACCTGCTACTAAATTAACAATTTCTAATTCAATGTAAAAAAATACAAATTCTTACAAACTATACCAAAACAAGTTAAAAACAATAATATATTATTAATAACTTGTCATATTAAAATAATGGTGTACTGAAGATTTTTTAGGTTTACGTTTTCAAGAAGTTTAATTCTAAACTCCTTTTTTTAACGTTTTGAGAATACGTTTATTGAGAAAACAAATAATGGAATACAGTACAAAATAAGAGGGGGTAGGAAAAAAAGGGAACAATAATGCATCATACAGACATACCAATGTTAGAATGAAAAAGAAAGCATTAAAACATCATTAAATATAACAATATAACCTACATTAACAAAAAGCGACCATACATCAAAAAGACGAATCAGGCAAGGAAAAGATAATATCATGACATAGCCAGAAAAATATCATAGTTATGGAATATCAAGGAGGATGAGCTACCTCTTGTTGAGCTGGAGACAACAAAAAGGAGCGTTGAGCACTACGATAAAAAAACTGTCTAACAGGTGACCATATAATGGAGCGTTTCATAGCTAAATAAATGGGATGAATGCAAGCAGTATCCAACCTATGATGATAACAGACTGCATACCACAAAGCCTGAAAAGATAGTTTTGTAAAGTCTGCCAATTTTTTCGTGATCTGTTTGAATGCGACTGCCAGCAGCATGTCCACAATCCTAGTGTTGGAGGTATGATTCTCCCAAATGGGCGATAAGCTTCCCAGAAATACGTGTGTAAAAGAGAGAGGAAAATGGGAGTTAAAAATTGAATTTATTTGATTCCAAACGGATAGCCAAAAACTAAAAAGATGAGTAGAGAATAAAAGCATATGTTTCAAATCAGCAATTGGTGAGGAACAGGACCAACAGGTGTCAGGAACAGCAGCATGGTGTGTGTGTAGTGCAGCTGGTTGTAGCAAAAGCCTATTATAAACAAAGAATAATGTCTGTGTGACATTTGCTGCCCTAGACGTCTTTCTAATTTTGACCCACAGTTTATTCCACATGAAAGAAGGCCAGTCAACCTCAAGATTTGTTTCCCAAGACAATTCCACTTTGGTCGTTGGTCGGACGGAAGGGGGGGAACGTAAATTAGAAAAAATACTAGAGGCTTTGGGACACGAAAGTAAAAAAGAGCGTAGACTGTTAACTAAGGGAGGTATTGGGTGCAAATAAATACTGGTATAAGCAGCAGAAAGTGTTTGCGAAATTAAGTGATATTTAGACTGAAAGGAAGGGGGTAAGTGAAGTTTCTGACTGGCTTCGGAAAAGGATAAGATCCTATGTTGAGAGAATAGTTGTTGGATCCAAAATAAACCTTTATCTCTCCAAGACTTCCAATAGAAGGGTGTCCCAGCAATTAATATAGAAGTGTTATGCCATAAAGAGGAGTGACAAAAAAGAGTCTAAATCAATAGGAGGTGAGGGTAGATAGGATCCCAAAAGTTTACATGTGTACTTGGAGATGGGGGTAAGTAGGGAAGCTGACTTACGTGCAGGGCCGGACTGGGAACTGAAAGCAGCCCTGGCAAATTTTGGCAGACCAGCCCCCAACCGGTGCGTAGCGAGCACGCGTAGCGCGCGAGCCCGACCGCCACTAGGGGGGTTTTGGGGGGGTTCTCTCCCCAAGAAAATTTTGGAAAACGATAGACCAAAATGGTGAATTTTACAGCACATTTTTCATTACATATTCAAATTGTATCAACTTTCAAAGCACAGTTAATAGTAGATGATGACCTTTTAAGAACATTAGGTTAGCCACCCAGTCATATGTACCCATAGACATTCTTTCAGAGAGCACCAAAAATAGACACAAGTAGTGAATCAGAGAGAACAAAGTAAAGTGAGAGTAACATTTTCTGGTTTCTCTGATAGAAATGGGTACCCCCAGCAAACAAGACATGTCACAAAGACTATATACATGGGCAATCACATGCAGGCCACTCTGTTATGGCATAGTTGTTCTAGAAGCAAGGATAAGTACATATGTTCAGCTGCTTTGAAGTGACAGGTCATGACTGCATGTTTGGGGCAAGTGTGGCTGCTAAACGTTTTCTTATCAAAATGGTGAACACTGCATGCATCTCATTGAGTGCACCATGTTAGTAAACATTCTCTGTTTGCTTTCACTGCTGCAGTGTGTGCATTGTCTAGTGGCACGACCTCCCAGGAAGATCCACACACATACACTTCACATTTGGGGACAGTGGCTGTCGAAGCGTTTCATGTAACCTTGTGTAACAATAAAAAAAACACTGCTTGTAGGTTCATGTGCTGCAAGTTTACCGAGACCTATATTATAGTACCTACATGGAATATAACACTCCATAATTTCAGACTCTGGTCTGCAAGGCTGGCTGCACTGTACAAAAAGACACGATTCAAACCTGGATCACCAGGTTCTAAAGTCAGCAGCTCTAGGCCCTCAGTCACATTACTTTCAAAGTAGGAAAATGGAGTTTATTACAGTTGTACTTGTTTAATTGACTCATGAAGACTAAACGGCTGGAGTCGAACAATGCTGATTAGATCCTGTTATTTGTAGGTGTCGTATAAACTATTCAGAAATTGCATTACACAGTGAGATATATTCCTAGTTTACTTGTCAAGGCATAAATAGATGTGAAAAACAGGAGTTAACATGAGCAATGCCTAATAGACTGCCAGTTTTCAGCAGATGCCTGAACCAGCAGACCAAGTGGAATTAAGTAATTTCTGCTTCACCTGTTTTTTGGAGAAATCCTAACACTGTGTCTTGTGAAAGAACAGGGACAGTGAGGTTTTGTGTTAAGGTTGGTTCATAATTTCTTTCTGTATATTATTATGGTAACCTAGTATTAATATAAGCATCATCCTACAGATCTGAAAGTTGTAACCCTCCTGAGTAGCACAATGGCTAATTGTGGTTGAAGTACTTAATAGGATGCATACATTTAAAAGTTTTACGAGAGAAAATACAAAAATGTACTTTTTAGACTTTAAGGTAGTACATTTTACATTTCATAAAATAAGTTCATTAACTTACTGACCTGTTGCACCAGCTCAAACAAGCTGCTGAGATTGTATGCACTGCACTTAGCTGGATTAAGGCATGACAATAATAGGATTTTAAAAGGTAATTACTTGCCCTTATAAAAATAATATTAAAAAAATATGACAGTGAGTTTGCGAACACAACTGCATTGCGGCTTGTTCATTAACCCACTTTGATGTTAGAGATATATAGAAGCTAGCAGAAAAGTTAAATGCATTAAATCAGAGCACTTATATTAATACACCAATTGGAACTGTTTTCTGCCAGTGGTGAAATGGTAGAAATCCGATAAACAGACATATGTGACTAAGTGCAAATTTACAGTGGCCAAATAAATGTTCACTATCAAACGACACTTCCAGTTTACCAACTCCAGTTTCCCCACAGGTGGTGAAAGGGTCGAGAGGCCAAGTAGTAGCGAGTTGTGCTGGATTCCAGTGGTGGCTGGTGACATATGAAAGTGGTGAGGCGAAATGTTCACGATGAGTGGCTGATGGCAAGACCAACCGTCATAAGGGGGGCAGCGGGGTGGGGAAGGCAGTTCGAGTCTTCCCTGGAGAAAGTTTTGAAAACAAGAGTGGGCAAATTGTGCATTTTCAAGCAAATTTGAGAAAGCAGGAAGGTTCATGTGGATATCCTAATTCTATCAGCAGCTAGGTCGCAAAGCAGTAGTAAGTGTCTTTTAACAACTTAAGCATTTTTCATGCTTTTTTTTAAAATTCAAATTAGAGAATTTCAATATAATTTAAAAAGAAGTCTCCTAAAAAAGACTGTTGCTGCACCCTGTAAGAGACAAGGTCGTATAGAAGCTTACACTACTTTCTATAAGTAGTACCTGAGAGGAGGTGAAGATAGAGATATGACATGAAATAGGCAAATATGTTTTAGTGATTGATTGTCACTAGAACAAAAGGTCATTAAATGCACTTAAAAGGGGTGGTGCAGGCTCAGGAGTAACATTAAGAAATATTTTTCTGGCTGACGTTTCAAGGGTCCCCAAACTTGCAGTCTTTCTATAATATGCCAACAACCAACCTCCCTAATGATGCTTTTACACCTTAATTTCACAAAATGGCAACAAAACTTTAGAATGAGAAACACGCTGTGCGACGATACAAACTGTGATTGAATTATAGACAATTCTGCACAATCCCCCAGAGGAACTCAGGATGAAAATGGCACGAAGAAATGACAAACTATCGGACGACTTGGAGACCCCTGGTCTGCGATGCTTTACGTGTTCACAAGGGACCCGGGACCCAAGAGGGGTGTCTGGGGTGGGGGTGAAATGCGTGTGATATTGAATAGATGATTATGTTTTGTTCCTAAACCTACATCTGCATATTTTTTTCACCTTGCCGTTGCCGAACAAACTAACGCAACTGCAGTAATGGGAAACAGAGGAAGCCTGGAAACTATAACAATGGTAGTCTTACTGCCGCGCCACACAGCCGTTAGGATACTGAAGGTAAGAAATGTGCCGGATACATCGACATCAAACTACGCACTTTCCCTGCTAACCGGAATGGTACAAGGAATAAAAAAGATGCAGCGACACGTAACTCTGACATATATTATCACTTTATTAACAATTACTTCTACTAATGAGACCTAGTGCTGAAAAAATACACCCAGAAAAGTGCCTTTTCAATGTGTTGCTGAGTTTGAATGAATCTTGCCCATAGCGATGATGGCAGTACAGAAAGGTAACACATTCTATACATTTCCTGCCTGCTGTTTACACATAAATCCATCATGTTCTTCATCTTTACCCTTATACTTTGATACTGCGGTTTCCTTTATCCTGTGACACCGAAAAAATGTTGGTGACTTATTAATCAGGCCCATTTGACAATCATGACTTACAAAATCAAAGACACATATTTAAACTAACAATTGGTTGCAATAAAGATTGAATATCAAGAGTGTTGCCTAGTTTACATGACCTAGAATGTCTATTAAGCAATGTATAGGGCAAACCCCATGGTCCTCCTGCAGCTGTGGTGCAGCAGGTAAAGTGAAATTGCAGCTAGCTTATCTTGTCCTTTACAACCAATTTCACATACTGATGGCACAAAGCAACCTTATTTTGCCTCTGCTAGCTACAGTAAAAGCTCTCGATAATTAATATGGAAACTTTAAAAAATATATATTTCGTCCACAAAGACACTGTAGACCAGATCGCTTTGCAGGTTTTCTCTCGTGAAGAGAAACTACAAAATGTGCTCACTCCTTTGTAGCAATCCTGCATATTTTTCAAGACAACTCCCCATCCCGCCACCCCATTACTAACATGTTTGCATTGATTTGTTCCAGTCTTGAAGATACACGCAATTTATCTATGCGCTCTCATTACAATACAGGCGGTAGACTACACTAAGTCAATGTTGTTTTGTCTTGATTTCATTTTTCAAGAGAACACAAAAGAACCTCGCCATTAAAATAGTCCTTTCTTCTCCAGCATGAAGGTGAAAGGTTTTTAAAGTGTTGTGATGTTCAGTAATGAGCCTCTATCTAAATTATCATTGGTGACAAACTCACCAAGCACTTTTGTTTTCGAGGACACATTATAGTTATGAAATGCCAGAGCTGCCACTTTCTTCCCTGTAAATTTAGGCTAGATTGCATCCCTTCAATGATCATTTATAGAACAGCTTCCAGTGGATTACCGAGAACTTGAAAAACACACACATACCAGTCCACAACAACCCCTTCTCCTTCCCTCGCCATTGTTTACCGGTGATATGTAAAATAATCCCCCCCTTTCATTCCCTCGCTTAATATGCCAATCACGGTACAGGAATAGTGCAAGAAATAAATGCATGCCATGCGACTAAATAAATAGGGTGAACATTAACATTAAATTGTGAATGTGCGCATTTAAAATTGATTACCCTTTCGGGAATTATTCTGTCGCATGTTTTTGCAGCATCTCATCGTGCTCACCAGTGTCAGTTTTGTGACCTGCTTGCTGGCACCAGCATTTCTTATGGCCCCCTTGCCTCAAATACTGTCTGCTGTGGTCTTGCAATGTTCACAGTGCGAGCTCCTTGCACTGCCCAAAAGTGTGATCGACGTGCATGAGCGCTCACCAGTGTGTCCTCTGCTGCTGCCCCATTCCAGTTTATCATGCTGTGCACCAGTGCAAGCATATCGTGCAGCTCACATTTCCACGCTTGTGTGTGATACTGCATCCGACGCAAACACATTAGATCGCCCAACAGTAACAGCTTCAGGAGTCACCTGCTTCTCATGTGGCCCATAGGTTGCCCCTCTGTGCCCCTGCCTTGCTGTGGATGTTCCTGTACTATGCTCACACAATTTAGCATCAAAGGTTCTCAGGAAGGGGACTACAGAACCCGTGCCCAGTCAATGCATGACCTCTTCGCTGAGACTGCAACTTCACTGGCTGTAGCACATTGTAACGATAGTAGCCATAGTGAAATAATAGTGTGCAGGATTACCACATATCAATATATTAAGCAAAAAATGTAGTGGGGCCACTGGTGAGATAGCTGGAGGCAGAGGCGCCACTGATGTAGTTGGGTGGAATTAACAAGGGCGGGAGGGGAGGGGCTGCGGGCCTGCTTTTTAAACCCAGTCTGTGTTCCCCTTGGTGTGTGTGACTATGGGCCTCCATACCCGCTAACGTTCATAGTCGTAGAGGACTTAGGGGGTAGGAAGACCCCCGGTTACAGGGGCTGAGGCTCCTTCCGGCGGTTTGAATGAGTGTTGCAGTTGGACCGGAGCACCTTCACTACGCCCAACTATGCTCTGCTATGGAAGGCCAGGCAGTGTCCAGTCAGGGTTCAGAGTGGGGTGGAAGAGCTAAGCCAGTTGTTATATTTACCATCTGAATGGCCTGGGTTGCTATTACACACACACAGCATTATAGATTATGAAATAAAACACAAGAGGTTTTGTACCACACGCATCTTGAAGTAATGTATTTCGTGGTGCTCTTATATGTGATAACGAAGACAAAAAGAGGCAAAGTGAAATTTAAAAATAAGTGCCTATGATTCACAATTTGATCAATTGGAGAACTCGGGATTAATCAGAGGTTTTCTGGCTTTATCATGTGCAAATCAGCCTTTATATGCACACAATTCTCCTACCCTATGCTCACCTTATATTGCCCCACAAACCTGCCACCCTGCGATAATCATTGCGGCCCTCGGTCACATGACAGTCAAAACTTGTTGGCCCCCCTAGAAAATGCTTGTGAGTAACCATGTTCTAGGCCCCTGTCAGTTTCCTAAAATGTCAGGTCACCTCGAGGTATTCGAACCATGTGCACGCAGGGTTCACTTCCAACCTGCTTTGGCTCTGCTTTTCGACAGTCAGAAGGGATGGTACAAGCGCCTTCCCAGCACCCACAGTGCATGATTCTACGTATTTGGACTTTGAAGCTCTCATTCTCATAGCTTGTGCTTGCTTTATAAAAAATATCACTTGCTATTTCAACATCGTGCTGTCACCCCGGAGTGGCATTGGTTCAACTTAGTTTAGACAGCATAGCCACAGGACGCTCGCGGCACAGATACAGATTGGGCCTCTCTGGTCCCGCTAGTGGCGTTGATAAAGAACAGAGTAGAGGGGCCTGGTTGTTCCACTTGGGGTGCGCTGGCGTGTGGGAGTAGCATCTGGGCCTTTAGGTTCCCTAAAAAGGATCTTTTAAACCCCACCACCCCGTGCCTCCCATAATTGGATAATTATTTGGATTTCATTTGTTTAGTTCTCCCATCGCAGGCCCGCACGCTTCACCCCTCCCTTTATTTTGGAAATGTGGAAACTGAAAGCGAAGTGCTTTTATTAAAAAAAGGGATAACCAGTTCTGCAATTTTGCATGACTACACTCACCTGCAGAGAGCAGACAGGGGGCCGGGAGCTAGTTAGAAACAATTAAATGTTGTGCCCAGCCTCGCTCTTTTTCGGTCCTTGACTCGTGACTAGTGTCTGCCTCATTGACCTCTTGCACGCGCATTTAGCGCGAGCCATCCCCAATGCGCATGATCTTCACATCCAGACCCCTGAACTAGGCAGCGCGCAGACGCGGGGGCCAGGCGGAGGAGGAGACATCTGAGCGCTGCCTGCCCCAATATATCTGAGCTAACAGCAGCATGTGGCGCATTTATTTAATTAATTTTACATGCAATACTGCCAGCGTTATGCAGAGACAGGCACAGCGGCACATTTAGCATTAATTATGCAGCAGATAGAATAGCTGCTGCTCTTGGACTGTCACGGTGTCACCAGGGACAGGTCAAAATTAATTCCAAACCGGCCCGGCGGCCCCCTGGCACAAAACCGCCCCCCCTGACAGAAAACCGCCCCCCACCCCATCCAGCCTACCGGGGGATTGCCCGGTGCCCGGACTTGTCAGTCCGGCCCTGCTTACGTGTAAAGGAGAGAAATTCTGTAAAGGAAAAAGGGGAAAAGAAGGAGCGTTCAAGCACAACCCAGGTGGGACAGTCAAGTGAAGAATCAAGAAGCCATCTTGAGGCTTGATGAAGGAGGAAAGATCCATGGTAGGTAGGGAAATTGGGGTAATTAACCCCTCCTTCCATTTTAGGTTTTAGCAAACGGAGCAAGGGCATGCGTGTTTTTTTTTTATTCCATAAGAAGGATGATAATACAGAGTTAATTTTTTTAAACTGTAACGGAATGGGGAGAGGGATATTAGAAATAATAAATGAAACTAGTCGAGCCTGCATCATTTTAATGGTGTCTAAACAACCCCACCAAGAGAGGTATAGTGAGTGCCATTTAGCAGTGAATGAGGACATTTTTTGAAGACAATTATCCATATACAGAGAGAGCGTTGAAGAGGGTGAAGAAGTAAAGTGGAGGCCCAAATATTTAATATAATGCGAATTCCAGGTGAAATTGGAGGAGCAAAAATCATCCTTAAATGTATATTTGGTAAGAGGCAAAATTTCACATTTGTCGCGGTTAAGCTTATAGCCAGAGACAGTTGCAAAAAGGTCTACTTCCTGTAAAAAGGCAGGAACAGAAAGCTGAGGATCGGAAAAAAATACTAAGATGTCGTCAGCGTAAGCTGCTAATTTGACATGGGAATCCTTGTACTCAAATCCTTTTATTTCCACATTCTGTCGGATCATAGATAAAAAAGACTCCAAAGCTAAATTAAAAAGAAATGGGGATAATGGGCAACCTTGATGGACCCCCCTTTTAAGTTCAAAATACGGGGAAGAAGTACCATTGACAAAGATGGTTGCCCAAGGGTCCGAATAAAGAAGGGAGATGTAAGAAATAATCAGAGGGCCAAAACCAAACCATTCCAACGTATGAAATAGGCATGACCAATTCACTCGGACAAACGCCTTTTCCACATCTAAGGCTACTGCAGCCATAGAGTGGGGCCGGTGCGGGGTTTTTGACATAATCTTAAAGAAAAGACGGGTATCGTCAGAAAGTAGGCGACCCTTTACAAAGCCTGCTTGTTCTGCGCCTAATAGCTGAGGGAGAAAAGATTCAAGTCGAATAGCCAGAGCCTTAGAGAACATTTTATAATCAATATTTACAAGAGATATGGGTCTAAAAATGTTACAGTACTTCAAATCTTTCCCGTCCTTGGGGATCAAACAGATAAGTGCTTCTAGAAAAGAACCTGAAGATTTCCCAGACAATGCGAAAAGATTCAGAAGATTAAGTAATTTAGGGAGGAGTATGGGAGCGAAATGAGTAAAAAATTCTACATTAAATCCATCGGGACCCGGGGCTTTGTCCTTCGTAAGTAATTGTAAAGCGTTAAGAAGTTCTTGTTGTGTTAAGTCAGCCTCTAGTGGGGTAAAGTCAATTTGAGTATCAAAAGATTTGTGAATACCTGATAGAAAGTCTGTAATGTGTGAGTTTGATGGTATGTGCTCGGGAGAATATAATGATTTATAAAAGAGGAGGAATTCATGTAATATTTCGGGGTCTTTAGTGTGTAGGGTATTATGATCATCAAAGATAGCTTCAATATCCAACTTATTATGCTTAACTTTTAAATAATTGACTAAAAGCTTGCCCGCCTTGTTTTGCCCACCATAATACTTAGCACTGGATTTCAGCAAATATAGAGAGGCGTTGTCGGTAGAAACCTTAATAAATTGAAATTTGTTGTCAATAAGTTCTGAAAGACAACTCTTAGATTTTGAGGAGTAATAGGTGTGTTCTAGCCTCTTTATCTCAGCTAAAAGATCATTGGTAGACTGTCAGGCCTTTTTGAGTTTTCTAGAAACAAAACCCATTATGAAACCTCTGGCTGCGGCTTTAAACACATCCCAGACCACTGAAAAGGGAAGGGCATCAGTCTGATTGATTGAAAAATATTCGTTAAAAAAGGGAATAAAAGAGGAATAAAAGTTTGTATCAAGAAGAAGTGAATTATTAAACCTCCATCTTCTGATTTTAGTATATTTGGGGGGCATATCCAAAGAAATAGAGATAGGGGCGTGGTCTGAGAGCAATATAGAGCCAATATCAGCACTTTGCAAGGATTGAGAAATATTGTGAGAAACAAAAAATAATCTAATCTTGATTGGGTGTGATGAATTGGAGAGAAAAACGTAAATTCTCCAGTAGTGGGATTACAAATTCTCCAGGCATCGATACGCTTATATTGTTGGACAGTTTGAACAAATAGTTTATATGCCTTATGCTGTTTAAAAGGAACCAATGAACTTCGATCTGTAAAGGGATCCAACACTTTGTTGAAATCTCCAGCGAGAATAAAATTCTCATCAATACAGGAAGAAAGGTGCTGAAACAAAGAGGAAAAAAACAAAGGGTCACCATTAGTGGGTGCATAAACATTCAACAAAGATAACGGTGCACCCCTCACTTGAAGTTTAGTACACTGCCATCTACCTTCATCATCAGACTGTTGAGAGAGTAAATTGGCATGCACCTGGAGAGAAAAAAACATCCCCAACCCAGCTCCTTTTCAGTTTTAAAGTCTCAGCGGCATTCAAATGGGATTCCTGCAAACAAACAATATCAGCTCCTAACTGGGACAGGTGTGTTAAAATACATTGTCGCTTCATAGGGGAAGACAAACCTCTAATATTCTAAGAGATAATTTTCAGAGACATAAATCCAACAGAAAAATGTATAACAAGAAGAGGTCACAATAAACCATTAGAAAATGAAAGGTAAAAAGTGTAACAATCTGTCTATATGAACATAATATGCAAGGAGAGAGAAAATATAAAGACTTTAAGATTAAAAGTAAGTTAATAGAATAAAGCCAAGAAAAAGAAGTAAGACTTTTGAACGAAAAAGAAAAAGGTAGTAAGAGAGATTGATATGAGAAAGAGGAGAAAGAAAAAAAGGAAGAGAGAAACGTCAGTGAATAGAAGAGGCATTGAAGGGGAGTTGATAGAAAAAATAAATGCTTGTAGGAAAATAGAGTAGTCAACTGGGAAAAGAACGAGAGTAAAGATAGGGAGGAAAAGGAGAAGACGGTGCAACACAAATATGCAACACAAGGAAAAAGGAAGAAACGAAATAGAAGGGAAGATAGGAGGGAAGAACCAAGAAGAAGAAACAACATGGGAGAATCGATGAGGAGAAGTAACATACCTATGTCAAGGGACATCACAGAGGAATGGGGGGAGGTAAGGCTATGAGGAGCGAGTGGCAAACAAAGAGGATGAAGGTACATAGAGTAATAAACAGGGAGGGACATGTCAAGAAAAAGAGCAACAATAAATGTTACTATAAGAGAAGAGAGAAATAAGCTAAATAGAACAAAAACACAAAGTCTTGACTAAACAACGGTTTAAAATGAGCTATGATGATGAATAGAACTATGAAAAAAACTGTGAAAATAATTTGACACAATGAATGTGATAACCAGTTAAACAACTTAAGACATTGAGGCTCTCAAAGTGTCCATAGTCTCGGTCGTGCTGAAGTTAATGAAACTCCTCAGTTTTAGTGTATCATCATAGGTCGTTGTTTTAATATTGAAAGTAACCTTGAAGAGGCAAGGATGGAAAAGTCCATATTTAGCACCCATGGCACATAAAGCAGGCCTCATATTCAAAAACTCCTTGCGTCGATTAACTGTGGATCTGGCATAATCCTGAGCAAAAAAGAGTGTAGAGCCAGACCAACAGATGCGTTGGAAGGACCTGACTGCAGAGAGTACCTTGAGTAAATCCAGGCACTCGAGAAAGTAAAGTATAACCCCTCTGGGTCTCTGAGAAGGGGAGGTGGCAGAGCGTTGATGACCAAGTCTGTGAGCTTGTTGAATGTTAAGGGAAGTTCCTTGAGGCATGTTTAACAACTTAGGAAGAAAAGATTTGAAAAACACTAGAGGGTCTGATCCTTCTGCGCCGTCCGGCACACCGGAAATGTGGAGGTTGTTTCTTCTGTTCCAGTTTTACAAATCCTCCACCTGCTGCTGCAATGACACAATCTGAGACAGGAGAGAGCTGAATTTCTCCTTTGTTTGAAAAAAGGAGGAGACACTTTGTTCCACCGTTGTGAGACGATCATTCATCTGCGACCAGTTTTCCGTTAGAAACTGCAATTTGGTAGTACTGTCCTCCATAAAGGGACAAAGCGCCCTTATCTCTTCCAGCAATACTTCCAGGGATACAGGCAAGGGGGTAGCGGATGGGGAAGATGGATCTTTTTTGAGTCTTTTGGTGTTAGTTTTACCTGGAGCCAGAGTACTCACAGTCTTGGGTGGAGAAGCTTTAGGAACTGGATTGAGCGAGTTATCCATTTTAGCGAACTCAGAAAAAAATCTAGATTTTTTAATGAACTTATGCGTGATACGTGAAGAAGAGAGTTCCAACTTCTTCAGTCTCCCCATCAAAAAGGCTCAAGGGTGATGAACATCCCATATGAAAGTCAAGGAAGTGCTATGATGAGGGACAATATCACTGTGCTCTACCAGAACCAAGGCTATACCATATGAAGGGATAATAAAAAGTAGAGCCGTATATAAAGGTCAGAACAAGCAATGAGACCAGTTGAAAAAAAATTAAAAGGTGAAGAAAAAATTCATACTGACATATGTATTGCTCGTTTTGTTGAAGCAATGCCTAAACAGGCATATTAACATCAATTGAAATAGTGGTGATTATAGCATTGTTTTCAAAAGTTGAGAGAAAGAAAAAAAACACACAAAAAATGTAACACTTGCATCTGGTCTGAAAGCACAGCAGCTGAGGCGCATAACATATATTCCAAGCGCTAAAACCAGGGCTCCCACCAGGCTCAGTGACAAGAAAAGGAGTCAGAAAGCTGATGTCAAGAAAAAGACCAAACCAGTAAAAAATTTAAAAGACAAAAACAGTCCAACGTAAGGCTCCAAAAGTAATAGGGCTCCATTGCGCCAAATGCTGAAGTTAGCAATGGAGGAAACTCGCCAAAAGCGTGTGAGTTCCACAATGCTCTCACGGGTATTTCTCCTCACAGAGAGAGAGTCGCTGCAAAATGGCGGCCATGATCAGCGCCGCTAAAACGCAGAACGGGACTTGCAGAGTTTCTGACTTTAGAGGCTGCAGAGAGTCACAAAAAGCAGCCTGCCGCCGCAGAACATCTTCCGACGTCCAGAACCGCTCACCAGTGAAGGAATGAGAGATACAAAATGCGGTTGCTCCGTCCCGTCCCGCGGAGCCTCACCGGAACGCCGCCATTTGGGTTGGGCGCTTAGCCACGCCCCTAATTCTAAACTCCTAATTTGTCCTTGATTAAGTTTTTTAGGTACCCTTGTTATATATAGCATTGTGGATAAAGTAATAGGAATTGCAGTGAAAATACCGTAAATGTATCTTGTACTGAAAATGTGGAAGTGTTAATATTTCGATTAAAATATCTAAACAAATTATTTCTGGTATTTTTGACGATAGCTATTTGCTAAATCAGCACAGAAGATTATTGTCACATTTTAATAAGGAAAGAAATCTGTTTTTAAAACTTTTTTTAATGTTTTTTTAAAGACTAATGTATTGTTTGTCCCACTTTCTATATTACATATACTATAATATCTAATAAAGTTTACAACACAGATAATTATGAATATCAAACTACTAAGTATGAAGTACCTCAAGCACCTTCATGTTGACACTGCAACATAGGCACAATCACTAGACAGAGTACCAGAGCAAGAAAATGCCATCAAAAGCACTTACTGACGTAGCAGAAGAGAATGAGGAACCAAATCAAAATGTTTCTAATTACCCTTTTTAAATACGGCCCTTGAAAGGCACTTCTGAGCCACCTGAAAGTTTCTTCTTTTTAGAAACCAGGACACATCTAGAACAAAATCTGTTGCCTCAAAGAAGCCTCAGTCACTGTGAATAGATACAAAAAATTGCCACTAGCAAATGAGGAGCAATTAAAAAACATCAACAGCACTGTGCTCACATTGTTAACCTGCTCATTTGTAGAAGTGTGAACATACCTAGTTTGACTCAGTTAGGCCCAAAGGGTAATGCATGGCACACCCCCTTCAGAAAGAAGGAGAACAGAGAGGTGTCTGTCACTCTTCCCTATGGCAAGCTAGGCTTGGTCAGATTCAGATTGTTATGAGCCCATGACTTTGCCAGAGCAACTCTTGTTAGGAGGGGTTATTTGTAGATGTGTCAACCCACACCTTAGACCCCGAACATAGTATACAAATATTGGTATTTTACAATAAAAGGTTATTTATCATGAACAATTAGTAATACAAAACTTTTTTATCGGAATAATAGTATTTATTATGGTAATTTCAGCAGTCATATATAGAATAAGAAGAATATTAGTGAAACACAAAGTATTCTACATCAAACATACCTACGAGTTGTAATACATTAGTCTAATCCCTAGCAAACACCTAAATACTTGTCATCACCCTCATTCACTCCCATACAACTCTCAACATATAATATCTGAAAATGATAGAGGAATTTTGAGGGACCCAGTGCCGAGTCTCTAAATTTATTTTTGGAGACCCGTAATGTTGACAGGAGAAAAGTTGTTTTTCCTTGACCATTATCCTCTATCATTTTCAGATATTATATGTTGAGAGTTGTATGGGAGTGAATGTTTTTGTATGACTGGAGTGGCTGTATTGGTATGCAATCAGGAGGACGCTTAGTAATGTTATTGTATATATAATCAAATGTTAGGATTTTGTTCTATAATTGTCTTGGTTAAATAAGAAAATGTACCAAAGATACTAATGTATTGTATAAAAAATGAATTCTTAAATTGCAAAAAGCTACTTTCTAATTATAAAAAATGACATGCTATAAAATAATAAAAAAATAATATATTAAAATTTTGATATACAAATAAGTTTTGAGGTCACTGGTATATCTGAAAAATTGTTGGTCAATGAGGGAAATATTGTGGTATTGATTTATGTTTTGCCTTCCTCTCTTTCCCCTAACCAAAAAATATTATAGAGGGGGTCCCATTATTTTTGCTGTTACATACATGTGAACACATTGTAATACACCATCTCCCCTTCACATTGCAGGGGCACCGTCAACACCCCCTGCAGAGCGTTCCCAGCCACTCTTCACTGATGACGAGGAGGACAACAGCAGCATTAACACCCAAGCCATTCAAGATATCATTGACCTCATCCGCCACTCACCTCCAGGATCAGGGCAGGTCAGCTACATCGAGGAGACCCCACCCACTACCCAGAGCACCCATCAGGAGGCACCCACAGCCCTGGCACTCCTCCAAGACCCCCAGGAACAACAAATGGTCTCCCAACGTCGTGTGCAGGAGTGCCAGAGGGAGACCAGAGAGCAGTTGCAGTTGGGCTTCGGCAACCTGGCAACCAAACTTGACGCCATCCTTGGTGTGTAGTCCAGCTCCATGGTCTCCAACGAGCCCTGACTGACATCCCTGGAGTCATGGCGTGGAAAGAAGAACACCTGTCCGCTCAGAGTGGCTCCAGCTATACCAGCCGTGAGCTGGCACACATTCGGAGGCTCATGGAGGACTAGGTGCAGATGGAAGTGGAAAGGATGGCAGCCACCGCTGCACATCAGTGGAATGTAGCTGCGATCTACCATGACCTGCAGATCCTCAACATGGCATTGCTGACACAAGGCGTGGCAATGTTGAATGCTGCTGCCCCCACATCATCCACATCTCCACCCCCTGGTGTATCCATGCCTCCATGTGCGGCTTAAATGCCAGAAACCGGTCCCCGGAAGCTTGTCTCCTTTCTGGTGAAGAATTGGCTTGGTAGTTTAGTCTGCCCTGTTCCCATGATGCACTGGGCCAGGGACAGACTGATTTGCATATAGACAGGTTCTAAGCTGGAATGGTGCAGTGAGCTAAATAACAGTGATGGATCAAGCCCTGATCTTTGGACTGGGTAAGAGTGGTCTGCTTAATTCAGACACTCTGTTCATCACCACCCCCTTTTCTGTATCGTCCCTGTGCGTCAGGCCTAACCACTCCGGTACCTGATGTTACAGTGCCACACAATGCGGCCAACAATCCACCTCCGGCACCTGAGGTGTCATTGGCACACAGTGCGGCCGAAAATCCACCTCCGGCACCTGAGGTGTCATTGGCACACAGTGCCGCCGACAATCCACCTCCTGCACCTGAGGTGTCATTGGCACACAGTGCCGCAGCCGGTACAGCAACACCCCCAGGTGGGGCAGGGCACACATCCGGGGACGAGGACGTGGATGGGATTGTGATCAGAAAGGCTCAGTAGCATTCATTCCCGCCACCTGGCCTGTTCCTGGTTGGTACTGCATATGGCATCATGACCTTCCACTGACCCCTGATTCACTCAGATCAGATGCACTCACCTTGGACAGCGACATGGACCGCCACATCCTGTTTGATGACCAATGACACGGCTACCGGACTGTGGACTGCACCCCTCTTCTTCCGCAGTACTTGTCTTCCACGCATTGACTCTGGCTGGCCCTCCACGGGCCTAATGGTGTGGTGTATTCGGCAGTGCCCTGTACCACTCCAGCTGCAGAACTGCACTGGATGTGCAGTAAACATCCAGTGACGCACTGCTGTGTCATGTCTTTCATCATTCATGTCTGTATGTGTGGATGAATGTAGGGACAGTGATTCCCCTTGCATCAATGATGCTCATCCTGTGGGATGCCAGTCTGAGGGTGCTACATAGCGATGTGTGCACGGGTCCCATGGACACCACAACAGGGACGCACACACCAGCCACTTTCTTGTCTGGACATGGACTGAACCACGCCCAGTGCCCACGAGTCATTTTTGCAAGCCCTGCACTGTTCCGGAGTACGGCAGACCAGACCACTCCGCTCACGCTCCCAGGAGGGGGCCTCATTGCTACCCATCACAGGCGTAGTCACTGGTGTTGTGCAGGTCACTGGTGTAGTTGTCAGCATATCACAGCCACTCCCTGAGGGCAGGTTTGCACGCACACCACACCCATCCGGCACAGGCGTCACAGGCCATGTGACCCCGCAAACATAAGGGGGCGATGATGTCACATACCCCTCTGCCAGTGGTGACTGGATGACGGACCCGAGGCCTTGAGGCCGGCACAGGCCTACCACCACATGGCGCTGACTGGTTTGAACAGGGTTTGTGGCCCACACTGCATTGCGGCCTGCACGGGCCTAACACCCTGCCACGTGGCGCTGACTGGGGTAGAATAGGGTTTGTGGCACATGCTGCATTGCAGCCGGCACATGCACCCCACCACGGGATGGCGAATTAGGGTGCACTGAGCCATTGGCACCATGATCTGCTGAGCGGGTGTGCAGCCTGCGATGATGGCACGTCCGGTCAGTCCGGACTGTTCAGGATTAGGGTGCCTTGCTGGACTGCAGTGTAAGCCGCACCAGCGGGCTGTGCGGGCCTTCAGCCACGTGGCCTTGCTTCCGGGATCACAGAGTTAGTGGCCCTCATTGGGCTGAGTGGCTGTGCAGGCTGCGATGTTGCCGGGTGCCCTGGTATGTCCCATCCCATGGTGTAATCAAAACCCAGCACCAAACGTGAGACCTGGTGGCCTGCGCAGCGTGACTGGTGCCATAGGGTGCCATATCCGCGGGCCCCGGGCTTGTGGCTTGCAGCGGAACATGGTGGGACTTGCAGTCTAAACGCCGGTGGCGGAAGGTGAGCAGTGAGGCCCGTGCGTTCATTGGCGGGCATGCTCCGATTGGCGGTGGGAGGGGCTAGGATGCCTCTGCCTGGGTGTGCATGGGCGGGCGGTGATGTTATCCTGTGCAAGTGTGTGTACTGTGCCAGTCATGTCTCTGGACTCTATTTCAGATGACGGCTCTGTCTCAGATGTGTGACCTGGTGTACTGCTATACATACCGGCAAGTGGTTGGAGACACAATGGTGGTAGCAGGTGAGCAGTGTGGCCTGGGTGCGCAGGATTGTCTCTCTCTCTCTCTCTCTCTCTCTCTCTCTCTCTCTCCCCCTCTTCTCTCTCTCTCTCTCTCCCCCTCTCCTCTTCTCTCTCTCTCTTCCCTCCTCTCCTCTTCTCTCTCTCTCTCTCACATCTCTTCTCTCTCTCTCTCTCGCCCCCTCTCTTCTTCTCTCTCTCTCCTTCGCTCTCTCTCTCTGTCCTTTGATGTGCGCAGGACACACCTTCTCATCATGTTTTTTTCTTGCAGGCTGTGACCTACGGATTGTGTCGAGGGGAGCCGCCGTGTCTTCATTTGGTTTCTGTGTTAATTTCAATAAAGTTTCATTGTTTGTTTTGGAAAGTGAATGTGTGATGCTCATTTCTGTGATGACACATGCATGTCACCAGTTGTGATTGTGCGACATCAGGCAGATTATTTCGTACATGTTTCAGTGTAGCTGATGTGGCATGTCTTTGGTCGGGGGGCCAGGGAGGGGTGGTCCTAGGTGTGGTGTCGGTGGGTGGTGTGGCCCTCTTGAGTGTCAGTGCTGCATGTTCAGTTGCTCTATGGCATCTGTTTGCCTTCAGGTGTGGATGTGGGCTCTGCTCCCTATTGTAGGCTGTGGTCCGACTTTACACCGGGTCAGGGCAGGTGTAAATGTCCTGCTGCTAACGCGCATTATCGCATGTTTTATGTTCATATCACCGGTCTGGCTGGTCGTTGTGAATATTGAGGTGCGGTGTTGTCACGGGTTTTGACACGGGAACGCCTACTCTGCATCTCATTAGCGATAGTTGCGGGGTCCTCTGTGGCGATGTTTTTGCAGCTGCTATCGCAGGAAAACTGGTGCTGTTAGCACTTGTGAATGGTGGGGTAAATTTATCACGACTTTGGCTGCGATAAAGTGCCGTTAATTCGGCGATTGCTCCTTGTGAATATGCCCATCAGTGTTTCATCTTACCATTCAAGTAGGCCTGATTTGTTTATAACATCTATGTATTATCAAAAAGCCCTGCCTCATAACTCCCTCCCATAGTTCAACTTTACAACATTGCAGAAAAAGGCAATGATCAGCGCCTTATGAGCCCTTAAAATTACCTTTGATAAATTAATAAACCCATTTACAAAGCCAAAATGTAACCAATTGTTTATTTGTAATATTTTTACAAACCAGCAGACTTGTTTATTGTACTAACTTCTGTGTTTGCAGACAAACGAATGGTTACAAACAAATGATTGATGAGGCTATGTTGTGACACGAGTTTGGAGAAGAACTCCCAGTCCCAATCATGTCTATCCGCAACAATTTTTCCTCAAAGTGGTTCCACACATGTATTGTCAAACAATATACAACGTACAAGTTCTGTACCCACTAACAAGAGGTTTCACAGTTAAAGTGACTTTTATGACTATTGCATATATCACACTACCTGCACTCTACTTTTTCCAAATGGTAAAAGTTATCATTGTGTTTACAGTAAATATTTACTTTTGCAGACATAAAGGAGTTTAAAAAACGACCTTTTCTTTCATTGGTCAGTTTCAAAAGAAATGTATGTACTTTATACAAGAAATGTTGAAGATGAAAATGTTAATGTTTTATAATTATCCTAGTCATGTACCACAATAAAAAAACGTACTTAGACACGTTTTTCAGTTTGTGAGTGCTTGCAAACAAAAGATTTTAATGAAATACTTTTCATCACTAACAATTGTAAAAAAAAAAAGCTTAAAAGAAAAAGAATTGTGATGACCTTCAATGTTTCATGTATCTATGCATGTCTAGTTTACGGCATTGACCTTGATCACTGCAGATTACAATCAAAACCAATTATAAAGGTAAAAAACAATAAAATCAAATATATACAGTGTAGAAATACACGTTAAAATAACCCACATTATCAATTGAATGTTACCTATACATTTCATTTAGCTCCAGTGTAGTAATGCCACATAAATAACATGATTTAAAAACAAAGACGACAAGGTAGCAATGAAATATTATTAATGCAGAGCTAATTGAAACCATTTTAGTAACTAATGTGTTTTCGTGTCTCCTTCCAATCTTACCAGATGAACAAATTGTCCATGACATTTTACAATTAAATGCACTCTAATTGTAGAAAAAAGGTTCAAGATAGTTGTTCCTCCACTGCTTGTATAATAGAAAAATTAAAAAGAAAGTGCAATACAATTTCCTTAGAAAGATGATCACATACACACACAACACATCTCTTCTATTCAGCATGCTACAAGACCAGGACCGAACAATATCCCCAACTGAATACTTAGGTCTTATTGACAAGAGGCATTTTGTAGAACATGCAGTAGTATTTCTGGAGCCCTCTTTTACATCTTCTCGCGTGCCCAAATGGCCCAAAACAAATGGGAATATCCAGGGAATATTCAGGGATTATTCATATATGATTAGTACATGCTTTTCTCAATTGGCCCTGAAACAATTGGGAAAATTGGTATATAACGTGTACAAATAGAATGGATTGTGCCGTCTGTGCACATTCATTAATTGAGCATTGGGAGGCATGTAGGACTATGTAAAAGAGTTTTCTTGTAGTATTACTCCCGTACTCATACATGCTTTTGTGAATCAGCCCACTGAGACCACACTTCAGGCTCATGGTCCATATTTAGATCCTCTCCTAACAACCCGGGGTATGAAAATGAAAACATGTCCTCAGTCACGTGCCCCATGGCAGGCCTCATGATTGAACCAAATATCTAATGCTTGTATTCACTTTTTGTAACTGGGGAGCAGAATCCAGCAAACAGAATGGATCCTTCCACAGTTCTGCAAACCATGTTTAAAATAAAGGATTCTTCACATGCTTAAATGTGCAAGTGCCCATTGAAAGCCATAATGTTTGTCACAGATTTTTGTTGAACACTCTAAGGCGGCTTATCCAAAGGCCTAACAAGCATAAAATATCTTTAAGACTGATTTTTATCCCCAACTGACTTCATCATTCTATCCAACCTTTGTGCATATAGGACACCCATTGGGAAACTTTACTATGACGCACCCCCATACCTCAGCTCGGTATGTGGTGGAGGAAACAGAGTTAGCTTGATGAACCTTGACCTTGAGGGATATTTCAATCAGTTGAAGCCCAACTTTAGATTTAACACTAGTACAGGCGCCATTTTAGTGAGAGATAGCAGCTTTGGCAACCTTTCTTGGCAACTGAAGTGGAGTTTGAAACCAATCTCCAGATTACCAAAATAATTAACATGTTCTTGCGTGTGCACAATTTACTTGCACAACTGTTATTTCAATCACTATTGTTTAGACATTTAAATAGGGATTTCACCATAGTATTTAATATTTATTTATCAGATAAAAATAGGAATCACACATCTCTCAACAGACCATGGGCCACTAATTCGATTGTATTAAATAATTAATACATTGAAGTGAAAAAGTTATTTATGACAGCAGCCAGGATCGTTTCAATGAGTTGACACATGTCAAAGTACCCATTACGAGAGCGTAGATAAATATAGTACCCTGCATAGAGACATTTAATAACCCAATGCTATTCCATGGCTCTTGGAAGATCTGTCTTGATCTTCTGCTTTGAAAACATGATGACACATTTCCAAGCTCGCTTCAGAAAGGGATTCTTTCACTATAATTCTGTGAATGGGGGGCAATTTACAAGTCGCTTGTGCCTCTTTTACGCCGCCGCTGCGTCACTTTTGTGACGCAGCGGCGGCGCAAAGCCAGCGGCATGCTGCAGGGTATTTACAATGTGACGCATCTGGGAGATGCGTCACATTGTATAGCCCTGCGCCACATGTAGGTGTTCCGGTGCAGGGGGGGTAGGGAGGGGGCAGTCTGGCGCCGGAATCCCTCCTAAAAGTGGCTGAGTGAAATCTACAAGATTTATAAAACACTTTGCAGGTTTGGAGGATTACATAACACAAGCATAGGCTGCAACCTACTGACTTACTTCCACCACCACAATTTCCTCATTTGCACACAATGCACTAATAAAGTGGTGCACTTCTTCAGTACTGCATACCTGTATCATGCTCGTAGGGTGTATCTGTGGTTTATCAACCCCCCCCGATAATGCACACCTGTCTATCACAGCCTGAGAGCCAACTGATTTGTGTATATCTCTGACTGGCAGCTGTTCTTACCTTTTGTCTGCATCTCCCCCTCTCTGTCATATCTCCCTTACTCTCATGTTTATATTAATCGTTCTATATGATTATGCAAAAACTCTATTTGTCTACTGAAAAATGATACTGACATATATTTTGTCTCTAAACACCAAAACGCATCTGGGGAATACATATGGTACACATCTGCAAGTAATTGGTGAATTTTGAAATACAACCTCCTTTTCCCTTACAAAGGTCTGATGCATTCTCACTGCCCCTGTTATATGCTTTTCCTCTAAACTAACTTGTTCTTGTATTTCCCCTGTTGGACCTGGCCCTCTCTGTAGTGCCATATCCAAACCTTTTGCCTTCGCTCCTCCTGTTTATTGCTGAATTGTTTTGTGGTGGCCTTAGGACCCCGTAAACTTTGCCCCTGCTAACCAGTGCTAAAGTGCTTGTTCTCGCTCCTTAAAACATGGTAAAATTGGCTTATACCCAATTGGCATAGTTAATTTATTCGTAAGTCCCTAGTTAAGTGGTACTACATGTAGCCAGGGCCTGTACATTAAATTCCACTATGCAAACACAACAGGTGATGGACCGAATGTGGATCAATGTCACACACTCTACCCAGTCCAAAGATCTGGGCCCATATCCATCGTTTTTTTGCACTCCACACCACCCTGGGTTAGACTTAAATTCCACTAGTAAGCCTATAGCACTTGTTGTGTCACCCAGTTAAGTAACCTTGCGACCTCTCTCAGACCTGCCATTGCAGCCTGTGTGTTCAGCTTGGAATTGCCATGTCCACCTGGCAAAATAAACCTCTTACCAGGCCCAACCCTTCCTTTTTAATACATATAAGTCTCTCATAGGGTAAGCCCTGGACAGCCCAGGGTATTTCTGCAACCTGTCCCTAGAGGAGATGGCAGAAAGGAAGACAGAGAGGGAGTTTATACTTGAGATGGCAAAAACTCAGAATAGAGGAGAAGAAACCACCCCTGGAGGCAACACAAAAGAAGGCTGAGAGCCTTGAAAGAGAGCAAAATCTTGCTGGCTAAAGAACTGAGTCTAATGGAGAAGGAACTCAAGACCAGACAGGCAGGATTCAGCAGTGTTGGTGGAAGCATACCTGCAGTGCCCTCTGTAGATAAGAGGATCCATATTCCCAAAGGTCTGGTACTTGACTTTGTTGTGAGGGACGACATAGGCCAGTGATTTGAAACATATGAGGTGGCTTTGCAGATGGATAAGTACTGTGAGAAGGATTAGAGGGCCAGCCTCTGGAAGCACATCCCAAGCGAAGGGGGGATTCCCTACTGGACCTAGATGAGGAAGACAGGATGAGTTATCCCTTCATGAAGAAAACACTAGTCAGAAATATTGGTTTCCCCCTGAGTAGTACAGGCAGACGTTTAGGGACACCCAGAAATTGCCCCAGCAGTCCTCGGTGGTTTGTGTGGACTTCTTTTGCAAGGCACTGGATAGTTGGGTGAAAGGCAAAAAAGTTAAAGATTATCAGGGGCTGTACAGTTTGATTGCGAGAGAACACATGTACAATCTTCTTTTTCCAGATCTGCGCCAACACCTGGTTGACAGTAAGCTGTCCCATGGAGCTAACTAAGGAAGCTGACCACTGGGTCAACACCATGGGCCAGAAGACTGTACCTGGGAGTGACCCCAAAAAGAGTGGTTCAGGTTCTTCCCAGCAGAGTGAGGGGGAGACTAAAGAAGATCCAGATATATCCCAGAGTAAGGCGAGGAGAAAGGGTTCCCAAGTATCTTCTGAGAACAATAAGGGTGGTTCTGGTGGGCGGTTGACCAGGACACCACATTTCCAACCCCTCTCCTTTGAGTACTTCCAGTTTGTCTTTCTAAAGAAACCACCCACAGGTGGCACCTCTACAGGGGTAAGTAGCCCCAGGACAGGTCATGCCATGATCTCTTTTAGCGGGGTGA
The DNA here is from genome assembly GCF_964263255.1 of Lissotriton vulgaris. NCBI lineage: Eukaryota > Metazoa > Chordata > Amphibia > Caudata > Salamandridae > Lissotriton > Lissotriton vulgaris. Next base: position 284,449,152 of record NC_141699.1, read on the forward strand.
TAGACTCAGAGGGTGAACTTGTGATCCATGAGATAGGGAGTTGTCACTTCCACCAGGTGAAACTGAATGGGATCCCTGTCACTGATTTGAGTGACAGAGTGACACTAGGGCTAGCCAGACCATGATAGCGAAAAGGTTAGTTTTCCCAGGGTAGTACACTGGTCAGGTAACCCAGGCACATGTTAAGGACTTTATCTGCACTCTGGCCCTGGTATACCTAGAGTGGGATGGGGAGGTGACCTAGAAGAGGGTCATAATTAGGCCCCAGATGCCCATAGACTGCATTCTGGGGAATGAGTTGCCCCCGGTGTCAGGAAAACTAATAGGGGTGGCTGCCAAGGGCGCCATGACAGTTCAGTTTTCTCCAACAGGAGAGTATAGGAGTCCAGATGGAGGGACAGGATGAGGGAGGGTGCACGCTTGTCCCCTATTCAGCCACAGGGTAAAAAACCCTGAGATGAGTGGCCAGTCTCAGGCTACCACCCCTGAACTGGTGGAAGGTAGAGTGGACACAGGGTGCCTAATACCCGAGGCTGTTGCCCCACATTCAGAGAAACCTCAGGAGCCGACAGGTAACTCCATGCCAGCACCAAGGCAGGAAGAAAGGCCTACTCAAAGTCCCAGTTTAGATCCTCCACATGGCAGTGGATGGTGCATGGCCTGGCTGCTATCACTTACAGTTGTCAGTGGCCTCTGTTGGTTGCTGTCCACATGGGTCAAAATTTCCTTGGGCTGGGGACAGAAGTCTGATCCAAGAGGTGGAATGGGCCACATCACTTTGTTGGCCATGGTGGTACTGTCTGCCTATTGAGATGCCTCTGTGAGCAAGATATGGCCCGGTGCTGCACAGATGGGGTCTACAGGTTTGGAGAAGGCAGTTTAGTGACTCAGGAGAGTGTAGACAGAGGAATCTAACTGAATATAGAAAGGCGTAGCACTGACAAGTGGTCCTGCAGTAGAGGGCCTTTGTCCATGTTCTATCACCAAAGCAGAGCAGTCCATCAAGTTATTGATTTGTCTCCCCTGGCTTTAGGCTGGAGGGGGCTGTGTTGGACCTGGACCTCTCTGCAGGGTAATCCCCAAACCTTTTTCCTTCATTCCTCCTGTTTTTGCTGGCCTTAGGATTCTCTGCATTTTACCACTGCTATCCAGTGTAAAGTGCTTGTGCTCTCTCCTTAAAGCATGGTAGAATTGGCGTATACCCAAATGGAATATTGAATTTACTTGTAAGTCCCTAGTAAAGTTGTGTCATCTGCATCCAGGGCCTGTAAAGTAAGTGCTACTAGTGGACCTAGAGCACTTGTTGTGCCACCTACTTAAGAAACCTTGCAAACCTGTCTTGACCCTCCCATTGAAGGCTGCATGTGCAGTTTTAAACTGTCATGTCGAACTGGCAAATAAACCTTTTGCCAGGCCCAATGTATCTTTTTTAAGAATGTGCGTCACCCCTATGCTAGGCCCGGGACAGTCCTTAGGCAAGGGTGCAGTGTTTTTAAAAGGTTGGACGTGTACATTAAGGTTTTAAATGACCTGGTAGTGAAAAACTCTTACATTTGTTTTTCACTACTGCAAGGCCTACTTCTCCCATAGAATAACCTTGGAGTTACATTATTGCATTTAAAAAGCTGTAATTTCCATATAGGAACAGGCAACCAGATCATGATGGGTGTCTTTGGAATTGTAATTAAAAAAATCCAAATTTATTTGGAAGTCAGATTTGCCACTTTAGGAAAATTGGCATTCTCCTCCCTTGGCCATTTGATTTCTGCAGCCTGTCTCTTGGCCACATAAATGGGTGTAGTTGACAGTTGGGCTTTCTGTATTCTTCCTAGACAGCCACACACAATAGAGAGCTTAGGTGTGTCGTAACAGGCCATCACTGGCTGGATGGGAGTAAGCATGGGCGAATTTTGCGGATCTCGCGTTCGCGAATTTTGCGGATTTGCGAACTCGCAATCCGCAAAATCCGCGAATATCCGCGAATTTGCGGATTTTTTTTTTTTTGTGTGTTCGCAATTGTTTCTGCCAGTTCGCGAGGATTTGGTACTAGTTCGCAATTGCGAACTTACTTGTCGGCTCGCAACGGTCGCGACTATGTTGTTTCTACGTCTGGTTCATCATCACAGCCTCCCAGCACCCTCTGTTTTACCACTGGCACCCTCTCTTTGACCCATGCCACCCTCTGTTACATCAATGCCACCCTCTGGTTCATCATCACTGTAGAAGATGGGGGGGAAAAGCAAGCCCACCTGCCCTGCTTGAACTGACATGAATTAATTTGGGGTTAGTTTATTAACAACACCTGCCCTGCCCCAACTGACAATAATGAATTAGGGGCTAATTAATGTGTCACTGAAAGAATTTAAAGTTCCAGCCTGGCACCTGCTTGTCTGCTCCTTTAGCTGTAAATCAGGACCTTTGTGGCATACAGTTAAGGTCAGAGCAGGGTCACACAATAGTTGCAAGCAGGCAACCGAATTCTGGAGGGCCCCCTCAGGAAGCACTACAAAGAATTGTTACAAATCATGAGGTTGACCTTTTGCACCTGCTCATTGCTTTTGCTTTTGCTGAAATCGTTTTTCGTTTTTTTTCGCGCTATTCGCGGGGCGCGGCGTCGTGCGAAACCGACCGCGGAAGCCGCCAATTCGTGCGAATGAGCATTTTATTTTTTTGCGGCTTGTTGTTTCGCGAGTTTTTTTGCAGTATTCGCGAGCCGCTTGCAGCGCAACACGCGAATTTACCCCAAGGTCGAGTACGGGCGCGGCCATTTTGTTTGCGTGACGTATTTCCGTTTCCGCCCGCTATGTATAATCTCGCGCAGTAAGCGCATTGCGAGTAGAGGTTCGCACGAGATCGCGCGGGAAATCTAGAGGTTCGCACGAGATCGCGAGGAAAGTCTCGCGCGAACTTACTTTCGCGCTCGTGAACGGGCGCCGGCCATCTTGTTTTTCATTCATTTCCTGTGTCTGGGCATGGTGTTTAATCCTCTTGGTATCTTTGCCATCCTTTGCTTGTTTTCAGTTTTTTTTTTACGATTTTGCTTCTTATCTATCCCTCTCTTTTCCTAGCTGTATATTTTTGTCTTTTCTGCTATTTTTCTTTACTTTTAAACTACTTTTTTAAACTCTTTTCTTTTCTTCTTCCCTATCCTATTCTTTCTTAATTTTCTACTTCTTCCTACCTTACCTGCCCAGACCATGGTCAAGCCAGGCGCCGTGAAGCTGCCCAGGCACTTGAGGGCCGCAGCGGCGGCGGGGAGTAGTGCTGGACCCAGTGGCAGGACAGCATGCGGGAGATTGAGGGGGGAGCAGGTGACGCGACGGGAGATATTCAGCCCGGAGGAAGTGGGCGCGCTGGTCTACTTCGTCCAGCGCCGCCTGCCCAGGACCATCGCGGGAGGCGGCAGGATCGCGGCCGGCGGCTACAACATGCGGGAGCGCCGGAAGCGGTGGGAGAAGGTGTGCTGGGCCATATCCCACCTCTACGGGGTCCAGCGCACCTACAGCCAGGTCACCCATCGCTGGACGGACCTCCTGGACCGCGAGCGCGACCTGCTGGACCAGCTCGGCTTGGAGATCCCCGGGCTTGGTGAGTAGTAGTAGTAGCCATTTAATCACTCACTACTATGATGTTTTCTCCTGCTCTGTGTTGTTGTATTGCAAATATTTGTTTTTTACATGGAGCAAGCCAATAATGCCGCTGATGACGATTACATTGTAGTTAAATTATATTTCAAAATCTTCTGTGCATTTCAGGTGCACTGCTCTCCTTCTCAGTGGCGTTGCTACTATGCTTATTTGTTTCTATTTCGTGGTCTCATTGGCCTGAGTAACTATTATGTATGAGTGTACTTTACAGAACTGCGTAATGCTAGACACTAGGGGGCAGATTACATTTACAAGCCCCTTGCGCCACGTTTACGTTGCCTTGCGTGACGCAACAGCGGCGTAAACGTGCCGCATCCCTGCGAGTCATTTACAGCATGACGCATCTAGGGAGATGCGTCACGTTATAAAGCCATGGGCCTGCACCACAATGGGTGCGTTCCTAGTACGCAGGGTGGGCGGTCCAGCGGCTGTGCGCCTCGCAAAATTGCCTGCGTGAAATGTACAAGATTTAACGCAGGCACTTCTGCGACGCTGCTACGTCAATTCAATTCCTTATGTCTGCTCGAAGCAGGCGAAAGGACTGACACAGCATGTTAAGTATTGGGTGGCCCTGAGCATTACTGGAGTTGCATTGCGTTGGCGACGTGACTCCAGCGATGCGCCGCTCTTACGTGACGAGATGCGTCACGCAAGTGCCTACCCTTGCGCCAGGGCGCGCCGCTTTGTAAATGAGGCACATCTGCCGTGTCGCAAGGGTAGTTTTGCGTGACGCATTTGATCTGGCGCATCTCTGGAGATGCGCCAGAACGCGTAAGTAAGTATGCCCCTAAGGGGCAGAATTGCAATTACCGTTGCATCCCTGCAAAGTAGCAGGGATGCGCCATTAATTGTGCGGCCCGCTACCACCACCAAACATGGTGCGCCGTATTTGCAATGCGGCGCACCATGGGCCCAAAACGTCACTGAAGCTTTACTGCTGGAGTTGCGTCGCAACGATGGCGCAGCTCCATCAATGCTCTGGGGTACCCTATCTCCCCAATGCTGGGTCAAGCCGTACGTCTGCTTCAAGCAGGTGCAGGGTTTGTGTGACGCATCATTGTCCTAAAGGTGACTGATTGATATTTTGTAGATTTCCCTCAGCCACTATTAGGATGTGTTCCAGCGCAGGAATGCCCTCCCTTGCGCCGGAACGCCCCCTGATGGCGCAGGGCTTTATAACGGGATGCATCTCCCAAATGCGTCACGTTGTTATAATATTATACGCCGCACCATGGCGCCCTTTTTTGTTTAGCTGCTGCGTCACAAAAGTCACGCAAGAACGGCGCAAAAGAGCCGCAAGGGCTTAAATCTGCCCCTTCCTTTGTACCCCTGACAATAAGAAAAATAGTGGCGGTGGATTGATAGTTTGACTATTTAAATGACTGGTAATGTAGCAGGCAACTGTTAGTGTTGTCACTGATCTGACTGAAATCACAATGGAGTTTGTCTGTCACTTTGCGTCTTGCCTGCGGACTGCTGCCTGCCAGTCCTAGGTGAACGTTTCAGTACTTTGTTTAGTGAGTTACGTGACTTTCGAAGTCACAGGTCCGCAAATAAATGAAAAGTAACCATAATCAATATAATTTCGCGGAAATATTTTGTTATTGTTCTTTTGAAATGTTTGATTTGGTTGACATTGACAAGCAACAATCATCCATGTTTTCTGTTCTTTCTTTCATGTTGTACGTCAGCTCCCCCCAGGGGCGAGAGGAGGACACAGGAGCAGCAGGCGGCGGATGCTGTTCAACAGGGCCAGGATCGGGCAGGCGAGGGCTCCTCTGCTGGCCCCAGTAAGTTTTCATTTTAGACTAGTACCTATTTTTCCTAGCGTTCCTCATTTGACTTTTTTCAAAATTGTCTTTGCTCTTCTTGTAGAGTGTATCTAAATTCTTATCCTGCCTCTACTATGACTCCCTGTGGTATTACTAGATTATTCTTATTAGTCTGTCTGTGTAGCTAACTAAGATTGCACGGTTGGCGAAACTCCCATGATTCTAGTCAGCAATAGCTCTATCAACTTAGTGCAGTCCTCTGGGATTGTCCATAATGTCTTTTGAAGTGTTCTATCTGGACTCATGCTTGCAAAAATTGCAAAACCTTTCGCTCAGTCACTCTAGTCTGGACCAAAAAACACAGATTGTATTTAAGTTTAAAAGCTTTATTAAAAGTAAACACATTTATTAAAATGAAGTCATAATAAAACTAAACGTTTAACTGATAATGGAAAAGTGGTTAGTGCTGACGATTAATTGAAGACATTTCTTGTGGTCGAGCCGAGCTCTCACCTGGTTTCAACTTGATCTTGTTGTTAGAAGTCCATCTTCTGTCTGTGTGGAGAAAAATGGTGCGTGTTAAAAAAACAGCCTTCATCAGTTGTGCCAAAAAGTGCAGCAAGACAACCTTCCCTGAAAAAAGGGACATTTTTTTTAACTTTAACATAGACAGTCACAAATTACATTGTTTTCACATGTCTTCATTCCTAGACCAAAGACTAGTGAGTGCTTTATTCTAACATTCTTAAATGTACTTTGTAGGTGGAACATCTGGTGGCGGGGCCAGTGTGGAGGTGGTGGTGCTCGACACGGAGGCGGAGGGCGATTCTTCAGGGGAGGAGGCGGCGGCTGTGAGAGTTGAGACGGTGGTGGTGGCGGCCAGAGGTAAGCTCTTATATATTCCTTACTTATTGAGATTGAAGACTAGCTGGGAAGGCAAGAATATGAGATGCATGGCTGGGTGAATGATGAAGCAATGATGGGTGGAAGGACAACAGCCTGGGTGGGTGACACAGAAACTGTAGGTGTCCATATACCTGGATCATGCTACTATCTGACTCTTAGATAGCATATGTGTATCTAGAGCAGGGGTACTCCTAGTATGGCCCGCGGGCCGGTGGTGGCCCGGCAAGCCTTCCTTGGCGGTGCGCAGACCTTGCAGACAATCACTGCTCCCCCGGCCCCCACAGAGCAGAGGCTTTTTTGTATTTCACCTGTTAGCGCCCCTGCATCTCCACTCTGACAATCACTGCTCCCCCGGCCCCCACAGAGCAGAGTGGAGATGCAAGGCCACAAAGAGGTGAAATAGAACAAAGCCTCTGCTCTGTGGGGCCGGGCAAGCAGTGATTGTCAGGGTGGAGAAGCAGGGGCGCTACAACAAACAAAGCCTCAATAATATGTTCATGGTCTTTTAAAGACCTGTTAAGTACTTTGGTGTTGTTGTCTGTGTGTGCGCGTTGAGGAAGCGGTCTCAACCCGGGCTGAAGGCTGACACAGATAGACACACACACAGTGAGATGACAGAGGGGGAGGGAGAGGGAGGGCAGGAGGGAGAGAGAGATGGAGGGAGGGCAGGAGGGAGAGCAGGAGGGAGAGAGATGTATGTAAATGCTGGGTCTGGTGGCTCAGTGGATGAGGGCATCTGCTGCAGGGACCTGTGTGCAACCTCATGGTCACAAGTTATCGTTTTGCTTTAGCCCCGCCCCCTCTGACTCCGCCCCCACCAGTGCGGCCCTCGGCCCCAAACTACACTGTAAATATAGCCCCTGAGAGAAAGTTTGTGAGTACCCATGATCTAGAGAGAGTAGACGGTCAGTGGATGAACTAAGTGTAACTTTGAAGAGCATGTAACACTGCACCCGCACGTCCGTTCCAGTGTAGGAAAGGCAAGGAAAAGAACTTTTAATTTTGTCCAAATACTACCATAAATAGTAGCAGTAGTTTGTATTGCAAGCACTGCATAGATCCGGTTATTATGGTGGCCACTCCCTACCTCTCTTAATAAGTTTAGTAGTACTCAGTCATTCATGTGTGGATGTATCACTGGTCACTCAATAAAAAGCAAAGCACCTAAAGTCATCCCATATATAAGCAAAAACATCCCATGTGAAGTGATAGATAATCAGATTATTTATCTTCTTCAATTTTCCATTTCTAGTACTCATTTCCACTGTAGGGTGAAAGGTAAATTAATTAAGCAGTAGCCCTTGAGTTGTAACAGAGTATTCTCAGTGCCACCCGTACTAGAAAAGTAAGAGCTTCACCACCTGCATGTACTGGACGGGTACAGTAACGCAACGGCAACGCAAGTCTAGGTCACTCCTCATGGCGTGCGTCTCTTTTTCTCGGGTGCAAGTTTACTGCGCTGGCATTATGCCGGCTTGCAGAAAATAACGTACCAATTTTCCAAAACAAGAGATAAGAAGAAGAATAAGACTGGTGTACTTTCATAGTCGACTCCAATGGAAGTCCACAGTGCTCGTAGAATTTGTTCCTTAAACTCCCACTAATGTTAGAGCAAGGATGAAGAAGTGTGAGGTTAGATAGATACTGGCCTCAATAGTTATGTAATGCGCTTGCAAGTTGCTAGTTGTACTGCAACACAAATTTCTGCTGAATGATTGAGTTAATCTTAAAGAGCATTGGTTACAGACTATGTCTTACTTTCTTCATATAGGTTCTCCTTCCAAACGAACAAGGAGGAAGGAGCTGGCTAGAGCGGCCCGGCAACGGAGGATCGAGGCCACTGTTGCGGAATATCGGCGGCTGGTGGCCCTGGAGGACGAGGAAAGTGTGCAGTCGACAACAACAACAACGTCGTCTGCATCGGCCTCCGTGGCCCCACGGGCTGCCACCCAGCACAGTGGTCCACCCAGACTGAGCCGGGCTGCCAAAGGCAAACGCCACCGCCGAGCAGCAAGGCCAACAGCTGCCTCTCACAGGCATTGCACCTGCAAGGCAGTGAAGGCACGCCTGCGCCGCACTACCCTGATGGTGTCCCGCCTTCAGCAGGAGCTCGCCTTGCTCCGCGAGGAGCATGATGCCCTGGCCCAAAAAGTTAACAGCATCCACCCATAGTGTCCCTTGCCTCTTTTTTAGAGACTTTTGGGGGGTGGGAATTGGGAGTTGGGTTTTTGGGGACTTTTGAAGGACAATCGTTGGGGTTAGGGAGGGTCTTGCGGGAGATTATTTTGTTAGGGATATAAATATACTTTTTCAAACTTTATCTGAGCATACCTGTTTTTTACTGCTTGCCTGGTGGGTGGGGGTTTAACGTTGACTGTTTTCCTGAAAGTTTAGTTCCATTTTCTTCCTTTAAGTGTAAATGCCCAAATGTTTTCAACACTAAGTGCCTCTCACAGACTAAGTGAAGTGAATCCAAGAGTCCTAGGACTTTAGTAGTACTACCTTCAGTCTCTCGTCTCTCGTACTAATACTCCATTATACCCCCAAACCACCAAACGCTTATCTTACCTGTAATTTGTGTTTGAAAGTAGGGCTAGACCCAGGGCTGGCTCCACGGGAAACACCGAATAAGGTTGGCAATCTTGGTCGGATAAAATTTCCTCATAGCGGTGGTACTAGTGGTGTGACACAGTGGCAGTTGCATGCCTATGAAAAAAAAGAAAATGAAATCTGGTTTGTCCTCCTGAGCAATTCAACGGTACAACTGAGAATATAGCAGGTGACAGAAGTACAGTAGAGCAGTGCCACATTGTAGCCTAACAAATGGTAAAGTATAACTACTAATTCGGTTGAAGTTCTTTCACATTAGCAATGGTTCTTTGTGAAGCAGAGTAAGAATATATCCTCGGATTTCTTCACCAGCCTGTTGCTATCACCTTATCCTCCCCAGCAAGTGTGTGGATTTATTGCTGTAATAATAATTTAGTCACACATCAATCAAAACCACACAGCCCGGGGGAAGAGGGTTAGGGTTTGAAAAATGGATGGGTACGGGGGTTTTTGGGAAAGGTTTTGGGAGACAAGAAAAAATAGCACAGCATAGACAAACTATTGTGAACATAAACAAATCTTTGGGTACAAACCTATCCATCAATCTTTGAAAGTGCATGCACTACTGCATGCATGTCAGTGAAAAGTAAGTAGTACATTCGACAACTGTGGAAAGAAAGAATGCGACAGTACAGGGCCTGTGTGGAATTATTGATAACGATATTCAACATAAGGTCTCTGTAGCCAGATACCCGAGAGCCTTGCTGGTCACTATAAATCCATTCACAACAACACTCAATGGGGTTGGTCTGGAAGGTGTCAGGTTTACTCCCCGTGATCCAGTCGATGCAAATATGGTTCCACCTCCAAATGTCACCAACACCCAGAAGTGTAAACACAGGGTGTTCGAGCCATTAGGCGGGGGAGAAAAATAACAAACTAAAATAAAAAATGTGGGATGGGTAAAGGTAGGGTCAGCAGGGAAAGGATACCTGTAACAGAAGACAAGACAGGCATCAGTGAAGTGCTGTCCTAACATACAAGGGTACTCTCATATAGTCTCACTAAATAACCAAGGAAGTAGACAAGTACCTGAGCACCAAGAAAACATGACCTTGGATAGGAAATACTATAGCCCTTCTGCCACAATCTGTGAGGAAGGCCTAAGAAACACATAAACATATAGTTAACGAACACACTCCTGTCGCACCAAACACACTCGCGTTATACTAAGACATCAAACCCACTACTCACAACATACCACAAACTTGGTAGAGGACTCAATGTACAAAGGGGGTTCCAAATAGTCAAAGCAAAGATGTATGGTCCAACAAAAAGGAAGAGGGAAACGGTAGTGTGTAGGAAGCAAGAACTACAACACTGCGCTCTCTAAGTAATGACCCAGTAGAGAATCTTTGGTGAAGGTCAAACAGAAAAACGTAGTTGCGACCACCACTGAATTCTGCCAACAACACACCCCACGGTGCACTACACAAAGAGAACTGGGGTAGCCTGTAGTTACCTCACTACATGCCCAGTTATGGAGGTCCTTTGAAATACACAGTTATACAACGGAGACGCGTAGTTGTCCTTACTACCGCGCTCCGTTTTAATAGTACAAAAACGATCCCCGATGTGAACGCTAACACGTGGTATAGACCGCCACTGTGCTCCGCCACACACAATTCAACCAAACAGGAATTCATCAAAGGTAGAATTCTGTTAGAAAACAGTCACAGAACCTCCCTTAACAATCCGTTCAGGCAGTAATCAGCTGACCGCACGGGCGGCCGAAGAGTTTAGAGCGGCTTTACCTGAAGACGCGTGAAGTCCGTCTACCGCCAAGGACAGAACACGGAAGCGCTCCCCACTGAGCCTCAGGGGGGGGGGGGGGGGGGGGGGGGAGGTGATAGTCCACAGGAGACACGATAGAAAAGCATGCAGAGCGTCCGCTCTCATGCCGGTGCAGAACAGAAACCAGAATAACGCGCAACAGGAAGCGCGTCTGTTCCCCAGATAAACTTCCTGCAAGTCTCCCGCCTACTCATGGGAAATGTAGTTTAATAGTACGGTGGGCGCTTAGGGGCTGCGTAACCTGACAGAAGGTATAGTAGATAGAAAAGGAGAAATTGCTTTTTTTCTAGGTGTCCCCTCACTCACCAGGGTTGCCCCTTGGTGACATGCTTCATCATTGGGGCCATCCCAGTCCTCTACGGCCTGGGGCGTGCTGCGACTTGTGAATTACGTAGGAGCACTTACAAATGACTATGTGTGGTGCAGATGTGATAGTGGAGTGGACTAAGTGATGTGTTAAGGGATCAATTTAGAAGCCTAGAGAGAGCCAAGAAATGCAGTCACAGTCAGAGAAAAAGGCAAGGGATACTGTATCTATGTGGTTGTAGTGGTCCTGTTGGAAGTGGTAAGTAAGTTGCCTGCAGAAAAAAAATACTCCTATTAGCGGCACTCCTCCATTGCAGCCGACGCTTCGTCCATCGATGTTGGTCACCAGAAGACACCCTGTAAAAAAAAGCACAGCATAGACAAACAATTGAACATAAACAATTCTTTGGGTACAAACCTATCCATCAATCTTTGAAAGTGCATGCACTACTGCATGCATGTCAGTGAAAAGTAAGTAGTACATTCGACAACTGTGGAAGAAAGAATGCAACAGTAAAGGGCCTATGTGTAAATTATTGATAACGATATTCAACATAAGGTCTCTGTAGCCAGATACCCGAGAGCCTTGCTGGTCACTATAAATCCATTCACAACAACACTCAGTGGGGTTGGTCTGGAAGGTATAGTAGATAGAAAAGGAGAAATTGCTTTTTTTCTAGGTGTCCCCTCACTCACCAGGGTTGCCCCTTGGTGGCATGCTTCATCATTGGGGCCATCCCAGTCCTCTACGGCCTGGGGCGTGCTGCGACTTGCGAATTACGTAGGAGCACTTACAAATGACTATGTGTGGTGCAGATGTGATAGTGGAGTGGACTAAGTGATGTGTTAAGGGATCAATGTAGAAGCCGAGAGAGAGCCAAGAAATGCAGTCACAGTCAGAGAAAAAGGCAAGGGATACTGTATCTATGTGGTTGTAGTGGTCCTGTTGGAAGTGGTAAGTAAGTTGCCTGCAGAAAAAAAATCCTCCTATTAGCGGCACTCCTCCATTGCAGCCGACGCTTCGTCCATCGATGTTGGTCACCAGAAGACACCCTGTCCACTGCCTGCCTGATGCTGAATTGTGGCTCGCTACTGTGAAGCCTGACTCCATCCTTTTTTCCCCATTGCAGAGACTGAAACCCGGCCTGTAATTATTCAACGAAAAACAGGAAGTGATATAATATTACAACACCACTGATAAATAAATATAAGGTATGTAGGCTGTGGAGTGCAAAAAGTCACAATTTGATTTTCCTAGTAGACAGTACAATATTTTTGAAAGTGCGTACTCTGAGTCACCTTTTGAAGGATAAATAAGTATGGGCAAATTAATGTAGCGGATCTTGCCCCTCAAGCTAGGTGTACTGTAAACTGTGTTTTAGAACAAAATTAGATCTTCCTAGCAGTGCTCCCACCCAGACCCTTACTAAAGCCGGTCGCAAAAATGTAGAAGACCCCCAATCAAATCTCAAAAAACGAGGCCTAGCAGAAAACTGGTGACAAAACTTACTTTGAAAGTAAAAGTAGGCCGAAGTACCCCCTTCCTAATTACCCATTACCCACCGTGGATTGCATTCAAACCACTTGCAAGCAACCAAGCAAAAGTAGCCATAGCCAGCATCGCTCCAAGACTCGAAATCCCCCCCACTCAAACACATGCAATAGAAATACTGCTAACCCTAACGAACCCTAAGTTAAGAATAGTGGCAAAGGCTTTCTTTAACTATGCCAAATCCCCCCTTTCCCACCATGGATTTTCTTCAAATGACTTGCAACCAAAATTACACATTCTCACGAGTGCTCTAAGACCCCAGAACTCAGTTGGAAAAATCTAGAACACCCCGAAACACATGCAATCCTGCTGCTAGGGCTAACCCTAACGAACCCTAAGTTACAAAAAGTGCCAAAACTAAAGGCTTTTCCGCGCGGATTTTGTCCCAACCACTTCTACCCGGTATTAGACCTTCCCAGGAATGCCCCAAGACCCGTCAACCCAACCGCCAAGAAGCATAACACCCCCAAACAGGCCAAAAGCAAAATCTCATACTTGCAATATTTCTGGGCCTTCGGTCCAAACGCGCTGCGTAGCTAGGCCATAAGTCGGGGTTGGCACGACGGATTTCCTGAAAAGCAAATGCAATCAAGATTAGAGTGTCCCAGCAGTGCTCCCAGACCACGAAACTCACCCACAAACACCAGGAAGCCCCCCAAACAGGCCCCCGAAAACGCTACATAGAGCAAAATGTCAGAAATAGCCAAAAAAAAAATCGGCCTGGATTTTGTCCCAACCACTTCTACCCGGTATTAGACCTTCCCAGGAATGCCCCAAGACCCGTCAACCCACCCGCCAAGAAGCATAACACCCCCAAACAGGCCAAAAGCAAAATCTCATACTTGCAATATTTCTGGGCCTTCGGTCCAAACGCGCTGCGTAGCTAGGCCATAAGTCGGGGTTGGCACGACGGATTTCCTGAAAAGCAAATGCAATCAAGATTAGAGTGTCCCAGCAATGCTCCCAGACCACGAAACTCACCCACAAACAGACGGAACCCACCCTAAGAGCACCTCAAAGGCAAGCAAGTCATCAAAAACACAAAAAAAATTCCGCCTGGGATTTGGTCCAAAACACTTTTATCCGGTATTAGAGCTTCCCAGCAATGGCCCCAGAGCCGTCAACCCAGGAGAAAACGAGTAGAAGACCCCCAAACAGCCAAAGAGCAAAAGTACAAAAATGGGGACTTAGTCAATTTTTCACAAATTTCCCAAATCACTCTGCGCGCGCTCTGCAGCTAGGCCCTAAGTCCCCTCTGCCACCATGGATTTGCTTCAAACCTCTTGCAAAGTAAAGTATATATAGCCAGCAGTGCTCCCAGACCACGAAACTCACCCACAAACACCAGGAAGCCCCCCAAACAGGCCCCCGAAAACGCTACATAGAGCAAAATGTCAGAAATAGCCAAAAAAAATCGGCCTGGATTTTGTCCCAACCACTTCTACCCGGTATTAGACCTTCCCAGGAATGCCCCAAGACCCGTCAACCCACCCGCCAAGAAGCATAACACCCCCAAACAGGCCAAAAGCAAAATCTCATACTTGCAATATTTCTGGGCCTTCGGTCCAAACGCACTGCGTAGCTAGGCCATAAGTCGGGGTTGGCACGACGGATTTCCTGAAAAGCAAATGCAATCAAGATTAGAGTGTCCCAGCAGTGCTCCCAGACCACGAAACTCACCCACAAACACCAGGAAGCCCCCCAAACAGGCCCCCGAAAACGCTACATAGAGCAAAATGTCAGAAATAGCAAAAAAAAATATCGGCCTGGATTTTGTCCCAACCACTTCTACCCGGTATTAGACCTTCCCAGGAATGCCCCAAGACCCGTCAACCCACCCGCCAAGAAGCATAACACCCCCAAACAGGCCAAAAGCAAAATCTCATACTTGCAATATTTCTGGGCCTTCGGTCCAAACGCACTGCATAGCTAGGCCATAAGTCGGGGTTGGCACGACGGATTTCCTGAAAAGCAAATGCAATCAAGATTAGAGTGTCCCAGCAGTGCTCCCAGACCACGAAACTCACCCACAAACACCAGGAAGCCCCCCAAACAGGCCCCCGAAAACGCTACATAGAGCAAAATGTCAGAAATAGCAAAAAAAAATATCGGCCTGGATTTTGTCCCAACCACTTCTACCCGGTATTAGACCTTCCCAGGAATGCCCCAAGACCCGTCAACCCACCCGCCAAGAAGCATAACACCCCCAAACAGGCCAAAAGCAAAATCTCATACTTGCAATATTTCTGGGCCTTCGGTCCAAATGCGCTGCGTAGCTAGGCCATAAGTCGGGGTTGGCACGACGGATTTCCTGAAAAGCAAATGCAATCAAGATTAGAGTGTCCCAGCAATGCTCCCAGACCACGAAACTCACCCACAAACCGACGGAACCCACCCTAAGAGCACCTCAAAGGCAAGCAAGTCATCAAAAACACAAAAAAAATTCCGCCTGGGATTTGGTCCAAAACACTTTTATCCGGTATTAGAGCTTCCCAGCAATGGCCCCAGAGCCGTCAACCCAGGAGAAAACGAGTAGAAGACCCCCAAACAGCCAAAGAGCAAAAGTACAAAAATGGGGACTTAGTCAATTTTTCACAAATTTCCCAAATCACTCTGCGCGCGCTCTGCAGCTAGGCCCTAAGTCCCCTCTGCCACCATGGATTTGCTTCAAACCTCTTGCAAAGTAAAGTATATATAGCCAGCAGTGCTCCCAGACCACGAAACTCACCCACAAACACCAGGAAGCCCCCCAAACAGGCCCCCGAAAACGCTACATAGAGCAAAATGTCAGAAATAGCCAAAAAAAATCGGCCTGGATTTTGTCCCAACCACTTCTACCCGGTATTAGACCTTCCCAGGAATGCCCCAAGACCCGTCAACCCACCCGCCAAGAAGCATAACACCCCCAAACAGGCCAAAAGCAAAATCTCATACTTGCAATATTTCTGGGCCTTCGGTCCAAACGCACTGCGTAGCTAGGCCATAAGTCGGGGTTGGCACGACGGATTTCCTGAAAAGCAAATGCAATCAAGATTAGAGTGTCCCAGCAGTGCTCCCAGACCACGAAACTCACCCACAAACACCAGGAAGCCCCCCAAACAGGCCCCCGAAAACGCTACATAGAGCAAAATGTCAGAAATAGCAAAAAAAAATATCGGCCTGGATTTTGTCCCAACCACTTCTACCCGGTATTAGACCTTCCCAGGAATGCCCCAAGACCCGTCAACCCACCCGCCAAGAAGCATAACACCCCCAAACAGGCCAAAAGCAAAATCTCATACTTGCAATATTTCTGGGCCTTCGGTCCAAACGCACTGCATAGCTAGGCCATAAGTCGGGGTTGGCACGACGGATTTCCTGAAAAGCAAATGCAATCAAGATTAGAGTGTCCCAGCAGTGCTCCCAGACCACGAAACTCACCCACAAACACCAGGAAGCCCCCCAAACAGGCCCCCGAAAACGCTACATAGAGCAAAATGTCAGAAATAGCAAAAAAAAATATCGGCCTGGATTTTGTCCCAACCACTTCTACCCGGTATTAGACCTTCCCAGGAATGCCCCAAGACCCGTCAACCCACCCGCCAAGAAGCATAACACCCCCAAACAGGCCAAAAGCAAAATCTCATACTTGCAATATTTCTGGGCCTTCGGTCCAAACGCACTGCATAGCTAGGCCATAAGTCGGGGTTGCCACGACGGATTTCCTGAAAAGCAAATGCAATCAAGATTAGAGTGTCCCAGCAGTGCTCCCAGACCACGAAACTCACCCACAAACACCAGGAAGGCCCCCAAACAGGACCCCCGAAAACGCTACATAGAGCAAAATGTCAGAAATAGCCACAAAACAAAATCGGCCTGGATTTTGTCCCAACCACTTCTACCCGGTATTAGACCTTCCCAGGAATGCCCCAAGACCCGGCAACCCACCCGCCAAGAAGCATAACACCCCCAAACAGGCCAAAAGCAAAATCTCATACTTGCAATATTTCTGGGCCTTCGGTCCAAACGCGCTGCGTAGCTAGGCCATAAGTCGGGGTTGGCACGACGGATTTCCTGAAAAGCAAATGCAATCAAGATTAGAGTGTCCCAGCAATGCTCCCAGACCACGAAACTCACCCACAAACAGACGGAACCCACCCTAAGAGCACCTCAAAGGCAAGCAAGTCATCAAAAACACAAAAAAAATTCCGCCTGGGATTTGGTCCAAAACACTTTTATCCGGTATTAGAGCTTCCCAGCAATGGCCCCAGAGCCGTCAACCCAGGAGAAAACGAGTAGAAGACCCCCAAACAGCCAAAGAGCAAAAGTACAAAAATGGGGACTTAGTCAATTTTTCACAAATTTCCCAAATCACTCTGCGCGCGCTCTGCAGCTAGGCCCTAAGTCCCCTCTGCCACCATGGATTTGCTTCAAACCTCTTGCAAAGTAAAGTATATATAGCCAGCAGTGCTCCCAGACCACGAAACTCACCCACAAACACCAGGAAGCCCCCCAAACAGGCCCCCGAAAACGCTACATAGAGCAAAATGTCAGAAATAGCCAAAAAAAATCGGCCTGGATTTTGTCCCAACCACTTCTACCCGGTATTAGACCTTCCCAGGAATGCCCCAAGACCCGTCAACCCACCCGCCAAGAAGCATAACACCCCCAAACAGGCCAAAAGCAAAATCTCATACTTGCAATATTTCTGGGCCTTCGGTCCAAACGCACTGCGTAGCTAGGCCATAAGTCGGGGTTGGCACGACGGATTTCCTGAAAAGCAAATGCAATCAAGATTAGAGTGTCCCAGCAGTGCTCCCAGACCACGAAACTCACCCACAAACACCAGGAAGCCCCCCAAACAGGCCCCCGAAAACGCTACATAGAGCAAAATGTCAGAAATAGCAAAAAAAAATATCGGCCTGGATTTTGTCCCAACCACTTCTACCCGGTATTAGACCTTCCCAGGAATGCCCCAAGACCCGTCAACCCACCCGCCAAGAAGCATAACACCCCCAAACAGGCCAAAAGCAAAATCTCATACTTGCAATATTTCTGGGCCTTCGGTCCAAACGCACTGCATAGCTAGGCCATAAGTCGGGGTTGGCACGACGGATTTCCTGAAAAGCAAATGCAATCAAGATTAGAGTGTCCCAGCAGTGCTCCCAGACCACGAAACTCACCCACAAACACCAGGAAGTCCCCCAAACAGGCCCCCGAAAACGCTACATAGAGCAAAATGTCAGAAATAGCAAAAAAAATATATCGGCCTGGATTTTGTCCCAACCACTTCTACCCGGTATTAGACCTTCCCAGGAATGCCCCAAGACCCGTCAACCCACCCGCCAAGAAGCATAACACCCCCAAACAGGCCAAAAGCAAAATCTCATACTTGCAATATTTCTGGGCCTTCGGTCCAAACGCACTGCATAGCTAGGCCATAAGTCGGGGTTGCCACGACGGATTTCCTGAAAAGCAAATGCACTCAAGATTAGAGTGTCCCAGCAGTGCTCCCAGACCACGAAACTCACCCACAAACACCAGGAAGCCCCCCAAACAGGACCCCCGAAAACGCTACATAGAGCAAAATGTCAGAAATAGCCACAAAAAAAATCGGCCTGGATTTTGTCCCAACCACTTCTACCCGGTATTAGACCTTCCCAGGAATGCCCCAAGACCCGGCAACCCACCCGCCAAGAAGCATAACACCCCCAAACAGGCCAAAAGCAAAATCTCATACTTGCAATATTTCTGGGCCTTCGGTCCAAACGCGCTGCGTAGCTAGGCCATAAGTCGGGGTTGGCACGACGGATTTCCTGAAAAGCAAATGCAATCAAGATTAGAGTGTCCCAGCAATGCTCCCAGACCACGAAACTCACCCACAAACAGACGGAACCCCCCCTAAGAGCACCTCAAAGGCAAGCAAGTCATCAAAAACACAAAAAATTTTCCGCCTCGGATTTGGTCCAAACCACTTTTAGTGCTTCCCAGCAATGGCCCCAGACCCGTCAACTCACCTGCAAAGAGGTAGAACAACACCCCCACAAGTGCTGAGTCTTTCTTCATTGGGAGTAAACCAGCCCTCTGCTTTGATGGAAATAGGAGTCTGGAGGAGGAGGATAGAGGAGCATGTTCTTCTGAACTTGTGAACCTGAGGAATGCAGACTGCGGCACCTTCAAATAAATTAGCAAACAAGTGAAGACAGTTCTGCTGATGGGCTTGTTTTTGTGATTATCTGATTAAAGTTTGAATTATATTAACTGTGCACAACAAAGAAAGACAGACACACAGGAATAAAAGTGAATAAGGATGAAAAAGAAAGTTATTGATTCGTTGTCTCATTTTCAGGGCTCGAAGTCGGTATCACGGTCCAGGAATAAGAATAAGGCTTCGTCATCATACTCTGCGAATTCAGGCAGGGAGAGCTCAGTGTCACCTGACAGAGTAGAAATTCCCTCATCTATGTTGCTGGCCACCTCCTCTTCATCCGGCACGCTCTCTCGTACTCTGAAATCTGGTGGTATGAGGTGCTGATTCATCTTGATCATTGTTAACCTCTCCACATTTTTGGGCGAGAGGCGGCTCCGTTTGGGAGTTACAATCCCACCAGCCGCACTGAAAACCCGTTCAGAAGACACGCTTGCGAGTGGGCAAGACAAGTAGTTTAAAGCCAGGTTGGTGAGCTGTGGCCACAATTCTTTTTTCCCATGCCAATACGCCAATGGGTCAGAATTAACATAGACCTCTGTTGAGTCATTCAGATAGTCCTTCACCATCGACTCAAGGTCCTCATCCAAGGTTCCTCCACTTTGCTTAGCTCTTGCTGTGCCTCTGACCTTTTGAGAACCAAACCCACGCAGAGCTAGCCAATCCTCTTCAGCCTCCAATGTTTCTGTTGTCTTTCGTGCAGATGATCCGGTTGCCGGTGTCTTTAACGGCTGAGAGGTCACTTGTGCCACAGCCACAGGTGCAGAAGTGGATTGTTTTGACTGGGGATGGCCTGCTGATGTACTGCCATTTCCTTCAATTTCCAGCCGTTCTGTTTCAAACTTCTTGGCTGACAAGGCTAGCCAACGTTTGTACTTTAGAACATGTTCATCATCAAAAGGAAAGAATGCTTGGCCTGCCAGCGCCTTTTTGTAGCGTGGATCCAGAATAGTAGCACAAATGTAATGCTGTTCTGAGTGGATCTTTTTAAGACGTTCATCACCTTGTAGGAGCTCTAATAATTGCTCGGCCAGAAGCAAAGAGTCTTGGTTTTTATC
The DNA here is from genome assembly GCF_964263255.1 of Lissotriton vulgaris. Classification (NCBI taxonomy): domain Eukaryota; kingdom Metazoa; phylum Chordata; class Amphibia; order Caudata; family Salamandridae; genus Lissotriton; species Lissotriton vulgaris. The sequence goes on from NC_141699.1 coordinate 284,468,984, forward strand.
TTTTCTAAACACAGAACACACCTCCTTCAGTTGGTCCTCCAGCATGTACAACAATGGGATAGCTTTTCCCAAATTAGAGTCCTCCTTGCTGACTGCACGCGTGAAGAACTCAAAAGGACGAAGCATGCGTGTCAGGCTTTCAACTATGTTCCATTGCGGCCCACCCATCCTCAGCTCCTCTGCACCCTCTTTAAGGAAATATTGATCGAGTTCCGTATACTGCTCATACAGACGCTCAAGCATGTAGAAGGTTGAGTTCCAACGTGTTACCACCTCCTGGATGAGTGCTTTCACTGGCATTTGATGTTGATATAGCAGGCTCCTCAGCTGCTTCCGGGCCTTAAAAGAATGGCTGAAATGCTTGCACATTTTTCGGCAGGTGTCCAATACACCGTACGCTGCACTGCCTTTATTACCCAAGAATTTTTGGACAACCAGGTTTATACAGTGCGCCAAACACGGCACTCTGAAATAGTAACCGTCCCTCATGGCCTTAACTATATTGGAGCCATTGTCCGTGGAAACATAACCAACCTTGCGTTTTAGTGGGGACAGACAGTTAAGGACCTTTGTGTTAAAGACATCCAAAATGTTTTCTGCTGTGTGACGTTTCTCCAAACCAAACATGGCTAGTGTTGCATGTTTCCGAGCACCTTTAAAAACAATGTTAGTGTCAACACCTGAGTTTAGCTTTGCTTTAGCCCCTGAAAAAGAGACCCAGTGTGCAGTGATGCACATGTAATCAGCGCCTGCGCCACTGGTCCACATGTCTGTTGTCAGATGTATAGTGTGAACAGCACTCTTCTGCAAAGCTGCCCCAATCACCTTCAGTGTATGCAGAAACAATTCCCAACTGGTATCACGTAGAGACAGTTTTAGTTGTAGTATGCCGTAGGCATTACAGAGAAACAGAAAACAAGGAGTCAATAAAGTTTGAAATAGTGGTATTATTCACCAAGTAACAGCAGGGGAAAAGGTTTTCTTATAAAAATACAGTTTAGACAGCACTGTAGAGATCAGATCTTATGACAACCCAGTGGCACTTGGTGCAAAGTGCTATATACAATTGGTGAGGTGCAGGTGCAAGTGCTTTTAAAAACAGCATTGGTGACGCATTACTGACAATATATACATCAATTCCAGGCTCCGGAAAACAAGTTACAATCACTTGGAAAAACAATTGTTCCTATGGGAGCATTGAAAAGTGGTAAGCGACAATTGATTCAGGCTGTAAGGTGACCTTACAGCCTGAATCAATTGTCGCTTACCACTGCACCTGCACCTCACCAATTGTATATAGCACTTTGCACCAAGTGCCACTGGGTTGTCATAAGATCTGATCTCTACAGTGCTGTCTAAACTGTATTTTTATAAGAAAACCTTTTCCCCTGCTGTTACTTGGTGAATAATACCACTATTTCAAACTTTATTGACTCCTTGTTTTCTGTTTCTCTGTAATGCCTACGGCATACAACAACTAAAACTGTCTCTACGTGATACCAGTTGGGAATTGTTTCTGCATACACGATACACCCATCCCAACGAGGTTTATGGGTTTTTCTCCTGTTATTTCTGCATACCAATCACCTTCAGAACATCTTCATGTAGTGCTGGAACCGCAACTCGGGCAAAATAGAACCGGCTAGGAACCTTCCATTTAGGGCAGAGCGCTGTCACTAATTCTAGAAAACCAACCCCTTCTACAAAAGAAAAAGGGAGAAGGTCCAGAGCTAGCATTTTAGCCAGCTTAGTGTTATACAGACGGGTCATTGGGTGGTTGCGTTCATATTGCGCTTCTGTAAACAACATCTTTTTAATGTTGCCCTGGACCAATGATTTACGGGATGATGATGATCTCTTCGACCCAGTTACGCTCGCTGATGAACTTTTCCGCATTGATGTCTCACTCTCTCCCACACTCTTAGTGTGGCTCCCATGGGGTGTGCTGCTGACATGGGAACTGGGTGTAAGTGAAGTGTTTGAATCGTCTTCTTCTACCTCCTCGTCATCAGCAGATGAAAAATCAACGTTTTCATTACGTGCAATTCCGGCTTTCTTGACCGCCTCTAGGTGCGGAAACCATTGGACAGCGTGCCTTCTCTCAAGATGACCTCTCTGGCCTCCGGTACCATAGTTAGAACCAAGCTTACCACGACTAACTCGAAGCTTACAAAGGCTACAAATGGCTACGTTTTCCTTTTTTGGGCAAACACTAAAGAAGTCCCAAACTGGAGACTTGAAATGTCTTCGGGGGCCGGAGGAGGCGGCGATACTGGTGGTGGTGGTCCTGCTGCTAATGCCAGATGAAGTGGAGGATGTGGATTGCCGAACTTCAGTACGTTTTGCACTTTCACCACCACGAATTGAGGTCGAGGACGAGGTGGGTACCTTCTTGCGAAGAAATATGGAAGCGGTAGGTTTTGGTGTACTACTTAACTCCAAATCTAATGATTCCATTTCCATTGCCTCCTCGCCGACATCATCATCACGCTCAGCAGCTTCTCGGGATAGGGTCAAAATGTCTCTTTGCTGCATGCCCGGTGGGGCTGCAGTGACCTTTGTGATGACTGGCTCGTCGTCATCGTGAGAGGCTTCATCACCAGCAGTATCTGTCACTTCTTGTTGAGCCTCATCACACTCCATAGGTTTGAGTTTTTGGACGACCTTCCTTTTACGCTTAGGTACCGGTGTCAGATCATGGTGTGCCTCACTGTCAGACCGCAGTTGTGGTTCCCAAGACGGATCACTTGCATCAGAAGGAGGTGGGCTTGAAGAAGATGTAGACACCCCCCTTGATCTTTTCCTTGCTAGGGATGTGGAAGACAATGAATGATCATCAGGAGGAGTGGCTTCCAATGATACCTCGGCTTCATTGTCGATTTCCTGATGTGCCCCTACTTCGGGAGGAACAACTATTGTGGGCACTTGTGAACCTCCATGCACCTTTGCTTGCGCATCTCCTTTTGCTGCCTCTCCTTCCACATGTACTTGGGCGTGTACTTGCACATGGTGTTGTTGTTGCGGCTGTGGTTGTTCAACACTTGTCAGATGAGTTACAACAACCTGTGTTGATTCAGGGACATTGCTGCTACTTTCTTGCGATGAGCCAACATCACTGGTCGATGGTGATTGGAGAAGTACACTGACTGCCTCTGAAGCACTCAAGGGCTTTGACTTAAGTTGGCGTGGTGGTGGAGGCACTGAACCCAATGGAGCAGGGGTGCTGCTCCCAGCTTGGTCCCCAGCAGAACCTGCTGCAGCAGGCGTACTTTTTTTTTTGCTCCCAAAAAACGTGGCGGGTGGCACACCAGCCTCCTTGGTAACTTGCTTCTTCTGCTCCTTACTAGCAACTTTCTTGCTAGAGGAGCTACGGAGAACTTTCTTTGGGGGCGGGGCCATCTTCTTCAGAGCAGGTCAGACAGCAGGCCGCAGTTGCACGAATTGTAGAGTTGTCTGAGGCCAGACGTGACGTCGCGTGACGTTATGCTGCACACACACACCGCTGCAGGACTTCTTCCTGGCACTGGTGGTTCTCTTGAGTCTTGTGCACCTAAAAAAAATGGAAGACAGAGGAACATCAGTTCAGTTATAGAGCACAAAAAAAATCGAAAAACACTGCAAAATCAGCACAATCCCAATCCATCCATGCCCTCCATAATGTTTAAATTCAAGACAACGCACAGAAAGACTAGGCCCATGCAAGACTCACTAGTACCCCTGGGCATAAATAAAGGTTGAAAAGTAGGCAAAATGGTTGGAGGCCTAACAACAAAGCCTGCATTCAAAATGGCCACTTGCCTCCTAGCACATGGCCAGGGCCTGCCTGTACCAGCACTCAAAATGGCCCCCACCCACATGGCCTGTCCCCATGAACACCCCCAAAAATCGAAAAACACTGCAAAATCAGCACAATCCCATTCCATCCATGCCCTCCATGATGTTTAAATTCAAGACACCCCACAGAAAGACTAGGCCCATGCACCACTCACTACCCCTGGTCAAGGCCCCAACAACAGGTCAAAAATCGAAAAACACAGAAAAATCAGCACAATCCCATTCAATCCATGCCCTCCATGATGTTTAAGTTGAAGACAGCCCACAGAAAGACTAGGCCCATGCTAGACTCAAATACCCCTGGTGAAAAGGCCACAAGTACAGGCCCAAAAAACGAAAATCACTGAAAAATCTGCACAATCCCATTCCATCCATGGCCTCCATGATGTTTAAATTCAAGACAACCCACAGAAAGACTAGGCCCATGCAAGACTCACTACCCCTGGGCATAAATAAAGGTTGAAAAGTAGGCAAAATGGTTGGAGGCCTAACAACAAAGCCTGCATTCAAAATGGCCACTTGCCTGCCAGTGCCAGCACATGGCCAGTGCCTGTAGCTGCACTCAAAATGGCCACCAGCCACATGGCATGTCCCTCCCCATGAACACCCCCAAAAATCGAAAAACACTGAAAAATCTGCACAATCCCATTCCATCCATGCCCTCCATGATGTTTAAATTCAAGACAACCCACAGAAAGACTAGGCCCATGCAAGACTCACTACCCCTGGGCATAAATAAAGGTTGAAAAGTAGGCAAAATGGTTGGAGGCCTAACAACAAAGCCTGCATTCAAAATGGCCACTTGCCTCCTAGCACATGGCCAGGGCCTGCCTGTACCAGCACTCAAAATGGCCCCCACCCACATGGCCTGTCCCCATGAACACCCCCAAAAATCGAAAAACACTGCAAAATCAGCACAATCCCATTCCATCCATGCCCTATATGATGTTTAAATTCAAGACACCCCACAGAAAGACTAGGCCCATGCACCACTCACTACCCCTGGTCAAGGCCCCAACAACAGGTCAAAAATCGAAAACCACAGAAAAATCAGCACAATCCCATTACATCCATGGCCTCCATGATGTTTAAATTCAAGACAACCCACAGAAAGACTAGGCCCATGCAAGACTCACTACCCCTGGGCATAAATAAAGGTTGAAAAGTAGGCAAAATGGTTGGAGGCCTAACAACAAAGCCTGCATTCAAAATGGCCACTTGCCTGCCAGCACATGGCCAGTGCCTGTAGCTGCACTCAAAATGGCCACCAGCCACATGGCATGTCCCTCCCCATGAACACCCCCAAAAATCGAAAAACACAGCAAAATCAGCACAATCCCATTCCATCCATGGCCTCCATGATGTTTAAATTCAAGACAACCCACAGAAAGACTAGGCCCATGCAAGACTCACTACCCCTGGGCATAAATAAAGGTTGAAAAGTAGGCAAAATGGTTGGAGGCCTAACAACAAAGCCTGCATTCAAAATGGCCACTTGCCTGCCAGCACATGGCCAGTGCCTGTAGCTGCACTCAAAATGGCCACCAGCCACATGGCATGTCCCTCCCCATGAACACCCCCAAAAATCGAAAAACACTGCAAAATCAGCACAATCCCATTCCATCCATGGCCTCCATGATGTTTAAATTCAAGACAACCCACAGAAAGACTAGGCCCATGCAAGACTCACTACCCCTGGGCATAAATAAAGGTTGAAAAGTAGGCAAAATGGTTGGAGGCCTAACAACAAAGCCTGCATTCAAAATGGCCACTTGCCTGCCAGCACATGGCCAGTGCCTGTAGCTGCACTCAAAATGGCCACCAGCCACATGGCATGTCCCTCCCCATGAACACCCCCAAAAATCGAAAAACACTGCAAAATCAGCACAATCCCATTCCATCCATGCCCTCCATGATGTTAAAGTTCAAGACAGCCCACAGAAAGACTAGGCCCATGCACCACTCACTACCCCTGGTCAAGGCCCCAACAACAGGTCAAAAATCGAAAAACACAGAAAAATCAGCACAATCCCATTCCATCCATGCCCTCCATGATGTTTAAATTCAAGACACCCCACAGAAAGACTAGGCCCATGCAACACTCACTACCCCTGGTGAAAAGGCCACAAGTACAGCCCAAAAAAACGAAAATCACTGAAAAATAAGCACAATCCCAAGCCATCCAGCCCCTCCATGATGTTTAAATTCAAGACACCCCACAGAAAGACTCAGTCCACCCACCACTGAGTACCCCTGGGCAAAAGGCCCCAAAACAGCCCAAAAATCGAAAATTCCAAAATTTTAATTGCAGCAACTGTATTGCCCCAAACAAACTTACTTGTAAAATTTCTAATCCAACAGTGATCCAAAGAAAGTCAAAAAGGCCTCAAATCCAAATATCCAGCAGCATCCACAAAAAGTAATCCTTCCAGCTCCAGACCCAAATGAAAAGTGACCAGGAGATGGACAAAGCACTGGGAGGAGCCTGCTGAACAGGAACAGGAAGTTGAAGACTGTGGGGCACTTCCTTCCTCCCACCCCCCTGCCCCCCTCCCCAAAATGGACTCCTCGCTAAAAAAGTGCAGGCAAATGTCAAACTAAGGAGTTATTCAGATAAAAATCATCATTTCTAGAAGGTTTATGCTGCTTGCTGGTGGATTTCTTGTGCAGAATTGCAAATTTATATTTTCGCTCGCCGCATCTCAAATCTCGCAATTGCGAAGTACCGCGAGACGTGATCTCGCCGTACTCGCGTTGACAAACTATCGCTGGCAAGCCGCGATGACGTAATCGCGCTCGCCAATTCCCGCGGGATCACACAGCAAGATCCAAAATGGCGCAGCACTCGCAAACTATCGAAAAAAACAACTCGGCAAACGATGATAAACGCCGCGCGCCGCAAAAATTGTATCACCAACGCCGCGCGCCGCCAAAAAAATCCGCTGCGTGCGAATTTGCGGATTTTGCGGGAAATCCGCAAATCTCGCGGATTGCGGATTTCCCGAAAAACCGCAAAATCCGCGAGCGTAACGGATTTTCCGCCCATGGGAGGGGGGAGCTGGGCACAGCCCCACTTACATTTAAATAGGCTGTGTACTGCCTGCACACAAAGAGCTGCATACTCCATGTAGTTAGTCTTGAGCTAGGGCAAGGAAGGCAGGGCACATGTGCACTTGAAAAGCATGCCTCTAGAAGCTTATTTTCACGTCAAAGGTACAACTGTGAATAAATACTGGACCTCAGATACCAACTCTTCAGTACACTTCTGGACCTGTGGTTATACCCTGCCAGGGAGAAGGACTGCTGTGCTGTTGAAAGGACTACCACTCTGGTCGACTGCTGCTCTGAAGGAACTGAAGGAACTGCTGACCTGCAGTGCTGATCTGCTGCCCTCTTACCTAGGCGAGAAGGACTGGACCTGAATCTCTTAAACCCAGAGGGACTGCCAGGGCTTGTTGGCTGGCCTCCTGATCTGAAGCCACAGGGATACAACAACCTTTCACCTGCTCCTGGACTCTGCCATCTGTGAGTCTACTCTGCCAAGTTGTGCCCCACGTCCTAGACACTTGGAAGTAGGCTTAAGGTGCTCAACCAGCCTCTGGGGACCCAGCAGAACTGATTCATCTTCTCTGCTGCATGGTGCACCACTGAGCAGAGCCGACGCATCGCTGCTGTTGCGTGGATCAGTATCACTGCAAAGACCTGAATCGTCTTGACAACCCATAACCTCTTCGGAACCGCTGATGCTCGATGCATCCTCGGTGCCAGCCATTGCATTCCTTGCTGAAGGCAGCCTCTATGACGATGCCGGACTCACAGCCATGCAGTGCCTCGGAACCAACGCCTAGCCTTGACTGCATAATGCATACTTGACACCTGACTTCACAACACTTCACAGACTAGCATTTAATGTACTTTGCTCAGCAGGCCTAACTGGGTCCCTGTAGCTATCCCGTGCTCCATCGTGGTTGGCAATAAATTTGTTGCAGTAGAGCACGACCAGATATCCACAGTTGGAGATTTGTGGTTTTTGGCACTATTTTCACTAAAATCTTTTAAACTGCATATCTGTGGATCTACTGATTGGATTTATGTTTGAATCCTGATGTACTTATTAAGAATAACTCTATTTTTCTAACTTGATGTGTGATCTTTTTTGTGTGGTGTTTTTCACTTTATTACTTTTGGAAATATTGCAAAAATACTTTACACACTGCCTCGAAGTTAAGCTTGACTGCTATGTGTCAATCTACCAGAGGGTTCAGCACAGGCTAATGTATGGTTGGCTTGTACCTCACCCTGAGAAGGATTATGGTTGCTGCGTGGCAAGGGCCCGCACCCCAATCAACCATCCGCCCGATTTCTTATATCCTCCTTCTAGTCAGATCTGCCTCCAACGACCTCTCTGACCACACTCATTCTTATGCAAATCTCTCATTAAGTTAGATCCAACACTCCCTCTGATGCACATAGCACCCTCTTCGTGAGACGCCCTGCCTACCTGAGATCCCTCTATGACCGACAGGCTTCTCTCCATATGATGCACCTCTTTACCTTTCTGTCAGATATTCCGTCGTCTAATCCTTTCCATCCTTGCTCGATCTCTCGTCCTCTGATTCACATCTCTCCCTCTTTGTCATGCTCTCTTAACGTGAGGCTCTCTCTCGCTCACTGTCGGGCTTCTGGCATGCTGATGGATATGTTCACCTTAATGCGAAAAACCGAAGCAGCGAAATACTCAAAGATTCCCTGCTTTTTTCCATTTTTCTTTCATTCACATTACTTAAGTACTTTCTGGCTTCTGAGAAGGGTCACAGAAGTCCTAGACATCAGCTGTTCAAGGGAGCTGCCAGCTCATCAGTGATGTTGTCTGTTCAGGTGGGATTTGTTGACGAGACCCTCATTTCAAATGGTGAATGTTCGAAAAGGAATCGTGCACCTACCTGTGGGACGATGAACGCTTTCAATGCGTGGTCCTAGCATTTGTGTCAATGATGAAAGATGGCTTCACAGCCAAAAAATGGTGGTGGCCATGCAAAGGTGGTTTTCTGGCTCATGACGTGCTGCTTGCTTATCATTCAATCATGCTGCCATTCAGTTGTCCAAACTATCATGGCTGATGCCAAGACTGCCCCAAATTGTCAGGCTGCTCTTTTAATCAGCTCCTTTGATTCAGATTCCATTTTGTCAAGGTCCTTCCCTGCAACTCTACTGTAGGTTTTCAAATCTTGCAAAGCTTCAGTCCAGTAAGCTGCACTCTGTGCTTGAGTCATGCACGCTCCAGTCCTGCATGTTACAGCATTGCAATATTCAGCAGAAGCATGTGCATATCATTAGTCTTCTCGATACTCATTGCCACTACTTTCCTGAGGGCACCCTTTTGTGTCCCATTTTACTACTAGGACTGATAATGAAGCTTCTGGATGATGTTGCATTTACTGCAGAACGTCTCAGAAAGAGGTGAATGATAGAGCCCTGCCTGATTGATAGTCGAATCCACGACCCTTTTCTACATTGAGAAACTCTTGTCTAGATGATTGTTACCTGGCTATCTGATTGTTGGCTGAATTAGACATTTGAGGTCATATTCACAAGCCCTTATCACCACAGGAACGTAAATTTTTATGACGTTCCTGTGGCGATGGCGGCTTCGCCTTTAATTACAAGGCCTCGTAAATAAGGCCCCCTTTCATGCTACACTTAGCGTGAAAGGGGCGGGCAATGGGTGTTGTGGTGAATGTTCCACTGCAACACCCACTCATTTTGAAGCTGTCCCCTTTTTACAAGTGTGACGTAAATAGGAGGCAGCACCAAAATTAAGACCAGGGAAAACCTGGTCTTAACATGGTGAAACGAGGAGAAATGTTTTTTTTTCTCCTGGTTTATGCTGTTTCTGGGTGTGTTGTATTGTGAAGCACACATGGAAACAGCAAAACACCATGAATACAGGTTTATGTGCAGGAAGGTGTCCCTTCCTGCACATAAACAATCATTATAAAAATGCAGATTTGCCAATTCTATGTGCGCTGCACAATGTAGTACACTTAGAAGTTACAATTCGCCATTCTGGATTGTTTACGTGCTGGAAGGGACATCTTCCTGCACATAAGCAATCATTCTACCTAACACACTCTGGTGCAAGGGTGCCTGCATTGGTGCTAGGCAGCTAGTTTAGCAGCAGCACTAGGGGAAACACAGAGTTGTGCCACATTCTTGTGAATACATTGCATCCCTGCGTTTTGTGAATGGCAGAGCATGGCGTTAGAAATGTTTGCTTAATGTTATGTTCCCTCATTCCCTTGTACATATGTCCCTTGATGTGTTAAAATATGGGAAACAGAACCACAAGGTCAATGTTTAGCAGCATCCCCACTAAATATTCAGGATGGATCACAGCAGCCAACAGTCAATGCTCTAGAGAGACTTGCTAATGTAATTTTATATGCATGAGGCCTTTCATGGGTTACAATGCTTGTGAGCCTGCTATAGGTCAAGCGCTGTGTGATATTTTTGGGCAGGATCGGAAAGGCTTGTCAGCTTAACTACAAGGGCCAAGAAAGCTCTCTGATTCTAGAAGTAGCTCTTGGACAGTGGTTGGACATCACTTCCCCATGGCCTCTAACCTTAAGGTACAACTACTCGCCTGTGCAAGCTGCATCTCCCATACAAGAGGTGCTTTTGTGCCGCCATGGTCCGACTTGTTCTCAAGAACAAAGAGCATCCGTGTTACCCTCCTTGATAGGATAGGGTGATGCAGGACTACATGGAAATCTTAACTGAACATCCTGCAAAGGAGTTAGGTAACTTTCTGCCCTCACAGTTTGAATCTTGTATGAACCTGGTAAACATTGACTAAGGAATTTGATAGCGATAAGTCCAAGGTGCAAGGTCAAGTGCAGGGCAAAGATATAGCATTTCATTATTTTCATCTGTAGTCCTAAGTCCATGCAACAGTACTTTGAACAAATTGATGGCTCTAGTGGAACAGTGAAAGCACACTGGGGGATACAGTGTTCTACTTAATAGAAGTCCTGAAGACCAACCACTGAAGGACAAACGTCAGTGTGTGAAGAGTGAGAGAAAGGGTGACGGTAGGACAGGCATGAGGACCTACTGACATAAACTGGCACTGGGTTCCGCAAAGGAAAGACACCCAGTGCTCGCAAATAGGATGTCCAGGCAACAAATAAACAAACATGGTTTGGGGCTTCTTATTTGGCACATTTACATATTTGCACATCAGAAACCTCTTTGATATCTGGTGAGTTACACAAAGTAAGTTAACTTCAAGGACCACCTCATTTGACAGATTCAAGCTCTGCCCTTGTTAATGAGAAGACAAGAGGTTATGGTGTAATTTATTGTGAAGATATAGAAACTTCTGGTATTTGCAAATCTAGGGCCAGATATAACACTTATTCATGCAGAGCATTGCAGCAGCCGTAAATGTTGTGTTGCGTGAAAAAGAGAGAGGAGGAGAACACCATATTTACAGAAATAAGACTCTCCTTTACCTTTCGCCAGCGCTGTGATCAGCTGCTGTGCACCTCTGAGACATCTTTGCACAATGGTGCAAGAGGAGTGCCTCCTTGAGTCTAGCATACGTTTAGTACTGGAAGTGTACCCTTCCAGTACAAAATACTATGCATATTCTGACTTTAACCCTTTTTTTTCTTCTTTGTATGTGTGCAGTAAAGTGCCGCACTTGAACAAAGTCTGAAAAGGAAGGAGAAATTAAAGCAATTCTCCTTCCTTGTGCCTACTCAAAAGGGCACAGTTTTCTGAGGCTAAGCCCTGTCTACTTTTATCAGTAAATAGGCTGTAGCATCAGAAACCTTGGGTTTTTGCCAGGGAAAGCTCATGCACCACCCATGGTACGTCCCCTTGGCACTAAGTAATGCAAAGCAGCACTATGCACAGTTTGAGTTATTTGCTGTTATTTCCAGTGCTAAAAGAATTTAACGCTGGAAAATAAGTCAGCAAAAAAAAAACTTTGAGCTGATTTACGTCACTTTTGTGATGCAAATACAGCATAAAATCTTACTAAATTTCCCCCCAAGTTGTGCTTTTGCTTCTGCTAATTTAACGTTTTATTGCAAAAAGTATTTTGTATTGTACCTCCAGGCACGATACCTGGTCAGTGATACCTCTTAATTGAATTCTAAAAATGTTGAGAGTGAAGCTCTGAAACAATCTGGGTAAAACAGAGTATTTCTAATATATTTCAAAATTTCTAATAAATGTACTTGAGTCTAGTTTCTTGGAAATGTGTTACAAAACTTTAACAAATAAAACATTTAGGTACACATCCAGAAAATTGATCGGCAAATCTAATCCTCTTGAGAAAGGTGGCAGCAGAAATAGTAAGTCCTAAAATCCCCCAGGAGCCACTCAGGAATTATCATCTCCTTCAGCTAAAGAACATGGAAGGGAGCTGAGGGGGACAAGTCTTAACAACTTAGGTGCTTAATTACAAGCACCTTGCCCCACCAGTGAATCCCTTTTTGTGACGCACCGGTGGCGCATTTTGCTGCCCATATTTACAAGGACACGAAAAGCCACCCTGCATGGCTTTTCCTGTCCTCGTTAATACGGCCCCGTTACACGCAGCACTTTGCGTGAAAGGGCCATTCCATGGGTGTTGCTGCGGGTGTTCCCTTGCAACACCCATGGAACCTGACACATGTCCAGATTTACAATAAAACGTAAACCTGGAAATGCGTCTGAATGCTACGCCTCAGAGGCGTAGCAAGGCGCATCGAGGAGAAAAGTATTAATTTCTCCTCGTTTTTTTTCTTTCTATGCGTGCTGCATTCTGCAGTACACATAGAATGAGGAAATCACCTCTTATGATTGTTTATGTGCAGGAAGGTGTGCCTTCCTGCACATAACCAATCATTAAAAAAAATTAAGGGGCATATTACCAAGCAATAGCGATAATTAGCGCTATTGCTTGGTTAGAGGCAAAAATTTACAGCTGAGCTGCGGCGATTTTTATCGCAGATGAACCTTTATATTACCAAGGTTTATCGCAAATGCGATAAAAATCGGCCGCAATGCATGAATATTGCTGAAAAGTCAGCGATATTCAGGCATTACCGAGCTAATGCTCTTAGCCATGTTATCCACCTCCCATTGGATAACATGGCTAAGAACTGCTCAGGGCAGGTGTTAGCTTTTGGAGATATTCGCGCTTAGCGCGAATATCTCCAAAAGTTGGTAATAGGAGATAGCGATGTTAGCGACTGTTTCCAGTCGCTAACATCTAAATATCACTGACATGCAAAGTGGGGCCCAAGATGGTCGCTATCTCCTATTAGCTGTCGCTAACTGGTGTTAGCGACAGCTAGGTAATAGGTAGATAATTTTATCTCCTCTTTCTTGGCTTTTAAAGACAAAAAAGCGGAGATAAACCCCCTTGATAATATGCCCCTAAGTTTTACAAGTTCTATGTGTGCTAATGACCCACACATAGAAGTTGAAAATGCCATTTCAGATTGTTTATGTGCAGGAAGCAACACCTTCCTTCACATAAACAATCATCCCCGTGAAGCAGGCATCGTTCCACCATAGTGCAAGGGTGCCTCCGTCGGCACATGGTAGCTAACCGTGCACAAGTGCATGGGAGAGGAAGGGGATCTGGCATCCCTGTGTTTTGAAGGTGATGCAGCGTGGTGCAGCCAAAGTGCTTGCGGTGCCGCGTTGCGGTACTTTCTTGTAAATAAGGCCCGTGGTTTATTCCAACTCAATCTTCTTGACTCACCGTGGCATATCTCATTCCATGGCTGGATCCCAAATGGTGATATTCATCTAAATATTTGGCCTAGTCTCTTTTCAAGGGATAGTATTTGAGGGTGACTTGAAGAGCAGAATCTACCACCTAGTCTCTGGCCAATCTCGTTAAGACAAACCAAGCTAGCTATGCACAGATGAAAGAATCATATCAAAGTCCAAGGGGGTTTCAGAGACTAACCTTTAAGCATCAGTCTCCAAATTCAAAAGAAAGAAGAATGCTATGTAAGGAAGGGGAGGAGGATCAGTGAGTCATCAGGCACCATCTCTTCAATCTTTCCCTACTTTCCCTCAGCCCATAACTTTTGACAGAAAGCGATCAAGGAGAATTGAAAGGGTCAGGTTCTGGCTGCTTACCAGACCTATTCGCAAGATACATATGAACATAATTGAGTTGGGTGAGCCACTGAAATTTCGAGCCAGGCGCAAGCCTGAAGCCTGGCTCTGACTCATCTCGAGGCCCTGTTGGAGTTCATGTTGGACCCTCGAGCCCATAAGGAGTAGAGGGTTCATATGGCTCCTGCCTGCCACCAAGTCTCTACCCAGGATGTGGTGCTAGGCCAGAGATGCTGACTTAGGAGGGGAGGAGCCAGGTTCAAGTCTTGGCTTCAGCTCAACATCCTGGGATTCTGGGCAAACCACTGAATCTCCAACACCTAAAAATGAATGTGACCTTGTGTAATGTAGCCGCTGCTCATGTAAATCGTTCCAATACCTTTAGGGCAAGTTAGTGCTTTACAAAAACTGCAGAGAAATGTACAAAGAGGTAAGAACAAGGAAAACCAAATACAAACCCATTTATTGGCTTATTTGCACAAAGTCTAACTGGAAAATCAGTAAAAATTGTGGCTTACCTGCTAAAACCGTGTGATTTTAGGCAAATATTTTATTGCACCAAAACTCATTTTCAATATTGCATAAGAAAGCACTTTCAAACATGTAAGTTCAAAATACCAGTTATACAAAAATCTATTGTATTTGACTTAATGGACAATAATGTTGCTGTATAAATATCTGGAGACACATACAGGCTTTAGCTGCATAATGTCTTGCCTTCTTAGTTAACTAATAGTTCATGTTTAAAAACTATTACTTTTAATAAGTACTTCTAAAGGGTGCCGAATTAATGTCATAGCTTCCACATGAAAAAGAAATGCACTTTTTTAAATTTTGAAGAGACTTTATTAGATTGTAAGTGATGTTTGTTAACTGATTTACCTAGCACCATTTTCAGGACACAACTAGTGCACAGACTCTAACAACCAAGCGAGGCCCATGGCTCTGTTGTAGCTCGGCTCTCCCTGTTAATTTGTTGCCTCGCCCATCTCTAGCAGGTATTCCACTTTTAACCATGGACATGTAGAAAGCACGTTGTTTACTGTCTTTGTTTGATTTTCAATTGTCTTTTATTCAAGAAAGAATTGCAACACAAGCTTAGGTCAACCAAGGGTACAATCCTTACATCACCAGGTCATGTCATGTTAAATACAGCAGCACGTGGAGACTGACACTACATAATAAATATTTCTGTTCAAGTTCATTAGATGATACTGTAATCAATTTGAACAGCTGTCCATGATCCCTAACCATCAAAACAAACATTAGCTAGACAATCAAGGACCTTTGCTCAACGTGCTCTTTCTCTATGATTGAATATGGCATGGTTGCTGCCAGCATCTGATGAAATTCAAACATCTAGAGCCAACTGGGGTGTGTGGTCCCTCTTCAGATAATACAGGAGAATACAGTCTCTCCAGTCCCACTATGTGAGTCGATGTATGCCTGTACAGGACACAGTATTAAAGTGTGATTGTGGTCATGGCACCCAATGAGTCACGACCATCAACAGTGGGTTGTACCACATCATGCCTTGTTCCTTATCAAAAGATGGAAGCCAGTGTTCTGGATGGTGAAAGCTACATGCATAGTTTGGCTTGGGCCACCAATAGCAATGTTCCATATTGGGAACCTGAGGGAGTGAGCGTTGAAGTATCCCAATTGTCTCTAGCCTGTTTGGTCCTCCATATAAGCACCAAAAGTACAGAGCCCAAAAAGGCTAAGAATGCTTTAATTAGGGTAGAGGATCTTTAATAAATAGTTAAAATAGATGGGGTAAAAAAAAATTACCTTTATAACCACTATCCATCAAGAAATCAACAGAGGAAGCATTTTCCATCTGGTGACCTGATCCGGTATCTTCATTATTATTTATTTTTATATTTCATTTTATTTTCAGTAGCACAAGCTCAACCCAAAGGCTTTGGACACTTTACATGAGAACCAGTTACATTACACAAGGTCACATTCTTTTATTTTGTTTAGACTCTGGAAGATTTAGTGCTTTGCCCAGAATCACAGGATGTTGAGCCAACACCAAGACTCAAACCTGGTCCCGAGATTCCAAAGTCATCAGCTCTGGACGTCCTGGCCCATAATTCTCTCTGCGAATTAACGCTGAATGTCTATTCCCTCTGGCACCCAGATACCTAACCACAGGTTCTCACCCCTCTAGTGGTAAGTCAGTGTTTAGTTTGGCCTTGCTTGGGACGATGGGAGACTTCTTTCACTTGATTGCCAACCCAGAGAAAAGGCCAAAATGTACAGACTTCCTCACTATTGGGGAAAGATAACCAGAATGGTCCTGCACATAAATTATAATGTCATCCACATTTAAGGATAACAGATAACTTTTCCCAGCATTCCAAGGTCTCCTGTGAGAGTGCTGCTCCTTTGGTATACGGATCAGAGCCTCAGTCGCAATCGCAAAAATTAGCTGAGAGAGGGGACATCCTTGACATGAGGAGGATAAACAGACATTTGCCCTTGTCTGTGGGTAACTGTATAATATGATGATGAAATCAAGCTCAACAAGTCCTCCCGAAATTGTCTGATTACTGCAAACATATATGACAACAACATGAAATCGAATGCCCTGCGGGCATCCAATACAGTTGTGGCAGCAGGGAAGTCTGGGTCGATCTGGTGAGTAAGAGTAAGAGATAAGAATGTACATAAAGGATCAGAGGTTGATCTGCCTGGGATAAACCATGGTTGAGCAGGTAAAACCAATCTCCTCGTGTAGGGCTACATCTTCTTTTTTATACTTAACCAAAATCTTGGTATTTATATTTAGAAGTTGAGAAGTGTGGATCACTGTGGAGAAGTGTGGCTCACTAGTTAGAAGCGGCAGACCCTGAAGCAGAGATCAGGCCTGGACCAGGGTTCAATTCCCGACGCGGCAGGGTCTTGGGTTTCGCGGCAGGGTCTTGGGTTTAAAGTCCGCAGATTTGATAATTCTCTCGCCTCGGCGCCTACTCTAATCAAGGGTCCCACGCTGCAACTCTGAGCAATAGCTTGCTTAATCTCCACAACATCCCCTACAATGCTGGGATGCCTGGCTTCCCCTTGGGGGTGCCCAGGAGAGGCATCTCACAGAGAGAGCCAGGAAGGGTTCCACAGCGTTATACAGCGCCGGGACAGCTGTGCGCTTTACAAGTATATTACATTTACATTTTACATTTACTGAGTGGTCTGTACGATGCACAATCATCCACTGGCTTACCAGGCTTCAGAAAAAAAACACCATAGCCGCTTCTCTTAGAGTGGTGAGTTACCCTTACTGTGTTATAGAAGTGTTGCCACCATCATACAAACCAGTGAACCGCCTTCCCATCTGGATCTAAGAGAGGCGCGTGCTGAAAGCTTTCATTTGCTGTGCCACGGGGATGGGGTGCCTTCAAACGCATGAAAAAATAACAGGTGAGCAAAATAAATGGAGTCTAATGTGAACCCTGGCTGCTGTGAGCACGCAAAAGAATATAAGTGTTATTATATGCTGTCATTTGTTAATAATAACTTGTTTTTTGTTTATCGCTTATTCTTTCCACCTCTGCTGCGTCATAGCGATGAAAATAATAGGAATTACTATTACTCATTTTAATGGTATTCAGTTTGCTAACCTACGAAGGAGGGAAGGCTGGGGTTCTCGGGATCAAAATGCATGACATCTATGTGGCAGGTGTAAGCAGCAAGTGTTAAATCACAGAGCCCTTTGGGGCAGATTTACAAGCCCCTTGCGCCGCTTTTACGCCGCCGTTGCATCACTTTTGTGATGCAGCGGTGGCGCAAAAGATGTGCCATGGTGCGGGGTATTTACAACGTGACGCAGCTGGGAGATGCGTCACGTTGTAAAGCCCTGCGCCAGAAGAGGCGTACCATCACAGGGGGAGGCGTTCCGGCGCAGGAACGCCTCCCAAAAGTGGCTGAGTGAAATCTACAAGATTTCACTCAGTCACTTTTGGGCCCATGCTGCGTCAAAACCCTGCACCTGCTTGAAGCAGGTGTAAGGATTGACGCAGCATTGTGCACATAGGGCCCCCCTGATCATTGCTGGAGCTGCGTCGCGCTTGCGAGGCAACTCCAGCAATGCTCCGCTTTTACGGCACAGATGCGTGACGCATCTGTGCCGTTTTTGCCCCATGGTGAGCCGCATTGTAAATGCAGCGCATCAAGGGTGGCGGAGCTGCAGCGCACAATTACTGACGCATCCCTGCCGATATGCAGGGATGCGCCAGTAATTGTAAATCTGCCCCTATATCTGTAAGTTTCAATTTGGAAAAAAAGGTTTGGCTTTTGCCCACATATTTAATTGAAGTCACATGTTAGCTTTTTTAGAAGTACAATGAGGTACAAGTGGAGCATCTTGGGAGGGGGCGCCGATGGCGATGGTCGCCTGAGAGCTCGGCTCCGGGACTAAGCCCGGAATTATCCTGAACATCGGAGGCTGAGGGGCACCCCAGACCCCGCATTCGGTTGAGCGAGGCGACGACACCCTGCCGTGGGCCCTGGTGGAGTTTGGAAGGAGGTGGCTTTCAAGAAATACCGAAGTTTGCGGAGTGGCGGAGTGCGACCCAATATGGCGCCCGGACCCCTTTGTCCCCTTGATCGAACCTACGGAGTTGAGGAGGTCTCGCGGGTGTCGCCCGGCACCCGGCCTCACTAGCCTCAGTTGGCTTAGACATTGGACGTTGGCTGGTTCGGACCCTCTACAGCGGGACCATACTCGATTGAACGACCGGGCGGGTGCCCACGCGTTGGAGGGCACCGGGCACGGGTGCCCTCAGTTCCAGGCGGTGGTCTGCACT
Organism: Lissotriton vulgaris; assembly: GCF_964263255.1. Classification (NCBI taxonomy): domain Eukaryota; kingdom Metazoa; phylum Chordata; class Amphibia; order Caudata; family Salamandridae; genus Lissotriton; species Lissotriton vulgaris. The sequence goes on from NC_141699.1 coordinate 284,487,754, forward strand.
GCGACTCCGCAACTAGCTGCGAGTTCCGGGCCACCCCGACTACATGGATGGCGCGACACTCGGGCGCCACAGGTCAACCGGGGGAGTTGGTGGCCCTTGCCCCGGAGCTATAGTGGGTGAACGGGCCGGCCCGACTCGGAGACGGGTGTCTCCGCCCCCTTATCGGTGCCCTCGGACGCCGTGGCGGTGGCGTGAGCCGAAACGGCGGAGTCTCCACAGGCTCTGGAGACGGCGATCGCCCGTTCCGGACTTGGGGGCGAAATCCCGGGAAAGTCGTGCAGGACACTTACGCACGGAGACGCCTACTCCGGGACCTTGGCGGAGAGCCCCTGGCAGCATGGGGAAACCTAAAGGAGCCAAGGGATCCAGCCAGGCCACCTCGGACTCTGAGGCCCAGGACAAGGAAGAGCATGGAGATCCTAAACGACCTGGTGGCGCACCACTCCAACAACAATTTGACCGTGTACTGGAGGCCATAGAGGCAACTCGGTCGGCCCTACAACAGGACATTGCCCAGGTGGCGACTGGCCTGGGCCTCCTTAGGGCAGACCATGGTAAACTCTCAGACCGGGTCAAGGAGGTGGAGAGCACGGTGAAGACTATCGAACCGGCGCAGAGAACCCTGGCTGCGACGATAAAGGATGCCATGTCCCGAATCGAGGCCCTCGAACGGAGGGCGGAGGATGCGGAAGGTCGAAACAGGAGGAATAACATTCGGGTAGTGGGCCTGCCGGAAAAGGTCGAGGAAGGCGATATGGTGCGCTACTTGGAGACCTGGCTCCGAGACACGGTGGTCCCGGAGGGCCTGTCCTTCTTTTACACCCTAGAACGGGCCCACAGAGTTCCAGCGCGGCCCCCACAGCAGGGTCGAGCCCCGAGGCCGGTGGTGGCGCGGTTGCTACATTTCCGGGACAGAGACCTGATCCTAAATGCCGCCAGACACAGTGGCCCATTCCAGGTTGCGAACAGTCAGGTGAATATCTTCCCTGACTATACCTACGAGACGCAGCGCAAGCGGTTCTCCTTCCTGGCGGTTAAGCGTGAACTCAGGAGTGAGGGCATCCAATATTCGCTCCTATTTCCCGCGAGGCTCCGAGTTATTGTCGACGACAAAACCCAGTTCTTCGACACCCCGGAGGAGGTCTGTGACTGGCTCGAACTGTACCGAACGGGGAAGGATGGTTATAACGCCTCGACCCATCAGGCGGAGGAACCGGAACAAAGGAGGCGATCTAAAAGGGTCAGGAACCGCCGCGGCCGTACAGGAGGACCCTCGACAGCGGAGACATCATCTGAGCGGAGGGGAGTGTTGGAAGTTCTATCGGAACTGTCGGGAGCAAGGGGCGAAGACATCGAAGAGGAGGAAGAACACCCGGGTGCTCAGGGGGCACCATCGGACTCGGAAGACTCAGTGGCAGACAGTTCCCACACACCGGCGATCACACCGAAATCGGTGGAGGACCTTTTGGACGGACAAGGGTAATGGGATAGGTTGCCTTGGTTTTTGGGTGGGGGCCCGGCAGGGGGGAGGCGGCTGCCGTTCTTTATTGCTGACAATGGAGGAGGGAGGGTTGGGAGGCTTCTGCCCCTGCCCCGAAAGATTTTGACACAGGGGGGGGCTTATTATAGTCCTGGTGGCCTGGGCGACTGCCTCCGCTCAGCCCGCACCTGGCCCATAAGGCCTTCCTACGGTGGCGACCGTAGGACTAGTGGGGTTTTTGGGGTTGTTCTCCGTAGCAGTTTGGATGGGATCTAGATGGTGCTGTTTGGGTCCTGTTCTGGGGTGGTTGGGAGGGGGTTTTGTTGGTTTCTGGGGGGTTTGGTTCTGGTTGGGGAAAATGGCCGCCGTCAGCGCTGGGAGGACTGTTGTTTTTTCTTTGTGGGGACCCGGACGGGGAGACTGTGCAAGAACACTCTGGGACAATGGCTGATGTTGCTAACTTGAAATGTATTACTTGGAATGTGAGGGGGCTTCACACTATGTCCAGGCGTCACAGGGTCCACGCTTATTTAGTGCGTAGGGGAGTGCAAATGGCGCTGCTGCAGGAAACGCATCTGAACAAGGCGGAAGGGGCGGCGCTTCAGCGTAGGTGGCGAGGGCAGGTCTTTTCCACGGCGTACTCTGCTTATGCCAGGGGGGCTCTAATATGGATCAGGGCAGGAGTCCCCTTCCAGGTCACGAGGACAGTGTTGGACCCAGAGGGGCGGTTCGTGGCCATATCAGGCACGCTAGGAGGGAGGGACTTGAATGTTTGCTGTGTGTATGCCCCTAATGTGGACCAGACTGCCTTCCTTTCCGAGTTATCGGGCTCGTTGGCCCATTTTTTTGCCGGTCCCCTCTTGCTGGGGGGAGACTTTAACTCCGTGGTAGATGTAGACATAGACCGCTCACATCCCCCGCTCCCCGATTCCCCGGTCCGGCGGACGGCTAAGGGCCGTCGAGATTGGCAGACCCGCTGGGGTTTGACGGACATCTGGAGGGCGCAACACCCCGCGTCTAGAGATTATTCGTACTTTTCGAGCCTTCATGAGCTGCATGTCAGACTGGATGGCTTTCTCGGTTCGTCTGAATTAGTCTCGGCAGCGGTCCGATCGGAGTATTTATCGCGGACCATCTCGGACCACAACCCCCTCCTGCTGGACATTCGCTGGTTCCTTGGGACGCCGGCGGTACCCACTTGGAAGATGCGCCCCGAGATCCTCGAGGACAGTGTCTTCAAGGCAGACCTAGGGGAGAGAATCATGGATTATTTTGCATCCAACGGCGGCTCCGCGAGTACTAGGGCGTTCGAATGGGACGCTTTCAAGGTGGTGGTGAGGGGGTACTGTATCTCTAAGAAGGTGGGCATGCGACGTGTTATCCTGGCTGATTTGGACACAGCGGACCGAACGCTCCGCGAGCTCGAAATTAGCCGGCCCGGACACCCGGAATTGCAAACACAAACGGTAGAGGCGAGGGAGAAGGTGGCGGTGGAGGTAGAGCGGCTCCGCTGTTTTGATTATAAGGCCTACACGGTCCGATCCATAGCGGAGGGCGACAGATCGAGCGCGTTACTGGCGTGGTTGGCCAACCCTACGCGCCAGTCCCAAACGACGACTAGGATGCGCAAGACGGATGGGACCGAGGTGTACACCCAACCGGAGATTCTTAATTGCTTCCGGCATTATTACGGATGTTTATACCGCAGTCGCTCCGCGCGTGACCCAGACCAGCTTGATAACTATCTTAGCCCGCTGGAACTCCGCACAGTGGAACAAGAAGTGGCAGACTCCCTGGGATCTGACATCGGCTTGGGGGAGATCCGCGGGGCCATCAAACGGATGGCGAGGAACAAGACCCCGGGCCTGGATGGCCTGCCGGTGGAGTTCTATGCAGCTTATGCTGACCTCCTGGCCCCTCGTTTACTGGTGGTCTACAGGGAGGCGAAAAGGCTGGGTCGCCTCCCCGGCTCGATGTGTGAGGCGTTGGTGGTTCCTCTCCTCAAGCCTGGCCGAGACTCGTCTGACCCGGGGTCCTACCGTCCCCTCTCAATGCTGACGGTGGACTACAAAATATTGAGCAGCATCTTGGCCTCGAGGCTGTTAGGACATATGAGCTCCCTAGTACACGAGGACCAGGCCGGTTTTATCCCGCGGCGAAATACGACCATGAACATCCGGAGGTTGTTTCGCTTGCTTGGGGAACCATTCGTAGATGCCCCGTCCCCGGTAGTTTTGTCGGTGGACCTGGAGAAGGCTTTTGATAGCCTGGAGTGGGACTACTTGAGCGCGGTATTGCGGAAATTCGGCCTCGGGGAGGGATTCATCAAATGGACAGCAGTTCTCTACGCTTCCGCTTCAGCCAGGGTTAGATCGGGCCCTTTGATTTCATCGCGATATCCGGTGGAGCGTGGCACGCGGCAAGGGTGCTCCTTATCCCCGCTTCTTTTTGCACTAGCGGTGGAGCCACTAGCGATGCATCTTCGCTCGGGAGCCCACTATACGGGCTTATGGACAGCGGCGGGCCCACATTACGTCTCACTATATGCGGACGACCTGTTGCTCTTCCTGGAGGATCCGGTCGACGCATTACGGGGAGCGGAATTAGCGCTAACGGAGTTCGGAGACGTCTCAGGCCTACAAGTGAACTGGTCTAAGACCTGCCTCTTCCCGATGCGTAGGGGTGTACCCACTCCGGCGCTCAGTAGGGAGATCAGATGGGAACCCGACTGCTTTAAATACCTTGGGGTATTTGCATACGAGCACTCCGAGGCAGCATGGACTTTTGGGCCACGCTGCCGCTCTCCGTGGCAGGACGCATCGCCCTGCTCAAAATGGTGGCGCTCCCCCGACTTTTGTATTATTTTCGGACTTTGCCGATCTGGGTCCCACCGGCTACGTTTCGCCGCTTGCGTTCTATGGTGGTCGGGTTCCTTTGGGGCACGGGCCGGCGGCGGGTGGCCCTCAATACTCTGATGAGGCCGAAGGACGAGGGGGGGCTCGCTGTGCCGGACTTTGAGAAGTATTACCTAGCGGCGCAGCTTCAGACATACACCCAGGAGATAGCCAGGGAGTTCAGAGGCCCGGTAGACGGTAGAGGAACGGGTATGGCCAGGCACGTCCTCTCCTTTATCGCGCTGCGACAGCGTTTAGTCCTTCGGGACCTGTCGATGGAGGAGCGGACTATCCGACTCTGTTGGAATCGGGCTCATAACAGAGGTCACCTGCGGACCCCATATGCACCTGAAATACCATTGGGAATGCTGACGGCCCTCCCCCACGGAGGAGACTGGTCGCGACTGGCGGACTGGGAGGACTCGGGTTTACAGCTCGTCGGAGACCTGTATGAGGACGGAGTGCTCCTATCCTTTCAGGATCTCATTGACCGTTTTGGGATCCCCCGGGGCGACTTTCTGCTGCACTCGGCCATTGTGCGAGTGATCCAGGCGCACTGGCAAAACGGACTAGAGGAACCTCAGTTGTCTCAGGTGTGCCAGTATGTAATGATGTCGGCGGGCACAGTGAAGGCGGTCACTTGCCTTTACGGCAGGCTGATTAATGAGGGGTTGGTCCCTCTCGCCACACTGAAGTCCCGCTGGGAAGAGGACATCGGCAGGGAAATCCCGGAGACGACCTGGTCCCAGCTGGTGAGGCGAGCATGGAAGGGTACACGAAGCGCCCGTTTCCAACTGGTCCACTATTACGTTCTCCATAGGGCGTACCTGACCCCGGTTAAGATCAGGCGTTATTTTGCCACGGCATCGGCGGAATGCCCTAGGTGCCCGGCTCAGGAGGCGGACCTCCTACACATGCTATGGGCCTGTCCAGGATTGACGTCCTACTGGCAGGAGGTGGCGGCGACTTTGGAAGAGGTGACGGGGAGGCACTTATCGTTCGATGCGGCGGTAGGGCTATTGCACTGGTTCCCCCATACCCCCCGGAATAAAATCACCAGTAAATTTATCGACCTGGGACTCCTACTTGCTAAGCGAGAGGTGACCAGGAACTGGAAGGCACGTGCTGGTCCTACGGGCGGCAGATGGCACGGTGAACTTTTGAAATGGGCGGCGGGTGAGAGCGCGCTGCGGTATCAGTTGGCTTGGAGGCAGAGCAATGAGAAGGCGCAGGAGGCCGCGTTAGAATGGGAAACGCTGGTGCAGGCCCTCAGGGATTATTGTACCCCCAGCGACTCCGAAAGTGAAGAAGCATCTAGACCCGAGTCCCGTTAGACACTAGCATTAACAGCACTATTACATTCCCCGTGGGTCAAGCAGTGGATCCTAAATTGATAAGCTCCCTGGCGCTGATGGTGGGGGGGGGGGGGAGGGGGGAGTTTCACAATGACTGAAAGTTTGAGGGGGGGGTATCTTTTTGGGGGTTGGGGTTTGTTTAGAAAAGCAGATGACGGACAGTGTGTTATCCGGACCAGCTCCAGCATCCTACTGACCCCAGCTACATTCGCCGCCCAACCCCAGGGATATGGGCTGCTTGGCTGGATAGCAATGCTACGGAAGGGGGTCGGTGGGCTATATCATGTAACAGTTGATTATAATATGATGCTGGTCGTTATTGTATTGTTGTACTGATTCCTGCAATAAAAATATATTTAAAAAAAAAAAAAAAAAAAAAGTGGAGCATCTTGGGAGCTCTGTGATGGTAGGAAACCTCATGTGCAGGATCATGAAGAAGGGCAGGATGGCTGGGCTCAGTCGACCATTAGGCAGAGCAGTAGGAATTCTTGCAAGATGAATTGGTGTATGAGAACCGAAAGATTCACCACAGTCTCTTTTTCATGGCAAGAAGAATGGCTGCAAATGTCCATGAGTCATAGAGTGTGGAACAGTGAAGGTATTGGATCCTACAGCTGGCCAGCCTGGATCTCAACAATTGGAAAAACAGAACAGGTTGGCTGGTCAGGATGATTAACAAAAAATTCTGAAACCACGCAGCCAAAATGTACTACGTGGCCAATAGGATTGTATTCCAAGAAAATGTATTTTCATTTAAACTTAGATTTCATTGGTTTCAAAAACAGACATAAACGGAAGACTGTCAGTACAGGTAGTTCAGCAACATGCAATCGTGTATACAATATATACAAATATATACAAATATACAGATTTACACACAATTAAAGTGAAAAATCAGACACAAAACATATTATTACACCAAAAACGATAGAACGCATACTATTCCAAATCAATTGCAAAGTACAAAATGCTGTTAGAAACAGTGCATTACTTGTGCATGGAAAGAAACAAAACTAGTCCTTAGAACTAAAAACCAATGGACAGGCGGAACTAAGATGGAAAGAAGGTGCCTGCCTGTCTCAGAGGACCTGTGGTCGAAATGTTTGTAGGATTTCACAGCTAGGGCCCGCAGGAGTGGTATGATTTACACCCTAGCTGCACCCTTTGGTCTTGCCACAGGTTGGGGATGTCAACGCGTTTCGAACCTTGGATGTTATAGGTTCTCCTCAGGACAGGGACTGGGAAGGGATTAATCTGCAAGAAGATTAAGGAATGGTGTCAGATATATACAGTGCATGGACCTACTCTGACTCAGCGCGGTAGGGGGAAAAGTATTACCTGCACAGCGGGCGAGGAGGCTGCCGGAGTGTAGGTGTACCGCACTTCAAAAGTGAAAGTCTAAAAGACAAATAAGCAAGTGCACAGTGCGGTCAATAACCGTTGTGTCAAACAAACGGCGTGGAACAAGCAGAAAAATGCGGCTTGTGGTGGTGGAATTCATACCTGCGCTTGATAAGGTAGAAGCCTGGAGGCGCAATGCCCACGACGCGGTGCATACTCATTCGGGAGGGCGGCTCACATGTTAGGCGCCGGTATTGTAGGCTGTAGTTAATCACTACAATACAGAGGGGAGACACCACGGGAAAGGTTAAAGCAACCCTAGTCATGAATTGGATGGAAAGAGCACTAAGGACGAAACTGGAGGTTTTCTCCTACCTGTGTTGGAAAGTGGGATGGAATTCGAGGGGCGGCTGATCAAAGAAACCGATTCAAGCCAGCAAGCGGGGGCCAATCAACCGCAACCCGCTGAAAGCAAAAAGGTGCAAATTAACTGAGGCATCTGGCTGCGGGTCCGCGTAGCAGTCCGGTTCATTTCAAAACTTCCTGGGGCACTTACTCGTATTAAGGATCCTGCTATCTACTGCCGCTCCATGGGAAAATCAATCAGGGAGTCTGCCGCGGACGCCGCCGCGTTGTATTTTAAAGAAAGGACCAAGAAAGTTTTCAGGCAGCATGGCAATCGAGGAAGGACTGCATTCCCGTCTTAGGAATGCTGGTAGATGTAGTTTGGATGTGACTGACATCGTGGAGAAATTAACTAAATTTGGGCGTACATACAAAATTAAGTTGGTAGTTTTAATGCACCGTCAGTGGCGGGGTGCCCAATAGGTTTAGTGACAGCAACCGGGACTCGATCACAACATTTAGGTGGAGGGAGCGCATCGCTACTGGAGCGAGGATATTGGAAAATTGGGTCACCTCCGGGGCTTCGGGGGCTCGTTGTAGGCACTTGGAAAGAGTGCATGGGCAACGCCTATGTGCGCATAGCTGACAGGGACCCCACAGTCTGGCAACCCTAAGTGACAGCAGTTACTAGTGTTCTATACGCTAAGTGCGACCTATTACACAAGTAATAGTCTGGTGCCATGTTACGTAACTCATATCTAACCAATCAGTGTAGCACAGATGTACCAGTGCGAAACCAACACTTTTTTTAACCATTGTCAAAATAGCCCAGCACACATCAATTACATGGATTATCTCATATTTGACAAAGTTGGCACGGTATGCAAAAACGCCCAGAGTTAAGGAAGGTAGTATAATTCAACATGATTCCACCGACCCTTCTTTTCAACAATGATTGACCTAACAATGCACATAGAGGGACATCGTGGATATGAAAGCAACATTTCACAGGCATAGTGATAGCAATTACCCAAAAGTTTCACAGGCATGGTTGTAGCAATATCGAACACGTGGATGTACAACACAAATACATTATCTCGTGGTAGGTATAGCGACCGTGTCTGGCACAAGATGTGGGAGAAAGAGCTCGTGAAGAACTGAATAAAACAGTCATTGAAATAAGTAGACAGAAGTAGAACAAGAAAGGGCGCAGCACAGTTAGAAAGCAGCTCAACCAACCTGGGCAGAACAGGATTCATAGTTCGGGAGAGGCTCATAGACTGGCAATTTCGGACTTTCATTGAGACCAGAATTGGATGTATCGAATTTCAGAATAAGGTATGCCTCTTTTTGAGAAAGGCGGAGGACAGGGTCTCCACTACCCCCTCTGATGACTGCCAAGACGGTCCATCTTATATCATGAGAGGTATGTGTTTGTTGCAGAAAGTGGGAAACCAAAGGTGCGGTAAGGTTCTTATTGTTTATTCTTGAGCGATGTTGGATGATTCTTTGGCGGACCTCCTGCGTGGTCTTGCCTATATACAACTTCTTGCACGGACATAGGATTGCATATACAGTGTATTTAGTCTTGCAATTAGTATGTTCATTATGGCGCCAGAATTTGTTCCCGTCCGTGAAGAGCGAACCCTCTATTGTGAGGTCACAGACGGAACAAGTCCCACACTTACGGTGGCCCTTGACTGGATTTGCTCCAAAGATCGTACTCTGGGAGTCCCTTTTGACAGGGGGACGAGTGGATGTAATCATCTGGCCAATACTCCTGTTTTTTTTTAGGGCAAAGAGTGGAGCGCCTATGTCTGGAAGAATTTCTTCGACCAAATGCCAACTTTTTTTAATGATTTTTTGAAGTTGGTTGGTGTGGGGGCCAAAAGTTGACACACAAACCATTCTCTCAGTTGCTGGTCTTGATCTCTTCTCAAGAAGATGTTCCCTGTGTGTCCATCTGGCTCTCTTCATGGAGTGCTTTAGTAACTTGTGTGGATATCCCCTTTCTTGTAACTTTGTGGTCAATGTCTGTCCGTGCAATTCGAACTGCTGAATAGAAGAACAATTCCGCCTGACACGGAGAAATTGTCCATAAGGAAGATTGTCCCTTAGACTCCTCGGATGATAGCTCTTGTAATGGAGTGCATTGTTTTTATCTGTTTTCTTTTGGTACAGCGAACAGGAGAGTCCATCATTTCTAGCTGATATCTCTACATCCAAAAATGGTAAGGATTTGCAGTCATAACTCAGACTGAATTTTATGTCCGGGCTCCTGTTGTTTAACCACACATGAAATTCTTCAAGTAACGTTGGGGTTCCATTCCAGACGCACCACACGTCGTCTATATATCGGAGCCATTGCTCAATGTGGTCTCTGTAGGGGTTATTGTTCAACACAAATTTCTCCTCATATTGACCCATATACAGGATGGCCATTTCCGGGGCAAATGGGCAGCCCATCGCCGAGCCTTTGATTTGCAGGAACATCTCGTCCTCAAATGTGAAAAAATTCTTCTTAAGGGCCAAGGTCGCAAATGCAATTATTAGGTCAGTGGGGACCCTGTGTGGGCGTGGTCGGCTTTCCAAGTAAAGTTCGATGACATCAAGGCCATCTTGCTGAGGAATCTGTGTGTATAAAGATGACACATCCATTGTGACCAACAATTGACTTGTGGGATCAAACGCCATACCTTCAACCTTATTTATAAAGTCCATAGTATCCCTCAAATAAGATGGAACCTGGACAACGAGGGGTTTCAAGAATATATCCACAAATTGGGAAATAGGTTCGAAGACCGAGTCACACCCGGACACTATCGGCCGGCCCGGGGGTGTTTGGGAGTCTTTGTGTACTTTAGGGAGAAAGTACAGATGCGGAGTCCGTGGATGTTGCTTCTCGAGATATTCCGATTCCTTCGGTCCAAGTATCCCTGCTTCTCTGGCAGAATTGACAAGTCTTTTCACTTCATCTTGAATCTGGGCTGTTGGATCATGTGTGATCCAGCGATACCACTCTTGGTTATAGACATGACTCCGTCCTTCGGTGCGATAAAGGTCCTTGGACCACAAAACCACCGCTCCCCCTTTGTCTGCTTGCCTGATGATTGCCTCTTGTTGAGTCTTCAGTTCTTGTATGGCTTCTTTATGTTTTTTAGTGATGTTATGGGGCACAAACGGGCGTTTCTTCTCAAGAATATTCAAAGATGACATGACGGACCGTTCAAAGGCAATGATGTTTTTAGAGGTGTTGTGGTTGGGGGGACAGAAGGTGGATTTGTTCCTCAGGCCTGAGGCTTCGGTGGAAACTTGATCAGTTGAGTCCTTGAAAAACCATCTCAGACAGACTTTTCGGAAGAATTCCATCACCTCCAATTTGATCTTGGTAAAATCCATGGCGACCCCAGGTACAAACGAAAGGCCCATTTCCAAGACTTCTTTTTCAGCTTTAGATAAAACTTTCCCTGAGATGTTAATAATGGCAGACGATTTCACGAGTTGTAATGTTTTTTGCGTGTCGTCATCTCCCACTGGGGTTTGAACCTCGTTCGCTTCTGCTGTTGGCCCTGGCCTAAAAAAGGCCTCTTGGGAGTGTTTCTATTCTGTTGGTTCCTTCTGGAAGTGCCTTCCCCTGCATCAGAGTCCTCCATCGACTCAGAAGAGGATGTCTCTGAGAATGTGGTGAATCTTTTCTTGGATCTCCCTTTTTTGGTATTAAGGTATCTAATGGAATCAGATCTACTGTAGAATTCGTCTTTCAAGTAGGGATACACAATCTCGATGTTAACGTTTTTTTGATCTTTCTCAAACTTGGAGGTCTTAGAGTTGATGGTATTGTCTCTGAAGGTGACCAGTTCTTTCTCAATCTTTTCCAAGAGAGCTTTTGCCTCAATTTCAGTGTGGTTATCTTTGATAGCTTGTAGTTGTTCCTCGATTTCCTCCTCCTCCTTTTTTAGAATTCGTTGGGCAGTTTCCACAGTATGTACCATCAGATCCCTACTGCATTTGGTGCTAATGAAGCTGAATCCTTTTCGGTAGACTGGGTCATCAGTGAATATGACAGGAACATTCTTGATTTGAAGACCCCATGGGATAGTTCCTGCTCTGAGGTTGGCAAGTAAGAAATGGCCATGGAGCTCTGTTCGGACATGCTTTTTTCGAAGTCTAATGAGTTTCTCTGCGTAGTTGAGCTGTTTGGCTGTGCTGCTAAGTTTAACAGAGGAGAAAAGAGTAGAGTCAGAGAGGAGTTTTTTAATGTGATCCTCACTGAACGACAAGAGTGTCCTGTTCAGCCATGTTAAGTTTACAGGAAGGCGAACCCGCCTGAAACCAGTTAATGTGCAAAATCAACCACTATTTTTATGTCAAAACACATGAAAAACCTTGCGAGCAATGGCCCGCTCTACCAGACTGTGGAACAGTGAAGGTATTGGATCCTACAGCTGGCCAGCCTGGATCTCAACAATTGGAAAAACAGAACAGGTTGGCTGGTCAGGATGATTAACAAAAAATTCTGAAACCACGCAGCCAAAATGTACTACGTGGCCAATAGGATTGTATTCCAAGAAAATGTATTTTCATTTAAACTTAGATTTCATTGGTTTCAAAAACAGACATAAACGGAAGACTGTCAGTACAGGTAGTTCAGCAACATGCAATTGTGTATACAATATATACAAATATATACAAATATACAGATTTACACACAATTAAAGTGAAAAAACAGACACAAAACATATTATTACACCAAAAACGATAGAACGCATACTATTCCAAATCAATTGCAAAGTACAAAATGCTGTTAGAAACAGTGCATTACTTGTGCATGGAAAGAAACTAAACCAGTCCTTAGAACTAAAAACCAATGGACAGGCGGAACTAAGATGGAAAGAAGGTGCCTGCCTGTCTCACAGGACCTGTGGTCGAAATGTTTGTAGGATTACATCCACTCGGCCCCCTGTCAAAAGGGACTCCCAGAGTACGATCTTTGGAGCAAATCCAGTCAAGGGCCACCGTATGTGTGGGACTTGTTCCGTCTGTGACCTCACAATAGAGGGTTCGCTCTTCACGGACGGGAACAAATTCTGGCGCCATGATGAACATACTAATTGCAAGACTAAATACACTGTATATGCAATCCTATGTCCGTGCAAGAAGTTGTATATAGGCAAGACCATGCAGGAGGTCCGCCAAAGAATCATCCAACATCGCTCAAGAATAAACAATAAGAACCTTACCGCACCTTTGGTTTCCCACTTTCTGCAACAAAAACATACCTCTCATGATATAAGATGGACCGTCTTGGCAGTCATCAGAGGGGGTAGTGGAGACCCTGACCTCCGCCTTTCTCAAAATGAGGCATACCTTATTCTGAAATTCGATACATCCAATTCTGGTCTCAATGAAATGTCCGAAATTGCCAGTCTATGAGCCTCTCCCGAACTATGAATCCTGTTCTGCCCAGGTTGGTTGAGCTGCGTTCTAACTGAGCTGCGCCCTTTTCTTGTTCTACTTCTGTCTACTTATTTCATTCACTGTTTTATTCAGTTCTTCACGAGCTCTTTCTCCCACATCTTGTGCCAGACACGGTCGCTATACCTACTACGAGATAATGTATTTGTGTTGTACATCCACGTGTTCGATATTGCTACAACCATGCCTGTGAAACTTTTGGGTAATTGCTATCACTATGCCTGTGAAATGTTGCTTTCATATCCACGATGTCCCTCTATGTGCATTGTTAGGTCAACCATTGTTGAAAAGAAGGGTCGGTGGAATCATGTTGAATTATACTACCTTCCTTAACTCTGGGCGTTTTTGCATACCGTGCCAACTTTGTCAAATATGAGATAATCCATGTAATTGATGTGTGCTGGGCTATTTTGACAATGGTTAAAAAAAGTGTTGGTTTCGCACTGGTACATCTGTGCTACACTGATTGGTTAGGTATGAGTTACGTAACATGGCACCAGACTATTACTTGTGTAATAGGTCGCACTTAGCGTATAGAACGCTAGTAACTGCTGTCACTTAGGGTTGCCAGACTGTGGGGTCCCTGTCAGCTATGCGCACATAGGCGTTGCCCATGCACTCTTTCCAAGTGCCTACAACGAGCCCCCGAGGTCCCGGAGGTGACCCAATTTTCCAATATCCTCGCTCCAGTAGCGATGCGCTCCCTCCATCTAAATGTTGTGATTGAGTCCCGGTTGCTGTCACTAAACCTATTGGGCACCCCGCCACTGACGGTGCATTAAAACTACCAACTTAATTTTGTATGTTAATTTAGTTAATTTCTCCACGATGTCAGTCACATCCAAACTACATCTACCAGCATTCCTAAGACGGGAATGCAGTCCTTCCTCGATTGCCATGCTGCCTGAAAACTTTCTTGGTCCTTTCTTTAAAATACAACGCGGCGGCGTCCGCAGCAGACTCCCTGATTGATTTTCCCATGGAGCGGCAGTAGATAGCAGGATCCTTAATACGAGTAAGTGCCCCAGGAAGTTTCGAAATGAACCGGACTGCTGCGCGGACCCGCAGCCAGATGCCTCAGTTAATTTGCACCTTTTTGCTTTCAGCGGGTTGCGGTTGATTGGCCCCCGCTTGCTGGCTTGAATCGGTTTCTTTGATCAGCCGCCCCTCGAATTCCATCCCACTTTCCAACACAGGTAGGAGAAAACCTCCAGTTTCGTCCTTAGTGCTCTTTCCATCCAATTCATGACTAGGGTTGCTTTAACCTTTCCCGTGGTGTCTCCCCTCTGTATTGTAGTGATTAACTACAGCCTACAATACCGGCGCCTAACATGTGAGCCGCCCTCCCGAATGAGTATGCACCGCGTCGCGGGCATTGCGCCTCCAGGCTTCTACCTTATCAAGCGCAGGTATGAATTCCACCACCACAAGCCGCTTTTTTCAGCTTGTTGCACGCCGTTTGTTTGACATAACGGTTATTGACCGCACTGTGCACTTGCTTATTTGTCTTTTAGACTTTCACTTTTGAAGTGCTGTACACCTACACTCCGGCAGCCTCCTCGCCCGCTGTGCAGGTAATACTTGTCCCCCTACCGCGCTGAGTCAGAGTAGGTCCATGCACTGTATATATCTGACACCATTCCTTAATCTTCTTGCAGATTAATCCCTTCCCAGTCCCTGTCCTGAGGAGAACCTATAACATCCAAGGTTCGAAACGCGTTAACATCCCCAACCTGTGGCAAGACCAAAGGGTGCAGCTAGGGTGTAAATCATACCACTCCTGCGGGCCCTAGCTGTGAAATCCTACAAACATTTCGACCACAGGTCCTCTGAGACAGGCAGGCACCTTCTTTCCATCTTAGTTCCGCCTGTCCATTGGTTTTTAGTTCTAAGGACTGGTTTAGTTTCTTTCCATGCACAAGTAATGCACTGTTTCTAACAGCATTTTGTACTTTGCAATTGATTTGGAATAGTATGCGTTCTATCGTTTTTGGTGTAATAATATGTTTTGTGTCTGATTTTTCACTTTAATTGTGTGTAAATCTGTATATTTGTATATATTTGTATATATTGTATACACGATTGCATGTTGCTGAACTACCTGTACTGACAGTCTTCCGTTTATGTCTGTTTTTGAAACCAATTAAATCTAAGTTTAAATGAAAATAAATTTTCTTGGAATACAATCCGATTGGCCACGTAGTACATTTTGGCTGCGTGGTTTCAGAATGTTTTGTTAATCATCCTGACCAGCCAACCTGTTCTGTTTTTCCATGAGTCAGAGAGAGCAGGAAAGGTTCTGGTGCTCAGGAGAATACTAGGTGAGAGACTGACCATCTTCTGATTGCTACGAGGATGTGTGTAGCGCCAACAGAGTCTTGCACGGCATTCATGGATCATTGACCTCAAGAAGGTGATGCCTTGCAGGACCAAAATTTGTACAGAAGAAGTGTTCAGAATTTTGCTGTGAGTCTGGCAAAGAATCAAAGAAGAGATCATCAGATGGTTCATTAACCTCTCAGAGGAGCAGGAACATAGTAAGACGTTAGGGGTTCCAAGAGAGTAGTAAAGGGACACATCGTGTTGCATAGCTCAAAAGCTAAACATAAGAGAACATCCCACCTTCTATACACATTGTACTGGCTACTATTACAGAACTCGCAACCAGAGTCGGATTGGGATCACAATTTGGCCCGGGTACTGCTGAAAAAAGTGTCCCACATCAGGGCCGGACTGGGAACCACAACCGGCCCTGGCAAAGTGCTCGGCCGGCCCCCCTCCCCACTCGGGGGTGTTGGAGGTGCCGCCGGGCTCTTTGCCGGGGCCGGTTTTCGACCGATTTTGGTACAGGGCCGATTTTGCAGCTATGCTGCAAAAATGGCCCTGTAACAAAATCGTCCCCCAGGGGCCCAAAACCAGCCCCCACCCGTGCGGCGCACTGGGGGATTGCCCGGTGCCCTCTATGGCCAGTCCGGGCCTGTCCCACATTCGAGGTGAAGATGGTGTGAGTTCACAACATCACTTGGCCCACTCAGCGAGACCTCATTCTTCCTCGCGCACTATGCCCTGAAGGAGAAGGGCTGTGCAGCCACGGCCCGTGGAGGGAGTTTCGGTGGTGCGGAGAGGCGGGGCGGGGGTGCTAAAAACTGGAGTATGGATAAATAAAGGAAAGCAAACAATTTAATAAATAAAACAAATTTTGTATCGCACCCTGCATCTCATTTTGCGATGCAGGGCGTGCTACGAAATTCGTTTTATTTATTACATTGTTTACTTACCTTCAATTATCCATACTCCAGTTTTTAGCCCCCCCACCCTGCCCCTCCCCCTCCCCGCCTCTCCGCCCCACCAAAACTCCCTCCACGGGCCGTGGCTGGGGCTGTGGGCGAGGTGGAAATGGCTCAGTGGCCTGAGCAACACCAGGCCCAGGGTAGCCAATTCTGGCACACAATCACCCACTCCCCATCCCACCATCAGTGTGATTGCTTGACAGGGCAGGGGGGTCAAGGAGAGGCAGCTGATAATCGCTGAATGGCCATATCACATGGCCGCCCAGTGAGGCTTCTTTACTCTCCGTGTCTGGCACCCTGTGTGGGCCGGCGAAATGGAAAAAACAGTCCACAGCGGGCACTGAGACACCAGCCCTTTGGCCAATGCCCGGGTGTCCGCAGTACCGATCCGTCCCTGCTCACAACAATCACATCATGGGAATCTATTGCATTGGGTATATTTTCCAAGAGTAAGATATGAATGAGCGTGAGGGTACGCTTTCTGAATCTAGGCCTTCTTTTAGGAAAACACCTACTGAACATGCAGTGGCAGGAACAATGGGGACCGAGCTTCGCCCAGTGGTCTGTGTCTCTCTTCACTACTGGGGTAATGCAGAGAGTATGGCGCTGCACTGGGAGGAGGCCCATAGGTACCGAAACCATCACACTGCAGCATCCTGGGACACTACGTTAATGCAATTTACAGAACTCACGGCTGAGGAGTCCCCGGAATCTATTACTCCCCTGGCAAAGTCGTTCATTCACCCAATTGATTCATTTCATTGATCTCCCTGGTGGGTGTTATTTATGGTGTAGGGTGTAATTTATAGTATGTGGAGACCATTACTCTTGCAGATGGGAAACACTCTTGGTGTGCCAGTGTATTTCCCACTTCATGACCATTGTACTTCCTGGTGGGTGTTGAGAAGCTCAGTATGTATTAAAGCTCAGTATATATTGGGACCATGCCCAAAAATCCTTCCCCACCATTTACCCGCCTGTTAAATGAGCTAAATGCTTATGCACTCCTCTGCGTTTCCCCTTTCCAAATTGTAATTCCCTATCATTATAAACCTGGGCCCTTATTTATGAGGCCTTGCGTCAGTTTTGCGCCGCCGGTGCGCCACTTTTTGTGACGCACCAGCGGCGTACAAAATGCGCCTTGTTGCGCCATATTTAAAAAGTGACGCATCTAGGTAGATGCGTCACTTTTTAAACCCCTGCGCCACATTATACCTGCGTCAGGTATAATGTATGCAGAGGGGGCGTTCCCCCGCAAAAAGCCTCGTAATAGTGACGCAGTGAAATCTATGAGATTTCACTGCGTCACTTTTAGGATGCTGTTGCGTCAAAATCTTGCGCCTGCCTCACAGCAGGCGTAAGACTGACGCAAGCCCTTTCACATGGGGCTTTCCCCATGTGAAAGGACGCATTGCTGGAGTTGCGTCACTTTTGTGACACACTCCAGCAATGCGTCACTTTTGCGCTTACAGATACGTCAGAAATACTGACGTATCTGTAAGTCCTTGCGACATGATGCGTCATACATTAAATATGACGCATCATTGGTGTCGCAAGAAGTGCGCAGTGAAAAGTGACGCATCACTGTTTTCACGCAGCGATGCGTCACTTTTCATAAATGAGGCCCCTGGTGTCTATAACATGACTGAAAGCTTAAGAATATTTGAGTCTCGCCTCCTGAGAGTTATATACGAGTGATAAGGAGAGATTGCAAGTATACATCTATTAGCATATTTACCATTTGAAAATTACTTACGTTGCATTTCTATTAATCTGGATATGTATAGGAAATTGACTAAATGTTCATTGTGGAGTGCTTTCTTATTTTTTTGTAACAGATTTGCCGTGCAAAACGGTAATTTGATTTATTGAAAAACCCAATAAAAATTATTTGAAATGAAACAAGGGAAGATCCCACTATCTGAACATCTCTTGAGACACTCTGGCTGAGTCCTGCAACTCAAAAAGCAAAAATAAAAACACCCTCTCCCTGCTACTAGAACCACACAAGTTTGAAACAAAACAAATGCAAACCAGATCCTTCACTGAAGCATCAACAAGCCTGTGAAATTTCTTATCAACCCAACGGAGACAAAGAAATTCAGAAGTGGCCTTAAAATTAACAATTGGCGGAGTTCCCAGAGTTGCACTACGCGGAGCTACGCGAAGTGAAAAAAAAACTCTTTCTCACTATGTGGAGCTCAGCAAGCAGCAGAGTAAGGTAGAAAAATGCAGTTTGCGGTGATTGCACAGTGCCGGATGCTTCTCCGCACTGTGCAATCATGGCAAACAGCACCATGCACAGCGCAAGCTTACCTTTTCTGCTGCTTGGGTGTAGATTTTTACTCGAGCTGCAGCTTTCTCAATGCTAACGGGCAGTTTCTCAGCGCGAGCAGTCGCGAGCATACGCGACCGCTCGCAATGAGAAACCTGACCCTCGCGTTGAAAAATCTCGCTGGGAGGTGGATATTCCTCGCTCGCGCTCTTGCCAATTTGACTTTGGTGAATGCGAGAGAGGAAAAAACTCTGCTCCGCAAAACGGAGTTTTTCGGAACTCCGCGAGCTCTGCTTAACGCGGAGTGCAGGAAACTCCACAAACTCCGCGAGCGGAGCGGGGTTCACCGCCCTGGGTTAGTTAGAAAAAAATGATTCACTAAACAATCAGGGCCTTATTTACAACCAAATTATGCATTGCGGCACCACAAGCGATTTTGTTGCGCAAAGCTGCGTCATATTAAAAGCACAGAGATATGTCATATTTACAACAATATGACGCATCCCTGTGCTTTCCTCTGCCTGGTGCACAATTGGCTGCCATGATGCAAAGGTGCCTGCTTTGCAGGAATAATTGTTTCTGTGCAGGAAGGGCCACCTTCCTGCACAAAAACAATCATTGATGGTGTTTTCCTCTTTCTATGTGTGCTGCTGACATAGAAAGAGGAAAAAATGAGGAGAAACAAAAGTATTTCTCCCCGTGGTGCCTCCTTACGCCTCCCTTTGGGTGGTGTAGGATTCTGACGCATTCCGAGGTTTATGAAATGTTATAAATCTGGGAATGCATCAGAATCCATGGGTGTTGCGTGGGAACACCCACAGCAACACCCATGGCACACCCCTTTCACGCAAAATGATGCATGAATAGGGGCCGTATTTACAAGGCCATGAAAAGCCACGCAGGGAGGCGTTGAGTGTCCTTGCATATATGGGCCAGCACACTGCGCCGCTGGTGTATCAAAAAAAGTGATGCACCACCGGCGCAAGGGATTGTGAATAAGCCCCCTTAGTTGAGTTCTTTATACAAGTTTAGCATTCTTACTGTTGTTAATCTGGAAACTTTTCCTTGGGCTCTAAAAAGCCCCCATTCAATTGACCAACTCACAGTTAGTTCACTTTACCAAGAAATGTCTCTCCTTTTCACAACTCTAAACCAAATAATTATCATTATTATTACCCCTGAAAGTTCACGATACCAATGCATATGTCCGCTTCTTTATCCCCTTCCATATGCCTCAATGTGCTTCAGTTTACAGATTAAGAATAGATAAGATGTGCTATAGTGATTTCGCGTATGGCATCTGTTATGGTAATAGATATGTCATGATGGTATTATGCACTATGGGGCGTCTCTTAATGTATGAAGGGTTGTCATAATGGAAGAAGTCACTGTGGGATGTCTCTTATGCTACATCACATTCCCATAATTTTTTTAAATTATTTTTATTAGTGTAAAAAATAAATACTATCAAACAATACATTCTCTTTTTTTGTGTCTAAACATTATCACTGTTTAAGTAGCAGCTTCTAAACAGTTTCAATTAACACTCTGCTCTGACTCAGTGAAGGAGTCTGATATCATCCGAGTGCTTTGTGTACCAATACCCATTTGATTTGGTTGTCCAGTTCATTGGCATTTCACTTCAGTAGCTTCAGTGAGTGTATCTTTGGGTTGTTGTGGTCATCCCTAACTATTACCAAGATGAATCTGCCCTGAGTTATGGGGCATTTCTCCCTGAGCTGTGCGGACAGGTACCAACCCAAACTAAAAAACGTCACCCACCTCACCATGCAGTGGCCTCCGAACTGGAAACCACCCCAATGCATGGTATGACTGTTGCCCCAAAATAATAACTTTCTGAATAACCATTGCAAGTATTGGTATCAATAGTCTGTACTCATCGGTCAAAGCAGGAGCTATGATGCTGCCAAGGGGCAGGGTGATAGCCTAGTCAGGCCATGGCTGGGTGGACCTGTTGGGACAGGCTAGCATCTACCTTAAGCATTAGTCCATGTAGTACAATTTCTCAAGCAATCTCTTTGATGTCATCGGAGTGACCTTTTGGAGTGTTGCATCCTTCTCTCTTCTATCATTTTCTGAGCCCTCGCCCTGAGTGCTATCAGTCACAATACCTACAGTTTCCCACTTGTTGGGGTACTCCCAGCCACGTGTCTTATGGATATCCACCGCAAGCTTAGCCCTCGCAAGTATCTCCTGGTCTTCTGTCCCCAACGGGGTCCCAGCAACCCTGTTGGGTCTTGGGCTCCTTGTTTCAGCCCACGCAGTCCTCCGGGGCCCACGGCACCTCCCCACGATGGTAGGCACATCTCTCGCTATTGCCGATCCACACGCTTTTTCAGGCTCTGTGTTTCACCTTGCCCCTTTCATCCCTGTCTCGCTGTGCCACAGGGGGACTGGGACCTGGGGATATTGAAATTGCGGGGCTCAGCACTGGAGCGTGGTACCCAAGCAGCCGTCACTATGCCGCCCTAAGGCCCACCCCCACAATCCCATAACATTAATGCCAATGTGAAGATGCCTTTTATGTAATGAGAGATGGCTACAAGCAAGGGCATCTCATGGTATAAGACATGTTATGGTAGACTTTTAATGCCACTACAAGGAATAGCTGCAATGGTAAAAATATGCAACTAAAGGTAATAAGTGTTGTAAGAAAAGGTGTGGCATGCCAGAGATAGGCACTATGCAGGGGGTGTTAGATTGAGTTATATTTGCATTTGTAGAGTTCACTATCTTGAAAAAGAATGGAATCCCTTTACTGTTGGTTGCATGCTGCTCTGAAAGCCAAGGTTAATTTGTTAAACCAGTGGTTATCGGTATTGTTAATATTGGTCATTAGAATTAGTTTTGTGCTATAAAAGATCTCCTTGCATGCACTTACTCCAGTTTCTTTGTGGGAGATTAAATTAGTAGGAGACAGAGGCGATCATTTAGTGAGGGGTGTGTGCGTTCCCCCATGGGCGTCCGCAGGGGGGGGCAACCCTCCTTGCCTCCCCTGCAGACGCCCATGAAAACCGTGACTTCAAGACAGGGTTCTCACTCTCTTTCCTCTCCTTTCTTATATTTGCTTCCCTGTGAAATGGATCCAAAAAAGAAAGACGCTTTTGCTGGAAATGCCGTATTTTTCTGACATTTTAATTCCAAAGGGCAGCATTGGGAATAAAAGGCTACAAATATGAAAAATAGATAAATAACTACATAAAGTAGGACAGTGGTAGCACACTGGCCAAACTGATTTTATTCACACTGAACACATTAGCGCTACTTTTAAAGAGTTTGCCAGTGAAGCGCTATTTTTGTTTTCTTGTCTTTGTTTTCCCTGGACTTGGAACTAGTGCACCAATCCTGGAGGTACTGCAATGTGTGGATTGGAAAACAAAATGTGTGCTGCGGCTCTGCGTCCAGGGATGTAGTCATTTTACCATACTGCTTACGTTTTGTAAGGATATAAGCAATGGCCATTGAAATGAGTCAATTCAGGGCCCTGTAGTCATGTCCTTAACTTTTCAGACAAAAGCACTCACTGATTTCTGAATAGTGAGTGTAAAAGCATTAAGGTAACCATGTTGTTCCTGCTTACATTTCCCATGGTTTGCTAAATTTTGCATTCCCTAAAAGTGTTTGCTTTTTCCAGGATGTTGTTACTTTTTTTTTTGTAGGCCGCATATTGCTCTTGTCTAGTGCATAATTTAAATTGAGCCGCATCCAGGTGTTTATAGCGGGCAACAATTGGGTTGTAGTTGAAGACAGTGGGAGTTTTTCTCAGTGGGGCAGTACGGTGTTCAGTGGGGGAGAGGATGTGGCACTATGGTCAGAGCTGCTGAATTAGGAACTGGGAAACAGGTTCAGCCTTAATAACCAGCCCACCAGACCACTCTCCTGCGACAGCACAATCACATGCTAGACCTTAGAATGTTTCGCAACACCTTAGAAGTCCTGGTGTCTTCGCACCAGCAGGTGGACCCTAGCATGACAAGTGTAGGTTAACCTTCAAGGCTTGTCCACCACTATCCATACCGAAGCTCACCTCCAGTCTTGTGGGCAGGCCTATGAAGCAGCACACCCTAGAACAACAGTCACAGAGGTCACAGGACCCTTGAGAAGGGCCAGCTCTAGGGCGGTGCAACCAGTGTGACCGCACAGGGTGCTGACTTTAGGTGGAGGCATCATGTTTGCAAGTATATTATGGTTTTAAAAACGCTTGCTGCCTCCTTCCTGGCCTCCAGCAATTTTCAGCAACAATAAAAATGTCATGATGACTCTGGTGATTAATGTTCTTCCTAGAGAGAGATCGGAATTTCGTCTAGTGGAAGTTTTGACTCATGGAAAGGTAGCTAAGAGGGTTAATGTACCGGCTGCAACGAACATGCGCTATGCAGATCACAAAGTGCACATAATGTAAATAGGTCAGTGGGCTACTGCTTTTGTCAGAGAGATCCTTTTGTTACTTGCAGTTTATAAGTTAAAATCCTAACTTAGAACAGTGAGCTATTAACTGTCATCTAAGAGCTGCATACAAACTGCAAGGTATAAATTAGTGTGTTATGTCCGCCCCCCCCCCCCAGTCTTTGATTATCCTATTGTCCCAAAACGTGTTCTTTTGGACAGAAATCAATTCTGATTATTAAGGAGAACCCCCAACCATGGGGAACATCCTTTACAACAAAACTCTAACAACGCGGTACCATTACAACGCAGGTTTTAAAACGAAAGTTGTTACAACGACTTTTGCTGGAGGGCACTCTAGGATAGGGAATAGTTTAATTTACTATCCAACACCTTCCCTACTATCCACGGGGACTGGAGTTGGAATAGTAAATTAAACTATTCACTATCCAGCGCCCCCAACGCAAGTCGTTGTAACGACTTGCGCTGTACCGGTACGGGTGGTAATACCACACGTTGTGCCTTCATAAATCCCCCAACCATGGTATTATGTTTTAAATTCCGGGTATTGTGTTTCTTCAGACCAATCACTATAAAACTACACGGGCTACTAGTATGGTTGTCATGTGACTCCTACACCTTGTAGTCCTTAGTCTTATGTAACATGTTCTATACAATGATTTACACACATATTGATTGTCTCTGTGTAATGTGTTTGATGTAAAGTGCTCTGACACCCTACAATGGTATGAGTGGCGCTGTAAATCAAATTAAATGCATCTCAGAGAGAGTGGTTATGGAAACTTGGGGGCACAGTTAAAGGGTGGTAGTGAGGGAATCCATGGCATAGGTGGTCATTGGGGGGCACTAACAAACATTAATGCACAGTACACCACCAGTGCTATGGCTGGCCCTGCCTTTGAGGCCAATCTGCCTCACCCATAGGTACCTCCATTGGCCTTGTTTCAGCAGTAGTAGCTGCAACTCACCAGGGATTGTCAATGCAGGATTTGCACGCACACCAAACTAAGTTCGTAAACTTCACAGTCTCCCTGCTTCATTCACAAGCACTTTTAACATGTGCTGTCTGCTGTGGGGCCACTGGAATTAATTATGCAGCAAAGGATGACAACATTATGCTGTAGTGTTGACTATATTATGCATTCAAAAAAAGTTGCAGGGTGATGCATTATATTTTCAGATATTTTATTATTTTGATGTGTGTACACATGCTAACAGTCTCTGGAAAGATTTTGCCTTATTAGTACCAGTGTAACATACAAACGCAGCAGTGAGAAAGGTGACCAGTCAACCTTTACAATAGGCCATCCACTCCACAGCAACACAAGTCACATTTTATATTAACTTTTGATATGTTTGAGCTACAAACAATTTATTAGTTTAAATGGTCAGAACATGCAGCAGATCTTGCATTATGAGGTAAATATGGCAGAGCCATCATTTTAGAGAAAACATTAGCAAACTAGGATATTTTGGCATTCATGTTTGAACTGCTGTTGTGGAAAAAGGGAGTATTGCTGATGACAGAAACTCCATGGCTCTGAGAACAATGGCTTGTGTTTCCACATTTTATCGTATTTGGTACATTCTGTGATTAGAAGCCTATCCCACTTTGTGAATATATTTTAATATCAATAACTCATTATAACCTTAAATAATCATGTGTATTCATTGGTTGATTAAACTGGGCAGTGAAATGCCAAACAAAAACTAAAAATTGGGATGTCTGCACATTCTTGCCACACCTCTGGCTCCACCCACAGATCCAATCCTTGGGTTATTCCCGCCCTCTGATTCCACGCCCACTGTTCCCCTACTTTTTGCCCCACTTCGACCACTGTGTAAGACTCAGCATCCCTGGACCTGTGATGTGCCGCCGCTGCAGGCGCCGCATGTGCCACACATTTACGGTGCCGGGCTTCCGCATAAGGGAGCTGGCCATTATTGTATCCCTAAACGTGCACACGTTGTCAGTTTGACATGGACTACACGTAGTGGGACTCTAAGTTTCTTTTCAAAAATATAGCTAACATTTGGACCTATACATGTTATTGTGTATAAATTAATTGAATGTGTGTAAAATTTAGCAATGCCCGGGGAATTCTACTAAAGGGAGCACCCATTGGCGAATCACTAGCGTGTGTGATTGCTGCATTATTTATTACTAACTTTGACGTTGTGCTTTCACTTTGGATAAAAGTTATCATGAATTCTAGCACCAAGAAGCCAATATTGGTAAATATGTGTGCTACAAATAATCCCTAACATACACTGTGCATACAGTATATTTAATCTGGTGCTTTAATCATAGGCTGTTTTAAAGTATTCAGTCCTGAACACAGCCTTGATTGGCGTCAGGTCGAGGATCCGGAAGTCTGCTCACCTAGCAGACAGAGATAAAGCACCTTGTCAGAAAGTTTAGTGTTTTCCCTACAGGTGGTGTTTGTTGGCCTGTGGCAGGGTCAGTCACATGTCCTGGATTCCTGGCATTTAATTGAGTCTATCCCAGTTCTGCGCCCCAGTGTTTCTTGTGCCCCACCTGGCACACATCATGTCAGAGGATGGTGATGACGTTAACATTTTGCCCCCCCCTGGAAAAAAGTCTGCGGACGCCCATGCGTTCCCCCAAGTTCATTTAATGACTGGTGTTATGAAAGGATACGTTACAGAGGTTTGGGGTGGTGAGGCTGCAGGAATATGCTTTCAAAAAAAGAGGATGTGATGAGAAGTGGGTAAATTGCAGAAATACTATAATATAGAGTGGACAGACAGGCATGCAGTTTAGGGTAGGCAACACTCAAAGAGACAGCGGCGGTTTCTACATGGGGGAGTTTGGGCGCCGCCCCACCTGATTTCTCGCCGTGCGAGAAGAAGGCAGAAACAAATGGTAGTTATTTATTTATAACTACCATTTGTTTCTGCCTGCCCTTCTCGCACGGCGAGAAATCAGCGAACTTCCTGGTTGGTTACTAATACTAACAGAGCCTCAGGGCAGGGGGGAGTGGCTTGGGGGAGTGGCTTGCCCACTGTTGTGAATACGGACTGTTTGGACAGCCTGAGAGGCTGTCCAAACAGACAGTATTAGCAACAGTGGGCAAGCCGCTCCCCCAAGCCTCCTCCCACTCTTCGTTCTGCAGGATGCAGACTCGGAGAAATGACGAAGTAAGGGCAGCCGGCCGAACCAATCAGCGCCGGCTGCCATGGAGGGGAGGGAGGCTGCCTGCAGCCTCCAGTGACGACGAGAGCCCACAAGACCACGTCAGACGCAGCGGCGGCGCACGGGCATTCGAAATCCAGAAGGCGGGAGTCTGCACTGCAGTCTCGGGACGGGACTCGAGTCGGGAAGCCAAGCCATTAAGCCAAGGTAAGGTTTTTATATTTCTTTGCCATTTGGGCTGACCTCTGATCTCCGCCGTGAGGGAATGAGAGTGAATGATCTTGGTGCCTAAGCCTCCTCCTGACCGCGCTTTTATTGGGATTGTCTCCTCACATGACACTGCCATGTGGTGTTTTCTTTCCATTTGTTCACTGTGCAGGTTTACTTGGTTTCAATATTCTTTGGCTCTTTTTTTAGGGGGATTCATTTGTACGCATTGGCCTCAATTTAGCTTTCTGCCCTCAGAGCTAGAAAACACTTCCACAACGAGTGTTGAAAGTAAAAGTAATAAAAAGTGCTCCCTACTTCCTCTCTCATTCCATCTACGGGAGAGAGGATGTGTCGATCACTCTGTGTCTACGGTTATGAGGTGAGCAGCAGGGGCCACTGGGAGGGGTCCGGGAGTCTCAGGCATATGTAAATAGTAGTGCATGTAGCCATACGCAATTGATTAGGAGTTCTGTTCCGCCGAATGCCAGTATTACATTGAGCAGTCAGTGTCACATTTTAGAAGTTTGCTTGCTAAATGTGGAACGTTGTTTTAGCCATAGTCTAGGCCCTGGGGATATGCAAAGATGTATGTATGTGCATTACGGAGATGTATGTGCATTACAGAGAGTGTGAGGGAGGTGATGTGAAAGGAGAAAAAGCTCACAAGAGAACGAGCTAAAAAACACTTCCACAACCATGGAGTGCTGAAAGTAAAAGTAATAAAAAGTGCTCCCTACTTCATCACAGGGCGCGAAGCGCGTTATTTGTCTGAGACAGTCACCCTATCCTCTGCACGTCACCCCATCCCTCACAGTGTTTAAGTTCATTTATACCCGTCCTCACCGTGCCAGACTGCATCGACCACCCCTAACTGCCACGTGACGTACATACCTAGGATCCGGTAGATCTAGATAGCTGGCACCCTGTGCTCTGTGGCAGAATCTCCACCAACACTTATATGGCAATATATAAATGGGCGGGTTGAAGGTAAGGGGTTCTCAGCAGCCTTCCAAACACCCTTTCTGTTGGTCACCCTTGCGCACTTCGCACGCTCGCGATGTAAGACTCATACGCAAATTTTACGCCCTGCCACTTTCAAATGTCACCAGCCGCCACTGCAAAGAGAGTAAGGCATGCAGAGAATGGAGGGTAAGGAGAGGGTCATTTAATTGAAAGGAAGGGGTGAGAAACTATCACTAGGTAAGTCATGGCCAATTTTCATGTGTGATTTTAAGAATATAGAGGAATCTTCTGGGGTTAGCAGGCAATCTGAGGATGTAAAACTGTAGAAAGAAATGGTGTTATTTGCATGGAGGATAGCATATCGCACTATAGCATTTGAATAGCGCTTAATACTTTCCAGACGCGAGGCGTCCACGCACCTATCCACACAGATAGCACGCTACATCGAGATATGTAAAACTATATATTGGCATGAAAGTGTAATGCACCCTTTGTAGAGAAAGGGGCACAGCCAGGCGTCACAGGTTCAATAAAGCAGCACCTAACTCGCCGTTTCATCCAGTTCGGGTTTAAAAATGAGCATGGTGGAGCAAAAGTACCTTTTATTTCATAGCAGTTGTATTCTCCATGGTCACCACCCGCAATAATACCCCACCCATAGCCTCACCTGTTGATTCGAAGTGAGTCGCACTCCGAGGGCGCCCTCTGTGTCACCTCGCCATGGTCACATTGGAACTGCAGCTTTACCTGTTAATTATGGAATATTAACGCCGCATCCTTCCCTCCAGGGCGTTGTTTTACCTCCTCCGAAGGAAGCCGTTAATTATTCGCACCCGTTTAGGACCAACAAAAAATGTCCTCTTACTCATCCTTTTCTGTTCAACAGAGACCATGAACCAAAAGGGGTTTGTCAAAACTGTTGAATTTACCATCATTCCTGTAATAATAAATAATTTTGTCTCATATATTATTGCCCGCAAACTCTTGTCGCCTGTAGGGGGCCACGCGCCGCCATTGTGAGCAACATTTCAAGAGGCCTAGTATCTTACATCATTTGCATTTTAATATGAAATTACGGGTGTGTTCACTTTTGAACAATAGCCACTAACGAGTCGTGGTCCAGCCCTTTAATTTCGCCGGGCAGTCGTCAGTATTTCCTTCACACTCAGGGTATTGATGCTGCAATAGCTCTCCTCCCCCATGGGCCTCCTCCCTGGAAGCGGCTCTGGTGGTTAATATTTAACAGGAAATGGGCTATAAATACAGGGAACGGGCCTTTTAATTAAATAAGTGGGATTTTAGAGGACCCCTGGGCTTGGGAGGCCGCTGTTTAAAGATGATTCATTGTCACCGCCTGGGACGTGCCGGGAGCTGTCACTCAGAGCGGGAGCGAGGGGGCAGATAGGCGCGAGTGATGGACGACCCTGGCAGCACAGGAGGCGCGTCAGCCGGCACTTGTTGTGACATGCCCACGCGGCTCCCCGTCCCTTCCTCAGAGAAGCGCTTTCTTATGTTGTTCTCTCCTTCTCACAGTGATGCCTTCCAGGAACCAGGCCTTTAAATGGAAGAACAATGTCAGGTACTGAGTACCTGTATTTCTTCTTTTTTGATGGAGAGAGTATCAGCACTTCTCATTAGCAGACGCCTACTCCTGGATAATGAGTGTGTGCACTTTTATATGTCATTCAAGCACAGCTTATTCCATCTTAGTGTTGTTATTTTGGTTGCTTGTAAAGCGCTTAATGCAACCCCGAAGCCAAACCAAGAGCTACTTTTGAACAATGTGTCAGATCCTGAGCTTCTAACAAATATAATAACTGTCTAAATAGTATAATAACTGTCTAATAGTATAATAACTGTCTAAATAGTAAACACAGCAGACATGGCCATCAGATTATTTTCTTTAAGGTCACACGCTTTTACTCCTACTGCTGCAGCCTGCACTTCAGATAGTCACTTCTTTGACGTACCGGCAGCGCAATGGGCTTGCCCATATTTACAAGGCGACATAAAGCTGCCCTGCATGGCTTTTCATGGCCTTGTAAATATGGCCCACTTTCACGCATTAGAATGCGTGAAAGAGGTGTTGCAGTGGGTGCTCCCATGTAATATCCATGGGACCTGACGCATTCCCAGATTGACAAGGTTTTGTAAGCACGGGAATGTATCACAGGGAGGCGCAACAAGGAGAAATACCATTACTTATCCTCATTTTTCATTTTTCTGTTTCCTGCTTTCTGCAGCACACATAGAAAGAGGAAAACACCTCTTGTGATTGTTTTTGTGCAGGAAGGTGTCCCTTACTGCACAAAAACAATCAACCCTACAACGTAGAAACCCTTGCACCATGGTGCAAGGGTGTGGGAAGGTTGAGATTTTGATCAATACCTTATCACTATCGATCTAAAACCCCGGTCTGGCCGACTGAATCTTTATTGCCTGTCATTGAGGAAAGAAAGTGCATCTCTTACCAAGTTAGTTCCCCCAGTAAAGGACTCTGCTTCAAAGGATCACAAACAACTTCTAGCTTTCAAAGATTTATTATAAGTTGCAGGTACAAGCATCTCAAGATGAGATTCACCAGATACACGGGCCCAACTACGTACACGTGTTCTCTGAAAGCCCTCAGACGAACAACGGAAACTATCAATACCAGTTCTAAAAACAATAGTGCCGTTAGCATAGACACATATTGAAATCTATCACTCATTTACAGGCGGAAGGAAAATACAGGTTAGGCTTTCCCTACCCTGTTCTAGATGGTATCCCTACTTAACCAGGTCTCAACCTATCAAAGGTGTCAGCAGTGAATGACTCCCAAGGGAAGCCACCCACTCTCAAACTCTTGGTGAAAACCTATAGATCTCCAATCATGACCCCTCTCTGCCTACCCATCCGCTCTCTAAAGGGTCCTCAGGCGTCTGCTCTAACTCCACCCAGGGGTGCTATCCCTAATACAAAAATACAACAACATTTAGGACGCCCCTCGTGAGACGCCCCTCACGTGGTGTAGCTTCTGGCTTTTTCCATGATGAGGCCTTGTGGTTAGAGTCGACCTTGCTTCTCAGACTCGTCTCCGGCCCGCTGATACCCCTTAAACATTCCGGAACCCTCCTCCATGTCTGGTCCATTTCTTGAACAAGCTTCTATTCATTATATTAATAATTGAATACCCCCCTTTTCTCTTCCAGACAGACATCTGCAGCCTAATCCCATTCTCATGGTTTTCCAACCGCATTGCAACATTCCCCAACCCAGACTAATACGTATAAATCAACATTTAAAGCTTTCCAGCTCTACTACATTTTATAGCATTCAACTTCTTCTTTAATTATTAGCATGTTAGTACTCATATTCTACTGATTTCGGTAAACACATCTATAAATCAAAAAGCCTACTCATTAATACTAAACATTAGTGCAATCCAAATTGTGCATCTTAATCACCTTCCCCCTCCCGCCTTGCTCTGGCCCTGAGGCCTACCACATTTCAACGTTTCCGTATGCCATCTTACATTTTAGCAGCTACACAACATGGATTCAGGAATAATCACGCTTAATAAAATTGTATTACTTCACACATTTCTGTATTAGTTCCACTTCTATTTAAACTTCTATATTAGCTACACATTTCAGAATACAACTTTGAATACTATCAGCACTCATGGCATTTCTCTTCATGATTTGTGCTTACTACGTGTAAGTGTGATGTATTTCTACATTTTGGTCAGTTTGCGCTCTCTCAGTTCCCCCCTTTGATGACCTCTCGGGGTCATCATTAATATTCAAACTGCAGTGATTGCTAGCATAACTCGTTTCTGTGTTTCCAAAGCCCTCAGACTCCGGTACTGACTATCTTGTATGGCAGCCAATCTCTGCAGCTGTTTTCTCCGAGCCCTCTCTGACCTTCTTGATCTGTACCATTTGAATACCCTCACCAATCCCCACAACACGATCCCACAGATCAATATTATGATGATAGGTTTTAGTATTTTCCACACAAAGCTTTTGCCTAAAGTGGTGAGCCAACCTCCAGCGTCACTTATCCCTTGGCCCACCTTCTCCCAGACATTTTCTCTGCTTAGGTCTTCGATCTCCTTGTGAATATCAGTTATGTTCCTAATAACCTTTTCAAGGGGCTTCGAATTGTCTGGAATGTAAGTACAACATTCTTGGACCTTCAAAGCCTTACAGACTCCGCCCTCTTTTGCTAATAGGACATCTAAGGCAAGACGGTTCTGAAGAACCATAGCCCTTATCGATTGCATCTCTCCTTCTACCAGCATTAAGGACTGAGCAGTACTGGCAGACAACCTGTCTACGACTGTTGCTAGTCGTCTAATTTTAACATCATTAAGAATTAATCCTAGAAAAGGGAACACAGCTCCAAAGACATCTCCAACCATTTCTACACCTCCTACATCTCTCCTTCCCCTCGATGATGTCTTGCCCTCGATGATCTCTAAGTCTTGGGCATGGTATATTTTAGGGAAGATAATTGCCAAGTAACATGAGCCATACCAATTATCAGGTAGCTTCACGTAAGCATTTCTTCCACATACGAAATATACATTTGGAATCACTTGCATTCCCTTCAGGAAGTCCTTGGTGTAGTACTCTAAATTGAAAGCATGTTCACAGCTAACTTCTCCCACGTATACATTTTCATAATACGTTTTGGCTCTGTGAAGACATAACTTTCCTCTCTGCGTTCTATCTAAAGCTATTGGACCACTACTACCCTTTCTTTTGTGTACCCTTTCTTCATCGGTCCAATCTGTTTTCCCTTGTCCTGATTTTTTCAAAATCTTTTGTCTCCTATTCCGATCATCCACCTGCCCTATGAACTTTTTCTCGACCTCTGACACCTTGCATGTCAGATTATTTCTGCGGGCATGTGAAGTATCTAAGGTAATCCAAGGAATGAAGAACTTGGCCAATCTGTCTTCACTCTTCCAGTAGTCCCATTTGTTCATCTGCTTATAATTTGGGACTTCTGGTAGCACTGAGTCATAATTGGAGAAATAGTATTCAAAACTATCTCTCCCATAAAATATACTAAGCAATAAGCTACATGTAATGCCATATGTCAGCGGGAGGTGATGATAACGAATGCCTTCATCTACAGACGCCGGCAACTGCATGCAGACATAGCAGTCCTTGACCTCCATGGCATCCACATATTCATACAATAATTTTGCATAAGCATTTGACCTAAAGTCACCTTGGGACTCATCTACATGTAACCTGCGGGCTTCTGCCGCTAATAACGCTTTCTCTTGTGTGTTCTCCCCTTTCCCACCAGCAACGGCGGGTGTAAGCGCCTCTACAGATTTCACATCAGTTACCTTTGCCTCTTCCTCACGTCCCTTTACATAGGAGACAGTCACTACTAAAGCTATTAATATTATCACTCCTACTATTAGTGTACCTATTATACATTTTGCTCTGCGGTTCTGGGTACCAGCCTCCATTTCGTCAGATAGTGTGGCTCTCTCGTAACTCTGCACAAAGTTCCTTTCTTTCCTTCTTTCCTTTACAGTCTCTTTACTCCTTTTGTCTTGAGAACCACGCACTGGAAGCTGACAACCTTTTCCGCCAAAGTTCCTTTTAGTCCAATATAGACAACCCTAGCCCTTCTCCATCCACTCAGGGAAAGTCCCTAAGATTCTCTGCTTCCTAGGCGCTAGGTAATCTTCTTTTCTTCGCGCTTATTTACAAAGTCTTTTTAAGCATCCACTATCAGGCGCTCGCCTGCAGCTTCGACAGCAAAATTCAATATTTCCAGACGAAGATTGTGCTCTTCTGCGGCTGATATCTTTGAACCAAAATCAGGGAATTGCAATTCTGTGAGAAACATGTCCTTTATCTTGCTGAGGCGGGGAGGACGGGGAAGCATGAATGTCAGTGACCCTTCTTGTTCGACACCGGGCACTAACAATCTTATCTCCACTGTCACGATGGGCTCAGAACTGGACACCACCACCGCTCGGATCCTCCCTGTCACTGGTTTCGAAGCCATCTGTCGCCAGATATGTCCACTCAGGGGTGGAGTATCTTCTGTTAGGCACCCGCACTCTTCTTGACCTCCTCAACTCCGGTGCTTCAGCGCCCTGAGCACCGTCTTCTGGGTCTGAGTCTTCTGATATCGGAGGAAGGGTTCTCTCCAGAGTTGACCTTAGGCTAGAGCTCCTTCTCTGCGGCCAATCAGCTTCTCCGCGTACCCTTCTACTCCGTCTTCTTCTCGTTGGTTCACGCTCTCTGTCAGACCTGTCAGTGTCTGACTCGTACTCCCAGCTACTTTCCCCTTCAGTAGCGTTGTCTGTTTCGCTGTTGTACTGACCGTCCTCAGCTTGGTCAGACTCGTTCCCTGCTTCCGCTGGCACCTCTACAGCTTGGCTAGCCCCCTCTATGGCTTCTCGGTCCGCTGCTGGACGTCTATCCGAGAGAGGAGCTGTTTCTATCAGAGGTGCTGGAACTCTCCGCGTGTGCGACGCGTGGATCCAATTGGGCAGGCCTCCCACTTTCACGGCTGTGTTTGTGGTCAGGATGATCTGGAAGGGCCCACGCCAATGAACATCCAAGCAGCTGCTTCTCACGTGCTTCTTCACCAGGACCCAGTCCCCAGGAAGCAAGTCATGACAAGGGTCCTGGTTCGATGGTACCTCGGCGGCCTGCACCTGAAGGGACACAGAATGAATGGCGTCAGACAGCCCCTTACAATAGTCCAGGATCATATCATCTGTGATGCTAATCAATGCAGCAGTTGGGACAGAAGGTAACCTCATTGCTCTTCCCATCAGTACCTCATGAGGAGACAAACCAGTTCTCCTATCCGGGGTACTACGGAGGCTCATAAGGACCAATGGCAGCGCATCAGGCCAACTCAAGGATGTTGATGAACACACTTTCGCAATTCTGGCCTTGATGGTGCCATTTATTTGCTCCACAATTCCTGAAGCCTCTGGTCGATAACTGCAATGCAGTTTTTGGTCTATATTCAAAGCTGCACAAATCATTTTCACAAGCGAGCTGTTGAAATGCGTTCCCCTATCTGATTCCAAAGAGGCCGGCACCCCGAAGCGCGGGATAAGCTCCCTGAGCAATATCTTAGCTACTGTGAGGGTGTCGCACCTGCGTGTAGGATATGCCTCAACCCATCTGGAGAAAACGCAAACAACCACCAGGATATAGCGGAGGCGGCTGCACCTTGGCATTTCAATGAAATCTATCTGCATTCGATTGAATGGACCTCCTGACCTCCCTATGTGGCTCAGTGCAACTGGTGTCTTCTTCCCTACATTCAACTGCTGGCACGTCACACAACGCTGGCACACTGCTTCGGCTGCTACTCTGAACTTGGGGTTGTACCAGGTCTGTCTAAACACTCTCAGCATAGCATCTCTTCCTAAGTGGACAGGACCATGTATTTGTCGGGCCATTGGGCTCACCATCTCATTGGGCAACACTGCTCTGCCATCTGCTGAAACCCAGAAATGGGCCTCCCCCACTACACATCCTGCCTTTTGCCATGTTTCTTTTTCACAGTCAGGAGCATTTTCTTGCATCTCCTTCAGTTCGTCCCAAGTATCAACAGTTTCCAATATCATAGCTAATTCAGTCCTTACATTTATTCCACCCACTTCCACCTCAGTGAAAGAGTACCCTGTTTCCGCGCAATACCGTGCGACTTCGTCGGCATATCTATTGCCTTGTGACACGAAGTCCATATTTCTGGTATGTGCGGTGCATTTCACAACTGCGATACCTGCTGGACATTGCAATGCCTCTAACAACAGGCGCACAAACTCTCCATTGCGAATGGGAGAGCCTGAAGAGGTCATGAAACCTCTTTGAGACCACAACTGCCCGTAATCATGAACTACCCCGTAACCATATTGACTGTCAGTGTATATGGTGACTCGGATTTGATTGCTTGCCAGGCAGGCACGCGTCAGGGCAACAATCTCGGCTACCTGAGCGGAGTGTACTCCTTCCAGGCATCCAGCTTCCACTACTCCAGTAATTGTACAAACAGCGTAAGCTGCTCTTAACTGCCCAACTTCGTCTCTTACACATGAGCCATCGACAAAGAAAATTCCATCGGGGTCGGTCAGTGGCTCATCTACGATGTCGGGTCTTGGTTTGGTGCATAGTTCAGTCACATCGAGGCAGTCATGGTCTGTACATTCTTCATCATCCTCAATATCATTTGGAAGTGGCATTAAGGTAGCAGGATTTAAAACAGAGCATCTCCTGAGGGTCACGTTCTCTGCAGCAAGAATGACTTGCTCATAGCGCGTGAGCCTGCTATTCGTCAGATACTGAGTTTTAGTCCTGGTCATCAACAATTCAACAGAGTGGGGCACATGCACCTCTAATGGGTGCCCCATTACAATATTCTCACATCTCTCAATGCTGACACCTGTTGCAGCAACGGATTTGAGACATCCGGGCAACGCTGCGGCTACTGGGTCTAAAGTAGCCGAGAAATACGCGACTGGTCTACGGGCATTCCCATGGATTTGGACTAACACAGACAGCGCGCATCCCTCTCTCTCACAGCAATAGAGCAAGAATGGTTTATCGTAATCTGGCATTCCCAGAGCCGGAGCACGACACAAGTCCTCTCTCAGCTGCAGGAACGCCATCAAACAGTCTTTGTCCCATGGTACCGGATCACTCACCTCCTTGTGCGTCAGTTTTTGTAAGGGCTTTGCTTTCAGTGAAAAGTTTGCGATCCACTGTCGGCAATATCCCACCATTCCTAGAAACATCCTGACTTCTCTCTGCGTTTTAGGCGCATTCATCTTCATGATGGCCTCTATCCTGTCTGGTGACACCTTCCGTTTCCCCTTCTCAATTCTGTGTCCCAAGTACTGTACCTCTGTCAGGCAGTACTGCAATTTTCCCGGGGACACCTTATGCCCATTTTCGGCTAGATGGTTTAACAAAGCAATAGAGTCTTCCCTGCAAGCTTCCTCTGTCTCTGACGCCACAAGGAGGTCGTCTATGTACTGGACCAGAACTGACCTCTGGGGTAGTACTAGACTTTCAAGATTTCTCTTCAGGAGCTGGTTAAAGATCGATGGGCTCTCTGTATACCCCTGAGGAATACGACACCATGTTAGGACGCGACCTTCCAGCTTAAATGCGAAAAGAAAATGGCTTTCTTCGTCCAAAGGGATCGAAAAGAAAGCCTGGCAAAGATCAATTACAGTGAACCATTCTGCTTGGAACGGTATCTGAAACAGTATCACTGATGGATTTGGTACCACTGGACAACACGAAACGACTATGTTATTAATCTTTCTGAGGTCCTGCACTATCCGGTATTTCCCATTTGGTTTCTGCAGACCCATAATCGGGGAGTTACATGGACTACCCACGATTTCCTTCAGTATTCCCTGCCTAATCATGGACTCAATCACGGGTTGTATACCTGCAATCGTTTCTGGTGTCAATTTATACTGAGGTGTTCTTGGGAACTCAGCATGAGGTTTCACTACGATTTTCACTGGGTCTACTCCTTTCACCAACCCAATCTCTTCCCCAGTGAAATCCCATACTTCCGGGGCAACGGTCTCTCTCAGATCCCAGGGTAGCTCGTCTACTGTCAAAGTGGGATATAGTTCCACACATATTCTGGAATTGGCGACTTTAAAGTCAGCATCATCATCATTAGTCAATACCTCCACGCCCTGTGGTGTGCAATATATGGTGCAATTTAACTTGCACAAAAGGTCTCTTCCTAGCAGACATACAGGACTAGAATCGCAAACCACAAACTGGTGCTCATCACTGTACTTCCCTATTTTCACCTGTACGGGTTCCGTCAGAGGACTGGTCATTCTTCTGTTAGCGACCCCCACCACTTGTATGGTCTCTCCAGACATAGGCAGGCCTGGCACGGCGGCTGACCTGATCGTGGATCTGGTGGCTCCTGTGTCCACTAGAAATGTCGTGGGGAACCCTGCCACTTCGGCCTCAACATAGGGTCCCCTCTGATCTACCTCCAGAGCTGCCCCGAGGGTGCAGTCATCCCTTTCCACCCTCTGTCCTGTTAGTGGGTCCACATAATAGCATTCCTCTCCCCCGACAAACAGGGGCATCTGTCTATAGGTCTTACCCATAGACCCTACTCTGGGTGGCTGTGGGAACTGAGCTCGGGGAGGTGGCCCCCCCCCTTTGAGCACTTTTCCCTGGTACTGCGTTACCCCTCTTGCAGGCGCACTCTGGGTCGCTTCCTCTTCTACCTCTTCGTCTCCTATCTCAACATTATAGGGACACTCGCGTTTCCAATGTCCCACCTCGTTACACTGGTGGCACCTAGTTGTTTTCTTTAAGGCAGTTATATCTATCCTTGGTCTAAAGGTGGAGTTCTCCTCATTGCCTTTGTTCTGACTGTACTGTTTCTTTCCTCCAGTACCTGTTCCTGGTTGCTGTTGCTGCTGTCCCCCCTTCCCTGCTGCCTGCATCTGTACCACCATCAGTTTCTCCTTTAACTTCTTAGCCTTGGAGTCTATTTCATCACAGCAGTACCTGGCATACCTCAATATTTCGTCTAGGGGTTTATTTTGCCAACAGATCAAGTGTTGCTGTATCATTAAACTAATATCCGGTCTCAGACCCAAGACGAATTTGGACACAAACTGCCCTATGTCCTTTGGATCCATTACATCCAGACCGCTATACTGTTTGAACGCCTTCAACAATCTCTCATAGTATTCGTGAACTGTCTCTTTGGGTTCCTGTCTGGTTCGGTCAATTTTTACCCAATCTATGTCTTGCATTGGCACCTTATCTTTCAGCCAAGTCATTACTCTCTCGAACTTTGCCATCACACTCTCAGACGGCCCATTAGTCTTAGCATCTCTCTCTGGCTCTATGGTGGGCCACTCAGCACTAACCTTGCATGCGGTCCACAAATCTCCTGGCACTACTATGTCAAACAGCGTGTTCAAATCTATCCATAAGACCTTTGAGATTTTTACGAATCTCTCAACTTGCTTATACCACTCCACTGGGTTTTCCCGCAATTTGGGGAAAGAGGTGGTAAAAGCAGCTAAATCCCCCCTACTCCAAGGGACGTGGACATAGGTCCCATTTGCGACTTCCCTCAAAGGGTATGTCTCTACCCCCTGCTGTCCTCCTGGTGTCATCATAAGTGTGCTTCTCCTGACGGTCCCTCTCTTGGACCACCTCTCTTCCCATTTATCTAGGGCCCTCCATGTCCTTATTCCAGTGTTCAGTTCCCTTATGTGTGTTTTCAATCCGATGGTTCGCCTCTCATCTAGGTCTCGGTCTGTGTAATGTAGCCTGTGGTTGCCCTGTAAGGCTTTGGTTCTTGACAGGTCTACCATGTACTTGCCTGCTAGTTCCACTAATTTCTCATGGGTTGCTCTCGCCTTTCGAGTTACGTCCTTTGCCATGAACAGAATTTCACCCTGCTCATACATGTCTATTCTTTCTAAGGGCAGGGTACCATCTACCATGTCATCCAGATCTGACTTTAAGCTGGAGACATCGAGCCTTTTGGCTTTTATTTCTGCTCGTAATATCTCCTTCGAGGGAGGTTCACAGGTGTCTCTCCCATCCCAACTCCGGGCCCTTCGTTTGGGTTCGGGAGAGTTGGGGAGTGCTCTCTCTTGTTCCCATCTCTCCAGATCCCATGCTCGGCCATCCGATCTTGGAAGGTGATGGAACACAGGCCTGTTACCCCCTAATTTACTCTGCCCGTTCTCTCCTCTTTTCTCACAGCAAGCCTCTCTGTTATTCTCCCTTCGATCACCATTCTCTCTTGGCCTCGTATCACTCAGTATCTGATACGATCCTTCCTTGTTTCCCATATACCCTGGGGTGTTCTCATGTCCGTCATCACAGGGACTGTGGTGCGGCCTTTCGCAACTCCCACTCTGCTCTCTATTGTCTGGCACGCAGTGGATACACTTAAAGCTGTCTCTGTACTCCCGAGCCCTTCTGTCTTCATCACTACATAGTGGGCGAGACACCCCCCCGTTTTCCAGGTCTGATCTACCTCCACTCCGGGCCCAATGGGTGCCTCTCCTACTGTCTTTCTCCCTCCCGTCCCACTCCGGACTGCTCTCTTCAGCCCCGCAGTGAGTTCGGGCTCTGCTGTCCTGCCTTTCCCTTTCAGCTTCCGCCACTATGATGCTCTTGTGAGCCTCAACTGCCTCATCCCATTGCTTCATGTACTCGTTTAACTCTTGGAAGGATTTCCGTCCTGGTCCCCTCATATCCTCTGGGTATCTAATGTTCCCCAGATCCCCTGCCGTGGGTACTGGGGTACTCCACTCTCTTGGTATCGGCAACTGGCTCGGGGAGTTGATCGTATCATTCCTCCTTGCCATCTCTGCTCTTTCTCTGTCCCTCCGTACCCGTTCCTCCCCTCTTGCTCCCTCTGGGTCATATATTGATACTATAGGACCTATGGTAACAGGTACCTGTAGTGCATCAGGTAACGCGTAGGATGTGGCACACTCCATTTCTGGCGCTCTTTGCACCACAAACCTCCCGACCACCTGTTGCACTTGGCTAGGCTGGGACAGTTCTTTCTTTGCAGCAGGATCCCATTCGGAACTGGGAAGTGGCCCATGCTCTCCTGCATTGCCCCCCCCTTTCTCGGCATCCCCCTCTGCCCTGTTATACGGAGGCGGCCTGTCTGTCAATAATCTGTTTATCAGGCTATCCTCTGTCTCGCTCTCGTCATCCTCTTCTAGGGGGCTTTTATTTCCGGGCATCTCTAACACTGGATACAATTTGTTTACTTCCATGTTATGCGCCCTCCATCTTTTAGCATCCTCATCCCACTTGGCATCCTGCACTGCTCTTACCGAGCGTTTCACTCTTTCCTGCCGTCTGTTCATGTTCTTTTCATGCGCTGCCCTAATCCATGCATTAAGGGCTTCAAACTGTGTTGGTCTAGGCAAGGGTCTCGTAGAGGTCATAATTGCTTTTAATCTATGTAGCACCTCTAATCTATACGTCCCGTACTTCGGAAACGTAAGTTCCTCATTTCCATCTGTCATCTTACTCCACTCTGAGATCCACAGAATCGTGTGCAGCCCAACATTTACCCCCATGTAATGAGCTGGCGTACCCTCCGGCGGGGCTTCTTCCCCTTCATACGATCCCCTGCGTTCTCTTTTAAACAGCGCTTTTAACCATTTAAAACACTTCATAATTATGCGCAAGATTTCCAGCTTGAATACTCTGTTTACTTCCTGATGACAATCCACCAATCCTAGCGCGGCTTTGCCAGCTGGCCTATCGCAGCGCGGTCTTTCACCGGCCGGCCAATCCCAGCGCGGCACCTTCTGACGTCACTAGTCTCCGCTTCGCAGCAGCACCCCTCCTTTCTCAACTCTCCTCGCGGTCATGCATGCGTCCCATTCATACTCCGAAAAATGACTACTTCCGACCAAGCGGTCACTTCCCTCGACTGTACGTCCACAGTCTATCTGTAATTATCAACTCAACTGACGAGATGTCTGTCGTCACTCTGATAGGTTCTTTACGCACACAGTAACTTCCGACCAGCGTCTGTTACTCGCGCACTCACTCCCCCTATCTGGTCCTTCGGGTGGTCACTGGTACCTCATGACCCCCTTTAGACTGATTAACAATTACTCTGAGTGTCCGATACACCCGAACCACTTAAGCTCTCCTTGAGCTTAAGATTTCCACCGGTTGCGCGCGCTCACAACCTGTTCCACAGTCTCTCTACAGTCATTCAACTCCGCCAAACATTACAACATAGATACAATACAAAACACCGCAATCTTAACACGCATGACCCTTTATACTCACTCTCGACCGATACTGCTGCTTTTCTGTCTCACGTCATCCGGTCCTTCTTCCGCGGGTGGTTCCTTCGATCATCGGTCTCTAGGGGGCTTGGGGTAATCTAACCTGGCCTAGATCACCTTCCTCAAGAAGGCAACCATCCTCTGCTACCAACTGGGAAGGTTGAGATTTTGATCAATACCTTATCACTATCGATCTAAAACCCCGGTCTGGCCGACTGAATCTTTATTGCCTGTCATTGAGGAAAGAAAGTGCATCTCTTACCAAGTTAGTTCCCCCAGTAAAGGACTCTGCTTCAAAGGATCACAAACAACTTCTAGCTTTCAAAGATTTATTATAAGTTGCAGGTACAAGCATCTCAAGATGAGATTCACCAGATACACGGGCCCAACTACGTACACGTGTTCTCTGAAAGCCCTCAGACGAACAACGGAAACTATCAATACCAGTTCTAAAAACAATAGTGCCGTTAGCATAGACACATATTGAAATCTATCACTCATTTACAGGCGGAAGGAAAATACAGGTTAGGCTTTCCCTACCCTGTTCTAGATGGTATCCCTACTTAACCAGGTCTCAACCTATCAAAGGTGTCAGCAGTGAATGACTCCCAAGGGAAGCCACCCACTCTCAAACTCTTGGTGAAAACCTATAGATCTCCAATCATGACCCCTCTCTGCCTACCCATCCGCTCTCTAAAGGGTCCTCAGGCGTCTGCTCTAACTCCACCCAGGGGTGCTATCCCTAATACAAAAATACAACAACATTTAGGACGCCCCTCGTGAGACGCCCCTCACGTGGTGTAGCTTCTGGCTTTTTCCATGATGAGGCCTTGTGGTTAGAGTCGACCTTGCTTCTCAGACTCGTCTCCGGCCCGCTGATACCCCTTAAACATTCCGGAACCCTCCTCCATGTCTGGTCCATTTCTTGAACAAGCTTCTATTCATTATATTAATAATTGAATACCCCCCTTTTCTCTTCCAGACAGACATCTGCAGCCTAATCCCATTCTCATGGTTTTCCAACCGCATTGCAACATTCCCCAACCCAGACTAATACGTATAAATCAACATTTAAAGCTTTCCAGCTCTACTACATTTTATAGCATTCAACTTCTTCTTTAATTATTAGCATGTTAGTACTCATATTCTACTGATTTCGGTAAACACATCTATAAATCAAAAAGCCTACTCATTAATACTAAACATTAGTGCAATCCAAATTGTGCATCTTAATCACCTTCCCCCTCCCGCCTTGCTCTGGCCCTGAGGCCTACCACATTTCAACGTTTCCGTATGCCATCTTACATTTTAGCAGCTACACAACATGGATTCAGGAATAATCACGCTTAATAAAATTGTATTACTTCACACATTTCTGTATTAGTTCCACTTCTATTTAAACTTCTATATTAGCTACACATTTCAGAATACAACTTTGAATACTATCAGCACTCATGGCATTTCTCTTCATGATTTGTGCTTACTACGTGTAAGTGTGATGTATTTCTACATTTTGGTCAGTTTGCGCTCTCTCAGTTGCCTGCATTGGTTCATCATTTCAGAAAAGGGGGTGGTGATGAACAGAGTGTCTGAATTAAGCAGACCACTCTTACCCAGTCCAAAGATCAGGGCTTGATCCATCACCGTTATTTAGCTCACTGCACCATCCCAGCTCAGAACCTGGCTATATGCAAATCACTCTGTCCCTGGCCCAGTGCATCATGGGAACAGGGCAGACTAAACTACCAAGCCAATTCTTCACCAGAGGCCAGGGTCAGACTAATTTGCATATAGCCAAGTTCTGAGCTGGGATGGTGCAGTGAGCTAAAAAACGGTGATGGATCAAGCCCTGATCTTTGGACTGGGTAAGAGTGGTCTGCTTAATTCAGACACTCTGTTCATCACCACCCCCTTTTCTGAATCATGCATTGGTTCATGGCATCCCATTGTGCCAGAGCACTGGAAAAGGATAGGTTTGCACCATATCTTATAGAACCTGCGCATTCCTGCCCTTCTCTTTTGATTCACAGCAGCACAGCAGGAAGGCTTGCTGCGCTGCCATGCGTCAAAATATTGTAAATGAGGCCCATGTTTTTTCTGCATTGTGATTGGTTATGCTGCAGGATTCGTGTTGTCAGTGCAGTCACTCACATTCTGTGTGTGTTTGAGCATGGGGCTTTGCCATTGGTTATGCTGGATTGCAACTCAGTGGTGATTA
Organism: Lissotriton vulgaris; assembly: GCF_964263255.1. Lineage (NCBI taxonomy): Eukaryota > Metazoa > Chordata > Amphibia > Caudata > Salamandridae > Lissotriton > Lissotriton vulgaris. The sequence goes on from NC_141699.1 coordinate 284,531,013, forward strand.
ATCCTGGGCGAAGCCCTACGCTCGCCTAGTTTGTGAAGTTTGCGCTACTTCGCACTACGGGAATTGCACGTAGCACAGTGCAAACACGCGTAGTGGTCATTTTTTTGCTTGCTCGCAGTCCTCAACGTTAAGTTGGCAACCGCGAGCGAGCAAAATGACATCCTGGCAAGACTTTTTCCTCGTTCGCAATCAGCATCATCAAGTTGCCGATCACGAGCGTGGAAATTAAACCTCCCGGCGAGATTCTCAACGCGGGGAAGTCAGGTTTCTCATTGCGTGTGGTTGCGTACGCTCACGACCGCTCACGATGGGAAACTACCAGTCTGCGTTGAGAAACCTGCCGCTCGAGTAGAAATCTACTCGAGCGGCAAAAAAACGACTGCTTGCACTGATTGCACAGTGCGGAAAAGCATCCGGCACTGAGCAATCAGTGCAAACAGCATTTTGCACAGTGCACTACGCAGTTCGCGTAGCTCACGTAGTGCCAAGTGCACTTCGCGTAGCTACACGTAGCGTTACTACGCAAACTACACCCAGGGTTAGTGGTGATGCCTCCTGTTATATCAAGGAGGCAGCATTGAGCTCAAGATCCGCTAACTCATACAGTAGGCTACTTGCTGGCAGCTGGCGTGCTACTGGTAGCTTACAAGCTACTCGTTTGAGACTCGAGATCTATTCCTTATTCTGTTATCAGTCTCCTGGTATCCTGCACCGAGTGGTGGGACTGAAACCTGCTTCTCAAAGTGGTATCCCCAGGACATGCACAGCCAGTAGCATTCTGTAAGAGGCTATGCCACTTTACCCGACATGGGAGCACACCCTCCATATTTTCCATTTTTTATGTCAATTGAGGTGGACAGGTGCCACTTTCTTCCACCCACATCATTCCCATACTCCTTGTTTCAGCTAGTTCAACTCATGCACACTTTTCAGTGTTGTGCCTCAGGAAATCATCTGAACCTGACCAGTAACTTGCTCAAATACTTTTGTCTACCCGGCAAGTATTCATCTGATGTCTGTTTGCTCTATATTTACCACCGTTGTGACAAAGTCTTTACCAAATCGACAGTCTTGTATGCAGAGCAAGGGCATGACCACCATGTAGGAGGAAGAGGAACAGACAAGAAGAAAGTGCAGATGCTCCAAACCCCAGCGAAGTACTTAACATTCAATGAGCCGGTGAGCCATTCCAACAGTGAACACTCTGCTCGGCATGGAAATCATTCAGTCAGTTCAATTGCAACCACTATTTGTGATCACCAGGAAGCTCCAGGCTGAATGACCATTTTCCATATGATGCCTGAGAACTTGACTGGATAAAGCCCTCTCTAAGGTCCAAGGAAGCAGAAGTTCAAGCCCATTAGTCAAAGACATCTACAGAAAAGACCCTTTCACTGCTTGAGAGACCCCTGTGATTTGCCAGAGTCCAACTCCCTGAACAGATGTGGTGGTTGTAGTCAGCCATTGCACCATTGAGTCGACCAAGCCCCTGCACTGCTGAGCATAGTTACTCTTGAATATTACACAAAGTAACTAGACACTCCTCCATCTCTAGAGTATTGCTATGAGGCACGCTTGTATCCTGAGGGTACCACTCACCTGCCAGGACAAGCCTGTCCCTTCTGAACCATTTCTTCTCTATTTCTGCTTTTCCAATAGTCTAGTTCCTTCCTGCTTCATTCAGGCAAGGACAGAGGAGGACATGGCCACCATTCCAGTAGGAAAAGGGCAACACTGCAAGAAGATGTCGTCGAGTTCCCTAAGCTCCTGGTGCACAGTCAGCCTAGACAAAAGGTCCCAGGATATAACAGAAGCTACCACACAGCCTGTGAACTCACCCTGCCCTGTTGTTTGAAGGCTCCTTGTATGAGCTATTGTTGCAGGCTGCAGAGAACATAAACCTACCCTTATCTCTCAAAATGCAGATCTTGATGGATGATGAGTTGCCAAAAATCAACTTGCCCTGTTTGCTTGGGTAGGTCTATTGAGTCTGCAGTCTGTGCCAGCAGCCCATCTCCACCAACTTAACCTAGGGTGACCACCTCACTCCTGGTCACTAAGGGCACTGCTTCAAATCCTGGACTTTTGTGTGACAACCTAATATATTCTGGGTACTCTAATCATGTTTCCCGTCCATTTAACTAATTAGACATTGCTCCAGACAATATGGTATCAGAAACCAAGGATTTGACTGTGGTCTGGTCTGCCGTTGTGGCATTGATATTTCAGGGTAAATGGTCAAAATATCGATTCCAAAATATAGACAAACCAAAATATCGAGTCCAAAATATAGAATGGACAAAATATCGAATGGACAGAATATAGACATCAAAAATATTGTTTTGAAGGTAAGTAATGTAATATCGATTTTAAAAATATAGACAGTCAAAATATCGAGGTACATCATATAGTTTATTAAAAATATCGAAATTTTAATAATATCGAATTTTTTAAAGTGTTTTTTATGTTAGTATATGTGTGAAAAGTGTATATATTTGTGCAATTTATTTTAAGTAATTCATTTTATGTTATTTAATTTTTGAGTAATTTAATTCTGTAGCGGGTTGTGGGTTTATAGGGGAATAGGGTGAGAAGTAATTTAGTTATAATCAATTAAATATGGTAATTAATTAATTGGTATTTATTTAGAATACATTGTTAATTAATTTTTAATTGGTAAATAATTAATTCTTAATTGATCATCATTTTTTATTAATTGATTAATTGATAATTATGTGAATTAAATTAGTTTATTTTTTGTAGCGGGTTGTGGGTTTATAGGGGAATAGGGTGGGAAGTAATTTAATTATAATTAATTAAATATGTTAATTAATTTATTGGTATTTATTTTGATTAAATTGTTATTTAATTTTTAATTGGTAATTAATTAATTCTTAAATGATTATTTTTTATTCATTGATTAATTGATAATTATGTGAATAATAATTTATTTTCTGTTGCGGGTTGTAGGTTTATAGGGGAATAGGGTGGGAAGGAATTTAATTAAAATTAATTAAATATGTTAATTCATTTATTGGTATTTATTTTGAACAAATTGTTAATGACTTTTTAATTGATAATTAATTAATTCTTAATTGATAATTAATTTTATAAATTGATTAATTGATAATTATGTGAATTATATTAATTTATTTTCACTAGAGTGGGAATAGTAAAATTTACCCCTATGCTATCCAACGCTTTCCCTACTGTTGCACTCTCTGGAGTAGGAATAGTAATTTTTACCCCTACGCTATCCAACGCTTTCCCTACTGTTGCACTCTCTGGAGTGGGAATAGTAAATTTTACCCCTACGCTATCCAACGCTTTCCCTACTGTTGCACTCTGTGGAGTGGGAATAGTAATTTTTACCCCTACGCTATCCAACGTTTTCCCTACTGTTGCATTCTCTGGAGTGGGAATAGTAATTTTTACCCCTGCGCTATCCAACGCTTTCCCTACTGTTGCACTCTCTGGAGTGGGAATAGTAATTTTTACCCCTACGCTATCCAACGTTTTCCCTACTGTTGCACTCTCTGGAGTGGGAATAGTAATTTTTACCCCTACGCTATCCAACGTTTTCCCTACTGTTGCACTCTCTGGAGTGGGAATAGTAATTTTTACCCCTACGCTATCCTACGCTTTCTCTACTGTTGCACTCTCTGGAGTGGGAATAGTAATTTTTACCCCTACGCTATCCAACGCTTTCCCTACTGTTGCACTTCCAGGAGTGGGAATAGTAATTTTTACACCTCCGCTATCCTACGGTAATTATATTGTGTATTTTTTATTAATATTATGTTAATATATATGTTTTAACAGATATGATTGTATTTTTTATAAGTTAAATTACTTATTTAATAATTTTAAGGTAATTTAAGTATTTTTAAGTATATTTTAGCTATTTATTTTTAATATTTTTTAATTTTACATTAATTTTAAGAAATTTGATATTTTTATAATGTATATATATATAAACGATATTTTGGGGGCGATATTTTGGTACTTACCTGTTTGTAGATAGGAATTCGATATTTTGTCTGTCGATATTTTGGAATCTATATTTTGGGTAGTCTATATTTTGTCCCTCGATATTTAGTCAGTGATCCATATTTCAGATAAAGACCAACTTTATTCAACCCACAGTTCTATGGAAGGAGGTGAGACCAAAGTTAAGATGGAAATTAACCAACCTCCCCCTGACCAGATTAGGTCAGCACTTGAAAAGCATTCTCCTAGTCTCAGTGAAAGTACCCCAGATCATCAGTTCTAAACCTTTTGACTTCTGTGAACCCCCCCGTGAGCCATTACTTGATTTCCCTGGACAACCTCTGAGTCATTATTGGAAGCCATGGACCCTGAACCAAGCAATTTCTATGATTTAAGACTCACAACAATGCATAAAAATATAGAAACAAGTATACAACAAACAAATTCTCAAATATTAAAATCTTTTATTTAATTCAAATACAGAAATTTTACTAATTTTCATTTTCACTTCTTCATTTGAATATACTTTATTAGTTTTAATTCATTAATTTTAATATTTTTAAATTTTGTAAAACAGTCACGGTCCCCCCTGAGTAGGCCTCGCGTTAGTGGCCTGCTGAACAGGGCCGGACTGGGAACCACAACCGGCCCTGGCAAAGTGCGGGGGGGTTGGAGGTGCCGCCGAGCTCTTTGCCGGGGCCGGTTTTCGGCTGATTTTGGTACAGGGCCGATTTTGTAGCTATTCTGCAAAAACGGCCCTGTAACAAAAACGACCCGCAGGGGCCCAAAACCGGCCCCCACCTGTGCGGCGCACCGGAGGATTGCCCGGTGCGCACTATGGCCAGTCCGGCCCTGCAGCTGAAGTCAGTCAATGAACATCTGTACAGATGGACAGGAGTCTGGGAGTTTTAATGAACGAGTCTCTTTCTTTTTCGCCTCAAATTGAGAAAGTTATGTCCGCTTGTTTTTTATTATTCATAGATTTTGGAAAGAATCTTGCTTTTTATAGAAAAAACTGGTCATCTCCAAATTTTTCGCACACTGATTGACATGCAACTGGAGTATGCAAAAGCCCTTTATCTTGGGCTTCCTGCCTGTCGAAAACAAAGTCTCCAGTTGGTTCCAAACTATGCTGCCTGATTGCTATCCAACCCACCCCAACACATGCTACCAGAGCCAGTCGCATTCTTTCTCTGCACGGCTCACTGTTGAGGACCCTATCAATTTCAAAGCTTGTGCATTTGCTGTAAAGCGTTTCATGGCTGCGGTACCGCTTTCTATGAAGATCTCTTTTCCTGCTACGCACCTACTTAGAGTACTTCCATCTTCATTTGCGAATTTGGTTCCTGGTTCCCAAAGTGAAGAAATCTTACCAAGGGGGTAGACCCTTTGCTTACCAGACCGCTTTACTTTGGAATTCTCTCATGCCACATTTGGGAGCTCAAAGTAATTTATTGCACTTTAGAAAGCTACTAAAAACTAGGGGGGGGGTAATCTACAGGAAAAAGGTGCTGCACCGCAAGCCATTTTACTGCGCCGTGCTGCTTCATTTTCAGAGCTCAGGGATACGTCTTATTAAAAGCAATACGACACATCCCTGTGATTTCCCCTGCACTGCCGCACAATTGGCTGCCATGCGCAAACAAAGGCACCCTTGCATCATGTTGCAAGGGTGCCTGCACTGCGGGGATAATTGTTATTGTGCAGGAAGGGACACCTTACTGCAAAATAATGATGATTATTGGTATTTTTCTCTTGCAATGTATAGAAAGAGGAAAAACAAGAAGAAATAAAAGTATTTCTCATCATTGCGCTACTCCGACGCCTCCCCTGGGGAGATGCAGGATTCTGACACATTCCCAGTTTTACAAAATGTTGTAAATCGAGAATGCGTCATGTTCCATGGATGTTGCGTAGGAACACCCATAGCAACACCCATGGAACGCCCCTTTCATGCAGAGTAATGCGTGAAAGGGGCCCATATTTACAAGGCCATGAAAAGTCAAGCAGGGAGACTTTATGTGATTGTGTAAATATGGGCAAACCCCTTCAGCCGCCGGTGCATCAAAAAAGTGGCGCAACGGCTTGTAAATAAGCCCCTAGATTATCAGTTAACTACCTGTTTAATACTTCCTCTACGGTTCTTTGTTTCATCACCCAGACATTGTTTGGTAACCGCAAATACCTTAAATGAAGTAAATAAATAACTAAATAAAATAAACACAACTGAAATCAATGGTTTGCAGGTGAAAAGTTCAGGACTGGATACAGAGCTGTACAGAGCTGGAATGTGGTGGTTGGGTAAGGTCACCATTTCATCTTCTTGTTCGGTAGAGTTAACATCACCAAGAATTTTTTCTGATCACTTCGATTACGTGCGTGACCTGAAGGTAAAGGTTCAAAGTCAACTTTTTGTTCTCAATCCTTGCCTTGGATTCAATCATGCCAGACCTAAACATTATGGTGATGGCCCCAATTGCATCCCAGTGACTCAGGTGAGCCCATCAAATCCTGATCATGCCTTGGTCAACCCTAGGAAAGGTCATCTCTGAACAAAAAACAGAAGTTGGCTGTCCCTGACCAGGACCCAAAAGATGAACATCGACGCAACTATATGTGATTCAGAGACCTGGCACCCAACATGAAATACATGCACGCCTCTTCATACACTATAGGTTCAACCTCGGGCTCTTCCACCTGAGCAGGATGTTTGCTTTGGCGGCTGCCTCTGCTCCCAAACCAAAGCCTTCACTCCATATCGAGTAGCAAGCCTTCAACAGGCAGAGGAGATCTGGAAGAAACTCTCTATGAATCCACATCTCAATGTGTATCAACATCATGTCTGACGAGAGCACCGAAAGACGCTTGTCTGTTTTATACTAGGAACCATTTAGCTCGGTCTGCAAAGGTGATTGTAGTCTTTTGAAAGGAAAGACTGTATAAAGTCTAGAAAAATGCATACAGGACATTTACCATTCTGGTAGTCTGTCAGTAAGACAAGGCATTGCCAGTGTGATCATGGGCAACAAAAGGTTAAAGGTTGAACCCCTCTAGAGATGATGTAAAACCGGGAGATGTAGTGGAGGGCATGTAATGGTAGTCAATGCATTGGCACAGAATATACACAATTTCAACCAATCATCCTTCCTGGCAGCTAAGTCTGTCAAGTCCTTCAAGCTACTGTTTTTTTTTCACTCCATTTATTTAGACGGCACCACCTCTCTTCCCTTTACTTCAGGGGCCCATGGAGGACCAAAAAAAGAAAATTAGGGCAAAAACCTCAATGGCTAATGCAAATTCTTTTTTTTTTAATAATTCTTTTTAATTAAACCAGCATCAACAATATATATAATAGAGAGCAATCGTGTCACAAAAAACAAATTACTTGCAAAGGGTAAGGTGCCCAAAGTCAAATACAAAATACATATTTATAGGGATGAGGGTACATCAAAAACTGCATTTCTAGGCGGTACACAGATTTCACCTCTGTACAAGTTCCAAGGGCCCCACACAGCAGCCCATTTTCGAGGACGGCCCCTTGCAACATACACAGATTTTTCCCAAAACATACACCAATCTAAGCTAGTTTTCCAGACTTCAAGAGTGGGGGGTTGTTCTGATCCCCATTGTTGTGCAATGTTTCTCTTGGCGATCATGTAACTTAATGTGACCCACCGTGTCTGCGCTGAATTAAGGTCAGTCGGTTCCCATATATTAAGAAGGCACCTCCTAGCCTCAGGGAGCAAGGAGGAACCTAAAACATCATCTATGGTACTGTGAATCTTACTCCAATATTACGCAACATATTGACATTCCCAGATAACATGAAGGAACGTACCACTAAGACTGCATTTATGTCGACATGAATCAAAATTGGAGAGTCCCATCAACACCAGGCAGGGCCCAGTGACATATATCCTGTGTAATATCTTTAGTTGTACAAGTCGGAGTCTTGCAGGGATGGTCTCCACCCTCGGGGACGAGATTGCTGACTGCCAATCCTCATCATCCAGTTCTATGCCATCTCGGACCCACCTATCCCTAAGCTCGCATATCCCTAAGGTCTACTCTCTGATTGATTAACTTTTTATAAATCAAAGAAATCGTTTTTTCACGAAGGTGTCCATCCAATATCCTATCCTCGAGTGGGGAGGCGTCAGGAGGGTCAGCGTCTTCGGGTAGGGCTGCCCGTAGCGCATGTCGAATTTGAGCATAGCGAAAGTACTCGGAGCTTGTCAGTTGGAATTCTTTTCGCAAGCCCTCAAATGTCTTCACCTTCCCTTTACTCCAAATGTCCTTAACAAGGGAAATACCAATCAGGTCCCATTTATCAAACCCTCTCGTTTTCCAAAGTTTACCAAGACGATCCGAATCAAATAGTGGGGTCGCTAATGTCAGTCTATTGCTCCAACCCAGCGAGCGTGTGGCATCATGACAAACCCGAACCGCATGTTTGGTCGGTCCCGACAAGTCTAGTTTAGAGTACTGAGAGTATAAAGCCCTGTTGTAACTGTTGTTTGGCAATAACCATCTATCCATGGCATAGCCAGGGTCCATTGCGGGGCCATAAGTGCTGTGGTTGATCGCTGCCAGCTGAGAGGCCCAATAATATCGCTTAATGACTGGGAGGGCAATTCCCCCATCATACCAAGGCAGGGTTAACTTTGCTAATGCAATACAGGGTCTGCCCTCCCAAAGCAGACTTCGCTGTAATCCCTCCACCTCTCGGAAATAGTTAGCCGGAACCACATCCAGGGAGTTCTGAAGGGTGTACAGAAAACGAGGCAGGGCCATCATTTTGAAAAGCGCAGCTCGCCCCAACAGTGAGAGCGGAAGTCTCCTCCAGTTAGCGATGTCTCCCCTAAGTCTCTGTAAGGGTGGCAAGAGATTCATCGTATATCTGACAGTAGGGTCAAGAGAAATATAGATCCCCAAGTATTTGAACCCCCCCGAGCTTAGCTGGATGGGGCAACCACGTGGGGGAACCAGGGGATCCCCCTTGAGAACAAACAACACTGATTTACCCCAATTAATGGAGAGCCCAGAGTTTTTACCAAAAGACGCAAGAACGTCACAGACAATGGCTAAGGACGCACGAGGAGAGGTCAAATAAAGCAGAATATCATCCGCGTATAATGATACCCGGTCTTACCACTCTGGGGACCACCGTATGCCTCCGACAGATGGCTCCCAACGTAGCCAAGCTGCCAAAGGTTCCAGAGCCAAGGAGAAGAGGAGAGGAGAGAGAGGGCAACCCTGTCGGGTGCCACGGCCGAGAGGAAAAGTAGAGGAAACCCGATTATTGACAACAATCTGTGCTAGCGGCTCAGAAGACAACAAGCGCACCCAGGATATAAACTCAGGGCCAAACCCAAACTTAGCCAAGACTGCCCACAAAGAGGGCCACTCGACCATGTCGAACGCCATGGTGGCGTCAAGAGAAGCAATCACCGCCGGTTCCTGCAGGGTGTGAGCCCTTGCTATGACTCCATGCAGTCTACGTAGATTCAGAGCGGTGTTTCTATGTGGAAGAAAACCTGATTGGTCAGGATGTATAAGCCCGCTTACCACCTTTACCAGCCTATTAGAAAGGAGTTTGGCCAAGATTTTAGGCTCTGCATTCAACAATGAAATTGGTCAATAGGAGGCGCAGGCCTTTTTAGGCTTACCCACCTTGTGGATCACCACCACCGAAGCGATTCTCTGATCCAAGGGTAGGGTTCCCCTCTCGCGGTGCCTCAATAAACATGCCGTTAAGATATGGGGCAAGTTTGTCGGGTCTGAGCTTATAGAGTTCAATAGAAATCCCGTTGGGCCCCAACGCTTTCCCTTATTTTAAAGAACGGATAGCTTAGGCCATTTCATCAGGGCTGAAGGCACTATCCATATAAGTTGCGGTCCTCATCTGATAGGCAGGGGAGTTGTATATCTCTAAGCAACGAATGGGAGTCTTCCTCCAGTCTATCCGAGACCGAGGTATAAACCGTTTGAAAGTGTGTCGCAAAGCTATCAACTATGGCTTGCGGATCGGTAAGTGTGACGCCGTCATCTGTGACAATCTCAGGGACTATCCAAGAAGCCCAATCTTTTTTATCCAGCCAGGCAATGAGTTTCCCTGCCTTATCTCCAAGGTCTTAAAGCCTGCCCTGTTGCTCTGTGCCAAGTGCCCTTGCCCTGTCCGTGACCAGAGATCTATAATCATGCTGTTTGAGTCTTAATAGATGCAAACCAGCCTGCGTCACCCCCGCCTCCAGTTCCTCCTCCAACAGCTTTATCTAGTTTTCAATAGCCGTCACCTCCTTGTTCCTCTCATTCCTGACACCAGCTATCAGTGAGATCGCTTGGCCCCTAACCACGGTTTCGAAGGCTTCCCAAAAGGACACAGAAGAGGAAACAGATCCTACGTTATCAACAAAATAACACTCAAGAGCCTCGATATGGTCACTACGAAGCTTGGGGTCTCGGAGATACCAGGGGTTAATGGGGGCTACTCTACCTGCCGAACCCGCTGTGATGCTAATGCGAATTATTGTGGCCCAGACACCCTACAGTGTTCCGGAACTGGATGTAAATATCACACCGTAGTGCCAAGGCTACCATCTTTGGACACAGTTCAGACAGGAGTTCTCACTTGTCCACAGTTGCTGAGCTCTTCAGCTGTGTCAGTATTACCAAAACCACCTCGGCCTCAGTCATCTAGTAAATGTTCAAAGACTCCTCTTTCTAGGAGCAATAGAACTTGTCTTTCCTCCTAAAGTAGAACAGACCTTTAATTTCCAGTATTCTTCATAAGTGAAAAAGAGGAGAAAGTCTCCTCCTTTTGGATCGGTTTGACCTCAAGCTCTTCCTTCTTCCATGTGTACTTTACTGGAAGTTCTAGCAGTTGTACAGCACAACGAATTTTTCGTGCTCAGCGGGCTTAGAGGATGCATAGTTAGGCATCCCAGTGCGTCACGAACAAAAGACTTTACTTCCTTTTACTACAGGGGAATTTGTATTTTCTGAACAAATCACCCTTTGCCTTAAAAACAGCTCTATAAGCCCTCGCTAAGCTGCTGGTGACAATAAGGAAAACAATGGGCTACTTCATTAAGCTCAGTTCAATGACAAGATAGTGATTCTGGAGGCTGATGTGCCTACTGGCATTATGCACAGGGGTGAATGCCCATGCAGGACTGCATAAATGTCCAATGTAGCTTCACCTGGAAGATCACTCAGATGAGTTGCAGGAGCATCAGTCCATTTCTTTCTGAGTCCACCCATGAATCCTTTCATCCTGCGATAGTCACTACATGCTTCAAGAACCTTTACTTAAATATTTTATGAGACTGATCAGACACATAATGTCACATGAATATGATGGAACTGGAGGCCCAAATACCTTTACTTACCCAAGTTGAACAACAAAACAGTAATCAGGCAATTTGATAATAGAGCAGTGCTCTCTTACATCAACCTTCTGGGGGCACTCACTCTCCTCCACTCTACACACTGGTAATAGAGCTTGCTAGTAGCGGCCAGGTGCATGATACCTTTCCCCTCTTTTCCCTACATCGCAGAAACTCAGACTGGGGTCATAGTCATAGAGTCTTAGTCTGAGCTGCAGCTCATGCATCCCATGAGCTGGAGCTCAAAGAGGCAGTGCTTGGCTCTTTCCATGAGGCTAGTTGATACCTGGACACAGATATTATCATGACTCTTTAAATTCAAGGTGCAGGAACTTTGCTTCCTGGTTGATGAGGGAATCCCAATCCACGACGAAAGATTGGACCACTGACTCGTTAGGGGAGTACCTCCGAGCCCCGCTCGCACATCTTTGTTCTAAGATCCTTTAGAAGATACTGCTGGGTGCTCTGCTTACCTGGCGGCTTCAGGATGGCCTTTGTTGATCAGTTATTTGGAATTCCACCCCTCCTTCAAGGGGAAGGTATCCGTCTCACCATGATGCAGACCTGTTGAATTGGATTAGGGGAAGGAACCTCCATGCTCCCTACAGTCACTCAACTTGAGCACCTGGTTTTGGAGGGCATTTATCTCCCTGTCCTGCTTCAGCGCATTCAAAGCTTCTCAGTTGAAATGATCTTTCTCAACATCAGAGTCTTGTAAATAATATGGTTTTAGTTGGCTTTGGTCGAGGCAGACTCCAAGAACATTATTTTCAGGCAAATAACCTCCTGCAACCAACATTGGGGCATATTACCAACAACTAGCGATAATTATCGCTATGTTGGCTTAGCGGAAATATTACTATCGCCGCCCTTCACCTGTTTTTATCGCTGAGATGCCTTGCTATTAACATATAAGAAGGGGAGTTAGAGGATAGTCAGCTAGGTTCGTCCTCCAGACAGTAAGTCAAAACAAAAAGGTTTCTGTTTCCAGATACCCAAGAGCCTAGCTCAAAGAAGTAGTACAGTCAGCACACACTGGGGTTGATCGTGAGACATATGTTAATGTGTATAAAAAGGGAGAATTGCTCCTTTTTTAGGTGTCCCCTCACTCACCGGGGTTGCCCCACGGTGACATGCTTCATCATTGGGGCCATCCCAGTCCTCTACGGGCTGGGGCGTGCTACGACTTGCGGAGTTACGTAGGAGCACTTTTAAGGACTATGTGTGGTGCATGTGTTATTGTGGGGAGTGGACTATGTGTTGTAAGATAAAAATACCTGCCCAGTAGGTTTTCAATAAACTTTATTCTCGCCTCTAGGTGGTAATATTAAAAAACGGGGTGGGGAGATAGGCTACCCTAAACTCAATGTGTTCAGATGTTCCTATCAACTCCTATAGTCGACATGTTTCGTGCATACCCCAAGCACTTCTTCAGGACTACACAGGGACCAGCCCTGTGTTCGCCACTCCTTAACTCTCCAATTAGAATTAATCAGAATCACTTTTTAGATGCAGCAAACTATATTAAGTTCATGCAGACAATACCTACGTATTTTGTTTCCAGAAAACACGTGGTTCCTGTAAGATAAAAAACATCTTAAAAAATCATGGGGTGAATACCCCCAAGAAACTCCATCACACATAGTTGGCAGGCAGAAAATATGGTGATCTTCTGTGATCTAGAAACGGACGTAATGACCGTGGTTGTTTTCATGCACAAAAACGTGACTTATTTCGTGCATAATAACGTGAAAAAAACATGAAAAAAACACACACCACTCTCAGTGACACACCCAAGCATTCATCAGTCACACTCACTCATACATACTTTTCAAGAGACCTAACTGGGCCCCATGGAGTCGGAGGGGTATCGATATCCTAGCAACTCTGATGGAAGAAGAAAAACGAAGTTTTTGTAAATAACCACAGGTCCGCGCCGGATGGCGATAATAGCCACATCCTTTCTCGGGGCCCAAAAACGCCCCGTCCAAACTTACTTGTGCACCGGATACCGCCCGCATTCAGGCACCTACTTGTGTCCCTCCGGTCCGGATGTTATCGGACTGGGGGATGCGGTGTTCTATATGAAGGAGTGCCCTTTCCCTGTTCACGCTCCACGTGTGGCCACGCTCACGTGAACTAGAGCGTAACGCGCCTACCGCCTCTAGATTTTGCGGCGGCCATCTTGAGAGTACCGATTCCGTTTTCATATAACGAAAACGTTTTCAATGGTGCTCTTGGTTCATGGAAATACTTAAAAAATAATTTTAGATGATATGTGAGATATGATACATATTATCAGGCATTAATTTAACTTGGTCAATTTTCAAGTGCATCCCTCAATTCTTAACTGTGCAATGCGCTGGGGCAAGGGGTGTCCAATAAATATCGTTCTTTCTATAAGCTCATAGTATGTAATGTTTGAACACTGTTGGTTATTCATCGCTTCTTGTTAGATTATATAATCTTACTCAGATTCGCAGAGTGGATTAAGTTACCCTTGTTCTAGCTCACAGGCGGTTTTTGAAACAGAAGTGGCTATGTTTCTCCATTACTCTGTTATCTTATTTCTTAAATAGACTAATGATAAATCATTCAAAATAAATGGATTCGAAGTAACATCACCAGTGATTTGTGATGTGTCAGTTCGGTACTCGTATCGACACACATGATGCTCAATGGGTTTTGTTCTATATGAGTAGACACTCATATTAACAGAATTCTTCATGTGAACTGACCCCACGGGATATCGTCATTGAGTCCCACAATGTGTGAACGGAGTCTGAACACCCAACGTTGTTCTTTCTCAAGTAGTTTCTTTTCCATGTCAGCATTGGGCTGTTGGGTTTCTAAAACTACCCACCGTAAATCGTTGGGTGTGTGTGCCATTTCCAAAAAATGTGTGGTCATCTTTGTGTTCGAGTGTTTACACCTGAAATTGCTTCGATGTTCCACCATTCTCGTGTTGACCTTTCTGGTGGTCATTCCTATGTAATGCAGATTGCATATACATGTGATCATGTATACGACCCCTGATGTATTACAGTTCGAGAAATTTTTCAGGTCCCACACAAGGCCTGTGTTACATGCCACCTGTTTTGTAGTTTCGGTAAGGTGGCATACACTACAGTTAGAACATGGGTGATGACCTACTGGTAGTGGATGCAGTCTTCTGATTGGACCTTCCACAGTCCTTGGACGTGTATGTACCACCAGATCTTTTAGGTTTTTTCCTTTTCGATGACTGAACATAGGTTGGGTGATATTCAGACCGCCACTATTCAATGTTTTCCAGTGTTTTTTTATAATTTTCGTTACCTGTTGTGAAGCTACCGTGTAGGTAGTGATGCAGATGGGTCTTCTTTCAGAGGTGTCTGTTGGCGGTTCCTTTTGTTTTGCTTCCAGCAGTGCCTCCCTGTTATTGTTGGATGCTCTTTTCTTTGCTCTTTGAACTATCCTTTTGGGATACTGTCTTTGTTGTAGTTTTTCACAAAGCTCTTTTGCTTGTACTTCATAATCACTTTTCTCAGAACAGTTCCTCCTGAGCCGTAGGAACTGTCCAAAAGGCAGATTTTCCCGGAGCTGGCGTGGATGAAAGCTTTCAAAGCTAAGCAAGCAGTTCCTTGATGTAGGCTTAAAGTGCGTTGTGGTAGTTAGTTTGCCTCTTTCAGCCTTAATGTTTAGATCCAGAAAGACCAACTGGTCACGACTCATAGTGGAGGTGAACCTTAGGAAGGGATCTTGTAGGTTCAGCCAGTCCAGAAACCCATTTGCCTCTTGCTCACTCCCATTCCAAATGAGGAACACGTCATCAATATAACGTCTCCACAACTGGATGTTGTTGGAGTAAGGGTTATCTGCATTCAGGATTTTCTTTTTCTCTAGCCAGTGCACATACAATCCCGCCACACTCGGCGCGAATGTGCTTCCCATGCTAGTTCCATGGGTTTGTTTGTATATTGTTTGTTGGAACAGAAAGAAATTCTCGGTTAGCGCCAGACGGCAACATTCCAAAACCACATGTCTCGGTGTTTTGTAGTCCCATTCGTTCTCAAACAGGATGTCCTCCAGAATTTGTAGTGTCTCTCTGTGGGGGAGGCTTGTATATAGGCTCTCCACGTCGAGACTGATTAGAATTTGCATGGAGGCGTCAAAAACTAGGTCTTTTATGAGGCACAATACTGATTTAGTATCCTGTAAATAGGTCTCTGTTCTCTGTACTATTGGTCTCAAGAATGCATCTGCAAACTTGGAAAGTGGCTCTAGTATAGACCCGATCCCTGAAACGATTGGTCTCCCAGGTGGTTTCTCCAGTCTTTTGTGGATCTTCGGGATCGTATAGAAATACGGAGTCCTGGGATGTTTATTTTCCAGAAAATCCGATTCCTTTTTAGTGAGCCAGTCATTTACCAGGCATTCTTCTACCATCCCAGCAATCTCAATTCTTATGCGTTCCGTGGGGTCTGCCCTCAGAACCTCATAATTTCTTTGGTCAGCTAGAAGTCTCAGACATTCATCCTCATAGTCTGTGGAGTTTTGTATCACAATTGCCCCACCCTTATCGGCGGGTTTAATTGTAATGCTGGTGTCGTTAGCTAGTTCGTGGATGGCCTCTTTCTCAACTCTGCTGGTATTGTGAAATGTTTTAAAGGACCCTGTATCCAAATCTGTCACATCCTTTAGGATGGCCTTTTCAAATGCCAGTAGCTCCACTGGTAGACTGTTAGTAGGGGGGGTGAACGAGGACTTCTTCTTTAGTCCTGTGTCACTTGCAGTTCCCACAGGTTGGGGTTTATCTTTGAAATAAACCTGTAATTTTATACTGCGAATGAATTCCTTCAATTCACAGTACAGTTTAAATTTATCCAAATTTGTGGTGGGGACGAAACCCAGGCCTTTTTCCAAAACTTTATTTTGAATAGGTGTTAAAACTTTATCAGAGAGGTTCACCACTAGGCTCAGATGTTGCTGGTTGACGGTGTTGTTACCGGTCCTTGGCTCCTCGTGTGGGTTCTGGTGGTTTCCAGAGGTTGTGCCCATTGTACTTGCTGTCCTCTGCTTTTTCCTCGGCCTGGTCTTCTTCCTCTCCCTAAAAAAGGCTGTTGTGGCATGCCTTGCATTTGGGTATTGTCCCAAAATGGGAACGGTTGCTGTGGGTATGGATGTTGAAACGGGGGGTGCCCGTAGAAAAACTGTGGTGGGGGACCCTGGTAAGGTAGCCAGGGGTTCCCTCTATTCATTCTCCTCCCCGCTCTGCCTCATCTATTTCGTGGTTGGTTACGGTTATAACTACTGTCAGAAGAATCTGATCCTGTGTCTGAACCGCCACTGTCACTGCTATAGCCAGGGTTCCTCCCAGAAAGTACATATTCTGCTTTTATATATGGGTACACTTTTTCATGGGAGAAGGTTTTCTTATCTTTGTGGAATTTGGTGTATTTCGTGTCTTTGAGTGATATCTCGAATTCAGTCATAGATTTATTCAATTCATCCAGTCTTTTCTTGAGTTCAGCTGGTGATTGATAAGATTTTAATTTGACTTCCAAATCTTGGATCTGCACCTTCAATGCCTCAGCTCTGCGTGCAGCTGTTTTTACAATGAGGACTAGCCAGTCCCTTGTACAGTGCCAGCTGATCAGTGACCAGTCTTTTTTAAAAATTAGATCATCTTGGAAGATGAATGGTTCATTATTTACTATCAGGCCACGTGGTGCTGCATTCGCCCTGTGGTATTCACTCATCATTACACCATGGATTATAGTTTTTACCAGGTTACGTTTCAGTTCAGTTACCTCATCCCAGCTTTGTTGGGCCTCACTAGTATCTTTATAGGTAGTGCTAGAATGTGGAAGCATGGAGGCTATTATTCTGTCCGCCTCATCCTCTGTAAAGGAGAGCCCCGTAATCTCGGCCATGTTGATCTTCTGTTCGTATGTACTCGTGTGTGGACTAGAAAGTCGGTGTGTGTCACTATGTGGGTGTTTTATCAGACTCCCGCAGCTGCGCGCTGCAACGTGTCAACATATAAGAAGGGGAGTTAGAGGATAGTCAGCTAGGTTCGTCCTCCAGACAGTAAGTCAAAACAAAAAGGTTTCTGTTTCCAGATACCCAAGAGCCTAGCTCAAAGAAGTAGTACAGTCAGCACACACTGGGGTTGACCGTGAGACATATGTTAATGTGTATAAAAAGGGAGAATTGCTCCTTTTTTAGGTGTCCCCTCACTCACCGGGGTTGCCCCACGGTGACATGCTTCATCATTGGGGCCATCCCAGTCCTCTACGGGCTGGGGCGTTCTACGACTTGCGGAGTTACGTAGGAGCACTTTTAAGGACTATGTGTGGTGCATGTGTTATTGTGGGGAGTGGACTATGTGTTGTAAGATAAAAATACCTGCCCAGTAGGTTTTCAATAAACTTTATTCTCGCCTCTAGGTGGTAATATTAAAAAACGGGGTGGGGAGATAGGCTACCCTAAACTCAATGTGTTCAGATGTTCCTATCAACTCCTATAGTCGACATGTTTCGTGCATACCCCAAGCACTTCTTCAGGACTACACAGGGACCAGCCCTGTGTTCGCCACTCCTTAACTCTCCAATTAGAATTAATCAGAATCACTTTTTAGATGCAGCAAACTATATTAAGTTCATGCAGACAATACCTACGTATTTTGTTTCCAGAAAACACGTGGTTCCTGTAAGATAAAAAACATCTTAAAAAATCATGGGGTGAATACCCCCAAGAAACTCCATCACACATAGTTGGCAGGCAGAAAATATGGTGATCTTCTGTGATCTAGAAACGGACGTAATGACCGTGGTTGTTTTCATGCACAAAAACGTGACTTATTTCGTGCATAATAACGTGAAAAAAACATGAAAAAAACACACACCACTCTCAGTGACACACCCAAGCATTCATCAGTCACACTCACTCATACATACTTTTCAAGAGACCTAACTGGGCCCCATGGAGTCGGAGGGGTATCGATATCCTAGCAACTCTGATGGAAGAAGAAAAACGAAGTAAATAACCACATAGCCACTTCTGTTTCAAAAACCGCCTGTGAGCTAGAACAAGGGTAACTTAATCCACTCTGCGAATCTGAGTAAGATTATATAATCTAACAAGAAGCGATGAATAACCAACAGTGTTCAAACATTACATACTATGAGCTTATAGAAAGAACGATATTTATTGGACACCCCTTGCCCCAGCGCATTGCACAGTTAAGAATTGAGGGATGCACTTGAAAATTGACCAAGTTAAATTAATGCCTGATAATATGTATCATATCTCACATATCATCTAAAATTATTTTTTAAGTATTTCCATGAACCAAGAGCACCATTGAAAACGTTTTCGTTATATGAAAACGGAATCGGTACTCTCAAGATGGCCGCCGCAAAATCTAGAGGCGGTAGGCGCGTTACGCTCTAGTTCACATGAGCGTGGCCACACGTGGAGCGTGAACAGGGAAAGGGCACTCCTTCATATAGAACACCGCATCCCCCAGTCCGATAACATCCGGACCGGAGGGACACAAGTAGGTGCCTGAATGCGGGCGGTATCCGGTGCACAAGTAAGTTTGGACGGGGCGTTTTTGGGCCCCGAGAAAGGATGTGGCTATTATCGCCATCCGGCGCGGACCTGTGGTTATTTACAAAAACTTCGTTTTTCTTCTTCCATCAGAGTTGCTAGGATATCGATACCCCTCCGACTCCATGGGGCCCAGTTAGGTCTCTTGAAAAGTATGTATGAGTGAGTGTGACTGATGAATGCTTGGGTGTGTCACTGAGAGTGGTGTGTGTTTTTTTCATGTTTTTTTCACGTTATTATGCACGAAATAAGTCACGTTTTTGTGCATGAAAACAACCACGGTCATTACGTCCGTTTCTAGATCACAGAAGATCACCATATTTTCTGCCTGCCAACTATGTGTGATGGAGTTTCTTGGGGGTATTCACCCCATGATTTTTTAAGATGTTTTTTATCTTACAGGAACCACGTGTTTTCTGGAAACAAAATACGTAGGTATTGTCTGCATGAACTTAATATAGTTTGCTGCATCTAAAAAGTGATTCTGATTAATTCTAATTGGAGAGTTAAGGAGTGGCGAACACAGGGCTGGTCCCTGTGTAGTCCTGAAGAAGTGCTTGGGGTATGCACGAAACATGTCGACTATAGGAGTTGATAGGAACATCTGAACACATTGAGTTTAGGGTAGCCTATCTCCCCACCCCGTTTTTTAATATTACCACCTAGAGGCGAGAATAAAGTTTATTGAAAACCTACTGGGCAGGTATTTTTATCTTACAACACATAGTCCACTCCCCACAATAACACATGCACCACACATAGTCCTTAAAAGTGCTCCTACGTAACTCCGCAAGTCGTAGCACGCCCCAGCCCGTAGAGGACTGGGATGGCCCCAATGATGAAGCATGTCACCGTGGGGCAACCCCGGTGAGTGAGGGGACACCTAAAAAAGGAGCAATTCTCCCTTTTTATACACATTAACATATGTCTCACGGTCAACCCCAGTGTGTGCTGACTGTACTACTTCTTTGAGCTAGGCTCTTGGGTATCTGGAAACAGAAACCTTTTTGTTTTGACTTACTGTCTGGAGGACGAACCTAGCTGACTATCCTCTAACTCCCCTTCTTATATGTTGACACGTTGCAGCGCGCAGCTGCGGGAGTCTGATAAAACACCCACATAGTGACACACACCGACTTTCTAGTCCACACACGAGTACATACGAACAGAAGATCAACATGGCCGAGATTACGGGGCTCTCCTTTACAGAGGATGAGGCGGACAGAATAATAGCCTCCATGCTTCCACATTCTAGCACTACCTATAAA
This sequence comes from Lissotriton vulgaris, assembly GCF_964263255.1. NCBI lineage: Eukaryota > Metazoa > Chordata > Amphibia > Caudata > Salamandridae > Lissotriton > Lissotriton vulgaris. Next base: position 284,551,255 of record NC_141699.1, read on the forward strand.
GATACTAGTGAGGCCCAACAAAGCTGGGATGAGGTAACTGAACTGAAACGTAACCTGGTAAAAACTATAATCCATGGTGTAATGATGAGTGAATACCACAGGGCGAATGCAGCACCACGTGGCCTGATAGTAAATAATGAACCATTCATCTTCCAAGATGATCTAATTTTTAAAAAAGACTGGTCACTGATCAGCTGGCACTGTACAAGGGACTGGCTAGTCCTCATTGTAAAAACAGCTGCACGCAGAGCTGAGGCATTGAAGGTGCAGATCCAAGATTTGGAAGTCAAATTAAAATCTTATCAATCACCAGCTGAACTCAAGAAAAGACTGGATGAATTGAATAAATCTATGACTGAATTCGAGATATCACTCAAAGACACGAAATACACCAAATTCCACAAAGATAAGAAAACCTTCTCCCATGAAAAAGTGTACCCATATATAAAAGCAGAATATGTACTTTCTGGGAGGAACCCTGGCTATAGCAGTGACAGTGGCGGTTCAGACACAGGATCAGATTCTTCTGACAGTAGTTATAACCGTAACCAACCACGAAATAGACGAGGCAGAGCGGGGAGGAGAATGAATAGAGGGAACCCCTGGCAACCTTACCAGGGTCCCCCACCACAGTTTTTCTACGGGCACCCCCCGTTTCAACATCCATACCCACAGCAACCGTTCCCATTTTGGGACAATACCCAAATGCAAGGCATGCCACAACAGCTTTTTTTAGGGAGAGGAAGAAGACCAGGCCGAGGAAAAAGCAGAGGACAGCAAGTACAATGGGCACAACCTCTGGAAACCACCAGAACCCACACGAGGAGCCAAGGACCGGTAACAACACCGTCAACCAGCAACATCTGAGCCTAGTGGTGAACCTCTCTGATAAAGTTTTAACACCTATTCAAAATAAAGTTTTGGAAAAAGGCCTGGGTTTCGTCCCCACCACAAATTTGGATAAATTTAAACTGTACTGTGAATTGAAGGAATTCATTCGCAGTATAAAATTACAGGTTTATTTCAAAGATAAACCCCAACCTGTGGGAACTGCAAGTGACACAGGACTAAAGAAGAAGTCCTCGTTCACCCCCCCTACTAACAGTCTACCAGTGGAGCTACTGGCATTTGAAAAGGCCATCCTAAAGGATGTGACAGATTTGGATACAGGGTCCTTTAAAACATTTCACAATACCAGCAGAGTTGAGAAAGAGGCCATCCACGAACTAGCTAACGACACCAGCATTACAATTAAACCCGCCGATAAGGGTGGGGCAATTGTGATACAAAACTCCACAGACTATGAGGATGAATGTCTGAGACTTCTAGCTGACCAAAGAAATTATGAGGTTCTGAGGGCAGACCCCACGGAACGCATAAGAATTGAGATTGCTGGGATGGTAGAAGAATGCCTGGTAAATGACTGGCTCACTAAAAAGGAATCGGATTTTCTGGAAAATAAACATCCCAGGACTCCGTATTTCTATACGATCCCGAAGATCCACAAAAGACTGGAGAAACCACCTGGGAGACCAATCGTTTCAGGGATCGGGTCTATACTAGAGCCACTTTCCAAGTTTGCAGATGCATTCTTGAGACCAATAGTACAGAGAACAGAGACCTATTTACAGGATACTAAATCAGTATTGTGCCTCATAAAAGACCTAGTTTTTGACGCCTCCATGCAAATTCTAATCAGTCTCGACGTGGAGAGCCTATATACAAGCCTCCCCCACAGAGAGACACTACAAATTCTGGAGGACATCCTGTTTGAGAACGAATGGGACTACAAAACACCGAGACATGTGGTTTTGGAATGTTGCCGTCTGGCGCTAACCGAGAATTTCTTTCTGTTCCAACAAACAATATACAAACAAACCCATGGAACTAGCATGGGAAGCACATTCGCGCCGAGTGTGGCGGGATTGTATGTGCACTGGCTAGAGAAAAAGAAAATCCTGAATGCAGATAACCCTTACTCCAACAACATCCAGTTGTGGAGACGTTATATTGATGACGTGTTCCTCATTTGGAATGGGAGTGAGCAAGAGGCAAATGGGTTTCTGGACTGGCTGAACCTACAAGATCCCTTCCTAAGGTTCACCTCCACTATGAGTCGTGACCAGTTGGTCTTTCTGGATCTAAACATTAAGGCTGAAAGAGGCAAACTAACTACCACAACGCACTTTAAGCCTACATCAAGGAACTGCTTGCTTAGCTTTGAAAGCTTTCATCCACGCCAGCTCCGGGAAAATCTGCCTTTTGGACAGTTCCTACGGCTCAGGAGGAACTGTTCTGAGAAAAGTGATTATGAAGTACAAGCAAAAGAGCTTTGTGAAAAACTACAACAAAGACAGTATCCCAAAAGGATAGTTCAAAGAGCAAAGAAAAGAGCATCCAACAATAACAGGGAGGCACTGCTGGAAGCAAAACAAAAGGAACCGCCAACAGACACCTCTGAAAGAAGACCCATCTGCATCACTACCTACACGGTAGCTTCACAACAGGTAACGAAAATTATAAAAAAACACTGGAAAACATTGAATAGTGGCGGTCTGAATATCACCCAACCTATGTTCAGTCATCGAAAAGGAAAAAACCTAAAAGATCTGGTGGTACATACACGTCCAAGGACTGTGGAAGGTCCAATCAGAAGACTGCATCCACTACCAGTAGGTCATCACCCATGTTCTAACTGTAGTGTATGCCACCTTACCGAAACTACAAAACAGGTGGCATGTAACACAGGCCTTGTGTGGGACCTGAAAAATTTCTCGAACTGTAATACATCAGGGGTCGTATACATGATCACATGTATATGCAATCTGCATTACATAGGAATGACCACCAGAAAGGTCAACACGAGAATGGTGGAACATCGAAGCAATTTCAGGTGTAAACACTCGAACACAAAGATGACCACACATTTTTTGGAAATGGCACACACACCCAACGATTTACGGTGGGTAGTTTTAGAAACCCAACAGCCCAATGCTGACATGGAAAAGAAACTACTTGAGAAAGAACAACGTTGGGTGTTCAGACTCCGTTCACACATTGTGGGACTCAATGACGATATCCCGTGGGGTCAGTTCACATGAAGAATTCTGTTAATATGAGTGTCTACTCATATAGAACAAAACCCATTGAGCATCATGTGTGTCGATACGAGTACCGAACTGACACATCACAAATCACTGGTGATGTTACTTCGAATCCATTTATTTTGAATGATTTATCATTAGTCTATTTAAGAAATAAGATAACAGAGTAATGGAGAAACATAGCCACTTCTGTTTCAAAAACCGCCTGTGAGCTAGAACAAGGGTAACTTAATCCACTCTGCGAATCTGAGTAAGATTATATAATCTAACAAGAAGCGATGAATAACCAACAGTGTTCAAACATTACATACTATGAGCTTATAGAAAGAACGATATTTATTGGACACCCCTTGCCCCAGCGCATTGCACAGTTAAGAATTGAGGGATGCACTTGAAAATTGACCAAGTTAAATTAATGCCTGATAATATGTATCATATCTCACATATCATCTAAAATTATTTTTTAAGTATTTCCATGAACCAAGAGCACCATTGAAAACGTTTTCGTTATATGAAAACGGAATCGGTACTCTCAAGATGGCCGCCGCAAAATCTAGAGGCGGTAGGCGCGTTACGCTCTAGTTCACGTGAGCGTGGCCACACGTGGAGCGTGAACAGGGAAAGGGCACTCCTTCATATAGAACACCGCATCCCCCAGTCCGATAACATCCGGACCGGAGGGACACAAGTAGGTGCCTGAATGCGGGCGGTATCCGGTGCACAAGTAAGTTTGGACGGGGCGTTTTTGGGCCCCGAGAAAGGATGTGGCTATTATCGCCATCCGGCGCGGACCTGTGGTTATTTACAAAAACTTCGTTTTTCTTCTTCCATCAGAGTTGCTAGGATATCGATACCCCTCCGACTCCATGGGGCCCAGTTAGGTCTCTTGAAAAGTATGTATGAGTGAGTGTGACTGATGAATGCTTGGGTGTGTCACTGAGAGTGGTGTGTGTTTTTTTCATGTTTTTTTCACGTTATTATGCACGAAATAAGTCACGTTTTTGTGCATGAAAACAACCACGGTCATTACGTCCGTTTCTAGATCACAGAAGATCACCATATTTTCTGCCTGCCAACTATGTGTGATGGAGTTTCTTGGGGGTATTCACCCCATGATTTTTTAAGATGTTTTTTATCTTACAGGAACCACGTGTTTTCTGGAAACAAAATACGTAGGTATTGTCTGCATGAACTTAATATAGTTTGCTGCATCTAAAAAGTGATTCTGATTAATTCTAATTGGAGAGTTAAGGAGTGGCGAACACAGGGCTGGTCCCTGTGTAGTCCTGAAGAAGTGCTTGGAGTATGCACGAAACATGTCGACTATAGGAGTTGATAGGAACATCTGAACACATTGAGTTTAGGGTAGCCTATCTCCCCACCCCGTTTTTTAATATTACCACCTAGAGGCGAGAATAAAGTTTATTGAAAACCTACTGGGCAGGTATTTTTATCTTACAACACATAGTCCACTCCCCACAATAACACATGCACCACACATAGTCCTTAAAAGTGCTCCTACGTAACTCCGCAAGTCGTAGCACGCCCCAGCCCGTAGAGGACTGGGATGGCCCCAATGATGAAGCATGTCACCGTGGGGCAACCCCGGTGAGTGAGGGGACACCTAAAAAAGGAGCAATTCTCCCTTTTTATACACATTAACATATGTCTCACGGTCAACCCCAGTGTGTGCTGACTGTACTACTTCTTTGAGCTAGGCTCTTGGGTATCTGGAAACAGAAACCTTTTTGTTATGCCTTGCTATTAGCAAGGTTTATCTCAGAAGCGATAAAAAACAGGCGAAATGTCGAACCATGTCGAAGTCTATAATCTGCTGCAAGACAATGAGATTGATATACTGACCCTAACAGAGACCTGGTTAGGTGACAGTTCAATGCCTGATATCATTGCCGCTCTTCCCAGCGGGTATGATGCCTTATGGCACAACCGCCCAGGTAACGCACGGGGGGGAGGGGTAGCTGTTCTATTTAAAAAGGCTTTGTCAGTGGAAAGATTGCTGTCAGAGACAGTCGACCTGGCTGACATACTCGGGGTAAAAGTCACAGTTAACAACTCTTGTTGGATGTTGTTAGCGGTTTACCGCCCACCCAATGCGACCCCACTGTTCCATGACCTATTCGGCCCCATTATGTCAGACATATGCACCCGTTACATGAAAATCATTGTCACAGGAGACTTTAATTTACATTGGGATAAACCCCATTGGGATTCATCCAAGCGTCAACTGGACACGCTGATGTCAACGCTAAACTTTAAACAACTTGTGAAGGCTCCTACACACATCAAAGGTCATGTTCTGGACCTGGTATGGACTACAGACCGAAATGTATCACTTAAAGAGATAACCCCGTGTATATGGTCTGACCATTATCTAGTATCTTGTGAGATACGCATTAATGGCCAAATAAATAATCCACCACCGGAAGTCAGGATAATTCGTAAATCGGCAGAGGTTGACCTGATAAACCTGACTAAGGTGCTCCCGCCAAAGGATTGGTTCTTGAGTCCACACCTTAGCTTGGACCAGCAATACGCGGATTTAACGCGAAGCTTGACCCTAGCTATTGATCAGATAGCTCCTAAAAAAACAAAACTGATAAAAGGACCTGGTAGGGAGGCTCCATGGTTTACGCCATCACTGAGGGACCACAAAAAGAAACTCAGAGCTCTGGAAAGAGGTTGGAGAAAATATCAGCAGGACTCAGCCAGAAACCTCTATCGAATCTCCCTCAAAGCGTACAAAAAACAAATCACACTTGCTAAAGCCGAATACTACGAATCCCGCCTAAATAAGGCAGCCAATGTACAGAAAGAGACTTTCAAGATTCTGTCGGAGTTGACTAAAAACCCGACAGATCCCAGTCCCCCATAGATTGCAATACCTTCCAGGGATACTTTCTGGAGAAAGTAAGAACTATTATCCAGGAGATAAAAAGTGGTACGTTAAAAGGGATGGATACACCTACAGTCCCTCATGAACCAGTTGATTGCTCCATCGCACTGTTTCCAGAGATTGACATACGGAGTCTGGAACAGCTGATGGATAGAATCAAATCTGGGTCTCCAGCGGACCCGTGTCCACCGAAAGTCTTTCAGGCAGCCCGTCCCTTACTGGAGGAGCGCGTTATCTCCCTCCTAAACAGATCCTTGAAGACAGGGCAAATACCAGCAGAACTTAAAGAAGCGCGTGTAAGACCCCTGCTGAAGAAGCCAGGCGCAGATCCTGCAATACTAAAGAACTACAGGCCGATCTCTCAGCTACCATTCCTTTCAAAAGTACTGCAACAACATGTACTAAAATCCCTGTCCAAGTACTTGGAGTCTCACCATCTACTCCATGAGCGACAGGCAGGGTTTCGAGCACATCACAGCACCGAGTTGGTGATGCTCGCGGTGCTGGATGAACTGAGAAGCCTGGCGGATGGCAAGAGACCGAGCGCCCTGATTTTGTTAGATCTTTCAGCGGCGTTCGATACCGTCAGCCATGCTCTGCTCCTAGAAAGAATGAGTGACTTCGGTATCAATGGCCTGGCCTTCAAGTGGTTGCAATCCTTCTTGTCGGGTAGGACCCAAAGAATACAACTTGGGGAAGAAACATCTGTAGTGGGGACGCTAGAATGTGGGGTACCTCAGGGCTCGGCCCTATCCCCACTTCTATTTAACCTATACCTGCAACCTTTGATTGCTTCCCTGGCGCGCATGGGCTGCACAGCATTTAACTATGCGGACGACACTCAGCTGTTGCTGAGTGTCGATAACACAAGTGCCGCACAACTTCACACCCAGAACATCTTGAGGTACACGGTCCAATGGATGACTGAAAATCTTCTAAAAATTAACCCAGATAAGACCGAGGTATTGGTGATTCCATCTGCCACCTCACCGTGGTGTGACCTCTACTGGCCAGCAGAGTTAGGCCCGGCCCCAAAACCAAGCCCAAATGTAAAGAGCCTGGGGATTAAACTTGATTGCGACCTATCAATGGTCAATCAGATCTCCTCCGTGGTGGGTAGCTGTACCAACATTATTCGACAGCTACGTAAGCTAGTACCTGTCATCTCCCAATCTATGCTACGTTCCATTGTCGCAGCTACCGTGATCTCGAGGCTAGACTACGGTAACGCTCTTTACCTTGGCCTGCCAAAAACCCTGACTAATAGGTTACAGGTCATTATGAATGACGCTGCTCGTCTCATCTTTAGACTGCCAAGACGCTCTAAAGCATCTCCCCTGCTACAGAGCCTCCACTGGCTCCCTATTAAGGAGCGAGCGGAATTTAAAAATCTGTGTATAGCTCACAAAGCAATCCACGGGCTGGCGCCCGCCTACATCAAAGACCGCATGGAGGTGTATAGCCCAATGAGAACCCTTACATCTTCAGACTCTCAATTATTGGTCTGCCCCCGGTACAAACTTGTTACCAAGGGAGGAAGAGCCTTCTCTGTGCTAGTTCCTCAGCTATGGAATACACTACCTGAGTCGCTTCGCAGGGAAGAGAACCTCCTACGCTTTAGGAAAAGTTTAAAAACGTTATTGTTTAGGAGGTCCATGAATACTATCTAGATTAGTGGATGCCGCTCTCTGTACTGCCAAGTTGTTGTTTGTACCATCGATTTCCAAGCGCCTAGAGGCCTGTAGGTGATTGGGCGCGCTATAAATCAAAAATAACAATAACAATAACAATAACAATAACAATAACAAATGCGTGAATATCGCTGTCAATACAGCGATATTCAGGCATTACCGTGACAATGCTCTTAGCCATGTTATCGACCTCTCATTGGCTAACATGGCTAAGAACTGGTCACGGTAGGCGTTAGCTTTTGGAGATATTCGGGCTTAGCGCGAATATTTCCAAAACAACGCCTGTGTTGATCATAGGCGATAGCGATTGCAGCGACTGTTTTCAGTCGCTGACATTTTGGCACGCCCACTTTGCATGTCATTAGCGATAATTATTGCTGACATGCAAAGCGGGCACCAAAATGCCCGCTATCGCCTACAAGCTGTCGCTAACTGGTGTTAGCGACAGCTTGGTAATAGGGCGATAAAATTATCGCTGATTTAGCTGGAAAAAGTCCCGCTAAAGCGGCGATAATGGCCCTTGGTAATATACCCCATTGTTCCTCTTCGCAAGCGATGTGTCCTTCTCAAACGTTGATACTAATTCACCCAGAGCCAAGGCAACAACATTTACATCTCCAGGCATGTGCCCATCCAACAAGGCTGAGGGGTAGCTAAACGGGATAGCTTATAAACATGTTGCAACAAAAGCACTTCTGAAGAGATGAACACATTGTTCAAGAGATTTTAAGAAATGTGTTTGATTAAAACTTTAGCTCCCCCTATGATGCCTTTTCTTATCTGATCTTATTTTTTACTTGCTCTGGAAAGTGTCCGCAAGTTGGGAATTGGAGAGTGGCAGGACGTATGAGAATGAAAAGGAAAACGTTTCTTACATCTAACACTCTGCAGTTTGTAGTTGCTGTAGCTCACAGGCTTTGCAAACTCCTGATGACCATCGTGGTTGAGAATAGCACAACATGCTTTTCTTTGAGGACATGCTCCGGTTTTAGGCGATTCATGATTCCTCCTCCGAACCCCAAATGCTCAAGTGGACAGGCCACCTTGGGTTATATATTTACCCAAGGGTAAGTAAATGTGCAGCAATGCATGGTATTATGACGCCTGTGTACTAGTAAGGAAATATCACAAAGTCAAAAACCTTAAGAAGTGCAACAGGACACTCCCTACTGGGAGGTCGAGTTCATGTGAATCAGAGTCTCACATGAGCCTTACAATATGCAAAACAATTGTTTCTGTTATGTAATGTTTTCCGTTTGCAGCATGGTCTGCTGTAGATCAAACGCGGTGACAACTCTGAATAACACAACCCAGACCTCTAAAGGAGTGGCCTATGAGCAGAAGAGGGAGAGGCTAGTGTAGAAAACAGTTTGGGCTACCTTCACTTTTTGGTGGGCCTGAATATCCACCAGGCCTGGATGAAATTTAAATTACGCTGGTGCAATTCACATAATTTTGGAAATTTCACTTTTTCGCTTGTTACAAGAAATTCTCAGAATTACACCATTACCCGCTTCACGCAATTACACACCATTTGCAGTAAAAATGTTCTGTGATACGAGCTAATCATGGTAAAAATTAGCCACAAATGCACACGGACAACAACATTGGAGCTGCTGCTGTTCATGGTGCTGTTGTTAAATGAGCCCTCCCGGCAAAAATGGACACAAGGAAGCATGTCATGCTGAAATAAAGATCGAAACAATGGATTTGCATTTCATATAATTGTGTGTAGTTAAGCAGAATTTCACATAATTCTGCCATAATTTTGAGTATTTACACAAAAGCAAATGATGCACATTTCACAGACTCTAATATCCACACAATAGTGTTCGGTAAATTTGTGAAATGAAAACCAAGTAGTAGCATTGCAGATGTCCTCAAAAGGGTTGTTGCCTCGGGAGGCCACTGGAGCTTTGTCCACAAGTGAAAAGTGCCGTAGGGAACACATACATTGTGTTTGGCTTGAGCGAAAAATATGGGAATGAATCTATCAATGTACCATGCAAGACCTGCCTTGAAGATACATTCCCAGGAAGTGGCTGGGCAAATGCAACAGACAGCTGTTTAGTTTTCCTTAGAGAACAAGAACGATCTGTGGAGTGCATGATATTCCCTCTTACATCTAAAATGTGTGAAGGCTTTTCTGAGAGAGATGGCAGTATTGGGGAAAAAGGCTTACAACTCAATGGACTGATTGACACAGAGTGGTGAGACAACCTATAGTAAAAGAAAAGAGAATGTGTGCGACAGCGCTGTTTGTGATCTTGCATTAATGGCTCCTTCTCTGAAAGATCTCTCACTCTTCATCAGTGGCGTAGCAAGGTCAGGTGGTACCTGGTGCGGAACATTTCTTGTCACCCCCGGCTTCACAAAATGGCAAAAATATGTGTTTAAAACACATATTTTTGGAATTCTTTGTCACCGCCCCTCAGTGATGACACCCGATGCGGCCCGCACCCACCGCACCCCCTTTCCTACGCCACTGCTCTTCATAGAGAAGTGATAGCGGCCAGGAAACAGAAACAGGAGGGACAAGAACACAGTAGCTCAGAAACCTTTGCTCACATTATTCTGGTGAGGACTACATTGAGGTCCCATGTACGAGTTTGGGCTTCCTTGGTTAAATAATTCTCTTTCGCCCTTCCCTAAAGACCTTTATAGCAGGCATGCAATTGATAGGCTGATGCTCTCTATTTTGAAGGTAAGCAGCAATTGCAGCGAAATGCACACAAGCAGAGGTGCATGCTAAATATGCTTTTTTTTGTAATTGTTACTATTTGAGGGTTTATGTTTTGTGTAGTACATACACAAAGTTAAATCAGCTTCTATTAAGATACATAAATCTGCTCAATTCTTAAGCCTCCAAGTCTCTTTTAGATTTTTCTTTGCGTTAGAGAGGCAGCAGCTAATATCCAAATTCAGTGACCTCAGTTTCTAAACCACAGCATTGAGTGACTTGGATCCTGTAGCTGGCAGTGGTGCTGACTGAACACGTCTGGACGTGAGGGCACTCTTTTGTATGGATGAATGGACATCTCTACTTAGAATAGAATCCCACAGCTAACTGGTCTATGTTGGTGAGATGAGAATGAGCATCATTGGGATATCTTGCATGATGTACATTATGCAAGGGATCATTGGAAGGTGGACAAAAATAATATGCAAATATCCAGGACCAATTTACACATTGTGCATTTTCTAGGGACTGGTTGTGTGGATATCTGGAGTTGAAGCTTTGACATTATTGGTTTGCATTAGTGTTGAACAGGTCCACTGTGAGTTCTCATTTGTGATTCTCCTGTTTGTATGTGGTTAGGGGATCAGAAAAGTTGTTGTCCGCTCACACCAAGTTTTCGACTGCCAATATATATCCAATGGATGGCGCAACAATACATGACAAATTCTAGGAGCCATCTTGGACAATTGTAGTGAGTGAGTCTCCCTGTTTCCGAATGTAGTACATTGTAGTCATATAGTCTGTTTGTATTAAGACCACCTGGTTGTGGAGCATAGCTCAATATGCTCAGAGAGCTAGCCTCACTACTGTCAGGTCTAATGTAACCCATCATCCTGTGAAGGATCCATGCGTGGTGGTGATCACAAACAAATGCGGGTTCAGAAATGTTGTACCCACTTGAAGGCTCGACCTGTTCCACCATTGGAATCTGTGCTTCACCCTGGGCTCCATCAGCACTAAATACTCCAGGTCACCAGCGACTTCTTACTATGGTCTGTCTAGACACTTCTGTAATAGATGAATAAATAATCGAGCATTTGGGAACAATACAATGCATGACGGCATAATTCCTAAAAGTTTCATTATTGTTCTCACTGTCAGAGGCCACGATGCGGTATAAACTGGCTGATAAGATTTGCAGAGGCACTGACAGTGGGTTGTCCATGTACCAGCCCAATATATAGGTAAGGACATACACGCCCAGTACACAAATGTGTTCCCATTATAGATAGACATTTGGTAAACAGTAACAGAGATTGTGGGGGCCGTTGGTAACACAAAAAGTTGGTCTTGGAACCCTTAATGTGTTCCACTTACCACAAACCTAAGGTAATAACACAACATGTGTGTGTATTTTGTAATGGTGACGAGCCAGATACATCGGAATGTGGAAATAGGTGTCCTTGAGGTTGAGTGTTGCCATGCAGTCTGTCCTCCTCAACAGAGGAATGACATAATGTACCATGGTCTTTTTGAAGTGGATGGATATGAAGCAGGGATTGAGAAGCCTTGAGTTGGGGAAGGGAGGCAGAGTTCCATCTCAATTAGATATGAGGATATACAGGACTGCACTTGCTGCCCTTGGTTGCATGTAGGTACTAACTCTACTGTCCCTTTTGAAGGCAACAACAGGAGATATCATTTGCTGAACTTAAAGTGCCATGTCTGGTGATTTGGTGGAACTGTATGAAACTCCAGGCACTATCCATGGTCAGTGGTGGAGAGCACCCAGATTAACATCACTCTTCATCTATTGTTGTTTGGTTGGGAAGCATGTTTGGGAAGTCGTTTGGTCGCAAAGGTACCCGTTTCTTGGGCACCTCTGGAACTGGTGCAGGCCTTAACCACAGAAGATTCCTTCTTAGTACATGCTTTGCATTTAATATTGTTTATTGTCTGTTTTAAAGGGCAGTTGTGGCTGATGGGGCTGACAACATCTGCCCATGGCCCCCTTTTCTGCAGGATGTGTTTGAGGCTGGCAAAAGTTGGACTTTGTTGCCTTTTGATAGAGGGCACCTATATCCTCTGCAGTGTCCTTTTCTACCTTTTTGACTTTTTCTATATCATCATCCAGTTGAGAGCTGAACAAACAAGACAGGGAGATGGTGTTGAACCTCTCCCCAAAATCCAAGAAATCCGAAGTCAGCTATGATGGTTCAGGAGGATACTGGTGTTCACCTGTCTGGAGGCTGTGTCTGCAGGATCCAAGGTATATGGAAATCTGTTTTTGGTGTAGGGTTTTATATAGCGCGAACTAGACCCGAGAAATCAGGTATCAGAGCGTTTTTCATGAGCACCAGGTTCGTTGCAGAAGGACACATTCATTTTTGTTATGCAAGAGGAGATTACGTGATTTGCCCTGAATCACAGGATGTTGAGCGTTGTTGCCGAGACTCGAACCCTGGTCCCCAGCTTCGAGGGCCACCGCTCTAGCCGTAAGGCTACATCCTCTATGCAAGCTTGCACTGGACATAATTTGCACATCTTGCACTATTACTTGTCCCCTTTTATAATAGGGATCAAGCAGAGGTTGCTAATGATCCTCCATTTCTTCCCACATGAGTCTGTCATAATATGCTAACAGCAGTAGTGAGATGTCAATATTCCTCTACGTAGAGGTCCCAACTTCTAGCTGCTTACCGACTGTCTAAAAATATTTTTACGTTCCATACTAAAAGTTGAGGTACCTCTCATCCCCTACATTAAAGCTCCCTTCCTAGCCACAGGCATGTCTGGAAAACCTTGGGGGGCGTATGTGTTTTGAGGTTAAGACTCTACTGGACATCAAGGACTCTTCAGGTATTGAGGGCCAGATGTACGACCCTTACATTTTGCGATTCGCAATTTGCGACTTGCAAAATGCAATTTAAAACAGTGTCTCAGACACTGTTAGCGATTCCTAAAGGGGTTGCAAATTGCCTGCCTCATTAATATTCATGAGGCAGGTGCTATTTGCGGTCCCATTAAGAATGCCAGCACTCACATGGATGGTGGCCTGCTGGTGTCAGCGGACCACCATGTCTGTGACTGCTTTTTTAATAAAGTATTTTTTTTTATTGCAGCCCGTTTTCCTTAAAGGAAAATGGAATGCGTTTAAAAAAGGAAAATTAGACATTTCTGTTTCCTTTTTTAAGAGCAGGCAGTGGTCCCAGCCACTGCCTGCTCTTAAAAACTATTTTTGCACACACTCACAAAGTGGAAGGGGTCCCCTGGGGAGCCTTTCCCGTTTGCAAGTGGTTTCAAGTAGGTGGTAAACTGCGAGTGTTTTGCAGCCACAAATGCGGTAGCAAAACAATGTTACATTGCATTGTGCTCGCTATTAGAAAGAGACGCCCCTTCCTAATAGCGAGAGTGCAAACACTATTTTGCAAGTCCCTGACTTGCAAAATAGTGTTTGTACTTGCCAGGACCCTTTTTTGCAATCGCAAAAGGGACGATTTCCCGTTTACAACCGCAAAAAATGGTCATACATATGGTCCTTAGTTATGTATTTATTTATTTAGTTTGACTTTTATATACCGCTAGCTAGACTCAAGGGTATTGGAGCACTTTACATATATTATAAATACATTTAACGAAGTACATGATGAGAATAGTGTGTGTCAAACAGTCATAGAGAAAAATATAGGACAATAAAGAAGTATGGTAGTCAAGGTGGACACAATAGAAAATAACAATGTTGCAATAGGCTGTTGGGGATGGAGACAGATTTGAGACTGCAGTATTCAGATGACCACCCCGATGGATCTTGTTAAAGAGGGGTGGATCTTTGGGCAACGTGGATCAGCTCGTGCTTGTGTTCTTCTTTAGAGGTGGTACGTCAATCAAGGTAATGATGCTCCCTCGGAAGCCATCTCTTGGTAGGGAGCCAATGCTCTTTTCAAAGCCAATCCCCTGGGGAATGGTCCTTGGCATGTGTGGAAAGCTAATGTCCTTGTAAGGACGGGCCTTTTGGAGCTGGTTCTGGACATTGACAGATGATGTAGTCTTTGTCCCGGGTACAGGCTTTTCTGGGGGTGCAAGAGAACATTGCTCTCTGGAGTCGAGGCCTCTCGGGAAATAGTAACAGGGCTCAGTTCATGGTGGAACTCCAGATTCTCAGATGGTTACCTCAAACTTCTTTGGATTCTAGTTCTTTAGCCTCCTTTGCAACCTTGAAGGCAGAAGACGTGGTAGGTTCTTGGCACTGCAAGAGGACATATTGCAACCACCATCTATCCCTTCAGGGGGTGAATAGACATTTTCCAATGGACTGCATTGCAAGTTGAACTTATGCTTTTGTCAAGGCTCCTTAGGAAGCAGAAGATACAGACCAGATGTTGTCCCATGTACGGGAATTTGTGGTGCAGCTAGGGCAAAATGTAAACGTTTTCTACAACCTCCCCTCAAACGAGCCATTCTCTTACAGCCTCACCCTAGGTTCTTCAGTTGAATCCACTTCTGGATAATGCTGGATGATGTGCTTGATGACGCTATGGAGGTTATCAGAGCCCTGGTTCTTCAGTGTCAAAATCCTTTCCATGTGCAACTTTCGAAGATCACTCGAAGACAAGCCCATACTCAATTGTGGAAAAAACCAAAGTGGAGTCTGCGTCCTGTTGCGCGGTTGGATTTGGGGGAGGAATCAAGAGTCACCTTGAACTCAAAAGGGTGCTTCAATGTTGCACCATTCCAAACCCAATCTAATGTGACAAGAGTCATCACAACATGTCATCTACAGCAGCACATGCTACAAACATTAGTTTCAAATGCATTTTGTTATACTCTGTCCGGAAGTTCCCTCATATTATCAGCATACCACAGCCTATCCCCATGAAATTGGTTACCACCTTCATACCAACACAATGGGGCATATTATCAAGCACGGCGTTAACATTATCGCCGCTTTAGCTGCAGAAAACTGCCGCTAAAGCAGCGATAATGGGCTTGATAATACGCCGTAGAGAATTCCGATAGAAGCTCATGTTCACACCAGAACATGGGCTTCTATGGGAATTCTCTACGGCGTATTATCAAGCCCATTATCGCCACTTCAGCAGCAGTTCTCTGCCACTAAAGCAGCGATAATGTAAAAGCTGTTTCTTGATAATATGCTCCGACGTTTGCTAATAAAGCAACCGGCAAAGAGAAGGAGAAAAGGGGAGGCGGACAGTGCCAGTTGTGCATCCATCCATCTTACTGGTTAGGCCTGACTTCCTTCCACATGAGAAAAGTTCCATCCATGCCACTAGGTGGCAGGGATTAGGAATCACATAACAGAATCACCTTTTATTTACTATGCCTTATTATGTTTTTGTTATTTCTGAGCCATCTTATTCTGTTACTGTGCCTTGTTAAGTGTGTTTTGTTCCTGGTTCTTGTATTTCTGTTCTAGTTATGTGTGTCTTGTTCTAGGGTCTTTGAGGTTTATGCTACGGTTTTGTGTTGTTTTTGCCTTATTCCCGGTTCTTCTCCACGTGTTGCACTATGCCTTGCTGGGTCGAAGTAGAGTTCCCAGCAGACCCTGCAGTGCAGGGGTACCCCAACCTTTGAGCCCCACCTAACAGGCCAATGGAGAACTGTGAGATATGGGAGACTCGTGGAACCCCATCACATTCTGCAAGGGGCCTCCTCATTTTGCGTTATGCCTTCCTTGCTTATTCTGTTATTTTATTTTGACCTGTAGCAGTTCTTTGTTGAGTTTGTTCTTTTTTCTGATTCCTGTTATATTGTTCGAATTCCTTGGCATTTCTGGTTACCTGTGATTGTTCTCTTTGCATTTGTTTTTTGTTTTTTATTTCAAAAGATGTTATTAAGAAATTTTAAGATACAGTAAGTACAGAGAGTATACTATGCATCTGCTGTCAGTTATACTTTCATTGCAGGGTCTCATTTTACCTGACTCTATTCCGCATTATGTGCATCGTATCCACGAAGCGCGTGCCTGGTCTTCTTTATCCCTTTTCCTCTGTTTTTGGCGTTATTCCTCGTCACGTCGGCCTTGCGCGTTTACTGTTTGTTGGCGTATTTGTACTATATTCGAGTTAAGCTGTATGCCCCTGGATAAGCACGAGACGGGCACGCTGCAGGTGCGGATCACCTTCATCCTCTAAATAAACAAAGCCCTGAAAGGCCTAGCAGGAGCCCGGGCTCTAAAGCCGCCTCTGGGACAGATGGCCTTTGGAAGCGGAGCCAGGCCTCGGTCTGCCTCTGTTCCCCTGTAACCGGTAACGGGATTAGCGCCAGGAGACACCGCCACTTCATTAACTTCCTAAGGAAGGACAAAACAAATCCTTCCTGTCCCTGTTCTGAAAAGAGGACTCCTGAAGAGAGAGGTATGCGAGGGAAGGGGACACCTGGGAGCGGAGGGGGCGCGGAGGCCGTGAAAGGGCCACGCACGCGCTCGTGTGACGTTCCGTAAACCAGAGCGCCAAGAAAATGTCACTTCAGCTTATTCTACGCCGGCGCTGCTGCAGCAGTCCCTGCAGCTCGATGACTGCTCCACTGTACCTGCAGCAGCCCTGGGCTTTCAAAACCAACCTCCAGCGGGTCAGGCCCCGGAGAATGAAAGGCCAGTCCGGCCCTGCTTGTAGGTAAATGAGAAGATGCTCTGGATATGGGAAACAGCATTGAATGACACAGGAGTGGAGGAAGCTGTAGAGAAAGGCGCTCAAGCGCTCGATGTAGGAGTGTTGGGTAATTGTGTAGGCTATATTGTGCCATGGGCCCCAGTGCAAGGAAGGAAATTAGACCCCATCCTAGGGCCGTGCCGCACCCCAATGCACACCCTGTGGTGCGGGATGGGGGTGGCATAACGAAACTTGAGGACCCCCTCTGCAACGTACATCAATGGGGTCCCTATGCTCCTAACCCAGTCTGGAGCACCCGTGTACCGTGCCGCAGGGGCCCCATGGAGCTCGGGGGCTGCAGGGGCTAATGTTACACCATTGGGGGTGGCAACCCTTCAAAGGGGCCCCATACAGCAAAAGACCAATAATACTTATGCGATAGGGGAGTCTCAGGGGGCCGCTCATAACATTCTGCAGGGGGCTCCATCATTTTGTGTTATGCCACTGCCCCAGCTCCTGTTTGAAGAGTGAAATAACCAGTGTTCAGTGGGCCCCTAAGTTCTCTGGGCTGCAGTGTCACTGCACCTGCTGTACTAATGACAGCTATGAACATGTGCTGGTGCCTCTGTCACTTTCCACAGCTCCCTTAGATTAAATACTGCAGGCACAGGGGGCTTCTAAACAAATAAGAGTGGGAGAAAGGGATGGAGAGAGAGGGAGACATCAGAGTAAGAGATGAGCGAGGAGAGAGAAGGAGAGAGAATTCAGCCCTGGGACATTTCCTAGGTCCATGCATGACTACCTGCTCCAGTCTGGGTATTTTCCTTTGAACTCTGGGACTTGTAGGGATGTTCATTTTATTATCATACCCAGACTACAAGTCCCAGGATTCAAAGAAAAAACTGGTCTCATAATTATAGACCGCTGCCTAGTCTTAAAAATGTTTTTGTTACACTTATTTGTTTTTAATGCATCCTGTTTTGCTTTAAGGAAAACAGGTTACGTCTGCTGATCTCAAAAGAAACAATTAATGGACGGAATGCTGGACAATGCAAACATTCACCCCCAGTCAGAAGGATCTGATTTTAATCCATCATTCTTTTGACCACCACACCACCCTAATTTGGACCCAGGCATATGCAGATCAGTCTTTACCCTGTTCCTTATGAGAACAGTCCAGCCTGAACTGCCAAGCCAGGTCTTCCCTGGACCATAAACAAGCATCCTGGGACCGGTTTCAGGGCATCACCCTCCTGCAGTGAGCAGGGAACTCACGTCTGGGCATACCCTTCCTACTTAGGGCGACAAATGCAAAAGAAGCAATTGATGGACGGAATGCTGGACAATGCAAACATTTACCCCCAGTGGGGGCCAATGTCACCCAATGTGATCATGTAGTGTAGTTCCTATATTCCCAATAGGCTCTGCGCATTGGAATAACATAAACAGCAGTGTAGACGTAGGACTGAGGTCATCTAGGTCTCTACTGACTATGTTAGACTTAATTAGTTTTTGCCAGCTAGCTCAGAGGTCACTAGAAACTTTCTCGAATGAATAGGGAGGGGTTAACTTCCCTGATTTAGACAAGAAGGGATTAGCTTCTGACAACCATATAACATGACAACTTTGCTCCCCCAGAATAAGGAGTGTATCTCCAGAGTCGTGTGAAAACAATAGACAGCTATTTCACTCATTCAATCGTGCATGCTTAATTTCACCAGGGTGCAGAGAAATAGAAAGACGGGCGTTTTCAATAAAAGGTGTTATTTTATTGAGCAGTCTTCTTTCTCATGCAAGAGAAATGAATTGCCACAATTGCAATACTTATTATGAAGTAAAGTGTGTACAGTAAAAGGAGTATTATAAAATAATACTGTAAAAGCATTGATATGGTTTCTTAGCCATAAGATACTTTAAAACGGATAAAATATTTACATACATAAAAACATTGGCTAACGAACTCAACTGGTGCTTCTAAGATACGCCTCCCCTAGTGTACCTGACCTAAGCCTAATACGTTTGAAGGAGTAAGTAAGTTGCAGTTTTAAGTTAAGTTAAGTTTTTTGCCAAGAATCTGAATCAAGAATTCTCTCTAAGGTTTGAATCAGCTCCGTACCTTGGTTATAGAATGAAGGAGGTCTTGTATCTCGTTTTTCAGGACTCGATCTCCCAGTAACCTGCAAGGGTGACTGGAAAACACTGGAGCTGGATTTCTCGGCGTGAGAAGAGGCAGCTTCTCCTGTGTGTCAAAGGGGAGGGGCGGCTTCCTTTGGCTCTCGCATCAGCTGGGCTTCGGATAAGTGATAGCCGCTCTGCTCCACACCACTGTGTGTTTGCTTAAGGCAAGTGTTGGTATATTTATACCTGGAAGGTGCCGTGTTTGACGTAAGGTTGGACATAAGACGTCAATAAAAGATGTCACTAAGAACTGACTGTTCCTTTAGTGCTCACAGAAGTTCAATGACAAATCAAAACAAAGACATGGGGAATTCCCAGGTTGCTGAAGGTTTGGTGTGTCGAAAGAACTCGTTGTGCTCTCTAGGAATCTAAGGAAGTAGCCTTGCCGTATTTGGGCTGCGTGGGCTATTACTGAATATGGGCGAGATCCGGTTGTCTTCATTAGGACATGATTTATCATAACCGCATGAAGGCATGAATCAGGGATATTTAATTAGGGTCCTAGATACACTCACAACAATCATAAAGGTGTAACCAGTCAATTTTCAACCACACACTTATTCTCAACCTCTGACTTGAAGCCAGTATCAGAAGGCAGTGACTTTATTTCACTTTGATTCCAATGTGGTTTAGGATATGTAGAATGTTCCACATGACAGTGAAGACCACAAGGAGGCGGACAACCAGCTCTACCCTAACTATACTGATGAGCTATAATTCGATTTATTAAATGGCAGTGGGCTAGATACATCCCCGGAGACACCAGTGGAAGAAAGTAACCTTTTCGCAATAATTTAGTGACGGGCCACAGACGTACTTGATTTACAGTTACCTATAATTGAAACCAAGGCAAACATGTTAACTGAGATCCTTTAACCAGGTCCAACTTCTTCTGAGCCACTTTTGCAATTCAATGAGCCAGTGCTTAATTTTTAAAGCAATGGGTGAAAGTGCCCAAAGCTCTGCTCAGAAGCCCATGGCCGGAGCTATTAAATGTCTGGGCACCAAACAGGCTGTGTATTCAGCACTTCGACACTCCCTGCCCCTTTATCTCAATATTGAAGGTGTCTGCTTTCTCCCTTTGTTACGGTTTTTTGGTCTTTCTCTTCTTTCTTTCCTCTTTGTGTGTTTTCACTCTTTTACTCTCCCTTAATGTCTGATGAAGAAAAATAAGTGTCAGTCCCCAAAAATGAATGCCGGTGGGCTCACTGACAACCACTGGCTTTCCTTGACTCCTCCCTCATGATGACCAGGCAAGTCAACGCCGTCACCTCTTCCTGCTTCAACACCCTCCGCATGCCCTGAAAGATCTTCCGTTGGATCCCCACTGGAACCAGGAAGACGGTCACCCAGGCCCTCGTCACCAGCCGGCTGGACTACGGGAACGCTCTCTATGCAGGGACCACTGCCAAACTTCAGAAAAGACTCCAGCGCATACAGAACGCATCCGCACGACTCGTCCTGGACCTCCCCCGACACAGTCACATCTCCACCAACCTGAGAGACCTGCACTGGCTCCCCGTCAACAAGAGGATCACGTTCAGACTCCTCACCCACGCACACAAAGCTCTCCACAACATGGGTCCCGAATACCTCAACAACCGCCTCACATTCTACACACCTACCCCCAGCTCTGCTCCGCCAGCCTCGCCCTTGCCGCCGTTCCACGTATCCGCAGAACCACCACCGGAGGAAGTTCCTTCACCTACCTAGCGACCAAGACGTGGAACACCCTCCCCACCCACCTACGACTGACCCAGGACCATCTCGCCTTCAGGAAGCACCTCCAGACCTGGCTCATCGAGCAGTAGCGCCCCTCCTCCCCCTCACAGCACCATGAGACCCTCGCGGGTGAGTAGTGCGCTCTATACATTTTGTGATTGATTGATTGATTGATTGATTGATTGACTGGCTTAAATTAATCACTAAATGAGGCTTTTACAAAGATTCTTATGGCCACTTAGTTCAAGTCGTACTTGGGCCCTTGGGTCTGTCAACTTGTTGCCAGGTGAAATTGGTTGGTCCAACCATGATTCCAATTTTCTTTGTAGTAAATAACAAACAAAGGTTGCCAGTACTGATATCAATGAGTAGTATACATCAGTTATAACACAGCACTTGAAACAACATTCAAGACCGGGAGCTAGTCAATAGCTTTTATTATAATTTGTAACTTTTTCAAAGAAAAAACATATTTTATAAAAACTTCATACAAAATACATCTTCAAAAACGGACACATAATACATACTAGGCAGGTGCTCAAATCAAAAATCATTCATCATATCAGACATATCACAGGCATCCAACAACATGCAGCCAATCTCTGGGAGAGGGGGTACTATAACTACAAAAACTACAAAAAGGTGCAATATTTACAATGCAATGACAATCACAAGACAAGGGGGAATACAAGAAAAAAGCCAAAGTCTGCGAAACAGTTTAAGGGTAGTATTGCAATGAATTATTCTAAAAAAGGTACATTCCTATATCAAATCTGAATATCCAGGGAACTTTGTTCGATCATTAAAGAAAGGTAATGTACACAAATCAGTGATAAGCAAAAAGAATCCTTTTAAAGAGCTTATCCCTCTTGCAGACAGCAGAATGGCTGGGGCCTACGCGTTTCGAATCCCGCTGAGTTTCTGGGGATTCTCTTCAGGGCCTTTACTCGTCTCTAAACACAAGACAAAAACAGGGGAAGAAATATGAGAAACTCAAAACATAAAAAGTTTTTAAACCAAAGTCAATGGATCAACATCAGATTCCTATCTCAGGTCCTACCCTTTCTTCCATCAGCTTACCAAAAAGCGGGGGTGCAAAGGGCATGAGGGGCCTCAACGTTCTGACAAGGTGGACTGAGTCCAGGTCTGAAAGAATTAATGCATCGGTGTCAGGAAAAAATGGAGTTTTATGAGGAATAGCTGGAGGCGATGAATGGAAGGCTAGGTTTTACTTACCTTATATATAAAAAGAAGCTTTTCTTAAACACGAACCGGGGGGCGGAATTTGACGTGTACCTGTCCGGGGGGAAAAAATTGGAAATATCAGAAGGGGGATTCTGGTGGTGCTAGGAGGGTGGCGCTCTATGGATTAGTAGCTCTCACCTAGTTAATGAGAACCGAAAGTTTCGGTATACACAGCCGCGGGAGGATAAACACTGCAACGAAGGTCTGAGGGAAAAAGGGGAAACAGATTCAGTATACAGAGCCCGCACAATGCGTGTTGAACCAAGTCAGAGTGGTGGGAAATGTCTTACCAGGAAGACGGGATAAGATGTTTAATGCAAAAGTTGACGATCTCTATCAGTGGGTGCTTTATTAATCTGAAAAAACCAGCGGTAAACAGGGTTAGCAGCGACCAAACATCAGATTTTTACAAGTTTGGCGCAATTCGTTGAAACGGCTTACCAAAAAAAGGCAGGTAAAACACGTTGGTGCCGCACGAAGCGGGTCACAAGTGCAGTAGAATTCAGGTAACCTGAAACGACATT
Organism: Lissotriton vulgaris; assembly: GCF_964263255.1. Lineage (NCBI taxonomy): Eukaryota > Metazoa > Chordata > Amphibia > Caudata > Salamandridae > Lissotriton > Lissotriton vulgaris. Next base: position 284,573,921 of record NC_141699.1, read on the forward strand.
GAAATGAACCTTTTAGCGGTTGTAATTTTCTCAATTGTGACAAATCTAACGGGGAGTTTCAAAAGGCTTACCAACATGTCTGCCACGCACGGTCAAAACAAGTTAATTTGGAAGGATTTACTGAAACAAAAAGGATAGTACGGGCATTAGTCTAACATTAAAGAAGGAGCGGCTGGCGGTGAGGGAAATCTAGATCGCAATACTTACATCGGATTAGTCTGACGGGACCTTTGGCTCGGCGGCGTTTCTGATAGCACTATACCCTGGCTCATGCGCAATGGCTGGCCGGGGCTGGTCTGATCTAACTATATAGGCTGGCCAGGTGGGCAGTCACGCCCTCACTAGGACCAAAAAGAGCGACGGAAAACACGGACCGGAGTTGAAGTTTTCATGCATACTATCCAAGTGACAAGGGAAACCAGGTACTCAAGTTAAACGGTTTAGTGTATAATGTTCTTACAGGCAACGCTGGATTAAAGTTTAAAAATTTCGCTCAATTCATTGAGCCCAGATACTGCCGTGTCGAACTTGACTATAAGAAATGCTTCTCGTTTTGATAATGCCAAATTTTGATCACCTCCTCGAGGGTTTTTTTCTATTCTTGAAATCACTGTCCATTTTAGATCACTGACTGAGTGTTGCATCCGCGTCCAATGTTGCACCAAAGGAGCATTCTCAACTTTCCTTTTTAGTCTGGATTTATGTTGCGAGATGCGTTGACGGACCTCTTGATTTGTTTTGCCTATGTATAATAAATGGCATGGGCATGTAATGCCATATATAACAAACTTGCTCTTACAGTTGCTGAATGTGTCATGCTTCCAGGAGATTCCATTATGTTGGTAAAGGGAACCTTCCACAGTGGATTCACAGCATAGGCAGGTGCCGCATTTGTGATGTCCAAGGATGGGGGGCATCCCCATCATTTGACGTAACGTCGCAGGTTTGGGGGCTGGCATAGCCGCTCGGACTATATGATTGGCAATATTGTTTTCTTTTTTAAAGGCAAATAGGGGCACATTCACAAGACTTACATCTAGATCCTTCACTAGATGCCAATTCTGTTTTATGACCTTTTTCAATTGGTTGGCATTGGGGCAATAGGTGGTGACACAAACTTGTCGTTTCAACTCAGGTTTATTTTTGCGTTCCAGAAGTGTCTCACGTGGGGTCCATTGTGCTCTCTTCATACAGGTCTTAACAAGTTTTTTAGGGTACCCCCTGTCACACAGCTTGGATATTAAATTTTCTGAATGGTATTGGAAATCTTCTTTAAATGTGCAGTTCCTGTGAACTCGCAAAAACTGCCCATATGGGAGGTTTTCTTTGAGATTTCTAGGATGATTGCTGTTGAACATGAGAGACGAGGAAACGCTGTCCTCTGAAGTCTAGGACAATCGGGGACGGCGGCAGACAGCTTGGGCCTGCCTTCTGCAGGTCTTTGTTATAGGGCAGCAGGAATAGATACCAGATAGCGTACTTGCTGAGCTCGCGCAGTACTTAAAACATGGAGACGGCAAATGACATGAATCCGGCCGGGGTCAAAAGACAATGGACACTTATTATATCCGCACCAGGATTTTGATGTAAGCCCCGTCATTTTCAGACTGGGGCTTGAAAAAAAAACAAGCGGATGGATGCAAGGGCCGGGCGCGGTCGGGCACAAATGGCTGCCGCAAAGCTCTGAAATTTTCAGAATCGGGGGCGTGTTTTTTGGTGAGTGACGGATGACATCACAGATAGAAAGAAGCTAAAAAACACGCCCCCGAATCCGAAAAAGACGGGGCTTAAAGGAAGTGACGCCCCTCTCCTCCAATGGCTGGCCAGCATTTACGAGGCCAGCCAATGGAGAAGGGGGGCGGGTACAAGCCCCCTACACTAAAAACATAAAATCTCGGAGCTCGGCCCACTGCTTACGCAGTGCGACAGAGTCCTCGACCTAAAAATGGCTGGCTGTTCAAGGCAGGCTCACCGCAGTCAGTCACAGACCACCTCTGGACAAAGGCTGTACTCCTGATATCTTTGGAGTTCTCCATCAATGAACCAGTATCACACCTGTACCTCACACAGAGAACTGCCTTCATTGAGGCTATTCTAGACATGTGTTATTCAAAGCTTTTCCACTGCTGAAGTAAATCTGTGATAGTCAGGATCTGATTCCAATGTGCTACCCTCAATCATAGGTCTTGGTTAACCACTTCCATGCTCATGACGGAACGGTTCCGTCATGAGCGTCGGTTGGCCTGTGCTTATGACGGAACCGTTCCGTCATGGTTCCATAGACCCAATGGAACGTTCAGCACAGCGCAAGAATTTGCGCCGCGCTGAACGGGTTAAGGATGGCTCTGAGGCTTCTTGGACTGCTAGCCTTGTGCATCTTTCTTGTCTACTGCATGCCAGATGGCCTATGTGGGCCATGCAGTGGAATCTCAGGCTTTAGTGGGCCCAGCACCAGAACTGTCTCTTTAACTTCATCCATATCTCACAGTAGGCGGGTCTGTGGTGGAAGATGAGGACAAACTGGCCAATGGCAGCTTACACTCACTTCACCATCCAGGTGTCACTGTAGTTTCATGTAAGAACAGGGACCCCCTGGAAACTAATGTAGTTCTTGGGACAGGGTAATAAACACAATGGAAAATATCTTTCCCAAGCAACTTTATGAACACAATAGTGAAGGTGACTGTAAACAAGTGAATGAGTTCAAAGAGATTAAAATATATGACAATCTTTAATAAAATTCATTAGAATCAACACAAACATTTCAATAATATAAACATTTCATTTGTTAAAACAACATAGGTGTTAAGGATTAATTCTTCGACGCGCGTTTCGACATGAAAGGGTGTCTTTGTCAGGAAAAGCCAACCAAATACTTGTGATTTATTTCACGAATTATTGATGTGGACAATCTTTCACAATGGAGACCTTGACACTTGATGAGGAGGTCGCGTTTTAAGCATTTTTAATATAAATCCTTATTTGAGGCAATTCTTGATTGTAGAGACCAGTATTAATTTTGTGATTAAAACTATTTAGATGCGAGTTCTTTAAATGGTTACAATTAAGTGTGAAAAAAACGGAGAGGTTCACTTCCGGTTCAACGTGGAGAACTAATCGCCGTTTAACGTTAGCTCGATATGATAATAACACTTCTCGAAAACGGGAGAAGGCGTCCGGACATGTAATAGAACCGGCAAGTTGATATGGGTAATCTCTTTTGAGAAGCGGTTCCATTAACAATCTGGATACGGGTCTCAATAGCGTGGATATAGCGCGGTCGACTGCCCTATATCCTCGCTAGTCAGACATCAACATTTTGGAGCATCAGGCAATCTGTCTTAACCTGAAAGATTTCCTGCCATCCATCAATTGGAGGCAGGAGCAGGTCCTTATGGACAACACAACCCCCTAGTGGTACTGCTACAAGCAGGACAGAGTGGGGTATTGTAGCAAGAGGTTCTAAATCTATGGAAGTGACTTGATCAGCAGTCAGTAGCTGAACCCCACATGCAGTTATTGGTTGAATAGGTTGAGGTTAACACCGAAATGGTATAATTTAAACACTGAATATAATGCAATTAATAAGGAACACCAGCTATTTAATTTTGAGGACTGATTATAACAGGCTGGAACTATTTGAGTGAAAGTAAAGTAACACTATATAGTGGTGTTTTTCTATATTGGAATATGTCTCTTATATGCAGAAATGCTTCATTGAAAACGTAACGCTATTATATGTATATTATCCCCAAAATATTTTTTTGTCATGTAGATAACGTTTTCTGGAACAGTAAATAATAAAAAGTGTGTTTAGAAAAAAGGGGTTTGGCCAACAGAACATCTTTCTGGTACCAGTTATTGAGCAGTATCTCTGAATGCAAGAGCAGATGAGCTGAGCAGAAGTCAGGTGGCAGATCATGAGTGGCACGTCCACTCTGAGGTGAAAAGGGGCATCCTTGACCAGAGGGGCATGTCCTGGTTAGGTCTGTCTGACACTGGTGAGAATGTGTAGTGTCAATTCACTATGTGCTGGACTTTCTTCTAGGAAAGTCACCAAAAGATGGGTTCCGAAAGAGTTGGGATATGGGTTTCTTGTATTCATGCCCATCACTGCCTTTCCTGCCTCGTGTTCTGAGGAAAGGTAGGGGAGAATGGACCCAAGTCATTGTGATAGCTCCAGACTGAGCCAGGCGAATCTAGTACCCGGAGCTTATGATCATTTGCCCTTCCATTCAGCTGCCACTTCGGGAGGGCCTCCTGTATCAGCGAAATGGTATGGTCCTGCACCCAATTGTTTGCAACCTGCACCTCCATGCATGGAGACTGAATGGTGATAGCTGAATGTGTTTGACTTGCCTGCATCAGTAGTAGATGTTTTCCTTGCAGCCCAGATGCCTTTCAACAAAGTCCAAGAAATTTGCTACCTGGTATGATGCTCGTCACACCAACCTTCTGCAAGCCACACTTTCACATGTGTTGTTTATTTATTTATTTATTTTATTTTGCATATTTATAGAGCGCTCTAATACCCGGAGGTGTCCTGGCGCTAGAAAGATAGACTGGTGTGATGGAGCGTGCTTACTGAGTGAAGAGCCATGTTTTTAGACCTCTTCTAAAGGCCATCAGATTCTGGGTCTGTCTGAGCGTAAGTGGAAGTTTATTCCAGGCCTCAGCCACCCCAAGAGAAAAGCTCCTGCCTCCCCAGCGAGCTCTTTTAATTCTGGGGACCTTAACCAGAGCCAGTTGTCCTGACCTCAAGGTTCTTACTGGTTTATGCCAGCAGAAAAGAGATTTCAAGTGCCTAGGTCCCGAGTCATGGAGGGCCTTGAAGACCATGCATACTGCCTTGAAAGTGATTCTTTTACGGATCGGCAGCCAATGTAGCTTGACCAGCTCCTGAGATACCGAGGCAAATTTGGGTGTGTCAGTGATTAGGCGAGCGGCTGCATTTTGCAGAAGTTGGAGTTTATTCAATATACTCTGCTGGGCGTTTAGCATCAGGCTGTTGCAATAGTCTAGGCGTGAGAGCACTAGACCAGTGACTATTGTTTTCCTGTGTTTCTTCTCAAGGTAGGGTAGAATTTTCCTGATGGTTTTGAGTATGAAGTGGAGGGAGGAGGAGAGGGCGCTCACCTGGGATTTAAAGGTCAGGGTGGTGTCCACCAGTATACCGAGATTTTTCACTTTGTCCACCGGTTCTGGGAGAGGTCCCATTTCGTCTGGCCACCATCTCGGGGACCAAAAGTTGTCTCTGTCACCAAAGAGCAGAACCTCGGTCTTTGAGGAATTCAGTTTAAGGCAGCTTTGTGCCATCCAGCGGCCAACTTCAAGCATGCAGTTTCTGAATCTATCGGCGGTGTTTTCTGTGTTGCCGGGAAGGAGGGACACCACAATCTGTGTGTCGTCGGCGTAAGCCGTGAGTTGAAAGCCGAACGATCGAATCACCGGGGCAAGAGTGGACACATATACATTAAAAAGGGTTGGGCTTAACGAAGAACCCTGGGGGACTCCACAAGGAAGTACAAAGGATTGAGATTCGTAGCTGCCCAACGCCACTGTCTGGGATCTATCAGATAGGAAGGCTTGTAAGATTTTTAAAGCCTTCCCCCGAATTCCACAGGCCCTCAACCGGTCCACCAATAGCTTATGGTGGACCGTATCGAAGGCCGCAGAGAGATCCAATAGGATCAGGGCTGCTCTGCCCCCTGCATCCATCACCTGCCTGATATCTTCCATAGATTTAATCAGGGCGGATTCCGTGCTGTGCCCCTCTCGAAAGCCGTGTTGGGAGGAATCCAGTAAATCCGCTGATTTCAGGAAGGCGCTAAGTTGTGCGTTCAGGTAGCCTTCTATTATTTTGGCCGGGAGGGGGAGTCTGGCAATCGGGCGATAATTGTTCATCTCCGTGATATCAAGATTGGGTTTTTTGAGCAGGGGTAGGATGGAGGCTTGCTTCCAACTAGCGGGATATTCCCCTTTCTCCAACATCTGATTGAAGAGGGGGGTGAGAACCCTGGCAATTGCATCTGGTGCGAGTTTAGTTATTGTCGTGGGGCAGGGGTCATGAGGGGAGCCTGATTTAATTTTTAGTAGGCGACTGCTCACTTCTTTTTCCGTAATGGGCGGGAAAAATTGAAGCATGGGTTCAGGTCTGGCGGGATCGAGGGCCTCCCTCGGTGAGGAAGTCATCACTATCCTGTCTAGGGGGAGAAAGATGTTTTCCACCTTTTCACGAAAGAAGGTTGCCAAACTTTCGCAGAGTGAGAGGCTTGCTGGAATTTCAATGGGTTTGGGGTTTGCTAGGGAAGCGACCGTGAGGAAGAGTTCTTTAGGGGTATTAGTAGCGTCTTCTATCTGACTCGTGAGAAAGGCTTTTTTCGCTTGTAGGATGGATTCCTTGTAGTGTCTTTGTTCCGAGTTAAGCGTTTTTTTGTCCGATTCCCTATAGTGCATACGCTAGATTTTTTCAAGTTTTTTGCACCTTGTTTTGTGTTCCCTTATTTGATCTGTAAACCACGGGGCGGCAGGCTTGGCCCGAGTGGAGTAGATGGTTTTGGGGGGAGCTAAGAGAAGGCAAGCCCGGTCCAGCCAGGTAGTATAAGTCTTAGCTGCTTCCTCCACATTGTTCGAAAGAAGGGGCAATGTGTTGTTTAATGTGTTGTCTAGAGAGTCCCCAGTGATATTTTTCCATTTTCTCACTAGTTTGGGGTTGTTTCTCTTGTTAACTGATTTTTCATAAGTGGTGAGAGGAATAGAAAAGTGGATTGCTGAGTGGTCGGACCAGAAGACTGGTAGAACCGAGGAGACTTTCAAATTGACCTGATTAGAGAAAATCCCGTCTAGGGTGTGTCCTGCTCTGTGAGTAGGATCGGTTACTAGTTGCCGCATGTCGATCCCAGCCAATAGGTCGATTAGTTCCTGGGTGTCAGGAGATGTCTTGCATTCCAGATGGAAATTAAAATCACCCAAAAGAGTGAATCTTTGGGAGCAAGCTACTGCTTCTAGTAATTTGCTCAAGGCTGTTAAAAATCTAGTTTTCTCGCCCGGGGGCCTATAAACAAGGCATCCTGTGAAGGACTGGTGATTAGAGAGGGTAAAATTGAACAGCAGAGATTCGTCTAGTTCAGAGGGACCGGGTTGAAAGGAGCCTCTGATGTCTTTGTGATATATGAAGGCTAGGCCGCCCCCTCTCCTCTTGTCCCTATTTTGGGTGTAGCAGATAAAGTCCTGAGGGGTGGCTTTCACTATATCTGGACCTGATGCTGCATCGGTCCAGGCTTCCGTGATAAATGCAATTTTTATGCCTGCATCCTGAATGTACTCGGCAACTTCTGAGCTGTGCTTAACAAGAGACCTCGTATTGAGGAGGAGGCAATTTGCCAGGGGGTAGTTGGTTGTAGAGCAGGAAGACTGGTCTCTTAGTTGAGCAATTGGTAGCCAGAGAGGTTTGAACAATGGTGACGAGCACTTGGGGCAGTGGGAAGGCGTAGGAAGGTGTTTGGTCCCGGGTTCCCAGATATTGCAGTCCTTACAGGGATGTACGATGTTTATGGCTAGGAGCGTGTCTCTGTTGTAGACAAGCCTGGGTAATAAGTAAGGTGCGGGAGCGACAGGGGGACTGGCCCTGGGCGCGGGTCCGGCGCGGACGGGCGCAGACGGGCTCTCCTTTGGCGAGCCTTCGGGGCGCCGTCGGCGCGCCCGCTGCGCTCGTCCGCTGCGCTTCCTCGCGAGGGGGGCCATATAAAGAAGAAAGGGCGGGAAGGGCGGAGCACTGCACTGCTCGGCCGGCTCCCAACCCAAAATGGCGGTACCCTCCGGAGCGGATCGCCTCCAGACGAGGGTTCGAGTGCCCAGAACACAAAGTACACAGTTTAAAAAGGCACACGTAAACACCAGTGTGCTTTGCTAAATAGCGTCAGAAATTAAAATCAATTTTTAAAACAGTGCATGAATCGCATTAGTTTTTGTTCTAAATGTCCCGGCTTCCGCCTCAGGACGCTTACTCCCCGCACCGAGACTATCAAGTCAGTCTCATGCAAGAAGCGCCACGATATTAAAGGAGAAAGGGCGGGAGGGGCGGAGCACTGCACTGCTCGGCCGGCTCCCAACCCAAAATGGCGGTACCCTCCGGAGCGGATCGCCTCCAGACGAGGGTTCGAGTGCCCAGAACACAAAGTACACAGTTTAAAAAGGCACACGTAAACACCAGTGTGCTTTGCTAAATAGCGTCAGAAATTAAAATCAATTTTTAAAACAGTGCATGAATCGCATTAGTTTTTGTTCTAAATGTCCCGGCTTCCGCCTCAGGACGCTTACTCCCCGCACCGAGACTATCAAGTCAGTCTCATGCAAGAAGCGCCACGATATTAAAGGAGAAAGGGCGGGAGGGGCGGAGCACTGCACTGCTCGGCCGGCTCCCAACCCAAAATGGCGGTACCCTCCGGAGCGGATCGCCTCCAGACGAGGGTTCGAGTGCCCAGAACACAAAGTACACAGTTTAAAAAGGCACACGTAAACCCCAGTGTGCTTTGCTAAATAGCGTCAGAAATTAAAATCAATTTTTAAAACAGTGCATGAATCGCATTAGTTTTTGTTCTAAATGTCCCGGCTTCCGCCTCAGGACGCTTACTCCCCGCACCGAGACTATCAAGTCAGTCTCATGCAAGAAGCGCCACGATATTAAAGGAGAAAAGGCGGGAGGGGCGGAGCACTGCACTGCTCGGCCGGCTCCCAACCCAAAATGGCGGTACCCTCCGGAGCGCCGTGTTGTATGTGTTAACGTTGGCCCAGCAAGGCCTTGCAGTAGACACAGTTAAGCGTTGTCTAGCCCTTTTCGGCCTTTTTATGTTTGCCTGATCATGTAAATGACCTATTGTTATGCTTTTTTATGAAAGGGTTGTCTCGTTTCCCACAACGCAATTTGTCATGGTGCAACAGAACTTGACCTTAGTTTTGACAGTTCTTCTGTGCATGACATTTGAACCAATTTACAGCTGCTTACTGCGACTGATGCTCAAAACAGTATTCCTAATTGTCTCAATCTCTGCATGCTGCTTAAGTGAAATACAGATACTCTTGTTGTAACCACCCTAAAACACTTTCTTTCGAGACCAGTTAGTGTTAGGAACAAAGGCCGCTGAATTACCCAAAATAGTAACGACATTCCATGCGGGCCAAACGATCACTCGGTCAACATTTTTCACTCCTCCCAACTATTTGTTATGTATATCATAATCTACAGCGCCATCGCCCGGTAAACAAGAGGAATCTGTTATTCTTGGAACCTGCTATACTTGGAAACTTCTCAACAATTCTGTCTGGGCAAGCATTCTGAATGAATATTGATTATCTTTTATTGGCGGGGGTCTTCAGCAGATACACTTCCCTGTCACAAGAAGACAATCCTCCACCCATGTTAACGGCGACCTTTTGGCTACAGTTAATGCATATCTTTGGAAAGGCGTGATGTAACTCAAAAAAAGCAACTGGTGCATAGTCCCTGAAAACAGCGATCTAGTACCACCAAAATAATGATACAATTAGTGCTGTGTTACTATTAAAGTACATTCCACGGGAAAACAAACATAAGGGAAGGCACTAAATAAACACTAATGCTCAATTTCTGAGGCAAGTAAAGGGCATCTTTCCCGTCCTCCATCACTAACCATCACCATACAAGAGTCACTCTGGAAGGTTCTTTTTTATGATGACGTCTGCTCGGGTGTTGAGACATACTGTATCATTCACCTGATGGAGACTTTACCATTAAGGTTGCATTTTCGGCAAGGCTGTAAATTTGGAATAGCACCTTTTCCAGGTGCGTACGACATTCGGGAAAGTCGGGGGCACTTACCCAGCTGAAGTGCAGACTGCAGGAAGCACATGAAGAGCGCCTTCATGACAGCTGTTTCATAAATTAGTTCCCATAAATACAGAAATGTATGTTCACGAGACCGGCTTCAAGACTAGTCCCGGCTAAACCACCTCTGCAGCCACCCGCCTTGCCTCGCTTTTGAAGGTTTATGGGAATCTTTGGGAAGATGTGGCCTCTTGGTGATAAGAAAATATCCTGTTACATGGAGTGGTGCCAAACAACAGGAATTCGCGAGTCAAGTGGTGCTTACGGCGCTGATTTTATGGACGAGGAAACGCTGTCCTCTGAAGTCTAGGACAATCGGGGACGGCGGCAGACAGCTTGGGCCTGCCTTCTGCAGGTCTTTGTTATAGGGCAGCGGGAATAGATACCAGATAGCGTACTTGCTGAGCTCGCGCAGTACTTAAAACATGGAGACGGCAAATGACATGAATCTGGCCGGGGTCAAAAGACAATGGACACTTATTGTATCCGCACTGGATTTTGATGTAAGCCCCGTCATTTTCAGACTGGGGCTTGAAAAAAAAACAAGCGGATGGATGCAAGGGCCGGGCGCGGTCGGGCACAAATGGCTGCCGCAAAGCTCCGAAATTTTCAGAATCGGGGGCGTGTTTTTTGGTGAGTGACGGATGACATCACAGATAGAAAGAACCTAAAAAACACGCCCCCGAATCCAAAAAAGACGGGGCTTAAAGGAAGTGACGCCCCTCTCCTCCAATGGCTGGCCAGCATTTACGAGGCCAGCCAATGGAGAAGAGGGGCGGGTACAAGCCCCCTACACTAAGAAACATAAAATCTCGGAGCTCTGCCCACTGCTTACGCAGTGCGACAGAGTCCTCGACCTAAAAATGGCTGGCTGTTCAAGGCAGGCTCACCGCAGTCAATCACAGACCACCTCTGGACAAAGGCTGTACTCCTGATATCTTTGGAGTTCTCCATCAATGAACCAGTATCACACCTGTACCTCACACAGAGAACTGCCTTCATTGAGGCTATTCTAGACATGTGTTATTCAAAGCTTTTCCACTGCTGAAGTAAATCTGTGATAGTCAGGATCTGATTCCAATGTGCTACCCTCAATCATAGGTCTTGGTTAACCACTTCCATGCTCATGACGGAACGGTTCCGTCATGAGCGTCGGTTGGCCTGTGCTTATGACGGAACCGTTCCGTCATGGTTCCATAGACCCAATGGAACGTTCAGCACAGCGCAAGAATTTGCGCCGCGCTGAACGGGTTAAGGATGGCTCTGAGGCTTTTTGGACTGCTAGCCTTGTGCATCTTTCTTGTCTACTGCATGCCAGATGGCCTATGTGGGCCATGCAGTGGAATCTCAGGCTTTAGTGGGCCCAGCACCAGAACTGTCTCTTTAACTTCATCCATATCTCACAGTAGGCGGGCCTGTGGTGGAAGATGAGGACAAACTGGCCAATGGCAGCTTACACTCACTTCACCATCCAGGTGTCACTGTAGTTTCATGTAAGAACAGGGACCCCCTGGAAACTAATGTAGTTCTTGGGACAGGGTAATAAACACAATGGAAAATATCTTTCCCAAGCAACTTTATGAACACAATAGTGAAAGTGACTGTAAACAAGTGAATGAGTTCAAAGAGATTAAAATATATAACAATCTTTAATAAAATTCATTATAATCAACACAAACATTTCAATAATATAAACATTTCATTTGTTAAAACAACATAGGTGTTAAGGATTAATTCTTCGACGCGCGTTTCGACATGAAAGGGTGTCTTCGTCAGGAAAAGCCAACCAAATACTTGTGATTTATTTCACGAATTATTGATGTGGACAATCTTTCACAATGGAGACCTTGACACTTGATGAGGAGGTCGCGTTTTAAGCATTTTTAATATAAATCCTTATTTGAGGCAATTCTTGATTGTAGAGACCAGTATTAATTTTGTGATTAAAACTATTTAGATGCGAGTTCTTTAAATGGTTACAATTAAGTGTGAAAAAAACGGAGAGGTTCACTTCCGGTTCAACGTGGAGAACTAATCGCCGTTTAACGTTAGCTCGATATGATAATAACACTTCTCGAAAAACGGGAGAAGGCGTCCGGACATGTAATAGAACCGGCAAGTTGATATGGGTAATCTCTTTTGAGAAGCGGTTCCATTAACAATCTGGATACGGGTCTCAATAGCGTGGATATAGCGCGGTCGACTGCCCTAAATCCACGCTAGTCAGACATCAACATTTTGGAGCATCAGGCAATCTGTCTTAACCTGAAAGATTTCCTGCCATCCATCAATTGGAGGCAGGAGCAGGTCCTTATGGACAACACAACCCCCTAGTGGTACTGCTACAAGCAGGACAGAGTGGGGTATTGTAGCAAGAGGTTCTAAATCTATGGAAGTGACTTGATCAGCAGTCAGTAGCTGAACCCCACATGCAGTTATTGGTTGAATTGGTTGAGGTTAACACCGAAATGGTATAATTTAAACACTGAATATAATGCAATTAATAAGGAACACCAGCTATTTAATTTTGAGGACTGATTATACCAGGCTGGAACTATTTGAGTGAAAGTAAAGTAACACTATATAGTGGTGTTTTTCTATATTGGAATATGTCTCTTATATGCAGAAATGCTTCATTGAAAACGTAACGCTATTATATGTATATTATCCCCAAAATATTGTTTTGTCATGTAGATAACGTTTTCTGGAACAGTAAATAATAAAAAGTGTGTTTAGAAAAAAGGGGTTTGGCCAACAGAACATCTTTCTGGTACCAGTTATTGAGCAGTATCTCTGAATGCAAGAGCAGATGAGCTGAGCAGAAGTCAGGTGGCAGATCATGAGTGGCACGTCCACTCTGAGGTGAAAAGGGGCATCCTTGACCAGAGGGGCATGTCCTGGTTAGGTCTGTCTGACACTGGTGAGAACATGTAGTGTCAATTCACTATGTGCTGGACTTTCTTCTAGGAAAGTCACCAAAAGATGGGTTCCGAAAGAGTTGGGATATGGGTTTCTTGTATTCATGCCCATCACTGCCTTTCCTGCCTCGTGTTCTGAGGAAAGGTAGGGGAGAATGGACCCAAGTCATTGTGATAGCTCCAGACTGAGCCAGGCGAATCTAGTACCCGGAGCTTATGATCATTTGCCCTTCCATTCAGCTGCCACTTCGGGAGGGCCTCCTGTATCAGCGAAATGGTATGGTCCTGCACCCAATTGTTTGCAACCTGCACCTCCATGCATGGAGTCTGAATGGTGATAGCTGAATGTGTTTGACTTGCCTGCATCAGTACTAGATGTTTTCCTTGCAGCCCAGATGCCTTTCGACAAAGTCCAATAAATTTGCTACCTGGTATGATGCTCGTCACACCAACCTTCTGCAAGCCACACTTTCACATGTGTTGTTGTATGTGTTAACGTTGGCCCAGCAAGGCCTTGCAGTAGACACAGTTAAGCGTTGTCTAGCCCTTTTCGGCCTTTTTATGTTTGCCTGTTCATGTAAATGACCTATTGTTATGCTTTTTTATCAAAGGTTTGTCTCGTTTCCCACAACGTAATTTGTCATGGTGCAACAGAACTTGACCTTGGTTTTGACAGTTCTTCTGTGCATGACATTTGAACCAATTCACAGCTGCTTACTGCGACTGATGCTCAAAACAGTATTCCTAATTGTCTTAATCTCTGCATGCTGCTTAAGTGAAATACAGAGACTGTTGGTGTAACCACCCTAAAACACTTTCTTTCGAGACCAGTTAGTGTTAGGAACAAAGGCCGCTGTATTACCCAAAGTAGTAACGACATTCCATGCGGGCCAAACGATCACTCGGTCCACATTTTTGGCTCCTCCCAACCATTTAAAGGATGAGGAGATACCACATCACTTGGTCCCAAAATACGTTTAGCTTTAACACCATATTATCCAAACAAAAAGTCATGTGGGACTCATTTAAATGGAGTAGCTCATCTGTATGTCAGAGGAATTTACGATAAAATTGATGATGAGATTTATGTTTCAACTCAATTGCACAAGAACAACAATCTCAGTTTCTGCCAAACATATTACAAAGAGCCATGTGCATTACAGTACAAACAATATGGTATATGTGAAGTGCAGACAATTCAGCGCTCACATAGTGATCATATTTACAACATATATTTCTTAGGACACTGTATTAAAACCCAATGATTGTGTAAGTTGGTACAGTAAGTAATGGGTAGTTCAGGCTAATCAAAAGTCCGGTATACATTTCTCATTAGTGACAACCATTCGGGAGGGATTGTCGACGTTTCAACCCTGAAATTTTCATATGGACTCTTCAGGACGTAGTCATCCAACTAACAAACCTGCACATGTTGGAGAATCCCTAAGTTCCAGTATCCAATCATTTTGTATATAGGGAATATATACTAAAGGTAACAATTATACTCACCACCAAAGTATGGTGTCTAGGTATATCTTGTTCATAGATAACCTCATCCAAAACAAGTCATATGAATACTCATATGAATACTCATGAGAAAGGATTCCTGAGGACCTATGACCAAATCACAATCATCATCATTGAAATATTTATTTTAACAAACTCCTGATTGATTGATTGATTGATTGAATCATTGCAAAGTGCCAGTACTAATGTCTCCTGTGTCACTAACACACACAGTGCACATAAAGTAGTCTACATAATCACCACATGCCTACCATTCATGGTGTGCAGAAGCACTAGCTAATTCATTACATGCTCTCATGAAATCTATCCCCAAGCGTGACAAACCAAAGGAAAACAAGTGCCAGAAATCATAGTTCCTAGTATGTCAACTCCACCAGAATACCCAACACACATAAAAATACAACCATTGCGTCCACCACGATGTACGGCCTGTGCATATTTATGTGTGTTGGGTATTCTGGTGGAGTTGATATACTAGGAAATATGATTTCTGATAGCTACTTACTTTGGTTTGTCACGCTTGCTGATAGATTTCATGACTGCATGCATTGATTAAACTGTGGTTATGCTGACCATGAACGGTATAGTTTGCCGATTAAATACTGCGGACGCGCTACTGCGCGCCCCAACACCGTTTAGGCTTTTGTCCATTATCGATCAGCTAATTCAGCCTTTGAGCTGAGTTACGATACTCCACTGGGTAAGGACCCATTTGTAGTTCCCTTCGTTCTTCTTTTACCCACACCTGACACTTTTTTCTCAGCTTTCCACTCGACTGCACGTTTACTCCATTTATCGATTTGTTTTTCTTCTGACTCTGGTTTTCTTGGTGGTTTGGTACTTATGCACCACTCACTTTTGGATCTCATTCGAATTGGTGCCCGCCACTTGTGCTGTTGACATTGTGGATTCCATTTAGTGCTTTCTTAACCCTTGTTGTAAATCTTTTGGCTTTCCGCTGTAATGTACATAGACCTAGGTAATAGTTTGCATTATTACCCCACAGAAGCCCCTGATGAAGGGCGTGTTTGTAAGCCCGAAATGCATTGGGATTTTTTGTTGCACCCTTTGATGCTGTTGTAAAGCATTTCTGTTCCGATTTTGTGAATCACTGCAACAATCTCCAAGAATAATAAATAAGAATCAAAACAACGTCTGACGATTTTGGAATACATTTCATTTTGTTTATGCCGATTATTCTTTTGTGAATTTTTTAATCTACTGAAAATGTTGTTTTAATTTTACATACATTTGTTGTAAAGATAGTACACTCTCTCGAGTGACCAGAGCAGTGCACTGGATTTCCCAGGTAATTATCTGGATATTTCCCTAATTGACCATGAACGGTTGGCATGTGGTGATTATCTAGACCAGATGATGTGCATTGCAGATGTTATTGACATCAGTACTGGCAATTTCCAATGACTAAAATAAATATTTTAATGATGGATGATTGCGACTTGGTCATAGGTTCTTGGGAATTAATCTATGCATGAGATATACCTAAACCTCATACTGTGGTGGTGAGTATAATTGTTAAATATATAATATGTTCCCTATACACAAAATGATTGGGTACTAGAACTTTTATATTTTCTTGTTTTTTCTCCTTCATGTGCCAGCGTCAGATGACTATGTCCTGAAGAGACCCATTGAATAATACAGGGTCGGAACATCGACAAACCCTCCCAATTGGTTGTCACTAATGAGAAACATATAAGGGACTACTGATGCACCTTACACAACAATTGGGCTTTTGTGCAGTGCCTTAAGAAATATATATTGTAAATATGATCATTATGTGAGCACTTCATCTTCTGTACTTCCCTTCACGTATATCACATTGTTTGTACTGAACAGCATATGGATCTATGTAATATATTTACAGCAGAAACTGAGATTGTTGTTTTTGTGCAATTGGGTCGAAACATAAATCTTGTCAACAATTTTATTGTAGATTCCTCCAATGTACAGATGAGGTTTCTTCATTCAAATGAGTCCCACATGACTTTTTGTTTAGATAATGCGTTGTGACCCCCGTCTCGTGGACGTATACAGGTCTCCTTGTATAGAACCCACTTTAACACTGACTGCACAAAAAAACATTGAGTGGATGATGAGCAACTGCAGGATTCTCTGGAGTGAAGAAAGGGAAGGTGGTGCATTTGAACGATCCTGTTAAGATGTGGAGTCCTATGCATCAAAATCTGATAAGCGCTAGTCAGGAAGCAACTGCCTGAAGGTCTGCTGGCTTATTTCACCAGGACCCAGGCCACTGTGACTGGTCTGGCAAGGAAGGTATGGGTTCTGGATATCTGGCAGGTTGTGATGTGGATGTCAGTGTACACATTCACTATCTACTACTATTTTGAAAATCAGATATGATGGTAATTTGCCTCTTTGGTCCTGTAGGACTTTCTGCTATGGTCCACTCCTTATACCCTTCAACTTTAGGAGGTACTGCTGTGGCCAAAGTTGATGAATCTGTGGTTATAAATATCATCAGAAGAACTGGTTCCTTACTTTTGGTAATGCTCATTCTGGTGGATACTCTACCTAACTGTAGATTCCTCAAAGCGATCCCACCTCCCAGTGGTGCACTCCTGAACATCATAGTAGGGTTCCAAGTTAGACTTTGGCACACAGTTACCTGAAATTCTTCATAGCGCTTCACATCTTCGGATCTGGATACCACTAGTCTGGTCCGTGGCCTCCCCAACCCAAGCAAGGTACCGACAAAACACAGTGATTCGTGGGAAGAGTCATATTTATTACAAGTAAGTGAAGCTCACAAAATTAGCTTAACATCATGAAGAGTCAAAACATGTGAGATAACATTACACAGTAAGCAATGAAGTACAGGCCTAGGGTCTAAATGCAAATGACAGAAAACATAAGAGAACTCAGCTATAAACACTCCAGCACCAGGGTCTCCAGAAATCTCACATACCTTTGAATGAATGAATTTATGATTTATATCGCGCTCGAATGCCCAAGGGCATCTAGGCGCTACAGCGGAGAGAAACTACCAAGGGAATAATCAGTGCATAAAAAGCCATGTTTTTATCGCCTTCCTGAAAGAGAGAAGAGTTGTGCTGTTCTTTATGGATAACGGCAATCTATTCCAAAGTTTGACAGTGCGGAAAAAAAAAATACTTCCTCCCCAGCTCACCCTTCTGATTTTTGTTACCTGAAGAAGTTTGCTTGTGGCAGAACGAAGTGTTCTGTTTGGGAGATACCATAGGAGATGTTGTTTCAAATATTCAGGTCCTATCCCCTGAAGTGCTTTGAAGGTCAGACATAAGGCCTTAAATTCAGCTCTTTTTTTCACCGGCAACCAGTGAAGATGTTTAAGGCCCTGGGACACTGACTGAAACTTAGGGATGTTCAGCAGCATCCTAGCAGCGGAATTTCGAACCTGTTGGAGTTTGGCAAGATGTTGTTTTTGAAGACCCAAATACAGGGCATTGCCATAGTCCAATCTAGCTAAGGCCAAAGATGTTACCAATGTCTTACCAGTGGATGGTGGAATATAAGGTTTCAGCTTCTGAATCAGTTTTAAGGTTAAATGTACCTGAGAAGCAACCTTATTAACTTGGGATCGAAATGTAAGACCGTCATCAAAAATTACTCCCAAATTGTAAGCCTTTTTTACTGGAATAGGAGGAGTTCCCATCGACTGGGGCCACCATTTCTCGGACCATATGGAGGGATCTGAGCCCACAAGAAGCACCTCGGTTTTACTTCAATTCAACCTTAAGCAGTTTGTATTCATCCAGTGGTCTACAGATGTCATACATTGAATGAAACGAGCAGCTGTCTCATCTGGATTACCAGAGATAGAAACCACGATCTGAGTATCGTCAGCATAAGATACTAAAGAAAAACCAAACTGCCTGATGACATCTGCTAAATGGGTAACATATAGATTAAATAGCGTAGGGCTGAAAGATGAGCCCTGCGGAACCCCACACTGAAGTAAGAATTGCTTTGAGCATTGATCGTCCATCTGAACAAACTGGCGTCTATTATTAAGGTAAGATCTAAGCAAGCATCATGCCAGACCTGAGACTCCCAGCCCACGTAGCCTTAAGATGAGAATGTCATGGCTCACGGTGTTGAAGGCACCTGAGAGATCTGAAAGAATCAAGGCGGCCTTCGCACCTGAATCCAACGATGATCGAAGCTCCTCCGCTGCCATGACCAAAGCTGTCTCCGTACCATGCCCCTCCCGGAAGCCATATTGTGTGGAATCCAGTGAGTTCTGTAGGGCACCAAAGGACGTAAGCTGTAATTCATAATTTTCTCCATCACCTTTGCTAGGAACGGGATCTTGGCTATAGGTCAATAATTACTATGGACACCAGGATCCAGACCAGGTTTCTTCAACAAGGGAAGGATAGAAATCCTCTTCCATGTCTCAGGGAAGACATGGACCAGACAGGTGGAACCACCTGCATCTGTGAGGGTCAGTATCCGCCTCCTTGTCCACTTTCCAGGGCACTGCCCCACGAACACCAGGCTGCATGAGAGGCAGTGATTAGGTGGCCAGGAGCTACAGCGCCATGCCCACTTCAGCTAAATGGTGAACCCTAACCCCAAAGCCGGTGTGTGCATGACATAGTTGGGTCAGGATTGCTGCACCTTACCCTCAGTGCTGTACTGCGGAGAATGTACTGGAGGAACACTCTGCTGACTAGAAGTGAACTTGGAAGTAGGGTTCCTGCTGGAAGACCCCTCTGCTGACTCGAAGTGAATGTGTACATAGGGGGCTGGGTGGGTCACTGACTTGTGCGCCTTCAACACCTCCGCCGCAGTGATGTCCAACTTGAAAAGGCAGAGGCCAGGAGCAGATGACCCTATTTACCCCTGGTCATCGCGGCAGTGGCGGGTGGAAGAGATGCGCATGACGTGCGACCCTGAATTTCCTGTCACCCCAACCACATCTTGTGTCTTGTGATGCAAGGCAATAGGAAGCTTTCAGCGCAAGCGAGTGCACCCAGACCTATGATTTCCGACACACCAAGAGAGTTTAAGGGGCCCAAACCATGGTGATCCCGGGTCCTAATTGGGGCACTTTGTTTAGGGATGTACGTTGTTACAACGCATGCTTTTACCATGCATGCTTTTACAACGCAGGTTTTTTAACGCAAGTCGTTACAACGATTTGCGTTGGGGGGTGCTGGATAGTGAATAGTTTAATTTACTATTCCAATTTCAGTCCCCGTGGATAGTTGGGAAGGTGTTGGATAGTAAATTAAACTATTACCTATCCTAGAGCGCCCCCCAGCGCAATTCATTGTAATGACTTGCGTTGAAAAACCTGCGTTAAAAAGGCACTGTGTGGTAGAAGTTGCGTCGTAAAGGATGTTTCCCTTTGTTTAGAGGGTGCAGAAGGAGAAAGATATACAACTGATGTCAGAGAGCAGGGGGTAGCGCGCATATGCATTTCCACTCTGTCATTTCCGGGAGGTACACAATCATCACAGAGCCACATTGTACATAGGCAGTGACGGCTGGTATGGCTCACGGGTGGTGAGGCGGGCAGGTCAGTCACGGGTGGCAAGAGGGGGGCACGCATATTTAAAAAATAAATTAAAAAATAAAATAAACGTATTGTCGTGCGGGGTCCCGCGTCTCTGCTCCTCCTCTTCTCCAACTTGGACGGAAGCAAAGCCAGGCCTCACTGACAAATCACAATGCTGCAATGCAGAGTTGTGATTGGTAAGCACCCACGTTCCCTTTACCAATCACAACGCTGCAATGCAGCATTGTGATTGGTTTTGAGTGTTCTGGTTGGACGCTCTACCAGGGCATGGGAGCCTGGGTTTGTTCTCCAAGCAGGCTGTAATGCTGCCGGCATGGAGAACGGGGAAAGTGCGCATGACTGGTTTGGGCGGCCCGAGAGGGCTGACCAAACAGTTATTGCATTCTTAGGAGTGGGGCAAACCACTCCTTCCCTGCCCTGCTCCAAGAACTCGCCCACAAAGCAGCAGGAAGCATAAAATGATAATAACTTAAAGTAATTATCATTTTACGCTTCTGCTTAAAAGCAGTGAGGCGATGCTTCTACGCCATAGCGGAGGAGCCGCCACTAGGAGCATTGCTCAGAAAATTCTCCAGATCCAGTCTGGGGCCTGGGGATATTCTTAAGGTGTGGAGTCTTCAGTTAGATAGAGGACGTGTTTGTTTGACCGCTGCTTTCTAATTCTAACTGACCATTTGCCACTCATCTCACTAAAAACGGGGTGGGGTCTCCTGGCTCAGCATGAGCTGTCCATTTCCCCCGGTTCTTAGGCGATCTCCAGTGGTTGTCATACCGCACTTTACGCGGGTGCTTCGCTTGTGTGTATGCTCTCCCGTTAGCAGAGAGAGAGCGATAGATGTTTGCCGAGGATCATGAAATTCGTTCAAGTGGAAAGCCGAGACTCGAACGCTGGTTCCTCGGGAGCACATACCTTCGGTTTAGGCGCCGATCTATAACGACGGGCGAGTCCAAAGAACAAGAAAACCCGGATCTTTAAATGGACGCATTTCCACTCAAGCTGTCAACGTCTTATCTTCACAAGCGGTGGAGATGCTGTTACCGTGTTATTTTTACACCAGGCATGTCATCGCCTCTCCTTCAGACCTGTCATCGCGGTGTGAGTGCGAGAATACCCACCTTTCCAATCCGCAAAACATCGGGGGCTGTGAATCAGGAGCGCTCGAGACGCGGCGGGGCGCGCGAGATTGGTTAGGGAAGGAGCTTTGCGGATGCTCCTCTCTGCTGCCCTGCAGAACCCTCCTGTTGTTCCACGTCGTTCTGGGACCCCGCGCACAGCTCTGCCCCCGCACGTTAGGCGTGACCTACATCATACACTGGCATTCACTACCAACCACCCCGTGCCCAGCTCCGCCACAGCGCCTCACTCCTGACCTTCACCGTTCCCTGTTCCATCATTCAGTGGTCGCACGCAGCTCCGCCGCAGCCCAGGGTTGTTCGCTATTTGCGACCCTCTGCACATCTCTCTGGCCCTACACCTCAGGCGCGACTTACGTTACACGTGCTATTTATTCTCTGTCTGTCACCCTGTGCACAGCACTGCCACTACACCTAGGCCTGCCCTACGCCGCATGCTGTTGCTATCACTGCCTGCCACCCCGTGCACAGCTCTGGCATTGCGCCTCAGGCGCGACCTACGTCACACACTGATTTCAATATCCGTGACCCGCTCACAGCCCTGCCACTACACCTCAGGCGTGAACTACATCACAGACTGACATATCTGCCAACTCACACGGTGACACCGTGTGACACACGATATCGGCTCCCATCAAACGGCCGATATCACATGGTGGCAGGAAAAACGAGCTGAAAACAACAGTAAATAGTGTTTCCAGCTCGTTTTCTGAGGCTTTGAACTGCCCACGTCCATTCAGGGGTGTGAAAACACCCAAGGACGTCATCGGCACCAGCCGCAGCAATGTGGTCAGAGTTAACCTCATCGAGAATATGAGAGAAAGAAGTGACAAACTGTGCAATTTAAACATATTGGACAAACCTGATATTATGACAAACATGTTTTTGAACATTTTACACTTTTCCTAGGTTACTCACAGTGCTTTTTAAAAAGCATATCAAGAACACCCCTTTTACCAATTCATTTATTTTTTTGTGGCAGGACTATCTGCTTGTAAAATATTTATCATTTCAAGTCCAGAAAATGCTCATGACTCATTGTCGGTAACTGAAGTTACAATTTTAGTTTTCGCAATGGGATGTTGAAAAATATTCATGATTGAGTCTGCTCTTAGATGCTGGTCTCAAAATATTAGGCTTAGTGGCAGTGCTTCATTTGAGCTGGTGGTTGTAAGTGGAACTCAGTTGCACTCACTTTTGGTGTCCTGCACTTATTTTTCCTCATCAGACTTTGTTTCACAATAAAAGTCTGTAAAACACAAAAGAGGGTGGAGAAAGATGGAAAATCGTGACAAAGAGAGAAAATAAATATCAATCAATCAAGACACTTATAAAGCGCACTACATGCGTGGTCGGTGGGTGTCGGTGCTGTTCCCAGTGTTGTCGGCCAAAAGGAGTCTTCCCAGGCTAAAGGGGTGGGGCAGAGGATGAGGACCTCTGTCTTGTCTGAGTTCAGCTTCAGTCGGCTGTTCTTCATCAATTCAGCGACGTCCTTCATTCCTTCGTGGAGGTTGATTTTGGCAGTGTGAGGGTCTTTAGTGAGGGAGATGATCAGCTGGGTGGCGTAGGAGTTGATGTGGGGGTCATGCTGTTGGGCGACGTGGGTGAGGGGTGCCATGTAGATGTTGAACAGCGTCGGGCTGAGAGAAGAGCCCTGGGGAACGCCGCAGATGATCTTGGTGGTTTTGGAGCGGAAGGGGGCGGACGTTCTGAGTTCTGCCAGAGAGGAACGATGTGGTTTAGTCCAGGGCCTTCTCTTGGATTCCGGCGTCGTGTAAGCGTGTTCGTAGTGTGTTGAGGCAGACCGTGCCGAAGGCGGCTGACCGGTCCAGGAGGATGAGGGCCGCTGTTTCTCCATTGTCAAGCAGGGTCCTGATGTCATCGGTGGCGGCGATGAGGGCGGTTTCGGTGCTGTGGTTGCTGCGGAAACCGGACTGGGATGGGTCTAAGATGTTGTTCTCCTGGAGGTAGTGTGTCAGTTGTTTGTTGACGAGTTTCTCGAAAAGAAACCTGCAGGAGTGAGATAAAGATCTTTAAAGAAGCACACCAAAGAGAGTGGCTTTGTCTCATTCCACATTTTGGTTACCTTGAGTACAGTATTTTATTTGGCAAGTGGTGTATGCTGGCCATTGAGAAATAGTGCTAGTCATACTCCTCTTGGCGTTTAAGGGGAGTTCCGTCATCTAAAAATACATTATCATTTGGCAGTTTCACATGGGAGACCTCCTCTACTATGCTGTGATAGTATTAGCTAATAATATTGGAGAAGCATCATGACATTCTCATTGTGTGCATTAATTACAGCATGGACTATGTTTTTATTGATAGGCTAATCGTACTGGTGAATACAGTTCTCAGTAAGGTTGTTTCTTTATTCAGAATGTCCTTGGCATTCACCATAATGCTGCAAAGGCTTCTGTGCATGTTTCTTTGTTTCCTTCACCATTTACATTTGTGCGGTGTAGAATTAGCAGTTTGTTCTGCCCTCCCATCCCAGTGCGCCGACAGACAGGCCAGTTGCTGAAGCTCCAACAGCCTCATGCCCATCCTTCCTCCTGCACCAACCCACTGTCTCAGAGCGATCTCCCCTTCTGCAGCAGCCCACACACAACCAGCTCCTTTCAGCCATAGGAGCCAGACTCAAAGAGTTATTGGTATAGCCGGGACCGCATGGCCCAATTTTGACTTTAAATCAGGAACAATTGCAGGTAGGAGAAGACAGTGACGAGCGTAGCCAATTTTGTAATCCAAGCAATTATGTCCATTTTAAGATTAGACAATGCTCTAAATTCATTGCCAAGGTCCTGATCCTGTTCTTTCTGCAGACACAGTGCAGTTCTCTTACACTGTCCCCTCTGCACCCTGCCAATTCTGCTCATCAGTGGAATCTAAAGATATTTGTAAGATGTGGGGTGTGATACACCCCCTGATTTCCAGCGAGCAAAACCAATAAACAGGTTTCTTTTAGGTGGCTTCAGGGAGAGTGGACTCATCCCCTGAAAATTGTTTGAAAAAGTTTGCGACAAATTTGCTTCAACACCATGCGAATTCTGGCAGACCCTTGTGCCTGTGTTCAGGAATAGTGACCTGTAAAGTGATGGGTACATGGACTGCCCGTTTGAGTGCAGGCTGAGCATTGTGCAGGTGCGAGTGCAAGGTGAGTAGTGCAAGCCCGGGGTGAGTGATGTGCCTGTTTGAGAGGTGTGAGCGCAAGGCAAGTGGTGTGCCTGTGTGAGTGACAGGAATGCCTATGTGAGGGCAGGGCGAGCGATGTGCCTGTGTGAGAGTATGGTGAGAGGAGGGAGTGCAGGGTGAGTGATGTGAGTGAAAGTGCGCCATGTGCCCAATTGAGTTTGTGGGCAGGTGACAGTGCAGAGAGGGAGGACAGAATCCATAGTGAATGATGTGCTTGTTTGTGATTGAGTGCAGGATGAGCAGTGAGAGTGACAGGTGAGTAGAGTGTCATATGAGTTCAGGGTGAGTGGTGTGCTTATGTGAGTGCAGAGTAAGTGCAGGGACAATGGCGTGAGTGCAGTTTGATTACTGTGAGTGCAGGGTGATCGTGAAAGTGAAGGGTGAGGGGTAAAAAGGATGGGTGAGTTGTCCGAATGCAGAATGTTTTCCCAGACACTCTGAGTAACTCAGCACGTTAATGACGCTTTAGTCCCCTCTGTACGGGGAGGGAATCGCGAGCTCCATTTGGCCCCCTCACGACTGAACACTAACGGAGTTGGCACTGTACATGGGTGGGGGGCCTCTGGCGTATGCACATCTAGGATGTCGTCTATGAGATGGAGAGGTGTGCCAACTAGGATTATAACACAGCACAGTCCAGAAGAATGATTGAGCAGGTTGATTGGGAGTATAAGGCTATACATGGGAAATGGGCAGGTTTGATAATGAGTGTGTTAATGGGGCCGAGCTCTATGCATTAAGATTGAAGAATGGGAAGCCAGTTTCCTGCGGTATTGGCTTGGCTGGCGTGGATGGCCTACGATTATGTCTTCAGGCACTTAGCATGAATGCACAGAAATGGGTGGTTTGGGGTGTACTGCCTGCCCAACGGCACAAAACTGATGAGGGGGCTGCATCATGCTCTGTGTTCCAGTGGTATCAAGGATACTCTATTTTAATTCTGGTACTCTGTGAAATGCCGCAAAAATGGCAGACTGTAAAGTGCGCGATCTAAATGTGTACTCTGTTGTCGACACACATGCTGTTGAAGTGCTGTTTATCACATCCTGAAAAGAAGTCGAAAGGTGAGATGCAAACTGATTAATATATCTGTGGTTGAAACCATGGTGAGCATGCCTTTTTCTGAAGGGTTATAGGCCGAAGCTTGCTATGGTGGAATGAGCAATAACATTTATAAATGTAAAATATAAAACTTGAAATAAATGTACAGATACACAAAATTACATCATTGTCATTATCATAAGGATACTAGGAATATTATTAAAATGTTGAAATGTTATTAATTGTCACTACATGCCATTCAAAACATTTATTACAGGCTCTCAAGGTGTCACCTTTAAGGTATGTGTCTTTAACAAATATCTATTTTGTGCTAAGTATGGAAATACATTCATGATTATTGTATATATTGGCTTCTGCTACATTCTTGAGAAAGTGCTTTTTTTCTGCGCAGTTCGTGTTGGCTGTATGTAAAGTGATGGTATGAAAAGTAAACAATAGGGAATGGGATCAAATCGAAGAAATAAATTGCTATATTGAAGATAATAAAACAAAAAATGTTAAGAACGGAAGAAGGCCTGTAGTTCTCCATTGATTACATGAATTGTAATGTAGGAGGGGGAAGCTTTTACAAGCTCTCTATTTTGTCTAGCTGGCCACCAGGGTAGCAACTGGTATCCTGAGAATACACTGTGCTGGACCAATCTCTCCTAAATTACCCCAAAATTCGGGAATATAAAAATGTGCTTGCGTTTCTTTTCTTGTGGCAGCGGCTCTCTGTTGTCCAATGTCAATTCTGCCACGCTGGCATTCCAGTGCAGGGAGGGCCTCAACCCTTCATTGGGCTCCTGGCCTTTAGGGGGCCCAATCAGCCTACAACCAATGAATATCTGTGATATATAAGAGACTCAAGGGCCCCTAATCCCATTATGCAGGGGAGCCCCATCATTTTGCGATACGCTACTGTATTGACGGTTGGCAAGAGGGTTTCTGATATCATTAAACTACTATATCTACTATTTAACTACTATTATGATATTTATCAGTTGTGGAGGGGCTAAATGATTTCCTTCAGCCTCATGATATGCCTAATGTTAGTCTTCATGAAATTCATTCTCCCACTTGTCTATCACATGACCACTCTCTCCCAGCACATCTCCCAAAGCCTCAGCCTTCTCCCCTCTTTATGAGTCATTCCGCATCCTTTGTGGCAGCAAAGTTATTTACAATAAGAAGGAATATGCAGAGTGGGGACCCAGGGGATAGGTGAAAAAAACGAAGCCTTGGATGACAAGTAAATGTTACATGAGGCTCAGTTAAAGTGTCAGGTGTCTGCCCAGCAGAGCCCATAGTTTTCACAAATGATTTGTGTGGCCTGGAATCGGCATCAGCCCGAAAACATACGAGGTGGGGGTGGGTGAGGGAGGTGGGGGTGGGTGAGGAGGGTGGGGGGGGGCTAAAGCCCTTTTAGCCCTATGGACGTTGCACAACTGGTACCACAGCCTGACCATTGCTACTCAACAGCTCAGTGTTCACGAGAGAGTGAGAGAGCGAGAGAAATTAAACAAGTCGTCTCTTGAGGTGCCTACTTTCTGAAAGAAATGTAAATGTGTGCTATGGGTTAATCAGAAACTTTAAAGGCTGCTTAGAAAACAGCATAGGCTTTAACGAACATTGCTTTGAAGCCTCATGGTCACAAAGAGATATGTGTCCTTTAAATTGCAATCTATAAAAATAAATATTCTAGGTACAGTCTTATCACTATAAAACCGCAAAATATTGGATTACTTATTTAAAATTATTAAAAGTGATGTCTAGTATAAAAATTCATAATTTTTTTTACCACATAATGTTACAATAATGTTTATAAATGATCTCAATAAAATATTTTAAAACAAACTGAGAATTGTTTTATTTTAAGATTTAAAAAAAAACCAATGTAATCATCTTTTTTTAACAGCTTAAATAATTTTATAGATTTGAACATTAGTTCCTATGGGTTATTTTTTAAGTCCATAGCTCCAGTATTTTCTATCGAAGGATGTTGCAGTACATGCGAGTGGCCATAGTTGGTGATGGACATACTCCAGCTCTGAGATAAAGTACACTTATAACTCTTTTCGACCTCCTTCGACTGCAGTAACTATAGAAGGGCAGTTTGTGAGTAGGCACGGGCTTACTCTTATGGGTGCGTGTCACTCCCTAAACCTCCACCTAATCCTCCCTTCATCGAGAGAGAGACCATCTCAACTCAAAAAGACAGGCTCTTTAACAATACAGCAGGAACATGAAGACTAATAAATAGCTAATTCAAGCTGGTCCCAATTTAAGGAAATGGTCATGGCCAAGTAGCACAGATGACACTCCATCAGACTGGTGCCCCCACAAAGAGGCCATCAAATGTGAGTTCAAAAGGAAGAGGTCATTTGTTCTATCATACTCAGTAGGACAGGAGGTTTCTTCTCCTTTACTATGCCAAAAAGTTCTAGAAGTCAGATTGCACCATAAGCAGTGAATACATACTCTGCACGCCAACACAGTGGTAGCAGCCTTAGCTCTGGTGGAACGAGCTCGAAGACCTTCTGGAGACTGCTTTTTGTCCAATGCATAGCAGATCTTAATGCACAGGACTATTCACCTTAGCAGAGTTGTTTTCGGGCACCGCCTTCCCTTTCTTCGCCCCAGAGAACCCCACAAAAACTGATTGTGACCCCGATGGTCTATTAAATGATCAATGTAAAAGCTCAAAGCTCTTTTGGGTGTCACCTGATGGAGTCTCTGGTCATTTTTAGAGGGGTGAGGAAGGGCAAAGAATGCTGGGAGGATGTTGCATTGCCCAACGTGGAAAGCAGTCACAACCTTTGGCAAGAAGGCCACCCAAGTTTTCGACACCAGTTTGGAAAAAAAAATTGTGTAGAGCAGTTGTACTGATAAAGCTTAGGGTTTGCTCATCCAACATGCTGAAGTGATCACAATGAGGAAGGTAGTCTTTAATGTCAGAAGTCACAACTTGCAGCTGTGCATCAACTCAAATGGAGTACACATAAGGACTGTCAAGACAAAGTTAAGGTGCCAATGTGTCCATCCAAACTGTTCATGAGGAAATGTTTTAAATATTTAATAATCAGCAACAGGTAATTTAAACAAGGATGTCTGGCCCAACTAACATATTATGACTGAAAGAGCAACAAATTAACCTTTATTAATGTCAGAGCAAGGTCTTTCTGGGCCAAAGACAAAACAAACTAAAACACATCCAACAGTTGGGTTTGCAAAGAGTCTGTCTTGTGGACTCCACACCAGGTCACAAATTTGTTTCAGCGACCCAGCTTGAATTGACTTTGTAGGATGGATGCCCAGAGGGTGTATGTATATTTGTTTGGTTTGAGCCAGTGATATCCTAAGATCTTTAGCGACCACTGGCAAGATCTCACTAGCCACGTCCAGAGGTTGTGCACGTATCTGTCCAACAAACAAACTATGTTACCTGACTGCAATACTAGGCTGCCTGAAGAACACATTCGTTGTCCGAACACCTAAATCCCTTTAAGCTCTCTAACTAGGTAAGTCATGGAGAATGAGTTGGGCTTCACGTTGCTGATTGAAGTCTGAACCATCAGACTTTCAGGAATAGGGTGCTTTATGAAGGAATCTGGGTCATCAGGCACCGGTCTGTGATGTGTGGTACGAGCCTGCACAATCTAAACCTCCTTACATGGAGACTGAAAGATAGCAGCTGACTGATCTATAACTTGAGGCATTAAAAGTGATTTGTGCATCCAGGCATCCATCCGACGCCTCAGGGAATAGATAGAATACAGTCAATTGCTACCATTTACTCTCCACACAATGAGGTGTAGCTTGTGCAGGTTCAGGTGGAGAGCCTGGCTCTGCTGCTGTGAAAGAAGATAGCCTGAATAGTGAGTAGATGCTCATGCTCAGATGTTCTGGGTGTCATACTCTCATTGATCAATCCGGAGCTACTAGGATAACTTGGGCCCGATCAGTAGAGATCTTATGAAATTGTACAGGAGTCCCATGTTCCACCCCAGGGAAAATGTAACTCCTAGAGATGGTCTTTGTGTGAACTCCAACATTTGGATATGGTGTGTTCTAAATAGTGGCAAAAACATCTTGCCAGGATTCCCCTACTGTTGGAGGATGCCCTGTGCTGCCTTAGAATGCAGACGCCATTCATGATCTGCCATCAGCTGAGCTTGTCTCCCCTAGCATTTAAAGATGCCACCAGGTGGTTCACAATCCGGGGGGGATGCCCTGATGTTCCAACCAATTTCAAAGATGCAGAGCCTCTTGGAACAGGACCCAGGACCGTACTCCACCCTGCTTGTAGTACTAACACATGGCGGATGTGTTGTCCATGAGAACCTGCACCAGCCTCCCATTAATGGACGTCAGAAAGGCCTTCCACGCCAGACAAATGGCCTGCAACTCCAACAGACTGATATGGAGCTGAATGAGTTTCTGCTGGAGACCAGAGTTCTGTGATCCCCACCAATGCCTGATGACCTCCCCAGCAATGAGAGATGCATCTGTCACAACCATCAGCTCTGGGTGAGGAAGGGAGGGGGGGTCTGCTGCTGGTTCAGTTGCAGATGAGCAGACAACTGCAGATCAACTGCAGTTGGCTCAGAAACATGAATAGCACCTGACTGGGCTCACTGAGACTTCAGATCCCACTGCAGCACCCTCATATGCTATTTGGCGTAGTTCAGAAGCAGTGGGCAGGAGGTTAGCAGGCCAAGAAGGCTCAGATCTCCTTCACAGAGATCCAGGACGAAGGCTAAAGCATTAGGAATATTTCCCCAATGTCCTGGACTCATTTAAATGGAGGTAAGGCCTTTAACTGCACCATGTCTAATACTGCTCCTGAAGGTATCAGAAGCGAATTTGGCTCACTGAACAAGAACCACAGTGATGTCAGGAGTTTCTCCATTGTCTGACCACAGCCAGTCCATGACTGACTGCAGAGAGCCTGCCTTTAACAGCCAGTTGTCAACATAGAGTACAACTGGTATCCCCAACCTCTGAAGATGGGTTGCGAACACCACCATCACTTTCATGAACTACTAAGGGAAACTGGTGTGCGGAATGGGATCCCTGCAAACTGATAATGCTCTTGTGCAACCGTGAACCATAGATGTCCATAGAACGTATAGGACAGGTACATGAAAATACGAGTCCTGCAGACTCGAAGACACCATCCAGTCACCCGAATCACAGGCAGATAGAACCTTGTTCTTCTGCAGGCAGTCATTCAGAGGCCAAAGGCCTCCAACCTTCTTCGGCATGAGCAAACTCCACAAGTCTCTTGATGGTTCCGTTAGAAATTAGAGCTTGCCCATTTTGTTTTAGAATGAACAGGTGCTCTCTTTAGAGCTGCTCCTTTGAGAGCTTCTCTGATGTGAGAGGAAGAAACAGTAGGGCACAGCCATGCTGAACTATTTGGAGGACCTATCTGTTGATGTAATGGATCGCTACCCTGGTAGGAAGTACTGGGTCGCGCCTCTCGTGTGGGGGTTGGGAACTACTAAGGGCAAGCTCAAGCAGCTTGGAGGCTCTTGCCTTATGGGAAAGGGGCTGGGAGAACGGATTCCCCAAATAAACAGTGTGCTGCCTGCCAGATCCTAGGCCAGAAAAGGACTGGGATGATTGCAGCAGAGGATGGGGAGATAGACGCTGCCCGTACGCCAGCCCCTTAGAATTGCCTCTGAATTTCTGAAATTGGTGAGGAAACACTTTAGCAAGAGTTAAGTGACCCAGAGAGCGTGCAGTGGCCCTACGTTCCTTAAAGTGTTCAAAAGACTCAGTCTTTTGCTGTAAAGATGTGAGCCTCGAAACGCATGCCCACGAGCAAGGCATGTACGTCTAAGAGAATTCTATGGGATGCATACATACATGGTGTCAGAGTATCACACGAGTGTCTACTGCCCTCTCCAGATAATCTGTAGTATCAAGGCCAGCACAAATCAAGTATGTGCCCGCATTTTGACCATCCAATTTGGTTTGAGCCAGTGATTCCCTAAGATCTTTAAAGACTAAGGGCAAGATTTTGCTGGCCATGTCCCAGGGGGTGTGTGTATATATCTATCCAACAAACAAACTACAATAACTGACCACAATACCAGGCTGGCTGAAGAGAACAATAGTTTTCTGAAAACCTCAATCCTTTTAAACTCTCTAACTGGGTATGTCGTGGAGAAGGAGTTGGGCCTCACCTTGGTGATTGCAGCATGAACCACCAGACTTTCAGGAGTAGGATGCTTTTTGATAAAATCCTGGGTCAACATGCATCGGTCTGTGACGTGTGGCCACCTATCTGTTCACAGGCCGGCAATTACACAGCTTTGAGCAGGTACCCATTTGAGCATCAATGAGAGCCTCATTGAACAGGAACAAGAGCTCAGATGTGAATGGCCCAAGCTGCAAGATTTCTGTAAGGACATTAATCGGTACCTCAGAGAAAAGGTAGATGTAAGTCCTAGACTTCAGCTGTACATCGAATTACCACTATAATGAGGCACTCTCCCCTGTTGCAGGGCCAAATGGCGAGTTCAGCCCAGTATCAAGGAAAGTAATTAGCTCATTGGCCTTCTTGTAATTTCATAAAAAATGGTCATTCTCATAATGGACGGGTTGGGTGAGGGGTGATTAACATCATCATTTCTGGGTGGTGGCTGACTTTAACCAGAATCTGAACTGAAAAAACAGCCTCTAAAGGCTTGTAGGCTTGTCCATTTTAGAAGATGAATAGGATTTGAATCAGGCTATATGGTGACTAGTTGCGCTTGTCTGATTTTATAGCGCACCATCAATTGAGATTCAGGGTCGGACATAGAAACCAGCACCAGATCTTCCACCGCTGGTACCAGCGTCGATATGGGGACTGACGCAGATTGGGGTGCCAGGGTAGAAGTCTGAGCTTGTGCCAGAACAGAGCTTGTGAAAGGCCCAAGGGGGTCAGTTAGCATCAAGGACAGATCAGCCAGCGGTAACCAGATTCACAGCCGCTGAAGATCATTATGGCCCAAAGAAACCCCAGAGGCAGTCGAAAGAGTGCCAAATATCTGGAACATGGTCTCCTTAAATACTTCAATCAGTTGCTGTCGCAGAGGCCCCAGGGAATTGGGGGCACAACGGGATCAAGTGGGGATCCAGAGAAAGAATGACTGTCATTTTGACGACCATGCATCTTCCGATTAGTTTGAGAGTGGCAGGATGGGGTCGAGTCCTACTTATCCTTCTTGATTTTGTGTGGACTTCGACCCTGAAGTTGACCTCTAGCAGGAACGACCTTGGGAACTTTAATGAGTCAACACCCTTGTTTTGGTACATGATCGAGACTTACGAGAGGCCCATAAATTCTTTTTGTGTTCTGTGATGTGCTTTCTTTCCCAGACCCAGACTGCCTTCGGGTGCATTTATCACACAACATCAAGTTGTCCCCAGAGCCCAAACACCCTAGACCCACTTTGTGCATGTCTGTCACTGACATCTGTTTCCAACAGCCTCAGCGGCATCTGAAGACTTTAGTTGTAGGAGAGGACATCGTTTCCTAGCACACTAGATTTCACAAAAGATGTTGGAGTACTGACAAAATTGGTAGCAGAGCTTTGGATGTGTGTTAGAAGGCAAGGAAAGAAACTGATAGTAGCGCTTAAATGCATCTCTGCACCGTCACTTCTGAGGCAGAAAGAAGCCTATGTGGAGTCGCACACTGTTAACTAGTGGATCGCGTGAGAAGCTATGAGAAGTTTCCCCATCTAGTCTGGTGCCTGAGGAATATTCTTAAGGAAAGCAATCAGCAGTTAAAAGTATCCATCAGAAGTGTATTTTCTGTAGGAGGCTGCACATCAACATTAGTTTGGCAGCTGCCTAAATAAGTATCCCCGCTTTCATGAGCAGAGGTTCCAGAAAGTTTAACCATCAGTTTCTCTAGAGATCACCACTTTCCTCATAACTCTCGTTTGCAAGAATAAAAGCACGTCTCCTTTGGACAATTTGCAAGGGGATGCCTCCTGATCTTGCAGAGCTCAATACTCTTTTTGCATTTTCAGAGGTAGACCAAAATGTTGCTGACTTTTTTCAAAGGTAGTCCCAAGGCCAGCATTTTGCTCATAGTCTCTAGAATCTCGGAGCAAGAAATACAAGCAGTGTCTGAGCGAAAAGAAGCTAAGGCTAAGGAAGAAGGCATTTTATTGCACTTCTTTTTAGGAGGTATCATTGTGACTGATGCCGGCCTTGTGGATGGAACTGAGCTATGTCCTAAGTCCATGTCCATGTCCACAAAGGGAGCGGCAAAAGACCACTGACGGAGGTGACTCCCTGATCATTTTGAGCATTGCCGCTTGAAACTGCCACCTGCTGTGGGTAAAAAAATGACAAGAACGGTGTCCATGTGATCTGTTATAACATCAACATGGGTTCATCAGAGAATTATGGCAAGTGCAGTGATGCCCGGAAGTCTTCACCCAGCACCAATCGAAACCCAATCTTCTTAGTTAGGAGGAGGAGGACATTTTGAAGTTGGATATTCTTTTTTTATCCTTGCGGTAGGAGAGATCTTTTGAAAAATGTCTTCCCTCAAACTTTTCTTCTCAGCCCTGAAGTGGGAGTGAGGCCTTGGCACAAGGCCAGAAATAAACTGTGAGTGCCATCACTGAGGTGATATATCACACCAAGTGGGACTCCAATGCAGCCTGATCATTGAAGCTGCTAGGAGCCCCATCTGTGGGTACTATACACCTCTTGGATAAAACATGATAATGGGACATTTTAAGATATGAGGCAGTATCCTTTGGTAGCAAAGGTCTGAATAATAGGACTGTGTGTGAATGCATTTGCTCAACATGTGAAACTGGAAAGATCTGTTCAATCAAGTGTTTTTTAACAAAAATTCAAGAGGTCCATATGTAGAATAAACCATGTGTGACTTTAACAATAAGGCTTGTAAGGAGTAGTTTCTTTTCTGTAACTCCAGTTCTGTAGTAGGGGTATCTCTGTTATAGTCATAATCTAGTGAATAGTCCCGCCCATGTGCGTGGACCCCGGAGCAATCAAAAATAATCTCTAAAGTGTCGAAAAAATGCAGAACTGCACAGACACTTAAGAGAGAATTTAAAGACATATAATGCAGCCTATAAAAGGCTACACTGTCCAGTACTTCAGCTAGAAATTCCACCAAAAATCCACAAAAACAGCAAAGCCTGTCCAGATTTCCTTTGTCTTCAGTACAAACCCCTCTGGAAGATAGAGAGGAAGACATGGACAGACAAGCCCCATAGGCTGCCATTATGTGGCTCAGAATAGGATACTGTGCCTTTAAGAGAACTTTCCAGAACTTCACAGTATCCCAGAATGCCTTGCAGGTCTCTCTTACTTTCAGTTCTTTTTGAAGGCGTAACACGCCCGACCTGTAGCATTCATTACATGAACATCTCTCCACCGGGGAGGAGGGCGGGCGCTTATGACTATAACAGAGATACCCCTACTACAGAACTGGAGTTACAGAAAAGAAACTACTCCTTCTGTAGTAGGGGATCTCTGTGTATAGTCATAATCTAGTGAATAGAATGGCAAGCCCATCCCCACACCAAAGCGGCAGTGGAGAAAAGAAACCAACACCACTATTGTGCGAACAAATTCCGCAGCGAAGCCTGTCCAACCTGAGCATCTGCTCTGGCATCAGCGTCCAGACAGTAATGCTTAGCAAAGGTATGAACTGACTTCCAAGTGGCGGCCTTGCAAATTTCTGCAATCGGCACATTACGGAGCAAGGCTGTCGTGGCAGCTTTGCCCTTGGTGGAATGAGCCTTAGGCTTACCCCCTAAGGTCTTATTAGCTTTCTGGTAACATAGTTGTATGCAGGACACAATCCACCTAGAAATGGACTGCTTAGAGGTCGCAAGACCCGTCCTGACTGATCCGTAATTGATAAACAATTGGTCTGACCTACGAATATCTTTAGTCTTATCCAGATAAAATTTCAACACCCTCCGAACATCCAGGGAATGTAAGGACCTTTCCGCTGGAGATGAAGGATTCTGAAAAAACGTAGGCAAAGTTATAGTTTGGTTGACATGAAAGTCAGAAATAACCTTGGGAAGAAATTTAGGGTGAGTACGCATAACAACCTTAGCAGCATGAAATACAGTATAAGGTTCATTACAACACAACGCCTGAATTTCACTCACCCTGCGGGCCGATGTAATGGCCACGAGGAACGCCGCCTTCCAGGACAGGTGCTGCAACGAAGCCTTATGAATGGGTTCAAAAGGCTCCTTCATCAAACTGGACAGCACCACATTCAATTCCCATGAAGGCGAAGGAAGCCTGACAGGAGGGAACACTTTCTTCAAGCCTTCCAAAAAGTCTTTGATCACAGCGATCTGAAAGAAGGAAGTCTGTGAAGGGCTTTTCCTGTAGGCAGTCAATGCAGCGAGATGAACCCTAATAGAGTGAACATTAAGGCCAGATCGCGCCAAATGTAGAAGGTAGGGAAGGATGACATCTTCCTTGCACGTCGTAGGATCAAAGTTCCTGGACACACACCAGATACAAAACCTCTTCCACTTGTAAACGTAGGACGTCCGAGTGGAGGGCCTCTTAGACTCCTTCAGTATGTCCATGCAATCTTCTGGTAGATTCAAATGGCCATATTGCTCTACCTCAGGAGCCATGCCGCCAAACTCAAGGATGAGAGGTTGGGGTGCACCATCTGCCACCCGAACTTTGTGAGAAGGTCCGGCCTGCACGGCAACCGTATGTGTGGAAGGAGGGACCGGTGTAGAAGGTCCGTGAACCACCACTGTCTGGGCCATTCCGGGGCAATCAGGATCATTCGTGCCCTGGACCGGGACAGCTTGATGAGCACCGCCGGAATCAGAGGGATGGGCGGAAAGGCGTAAACAAAGCTGTTCGACCAGTTGATCCAGAGTGCATTCCCCAGCGTCCCTTGCTGGTAGTACCTGGAGGCGAAGTCTCGGCATTTGCTGTTTTCGGTGGTGGCGAACAGATCTATGTCTGGAGTCCCCCACCTTGCGAAGACTACTCCTAGTACGTCGTCGTTTATGACCCACTCGTGGTTTTCCTGAATCAGTCTGCTCAGTGTGTCCGCCTGAACATTCTGCACACCTGGCAGATGGGTAGCCGTTATTGTCAATCCTCTTGCCAGAAGCCAGTGCCAGATCGTCTGCGCCTCCCGAGACAGGGTGCGCGATCTCGACCCTCCCTGCTTGTTGAGGTAATACATTGTGGTCGTATTGTCCGTCTGTACAAGCAGAGAGTTGGTCCGGAAGGATGGATTAAAGGCCTTCAGCGCCAAGTGAACAGCTCTGAGTTCCAGGAAATTGATGTGATACCTGGACTCCGTCTGAGACCACGAGCCTTGGATCTGTAAGTCCCCCGAATGCGCTCCCCAGCCCTGGAGAGAAGCATCCGTCACAATCGTCTGAGTAGGAATGTCCTTGTGGAAGGGAACCCCTCTGAGGAGATTCTCCGCTGAACACCACCACTTCAGAGACTGAAGAGCATGCAGAGACAGTCGTATCTTGTCGTCCCAAGATCCTCTCCTCTGGTCCCATTGGTCCTCCAAGCACTCCTGCAGAGGCCTCATGTGTAGTCGTGCATGAGGAGTGAGGAAGATACAAGAGGCCATCGACCCCAGTAGAGAAGACACCGTCCTCACTGTTGTAGATGGAGCGGTCATAAGAGCCTGAGCCTTCCGAAGGATCGATCTCCGTCGCTCCTCCGAAGGAGACACGCTTGCTGACAGCGTATTGATGGTGGCCCCGAGTATTGAATACATTGAACCGGGATCGGGACAGACTTGGACATGTTGATGTGCAACCCCAACTTGTTCAAGAGAACGCACGTCTTCCGGAAGTCTGCTTGAGCTTCTGAGAAGGAGGAGGCCTTGATCAACCAATCGTCCAGGTACGGGTAGACAAACACCTTGCCTTTCCTTAGGTGTGCCGCTACCACTGCCATGCACTTCGAGAATGTCCTGGGTGCAGATTTCAGTCCGAAAGGCAGCACCGTGTATTGGTAATGATTGGTGCCGACTTGAAATCGCAGAAACTTCCTGTGCTTGTGCGCGATGGGCACGTGGAAGTACGCATCTTGTAGGTCTATGGCACAAAGCCAGTCCCCCTGTTGCAACTGAGGATAAATCTGATGCAACGACAGCATGCGAAACTTTTCTCTGCGAATCCACTTGTTTGCCTGCCGCAAGTCCAGAATGGGCCTGAACTCGTTCTTGTCCTTTTTGCGAACCAGAAAGAACCGGGAGTACAGACCTCTTCCTCTTTGAGACAGAGGTACGTCTTCTATCGCCCTTTTCCTTAACAGGATATCGGCCTCCGCCTGGAGCTCGCGCAGTTGATACTGCGAGCTGACCGGAGGGATCGCTGGAGGAGGGCTGATGAATCGAAGACTGTATCCATTGCAAACAATATTCAGCACCCACTTGTCCTGAGTAATTTTTCTCCACTCTGCCAGAAAAAATTGAACGCTTCCCCCCACCGGAGCGGGTAACGGATGACGGGGAAGTAACCGCTCAGGGTCGAGACCCGGCCGGGCCCTTGTTCGCGGTAGAGGACTGCTGTCCACCTCTACCCCTCTGACGTTTTTGGAAAGGTCTTCGGAACTGCTGCTGTTGTTGCTGCTGCTGTTGTCCCAAAGACTGTCCTCTTCCTTTCCCTTGCGAGCCGAACCGCAGTTGGAACTGGCGGTAGGGTTTCTTGTCCTTGGGCTTCTCCAAGCCCACCGCCGTCAGGGTTTCTGCCTCGGCCTTCATCCGGGCCATCTCGTCATCTGCGTGTTTACCGAAGAGCGTGTCCCCGGAAAACGGCAGGTTGGCCACTCGCTGTTGCGCCTCAGGCTTGAGAGACGTAAGCCTGAGCCATGCATGGCGGCGCTGGTTGATACCGTGGCAGTAGCCATGTGCAGCTAACAAGGAGATATCCGCCGCGGCACTGATGGCCTGGTTCGAGACCAGCATCCCCTCCTTGACGATTTCCATGAAGTCCTCCCTCCTGTCACGCGGCACAAGGTCCGCGAACTGCTCCATGGAATCCCAAAGCGCACGGTCATATCGTCCCAGTAATGCCGAGTCGCTGGAAGCCTTCATTGTGGTGGAAGAAGTCCCACATGCCTTCCTTCCCGCCGAATCAATCCAGCAGCTCTCCTTGTCTGGAGGCACGGTGGAGGACGGGGAGGTAGAATGCGGTTTTCTGGCCGCCGTTACTATCACTGAGTCGGGGACTGGGTCCATCCTCAGGAAGGCAGGGTCCGAGTCCGGTGCCCTGTAGTTTTTTCAAAAGTCTGGACGGGGCAGCCTTCACCACCGCAGGTGTAAGAAACAGTTCCTGTGCCGGTTTAACCAGTCCCGGAACTAAAGGCAACAGAGGGCGAGACAGGTGCTTCTTGTGCAAAGTCTCGAATATCACAGACGTCGTAGGTGTAGGAGCCGTCACCTTGATACCCAACTTCGCAGCCCCCCTCAGGAGAACCTCCTGGAATGTACCGATGTCATCGATAGGAGACACCCTAGTCTCCGGGGAATCGGACAGAGTAGGTGAATAGGAGCGGGTCCTAGAAGTCGTATCGGACCTGGATCTATGTCTCCTATGGCGCCGCCTGGAACGGGTGGAGGACCTGTGCCTGCTCCTCGATCGTTCTCTCCGTCTGGAGCGAGATTTCGATCTCCTGGGCCTCGGACGGTCAACCGGAGTCTCCGGGGTGGCCGACTTGGGCTTACGTGGTTCCTTAGATTTAGGAGTCTTCTTGGGAGGAGTCGGGAGCCTGGGCAACGAGACCGACCTCGGCGGAACCGGTGGAGGCTTGTCAGGCAGAGGAGGCAACGGAGGAGGGGTAGGAGTCCTCGGACGCGGGCCTCTAGGTAACGGAGGAGGAGGTGAAACAGACTTCTTTGGAGTATACACCTCCGAGTGCACCGATCCCGGTGACCCACCATCCTTCCCGGACTGAGGGGAGCCCCCCACAGCCCTAGGCCGCACAGTACGATCCCTCGACGCCGCTGACCGGTGTTCAGGCGACGAACGTTGTCCCCTCGACGTCGAGCGTCCCTTCGGCGTCGACCGTCTCCTCCTCTTCGGCGTCGAACGCCTGCCATGCCTCGACGTCGACCCAGACCATCTTGACGACGATCCTCGGTGTCTTGACGGCGATCTCTTGCGCCTCGAAGGCGACCGCGACCGCTTCGACGTCACCTTGGAGTGTCTCGACGTCGACCTCGACGGCGACCTCTTTCGCCTCGACGGCGAACGCTTCCGTCTCGCCGGCGACCGCTTCCGCTTCGACGGCTGTCTCGACGACGAGGATCCCCTCGACGACGATGAAGCCTTGTCTCTCGACGGCGATCGACGGTATCGCCTTGACGGCGAGCGCCGACGCCGGGCCCGCCGACGCCGAGAGCTCGACGTCGACGCCGAAGACAGCGACAATGACAATGTCTCTGTGGTCGACGGCGGCCTATGCAAGTCCCTCGACGTCGACGGGCGACGTTTCCTCGACCCAGAGCCCTGGGGAGACGGGGAGCCGGCCTTGGACTTCCCTCTCGACGTCGTGGTGGGTGCCACCGACCCCGACGGAGAATGGGGACGTGTGCTGGGCTTCCTGCCCCTGGGGAGCCCCCCAGAGGCCTCAGCATGGGCAGAGGAAGCCTCTCCAGACCCACCTTGCGCCTTCTGTCTTCTTTCTTCTAGTCCCTGAAGCCTGATCTTCAGTCTGTCCTTCAGGGTCCTGCCAGAGAAGCCTTGGCAGATCTCACACTCCTCAGGGATGTGGGAAGAGGGAAGGCAGAGGATACAGACCTCATGGGGGTCTGACTTGGCCTTCTTCCTGGAGCACTCTGGGCATTTGTCAAATAATGCAGGCATTATGGACAACAAAGGGGTGCAAGAAACCAAGAAGAAAGCTCCAAAGTACTTTAAAAGTACACAAAATCGAATTTAGTGCAAAAAACACCAACAAAACCCTTGAAAAGGGAGAGCTCAATGCTCCAGGGTCCTGCTTGCAGGATCCGGAAAAAAGAACTGAAAGTAAGAGAGACCTGCAAGGCATTCTGGGATACTGTGAAGTTCTGGAAAGTTCTCTTAAAGGCACAGTATCCTATTCTGAGCCACATAATGGCAGCCTATGGGGCTTGTCTGTCCATGTCTTCCTCTCTATCTTCCAGAGGGGTTTGTACTGAAGACAAAGGAAATCTGGACAGGCTTTGCTGTTTTTGTGGATTTTAGGTGGAATTTCTAGCTGAAGTACTGGACAGTGTAGCCTTTTATAGGCTGCATTATATGTCTTTAAATTCTCTCTTAAGTGTCTGTGCAGTTCTGCATTTTTTCGACACTTTAGAGATTATTTTTGATTGCTCCGGGGTCCACGCACATGGGCGGGACTATTCACTAGATCATGACTATACACAGAGATCCCCTACTACAGAAACAGTTGCTTCTGCGTAAATATTTAGGGAGTCAAACAGATGCCCAAATATAAAGGAGTATCATAAAAAGAAAAGTATACAATTTTATCAGTAAACACAGTCAAATAATAAAGACTCCTCGCCAATAAAGAATAATTGAAAGGAGTCAAATTTAAAATGGATGGATTTGAGTCTCAAAAGACAAACAATTATGAACGTGTTAAATGAATTAGAAGTTGGACAAAAACAAGAATAACTTTATTGTGCACACCGAACCACGTAGCAGCTTGCAATGCAAGAAGGATGATATTTAAGATGCCTCCACGGTAATTTAAACTAATGAGAACATGAGCGCAAATAATGAATTAAGCACCATTCTTTGTTGTTACAATACTGTAACAAATGTGGCTCTAAAAGGATCAAGTATTTTTTATCGTTTAATGGAGGATCAACAAATTCAGGTTCCAAAGGCAAAAGGAACAAAGAAATGGACAGTAGCGTTTTAATTTATGTTTAGATTTCTCTTCAGGTTAACCTAGTCAATTTCTTAGCAGAAGTAAAAATGACTAAAAAGAAGATATATATATATATATATATATCCACTGCACGAAGTTCGCTTCAATTCGAGCCGCTTACGCCGGCCGGCCGTGGCTGGTTAGCGACGCCCAAAAATCCAAGACCACGATTCCTTGTTCACGAGTAAAAGCGATATTACTCGTGAACAAGGAAACGTGTTTTCCGAAACGCGTAGAGGGTTTGCCATCTAAATAAACTTTATCTGAAAGCAGCTGTGGTGCCGTGGACCGTTGTTTTGTGCGTGGAAACAAGACACAAACGGAGATCTTGGACATATATATATATATATATATATATATATATATTTTTTTTTTTTTCTTCACTGAAAAAAACAGAGGTTGCAGGGTCATTATAGTTAAGAAATAGAATTTAAAAGCTACGTGCAAAACCATAGAAATTCAACAGTTATAGTTACTTGAGCTAACTATAACTTATGCCAATGCAATGCTCTGCTTATGACCTCACAATTTAAACCCCTCATGATATGGTCAGTGTCATCACTGATGACATCTCAAATGATATCACTCATGACATCAGTGATGACATCATCCACAGAACAACTGACTCACCCATACACCTACTCACACAGCCACTCATTCACCCACACAGCTATACACACACCCACCTATTCACCCATACCACCACTCACACCCACCCACTCACACAGTCACTCAACAGAGCCGCTCACTAACTCATGCCACCACGCACCCGCACACATTCACATTCACACATCCATACAATCACTCAGTTGTACACTCACTCACCCATGCAGCCACTCACACAGACATTCACTCTCCAATACAGTCACTCACACACCCACTCCGTTATCCAAACTGCACCTCAAACACCCACTCACTCACCCATACAGCTATCTACACACCCAGTCACTCACCCAACAGCCGCTCAGTTACCCAAAAAGCCACTGAAACACCCACTCACCCACCTAGTCATCCACTCACCCCTACAGCCACTCACTCACACACCCACTCACCAACACAGCCACTCACAGATACTCACCCATACAGCTACTCACACAGCCAGTTATTCACCCAAACAGGCACTCACACACCTATACAGCCACTCCCATACAGATACACATAGCCACTCACATATGTTAGAAATAGTATCACTCATTAGTACTACACAAAGTATATTCATTTGACTTTTGTAGTATCTTAGTATATATGCTTAACACTCATAAACCTTAAGAAAACTTGCGCAACCAGTGGATGATGTTATCAGGGATGTTGTTTGAGATGTCATCAGTGATGTACTACGTGAGGTCATAAGCAGTGCATTGTGGGGTGTATGTTAAAGTTTGCTGTAACTGCTGAATTTCTATGGTTTTGGTCATGTAAAATCTGAGCCTAACTATATCGTTCCTGTAACCATTTTTTTTCAGTGAATTTCAACTTTTTAAAAATGTTATTGCCTAAATATAACATCCTTGAAATGTTTTCTTTTTTGTGAATTTCGAAGATATTTTTCATTTCCTAACTGTAACCTGTAACCTTTGAGAGTGGGTGTGTGAGTGGCTGTATGGGTCGGTGAGTGGGTATATGAGTGGCTGTATGGATGTGTGAGTGGCTGTGTGATTCTCTTAGTGGGTGTGTCAGTGACTGTATGGGTCTGTGAGTAGGTGCGTGAGTGGCTGTGTGGGTCTAAGTGAGAGTCTGAGTGTCCGTGAGTGGGTGTATGAATGTGTGTGGGTCTGTGAGTAGGTGTGTGAGTTCCTGTGTGGGTCTGTTGCTGGGTGTGATTGTTCCTGTGTGGGTCTGAGCAGGTGTGTGACTGAGTGGGTCTGTGAGTGGGTGTGAGAGTGTCTGTGTGGGTCTGTCACTGGGTGAGTGAGTGGTTTTGAGGGTGTGTGATTGGCTGTAGGGGTGTGTGAATGGTTTTGTGGTTAGGTGAGTCAGTGTTAGTGACTGGGTGTGTGAGTGGCTCTATGGGTATATATGTGGATGTGAGTCGTGTTGAGGGTGTGTTAGTGAATTTATGAGTCAGTAAGTGGGTGTGTGAGTGGCTGTATGGGTCGGTTAGTGGGTATATGAGTGGCTGTATGGATGTGTGAGTGGCTGTGTGGTTCTCTTAGTGGGTGTGTCAGTGACTGTATGGGTCTGTGAGTAGGTGTGTGAGTGGCTGTGTAGGTCTAAGTGGGAGTCTGAGAGTCTGAGTGTCCGTATGAATGTGTGTGGGTCTGTGAGTAGGCGTGTGAGTTCCTGTGTGGGTCTGTTGCTGGGTGTGATT
Organism: Lissotriton vulgaris; assembly: GCF_964263255.1. Lineage (NCBI taxonomy): Eukaryota > Metazoa > Chordata > Amphibia > Caudata > Salamandridae > Lissotriton > Lissotriton vulgaris. Next base: position 284,617,384 of record NC_141699.1, read on the forward strand.
GTTCCAGTGTGGGTCTGAGCAGGTGTGTGACTGAGTGGATCGGTGAGTGGGTGTGAGAGTGTCTGTGTGGGTCTGTCACTGGGTGTGTGAGTGGTTTTGAGGGTGTCTGATTGGCTGTGTGGGCGTGTGAGTGGTTTTGTGGGTATGTGAGTCAGTGTTAGTGACTGGGTGTGTGAGTGGCTCTATGGGTATATATGTGGGTGTGAGTCGTGTTGAGGGTGTGTTAGTAAATTTATGAGTCAGTAAGTGGGCGTGTGAGTGTCTGTATGGGTCTGTTACTGGGTGTGTGAGTAGCTGTGCGGGGGTGTGAGTGAGTTGAGAGTGGTTATGTGGATGTTTGTGTGTGTGTGACTGTATAGGTCTATGGGTATGTGAGTGGTTTTGTAGGTGTGTGAGTGACTGTATGGGTGTGTGAGTTGGTGTCTGTGAGGGTGTGTGAGTATATCTTGGTGTGGATGTGTGAGTGCTTGAGTGGGTCTGTGAGTGAGTGAGTGTGTGTGTCAGTGAGTGTCTCTGTGAGTAGATGTGAGTTCCTGTGTGGGCATGTGAGTACCTGTGTGGACCTGTGAGTGTCTGTGTATCTGTGTGGGTCTGTGAGTGGCTCTGAGCGAGTTCTTGCATGGCTCTGTCACTGGGTGTGTGAATGCCTTAATGGGTCTGTGAATGGGTGTGTCAGTTATTGTGTCGGTCTGTGAGTGGTTGTGTGTGTCAGAGTATCTGTGTGTGTGTGTGTGTGTGTGTGTGTGTGAGTGGGTGTTTGAGTGCCTACATGGGTTTGTGAGTAAGCCAGAGTGCCTACATGGGTTTGTGAGTAAGTCAGAGTGACTGCATGGGTCTGTGAGTGGGTTTATGAATGCCTTTAAATTTTCTTTTAAATAACGAACACATTTTTAATCGTGTATTGTAAAAATTCGATTAACTAAGACATAGGGAATACCTGTATTTAGTGATGTTCTTATGTATATAATGTTTTTTAGATATTTTATGATTGTACTCATGTATTTATGAACTTTTATGATATTTTTATCGAAATAAAGTTAATTGAATTTAATTGAATGCCTGTATAGGTCTGTGAGTGGGTGCATGACTGCCTGTGTGGGTCTTTAAATGGGTGTTAGAGTACCTGTGTGGGTGTTCGAGTGAGTCAGAAAGTGATTTTTTTCAAAGTGTTTTAAGGTTTGCAGATGTCACAGATTTACACAGGGGGCCATGCTGAGACTCACAGGGGATCGGCTGATTCCCGAAGTGGAACCCCCTGATATAACTCAATTTTGTCCCCAAAATAGGTCCTTCTCACACTCTTCTAACACACTCATTGGTTTAGGGTAGCTCTACCCTGACCCCTTTAATCATTTTCCAGAAAAATGTTAAGTCAGTTCTCTGATACTTAAAATTTCAGCCGCTCCCTTCCAGTCAGGTTGTGGTCAGGTTATCAAGACATTGCTGGCAGTGCATGAATTCATGGATCCACCACAGGGGATCTGCCTAGGGTCAGCGTCTGTAGATATTCCGTTTTATTTTTTTAATAACACCACAAAGACTGAATGAATTTACAACAAATCACAAAAAGGGATTTTCTGGACCAAGAGCTACCTCTCTGCCAAATGTGGTGTAATTCCGTCCAGTAGTTATGCTATAGTCGTGTTTAAAATCCCTATGAGAAATTGCATGGGAAATGCATTTTTTGACCCTTCCCGTTTCTCAGCCCCCACTTGATGGATCACTCTGAAACCATCCATGAAGAACTAGACATACTGTGGCACTGTTTTTGCGGAAAATTCTGTGCAAATTCGTCAAAAAGCGCGAAAGTTATAAGCTAGCCAAAAAATGCTTTAAACCGCTTTCCCTATGGAAACTAGGTCCAAACTATTATATATATATATATTTATATATCCATTCCCACTTCTGCTCCTATCCCCTTTGGGAGACTTCGTAAGCAGGCACCAACATGACTAGAGACAAAATATATTTCTTGATTAAGCAAAAACTAGACGTGTTTCAGTGGTTACAACCACCTTGCTCATATGGTGTCATCACCATTTTGGTTGCTATTAAATCACTGATGTAGCTATGCGTGTCAGCATAGACATGGAAAAGACAGTCTGCGTTCCTGTTTACTTTCTAATTAAAGTTCACAGTGCAAAATATAAAAAACTAAAACACAAACCCCTCTGCCTGCCATTTCCCATACCTTACCAGCCACCACTACATATTTCTCTAGTTCTTTATTACATAATTGGTAGAGCTATAATGCTTCTAGGCTAGACCCGAAGATATCAGGTGCCAGAGCGCTTTACATGAGCACGTTTTGTTACAGATGGACACATACATTTTTTATTTTTGTTTGGCACAGGGAGATTAAGTGATTTGCCCAGAATCACAGGATGTGGAGTGTTGTTGCCGAGACTCAAACCCGGTTCCCCAGCTTCGAGGTTGCCCGCTTTAGCAGTAAGGCTACATCCTCTCCCCGAATATATATTTTAAATATACATTGTGATCCCCAGGAGACCTCTCAATGCTTAATAGCACAAGAAAATAATCTACATAATCCAAACCTAAAAAGGAATAGCCACAAAAGAGGTGCATAAAAAAAAGTACGAACATCTTCCTGAAGCCATATTTCTCCTGACAGCGATCAAGATCTTCTGGACGGCAAGCATAGAAGCATTATAGCTCTACCAATTATATAATAAGAAACTAGAGAAATATGTAGTGGTGGCTGGTAAGGAATGGGGGTGGCGGGCGGTGGGGTTTGAATTAAAAAAAAGTCACTTAGCTGATCTTGCAGCGTCTCTCCTTGGTCTCTCCCGCGTCATGTCGAATGAGTCTCTTCCGGGAAGCACCCAGGCTCCCCACAGCCAATCACAGCACTGCAATGCAGCGTTTGATTGGTCTGAGCACCCTTGATCGGCGCTCAGCCAGGGAATGGGGGCCTGGGCATGTTCTACATGCAGGCTGTAATGCAGCCTGCATGGAGCACATGCAAAGTGTTCATGACTTTTAGTGTAGTTCCTATATTCCCAATAGGTTCTGCGCATTGGATATTATATCCTATAGATGTGACGTAGGACTTAGGTCGACTAGGTCTCTATCGAATATATTAGACTTAATTGTGAGTGCCAGCTAGCTCAGAGATCACTAGAAACTTTCTCGAATAAACAAGAAGGGATTAGTTTCTGACAACCGCATAAACATGACAACTTTGCTTCCCCAAGATAAAACATATCTTTAGAGTCGTGGAAACAATAGACAGATATTTTACTCAGTCAATCGTGCATGCTTCGTTTCACCAGAGGTGCAGAGAAATAGAAAGACGGGAGTTTTCAATAAAAAGTATTTATTGAACAGTCTTCTTTCCCATGCAGAAGAAATGAACTGCTACAATTGTAATACTGGCTGTAAAACATAATGCGTACAGCAAGAAGAGTTTTATAAAATAATACTGTAAAAGCATGGTATGGTTTCTAAGCCATAAAATACATACATAAATAACAAAGACTAAAAGAACTCAACTGGTGCTTCTAAAATACACCTACCCCAATGTACCTAACCTAAGTCTAGCACGAGGGTAGAAGTAAGTATGGTGTAGCATAGGTTTTAGTTTCTTTGCCAAGAATCTATCCAAGATTTCTCTTGGGGCCTAATCAGCTCCGTACCTTGGTTTAGAATGAAGGAGGTCTGGTATCTCTGTAGAGGGACTCGATTTCCCAACACCCCGCGAGGGGAGCTTGAAAACACTGGAGCTGGATTCTCAGCGAGAGAAAGGCAGCCTCTCTGTCAGTGCATCAGCTGGAGGGTCGGCTTCCTTGTGCACTTGGTGTAGCGAGCTGCGTCAGGCAAGTAGATAGTCGAACTGCTCCAAACCACTGTGTGGTTGCTAGGGCAAGTGTAGGCATATTTATACTTTGAACAGGCCAGGATTGACGTAAAGTTGGACATAATAACGTCATCAACGAATGGCAGTTCTTTGAAAACTCCACGAGTTCTGAGACAAATCAATATTCAAGCAAGGGGAAGTCCCTGACTGCTGAAGCCGAATTTTCAAAGAATTCGTTGTGGCTTTTCGAAACTAGTGGAAGTGTTCATGCCGGTATTTGAAATACAAGGGTTATGTCTAAATATGGTTATGATTTCTATGCCTACGTAAGGGTAGTGTGAATTATACCGATATAAAGCCATGAATCGGGAAAATTACACTAGGGTCCTAAAATGCTATACAACAGACTGTTTGGCCGGCATGAGAGAGACGGTCAAACAGTCATGTGCAGTTCACAGAGTGCACAAATACTCCACTCTGACATCAGGGGAGCCAAGCATCGCCCCGCCCTAGCCTGACGAAACTAAAAGTAAAATGATAACTTCAGTTATCGTTTTATTTTTTCGTTTACACTGTTCTGTGAGCAGTGAGACGGCGCTCCTCTGCCTTAGCAAAGACGCTATCGGAAATATGATCTTACCAAACACTGCGAACTGTGTGGTTGCAAAAGAGCTATTGTGAGTTTACAGTGGGCTTTCAGCCAGCCCATTGCTTACTGCTGGTTGGCTTTATTGTCACTCTCATTTGCTTGCTTCTTATTCAATGGCTTACCCCTCTCTTCTTATGTTTGTCTTTCTCCTGAAAAATGGCCTCTTTACAAATGCTTTTGAGTGGCTAACGCACAAGTTACTACTTGTGTAACGATATATCTGTAAGAGACATTAGTTAGTGATAGATTCCTTACCTTAGAATATCCCCAGGCGTCAGACTGGATCCAGAAACTTTTGCGTAGCAGTACCCTTGCGCGTCCGTAGGCGTCGTCTGCGGCCCCGCGTCCGTCGTCGGCGTCGTGATGACGTCGTCGGAGTACTTAGACGCTGCCTCCGCGTGCTGACATCAGTTCTTAGACACAGCTTTTCCGCGCCAGAAGCGCTGAGCCATGTTAAAAACCAACACTGGTGCCATTGAAACTAGGGCCCTGAAAGGGGATGACCTTAACCCTAGATATCGGTTCGCAGAACGGGGAGGATGGGTGGGTCGGTAAGGAATCTACCACTAACTAATGTCTCTTACAGATATATCGTTACACAAGTAGTAACTTGTGCATCTGAAAGAGACACGTTAGTGATAGATTCCTTACCTTAGAATAGATACCCCAGCAATACCAACCCCGGTGGTGGGTCTGCGAACCAATAATCACACCAGAAAGTCCTGGAGGACGGAACGGCCAAAGAAGCCATCCCTCCGGACTTGACTGTCCAGGCAATAGTGTCTTGCAAACGTGTGCAGCAAGGCCCCCGTAGCTACCTGGCAAATGTCCTGCAAGGGCACTCCCCCGGCCCAGGGCAGTCGTTGTTGCCGTGGCTCGGGTGGAGTGAGCCCGCAATCCAACAGGGGGCTCCTTTCTAGCCAAGGAGTAGCATGCCTGGATACACAAGATCCAAGGAGATGGTACTCTTATGTACCGCCTTCCCCTTCTTAGAGCCCACGTAGCCAACAAAGAGTTGGTCATCCACCCGGAACTGGCATGTGCGATCCAAGTAGAATGAGAGCGCACGTTTTGGGTCCAGACGGTGGAGACGCTCTTCCTCTTTAGAGGGGTGCGGTGGCGGAAAGAAGGTTGGCAAAGTGATGGACTGCCAGATGTGGAAGGCTGTGACAACCATGGGCAGGAAAGATGGCTTAGTACGCAACACAACCTTGCCTGGATGGACAGAAAGGAAAGGAGGAGTACAAGAAAGGGCCTGGAGCTCACTCACTCTCCTGGCAAAGGTGATGGCAACCAGGAAAGCAGTCTTCAGAGTAAGAAGGCGGAGAGGACAGTTGTGAAGTGGCTCAAAGGGAGCGCACATCAGAAATGTAAGTACAAGGTTAAAGTCCCACTGAGGCATCACAAACGGAACAGGTGGAAAAGTGTGTGTGATGCCCTTCAGGAATCGATTTACAATAGGGGACTTGAACAAAGATGGTTGTTCAGGCAGCCTTAAGAAGGCTGAAAGGGCAGAAAGATAGCCCTTGATAGTGCCCAGAGCAGAGCCCTGCTGGGCAAGAGAAAGAAGGAAGAGAAGAACCTCAGAAAGAGGGGCAGAGAGAGGATCCACAGCCTTTGCTGTGCACCATGCCACAAATCTGTTCCACCTGCAGGCGTATACCGACTTTGTGGAGGGACGCCTGGCTGCCAGAATGATGTTACAGACTTCAGGAGGCAAGTCAAATGGCCTCAACTGTCGCCGCTCAATCTCCAAGCATGGAGTTGGAGACTGGACAGGTTCGGGTGGAGGACCGTCCCCTGCTGCTGCGACAGAAGGTCCTCCTGAAGAGGCAGACGAACCGGGGGATCGACTGACATACTGAGTAGCTCTGGATACCAGTACCTTCGTGCCCAGCCCGGAGCCACAAGGATGACTTGGGCACGGTCGCGCTTGATCTTCTTCAGCACTCTGGGCAGAAGTGGTATAGGCGAAAGGCGTACAACAGACCGCAACTCCACTCGCGATGAAAGGCGTCTCCGAGCGAGTACCGCCTTGGAAATTCCAACGCGCGGAACTGATGACATTGCGCGTTCTCTTCGGTGGCGAATAGTTCTAACCAAGGCTCTCCCCACTGCAGAAAGAGACCTTGCGCCACGTCCGAGTTCACACGCCATTCGTGATCCATCATGCACCGGCGGCTGAGTTCGTCCACCTTGGCGTTCAGAGAACCTGCCAGGTGTTGAACCATCAGGGTCACGCCCTGATGTTCCAGCCATTGTCAGAGGCGCAGAGCCTCCTGGCAGAGGGTCCACGACCCACCCCGCCCTGTTTGTTGCAGTACCACAAGGCGGTGGTGTTGTCCGTGAACACCTGCACTACACTCCATCGGACAGAGGGGAGGAATGCCTTCAGTGCTAGACGAATCGCCCGCAGCTCCAAAAAATGTTGATATGAAGCCGGGACTCTGCCAGAGACCAGAAGCCTCTGATCTCCGCCTCTCCCAAGTGGCCTCCCAGCCCTGGAGGGACGCGTCTGTCACAACTACGTGCTCCGGATGAGGAAGGGAGAGGGATCTGCCGCAGACCCAATCGTGGACCGTGAGCCACCACTGCAGCTGTCTCGCAGTGCCCTCCGAGATCAGGACATGGTCGGATAGGTTGCCCTGATGCTGGGCCCACTGAAACTTCAGGTCCCACTGCAGAGCCCGCATCCGCCACCTGGCGTGATGCACCAGTAGGATGCAGGAGGCCATCAGCACCAGAAGCCGCAGCGTCAACCTGACCGAGATCCGGGATAACGGCTGAAAGATGGGAATCAGAGCCTGAATATCCCGGACCCGCTGTTTGGGCGGATAATCCCGAAACTGCGCCGAGTCTAGAACCGCTCCGATGAAGAGGAGCTACTGAGAGGGGCACAGGTGTGACTTCGGCACATTGATGAAGAACCCCAGCTGGTGCAGGAGGTCTGCCGTCGTCTGGAGGTGGCTGACGACTGTCTGGGCGAGCCCACCTTCAACAACCAGTCGTCGAGGTAGGGGAAGACTGAAACCCCTAACCTGCGCAGATGAGCTGCGACCACCGCCATCACCTTTGTGAACACCCGTGGGGCGCTGGTAAGGCCGAAGGGGAGCACGGTGAACTGAAAGTGCTCTTGGCCAACCGTGAACCGCAGGTAGCACCGGTGGGCCGGCAGGACGGGTATGTGAAAATAAGCGCCCTGCAAGTCCAACGCTACCATCCAGTCTCCTGGGTCCAGGGCAGGTAGGACCTGAGCCAGTGTCAGCATTTTGAACTTCTCCTTCCGGAGGAAGCCGTTGATGTTCCTTAGGTCCAAGATAGGGCGTAGAAAGTAGTGGGAGTAGCAACCACACCCTACTTTTGGCCCAGGAACGCGCTCAATGGCCCCCTTGGCCAAGAGGGCCGTAACTTCACCCTGCAGAAGTCGCAAATGATCCCCCGATACACGGTGGTTCTGCGGTGGCTTGGCTGGCGGAGTCGCCTCGAAGGGGAGGGAGTAGCCCCTACGGACGATCTGCAGCACCCACCTGTCCGACGTGACAGTGCGCCAGTGGGAGTGGTGATGTCGAACCCTGCCACCCACTAGCGTCACATGGGCCTGAAAGCACGGACTAGGAGGGTTTTGAGGCAGATGCTGCGGGGGAAGGTGTGGACTGACCTCGCCGTTGTCCCCGACCGCCGCCACAGCGGTTTCCACGGCCGCCACCGCGTTGGGTATTACCTTGCGGAGTGTGGCTGGCAGCACGTGTGGGTGCACCCCTTCCGTGGCCACGAAAGGAGTGAAAGGCAGCCGATTGCTGGCGTGGGGCCGAGAGGCCCAAGGAGTTGGCCGTAGCCCTGGAGTCCTTAAAACGCTCAAGCGCATGGTCTGCCTTGTCGCCAAAGAGGCGACGGCCATCGAACGGCATGTCCATAAGTGTGTTCTGGACATCGGCCGAGAAGTTGGCTGACCTCAACCAGGCGTGGCGTCTGACCGCCACCGTCGTTGCCATCGCTCTACCCAGTGAGTCGGTGGTATCAAGTCCATACCGGATAGAATATCTGGCTGCATCCCGACCTTCCACAAAGGCTTGGCCGAGTTTGGCCCGTACCTCCAACGGACACTCTGGCAGCACTTCCGCGACTGTATCCCACAGAGAGTTGGTGTAGCGGCCCAAGAGGCATGCGGTGTTGGAAGACCGCAGTCCCAGACTAAGGGATGAGAAGATCTTTTTGCCATACTGCTCATACCTCTTTGATTCCCTGTCCGGTGGAGCCGACGGGAATGCGATTTGGGAATTGGAGGCCTGGATGACCAGGCTCTCAGGGGTGGGGTGGGTGGACAGGAAACATGGGTCACCCGGGGCCGGGCGGTGGCGTTTGGCCACGTTCCTATCTACGGGCGAACCCGTAGCGGGCTTGGACCAAGTGCCCAAAAGAACATCATTTAAGGCCTCGTTAAACGGCAGCAGAGGCTCGGCTGAGCATGACTGCGGCTTAAGGACCTCGGTGAGGAGGTTAGTCCTCATGGCCGCGACAGGGAGCTCAAGGCTCAAGGCCTTGGCTGCCCTCATCAACACCACACTATAGGTTGCCCCCTCCTCCGTAGCCACGCTAGGAGGGGAGACAAAGCCAGTGTCAGGCGAAGTGTCTAAACCACTGGCTTCCCCAAGTTCACCTGCCCAGTCCTCATAAGACTGGCACTAACGTGTCAGAGGATCCTCAGACCCCTCCCAATCCTCCTCATCACCCATCACCTGGTACTCAGGGTCAGTAAAGGATGGGGCCGGTTCATGGAAAGTGAACTCACCAAATGGCGTCTGAATCGGCGCCGTAACCGGGTTGAGGGAGGCGTCGGGGACGGCGCTGCCCGAGGATGGGGCCGGAGGTGACACCTGTGGAGTCGGCGCCGGGAGGTCGTTAAATCCACCGGCGACGACCCGGATCCGGAACCGGATCCAGTGGGGCCCTGCGGCGCCGGGCCCGAAGGCGCCGGCGGCGTCGGGGCCGAAGCACCCGACGGTGTCGGGGCCGAAGCCCCCGACTCGCTAGGACCCCCAGACGGGGCAGCTGGGCCCGAAGGCGCCGCGGAACCCGTCGGGGGAGAGAGGGACCTCATGGCCATGAGGAATCGCTCGATCTCCCCCGGCGTCGCGTTAGGCCCAGGGACCGGAGGGTATGAAGCCGGACGCGACGCCTGCGACTCCGACGGAGCCGCGTAGGCGGTGCCACCTGAACCCCCGGCCGCGTCGCGCGAGCGTCGGGGGGAGTCGGAAGAGCGATGACGTCTCTTCGACTTCTTGTGCTTACCTGACGACTTCGACCTTGAGGAGTGATGTCGACACCCGGAGCTATGATGGCTACGCTCCCGCGACTGGTCCCTCGACCTCCGTCCGGACCGGGACCTCTCTCGGCACGGGGCCGACTGCAGGAGTTCGAGTCGCTTACGGGAACGCTCCCTTCTAGCTTTCGAAGTGAGGGCCCGGCAGTCGAGGCAGGTCTTGTCGTCGTGGTCGACGCTGAGACAGTGGAGACACCGGCGGTGAGGATCCGTGACCGACATCAGTCGATCGCAATCTTCACAGGGTTTGAAACCAGGCACCGATCGGTGACTCGAAGAAGGATGATCAAAAGATCAAAAAAGGGGGGGCGTGGCTGGCGGCCGAACATGGCGGCAGCATAGAGGACTAGCTCCGGCGGGGAAGCGACCTCTCCATCTATCCGCACGATAATCCGTGACTATTTGTTACCTCCAACGGCAGCACCGAACGCCCGGGACCGGGCGGGACTGGCGGCAGGTTCCCAGACGAAAATCGCGCATTGGATGACGGAGTTATTGTCGAATGTTGAATCGACCGGAGCACAGGCCCACCTCCGGGCCCTCAAGTGATAGCTGAGACCGACCGGAAGTGCAGCCTGCTCGGTTGCTGCAGACAGGAAGTGGTCGGTGCAAGAGGCCCACACCCAGTAACGGTCCTGCTCCGCGTCATTCGGCTCGCTATATCCAGCGAAGACTCATTGGAAGGGTGGCCGTACTTTATCGAGACTATCCTCCGAACTTTGCCCGACAGTCTGCCCTGGGGGGACCGTCAAGGCATCTCGCTTTTAGCAACGGAAGCCCCCTCCATCTTGAACTGAGATCAGCGTAGTGATTTCGCATTCACTCGATACCCCACCGGACCGACGAACTGTATTCCCTCCGTGATCGAACGATGGCCGGGAAAGGTGTGAAAGGCGGCACAACCCAGACTCGTATCGACCGCTTCACAAACGATAGGACCGATTCCCCTCCGGCGGAGGGAAGAACTCCCCCCGTGAAACCAGGCGAGTCTGGGGGAACGAAGAAGGCGACGCTGGATGATGTCATGAAGGCTCTCACACAGGTCCAAACAACGGTGGGCTCTATCTCGACAGAAATCACCCTTATCCGTGCTGACTTTCACAAGATGGCTGAAAAGGTAGGCTCTCTAGAGCTTGTCACGAAATCGCTGGTGGAGGATGTTTCGGAACTGCAGACGGCCATGGAAGCGGTCATGGCGGAAAACAAGCTCCTTAAGGACAAGCTCGACGACCAGGAGGGCCGCTCCAGGCGGAACAATGTACGCATTCTTGGCGTTCCGGAGTCTGAAGGTGTGAGGGCTACGGATCTATACGTGGAGGAACTCATCAAGACTCATCTCCAACCTAAAGGCCTGTCGACCTTCTTTTCTGTGGAGCGAGCCCACAGGGTCCCGGGAGGTCAACCAAAACCAGGGGCCGCGCCGCGGCCAATCCTAGCGAGACTGTTTAACTACCGCGACCGGGACATCATCCTACAGGCGGCACGTGTCTTGCCACCGGTGAAAATCCTCAACTCAACGGTGGCCTTTTTCCCGGACTACACGGCGGAGGTGGCCAGGCGGCGGAAAACGTTCTTGGATGTTAAAAAGGAACTTAGGAAACGTGAACTCCCATATTCTATGATCTTCCCAGCCAGGCTTCGGGTGGTGGCGGAGAACAGGACATGGTTTTTTGACGACCCAAGCACTGCGCGAGACTGGCTGGACGGCTGGCGTCCTGCCTCTCACTCTCGCCGCCCTGGACGGACTAAGAACGGCTCGCCTCACTCTGATCGCAACGCTGCAGGAGCCGAGGGTACGAACAGTGGCAGAAGCTCTCCGGTACGAGATGAGGCTGCTCTGAGTCTGGAGGTGGACCCCTGAACACATGTGCATGCTATTGAAGTCTGGAACTGTGGCTGGAACCGCCAAGGACACTAGGCCGAGGGCCTCCGTGGAGGGTATGAGGGGTCGCTAATTCCGGAGTGCTCCTCACCCCCAACGAGCAAGTAACTGTGTGTTTTCTTTGGGGTGGGTTTAAGCACTCTGCTAAATTGGGGTGGCGGGCAGTTTGGAGTCCGTGTAGCAGGGAAGCAGGGAGGGTGGGGACGTTGGGTGTGGGGGGGTTATGTTGGTTGATTGGTTTGAACTGTTTGGCTCTACTTCTCATTTTGAAACTGCTAGTGGTCACATATGACCGTATTCCTGACACCGGGTATATTGCCTCTGCTCCTCGAACACTGAATCGGCGCAGTTGCACGGGGTTGGGGAATTCCCTACTTGATATGGCTCCGTCCCACCCTCTAGGACACCCAATTGCACGCTTGATCACAATATGGCGGATCCCCCACAACCTGCTGTAGTAACGCATGACACGGGGGTGGGGGCGGTACCACCGCTTCGGGTAGTGTCCTGGAATGTTCGGGGGTTAGGAGATAAAGTGAAGAGAGGGCTGGTCTTACAATGTATTAAAAGACTGAACTGTGATATCGCCCTCCTCCAAGAGACACACTTAGTGGGGGTGGCCACCAAAGCCCTGGATAGGAGAGGATACCGCATGTTAATACACTCGGACTTTACTTCGGGATCCCGGGGGACGGGAGTCTGGGTGAAGAGGGCGTCACGATTCATACACCACTCCACGAAAGCGGACAAACATGGCCGCTTCGCGGCGGTGTGTGGGCAATGGGAGGGCGTGCCCATCAACGTGGTGTCTGTGTACATCCCACCAGCGCTACATTCATCGGCACTTCCGGACTTGGGCAACTTTCTTTTGGAACTCCCGGAAGGGGATCTGTTAGTGGGCGGAGACTTCAATGCATTGGCTGATACTGATATGGACAGGTTCCCGGCTCGCTCCCTCCCTACTGGCCCAACGAAATTCAGGGACTTCTTGGAGGCACAGGGTCTGGTAGACATTTGGAGACAACTTCACCCTACTGGTCGCCATTATTCGTACTATTCCTCCACCCATGCTTGCCTGTCACGCATAGACTATTTTCTCACACTGGGGGGCGGCAAACTCACTTTTGACAAAGTACAGATTGCACCACGGGGTATTTCAGACCATTCTCCCTTGACCGCTACACTGTCCTGTTCTGCCACGGCCCGCACACGTCTCTATCCCATTTACCCTGGTTATCTCAAAATTCCCCCGATCCGAAAATCCCTCAAAACTGCCACTAAACATTACTTCCAGGAAAACTCCGGGTCGGTGTCCTCACCGACGATTCTCTGGGAAGCTTACAAGACGGTGCTAAGGGGCCAGGCCATTGCGACCATAACCGATCATAAACGCAAACAAAAACTAGAACTGGTAGAACTGGAACTGCAGTTGGAACAAGCTAATGTGACTCATATGACCACACCGTCAGAGGCCACTAGACACGCGCTGACTCTCTGCCAGCAAAAGCTTGACGATCTTCTCCGCCGTAGGGTATTAGAGCGTATAGAATCGACAGCATGCAGAGTTTATGATGTGGGCGACAAAGCCAACAAATTGCTGGCTTGGTTGGACAAAAAGCGGGACGGGGGCAGGCACATTCTGCAGTTACGGGACCAAACGGGGACGTATCACACGCACCGTCCCAAGATCGTTGACCTCCTGGCAGACCACTTCCAAGGGGTGTACACCCCAGAGGTGGTGGTCACGGCAGAACAGGCGGAACTGGCACTCCAAGATGTAGAAGTGGAGGTACTAACGCCGGAGGCGCAAACTAAGTTAGAAGCGGATCTCACGGTAGAGGAACTCCGTATGGCGATAGGCGCACTGCACACGGGCAGAGCGCTGGGCCCCAATGGGATACCAATCGAATGGTTCCAAACGATGTCTGACACACTAGGCCCACCATTGCTGGCCATGTTCGAGAACTGCCGTGAGACCGGAACGCTACCCTTGGACCAGCGCTTGGCAACGATAGTAGCTATCCCAAAACCTGATAAACCTCCAGAATGTTGTACATCCTATCGCCCGATCTCGCTCATCAATGCAGAGGCGAAGATCCTGGCGAAGGTGATTGCTAATAGATTGACCCCACGCCTAGCCCAGCTGATCCACCCAGACCAGTCCGGCTTTATGCCACACAGGAGTACGGCATTAAATCTCCGTAGAGTGCACGGCGCGTTGGCACGTGCGCACTCCCTGACAGAACCGGCGGCCATCTTGTCGCTGGACGCCAGGATGGCCTTCGATATGGTAGAGTGGCAGTACCTGTTCGCAGTTCTGCATCGGATGGGCTTCGGACCGAAGTTTCTATCATGGATCCGACTGCTCTACACAGGCCCAATAGCTCATGTGGCGGCCAATGGCCATATCTCCCGAGCGATCTCTTTAGCGCGTGGGACCCGCCAGGGCTGCCCCTTATCCCCGTTGCTGTTCGCATTGGTCCTTGAACCCCTTGCGATCGTTCTCAGAACGACACCACTGTTGAAGGGCATCAGGTGGACGGAGACCTGGGAAGATAGAATATCATTGTATGCGGATGATATGTTGGTGTACGTGTCAGCCCCCGAACTGAGTGTTCCGATTTTATTGGCACTCTGCGACAAACACGGTGCGGCCTCTGGTTACACAATCAACTGGACGAAATCGGTCCTTTATGCTCTGAAGGGCCCTCGGCCAGTCCTCCCTGAACACTGTCCGTTGGTGGTGACAGATGTCTCCTTCCAATATTTGGGTATCCATGTCACTAGCGATACGGCCGTCTTTACCGACCGGAACCTGGCGCCCCCCCTCCTCCGCTTGAAGGCAGACGTGAGACACTGGTCGTCCCTGCCACTCACACTCTTAGGCCGCGCTGCACTGTTTAAAATGATGGCGCTCCCGCGCCTCCTATACATCTTTGAAAATACGCCAGCTGTGATCCCGCCCTCCTACTTGCAGAAAATCACCGCAGTTGTCACCACTCTGCTTTGGGGTGAGCGTCCCCCGAGAATAGCTCACCTCAAACTCAACTGCGGCTGGTACGATGGTGGAATTGCGCTACCGAATGTACAGCTTTATTACTGGGCATCCCACCTCAAGGTACTCAACCAATGGATCCATGCATCACACACTGACCCGGCATACATGGCGGACAGGGCCCAACTGGGAACACAAAGTCTCCTGGCCCCCCTCTATAACCCAAGTCTCCTTAGGGACCTGATTGGCCCCACTAAACACACAGTTACCTTATGGTACAGGGCACTCACCAAGCTGCAGTGGAAGGGAATCATCACGAAGCTTACCCCGCTTTGGGATACCAAAAAACTGGGTTGCCTAAGGACCAGTAAAGGGTTCACCCAGTGGGACAATATAGGCATCTCTACGGTGGGGGATCTCTGGACGTCCACAGGGGTGGTTCCATTCGAGCAACTTCAACAACAATATGCCCTGGGCCCGACAGAAACGTATAGATATATCCAAATCAGACACGCTCTCCTGGCGGTGTTGGAACCCGGAACTACAGTCCCGGAATCCTCACCCCTAGAAGACCGGCTCCTCACGGATTTCATGCAAACAAGGGCCACCTCGCTTACATATCGTAAGTTGCTAAACAATCTCCCAGACCCCCTACAGAAACTGCGAGAAAAATGGGAGGATGAGTTAGGTGCTATGGATGAGACGGATTGGAATGCTGCAATGGCGTCCCCGAGAGAGGCTGGGGTTTCGGCCAGGTTCAGGCTCATACAGTTAAAAATACTACACAGAACGTACTATACGAGGACCACCCTACACAAAATGCTCAGGGCTGACTCCCCTCGTTGTCTTAGGGAATGTGGGGAGGATGGCACATTATTGCACACGTTGTGGGGCTGCCCTCTCGTTGCCAGGTACTGGCAGCAGGTCATGCGCACGATTTCACAGGCCCTTGATACTTCCCTCACACCCGAACCGCGCCTTTGTCTCCTGAATATATGGGAGGGCACTGATCTTAACCTCAGACAACAGCAATGGGTTACAATTGGTACAATGGTGGCAAAGCGTGATGTGGCGCAGAGATGGGGGGTAGCGGAGCTACCTACTTTGGCGCTGTGGTGTAAAAACATGGACAAATTGATGATAACTGAAAGAACTGTCTACAAACTCAGAGCGAACCCAAAGAAATGGAACAGGGTGTGGGAGGCTTGGAATAGGTACAGAGGGGACATCTGTGACCCGCTACAGGAGGATGAAGACGAAGATTCAGAAGAGGAGGAGGGAATGATTGATTAACCTGTGGGTCACTGCGGGGTAGGACTAGAAACGTACTTTTATAGTTGGAAATTCTGCTCACGCTATGCGAGGGAGTGAAGGGGGTAGGCCTGGGGTTGGGGGTCGGTGTGTTCTACTAGCATCTTCTGTTCTATAATGCTTCATGTCTATGCACTACTATTGAGCCACTATGTTTGGTTTTGATTTTTTCATAAATGGAACAAAAACAAAAATGCACTTCAAAAGTAAAACTTCATGACTCCGATATTTACATCCTGGTGGTCTGCCATATCATCCTCATCCTGTGCTGCCGGACCGGAGGGTTGTCGGCTGAATAGCTGTGTAGAAGTACGTGACATTCTGTTCTTATCTCCTGTCATGATTACTGTGTAATTATACTGATGTAACGTGGATGATGAATATCAATAAAAGTTTTACACCAAAAAAAAAAAAAAAAAAAAAAAAAAAGATCAAAAAAGAGTTAGTCAAAAAGTGACTAAGGTACCACTTTTTCCGGATCTGCGCTGCTGGCGCGGAAAAAAGAAGAACTGACGTCAGCACGCGGAGGCGGCGTTTAAGTACTCCGATGACGTCATCACGGCGCCCACGACGGACGCGGAGCCGCAGACGACGCCTACCGACGCGCAAGGGTACTGCTACGCAAAAGTTTCCGTATCCAGTCTGACGCCTGGGGATATTCTAAGGTAAGGAATCTATCACTAACCTGTCTCTTTCAGATTTGCATCTTTCCACTGCTCACATTTAAGGAATTACTTTTTTTTTCCATTCAGCACCCCAATGAGAGTGCATGAGTTTTCTAGCTCTCCCCCTTGTGTGCTGCTTCATCCCTAAAATATATCCCCCCCCCCAACCGCCCCCCAGTACTGTGTGGGTCCCCACACTTCGCGCTTGTTTGTAAATAAATATCAACAGGGAAATTTTGCTGGGGTGTGGTTGAAGAGACAATTTAAGGGTTGTTTTTGTTTGACCTCCTTATCTCCACAAATTGCATGAAAGCACAAACTTTTGTACACAATGGCTTTTATGAAACTAATTGCCATCTGCTTCACTCATTCAGGTGGCGTATAAGGCGGGATGTGTACTTAGCATGACTCTTCTACTGGAGGCCCATAAATATGCTCCCTGAGCTACTGCAGAGAAGCAAATGGCTGAATCATGTGGAAAGTAAATTCATCCTTTTAACAATTGCTCTTTATTGGATTCTCTGTTTTATGGTTACAAGTCTATACCCACACACACACATAGTGTGTATGCATAGTCTTCTTCCTTTGACATTATGAAGGATAAAAATGTACACCAGTAATTTCAAGTAATGAATGACATCATAGGTGGGGAACTCTCACATTTCATGGAAACAAAAGCAATTTATGGAAAAGAAAAAATATTTTAAAATATCAAACTCACTCCCAGACTAGCACATTTTCTATGACATTTTGACTCTGTTGACTCGTCTGGGGTGTCTCCAGTAGGATCGGTCAGCAGCTTTGCTGTCATCACTGCATTGTACCCATGTGTCAACACCTGGCCCATCCATGCAGGATCAGGCATACCAGTCCCAGAGTTATATAACCCCAACATGTTGTTGACTTTTTAACAGAAATACCCGTGGGGCAATAGCTAAACCATCTCTCAACAGTTACTTCTCATAGGAGTCTTTCATCAGTTGTAGCACTTGCTATTTCTCGGAATCATGTCCTATTGATTGAATGCCGTTCCAGCTCCATTTGCCTGTTTTGTGCAATCAGGACAGTAACCTCCGCTGTGGACCATTTAGATATATTGCAGACCCACACTTTAACCTATGGGGTCTTAATAGACTTCAGTTCATGGTAATATTTATTTTGGCTACCCCTAAAGCTAAGTCGAAAAATGTACATACTCGTTTACTGTGCTTCTTTTGATGCAGCGAGCCAATAAGCATAGCCTAGCGAACAGTCGGTTCTCCAGTAAATTCTCTAACATGACCAAGTATTTCCCACCAGTATTGCTTACTATGGTCACATCCTCACACCATAAGGTTGAAGTCAGCATTGTCCAGCCTACATCTGGAGCAGGTGTCAGGGATTCCAGGATATATTTTTGCTAATCTAGCTTTAGTGAGATATGTTTGGGGAAGGCAATTATGTTTTGTGAACATATACCTTCTATTTCCAGAAACCTTTGTGGTGTGTTCCAGGGCCCCAAGCCAATTTTGTTCAGTGAGGGACATACCAATTAGTGTGTCTCATCTCAGCTTAGGTGCAGCTAAATCTGCATGAAATGTAGGTGCTAGGGCCCGGTAAGGTCTTGTGAAAGCTTATCTCTGCATACCATGTGTTAGTGGTATTGTTAGGGCATCCGATTTCTGGAGGTCCTTAGTCTCATTTCCCCATATGAGTGCCACTTTCCTTTTTAATGCAATATAGGTCAGAAAATGTCCTGTGTTTACCTCATAGTCCTCCATGAGGAAGTGGAGTGCATGAAGTATGCATTTGTGAATAGATCTCCAATCTCGATTACTTCAGCACTCGTCCATGATCTCGGTCTAAGCCAGTGTACGGCATCTGTGGGGGGACCATAAGGGTATTTCCAGAGACTATAAAACCATTTTATTTTGGTACCTGAGAAGTCAATACCAACAAATCTGATTCACTCATATGGCTCTAGGTACATTTTCCATGTCTTCCTTTATGTCCAAAATCAGCTCTAATATATTGATACCACTCTCAATGCCGCAAATCTCTACACACTCAATAGCTTGGGTGCTACTTACCAATTTAGAACTCCACTGAAGAAAGGGATGAAATCATTCCAGCAAAGTATACCCGAATCACTGGGGATAACTGTAGTTTGCTCAGAAGGCAACTGACTGTATGTCAATTTCTTACTGATAATGGCATTATTCCTAGTCCCTTGCCGTACTTCTTAGCCAGTGAATCTCCCTTGCCGCCAATAGACCCTTCCCTCTTTAAATAAAAATGCCTCCCCTCGTCTTGTACGTAAACAAGCCAAGCCAGATACTCAGTTGTTCTGCACTGGGAGGGCTGGAGGGACCCTGATGGAAGGTGAGGTACTAGGAGTAATGCCATTATCAGTAAGTAATGGACACAATACCTCCCGTCCCTGCCTCGCCTTCCTTCTTAACCAATGAGACAAAGCAAGTAAACAGACACAGACAACTAAGTTGCAAACACTCAACTTTAATAGAGTGCCCAGGACATATACAGAAATACCCCTATTCCTTCCTTCACAGAGGACACAACTCGGTGACCCAACACATTATCAAGACGTTCCAACTTAGCAATCCTGTAGTGACAAACAAAGGTAGATGGGGTAGCCCAAGTTGCAGCCCTACAAATTCCCACCACCCAGGTCCCCTGCAATTCTGCCAACGTTGGCACCATACCGGGGGTAGAACGCCCCTGAACCCCTAGTGGAGGAATCACACAGTTCACTGCATACACCAACATGACCAGTGAACGTATCCATCTACTCAAAGTAGCTGTAGATGGCTTCTCCCTGTTTTCTTGCAGGATCAAAATTCACAAAGAATGCACCTCCTTTGCAAAAGGACTTTACCATATCCGAGTACCACAGGAAAAACTGTTTCAAGTCCAAATAACGCAATTTACACTCCTCAGGCTCTGGACAAAATTACCTCTGACTGACGTGAAAGGCAGAATTGACCGTAGGCACAAATGATGGAACAGGAATCAGAACAATCCTATCCTGAAACGACCGACAAAAGGGATACTTATAAAATTAAGCTCCTAATTCCCACAACGCCTAGCAAAAGTAATGGCCACCAGAAAACAAGTCTTAAACAGCAAGAGTTTCAAATCAACCCAATCAAGGGACTCAAATGGGGAACGAGTCAAGGCCTCTAGCACCAACTGTATATTCCAACTAGGGAAATAACGCACAGCTCTATGAAACAAGCTCAACAAACCTTGGGAAAACCTAGGCATCAGTCCTTCCTCTTCCTTCAGATTTCACTGCCAACTGAACCCTCAAAGTAACGACTGACAGACACCCATGGTAGCTTCAGCTAGCAAAAACTGCATAATTGGAAATAGACTGGCTTAAGTAGGACCCACCTGTTTCCCTAAACACCAGATCGAAAAGGCCTTCCAATGTTTGGCATAAGAATCCAGAGTAGATTACCTCCTAGATGCCTGTTAAGTCACTGTCAACTTTTCAAGAACCCCTAGACCAGCTAAACCTCTTTGTACAACCTCCATGCCACCAGGTGCAACTTCCTCAACAATCCTAACGGAAGAGCCATAAAGAATAGAGGAGAAAAGACAACTGGAAGTGTGCATTCCTGACCGTTCCTTAACAACTCCAGGAGAGGGAACCAATTCGCTCAGGCCACAGTGGAGCAATCAAAATTACCTGAGCCCGCTGTTTCCTGACCCTCACCAGAAAAGCCTATATCAGATCCTGAGGCCACCAACAAGTCAACCCGCCCATTGCCCAAGCCTGAGGACACCTTAGCATTCTCTGGAGAAGCAAACAGGTCAAACTCAGGAAGACCACACCTCGAACAAATTATATTGAACAGACACGGGTGCACGGAGAAATCCTCTGCGGACGGAATATCCCTGCTTAAAAGATCTGCCTGGACATTCTCCTCCCCCCGAATATACAGAGGACTCTGAGCCAGAACATACTCTTGCACCTAGAAAATGATGTCCTGTGCAATTAAGTTTAGGGATTTGGGCCAGGTACTGCCCTGCTTGTTGACGTAAGACTCTGCCACCAGATTGTCTGTCTAACCCAGCACCATCTTCCCCTTCAGGATCAATTGAAAATGAACCAGAGCCAGCAGACCAGTTTTTAACTGCTTCTAGTTCGAAGACTTCCTAGATTCCTTAAGAGACCAGAACCCTTGGACCTGCTCGGTTTCCAGCAAAGCTCCCAACTGGAGAAGGTGGCATCCATTGATACCAAGCTGGAGAGGAAATGGACATCACTTTCTCTAGATGATCCCGGCCCAGCCACAACAGATCCCTGCGGACCTGTACCGACATCTGGATACAGACCTGAAGATCGGGTGCTCCTAACAACCAAGGGAGAGAAACCAGTCGATCAGTTTGTGCAGGTGAAACCTGACCCAAGAAACCAGAAATACAGTTGATGCCAAGTGACCCTGCACACACAACCAATCCACTGCCTGTGGTGCTTCCTCAGCCACCAAAGAATGCACCTGAGTCTGCAAGCTGACCAACCTCCTTTCTGAAAGAGTCACTAGACCCCTGTGAGTCGGAAAACGTGTTCTGATGAACACTATGTCCTAGGACGGAACCAAAGAAGATTTTTCCCACTTTATCAAAAATCTGTGCACCTGTAGGACCTGCAACACCCTTTCCACATGAACCCCCTGCCGGGACTCTTCTGGGGATTGCACCAACAGATCGTCTAAATGGGAATGAACAAACACTCCCTCTGGGTGAAGATGAGCCATGAGAGGAGCCAGAACCTTTGTAAACACTCAGGGTGCGGACTTGAGCCCTAAGGGAAAAACACTAAATCGGAAATGATCTTCCCCTATCATAAAACACAGAAACCGTTGAGAGGGAACTGAGATTGGGACGTGCAGATAGGCATCCTGGAGATCCATTGAGGCCGGAAAATCACCCGGACTGATCAGAGGAATTATCGCTTGAATTGTAAATATTCGAAAATGAATTGATTTTATCGCAGAATCGACCCATTTCAGATCCAGGACTGGCTGAAATGCCCGACTCCTTCTGAACAAAAAACAGGATAGTTAAGGTCCATTCTCCTTGCCCTGCAACTGGCTCTCAGCAGATGGCCACTTTCTCTATCAAGTCCCTGATTCCACCTAGAAGAGCCAGCCTTTTCCCCTTGGCAGCCGGAACCAGAGTCAGAAGGATGCAAGTATCTAGACGAACGTGCTTAAACTCGATTGCGTAGCCATTGGCCACAACATCTCTGACCTACTGATCGAACACAATCTGTCACTACACTGAAAGAAAATACTGAATCCTGCATCCCAATGGCGGAATCCCAGGAGAACTGTGATTGGCAGGAACCGTTCTTTGAGGTCCTCTTCTACTTGGAAGATTGCGCTTAGGAGAAAAACAGGGCTGAAACTTCCTCTCTCTAAAGGAGGAGTCACGGGCCTCATGCTTCGGAGATAACTTAGAGAATTTATTCCAACCACTCCTAGCTGGAGAACCCCCCTTACAGGGCAAGGTAAGCTTTCTTTCCTTAAATACATTAGAGATCATGGCAGGCAACTGTTCCCCAAACAGTGCCTGACACTCAAACTGTATTTTGATTAAGGAGGCATTCTCCCCAGGTTCTCCTTTCCACTGCCTCAGCCATAGAAATCTCCTGGCCGCGATCAAAGCCCCCATGGAAATGGTAGAAGAGCGTATGTCTGAAGAAATATCTGCAAGCAACCTCGTCTGCTGTTCCGTAGCTGCCAACAGATCAGAACACTCTGAACCCTCCTGAGTGGCCACAGCCCGTTTATCGAGGTCCTGCACCAAGGATTGCACCGAATAAACAGAGTCCACCTTTCTATCCATGGCATCAGTGGGAGTAAAGACATCAGGATTAATGCAGTCTTGCCAATCAGGGTAGCCAGAATAGAATGCAGGCGAACGGAATGAGGAAGAGTGTCCTCACCTTCTAAGAGGTACAATGTCTGCAGAAACTGAAGGGCCTGAATCTTATCTACATCCTTCCATTTCCTTATTACAATATCCCTAACAGGAACCTGGCATACCTAGAGAGCTTAACATATTTGTGAAAAAGGGGCCCGTCCTCTGCTGCTCAAAAGCATGGAAACCCCAAGTTTGCTCACACATGTGCCGGAATATTTCACTTTTCTTCTCGGGAGACATAATTTTCCCCCTGAAGAAACGGATGGAGTCTCAAATCTCAGACTGAAGATTCATTGTCTACCGGACACGTCATGGCCGCTTTACCAGGCTTTCCAGTATGAGCCTGAAGGGCCCTCACTACAGCTGCCTCAATCATGTCTTGCACCTCTTCCCTAGACATGAGAGGTGCACTTCCCCCATCTGGACTTCGAGGGTCACAAGCCCTCTTGTGGGGAAGAAGAACTTCCTCCTCCGAGTAAGAAGAAAAATCCCAAATCCAACCAGTGAGATGAAGCCAGTAAGGAAACACATACATCTAATCACAGCCCCACACCATTCCCCCAGGCTGCACATTGGAGAGAAAACCAACAAAAAGATAGGTCTCCTTCACGACAAAAGAAAACAGGACGAGGAGGGTGTCTTCATTTAAAGAGGGAGGGGTCTATTGGATGCAAGGGAGCCTCAATTGTTAAGAAGGAAGGCGAGGGAGGGACAGGAGGTAATCCTAGTTATCTCTTTCCCGAGATAGCCTCTGTGAAACTTGTCAACATCATGGGAAGTTTTTATCTCCCAGATACTTAAAACGTTTCAGTTTCCCCCCTGAAAAAGGTGTTCAGCAGTATCGGGTGGTCAGTACACTCCACAGGTCTCAAGGGGAACAGACTTGGTTACTCCCAATTCCTTCTAATGACAGACACGTCCCAAAAGTCTGATATTATCTACACAGCATCTTGTAAGGTAGCTGTTGAGTTGCATAACTATTAGAGGGCATCATCTACGTACATTAAGACTTCATTTACATTCTGACACTTTCGTAATCTTTAAAAATTCTGTTCAGAGTTTCCTGAGTGAAAAGTATTTGAAAAATCCACTGAACTCAATGTACAGTTTAGAAATTCTAAGAGACAGGAGGTTGCTTTTCTACCAGAATTTTGAAAGGTTTTTTTCTTTTACTTTTTACTTTTAAACAATACCTTATAAGCACACACTAGCAAAGCCAATAGCTTGGCACTTGCATTAATGCCAAAACCTATTTGCTTTGCAGATGCTTGTTATCAACAGTCTTCAGTGTGCAGTAGCATTCTTCTTCATTAATTGTAGCATACCTGTAACCTAGTGTAATGACATCTAACTGACCATTAGGTTATTCAACACTTCTCAACTAGAAATGATGAAATCTATGAAAGCATCAAAAGATATCAACTGCAGACACTGACAATACTGGCAATGTGACGACTCGGACCCAACCGTTCCAAGCGGAATATCCAAAGCCTTTACCTCTTGAGTCTGTTGATAGGAGAGTTGATGCATGGCAGCAGATGCTTAGATCCAACAAATCAGGAAAGTAAAATATTCGTTGAGATGGGCGTACAATTCCCTAGAATTTGGGTATTGTGGGGAAGAATTTTTGCAAGTTAAGATGCCCACCCTAAATGCCATTGTCACAGGCAACACCAGCCCCATAGTGGCAAGACAGGCATTTATTTCACAAAAAGTAGCATTAGCAAGCAGTGTCAGCACCACGTAGTTCACTCCTTCTGCACGGCTCATCACGCTCTCCGTCCATGTTTGTACTCCCCCTCTTAGTTTTTTCTTGCTTGTCAATAGATGCAAAGTAATGATTCAAGAACTACCCTTCATACAGCATCCTCCGTTTAAGTGTTACTATATTTTCAAATGTTCCAATTCACATCGTCCGTTCATTTGACAAAACTACTCCACACGATGAATATATCTAAGAAGCTGTTGTCCCACTTATACCATTTCAATCCTTCTCATAAGTAATACCAACAATAGGGTAATACATTTCCGAGCTTCCCTCAATATTGTGTCCTGACACTCTCCCCAGTAAGTAAATATTACACTTCCAACATGTATTTTATAATTTTTTTCATTACCACTCACTTGCATATTATGCATCCTTTGTGCAAATGTTTTATCTATGAATTTAAACCTGATGAAAACCTAAAAGGAATCACTGGAATGCTGGCCTACCAATACGTCTAATATATTTTTCATGTTTATGCCCAGTTTTTATCTTTTTTTTACTATCTGTGTGAAAATCTTTATTTTTGGTCACCCAAGATTGTTTTTGCTTTTTTACTAAACCCTGCTTTTGCTGGCAAGAAAACTCTGAGCACTTTACCCATGCTTTTATTTTACTCAAATATTCCTAGTATATGGTATGAAGTGTACATGGGCTTGCAAATTAAATGCTATCAGTGGGCTGCAAAACTCATTGTGTCATTCACTGTAGTGGAACTGTAAAACATGTTTCCAGGCCTACCATTGTAACCCTTGCTGTGCAGTTTTAAAACTGCAAGTTTCAACCAGTCATAATAAGTCATTTGACAAGCTAAACCTTCCTATTAATTATTAATAGGTCAATCCGAAAGTAGGCCTTTTTACCAATAAGGTAGGGTGCATGATATTTAAACGCAGGGCAAGTAAAAGATCAGGTAAAACATCCTTACAGTGAAAAAGCCCTAAAAGCTATTTTCACTGTAGCAGGGTTGGCTGTTCCTTACAAATGCATTCCGATACAATATTACGTTTAATAAATGTTATCTGCACCTACAGCAACGTAGTACATTTTTGGATTTTTTGAAATATTTAATAAAAGATCAAGTCAATGTTGAAGTGGGATTTGTAATACATATTTTGGTAAGATGACTTCTAAAAAATTGGCATTTTCACTGCCTGATTTCTATGATAGCTAAACATCCATTTTGTACTCTCCCTTTTGCCATCGAACAATTAGCATTTCAGTGGGTGAAGTATGAACTTGTTCAGAGAACAGGCACCAAAGGCCTTTTGTGTGGGGATGGGTTGCTGCTTTGCCCTTGACAAGATGTCCTGTGGAATTGGTCCACTGACTTAATTAACTTCAAAGAACCCTACCCTGTCAAAATGAGATGTAGCTAACACTCAGGCCTACCCCTTTCTTTTGTCCTGAAAGACAGACCAGCCTCCATCACGGTGGGCCTCTTCTTGGCGTCAGTGTCAGATCCCGATGGAGAGTCAAGACTTGATTGATAGGTGGCTGGGGTTTTTCATATGAGATTTGGGGCGCACTTCAAAGGATGGCAAAAAGATAACAACACAATTATTGTGCAGTTGTCTGGTGGGTGGTGAATTTTGATTTTGCTCCACCAGACTTCTGTCTCTGACTTTGTTGTGGGTAAAGTTACTGCCTACAACTGGAATTTAATGTTAGATGTGGGATGACACTAGGATTGCCATAGTTAACTCCCAACATACAACCACAGCCATCAGAGCCCAACTTTAGTGTGGCAGAAGACTTTGACCATCTTGAAAATGCCAGACGTGGATAGGGGTAGCCCAGGGAACATTTACCCCATTGGTTAGAGCATCCCCACAGGTCATTCCCACCGACTAGCTTGTGCAAAGCATAAATGTGGCATCTCTAGGCATCCACTTCAAAACACTCTTGGACCTGTGGAAGATCAGAGGAGGACAGAACCTGCTGCCTGAGGCCTAAGAAGAGCACAGAACCTGCTGCCCGAGACCTAAGAAGAGCCCCAAAGGACTGGATCTGCCCACCTTTTTGTACCCGGGACAAAGAAGAGGACTTCATGGGTAAGGGTGGCCTCCAGTTAAAGCTAAATGAACACAAGCTACAAGAGTTTTGTTCCTAAAATTACCCAGAGGACCGGTGGCAACAGGATCTGCACTGGAACCTATTGTGGCCTCTGACGGCCACCTTGTGAGTCTCCAAGTGCCTCTTCGGAGGCCCTGGGGGGGGAGGGGCTTTAGAAGTGTACTCCTGTGGTGAATTGGAACTTAAAGGACTAAAGTCAAAGGTAAAATCTTAGACCAGGACGCACCTCCATTGTGGTCAGCACCAAATTGTGCCTAGGTACTGTTCTACCACAACTACTACTATCATTGGTACTTTGTGCTTCTTGGCACTATTTCTACTTTAAACTTTGAAAAATCATATCACCTGTTCTACTTATTAGATTTTTGTCATTTTTGTTTATTTCATTTTACTCTATTTTTCTAATGCATTTGATGATTTCTTTTTGTGTTGCATTTTGGTGTTATTCCTATTTTAGCACTGCATACATACTTAACCCCTTCCGTGCTCATGACGAGCTCAGCTCATCTTGACCACACCCATTTATATTGACCCTCAGCACAGAAGAAGAATATCTCAAGCAGCGATGGTGTTAACACATTGCCCAATCTTAAGCCTGTCTGCTCTGTGCCATAGCTACCAGGGGGTTTAGCTCAGAGACATTGACGGTTCACCCTGACAAGGACTGGGATTTTTACTTGAGGTGGTTACACACCCCTCTTAAATAATAACTAGATTTGTTACAATTTGTACGAAGAAACAGCTATATAAGTCTAATACCACTTCACCTCTAATGGTGCACAATGAACAGGCACCACACTCAGGGAGACATTTATATTTCTTACAGAAAAGGTGAACCACCATAAATTGATGGGTTCCCCACCTGTCAACCTTGAGATAAACACAACCCATTTACCAAAGAGTGACTCACAGGGATTCTATTGGCAGAGTCTCATTCAGCTCTGCTGGCAGAAACCCTTAATCTAGATGCCTTTCTGCCATTGACTGGCTCGCCAGGTAACAGTGGCACTGTTCTGTTCTATTAGGGTGTGTTATGATCACTACTTTCCTTCTCAGGATCACCAAGGGAAGACTGACCAGCAGGAGTAAAATGTTAAAATGTCACTGACGATGAGCATTCAGGACATCTGTCTTTTGCTACGAAGAAACAAACCCTAGCTTTTTTGGTTTGCTGCAGCTAATAAAAGAAAATTTGAATGGGCCTCTTCCACATGGCGGCCTGCCCGATAGTCAACAGTACAGAAAGTTCATTTAGCACAGTTGAGGCTTTACTTCCATTACAGAGATTTTGCTAGGCAGGAATCTCTAAATGTGGTGGGTTGTCCTCTGCCAAGGGAGCAAAGGAACAGCCCCTGTTGATCTGGAGGGAGGCAGGTCACTTACCATAGTGCTGATGGTTGACCAAGGAGACACTCCATCACAAGCCAATCCAAATTTTCAGTAGAAAATACATTTTTAATTATGTGTCTAACCACAGATTCACACTGTAAATCCTGAAAAGATTTGGCTACTCCGCAGAAGCATGCCCTTGTTATGGAGTGTAGCTCTGCCCACTTTCTAAGTCCCTTTAGCTTTATACTAATATTTGAAGGTGTTTGCTGAGCTCTTAATTCCTTGTCATTCAAGTACATTGCCACTAACTTTAGAGGATGCGTGCGTTAACACACAACTATCGTCCATGAAAGACCACCTCACCACTGCCTGTGCTATGATATGCATCAATCTGTTAAAACACAATCACACACATAACATCTCCTTTATATGGGCACAAGTCGAAACCGAATCCAACTTGTGCTTTCAATTCCAGGGCAATCCACCCAGTTTTGTATCCCTACGTTGGAAGGATAAATATGGACTTTCAAAGCCAGAATTTGGAATGCGATCTTCAAGAATCTTCTTGTAGTTTCGGTGGTGACTTCAGGCATTTAAATAATCAGTGAACTAGAAAAAGTATACCATTCTCTGTCTTTGAGCATAACATGCCCCTGACTACCATTATAAAAACAGCCTATATTGTGTAAGCTTTAAACCATGGTGAGTAGACAAAGACCTTACATAGATTTAGAGATGGATTAGAGGCAAAAGCTGCAATTAAACATTAAGTACATTTCAATTATGACAGGAACAATGAAAGTAATAGAAGAAAAATTGTTAGACGATCTTTACATGCCTTGGATTGTTCTGGAGCATCGCTGATCTTTTTTTAATTTACACTGCTTATGCAATTAACACAATTAAAACATGTTTAAAAGAATATCAGTTTTACTTGGAAAAGGCTGCTGTCGCAAAAATTATATACAGGGGACCTGAAATGGCAAGATGACTCGCTGCTTTATCGTGTCCTCATTAAAAGAGCCAACATGTCCAGTCGACTGTTACAGTGCACTCAATCTCTGAATTGAGAAATAAGTGCCAAAGGCCAGGTCAACAGAGCATGTCCATTCTCATCTCATCTTACAGGCTGTGTCAGGCCACTTGATGAAGCAGGGGCTCTGGACAACTATCTGTATTAGTTGCACTCCTTGTTTCCTTTGACACCAGCTCTGCTTAAGTCAGAAGATTGTGAACGTTTTCTACACGAAAGGAAAACACAATAAACAAAGACACGGGTTAGACTGCTCTAGTAACTAAATAGTGTTAAACATGATAATCACAAACAAGTAGCCAAAAGTATCAGTCAAAGAAATAGATCTATTACTATACTGCATGTACAGTGAAAGGATAAGAGATGTTTTACTCAAAATATTGGCTGTATGAGAGCTCCCAGTCTCTGAGACCTGGGACACCCTCAAAGAGCAAAGGCTGTAACAATCAGGAGAGAATAAAATAAATACTTAATTAATAAACAAATTATTCGGTGTAGACATCCTGCTAAGATTTTCTGGATGAAGACATTTCACAGTGTCTTGCCATCTTCAACTGTAATCATTTTGTCGGGATATGATCTGCCAAAGTCTTTAAAAGCAGAATAGTTTGCATCCTGATTCCACAGGAAGAGGTCGGGAAGATCGCAATGTCGAGTAAAATAAGACCTTTGCACACGAAAATGATTGTTAAACATACGTAAATACGCTTCTTCAGCATGTGTCTTGCTTTAGATTTTGTTGCTTAGAAAGTACTACACAAGGAAGCTCCTACACCTTTTAGTGGAATAGCTTTGCAGTGACAGATCAAATAACTAGCCGGTCATCTCTGAAGTCGGTATGCCATCAGTTTTATTAGTAGATGGTGCTAGCTGATTTACAAGCGGGCATTCTGCAAATTTTACTATGAGGGTCACTGCCAAATAGAGAAACAGATGAAGTCATGCTTCTAGAAGAGTTGGTACTAAAACCTCTTTGGCTAAGAAATTAAGTGCAAAAACCTAGCCATCTGGAAAAACTTTTCTTTCAAATATGTTGTCCTTCCTCAGTAGATTGGAAGTTGCAAAGATTTGCATTGTCTCATTTTCTTGTGGCCTACCACAATAATCCATAAATTCATGTAAAACCAACGGTACGCAAAGACTGTACTTGTCAGGAGATGGAGGATTAGAAAAGTGAGTTTGCTGATAAGACAGGCACATTAGGCACATATTAGATCCTTCTATATATGATCAGATACACTTGCACTGCACCGCTCTGTCATGCACCGCCACTCGCAGAGCCACTTCTACTACTCTTACTGACAATGTTAGCTGGATGAGGTAATGAAGTGGGAGTATGGGGGGGGGGGGTTGTTATACTGGGTTACTATGTGTTGCTGTAATGTCCTGCGTAGCTCTCGGATGTAGTTTTTTTAATCATTCTCATGGTAGTAGTTGTCATTTTTCAGCATCTCGATTACACAATCGACCTCTGTACTTCATGTGAAAAATCAAAAAAATGAAGAACAATTAAAAAAAAGTATAACATTTCCCTACAAATCACTCAATCACAACAAAGAAGGAAAACATACAAATAAGGACTACACCCAACTTTCACCACCTAATAATTTTATTACCGTCAGAAAAAGAACTGTGTGATATAATAATCACAATCAGGCCATAAGAATCACCTTCAAACCCAGCACCTTTAGAAATGTTCAAGATGTCCTCCGCATATTCTGCACAGGAGAGGTAGCTTGAACCTTACATAACAATTTCCTATATCTATGGTATTTTTCCCCTGGATTAAAAACCTTCTACACAAGACTACTTCTCAAGGAGAAGAACCTCAACCCAACCAACCCAGCAAACTACAAACCAACATCCAATGACCCATTCCTATGTAAAATATTTGAAAGAGCAGTTTTCCTCAACTTTTCAGGTTTACAGAGGAAAACGACTTGATGTCAGACCAGACAGAGGAACAGAGTCAGCGCTATTATCAATATGGCATGACCTCCAATCTACAGTGGACAAAAATTGAGTGGTCAATCTATTTCTTCTGGACTTATCAGTGGCATCTGTCAATGTCCACCGCCATATGCTACTAAAAAGACTCCATCACAGAATACTGTAAAACACTCTAAAATGGATTGCCTCATACCTTAAAGAGACACAGCATGTGTACCTATCACCTTCCACATCAGCCCCTCAAACCCAACATTGTGGCGTCACTCAGGGGCCCATTACATATACTCTCTTTTTTTTACACCTACAGCCCTTACCAGACCTAATTAGATCAATCATCTTCAACTGGTACAACTATGCAGATGATAAACAAATCACAAATGAAACAGTAGACCTCTCCAAATCAAACCTTGATGACTTCCTCTGTCTTAAATGAATGTAGGATGACTAATCACTTAAAACACAACACCAGTAAAACAGAGACCATGACCTGTGGACAGAGGCACAAACAGCACCCTAATGCCTTATGGTCCAAGGAACTTGAGGCTCTCCAACCACATCAAGAAACATAGGATCAGATGGATAGATTCAGACCTATACATACCAACCTAGTAACAGAGCACATTGTGCACAATGAAAACACTGCAATGTGTCTTCCTTTACCTTGGATACAAACAAAAGCTACAATCTATCCTCAAGTCCAAGCTCGAATATGCCAAAAGATTGCATTGTGGCATCCCCACTTTCATAAGCAAAAGCAAAATACAACTAATCCAAAATGTTATTGCAAGATTCTTTCTCCACCTCTGCAAACACTCCAACGGCTGCAGCTATTTGACCAATGTTTAAGGCACTCTGTATTGCCCAGAGCCTTACATTGAAAAGGACCACAATATATACAAATTGAATTCCAGCAAAGCAAATTATAGGACACTGCGCTCCAGGCTTGCACCGTGGATCATCATGCAGCCTTACTATAAGAAATGCATAGGTGGTACTGCTTTCTCAGTATAAGAGGCCAAAATTTGGAACTCACTACCAGTCAAGATTCGAGGCATACAGAGGATTTAAAGTTCAGAAAAGAGGTGAACACATGACTGTTTCCACACTTCGTACATCCCATAACGCTGAACTAGAACTCGCAACAATAATCACTCCTTAAAGAACAATCTACAGTCCAGAGATATGGAACAGCCCTACTGCCCAGGTGGGTTGTGAAGGGCTGCCCTGGGTCTGATCAGGGCATTGTATAGTAAAATAAAAAAATATAACAATCCTGCTGGTCCTCACTAAAAACAAATACCATATCCTTTAGCATTTGTGCAGTCAATCGCAGTTCAAACAGACTGCATATCAGTTCCCCTAAGCTGCTTCGCCGTCGCACACTCGCAAGGTCTTGTCTATCACCCAGTAATGTAACAGTCCACTGCAATAACCAAACCATCATCAAATGAACACGCACTGAATAAATGAAGAGACCTGCCACAACTGCTGGCAATTCTAATTTAGTCCTGCAGGTCCCAATTAACAACATACTATGTCTGCCACTTGGCACTGTAAAATGAGAATCATAAAAGGGATAATTGTAATCAAGTTCATCCTAGCAAATCTCCAGACCATACGTCCCTCCAACCTATGACCGGTCAGGATTGTAAACAAACACAAATCCCAGACTGGACAACCCTGTGTGGTAACTGAATTCTATCATAAGAAATACCAAAAAAGAACCTGCAGACCTGATGAGAGCGGCCAGCTTACTAGAAACTCTAAACTGTCACACCTTTTCATCCACCACACAGTTCAGCGCTGCGTCCTGTAACAGGATAACCATACCTATGTGGTCTTCACACAGGTCATGAAAACGTGCACAGAGGATCAAAAGAAAAACACCTTTCAACCACACACCCTACACAGTGTAGTGTATTCATTATGTAGTCAAGCACTTCAGCACCCCACAGGTAAGCACGCTATAAAAGGTCTCAGTGTGAAGAAACGTGCTGCCTTGGCTCTTTGATAAGGACATAACAGATTTATTTTTCAAAATCATCGCAAGTTTACACAAGTGTCTTGGGGGAGATGTCCTAAATTCTCTCCGTCAAAACATAAGCATACACGACATTTACCAAAAGGAACATTAAATCATCTTCCAGCGCTTGGCATTTCAGTTTGCTACCAGTACGGACAGGCAATTTGGTATCTAAAAGTCAAACTAAAGGATCCTTATTTGTCAAGAACCAGCCTGTCGGGCCATGTTACACAGTCATGTCTGCCAAAGTAAACCAATTTTTCTATAAGGCATCCCTAGAGTTACTTTTAGTAACGCTGCTTAAACACCAATACACTACTTTTAGGGAAAGTGTTTGTCACAAGTTAGATTACAGAACTCTTAAAAGAAATAAAATGTCAAACTATATTTAGATAAAAAAGAAAAATAATTTATGACTATTCAGGAGCATAAAGGATCAAAACTGGATCAATCTTTTTTCTACAGCAAAAAACTGTCCTAATTTAAAAAAAATGACCCAGACAGTTGTGTGTTCTAACTTTTAAAACATGAGAAGAGTAACTGGATAAAAAAAACAGATTGACCTAGAGCTGCTATTGAACCTATGTTCAAATTCATAGTTGTACCTGTTGAGCTGTGCTGAGCTAGGCGCTAAGTCAGATCACAAGAGAGACAAACGCAAGAATCTCATGCGAGATGTCAGGTTGGATCAGTCGTAGAAACTGCTGGTACAAAGTGGGGAAAAAGGGTGAGGAAGCCAAATTGTGATGAATGAGTAGTAAAAGCTTCAGTAGCTATCGAGACGCTGAATCTCAGGTGCAGGCGATTAGATTCTCTGCCAATGCTTAAGGTAATCTAGATGCGGTAGATGATTCGAATTTTGCAAAATGTTGCACAGATTTTCGAGATGTCGCAAATCTTATAGGAAAACGGCAAGCTAATAGCCTCTGAGATGCCCCAAAAAGGCATTCTGGTTGACCACAGGGATTTTTCCCACCAGATAACAGACTTTCCAAAGCAGCCTAGAAGAAATAGGTATAAACATGCAGAGGCATATACATCCAAAGAAAAATGTATAGAAGGATGAATGTACGGGTTACTTACCTTCGGTAACGATGTATCTGGTTAAGACGTTGTTTAACCGCAGATTCCTTAACTTAGAATATCCCCAGGTGTCAGACTGGAGGCGGAATTCTTTTTGCAGTTGCACCTCTGCGCACCGGGGGACGCCACACAACTCCGCCCTGACGTCGTCCACATACGTGACGTCAGCGAGGTCATATAAGTCCCTCCCGGCACGCTGACGTCAGTTGTCTTCGGAGAAACTTTTCCGCAGCACAAAGCGGAGACACCAACAAAAAACTGTGAAACTGTGGAACAGTGTGCGAGGGATGAAAATTCTGTGAACAAGAAGGAGGATAGTGGAGACACCATCATAAAAGACAGAATTAGACACTGCCTACATATAAGTGAAAAGCTGTGAGAAAAAGCCCCGCAAGCCAAGCGAAGACCCTTCCCTGAGTGCAACAAAGGAAGAACATCTCAACAGACCGAAATAGACTAATATTGCCATGTAGAACTGTGTCGTTTATTAAGAACGGAGCACAGAAAAACAACAGTGCACCGTAGGAAGGATGAAAAGACTGGCCCTTTCCCTATAACGGAGGTTGAAACCAAGGCACAACCGACCCCCAAGAAGACAACCAAGAGGAGACCAGGCCCTGAGTCAATAGAAAAGAAGTAAGGAAGGGAAGGTAACTGGAGAGGAAAACAAATCTCCTTGTGCCGTATTACAGGAAAAAAGCCCTTCAGCAGAGGTTAACTGTATATGGAAATACTCAGAGGGGAGCCACAAACTGAACTCCTGTGAGAGCTAACCCAATGGCTACTGAAGAGGCCAGTGGAGAACACCACTCTGCAAGGTTTTCGCAGAACAGGGAGGCTGGGGGGACATTAAGGAATCTGCGGCTAGACAACGTCTCTACCAGATACATCGTTATCGAAGGTAAGTAACTCGTACATCTGATAGAGACATCTAGCCGCAGATTCCTTAACTTAGAATAGATACCACAGTCATACCTCAAAGGGGAGTTGGGTCTGCGATGAAAAAACAGAAAGCGCCAAGCATCCAGTCCGGCAATAGAGTGATGGATAAAGGGGAAAAACTGTGGCGGAACAGCCAGACATCAACCCAAGCAGCTCAAAAGAGCAGAAATAACGGACTAGTAGATATCCTAAAAACGCCAGAATGGTGCTACACCATACCTGTATAAAAAGGACAGGTAGAACGGCATGATCCCTGTACCAGAGCAAAGAAAGTGAGAGAGATAGAGGAAGAAGGACCACTCTCCGCTTAATGGCGCACGAGGAGTACACCGACTCAAGCTCGAAAGGAACTTGAAGAGACGCAAACAGAGCCTAACAGACCAGCCCATAGAAGGAAGCCGAAGGAACCGATGTCAAGAGCCGAAGACAAGTGCTAGAACCGGAACAATGCATTGGGAATAGTCGGCGGGAAAAGGACCACGCCAAGCGCACCCCCCAATCCCAAAAAGGGTAATTAGGGGCAATTTAGCATCAGGAAAAATATGCAGCAGGCAAACAGCCATAGAGACCTTAAAGTGGCTCAAACAAGAAGCATAAGAGTGCCCGACCAGGCAGTATGAAGTCAAAGTGAGAAACAACCCACAAGATAGACTTGCAGGCAGTAGTCAAGGACCACTGCCATCAGAAGAGCTATCCCGCAGAGGTAGCTTTAACAATAGTAGGTGATAAAAAAGGGCATATCCGAAGGAAGTGGCTAAAAACACCAAGTTAACTAATGAAGGGAAGAGTCTCAGAATCTGAGACCAACACTCCAGAAAAGACATGTAAAGGGTCGAACACCAAAAAGGGAGCATATTAGAAATTGGGAAATCACCCCAGGAAGCGGAAGCAAGGAGGACTCATGGGCAACTTGCAACAACTCCGAAAAGCTCTCCCACACATGGAGATATTGGTACAGATCTCGCAGCCTCGACAAGAGGTGGCGACGTAGGAAGAGGAATACCAAGGCAACCGGCATGTTTACATAAATGTATAAATATATAATTATGTAGAGACAGAACTAGTCAGGAGCATGAACATGTCCATACCGGATCATACCTAGTGCAGTAAGGGCAGGTTGGAGCAGTTTTTGAAGAGGAGACTATGAAACCCTCCAAGGAGGTGGATGGCCATGGCATAAGCAGATGGCACCAGGGACAAACACAGAACACCGTACAATGGACCACCAAGCGATGCGTGGAGCAAACAGGATCTCCAGGCCCAGGTGAGATAAGCAAAGCTATATAATAGCTTACAAGTACCCCACAAGGAGTATGCATACACCAAACAATGGGGAACTCCTCTTAGGGCAATAAGCCAAACCAAAGAGCGCAGTAACGAACCAAACCCGTAAACTTGAGTTCAGAGCAGTATGACATTACCGAGCCGAGCCGCCGGCTCAATACCACAGTCAGAGGACCAGACACAGCAACCCATGGAACATGGCCACAGCAGGCCAACAGGCATCTCAAAGCAAAACGCATCCAAGGGATGCCAATAAAAGGGTAATCACCCTTGATCACAGAAAAAAAGAAGAAGCAAGGCTCACTGCCCAGGTTAAACACAGAGCGCATCTAAAGGATGCGAAATGAAAAAGTACCATCACGGAAGACAGGCCTAAGAAGACCTCAGTTGTAGGACAAAAGTTCGCCAGGAGCCTGTGAACCGCCGATTCGACGTGAGCGTCAAACAGCAAAACCCCATCAAAGGGTAAGTCAACCAGTCGCTCCCGGATATTATCAGGGAAGACGCTACCTCGCAACCAAGCATGAAGCCTTAAGGCAACAGAACCCGACATAGCTCGGCCCAAAGAATCTGCAGTATCTAAGGCTGAGCGGATTGTGAATTCTGCAAGGTCGCGGCCATCCCGGAGGAGGGGAAGGAGATCAACGTGAGCACTTTCAGAGGTGGCAGAAAGCAGGGATTCTGGAGAGTCCCACAGGGCAGAGGTAGCCCGAGCCAAACACACACTATATTTAAGGACCGTAGGGCTGCACTAGTGGATGCAAAGATGTTCCTACCCGTCCGGCGCCAAAACTATGACAAGCTCCCCTTCTGAAGAAGGAGAAGGCGCCAGAGTGGGCAAGGCAAGCTTTTGGCGCCGCCCCGGCACCAATTCCACCTCATCCATGACAGTCTCCGACCCCAGAGAAAGAAGCGGAGGCAGAGCCTGGGAGGCGAGCCTCCGGCGCCGGAACAGACCATCCCCGGCTCCGGACAGGCGGCCGCCTGCCCGGAAGCCGGGGGTGTGCTCAAGGCAGGGCTGTGAGCACCGGCAACCACCTGCGATGCCACAGGGAGCAATGCGGCGCAGCAGAGGTGCCGTGGGTCATAGAGGGGGACCAAGCTGGGCCACACCCTAACGACTCCATGTGGACCATAGAGGGGGAACAAACCGGGCCGCACCTTAACACCACCACATCTCTGACGTTCGTGGAGGTCAAAGGCTTAATTGGCGCCGGGGTCGAACCCTCCTGAGACTCCATCGGAGATCCCACAAGAAGCGGAGGCTCCGAGGACGCCCCAGGAACGGGAGAGAACCCAAGGGAGGCCCGCAGAGCCAAGACATAAGGCTCCATCTGGGCCTGAGTCGCCCCCACACCCGGAAAGGGCGGATAGAGGGGGGCGACTGTCGGGAGTGCACGTCCGAATGTTCCGGGGACCAGTGTTCCTGACAACAATGAGGAGGGGAGTTTGAAGACCTCGGAAACAAGCGCCTCTACTTACCAAGTGGCGAACGACGGCCCCGGACCCCAGAGGGCGATCGACAGCGGAACCGAACAGCAGAGGGACCTACCTGCGATGAAGAGGCAAGGGGGGCGAGACGGCTCCGACTGGGACAACCGTGCCAAGAGAAGCTTCATACGGCGCTCCCGCGGAGACTTCGGCTTCAGGTGTTGGCAGGCTTCGCAGTCCGTGGAGTCATGGTGTTCGCCCAGACACCACATACAAATAAGATGCAGGTCCGTCACATACATCTACCGCGAACAGGAATTACAAGTTTTAAAGCCCAAAGGCATCGCACACTGTTCATGACGCAAAGCGTCAAAAAGGAGGCCTGAAAACAGGCTAAGGTACCGCTCACTGCGGATCCGCGCTGCACGCGGAATAGAAGGAAACTAAACTCAGCACCCCGGGAGGGACTTATATGACCTCGCTGACGTCACATATGTGGACGACGTCAGGGCGTGGTCGAGTGGCACTGTCCCCGCAGCGCAGAGGGGCTGCTGCAAAATCAATTCCGGATTCAGTCTGACGCTTGGGGATATTCTAAGTTAAGGAATCGGCGGCTAGATGTCTCTATCAGATATGCATAGAAAAAACATCGACATTCCCGTAGAGACACGTCATACATGCTAAGAAAAAGTATATCCACTCCATCGCAGGTAACCCACGTTATCCGCCAGTGAGCAGTAGGACGAGAAGAACAAGTTACTTACCTTCGGTAACGATATATCTGTAAGAAACATTAGTTAGTGTTAGATTCCTTACCTTAGAATATCCCCAGGCGTCAGTCTGGATCCGGAAACTTTTGCGTAGCAGTACCCCTGCGCGTCGGTAGGCGTCGTCTGCAGGCGTCCCCTGCGGCTCCGCGTCCGTCGTCGGCGTCGTGCGCCGTGATGACGTCGCTGGAGTATATAGACGCCGCCTCCGCGCGCTGACGTCAGTTCTTTGTACACAGCTTTTCCGCGCCAGGAGACGCAGAGCCATGAGAGAACCAACACTGGTGCCATGTAAAAACTAGGGCCCTGAAAGGGATGTCCTTAACCCTAGGTATCAGTTCGCAGAACGGGGAGGATGGGTGGGTTCGGTAAGGAATCTAACACTAACTAATGTTTCTTACAGATATATCGTTACCGAAGGTAAGTAACTTGTTCATCTGAAAGAAACACGTTAGTGTTAGATTCCTTACCTTAGAATAGATACCCCAGCAATACCAACCCCGGTGGTGGGTCTGCGAACCAATACATTCCTACACCAGAAAGTCCTGGAGGACCGAACGGCCAAAGAAGCCATCCCTCCGGACTTGACTGTCCAGGCAGTAGTGCCTCGCGAAAGTGTGCAGCGAGGCCCACGTAGCCGCCTGGCAAATGTCCTGCAAAGGGACTCCCCGGCCCAAGGCAGTAGTAGCCGCCGTGGCCCGAGTGGAATGGGCCCTCAGCCCAACAGGAGGCTCCTTCCGAGCCAAAGAGTAGCACGCTTTGATGCAGAGAACGACCCATCGAGAGATGGTCCGTTTATGGACCGCCCGTCCCTTCTTCGCACCCACGTAGCCAACAAACAGTTGGTCATCCACCCGGAACTGGCGTGTGCGATCCATATAAAATGAAAGCGCACGTTTTGGGTCCAGACGATGGAGCCGCTCTTCATCCTTTGAAGGATGCGGAGGCGGGAAGAAGGAAGGGAGGGTGATGGACTGCCCGATGTGAAAGGCCGAAACAACCTTGGGCAGGAAAGAGGGTCTAGTCCTCAGAACCACCTTGTCAGGATGAATGGACAAGAAAGGAGGTTTCACAGAAAGAGCCTGGAGCTCACTCACCCTCCTGGCAGAGGTGATGGCAACCAGGAAAGCCGTCTTTAAAGTCAGGAGACGGAGAGGGCAAGAATGAAGGGGCTCAAAGGGAGCACACATCAGAAAGGTCAGAACCAGGTTCAAATCCCACTGAGGCATCACAAACGGAACAGGTGGAAACATGTGAGTGATGCCCTTCAAGAATCGAGTCACAATCGGGGATTTGAACAAAGAAGGCTGATCAGGAAGCCTTAAAAAGGCTGAAAGGGCAGAAAGGTAGCCCTTGATAGTGCCCAGAGCAGAGCCCTGCTGGGCAAGAGAGAGAAGAAACAGAAGAACCTCGGAAAGAGGGGCAGAGAGTGGATCCACAGCCTTTGCTGTGCACCATGCCACAAATCTGTTCCACCGACAGGCGTATACCGACTTAGTGGAGGGACGCCTGGCTGCCAGAATTACATCACAGACTTCAGGAGGCAAGTCAAATGGCCTCAACTGCCGCCGCTCAATCTCCAAGCATGGCGGTGGAGACTGGACAGGTTCGGGTGGAGGACCGTCCCCTGCTGCTGCGACAGAAGGTCCTCCTGAAGAGGCAGGCGGATCGGGGGACCGACTGACATGCTGAGTAGCTCGGGATACCAGTACCTTCGAGCCCAGTCCGGAGCCACAAGGATAACTTGGGCCCGGTCGCGCCTGATCTTCTTCAGCACTCTGGGCAGAAGTGGTATAGGCGGAAAGGCGTATAACAGACCGCAACTCCACTCGCGCCGAAAGGCGTCGCCGTGCGAGTGCCGTCTTGGAAACTCCAACGCGCAGAACTGATGACATTGCGCGTTCTCTTCTGTGGCGAATAGATCTAACCAAGGCTCTCCCCATCGCAGAAAGATGCCTTGCGCCACGTCCGAGTTCAGACGCCATTCGTGATCCATCGAGCACCGACGGCTGAGTTCGTCCGCCCTGGCGTTCAGGGAACCTGCCAGGTGTCGAACCGTCAGAGTCACACCCTGACGTTCCAGCCATTGCCAGAGGCGCAGAGCCTCCTGGCAAAGGGTCCACGACCCCACTCCGCCCTGTTTGTTGCAGTACCACATGGCGGTGGTGTTGTCGGTGAACACCTGCACCACACTCCCGTTGACAAAGGGGAGGAATGCCTTCAGTGCCAGACGAATCGCCCGCAGCTCCAACAGGTTGATATGGAGCCGGGACTCCGCCGGAGACCAGATGCCTCTGATCTCTGCCTCTCCCAAGTGGCCACCCCAGCCCTGGAGGGACGCGTCCGTCACGACAACGTGCTCCGGTTGGGGAAGGGAGAGGGATCTGCCTCTGACCCAATCGCGGTCCGTAAGCCACCACTGCAGTTGTCTCGCAGCGCCCTCCGAGATCAAGACGTGGTCGGACAAGTTGCCCTGATGCTGGGCCCACTGAAACTTCAGGTCCCACTGCAGAGCCCGCATCCGCCACCGGGCGTGATGCACCAGAAGGATGCAGGAAGCCATCAGTCCCAGCAGCCGCAGCGTCAACCTGACCGAAACCCGGGATAGCGGCTGAAAGATGGGAATCAAAGCCTGAATATCCCGGACCCGCCGTTCCGGAGGATAAACCCGAAACTGCGCCGAGTCCAGAACCGCTCCGATGAAAAGGAGCTTTTGAGAGGGACACAGGTGTGATTTCGGCACATTGATGGAGAACCCCAGGTCGTGCAAGAGGTCTGCCGTCATCTGAAGGTGGTGGACGACTGTCTGGGGCGAGCCCGCCTTCAACAACCAGTCGTCTAGGTAGGGGAAGACTGAAACCCCCAACCTGCGCAGATGGGCTGCGACCACCGCCATCACCTTTGTGAACACCCGTGGGGCGCTGGTAAGGCCGAAGGGAAGCACGATAAACTGAAAGTGCTCCTGGCCTACCGTGAACCGCAGGTAACGCCGGTGGGCCGGCAGGACGGGGATGTGAAAATAGGCATCCTGCAAGTCCAACGCTACCATCCAGTCTTGTGGGTCTAGAGCAGCCAAGACCTGAGCTAACGTCAACATCTTGAACTTCTCCTTCCGGAGGAAGCCGTTGACGTTCCTTAGATCCAAGATAGGACGTAGGCCCCCCTTGTCCTTCTTGGGTACCAGAAAGTAGTGGGAATAGCAACCACGCCCTACTTCTGGCCCAGGAACGCGCTCGATGGCCCCCTTGGCCAAGAGGGCCGTAACTTCCTCCTGCAGAAGTGTCAAGTGGTCCCCCGACACACGGTGGTTCTGCGGTGGCATGGCTGGAGGAGTGGTCTCGAAGGGGAGGGAGTAGCCCCTTCGGACGATTTGCAGCACCCACCTGTCCGAAGTGATCGTGCGCCAGTGAGCGTGGTGATGGCGAACCCTGCCACCCACTGGCGTCACATGGGGCCGGAAGCACGGACTAGGAGGATTTTGAGGCAGATGCTGCGGGGGGAGGTGTGGTCTGACCCCGCCGTTGTCCCCGACCGCCACCACGGCGGTTTCCACGGCCGCCACCGCGTTGAAAGGATTGTTGCGGCGCGTGGCTGGCAGCACGTGTGGGGGCGCCCCTTCCTTGGCCACGAAAGGGACGAAACGAACCCGGTTGCTGACGCTGGGTCGAGAGACCCAAGGACTTGGCCGTGACCCTGGAGTCCTTGAAGCGTTCCAGCGCGTGGTCCGCCTTGTCACCGAACAGGTGACAGCCATCGAACGGTATGTCCATCAATGTATTCTGGACATCTGCCGAAAAGTTGGCGGATCTCAGCCAGGCGTGGCGACGAATCGCCACCGTCGTTGACATAGCTCTGCCCAGCGAGTCGGTCGTATCAAGACCACACCGTATCGAATATTTAGCTGCATCTCGGCCCTCAGCCACAGCCTGACCGAGTTTTGCCCGCACCTCCATGGGGCATTCTGGCAGCAGTTCCGCGACCGTATCCCACACAGAGTGGGTGTAGCGGCCCAAGAGGCAAGCGGTGTTGCAAGACCGCAGGCCCAAACTAATGGACGAGAAGACCTTCTTGCCAAACTGGTCATACCTCTTGGATTCCCGGTCGGGCGGGGCCGACGGGAATGCGGACTGGGAGGTCGAGGCCTGGATCACCAGACTCTCAGGAGTGGGGTGGGTAGACAGGAACTTGGGGTCGTCCGGACAAGGACGGTGGCGCCTGGCCACGTTCCGATCAACAGGCGCACCTGAAGCGGGCCTGGACCACGTGCCCAACAGAACGTCTGACAAGGCTTCATTAAACGGCAGCAGTGGCTCCTGTGGGCATGACTGCGGTTTGAAGACCTCAGTGAGGATGTTAGGCCTCACGGCCGCGACGGGGACCTCAAGGTGTAAGGCCTTGGCAGCCCTCAGCAGCACCACTGAATATGCAGCTCCCTCCACCGATGCCACGGTTGGAGGAGAGATCAAACCAGGGTTAGGAGAGTCGTCCAGACCACTGGCATCCCCCAAGTCACCTGTCCAGTCCGGGTCATACTGGCACTCGCGTGACAGAGGGTCCTCGGACCCCTCCCAACCTTCACCGAACTCTTCATCCTCTCCGTATTCGGAGTCAACGATGTAGACCGGCTCCTCGGGGTTCATGGGCCCCATCGGCGCCGGGACCGGCGTCGAGCGACGCCGGTCCGGCTCCGCGTCCGGCGTCGGGGAAGGTAGGGGAACGGCGCCGCCCGGAGCCGGCATCGGAGCCCCGCTGCCGGCCGGAGCCGGCACCGGAGAACCGGCGCCGCGCGGGGGCGGCGTCGGGGGTAACCCCGATGGTAACGGCGCCGGAGAGGCCGGAAGACCAGCCGGCGCCGATCCCGAAGGCCCTTGCGGCGCCGGGGTCGGAGCCGTCGGCGGCGCCGGGGTCGGAGCCGTCGGCGGCGCCGGGGCCGGAGCACCCGACGGCGCCGAGGCAGGGACACCCAAACCGCCAGGGCCCCCAGACGGTAGCACTGGGCCCGAAGGCGCCGTAGGCCCCGTCGGAGAAGCGAGCGCCCTCATGGCCATGAGGAACGCCTCGATCTCCTCAGGCGTCGCGCCGTGCCCAGGGACCGGAGGGTATGAGGCAGGCCGCGCCGGCGACTCTCGCGCAGCCGCGGGGTTGGGGTCACCCGAGCCCCCGGCCGCATCGCGCGAGCGTCGGGGGGAGTCGGGGGTACGATGACGACGCCCCGACTTCTTGTGCTTCTTACCTGATGAGCCTGACGAGTGGTGTCGACTTCCGGAACGCTCGGCGCGGCTCCGCGACCGCTCCCTCGAACGCTCTCTCGACCTCCGGCCGGACCGGGACCGCTCCCGGTCCCGACGTGGGGCCGGCACCCGGAGCTCCAGTAGCTTGCGGGACCGCTCCCGCCTAGCCTTGTTGGTGAGGGCCCGGCAGTCGACGCAGGAGTCCACGTCGTGGTCGGGGCCCAGACACCGGAGACAGAGGCGGTGATGGTCTGTGACCGACATTGTGCGCTCAGTCATCACAGTGCTTGAACCCAGGCATCCTAACAGGCACAAAGAGAGAAATAACTATCGAAAAACTTGGTCAAAAGACCGGCGTACTGCTCTTCAGATCTGCGTCCACTGGCGCGGAAAAAAGAAGAACTGACGTCAGCGCGCGGAGGCGGCGTCTATATACTCCAGCGACGTCATCACGGCGCACGACGCCGACGACGGACGCGGAGCCGCAGGGGACGCCTGCAGACGACGCCTACCGACGCGCAGGGGTACTGCTACGCAAAAGTTTCCGGATCCAGACTGACGCCTGGGGATATTCTAAGGTAAGGAATCTAACACTAACGTGTTTCTTTCAGATGTAGCGGAACAAAGGATAATCCAAGAACAGAGGTAACCAAGGAAGGACAGAGATAATAAATCCTACCATTGTAAAAGAAGACGTTACAACAGTAAATGTGGAGGTGACAGAAAGGCTGGGAAACAGCAACACAATGCCACAGAAGAGTAGGAAGTAGAAGGCATTACCCACTAAAGGAAAACAAGGGCAGCAGTCCAAGAACCAACGCCACTGACTGAGGAAGAGTGCCAGCAGGCATAAACAGGTGAAACAAAGAATAAACAGCATGGGTAAGTCCACCATGAAGATGAAGAAGACCGCCAGGGTGAAACAAAAGGGCTGCAGAAACTAATGGCAACACATAGTCAATTTTGACAATCACACATTGTCCAACCCATGGAGGCTTGAGAGACAAGTAAGAAAGCTGACCAAAGCTCCATGGAAACTTGAGAAACAAATAGTAAACATAACCATAGCTTTAGATGAAAACTGGGAGTACAGATTATGAGGGGAACAAACCCCAGGAAGGGGGGAAAAGCACCCAACATTGGATGACAGTGCAGAAGCAGCAGAAATACGCAGTTGGTCAGAAGATAGGATATGCCCAAAGAAAAAGTAATGAAATCCCTCCCACCAAAAAAGGGGGTAAACGGAACCTCTCAAGGGAGGAGGAAAAAAGAGGAAGTAGTCTGCCACATAGAAAAACGACACCACGAAAGGCAGGAGTGGCATACAGAGCTGTGAGGGAGAGAACAGTATCTCAACCTACGAGGAGGAAGGAAGATATAGGAAAAATGTGAAACATAGCCTCTTGTTAAAAAAGGATACCAAGACATTGAT
The DNA here is from genome assembly GCF_964263255.1 of Lissotriton vulgaris. Classification (NCBI taxonomy): domain Eukaryota; kingdom Metazoa; phylum Chordata; class Amphibia; order Caudata; family Salamandridae; genus Lissotriton; species Lissotriton vulgaris. The sequence continues at coordinate 284,662,306 of NC_141699.1, forward strand.
CCAAACAAACAAAGGGACTGGTATCCCTGGGGAACAGAACTGGAAAGAACACCAGACACAACAGCTACCCCACGGTGCGATGGCAGATATGTATAAACCCCCCTTTCAGGAAACAGCAGTGGCTGTAACCCAATTAGGTAGGGAACTACACCTAAAGGGAAAAAACAGATTCAAATAACACTAAAACTGCTGAAGATTAACAGCATCAAGAGCACGAGCACGTTAAAGTAGAAAAAGAGCTTACATAAGAAAACGATACCCAGGCCAAAGTATCTGCCTGCCTGTGGTACCATATGGACATAAGGAGAAGAGAACAGATGAAGTTGAAGTCTCTATAAGGGATACTAAGTGTATAGGTAGCACACAAAATGCCCCTAAGGCATACAAAATAAGGTCCTCGAAAAACAGGGAACAAGACTATAGTGCATCCACACAACATAACAGAATACCTGACACAGAGTAAGTACTCTAGTAGAAACAATCATGCTGCAAAAAGAATCTGTGGGAACAGGCTCCCATAAGACTGCAAAGTAAGATATGTTTCAGATGGCTGGAAACTAAATCTGTCACTGACCACACAAATTAGAAGAAAACACCTGCAGCAAGCAGGAACACAGAGGGAGAAGTACTCTACCCTATGAAGGCTGATAAGAGCCTTAACAAGGGGAAACAAATTGTCCCAACAAACCTAGTACAACGACAGATTTAAGACTCAGCACCACCATGATTATCTCTGAAGTAGCGTAAAGCAGAGTCAGCATGCTAGCTAAATAAGGAGTAGCCATCAAAAGGCATGTCAAACAATGTAGTTTGCACAGCCTCCGATAACCTGGAAGTACGCAACCATGCACACCAATGTAGAGCTATGGAAGAGGCCATAGCCCGGCCAACTGAATCAGTGCTATCCATACCACAGCGGGTACTAAGTTTGGCAGTCTGTTGCCCATCTCATACTAATGTAACAAGAGCACTCTGGGCTTCCTCTGGAAGGGAGGGCAAGAGGTGCTCCACTGAGTCTAACAAGGGGTGGGAGAGGCGGGCAAGGACACATGAAGTGTTGAGAGAGCGCAGGGCAGAACTAGAACAAAAGAAAATATGGCTACCACAACCATCAAGTTTCCTAGCTTCTCTTTTCAGGGGGACAGGAGGGATGAAATCAATATTTTGGGTGGCTAAAGCAGCCTGTACCACAAAGCTCTGATTAGATGGATGTCTAAGGAGACAGGACGGATACTCCAGGGCCGGGGGATGCCTGTGAGAAATGGAGTGTTCCACACGGAGCCCTGTTTCTGGTTTAGCCCAAGCACCCAACAGGATATCAAAAAGACATTCACTATAAGGAAGGACAGGCTCTAATTTAGACTGGTCAGGATGTAGAATGCCAAGTAAAGGGTTAGTTGACAAATCCACAGAAGGAAGTTGTGAATCCAATACAATCGAAACTCGATTGAGCATACCACCAGAGAGGAACTCTCTTCCGTAGACACACCAAGAGGGGAGAGGAGGCTGCAGAAGATTCTAAGCCACTGGAGTCACCAAAATCAAGTAACCAGCTAGACTGCATAGGGGGGTGGAACTGTGTCCGAAACGGGATGATGACACACCACACCTTCCTCTGTACCTTCACAGTCATGGTCCTCGGAAGGATAAACGGAAGGAAGGGCTCAAGAGAGCAGAGGAAAAGAGCCTGAGACGGTCGACTCCTTCAGCATATCACCCGATGCTGCAACCGAAGCCGGTCGGCTCAGAGAATGCGATACCTCAACATCAGGAGGAGCGTCAAGTGGCGTTGATGGCACCACCATCAGAACCGGCAGACAAGAGTCCGACGCAGACATCGTAGTCGACAGAGCAGAAGCCGAAGATGGTAGCCACGACAGGCTGTACAATGGCATCGCTATGGTGTCAGAAACCAGAAGCTAACCTGAAGCTGAGGGAGAACCCACCGGCAGGGACACAGGCATGACCTCATGCACCTCCGTGGGGCCCAAGGGAGCTCCTGAGAAAGGTGAAGTACCAAAAATAGAATGTAGAGATTGATTATATTTTCTCATCTGGGTCAAAGTCACCTCGGCCCCAGGATAGGTGGGGAGGCACAGGGCAGACTCATGTCCGACATTTCAACAGAAGAGCGGTGACCATTGGTAGGTGACAAAGAAGGGAGGCACTGCGACTTGGACTGCCTACTCCGAAACTTACCTCCGGATATTGAAGGAGAATGACGCCTGTGGGAGAGGTTCATAGAGCGGAAGCGCGGTCAGTCTGTAGAGTGCACCGGAGAGCGAGGACGACGAGAAAACTTTGATGACAGTGACATCCGTGCCAAAAGGAGCTTCATGTGACGTTCTCTTCGCACCTTCGGTCACAGCTGACGACAAGAGTCGCACTCGTCGGAGTCCTGGTGCTCACCCAGACACAACATGCAAACCGAGTGAGGGTCCATGGCGGACATTTGGCATCCACATGACTCACAAGGCTTGAATCCAGATGATATTGAAAACGGGTAGAAAAAGGCACACTGCCCCATCGTTGAAAAACGTCAAGTGGACCAAAAAAAACAGCTGGAGGAACTGTAGTGCATCTACGTTGCTAAGCGCGGAGAAGAAGTCACTGGCGGGAGAGCGTTTGGGGAGGACTTATTTGGACTCCGTTGACATCACATTCGGGAGACCACGTCACTACAGAGTCGCTCGATATTCAGAGGTACTGCTGAAAAGATTTCCGGATCCACTCTAGCACCTGGGGAGGATTCTAAGATAAGGAATCTGTGGATAGATATCTCTTTCAGATTGCAGACCCAAAAATCTTCATTCTTCAAAATTCTTCAAGGAAGGATGTGTTATGGTTGAAACAGTCAGTGCTTGAAATGGAAATATAGAAGTGCATGAACTCTTTGTCCCAGAATACCCATTTGATGCTGAAGAGTGCAAGTACTATCCCCTTCAAATTAGAGAAGTGAAGGTACCTAATAACATTTGCCCATTGAATGTACTGGATATAGTTTAAAGTGCAGCATTCAGATTAATACTGTCAATCATACTTCGTGATCTCTGCACAAAACACACTCTGCCAGACCTGTCGTATGCCTTTAATGTAAACACAGAAGGATTATTTTACCACAGATACCATGGACATGTCCAGACAGTTAATGGTTCGGGCAGGGAGGGGCACAGAGAAACGCCAGGGCTATAGTACAACAGATTGTGAATACTCCAACCACATGTCACCTGGGCATATCTACATTTACAACTAAATTCAAAAATGTGAAAACAAGCTGCGCAGCTTACAATATGATGGGCTATGCGGACAACAGCTATACATTGGATGTGTGCAGAAGCACCAAGCTATAGAGATCGAAAATTGGGTTGTAGCAGATTCAACATGTATTAAAATTGTCTGTAGAGTTAAGGTTGAGGCGGAGTAGGTAACAAACATGAAGAATCTAATATATTCCCATGAAAGGGTTCATTTGGATATTTGAGAGAGAGATGGTGCCATGCATCTAATCCTGAATGGGAGTCCCGCCCTTCAGAACCAGCCATACACTCGTGAGAATGGCAGTGATCATAGCAGAAAGATGGGATGATGTTACCTACGCAGACATGGAGAGAGAAAAGACAGACAAACCTAGTCTATAAGCTGTTATTTCTGAACAGAGATGCATATAATTTAATGTGAAATACTGTTTCCCTGTGTACACGACTGATGATCTTGTACAGATTGTTTAAAAAATGGTGCAATTACTTTCATTTCCTCTGTGATGGTGTTATGGATACTAGAAAAGAGAGAGACTAAAAACCAATAAAGATAGGATTTTTAAAAATTGTCACAAGTCTTCAACTCAGTCTCAAACAAAAAGGCCACTTGATGAACAATTGCAAGAATCTTTCTACAACAATCTGCTAGGCTCAATTAAAACCCTCAGTTCCGCAGGAATGGGGCCTGAGAGGGAAACGCGGGACTCAGCAGTCACTGCACTCCAAAACCGTGTCATCTTCTTCTTTGCAGTAGGTACCTTTAACAGGGCACAGATCCAGGAGGCTTGGAGACATGTCCATTGGTCCATTGAATTCCACGCCCCATGGAGACTGATTTTCGAAAGGCTCTCTCTATGCTGCTTTGAAGATCAGTCTACTGGTAGCCTGACAGAACTGCTCATCCTATGAGATTATGTTACGTGTATGGGGGTTTCATTTCTGGGTTCTCAGATACAGGAACGAAACCTGCCTGAGGCAGGTGAAGAGAGTAGGCTGTCCTAATTCTGAGCTTAAGATTATCTTTAAGGGACCCTAACAGTGATTTGGGGTAGCGCAGAGGAGACAACCCAGCATGAAGGAGGAGATCCTTAGTCAGATAATGTGAAGGACGAGCCGGGAGGCCACACTTCAAAGAGGTAGGAATTGGCTTGTTCAAGAGAAATATATGGCTCAAGCCTGCTTTTATAAGAGGCCTTGGGTCATAGACAGGTGAGCAGCTTCAGGTATGTTTCCCTGTACAGAAAGCTAACAGCATTTTCGGGTTGTCCATTCTGCAGTGATATAGTGAGCGGAGAGTTAAGACTTTCTGATAAGCTTATGGTTGTCCACTTACTTTGAAGGGTTTTCAAAGTAAGTGAAATTGTGGTAAACCTGGGAGTGGTCAGAAGAGGAGATTAGTGTAGGGATATTCACCTAAAGGTGCCCGACACTACATTCAAAGCAGATTGTTAAGTGTAAACACTATGTGAAGACTGCCATCCCACAAGTAGACGTGTCAGAACTTCGACAAACCAGCAAGAAGGAAACAGCTGTAATTTATGGAAGAGAGGGTAGATGCGGACAATGAATGAACATGTTACAAGGGGTGGGGATGCTAATCTCCTGTTACCTTAGTGATAAAAAAGGCCAAAGGTAAAACTCTTCAGAGGAAAGACAAGTGGGCTAGTGTGAAGAGGACTGCATTTGAAGTGAGTGGTGAAACCGATTCCCATTTACTGTGTGCTGATGTCCAAAAGGGAACCTCAATGTGGAATTCTTAGAGCTCCTTGTGTCATCAGAAATGTCTGAGCTTACATCTGGAAAAGTGGAGACCCATCTACTGGCTTTATCATAGACACAGAGGGACCAATGGCTCTGTGCCGCTCTTGGATCCCAAGCCAGGGACTCCCTGAATAAACATTGCGAACTTTGGAAGTTGTGGACTGTGCAGGATTTTACGAAGTTTACTAAACTTGCCCTGCTATTCAGTGAATGACAGTCCGGTGCTCCTTAAAAGATAAGAGGCATCCGCGGGCACTTGTGGGTAATGCACAGAGAATTCCCTTTACTTTCCACACTGATCTCGAGTTGGAGTTGAGGTGCGCTGTAGAACAATTACTCAAAAATCAATATCTTCAGAGTGACTGATCTAATTGTTGCCGTTTAGTTCTTACTTTAATTAAACAAAAATGTGAGCTTTAATTGGTGGTTTCCTAATGTAAGTGGTCTTCTGGTAAGGCCTCTACCTTCCCTCACATTCTCTGGCAAAAAGCCTGGTATCCGTTGCTACTTGGGGCAAACCAAAGTCTTGTTTGAGAAACAGTAATTGCCCATCAAGGTCTATCATAACTGTGTGAGAGGCTTTTTTGCCCCCGTAGAAACCTGGCTTTCGTCCAGCAGTTACGCTTGTTTACTTTTGTCAATCTTGGGCTGGAAAAACATTGGTAATTCTAATATCTTTCATAACTCATAATGAGACAGTTATCAAAATCCAGACACAAATTTGAACTCCTTGTGCAGAAATATGTTTTTGAATGAGTTGAACTGCAAAAGAGACCACAAACATTTAATATTTTTGAATATATATAACTATAAATTTAGAGAGAGTACCACAGATGGTACTAGAGCCGCGACACAGAAGCCTGATCAAAAGGCATTTTCTGAGACAACTTGTCTTACTTCTCCACGCCATATCCAATAGAATGGTAACTAGGCAACTTGACTATGTATAACCATTCAGTTATGTGTATCTGTAACCAATACATGCAAGCCACTGCAACAAGCAAAAATCTATTGCAATACTGGTTTAGATAATTATAACTTGAGTCACATTAACTAGCACGAATGATCACATGAACAAGTTAACATTGTCTTTTAGAGCGTAGCAGCAAACCCTTGCAGTAACCTTGGTACTCCAAAATGAAAGAATAATTCTGTATCCCAGTGAAACCGTTTTTTTCTTCAGGACAAGCTGATGTTTTGGTAAATTAGTTGTTGAGGAGCTTCTCATGCAGGTTCAGATATTGACAAGAAGGATGGAAGAACTTTCCCGATTACATGACAGTAGGTCAGGCCACTTTGGAAGATCTTAGTTTCAGAAGGAGATTCCTCAGGAAATTCAACTGACACTCTATCCAAATTTGCATGGCAAACAGAGGAGTAGCGTTTGGGGGTAAGCAGTTCATCTTGGTGAAGATCTGAAGTAATGACTAGTGGCATGGGCACTGTATTGTCCAGCTTCGAATTATGCGGCTGTGATGGGAGTAGCTAATTTGGTGTTCCATTATGCTTCTTAATCCAATAAAATGGCGAATGGTCGAGAACAACTTTCAGACCTCATTCACTAGAATTAAGAAAAGAAGGGATTTAGTGGAACTAGCATATTCAAGTAGGGCAAAGCTCAGATTTTATCATTTTACAACAGGACCATCTGTTATTTCCTTTAAGAATAGGGTGGAAGGTCCTCACAGCCAATAAGATTGCATTTATTTTTAAGCATGCTAATAGGTTGTCTGCCATTCTTTAAAATCAAGCAATGTAGGAAGTACACTGTGACGCCCACTTTGAGTCTGTTGTTATGAATATATCCTGAGCAGAGAAGCAAAGCCCTGTGAAGAAGTTCTTCTTCTAATCCTATGAAGACATAGCTTGGAATAAACATACGTTCCATAAATGAGGCCTTTACCCAACACTCACAAACAGTTGGAGAGGTCAAGTCAAGTCAAGTCAAAAGATTTGTATAGCGCGCTACATACCCAGAGGGTCTCAAGGCGCTTGAAGAAGGGTGGGGAGTTACTTGTCGAATATCCACGTTTTGAGTTGCTTTCTGAATGCTAGGTGGTTCTGAGTAAGGCGAAGGTGAGTGGGAAGTGAGTTCCAAGTTTTAGCTGCTAGGTAGGAGAAGGATCTACCTCCCATGGTGGTTTTGTTGATGCGAGGTACAGTGGCAAGGGCTTGGTTGGAGGATCGTAGCTGGCGGGAGGGGTGTAGAAGGATAGTCGTGTGTTGAGGCATTCGGGTCCGATTTCGTAGAGTGCTTTGTGTGCGTGGGTTAGGAGCCGGAAAGTGATCCTCTTATTGACGGGGAGCCAGTGGAGGTTTTTCAGGTGATCAGAGATGTGTTCTTTACGCGGGATGTCTAATATGAGCCTGGCTGAGGCGTTCTGGATGCGTTGTAGTTTTTTCTGGAGTTTTGCGGTGGTGCCGGCGTAGATGGTGTTTCCGTAGTCCAGTCGGCTCGTGACCAGAGCGTGGGTGACTGTTTTTCTAGTTTCGGTAGGGATTCAGCGAAATGTTTTTTTGAGCATGCGAAGAATGTTGAAGCAAGATGAAGAAACGGCGTTGACTTGTCTGTTCATCGAGAGTGAGGAATCCAGGATGACGCCCAGGTTCCGTGCGTGGTCCGTCGGGATGGGTGCTTTTCCAAGGGCCTCTGGCCACCAAGAGTCGTCCCAGGCGGAGGGGGAGGTACCTAAGATGAGGACTTCTGTTTTGTCTGAGTTCAGTTTCAGACGGCTGTGCTTCATCCATTCGGCTACTTCTTTCATTCCTTCGTGTAGGTTGGTTTTGGCCGTGTTAGGGTCTCTGGTGAGTGATAGGATCAGTTGAGTGTCGTCGGCGTAGGAGATGATGTTGAGGTTATGTTGGTGTGCGATGGCCGCGAGGGGGCTCATGTAAACGTTGAAGAGGGTGGGACTGAGTGAGGACCCTTGAGGTACGCCGCAGATGACTTCAGTAGCCTCTGACTTGAATGGTGGAAGGCGGACTCTCTGGGTTCTTCCGGAGAGGAACGAGGTGATCCATTCCAGTGCTTTTCCTTGGATTTAGATGTTTTTGAGGCGCTGTAGAAGGGTGCTATGGCAGACTGGGTCGAAGGCTGCGGAGAGGTCGAGGAGGATGAGGGCGACTGTGTCTCCATTGTCCAGTAGAGTTCGAATGTCGTCTGTTGCTGCGATGAGGGCGGTTTCGGTGCTGTGCTTGGCTCGGAAGCCGGACTGTGAGGAGTCGAGGGATTTGTTGGTTTCGAGGAATGCGGCGAGCTGGTTGTTGACAGCTTTCTCGATGACTTTGGCCGGGAATGGAAGGAGTGAGATAGGGCGATAGTTTTTGAGTTCGGTGGGGTCAGCTGTGGGTTTCTTCAGGAGGGCGCTGAGTTCGGCATGTTTCCAGCTTTCCGGGAAGGTTGCGGAGTTGAGGGAGCAGTTGATGACGTCACGGAGGTGCGGTGCAATAATGGAGTCTGCTTTGTTAAAGATGTGGTGAGGGCAAGGGTCTGTGGGGGATCCTGAGTGGATAGAGTTCATCAGACGGATGGTGTCCTCAGTGGAGATTGGCTTCCAGTCATTGAGGATGTTCAGGGGGGGTGGGGGTTCTGCAGGGGATTGGGTGGGTTGGTCTCCGGGTTGGTTGTCGAAGCTGTTGTGGATGTCTGCAATTTTGTTGTGGAAGAATGAGGCTAGGGAGTCGCAGAGGGCTTGAGAGGGGGTGATGTCGTTGGAGTTGGCTGAGGGGTTGGTAAATTCCTTGACGATGTTGAATAATTCCTTGCTGTTGAGGGCGTTGTTATCTAGACGGTCCTTGAAGGCTGCTTTCTTGGCATTTCGGATTAGTTGGTGGTGTATGCGGGTGGCGTTTTTGAAGGCGTCCTTGGTGCTGGTGGTTGGGTCTTTTTTCCAGGCCTTCTCGAGGGAGCGACAGAGTTTCTTGGATTTCTTAAGGTCATCGTTGAACCAGGAGGCCTTCTTGCTGCCTAGTTTGATTTGTCGTTTTTTCAGTGGTGCTAGGATGTCGGCGCTGTTGGATAACCATTGGGTGAGGTTGGTGGCTGCTTGGTCTGGGTTTGAGGAGTGGGCGGGGGGCTTTTGAAGAAGCGATGAGGAGATCTGGTCGATGGTGATTTTGTTCCAGTTTCTTTGCAGAGTGGGTTGGGGGTGGTTGTTGGATGTGGGCTTGTTGTAGGTGAAGTGAACGCAGCTGTGGTCAGTCCAAAGGAGAGCTGTGGTGTGGCTGAAGGAAACATGCTTGCTGGAGGTGAAGATAGGGTCGAGTGTGTGACCTGCGATGTGGGTGGGGGTAGTGACAAGTTGTTTAAGTCCGAGGTTTGCGAGGTTGTCCAAAAGGGTGGTGGTGTTGCGGTCGTTGTTCTTTTCAAGGTGAAAGTTGAGGTCTCCCAAAAGGATGTAGTCCTCGGAGGGGAGCGCGTGTGGAGTGATGAAGTCCGTGATGTCTTCACTAAATTGTGCGCGGGGTCCTGGTGGCCTGTAAAGGAGGGTGCCTCTGAGTGTGGTCTTGGGGTCGATGTGGATCTGGAAGTGAAGGTGTTCAGAGTTGGCGAGATTGACGTCTGAGCTGGTTGAGATGCGGATGGATTTCTTATGGACGATAGCGATGCCTCCTCCTGTGTGGCCGGTACGGTCCTTGCGAATGATCTTATAGCCTTCCGGGATGGCAATGGTGATGTCTGGGGCTGAAGAGGCATTCATCCATGTTTCTGTTAGGAAGGCGACGTCCGGAGAGATGGTGTCGAGTAGATTCCAGAGGTCAATGGCGTGTCTGTGGACCGAGCGGGTGTTGAGCAGGATGCATTGTAGGTGGTTGGGATCGGATATCTGTTGTGTGTTCGTAGATGAGGAGTTGTTCTTGGTGCCGTCGAACTTGCAGGAGTAGCAGGAAAAGGGTCCATGGGTGTGTCCAGGAGCAGCTTGGACGCAGTTGAGGGAGCGGCCGGGGTTGAGGGCTAGGAGGGTGGTGGCATCGTAAGTAATGCTGGAGGGGTGGACTTTACGAGGACCAGGGGCTCTGGTGCCGGGTGCGGTCCAGGAGCGGACGGGCGTAGACGGGCTTACCTTTGGCGCACCTTCGGCGCGGCCGAAGCGCGTGGACGCTGCGCGTTGGGTCATCTGCTTCAAATGGAGAGTGGAGGGGGCGGAGCATGGGCGGGTCAGCTGGGAGGCGGGATCTATGTGCAGGGAGGGTCTGGGACGGGCCAAGGGGTCAATACAAAATGGCTGCAAGGTAAACAGATGCACGAAAGTGAAATATCCAAAGCGCTACACACCTTGAGGTGCACCACAATGAAAGCGCCAGCAGAGGTTTATGTGGGGTAAGTAGCGCTATACACAGAGCTAATTGCAATCAATGTCAGTTGTTCAATAACACGAGCGCTGCACACAGCTCATTAAAATGAAATGCAGGCAGAAGTCACGAGCGCTGCACACAGCTAATTAAAATGAAATACCAGCAGAAGTCACGAGCGCTGCACACAGCTGATCTCGTCAGTGAAAATGTGCACATTAGTATTGGTGCTTACAGCCCACTGCATACAGCACAAGGCTGTTGGAGAGCACTTTGGAAGGCTGACAAAATGTCCAGAACCACCACACTGAGAAGGCTTCGTAGAAGAGAGGAGTCATCGGGAATCCTTCAGAAGTGAGGTAATTTTCAAAGTTAGTAAGACAACTTGCTGAAAAAAGTTTTGAAACTTTCCAAACCGAACAAATACTTTTCATTTGTTAACCGTAATAGTGAAATAGGCAACAACTTCGGTCAGGCGACAATTTGACCCATACATTTAAGTGTCTTCCTTCATATTTTAAATCTTGAGCTTTGTAATGGATCATGCCATGGAGGTGACAGACCTCAAGTTCGTGTTTAGCAACTAACTGATCACGAAGTGATGAAAGTATCCATGTTCAGAACTACAGATACCCCTTTACACAATCATGTGTATATTGAACATAATTGTGGTCTTCTGATGAGCTACAATTGAGGGTTGTAGATTGGGTTGTTGGTCATTCACAGTGACCTAAATGGGAATTCATAAGAGACCAAATGTGCTGTCTATCTTCGGTGGTCAAAAAGATGGTGGGGTTTCTATATTAATTTGGAGCTTGTTTTGCTTTATTACAGAGTTAATTTGTTTGACATCAAGCAGCTGGGTGAAACCAAACATATGCAAGCCTACTGTGTGTGCATGCACACCTGAATGTCAACATGCCTGAAAATGTGTGGCTGGGTAATATGCAGATCATAGAAATACATGTTTGCTGCACATTAAAATAGGTATTTCACACATATGACAATACGAAAGTCCTATGTTCCTGTCATGGAGTACCATCTTGTAAAGTTGTGTCTTTCCTCCTTCAACGGTTTATTCCACACACATGGAGAATTACTCCCCGGCTGGCTAACTTGATTTTGAGGGGCTTGTGGCCCCTTCTAATCTGAGGGGGTTTTAACCAAAGCTGTTTGGGAAACATATATCCCTTGAGCACTATATATGCAGTATATGTTACCCGATAGAAATACAGGTTCTATAACCTTCTTCCAGCATATTTTATGCAGAACCGGCAATACAGGTGTGTATAGAGCTTTACCTGGGATTTGCACACAAAGAGATTTATCTACATCCTCAGAAAATTCATACTCCTCTACACCTAAATAGGAGTATCTGCTTGATAGGAATAAAGAAATAATTATGTTGTTGGGAGATATTGTTTTTCCTGAGGAAGGTGGTTGTGCAATCAAATAACCCACCAAAATGTGTCACTGCTATACAGTTGATACACTAAATCTTTGGAACATCTGTTGATATTAGAAAATAAAGTCAAACAGTACTTTTATGCAGAACCGGCAATACAGGTCTGTATGGAGCCCTACTAGGGATTTGCACACAGAGAGATTTATCTACATCCTCTGAAAAGCCATTCTCCTCTACACCTAAATAGGAGTATCTGCTTGATTGGAATAAAGAAATAATTATGTTGTTGGGAGATATTGTTTATCCTGAGGAAGGTGGTTGTGCAGTCAAATAAACCACCAAAACGCGTCAATGCTATACAGTTGAGACACTAAATCTTTGGAACATTTGTTGATACTAGAAAATGAAGTCAAACAGTACTTAGGTTCAGCAGATGATTTGCTAAAGATTGGTGTTCATTTAATGACACTAATAATTGTATAATTAATTACCCCGCTATGTTTTATGTGTTGATGATGTTTTATCAATAATGTTATGTTTCATTTTGTTTTTACTTGAGTATTGGTCCATGGGTGGTTTGCATGAATTTTAGCTAAGAATTTGTTTTTTAATGTTGAATATGCTTGTACAAATATGATTTCTTATGCACTGTGCTTTTATTGAAGACAAATTAAATGTTCTAGAGAAATAATTAATTGGTACGGTGCATACATATTTTTATATGATTATATTTGGGTTTTGGTGATATTGGTGGATCCTTGGTTTGAATACAGGAGAGTTGAACTACTTAGCTGCCTGAAGGGAGCATTATATTTTGACTCCTTCGACTTACTTGTATGTATCATTTTTCAGCTGTTTGTTTCTAGACCACGCATATGCAAGTTCGAAGGCTGAAAAACACTGGACATGTATCTCCTTTCAAGTTGATGGCACTACTGACTGGAAGTACATTGGTAGGCGGATGGTTTTTCTTTTGTAAATCCAAATCAACATATGAGAGAATATGACTGTGAATGTGTATTTGGGATGGGGGGGGGGGGGGGGGTGAGGTGTGTGTGTGTATATATATATATATATATATATATATATATATATATATATATATAAATATATATATCAAAACACACAAGATGATGGACGGAATGTTGCACATTGGCAAAACATTCACCCCCAGTCACAGATCTGGGTTTAATCCATCATTATTTTGCTCACCACGCCACCCTAGTTCAGACATGGCCATATACAAATCAGTCTTGACCCTGTGCCTCATGGGAACAGTCAAGCCCGAACTGCCAAGCCATGTTTTCACTAGAGCGGAATCAAGCATCTCCTATGGCTTAGTCTCGTATTTTATACGAGACTAAGCCATAGGCGAAACGCGTCTTTTTCATGTTTTGCGTCCACTGAATTTTGAAAATAAACCCATCTGTTTGCAGTAAACCCTGTGAGTGCCTTTTCCTGTACAAATGGATGGTGGGAAATTGAGCGTGATATATATATATATATATCATTGAGCATTTGCATGCTGATAATCCCTGGTTCCATGGATGTTTGCAGGGCAGTATATGGACTCCCCTCACCCCCGTCCCTCTTGTGCCCTCTATTCACACCCCACAACCTACAAGAGGTGCAGTGTAACCATTATATTCTCCATTGACAACAATACAGTACTGCTAAAACAACGACGGGAAACAGAAATTAAAGATTTAAGGACCGCATCTACGAAGATGCTTTGGGTCTTTAGTGAAGGAAAACATCTTAGATAAGTTCTATGCTGCTTTGTTTGAGTGCTACAACAATATGGGTTGATGTCTGAACACCGTCATAATAACCCCCTGATCCAGAGTCCTTTGAGAAGTAATCAAGAAACCAAACCCTTGTAATTACATAGAATGAGTGCTACCAATGCACAAGTTACTACTTGTGTAACAATATATCTGTAAGAGACATTAGTTAGTGATAGATTCCTTACCTTAAAATATCCCCAGGCGTCAGACTGGATCCGGAAATGTTTGCGTAGCAGTACCCTTGCGCGTCGGTAGGCGTCGTCTGCGGCTCCGCGTCCGTCGTCGGCGCCGTGATGACGTCGTCGGAGTACTTAGACGCCGCCTCCGCGTGCTGACGTCAATTCTTAGACACAGCTTTTCCGCGCCAAAAACGCAGAGCCATGTCAAAAACCAACACTGGTGCCATTGAAACTAGGGCCCTGAAAGGGGATGACCGTAACCCTAGATATCGGTTCGCAGAACGGGGAGGATGGGTAAGTCGGTAAGCAATCTATCACTAACAAATGTCTCTTGCAGATATATCGTTACACAAGTAGTAACTTGTGCATCTGAAAGAGACACGTTAGTGATCGATTCCTTACCTTAGAATAGATACCCCAGCAATACCAACCCCGGTGGTGGGTCTGCGAACCAATAATCACACCAGAAAGTCCTGGAGGACGGAACGGCCAAAGAAGCCATACCTCCAGACTTGGCTGTCCAGCAAGTAGTGTCTTGCGAACGTGTGCAGCGAGGCCCAAGTAGCTGCCTGACAAATGTCCTGCAAGGGAACTCCTCGGCCCAGGGCAGTAGTAGCCGCCGTGACCCGAGTGGAATGGGCCCTCAGCCCAACAGGAGGTTCCTTTTTAGCCATAGAGTAGCACGCTTGGATGCACAACAAGATCCACCGAGAGATGGTCCATTTGTGCACCGCCCGTCCTTTCTCAGCGCCCACGTAACCAACAAAGAGTTGGTCATCCACCCGGAACTGGCATGTGCGATCCAGATAGTATGAGAGTGCACGTTTTGGGTCCAGACGGTGGAGCCTCTCTTCCTCTTTCGAGGGATGCGGAGGCGGAAAGAAGGTGGGCAAGGTGATGGACTGCCCGATGTGGAAGGCTGTGACTACCTTGGGCAGGAAAGAGGGTTTTGTCCGCAACACAACCTTGTCCGGATGGACAGAAAGAAAAGGAGGTTTAGAGGATAGAGCCTGGAGCTCACTCACCCTCCTGGCAGAGGTGATGGCAACCAGGAAAGCAGTCTTCAGAGTAAGAAGGCGGATAGGACAGTTGTGAAGTGGCTCGAGAGGAGCGCACATCAGAAAAGTAAGAACCAGGTTCAAGTCCCACTGAAGCATCACGAAGGGAACAGGTGGAAACGTGTGTGTGATGCCCTTCAGAAAACGATTTACAATAGGGGACTTGAACAAAGATGGTTGATCAGGCAGCCTTAGAAAGGCTGAAAGGGCAGAAAGGTAGCCCTTGATAGTGCCCAGAGCAGAACCCTGCTGGGCAAGAGAAAGAAGGAAGAGAAGAAAGTCAGAAAGAGGGGCAGAGAGAGGATCCACAGCCTTTGCTGTGCACCATGCCACAAATCTGTTCCACCTGCAGGCGTATATCGACTTAGTGGAGGGCCGCCTGGCCGCCAGAATGATATTACAGACTTCAGGAGGCAAGTTAAATGGCCTCAACTGTCGCTGCTCAATCTCCAAGCATGGAGGTGGAGACTGGACAGGTTCGGGTGGAGGACCGTCTCCTGCGGCTGCGACAGAAGGTCCTCCTGAAGAGGCAGACAAACCGGGGGATTGACTGACATACTGAGTAGCTCGGGATACCAGTACCTTCGTGCCCAGTCCGGAGCCACAAGGATGACTTGGGCCCGGTCGCGTTTGATCTTCTTCAACACTCTGGGCAGAAGTGGTATAGGCGGAAAGGCGTACAACAGACCGCAACTCCACTCGTGACGAAAAGCGTCTCCGAGCGAGTGCCGCCTTGGAAATTCCAACGCGCAGAACTGATGACATTGCGCGTTCTCTTCTGAGGCGAATAGATCTAACCAAGGCTCTCCCCACTGCTGAAAGAGGCATTGCGCCACGTCCGAGTTCAGATGCCATTCGTGATCCATCATGCACCGATGGCTGAGTTCGTCCGCCCTGGCGTTCAGAGAACCTGCCAGGTGTTGAACCACCAGGGTCACGCCCTGATGTTCCAGCCAATGCCAGAGGCGCAGAGCCTCCTGGCATAGGGTCCACGACCCCACCCGCCCTGTTTGTTGCAGTACCACATGGCTGTGGTGTTGTCCGTGAACACCTGCACTACACTCCCTCGGACAGAGGGGAGGAATGCCTTCAGTGCAAGACGAATCGCCCGCAGCTCCAAAAGGTTGATATGGAGCCGGGACTCCGCCGGAGACCAGAGGCCTCTGATCTCCGCCTCTCCCATGTGGCCTCCCCAGCCCTGGAGGGACGCGTCCGTCACAACTACGTGCTCCGGTTGGGGAAGGAAGAGGGATCTGCCTCTGACCCAATCGCGGTCCGTGAGCCACCACTGCAGCTGTCTCGCAGCGCCCTCCGAGATCAGGACATGGTCGGACAGGTTGCCCTGATGCTGGGCCCAATGAAACTTCAGGTCCCACTGCAGAGCCTGCACCCGCCATTGGGGTGATGCACCAGAAGGATGCAGGAAGCCATCAGCCCCAGAAGCCGCAGCGTCAACCTGACCGAGACTCGGGATAAAGGCTGAAATATCGGAATCAGAGCCTGAATATCACGAACCCGCTGCTCGGGGCGATAAACCCGAAACTGCGCCGAGTCGAGAACCGCTCCGATAAAGAGGAGCTTTTGAGAGGGACACAGGTGTGACTTCGGCACGTTGATGGAGAACCCCAGTAGGTGCAGGAGATCCGCCGTCGTCAGGAGGTGGCTGACGACTGTCTGGGGCGAGCCCGCCTTCAACAACCAGTGGTCGAGGTAGGGGAAGACTGAAACCCCTAACCTGCGCAGATGAGCTGCGACCACCGCCATCACTTTCGTGAACACCCGTGGGGCGCTGGTAAGGCCGAAGGGGAGCATGGTAAACGGAAAGTGATCGTGGCCTACCTTGAACCGCATGTAGCGCCGGTGGGCCGGCAGGACGGGGATGTGGAAATAAGCGTCCTGCAAGTCCAAAGCTACCATCCAGTCTCCTGGGTCCAGGGCAGCTAAGACCTGAGCCAGTGTCAGCATTTTGAACTTCTCCTTCCAGAGGAAGCCGTTGACGTTCCGTAGGTCCAAGATAGGGCGTAGGCCCCCTTTGCCCTTCTTGGGTACCAGAAAGTAGTGGGAGTAACAACCACACCCTACTTCTGGCCCAGGAACGCGCTCGATAGCCCCTGTGGCCAAGAGGGCCGTAACTTCCTCCTGTAGAAGCCGCAAGTGACCCCCCCGATACGCGGTGGTATTGCAGTGGCATGGCTGGAGGGGTCATCTCGAAGGGGAGGGAGTAGCCACTTCGGACGATTTGCAGCACCCACCTGTCCGATGTGACAGTGCGCCAGTGGGAGTGGTGATGGCGAACCCTGCCCCCCACTGGCGTCACATGGGCCTGAAAGCACGGACTAGGAGGGTTTTGAGGCGGATGCTGCGGGGGAAGGTGGGGGAAGGTGTGGACTGGCCTCACCAGTGTCCCTGACCGCCTCCACGGCGATTTCCACGGCCGCCACCACGTTGTATGTTAGTCTGCAGTGCGTGGCTGGCAGCACGTGTGGGGGCACCCCTTCCTTGGCCGCGAAAGGCACCCGTTTGCTGGCGCGGGGCCGAGAGGCCCAAGGACTTGGCCGTAGCCCTGGAG
This sequence comes from Lissotriton vulgaris, assembly GCF_964263255.1. Taxonomy (NCBI): domain Eukaryota; kingdom Metazoa; phylum Chordata; class Amphibia; order Caudata; family Salamandridae; genus Lissotriton; species Lissotriton vulgaris. Next base: position 284,679,614 of record NC_141699.1, read on the forward strand.
TCCTTAAAGTGCTCAAGCGCATGGTCTGCCTTGTCACCAAAAAGGTGACGGCCATCAAACGGCATGTCCATCAGTATATTCTGGACATCCGCTGAAAAGTTGGCGGACCTCAACCAGGCGTGGTGAGGAATCGCCACCGTCGTTGCCATCGCTCTGCCCAGTGAGTCGGTGGTATCCAGCCCACACCAGATGGAGAAACATGCCGCATCTCGACCCCCCGCAAGGGCTTGGCCGAGTTTAGCCTTGACCTCCGCCGGGCATTGTGGCAGCACGTCCGCGACCGTGTCCCACAGGGAGTGGGTGTAACGGCCCAAGAGGCATGCGGTGTTGGAATACCGCAGTCCCAAACTAAGGGAGGAGAAAACTTTCTTTCCATAATTCTCATACCTCTTGGATTCCCGATCAGGCGGAGCCGACGGGAATGCGGTCTGGGAATTAGAGGCCTGGATGACCAGGCTCTCAGGGGTGGGGTGGGTGGACAGGAAACAAGAGTCGCCCGGAGCCGGGCGGTGGCGTCTGGCCACGTTCCTATCTACAGGCTGGCCTGTAGCGGGCCTGGACCAAGTGCCCAAAAGAACGTCAGTCAAGGCCTCATTAAACGGCAGCAGAGGCTCGGTTGAGCTTGACTGCGGTTTAAGGACCTCAGTGAGGAGATTAGTCCTCACAAACGTGACGGGGAGCTCAAGGCCCAAGGCCTTGGCTGCCCACGTCAACACCACACTAAAGGTTGCCCCCTCCCCCATAGCCACGCTAGGAGGCGAGACAAAACCAGTGTCTGGCGAGGTGTCCGGACCACTGGCATCCCCAAGTCCACCTGTCCATTCCTCCTGGGACTGACACTCACGTGTCAGAGGGCCCTCAGACCCCTCCCAATACTCCTCATCACCCATCTCCTGGTACTCAGGGTTGTCAAATGATGGGGCCGGTTCATTGAAGTAGAACTCCCCAAGCGGCGTTGAGAGCGGCGCCGCTCCGGCGCCGGAACCGGGTCGAGGGAGGTATTGGGGACGGCGCCGGAGGTGACACCTGTGGAACCGGCGCCGGTGAGGTCGTCAGGTCGACCGGCGACAATCCGGATGCGGATCCAGTGGGGCCCTGCGGCGCCAGCGGCGTCGAGACCAAAGCACCCAGCGGTGTCGGGGCCGAAGCACCCGACCCGCTAGGGCTCCCAGACGGGTCTGCTGGGCGCGAAGGCGCCGTGGAACCCGCCGGAGGAGTGAGGGACCTCATGGCCATGAGGAAGCGCTCGATGATCTCCGGCGTCGATTGCTGCCCAGGGACCGAAGGGTATGGGGCTGGTCGTGATGCCCGCGACTCCGACGGAGCCGCGGGGCGGTGTCACCCGAACCCCCGGCCGCATCGTGCGAGCATCGGAAGAGCGATGACGTCTCTTCGACTTCTTGTGCTTACCTGACGACGACTTCGAACCTGAGTGATGTCGACTCCCGGAGCTGTGATGGCTCCGCCCCTGCGACCGGTCCCTCGACCTTTGTCCGGACCGGGACCTCTCACGGCGCGGGCCGACTGCCGGAGCTCGAGCCGCTTGCGGGACCGCTCCCGCCTAGCTTTCGAGGTTAAGGCCCGACAGTCGGAGCAGGCCTTGTCGTCATGATCGACGCCAAGACAGTGGAGGCACCGACGGTGAGGGTCGGTGACCGACATCAGTCGGTCGCAGTCCCCACAAGGCTTAAAACCTGGCATCCCTACCGGCACCGATCGGAGTCGAAGACTCTAAGAATGATCAAAAAGATCTCAAAATGTTTAGTCAAAAAGTGACTAAGGTACCACTTTTTCCGGATCTGCGCTGCTGGCGTGAAAAAAAGAAGAACTGACGTCAGCACGCGGAGGCGGCGTCTAAGTACTCCGACAACGTCATCACGGCACCCACGACGCAGACGACGGACGCAGAGCCGCAGACGATGCCTACCGACGTGCAAGGGTACTGCTATGCAAAAATTTCCGGATCCAGTCTGACGCCTGGGGATATTCTAAGGTAAGGAATCTATCACTAACGTGTCTCTTTCAGATATATATGTTAATGTCTGTGAAAGTTGAGGTTTCCGCAGCCAGAGATTTTCACTGAGGAGCTGCTCTCTTGCTCGAACAGGTAGTTGGGTATTTTACCATTTCAGGTGTTCTATACCATTCAAGATATGCACCACTTAACAATATAGTTAATATGCACTAAAGAGTTTTAATGAAATCAAAATGGCGTAATGTAAAGACAGTACTTCAGTAACAATAGAACTGTATTGTTTAAATGAAAGATTACCTCACTGAAAAGTGATCAGTATTAACTGCTAAAAGAAAGAATGGAAAAAACAAAAATGCAAGAACTGCATTTACCACAATGCTATATGGCCTTATGGAAGCCACATAACTGTGATAAGTTCTGTGCTGCTTTGTCTGAGTGCTACCACAATTTATCTTAACAAAAAAAGGGCACCTGCCAAACCAAGCCCTGTTGAGGTACTCCGGAATCAAATCCCATAGTATTAAATTTAGTGGTATGTTGGTCCCCTAGCAAAGGCATTGCATAACTTTTAGTTAGGACTTCTCAATCATAACAGATAGTTTGGATGTTTATCTATCCAATCTAAATTAGCTGTATTTTTCCAATTAAAATGTTTTAAACTAAAATTGTGTTATTTAATAAAGAAATACATCAGGCTGAACATTCAGATATATTGCAATAACTACAGCTATGTTTTTTCTCTCCCTGAAGAATAAGTTACTTACCTTTGGTAACGCCTAATCTGGTAGAGACATGAGGTAGCCGCAGATTCCTTACCTTTGAAGTTCCCAGCGGCAGACTGGATCCGGAAGCCTTTTTGTCGAGCAATACCCCTGCACGTCGGTAGGTGGTGTCGGTTGGCTCAGTGTTACGTCGTCATCCGCATCACCTATATAGGTGCCACCTCTGCGCACTGACCTCAGTTACTTTTCACAACTTTCACACCAGAAGCGTGGAGCCATGAAGCACACTGAAACGGGTCTGTTTGGAACAACTAGGGGCCTGAAATGGAACAGCCCTGACCCTTTAAACTTATCCGCAACACGGGAAGGATGGGTGGGCCGGTAAGGAATCTGTAGCTAGATCATGTCTCTAAGGCGCTACTGAAGGTAAGTAACTTGCTCATGTGATAGAGACATCTAGCCGCAGAATTCTTACCTTTAAATAGATACCCAAGCAATGCCACCCTCGGAGGAGGCTCTGCGGACAAGCTTAGACTAGAAAGTCCTGCCGGAAATCCTGTGGATTTGGCTGTCCAGGCAGTAATGTTTGGTAAACGTGTGCAGGGATGCCTGACAAATGCCAAGGACTGGAACTCCACATTGTAACACTGTGGTAGCAGCCTTAGCCTTCAGGAGGCTGTTACTTCGCCAGACTGTAGCAAATTTTGATGAATAGGAGGACGGATCATGAGATAGTCATCTTTTGCATCACTCAACCTTTCTTTGTCCCAACCTAGCCCACAAGGAGTTGGTCACCCACCCGGTCAAGGAAGAACGAAACTGAACTGAATGAATGAACAACTGAATTGAATGAATGAATTTTAGATTTATAAAGCGCCTGGCTACTCCAAGGGAGTGTCCCCGCGCTGAGCATAAATAAGGCCCTAACGAGTCCAGTGCAGATGGACTGAAAGTTCTGTCCAAAAAGCAAGATCTTCAGGATTTTCCAGAAGCTTGCCTCTGACTGCTCAAGTCTTACGTTAATTAAAATAGAGTTCCAGAGCTTGGCTGCATGCAGCCAGAAAGAGCATCCCCCCACAGCCTTGCACGATGAACTCTGGGGATCACTGCCAGTGCTGCTTCTCCAGATCTGAGTTTTCTGGAGGTAGTATGAGGCTTGATCAGGGAGAAAGGGTAGCTGGGACCCCACCGATACATTATCCTATGCGTAAAATACAGGGCTTTATAGGCGATTCTGTGTGTAACTGGGAGCTAGTGGAGTTTGGCCAAACCATGGATAATAGAAGACCATTTAGGTCGTCTGAGAAGCATCCGGGCTGCAGCGCTTTGTACTCTTATCAGCATCGCTAGCCTGTCCATAGATGTACCCAGATAGAGCACATTGCAGTAGTCCGGTCGCGACATTAGCAAGGCCTGCACTACTGTTTTAAGTGCAGCAGCCGGTATTCGCCTCAGAAGCTTCTTTATCAATCTCAGCACCCCAAAGCATTTGCCCGCTGTGGCCCTAATCTGACTGTCAAAAGAAAGCTGTAATTCAAAAATTATGCCTAGATTTTTCACTTTGGGTTTTGGGCTCGGGGTGGGGCCCAAACCGACCAGCCACCATGCCGAGGAGCAGATGGAGGGCTGTTTCCTGACCACCAGCACCTCAGTTTTCTCTGCATTTAACTTCAGGCAGTTAGCTTGCATCCATGTTGCTAGGTCAGCGAGACATAGTTTAAAATTGGTTGCTGCCCTCTCATTTTCATTAGCTAGGGTAATCAAGAGCTGAGTGTCATCAGTATATGACACCATCTTCACTCCATGGCTCTGGATCACATCGGCCTGTGAGCGCATGTAAAGATTGAACAGAGTGGGGCTCGGCAGCCACCCAACAGGCACTGCCCTCTACAGCAGGATAATGTCTAAGGTGTATGACTTCTGGATGACCTGAAACGAGTGCTTATGAAGGGCTCCACCCCTAATACCCTGTGTCAACATTCGATCCAGTAACACATTATGTGAAACTGTATCGAAAGCTGTGCTGAGATCTAACCTGATGAGTGCCCCTGATTTCCCTTCGTCAGCCACCCTACGTAGTGTCTCCGCTGCCAAAAACAGGGCCGATTCCGCACTGAACTGTGGCCTGACACCTGACTGGGTTTCATGTAGGATGTTCTTCTCTGCAATGAACTCTGTCAATTGTAAGTTGATATGCCTTTCTGCCAGTTTCGCTAAAAAAGGAAGGCGAGAAATGGGGTGGAAATTCTCTGGTTTAGAGGGATCGAGAGAAGTTTTTTACAGGACCGGGATCACCATGGCATGTTTCCACTCACCCGGAGGTCGTCACCCTCCAACGAAATGTTGAGCACTGAACATAGCCTGGGTGCAAGTGCGGGCAGTTCCAGTTTCCAAATAGCTGGAGGCACTGGGTCTAGTGGACAGCCAGATTTGATTTTAGCCACTAGTGCGTCCAGATTTTCCACTGTGATGCCCTCAATCTTGAAAGCACCCTCAGGGATCTGGATCCAGATGGTGGAGTTGCTCCTCTTCCTTAGAGGGATGCGGCAGAGCATAGAAAGTGGACAACTTGATAAATTGCCCCATATGGAAAGGTGTTACCACTTTTGGGAGGAAAGAGGCCCTAGTGCGATGCACCAATTTATCAGGAAATATCGTCAGGTAAGGAGGCTTGGATGAAAAAGCCTACGATTCGTTCACCCTCCTAGTGGATGTGATTGCCCCTAAAAATGCTGTTTTGATGTTAAGCAGCTGGAGGGGGCAATTGTGCAAAGGTTATATGGTGCACACATCAGGAATGTAAGAACCAAATTAAGGTCCCACAAAGGCATAATGAAAGGGGAAGGTGGAAACATATGTACAAGGCCTTTGAGGAATCTATTTACAATGGGAGAATTAAATAATGAGGCTTGGTCTGGCAGCCACAGAAAGGCAGACAGGGCTGAAAAGTACCCTTTTAGAGTACCCAGAGCAGAGTCCTGCTGGGCAAGGGTTAAAAGAAAAAGCAAAACATCAGAAAGGGAAGCAGAAAGAAGGATGATCAGACTTTTTTGTGAAATAAAAGGCTTTCAATGCCAATCGGATCGCTCAGAGCTCCAGCAAGCTGATGTGGAGTACAGATTCCGCAGGTGACCAGAGTCCTCTGGTCTCCACCTCTCCCAAACAGCTGTCCCATCCCAGAAGTGACACATCTGTCACTACTGTGAGATCTGGTTGGGGAAGGGAGAGGGGGCCAAAGGGGAGCACAGTGAACTGAAAATGCTTGTAGCACACCTTAAACCGCAGGTAGCGCCTATGGGCAGACAGGGTGGGAATATGGAAATAGGTAACCTGCAAGTCCAACACTACCATCCAGTCTCCTGTGTCCAGGGCAGACAGGACCAGAGCTATCACCATTCTTTAGCCCACTCTGCCACCCCAATTCAGACATGGCCATATGCAAATCAGTCTGGCCCTGTGCCTCATGGGAACAGTCCAGCCCGAACTGCCAAGCCATGTGTTCCCTGGACCGGAAACAAGCTTCCGAGGACCGGTTTCTGGCATTCCAGCCGTCTTCAGCCCGGCTTGCTTGAATCCAGTGGCAAAGTGAGCAAGGGACTCACGTCTGAGCATACCCTGCCACACTTATGGCGGCCAAAAGCGGTACAAAAGACTGTTCCCATAAGGCACAGGGTCAGACTGATTTGCATATAGCCATGTCTGAACTGGGGTGGCAAAGTGGGCTAAAGAACGGTGATGGATTAAACCCAGATCTTTTGACTGGGTGCGAGTGTTTGATTGATTCAGATGCTCCGTCCATCACCACCCCGTTTTGTACCGCTTTTGGCCGCCATATGTGTGGCAGGGTATGCTCAGACGTGAGTCCCTTGCTCACTTTGCCACTGGATTCAAGCAAGCCCGGCTGAAGACGTCTGGAATGCCAGAAACCGGTCCTCGGAAGCTTGTTTCCGGTCCAGGGAGGACATGGCTTGGCAGTTCGGGCTGGACTGTTCCCATGAAGCACAGGGTCAGACTGATTTGCATATAGCCATGTCTGAACTGGGGTGGCAGAGTGGGCTAAAGAACGGTGATGGATTAAACCCAGATCTTTTGACTGGGTGTGAGTGTTTGATTGATTCAGATGCTCCATCCATCACCACCCCCTTTTGTACCGCTTTTTGCCGCCATAAGTGTGGCAGGGTATGCTCAGACGTGAGTCCCTTGCTCACTTTGCCACTGGATTCAAGCAAGCCGGGCTGAAGACGGCTGGAATGCCAGAAACCGGTCCTCTGAAGCTTGTTTCCGGTCCAGGGAAGACATGGCTGGCAGTTCGGACTGGTCTGTTCCCAGGAGGCACAGGGTCAGACTGATTTGCATATAGCCATGTCTGAACTGGGGTGGCAGAGTGGGCTAAAGAACGGTGATGGATTAAACCCAGATCTTTTGACTGGGTGTGAGTGTTTGATTGATTCAGATGCTTCGTCCATCACCACCCCCTTTTGTACCGCTTTTGGCCTCCATAAGTGTGGCAGGGTATGCTCAGACGTGAGTCCCTTGCTCACTTTGCCACTGGATTCAGGCAAGTCGGGCTGAAGACGGCTGGAATGTCAGAAACCGGTCCTCGGAAGCTTGTTTCCGGTCCAGGTAAGATATGGCTTGGCAGGTCGGGCTGGACTGTTCCCATTAAGCACAGGATCATACTGATTTACATATAGCCATGTCTGAACTGGGGTGGCAGAGTGGGCTAAAGAACGGTGATGGATTAAACCCGCATCTTTTGACTGGGTGTGAGTGTTTGATTGATTTAGATGCTCCGTCCATCACCACCCCCTTTTGTACCCCTGAGAGTCCTTAAAGCACTCCAGCTCCACATCTGCCTTGTTTCCAAAGAGATGGGTGCCATCAAAGGGCATGTCCATGAGAGAGGCATGTCCATCCCCTGAAAAGATAGAAGTCCTAACCAGGCATGGTGTAGAACAGCCACTGTCAATGAGATCGCTTTGCCCAGCGAGTTGGTCATGCTGAGACTACACCGATGGCGATCTTTGCTGCAAATCTCCTGTCTGATACTGCTTGGGAGAAAATGACCAGGGACTCCTCCGGGACCTGTGGCAGCATTTGCGCGACCGTTTCCCACAGTGATTGGGAGTAACGGCCCAAAAGGCATGCAGTGCTCACTGATCGCAAGGCTAGTGTGAAAAAAAGTCTTACCCTAACTGTCCAGCCTCTTGGATTCCCTGACCTGGAGTGCGGATGAGAACGCACACTGGGAAAGTAGATGCCTGGACCACCAAGCTCTCAGGGGTACGGTGGTTGGTGAGGAAGTTTGTTTTACTTGGAGCAGGGCAATGTAGCCATGGTAGGGGGAGAAAGCAGGCCAGAATCAGGGGAGGTATCCAGTCCGCTGGCCTCACTCAATCCCTCATTCCAGTCCATTTCCTGATGAAGCTGGTCTTGTAAAGGGTGCAGGGACCCTTCCCAAACTTCCTCCAGTACTAGTCCCTTCAGAATAAGGCTGTGAAACCGACCTAGGACCCAAGGGTTCTGTTGGCGCCAATCCGGCTGTCGGTCATCAGAGATGAGAATCGGACTGTGCCGTCAGTGAGCACCGGGGCGCCAGGGGTCTCGAGTCGGGGCCAGCGCCGGGGAAGGTCGCAATGGTACGACAGGCCCAAGTCCATGGCTGGATTCATGGGGGGGGGGGAGGGGTGTCATTTGAGCCAGGCCGGAGCTGCCAGTGCGGATCACAATGGGGACCCCTCTGAGCCTACGGGCCATATGGCGCGCTGGTGGGGTCAAGCCACCCAAATATGAGGCACATTATGTCATAGAATTCTTTGATTAAGGCGGGAGTCGCTCCGGCTCCCAGAGATGCAGGGAAGCCTGGAGCCGAGGCGCAGGTTCCGGGGAGAGAGAGCTAGAACACCGAGACTCCTTCCTTATTTTGGCCAATGGATTTTGAGAATTCGAAGCACGCTTCGAATTCTTGTGTGTTTTTTGTGCTTCTTACCTGACTGACTCAACAACTTTGAGTGGGAGGACGAAGACTTGGGGCTCCCAGAGTGGTGCCTGAACCTTGCTCCCGACTGGGACCAAGAACAAAATCTCTGGGGAGAACAACATGGTGCCAAGCGCCGGGCCGCAAGCAGTTTTAGGGACCACTCCCTCAAAGGTTTCGGAACCATGGCCCGGCAGTTGCAGCACTACTTAAATCATGGTCGCGCTCCAGGCACCAGAGACAAACCACTGTCCGTCACCGACATAGTGTGGTGACAGGCACCGAAAAGTTTGGATCCAGACTTCTTGGACATGATAGGAAAACCTACACACCAAAAAAGAACTGACATTAGAGCGCCTATAAAAGTGATGCGGATGTCACTTCGGGTGCAGAAGACACCGACGATGTCACACGGAGCCGACTGATGCCATCTGCCGGTGCACAAGGGTATTGCTCGAGGAAAAGTCTTTCGAATGCAGTCTGACACTTAGGAAATTCTAAGGTAAGGAATATGCAGCTAGATGTCTCTATCAGATCCCCTAAACATCTCCTAAATAAGTCTTAACTGCTTAACCAAAACTACTACTGAATAATCAAGGTAGCTAAGGGATTCATGGACAACCATTTCAAGCAAAAGCCTCCGAACCCCAGCGACTGATACTGCCAAACCCTCCCTAGCTGCCTCAATATCGGACAGGAAAAAAACATTCAAACTGCATGAGGGTGAACACTCAAAAAGGAAAATCTGTAAATGAGGCTCAATTTTGTTCTATGCAAGTTTTGCCCGGGTTCTATAGTAAACATCTGGAACCAACTAAATACAAAACATGAAAGGTAAAAAAGACAAAGCTTGTACCATGAAGAAAAGTAAAGGGTGCAGGGCAACACCATGGTGAAATCCGTTAGCGAGCAAGATAGACAGCCTAGCTGACGTTCAAGTGGAAGGGATGGCTGTTACCTCTGTTGAGACTTGACAGCTGAAACTGAAACTGCCATTAGAGTAAAAACACTGTATCTTGACTCCAGATGTGCTTTTGTACTGCTACCAAAAAAAAAAAGACCCAATCTAGTCTGAGGCCTCAGCAAATACCATTTGTTGTGAGTTTTTTCTACTAATGGCTCGTACCCTGATCCGATCACAGGATATTAAGAGACTGTGGCACGGTGGAATACCATTGGAGGTAATGCCTTAATATTCTATAAAGGAGAAGGTGGATAGATGTGGTAAGGCTTGGAGGGAATATTAGTAGAAAACAACCATCAAACTGTGCACACCTCTCCGAAATGGGTTAAAGCCAGAGTGTCCCACTCTGCACCAGCTGTCTATGTCCGAGTTAAAATAGTGCACCATGTACAAATCCACCAAATTCTTCTATTATATAACCAGCGAGGGGGCTCAAATTCACCCAAAACCAAAGATACAGGCAGGTAAACTATCAAATTGCACATGAGTGTACAGCTGCCACAGAATATCCAAAGAGTCTGACTTCTTAAAGAAAACTTGGAGAAAGCAATTTTCCCCCAAAAATCAAAACAGCTCAAAGACTTTCCACTTGTTGAACTGTGATGATGAAACGGTCTATACCTTCTGCCTGAGAAAACAAACCGAGGTAGTGGAAGGCAAGTACCAGCAGGAAAATACAGGAATGAGACTGTTGCCAAGGAGAGGAGGAAATTACTAGGAAGAGAAAAGAATGGTGAAGAAAGAAAAAGTGGACAAAGACGATATAAAAGGGAAAAAGTGAGACAGAAGGGAAGGTGGAGATGACAAGGAAATAACAAGCATTGGCACAGCCATAGGTCTCACCTATACAAGTGCTATTGGCTTTGGGCATGTGTTTTAGCAATGTTGCACACCATTGTGGCTGCTGTTCTGCATGACTAAACGTTTGTGATGTGGAGTAGGGTGAGGTAGGGTAGTTTGGAGTAGGGTAGATTGGGATAGAGGGGAATGTGGTAGATTGGGGTAGAATGGAAGAGGTAGATTGGAGTGGAATGGGTGTTAGGTGGGGTAGAATGGAGTGGGATAGATTGAGTAGCTTGGATTGGGGTTGTTGGGTAAATTAGCAGGGTAGACTGTAGCAGGGTATTGAATTGTGTAGATTGGAGTGGAGTAGGGTAGAGTGGAGTCGATTGGGGTAGATTTGAGTGGGTAGATAGGAGTAGAGTAGATTGGGGTAAATTGGGGGAGAGTGGAGTGAGATATATCGGGTAGATGGGAGTGGGGTAGATTGGGGAAGACTGGGGTGGATTGTAGTAGACTGCCTTGGCGTTGGGTAGATTGGAGTAGGGTGGATTGAGGGGATTATAGTGGGGTAGAATGGAATGGAGTGGGTAGATGGGGTAGTCTGGATTGTGGTGGATTAGGAGAGAGGGGTAGATTGAAGTGGTGTGAGGTAGACTGAGATTGGATGGGGTAAATTGGAGTGAGGTGGAGTGGGGTAGATTAGGGTAGAGCATTCCTAACTCTTTCAAAACCAGAGTGGGGTAGATTGGAGTGGAGTAGATTTGGGTTTGGTAGATTGGAATGGGGTAGATTGAATTGGGGTGGATTGGGGTAGACTGGGTAGACTGGAGTGCAGTGGGCTGGAGTAGATTGGAGTGAAGTGGGGTAGATTTGGGTGGAGTGGGGTAGAGTGGATTGGCGTAGATTGGAGTTGAGAGGAGTAGATTGGAGTAGAGTGGGGTAGAGTGGGGTAGATTAGGGTGGAGTGCTGTAGAGTGTAGTGGGGTAGATCGTAGTGGGATGGGTTGGGTGGATTATAGTAGGGTAGACTGTAATGAGGTAGACTGGGTTTGTGTGCAGTAGACTGGGTTAGGGAGGGGTAGAGTGCCATATATTAGGGTAGATCAGAGTGGGGAAGATTAGATGGGGCGGATTGGACGGGGTAGATTAGAGTAGGGTAGTTTATAATGGAGCGGGGTAGGGTAGATTGAAGTGAGGTGGATTGGTGTGGAGTGAGTTTGACTGGACTGAAGTGGGGTAGATCTGAGTGGCATGTGGTAGAGTGGAGTGAAGTACAGTGGGGTGGATTGGATAGAGTGTGATAGATTGGGGTAGAGTGGAGTGTAGTTGAAAGGATTGTAGTGGAGTTGAGCTTTGGGTGTAGTGAGATAGACTATGGAAGAATGGAGTGGGGTAGATTGGAGTGGAATGCAGTGGGGTAGATTAAAGGTGGAGTAGAGTTGGGTAGATTAAAATGGAATAGGGTAGATTGGAGTGAGGTGAGGTAGTTTAAAGTGTAGTGAAATGGACTGAGGGGTGGATTGGAGTGGGGTAGAGTGGGGAGGGATTGGAGTGATGTAGAGTGGGGTGGGATTGGAGTGGGGTGGATTGGAGTGGGGTGGATTGGAGTGGGGTGGATTGGAGTGGGGTAGAGTGGGGTGGGGTAGAGAGGGGTGGGATGGAGTGGGGTAGTGTGAGGTAGGTTGGAAAAGGGTAGAATGGCATGGAGCGGGGTGGTGTAGACTGCAGTGGGGTTGATTGGGCTGAGGTGGGTTACAATGGAGTGGAGTGGGGTAGATTTGGGTAAAGTGGAGTGTGGTGGAGTGGAGTTGGGTGAATTGGATTGGAGTGGAGTAGATTGGAGTGGAGTAGGGTAGATTGGAGTGGAGTGGGATCATTTGGAATGGAGTGAGGTGGATTGGAGAGGAGTTGGATAGAATGCAGTAGAGTTGGGAGTCAAGTGAGGTAAAATGGCATAGATTGAAGATGAGTGGAGTGGATTGGAGTCGAGTGGGGTAGTAACACCACCTCCCTTCGGGACAATCTCGCCAACCTCGGACTCAAACAACTTGTCTTCACGCCCACCCACATCGCAGGTCACACACTCGACCCCATCTTCACCTCCAGCAAACATGTCTCCTTCAGTCACACCACTACCCTCCAGTGGACGGACCACAGCTGCGTACACTTTTTCTACAATAAAACCACCACTCACAACCAACCTCAACCTACCCTACGAAGAAACTGGAACAAAATCACCATCGACCAGATCTCCTCATCGCTTCTTCAAAACCCCCCTGCCCACACCTCAAACCCCGACCAAGCAGCGCTTAACCTCACTCAATGGCTAACAAACAGCGCCGACACCCTAGCACCACCGAAAAAACGTCAAATCAAACTTGGCAGCAAAAACGCCCCCTGGTTCAACGATGATCTTAAGAAATCGAAGAAACTCTGCCGCTCCCTCGAGAAGGCCTGGAAAAAAGACCCAAACACCAGCACCAGGGACAACTTCAAAAACGCCACCCGCATACACCACCAACTGATCCGGACTGCCAAGAAAGCAGCATTCAAAGACCGACTAGACAACAACGCACACAACAGCAAGGAACTATTCAACATCGTCAAAGAATTCTCCAACCCCTCAGCCAACTCCAACGACATCACCCCCTCTCAAGCCCTCTGCGACTCCCTAGCCTCGTTCTTCCACAACAAAATCGCAGACATCCACAACAGCTTCGACATCCGACCCGGAGACCATCCGACCCAATCTTCTGCCGTACCTTCACCCCCCTCGAACATCCTTAACGACTGGAACCCAATCTCCACCGAGGACACCATCCGCCTGATGAACTCCATCCACTCAGGATCCCCCACAGACCCATGTCCTCACCACATTTTCAACAAAGCAGACTCCATCATAGCACCACACCTCTGAGACGTCATCAACTGCTCCCTCAACTCCGCCACCTTCCCGGAAAGCTGGAAACACGCCGAACTAAGCGCCCTTCTGAAAAAACCCACAGCGGACCCCACCGAACTCAAAAACTACCGCCCCATCTCGCTCCTTCCATTCCCGGCCAAAGTCATCGAGAAAGCCGTCAATAACCAGCTCGCCGCCTTCCTCGAAAGCAACAAATCCCTCGACTCCTCACAGTCCGGTTTCCGAGCCAAACACAGCACGGAGACCGCCCTCATCACAGCAACAGACGACATTCGAACTCTACTGGACAATGGAGACACAGTCGCCCTCATCCTCCTAGACCTATCCGCAGCCTTCGACACAGTCTGCCATAGCACTCTTCTACAGCGCCTCAAAAACATCGGGATCCAAGGAAAAGCACTGGAATGGATCACCTCATTCCTCACCGGAAGAACCCAGAGAGTCCGCCTCCCACCATTCAAGTCCGAGGCCACTGAAGTCATCTGCGGCGTACCCCAAGGCTCCTCACTCAGCCCCACCCTCTTCAACGTATACATGAGCCCCCTCGCGACCATCGCTCGCCAACACAACCTCAACATCATCTCCTACGCAGATGACACCCAACTGATCCTATCACTCACCAAAGACCCCAACACCGCCAAAACCAACCTACATGAAGGTATGAAAGAAGTAGCTTAGTGGATGAAGCACAGCCGTCTGAAACTGAACTCTGACAAAACAGAAGTCCTTATCTTAGGCACCTCCCCCTCCGCCTGGGACGACTCTTGGTGGCCAGAGGCCCTTGGAAAAGCACCCATCCCGACGGACCACGCACGAAACCTGGGCGTCATTCTGGACTCCTCTCTCTCGATGAACAGACAAGTCAACGCAGTCTCATCTTCATGCTTCAACATCCTCCGCATGCTCAAAAAAACATTTCGCTGGATCCCCACCGAAACCAGAAAGACAGTCACCCATGCACTGGTTACAAGTCGCCTGGACTACGGAAACACCCTATACGCCGGTATCAACGCAAAACTCCAGAAAAAACTCCAACGCATCCAGAACGCATCAGCCAGACTCATACTAGACATCCCACGTAATGACCATATCTCTAGCCACCTGAAAAACCTCCACTGGCTCCCCGTCAATAAGAGAATTACTTTCCGCCTCCTAACCCACGCTCACAAAGCACTCTACGAACTTGGACCCGAATGCCTCAACACACGACTTTCCTTCTACACCCCCCCTCGCCAGCTACGATCTTCCAACCAAGCCCTTGCTACCATTCCTCGCATCAATAAAACCACCATGGGAGGCAGATCCTTCTCCTACCTCGCAGCTAAAACCTGGAACTCACTCCCCACTCACCTACGTCTCACTCAGAACCACCTAGCATTCAGAAAGCAACTTAAAACCTGGATATTTGACAAGTAATTCCCATCCCTTCCTCAAGCGCCTTGAGACCCTCTGGGTATGTAGTGCGCTATATAAATTTCTGACTTGACTTGACTTGAATAGAGCGAGAGGGGTAGAATAGAGCAGAGTGGGGTAGATTTGAGTGGAGTGTAGTAGTTTTGGGTGGGCAGGGGTAGATTGGATTGGGGTGGGGTAAAGTGGAGTGGGGTAGATTAGAGTGGAGAGGGGTACATTAGATCGTAGTGGAGTGGATTGGGGTAGAATGGAATGGGGTAGATTGGGTTAGAGTTAGGTAGATTGGGGTGGGTGGGGTAGATTGCTGTAGGGCAAATTGTCGTGGGGCAGACTCAGTGGAGACGGGTAGAGTGGAGGAGATTTGGGTAGATTTAGGCAAAGCGGGGTACCATTGGGGTACCTTGGAGTGGGGTTGAGTGGTGTGTGGTAACTGGTGTGGAGTGGAGGGGCATTGAGTCAGGTGGCGTGTTGGGTCTTGGAGTGAGCGGTGTAGATTGGAGTGGCGTGTTGTAAAGTGACTTATAGAGTGGAGTGGCATGTTGAGGAGAGGAGTGTCATAGAATGGAGTGGAGTGGCATGGAGTGGAGTGCCATAGAGTGGAGTGGCCTAGCGTGGAGTATGCATGCTGTGAGAGCGCACAGCCAATGCAGACAACACTTTTTTACTGAAATGACCATTACATTTGTACTGAAATAAGGATTTACTGAACACAAACGATGTGTGCAATTGTCAAACTAGTGTATTGATGCATTTCGCTCGTATTAAAATACTTGTTTCAACCACACTTCAGAATTACATTTTAAAAAAAGTGCTTCATTGGAGAAAGTACAGAGGGTGGCGAGTGGGTAAATAGGTGCTTATTGGAAGTCTAATTTTCTCTTTCATCCCTCATGAACATATTGTATTTGATCTGCTGTGTTCACTCCGTGATGTATTGCTGAAACTGTTTTTGCACTGTGTGGTCTCTTGAGCTCTGTTAATAACATTATTTTTTATTAAAAAGTGCTTCATTTGTACTAATTCTGATATATTCAGAAACATCAGAACAGTTCGTTTTTTTTTTTGTTGTGTGCCAGAAAAAAACATCCTACACCCTCTCCTTTCACATGAGTACTCAGCAGGATTGTCACATAAATTCTCTCACTTTGAAGTTAGGGAAAGACAAGTGAACACCAAGCTCCCTGTAAGACAGAGCTTGATATTTGACCTCTGTGTTTGAATGCATAGCAATTATGAAAAGATAAGAACAAGATTCAAAGGCCTGTTTACTGAAAGTGAGTTTGTTGAAGAATACAGTAAACAAGGTTGGGCAACAGGAGGGACAAACTCAAGCAAGACAGCCTAAAGCATATAAAGCCAGAAAATAGTAAGCCAGAAGATGAGAGTTGCAAACCACAAAGCCAATGGTAAGCAACAGGTCAGCTTTCAGAATGTCCCTAAGATGTCTTTAGCAAACCAGACAGCGGTCTGGTAGGCTTCGACCTAAAAATTAAAGGAGTTATGGTGAGATCATGAGAAAATGTGGACACAAGCAAATATGAGAAACATGACAGAACGTGGAAGAGAGGAAATGAGCAAGCTCAAGGACGAGAGGAAAGAACAAAATGGCAGAGGAGAGAACAGGCAAGAAAATGTATAGAGGGGCTAGAACAAGGGAAGACAGTTCAGAAAGGGGTGGAGGGCATCCAAAGCGAGCTCAGAGAATTGAAATGAGATGAAACAATAAAGAGGGTGAAGAGTCCACAGAAGGACTGGTGATTTTACACTAATCCCAGAAAAAAACGGATTGTCCCTTTACTAAAGATTATGGATTTTAACCAGTGTTGTCCTGCTTTTTAGGTCTCGGACCGGAAATGCTGGCTTGCCAGCTTCCGGTCAGAGAATTAATGATTTTGAGTACGGAGCTTGAACCCGCCTCTGTACTCGACCTCTCCTCAATTGGCTGGCTTCCTAAACGGAGGCCAGCCATTGGAGGAGAGATCCATCACTCCGATGTAGCCCCGTCCTTTTCGGATTTGGGGGCGTAATTTTTGCTGTTCTTTAGACAGTGACGTCATCCGTCACTCAGCACAGCAAAACACGCCCCCAAATCCGAAAATGGCCGTGCGTTTCTCCAAGGCATTTTCTCCTTGCCTCGGAGAAACGTGGTGGTGTTTTCGGAGCTGCTCGCCTCCTTAGGAGCTGCTCGGCTTCGCTCGCCTCCTCCATTCCCTCTGCCCTCCTCGTTGCGCTGCAGCTCTCCTCCGTCGTGCTAAACATCACATCGGACCGCATTTGGTCCACTTCTTCACTCCTCCCTAGGAGCTGCTCGGCTCCGCTCGCCTCCTCCCTTCCCTCTGCCCTCCTCCGTCGCGCTCTCGCCTCCCCCTCCCCCTCCTGCTTCCCATGCACGCAGCAGCAGCATCCCCGGGCGGAGGATGTGCGCGCGGGGGTCCCTGCCGGGAGGAGATGTGCGGCTGAGAAGGGAGGAGCCCCTCTCCCGTCTGTCCCCGACTCTGCCCATGACTGTGTCCGGCGCCTAAGTCCTCTTTCCTCTCAGCCTGGATCCGACTCTTTCCTTCTCCTATTCGTCGGTCCCGTCTCCACAGTTCTCTCTCTGGTTGGTGCAGCCTTTTAACTTATAGCGCTTTGCAGCTCTCTGAGGCGCTGTACGAAGTCCGCGTGAAGATAGTGGCCAGAAGCGCCGAGTTTTCCTGCTTTCATTGCTCCTCGTTTGCTGCGCTGCTTTGTGGAAGCGCCGCGAAGCATCTGCTAGCGCTATATGTCACGCAGTGAACCTAGCGACTTTAGCGGATGCAGGACATTACCTCCTCGTTACCCCCTCACCCCTCCTCAATTTATTACTTAAAGAGGCAGCCGCTACCCACAGACACATCCACTTCCCAAAAAGTTGAAAAGCCCCCTCCCCCCATCACACCTCCTGTTTTAGTTAACAAAAGCCCGTCCCACACATATAAAGTTGGCCTCGTCCCAATAGAGAGGGAGAGGTTACATAATGAGGGTGAAAAGAAAACCTTACTGTAGTAATGTAGGCTCTCAGGAGAACAACCTTACACCACAAAACCCACACCCTCGAGTAATTAAACCCCTGGCATCACGTTATCAATTGAAATACGTCACAAGATACGTGGAAAGATTAATTCCTTTCTTTTCTCCAGCCAGGATCTCTGCGCACACAGCCCTGCACTGCGTTTGCATCTTGATTCGCCTTCTGCACTTCATCAGATTAAAAAAAGTGTTGCTGCTCAACAAATCTTATTTTATTGGAGCGTGTGGCGTTGGCACCGCTCCTGCCAGACACTTGCAGTCACTGCCCGCTTCAGACTTCCGGGAAGTGCCAGTTTCAGGGAGTCCGTGCCAGCCTTCCCCGGTGAAGTGCAGTGCCCGTGTCTGCCACGGGAAACTAAAACCAAACATGTCTTTATCTAGGCAATCTTTAGTTTTTCTGCCGGCACATCCACGTTGTCACTCTGATGCTGTGACGCGCGAAGAATGAAACACCACAACAGCGCAGTCATTACCAAAAGAAAATACTGCTTCACTCCTAAGCATGGGGGGTGCAGCAGACGACCTTGGCGTGGGGGCGGGGGTCACCTCCTGCGGGGGGCCAGCCACCAGAGTAAGGGGGGGGCGAACCAAGGGTCTGGCTCGGATCGCAGAGCCCGAGCCCTGAAAATGCGTCATGCGAACCATGCAACAAACATCACGTAAAATATGACTGTCAAGTTCAAAAAGTGCATTTCTTTAACACGTGGACTCTTAGACATTAAAGGGCACAACAGACCCCTGCACTGAGAAGTGCTCACTAAAAGGGATACTTTCGTGCAAGTGGTGTCACACTTGAAAGCACTTTCATACACGACCATGAAGAAGAAACCTTTGCTGCAAAACAATGTGCAACGTAGTCTGTTGTGAAGTGATCTTAAATCCTTGGGCACGGGTTGTGCTCTGTAAAACTGACAACATATAGCATGGATTCTGCCTATGCCCCATTCTGTGGTATCGTCCATACAGAAGTCAGAACAACGCATCAATCTTTGATGTCAAGAGCTGCCCATCCAGAGACTGAATTGCACGGTGTAGATAGTTCCAGCTTCTGTGCATCACCGAATTGCGCACCCCCAATTCAGATCGAACTCTCTGGTATAGCACCTCAATTGAGCCCTATTGCATCCGAACGACCAACATTTCCCCCAGTTCCCTCCCACCTGCTGTCGCTTGATCGCCACTTCTGTCCACTGAGCCACCCCTTAATCTCCCCCACCCCCGCCGCCCTTACACCCACTCCCCCTCCCCCTCACCCCCCTCAAGGCTTCGCTCCCCCTGCTCGTGCCTGAAGAGAAGAGGTGCTTCTGCTGTTGAGCTATGATACATCTGCCTGGCTGACAATGGAAGTGCCCCAGTACAGCAGGCCTATTAAAAGAGATGGCACTGTCTATTTAACAGCAGAGCAGCCTGCCTGCTCAGTCCCGTTGAAAGAAAAGAAACTCCGCTGAGAGGGCAGCAAATGGTTAATTTAAAGGACATCAGTCGAGGTAAAGTCTGAAAAGTTCAGCTGCCTGCTCGGATGCGCTGGTCCTGTCCAACTGAAAGCACAGCGCCATCGAAGTAGACCCACCCCGTGGAAAAGTGCTTGTACTGTCCAAATGAAAGTACAGCAGAAACATTCTGGTACTCTCCAACTGAAGGCCTAGACCCGCACATGAGAATTGCATGTGGTGTTCAGTTTAAGATACACGAGCCCTGCTGAGATGTCTATGCTGTGAAACAAACTTTTCTGAGGCATGCTTGTGCTCTCTATTGAAAACCGGCAATGGCAATGCCACTGTTTGACTTATAACTAAACGTGCATATTCAGTCTCTGATGAGTTTAGGCACTCATTCACTAACTCATCTCACATGTGCCCTGTAGCTCTTTCTTCCACACATGCATCCTTCCATTCTCTGACTCATTATTGCATTCACCCACTCACCTGAATTCATTATTTCACTCATGATTAGTAAAACACACACTCCATGTAAGCAAACATATACAAGATACATTTATACAAAAGCAGAAAAAAGTTTTTAAAAAATGCTTTGCATTAAAGAATAAGGTAAACATAACTGGGTGGCCATCTTGGAATGGTAAAGTGTATAGTTTATCATTGTTTTAAGGTGCCAACATTGCGACTCATTTAGAAGCAATATCTCAGCCATCTTAGAATAGTGAATAGTGAACCAGTGATTCACCAAGGACAATACCATTGCACGAACACTGCAATAGGTCTCGCATTTGCGAGAGATTAAGCTATTGGCATTGTAAATGACAATGCCATTTATTTTGCTGTTTTCAAAACCAACACAAATAAAAAAATTGTCATTTACAATGTCAATAGCTTGGAACGTAATCAGAATAATCTAATGATGGGAAATGTCAAATGCTACTGATGAATCCAGAAATATCTTGAGCACTGACACCAATGAGATATATGATATATGATATGTGTGGCTGTGTGTGTGTGGCTCTGTGTGTGTGTTTGTGTGTGGCTCTGTGTGGATAGCTTTTTTTGTAGGTGGCTCTATGTGTGGGTGGCTCTGTGTGTGTGAGGGTGGCTGTGTAGGTGGCTCTATGTGAATGACTCTGTGGGTGGCTCTGTGTGGGTGGCTCTGTGTGGGTGGCTCTGAGTGGGTGGCTCTGTATGTGTGGGTGGCTCTGCATGGGTGGCTCTATATCTGTGTGTGGGTGGCTTTGTGTGTGTGGCTCTGTGTGGGTGTAAATGCAATAGGTCATGCATTTGCGAGCGATTAAGCTATTGGCATTGTAAATGACAACACCATTTATTTAACGATTAAGCTATTGGCAATGTAAATGACAATGCCATTTATTTATGATTAAAAAAAAAAATGCCATGAGCAATGCCAATAGCTCTACCTTTAATAATGCCGAGACCATTGCATTGTAAATGCTTGTTTAGAATTACAACGGCTTGATAATATTTTTACAGTAGCATCCCTGTCCGTATATCTGAAAACTGTTTTTAAATTTCGTAAATCTATTACATGAATGTGCTCTACTTAGGATAAGCAAATTGTTTAAACTGGACTGTAAAATTATTGCGTTTTTTACTTGTACTTTCATGGTTATTTTCTGTGCTAAATAACCGAATAAAGTTTAAATCGGACTGGTGATGAAGAAAGAAAAGAGGACAGGGAGAGAAGAAAACGTGGGCAATGAGGCACGGAATAGAAGAACGCTGAGGAAGTCCAGAAGAGAGAAGAGAGCAGGGTAGGACTTGCATAGATCAAAGGGGACTATCATAAACAGAACACATAGCTAAAAATGTAACCTTGATTTGCAAATCGGCGTATTTTTTTAACATTTAAAGATAAGCTGTAGAGGTGTTTTGCAAGGTATGGGAGAATGCACATGTGTGCTTACTTCCTGCAATGTTTGTGGTAACATTAGAGAAAGCAAGCGTAACCGACCCACTGGACCTTGGAAACTGGGAGATTGCCCTAAAAGGCCATTCCGTCTCTGTCATAGAATTGGGATGCAGAACAGAGGAGAAACCCCAGAAGGTAAGATTGAGAGGAAGGAAAAGTGGACAAAAAGAAGAAAAAAAAGTGTACGAGGCGACATTGGATGAAAAACGTTGGACCAGAGAACCGAAGGAAAGGGAGATTGGTGAGAAGAGAAAAAAAACACAAAGAGGAAACTTCAGAAACATGACAAAATATACTGTGGGGAAGAGAAAATATGCTTACAGGGCAGAAAAAAAGGAAAGGCGAGTTAAAGGGACTGAGAAGGAATGAAAAGGAGAGAACGGGAAGGAAGGGGTATAACATGGGTTTAAAGGACAGTCGGAACGAGCAATGGAGAGCCTACGGTGGTACAAGGAGGGAACTGGACATAACGAGACGGGAGAGCGGCGAGAGCGGCGAAAGCCCGTCCACGCTGCACATTCCATTGAAAAGCCCTGCATTAAAAATTCAGCAGCCAGTGAATTTCCAAGGGACTTGTAGTAATTAGATGACAAAATGCTGGCAAATCTACGGCATGCCGAAGATGTTACTCGGGGGTCGGAGACTCCACACTTTCAGCTGGGTAATTTGTAAGTGTCAATCACGCGCAGTCATTGGAGAGAAGGGACGGATCCGGCGCCTGCATTCTAACTAACTCCAGCGCCTCGCCCTGAGCCGTGCTGCCTGCCAGCGGCCCCTCCATCAAAGGCTGCAGCTGTCAGCTGCTCTCCAAGGTGGGCGGCCCGACACGCTGCCGGCGCCAGCCTCTCTCGAGCTGCACCTGGGCCCCACCCGAGTCCATTCAGAGGGAGAGTCGCTGCAGACAGAGGCGGCGGGAAGGGATGCGAGAGTCGCGAACACAGGCGAAGTCGCGATATGCGACTCACAAAAAAGAGGAATCCGGCGACATAACATTAAACAATATATACTTGAGGCGCTGAAAGTATGTCACAATCACAGACAGCTGCAGTTTGCATTCGGAACTCGCAGAGGGAGGCAGCAAACTGCACAGAGATTCATGAAAAAGACAGACGACTATATATTTGAGACTGCAGGCACATTTTCAGAAAAATATGCCAATAAATGGGAGTCACAGAAAGAGACCACACACTGTATAGCGCTCACAACAAGAGGCTGCATGCTGCATGTGGAAGAGGCTGTAGATTGTACTCAGGACTCCGAGAAAGAGGCTGCATGATGTGTACTGGAAGCACAACAAGTACTGCATGCAGGCTGTATCTGTGGCAGGCAGAAAGAGATCAGAAACTCGGATGCGAGGGCAGGGCAGTGGGTATATTTTAACTGGGACTACTTACCTGTACACTGCAGTTTTTTTGTTTTGTATTTTTTACTCTAGACATGAACGACCTGCTGAAAATAACAACATTTTTAGGTCTGGCTGGGGCCGCAGCGATCTGAAACCTTTTGTTTAGAATATATATTGAGTGGGTATTGGGCCAGCCCCCTTCAACCATCAGCTGGTAAGGGTCATATCACTCCAGCCATGGTTTGGTGCATCATTCCACCTCCAAGGAAGAAACGCCACTGCAATGCATGATTGACAATTTAACATTGAAAAAGTACACTCACTCCTAACACTTTTTGGTAGCATTGCAGGATAACACAGCAGGACTGTCAGATAAAAGTGCAGGCCTCAAAAATTCACTTGGGTTCACTAAAATAAAAGGTCGTGTATTTTGTTCTATCTGGAGTGTGGGGTGTGACTATCTCCTTTTGGGCAGGTTGTAGTGGTTAATAGTTTTCAGGGCCTCTCTTTGTCCCAGGTCTCCGTTAGCTCTTGGTTGTCAACTGGGGCCCTCCCTTGATTTTATTTTGGATGCACTGGGGTGATGGAAGTTCTCATTCCTGTATCTCAAAGAAGGCTTGCCACACTCACAACCTTTTGGTGGTTGGGGGCTGCTCCAATACCAACTGTTTAGAGTTACTGGCCATCCAGATACTTCAATCTCAGATACCTCAGAAACCACTAGTCCCATCAAAACATTACTTTGCTGGTGGGCCCGTTATTGCCCTGAAGCACTTTTAACACTGACTTACGGTCTCATATGGGAGAGCACCTGAAGATATCCTGGGCCCTTGAAAAATCGCTGGTATAGTGTTTTCTGAGGAGATCAGTTTTGAACGTTCAACGTGTCTGAACTCCCTCACAGCACACCAAGGGAGATATCGGTCCAGGGCTCGTCATCACTGAACAGAGGCAGGGGCAGACTGGGGTGGAAGTTGAAGTTTCATGGAGGTGAGTGTGGACGTCAAATTGTTCTTTCATAAGTGCACAGGAGTGCACTAAATGACTAGTGCCACTGCTAATCAGTTGGTCACGTGCACATTTGTAGATCGTAATAATTTTACTCATCCATTTGATTTTCCGATTCACCATTTCTTCCCGCTGACTCAGGTATCGCCCCATGGTATCTTGGGAGAGGCAGGCAGGTTTTAATTGAATTGTTAGACTCGTGCTGGTGTTGTTTCTGTCTGTTCAGCTGAGCTATTGAGCAGGCAGTTACTTCACTTAACCAGAACTTCTCCCAGCTTGTGGTGTACTTGTTACTGTCACTATGACATCCTGGAAGCACATTTCATCGAGCTTTTTCAGGTCGTTTGTAAGTGTAGCTCTTCAAAGCCCTGGATTCAGATGTTGGGAGAGCCGAGAAGAACATTAGCATCATTAGCAAACAATTGTGTTTTCAAAATCTTGGTGACCAGCTTTTCATGACTGTAGGCACTTTAAAGGATTTTCTCTGAAGTTTACATACTGAAACCCATCCGACCTGGAAATGGATAGTAATTCCAACTTTGAAACAGGAAACAGAAAGACAATAGGGGATAGGGTATAAAGCCATGGAGACAATGGGGCCCTTCCTAAGGATGTAAAGAAAGGTCTCATACACCCATGGCCCTCTAGGGAGGAACCATTGTTACCTAGGCAGAACAAGAGATATTAATCAAAGGGGAGCAATGACCCTACATGGTAAACACGGTCACATGCATACATGCAAAAAAAAAGCTCAAGGGGTCATATTATATATGGGTGACCTACCTAAGGTCCAGCAGCTTGTTTCCAGCCGTGAGGGCAACGGCTTGTAGAACGGAGCTCTTTCTCTGCTGCTGTGGGACGGGTGCGGCCAGCGGCTCCACGAACGTGCCGTGAGGGCAACGGCTACAGAGAAGACCACAACCCCCAGGTGCCCCGGGACCCGCGTCGCATTTCCGACGCCAGCAACAGCGCCCGGAAGCGCTACAAATCACCAGAGCGACTCTCGTCCCGCGGGACGCGCGCGGGCAGCGCCGGGCTAAGTCCGGGCAAAGGGCGGGCCATCTGTGGCCCTCAGAGGCCAGAGGAGACTGGGCTGGGCCACAGATCTTGTTTCTGCTGCTAAAGACATCAATTATAAGTGAGACTTAATATTTAAAAAAACTTGATTGTTCTTGTAAAAGTGCTTAGCAGTGCTTCATATTGGTGATTGTTTTAATTCATTATTTTTTACCCAGAGTTTTACACTAAGAAGACGTGATGTCAAGAGGTAAAGTAGATAAACCTACCTCTGGGCTAGGCACCATGGATAATTTCCTAGTTAAAAAGGTCTAAGGGTATGCATAATAAAAAACGAGCCGAAACAGCTGCATCGGTTAGTAATGGCCCTATTTCAGGCCCCTGTCCTTCTGAGGGAAACAATGAGGATGGTACCAAAATACAATTTGAACAACTTAGCCTCTTGATAAGCACCATAGAAGGAAAAATGGTGGCAAAAATGGAAGAGCTGTTTAGACCTCTGTCTATCAAGCTAGATACCTTAGCCTCAGAGGTAGATAGACTAGGTGGCTTACTGTCAGCACACCTGTTATCGGCCCGCCTGTTAGACCTAAGGCTGTGGAAACAGGGCAGGGTCCCTTGAGGGAGTCGGTACAGCAGGTCTGCCAGCAAGTTACTGTAGCAGATAATGCTCTACCCAATCCCCCACCAAAAACTGTCCTGACTGCACCGATACCAGCAGATCAGGGTGGTAGGCCAGATTTTAGACAAGTAAGAAGAAGCCGTTACATTTTTCTCCCACCTGACTGAGCACCTTATGTGGCTGTCTTGACTAACGTTCCAATTTTAGAAGACCACCTTGCCCAGTCACAAGGGGAATCTCATATCTCATGAATCACTAAAAAATAAAGCAGTAGCTTTGCTGAATTCCAACTGTGGATTTCCCACTGCATATTCTGATCAAATACTTTCGGTGAGAAGGGTAAACTGGATTGGCCCATCTAGAAAGTCAAACAATGGGGACTGTAATGTTGTCAACTTCAGACATCCCCAACATGTGGCAACAGTTTTACTAAGAGCATCATCATTACTGGCTGATGCAAATAGCATATGTGTCCGCCCACTTGGATATTTTTACACTCACCTGCTCAAAGCCCCGCCTAGACGTAGGAACTTTAGGCCTCTGTTTCAATCTCAGCCCCTCGCTCTAGCACCACCATACGTGTATAATGTTGTTAATCAAAATAGGAATGGGTTTATGGTGGAAACACAGAATAGATTTGATTTGCTTTCAGGCCTTGAGGCATGTGATTGACGGGAGGAGTCTACGGGCCAAGGAAATGTAATCCCTGGTGAAGTGGTTCATATGGAGATTACGCAGGTGAAATCGCATGGAAATAATGTAATCTCCTGGAATATTGCGGGATTGGGCACTAAGCTGACAGATTGTAATTGGGTCAGTTACATTAAGCAGTTTCAGATTATTTGTCTGTAGGAGACCTGGTCAGTGAACTGTGATTATTTTCTTGAGGGGTATAAAGCTTTTTATGTCCCTGCGATAGCATCTAGCAGAGGTAGACCTAAGTGGGGGCATGGTAACGTTTATTTCAGTGGCACTCTCTTGTAAAATACGTAGAGTTTTAACAGATAACTCTGGTATCATTGGCCTAGTATTATGTGGAGATAACTGTCTGGTTGGCCTGGTGAACTTTTATAATGCAGTTAACTTTTGTTCAGCTCCTAGTAATATATTAGCACTAAATGTATTTATTAGTACTTCAATGAATGAATGTCTCCATAATCTTATGATAATGGGTGATTTTAATGTTCATCCATGTGGGGACCCGCTGTTTAAAAATCTCTCAGATTTGTATTGCGAACGCACAGAGGGATTGCATCTGGAACACACATCGGAGGGGGAAACCTTCAATGACCTATTGACCAACTTGGATTTATCATCGACAATGGCACTGAGGGATCCTTTTAAGCGCTTTGAGATTCCCACTTTTAAGGGTCATGGGAAGGGTACCTTCATTGACTAGGTTTTGCTTTCTGTATCAATGCAGCCTTTTGTGGACTCTTTCATCATTGAACATAGTGATTTCAGTGATCATAACCCATTGACTGTACTTCTGAGGGGTCCCTGGGTGGCCAAGGAAGGTCGGAATTGTACCACTGGCAGGCTGAGCACTACTGACGGCAGAAGACGCCTGAAGTGGTCTATGATCTCCCCAGAGCGGTTGTATAAAGACATTAAGGATCACTGCACTGAGGAAATTGCAAAATGCACTCAAGAAGGGCTGGATCCATGTCAGGTCCTATGCGCTTTTCAAAGTATTTCAGATAAGGTGTCTCAGCTCCAGTAAAGCGTTCAGAGACTAGGGGACCAAGATGGTTTAATCAGGATTGTTCTAGGGCCTCACGTAATTTAAGGACAGCCCTGACAACAAAACCCAGAATAAAAGAGAATATCCAACAGTGTAGGAAAGAATACAAGTCTGTTATTAATGGACGTAAGGAGTTTTTAAGAGAAGACGCATGGAACGAGATTCTCGAACCCTCTACTTTGAAGTGTAGCTCTAGATTCTGGGCGGTAGTAAAAAGAAATTTTTTGACCCAGGACCCAGGGGATGGACTAGAATGTTGCATTACAAAGGAGGAATGGGTAACACACTTCATGCAACTGCATGGAGGCACAGTGAATGTTAACTCCAATTTTACTTCCTCTATAAGTGGTGACTATATTAGGTTTGATAGAGGCGAGGTCATTGAGGGCATAATGGGACTCACAGCCGGGAAAGCTCCGGGACCTGATGGGATCCGGAAGACTTATATAAGTCTGATCCCAGTTTTTGGGCACCAATATTAGAATCGGTCTTTAACGCAGCTGCTAAAATGGGCTGCCCACAGTCATGGGGGGTATCAACGATTGTCCCAGTTTTTAAGAAGGGGGACAAGGGTAGCCCTCTTTGCTATAGACCCCTTTCATTAATTGATTCTATGGTCAAAATAGTGGGTAGAATTCTACTGCAGAGGCTCTCTAACTGGGCGCTGGAAAACAGCATTATGTCCATCTCTCAGTACGGTTTCTGCAGTGGACGCTCTACCATCACACAGTGCCTTAACCTCTTTCTAATACTAAGTAAGTACACCGTTACTCAAAAGGGTACTGTCCACTTGCCTTCATGGATTTGTCCTCAGCTTTCGACTGTGTCAACAGGGGAAAGCTGTGGCAGTCCATGAGGGACAAGGGTGTTGACAGTGGGATTGTCAACTTTCTTGTTGATTTACACAATAATACTAGTGCTAATGTTAGGTACTCTCAAGAGTTATGTGTAACTGATAATTTTAACATTGGGAAGGGTGTGCGTCAAGGCTGCATCCTTGCCCCTTTTCATTTTAACTTTTATATAAATGAACTAGACAGCGTACTGCAGAAGGTAAAGGCTGACTGTCCTAGAGTCGGCAGGCGTGGTATTCCTGTTCTTTTATATGCAGACGATGCAGTTTTACTCTCTAGAACAGAGAGAGGTCTACAAGCTTTATTAAATGCTTTTAATAAATTTATGACGATAGGGACCTCTTGGTCAACAATTCTAAATCTTTTATTATGCAAGTTGGCCAACAACCAAGAAGGAACTTCTTATTTAAAATAGATAATGTAGCAATCCCCATCTCTAAGACATTCACATATCTTGGGGTCACTTTTGACTCCAAACTTAGCTGGGGCCCACACCTTGACAAAAAGGAAAAGGAATTGGTAGGGGCAAATGCTACTATTTTTAACTTTGCATCAAAACTGGGGAAAAAAACCTAACAATGCCATGATGAAACTTTATAATGCAAAATCAGTGGCAACTGCCGTTTATGGCAGCGAAATATGGGGTTATGTGGCAGGTGAGCACCTACAGATTGTTGAAAATTCTTTTATGAAACGCCTTTTGTGTGTCCCAGTAGGCACATCTAATTTTGTAGTGCACGAAGAGCTAGGGTCGCAATATCTTTGTGATATTTTTTCATTACGCCCTCTGACTTGATGGTTAAAATTGTGGCTGAATCAAGATATTCCATTGACCCACTTGATTATGAGAGATTACTTGTCTCAGGATAATGCAATGGTTACACCCTGGTTAAAATACTTGAAATCAAACTTTTCTAAAGCTTGGCCGTCTGGATTTGTTTGAACACCAGCATGGGATTGTGAAGGGTGATGTGGATGCATCCACATCACCCTTCACAATCCCATGCTGGTGTTCAAACAAATCCAGACGAGCCTTCTTTTTGGACAGAAAGCTTAAAAGGGAAGTTGATGAGCTCCTGAAACCAAGTGTAAGATTTGGTATGTTAAAAACCGCTGATATGATGGAGCCCTATTTGATGGGATCGCTGTCTTCCCATACGAAGTTTCTGCTAACGAGGTTCAGATTAAACATTTTCCATCACTTGCTGTTTAGACCTAAAAATGCTGCTTTTATTAAACCTGCAGCTCCCTGTGGCTGCGACGGTGTGACTCCACAGGATATGCTGCATTTTATATTTTTATGTAAATTTTATGAATACCCCTGCAAACGCTATCTGGTAGATCTTTTAAAGAAACTTAATTTTAACCATATCAGACCAGCATTATTGTATTTGCAACTTTTGCACAGTAACAGTATTCTTCAAGTTACCGAATTTTTTAAACTGTCTATTAAGTTGAGAAATTGTTTGGATCAATGATGGTATCTCTGTTAATTTGACTATCTTTATAATGAATTTGCTATGTATGAAATTTGCTGCACCTTGCACTTTTGCACTATTTACTCAGGTTTTATAATTACTGTGTGTCTCAATATGTTTCAAATTGTTCATACTGTAATTGCACTTTTATGATTTGAATCAAAACCGAATAAAGCCTTTTTGACTTGACTTGACTATATGGGTGACCACAATGGATAATACACTGGCGGGGAAGAAGGTTGCTAATTATCATCTTCTGGAGGAAAAAAAAAAAGTTGTACTACACTTTTAATTAAAAAAAAACACAGACCATGCATTCAGCTGCAGTCCACCAATGAAGTTTCCATTGAGGAGAAGTAGGGTTTATTTGGGCACAGCACAATCTGTTGGTGTCTAACTCTGTATGTAGACACAAAGAAATTGGTATCTGGTAGGTTTTGGGGATTTCAGAGCATCATGGAAAAAAGTTTAAAAAACTGGGGCACTTACTACTGCGGGGAGGAAGGTAAATCGACGTTGGCAGGATGGTACAATAGTGACGGGGATCTCTGGAGTTTCATCTTTTTTTTATTTATTTCTGGAATTATCTGTTCGCAACTATAAAAATCAGTCTTGGCCAGAAAGGGGTAAAAGGGACACCTAAAACACATACTACATTAGGAGAAATGTAAGAATGTGCACACCAGTGAGATAATAAATTGTGTGGCAAAAATCTATAATTATTTTCAAGGGCTACTGGCCTAAGGTCAACTTTAGCGAATTATCTAGGAAAAGAATGAGCCCCACTCCTCCCTACAAGGGTAAAAGGTCTCCAAGAGTCAATAGGGCCTAATTGGTTTTTGACCCCAGCAATGTAGCACTGGCAGGAGGGGGCAATATATTAGCCTGAAACTGACAAGACCACCCCTTTACTCACAAGCAAGAGCCTTGGGTCATAGTTCAAAAATATGATGAGCAGATTAGATCTGTTCTGTGTAATGAAAGTCTGTGTGTGACTTAAAGAATGGGAGTAGAAGGAAAAATGCAGGATGTATTGGAGGATATGTGTACCACGAGCTGTTACTTTAAGTGAATATGTCTTTAGATTTTCAGACTGTAGGAAGAAAGTTAAAGGCAAATAGCTTCTTGCCTGGCGAATCAGCGTTGCAGTAGGAAGATTCAGTTTTTTGGGTCTGGATAGAGACATCGTCCAGTTATGAGCAGCGAATTAAACTTATATTAGACCTGCAGGCAGGATACTTCGTGGAATCACTGAACACTGAGAGCGAAGCACTGAAGTGGTCTCAGTATATCGTCCAGTTCATAAGCTTTAAACGAATCTTGCACAGAGAGTGGGTGGCTTAAAATAAAGTCAGAGGGCCGAAATGCTAATGAGGAAGAAAGATGTCTTGAAACATCATTATAGGAACTGTACTAAAAAAAGGTTACAAAAATGTGGATCTTTTGGTTGCTACAGGGGAGTTCTTTAACTATGTTCCTTGTTCTTACCATCCCAAGAACACAAGTTCAGAGAGCAGGGCAACAAGCTGAGCCTGTGAGACTCAGAAAGAGGCCACAGGCTGTGTGTGAACCTTGGACTCGTGAAAAGGGGCTCTGTAGTTGGGACTTCATAAAACACACCCTTGGGCAGTGGGTAAAAGGTCTGTATCTTTGAGATCCACCAATCAGTATCTGCGTCTTCCTTCACCTCACTCAGCCCCTGCCTCGGTTGTTCATGGCTTTCCATTGCTAAAATAAGTTCGTACTAGTGCAGACCACAAAAGGTTATGATTAATATTATTTTGATACTTGTTTTTGACCAAGATTTCCTCTAAACGGTGTGCTTTGGAGCATAGTTTCGCATTTCATGATATGTAGCAGCCAGAGAGCACAGAATTCCACGCAGTTGTTCAAAAGACAAAATTAGAGGAAGGTGATGACCAACATTCTCGAATTTCAGCGAAGGGGTGTTTAAGGAGCAGAGCACACAGATCGCTCTGCTAGTCCCATAAGGAGAGAAGTTTACGAGAAAGACAAGGCAGCCTCCCAGTGAGACGGTTAAGAGGAGTCACGAGAGCTGTGACCCTCCATCGAGTTCCCCACGATGACAGATTTAATTGAAGAGAAAGAGCACGGACCCAACTACGAGACCCTAAACTTAGAAGGGATGTTTAGTGGAAAGAGGCGAGCGTAAAGAAACAACTCGAGGCCCACTTAGTTAAGCAATTCTTAACACTTTCATCACTTTGCCCACTCCCATCCATGCTCGCGGCCTTCTATCTGATAACTGCTGCTACCCTGCCTCTTAGGATGTAACTACCTGGCTAACTTGTTTCGATGTAAAGCAACCTGCTATCTATTGGTCTTGGGTGCATGCAGAAAAGTTTAACTAAATACATTAAATAAACATTTAATGGAAAACAGTGAGCAAGGGAGAGCCCTTAAGCCCATGTATGGAGAAATGGAGAGTTTCATAGGACAAAAGCAAGTGCACCCCTTTCCATTACAACCCCCCCTGCCATAAAAAATCGGCTTAGAAAAAAAAAGCGATTGCAGACTCCACTCTGAGTCAAAGGAAATGTGTTTAGAGGACGAGGAATGGACAGTCCTCCTCTGAGTCCTGTAACATGAGGTGCTCATGGATGGAGGTCAGCAGAGCCCACCCCTGAGCTCTGTGATGCACGGCGCTCAGTCGACAGGGCAGGCGCAGTCAGTCCCTGAGCCCTGTAGGCTGGGGAGTCGGTATATACAGATAAGCACAGACCACCCCTGGAGCCATAGGTGGTCAATGGATGACACAATATGCCTACGCCTCCCAGTTGTAAGAGGTTTTAGTGGACGGCAAGCACAGGCGCCTTCTGACCCCAGTGACCTGAGGTGTTTGGTGGTTGAAGTCGAGCACAGACCAGTCCAGAGGTGGTCAGTTGATAGCACCAGTCACCTCTGCTTCCCGGTAAAAGAGCTGCTAAATGGATGGAGGTGACCACAATCCTAATAGTTAACAGAAGGTACACTGTTCCAAAGTGCATATTGCTCACTTCCAAGTCAGGGAGGAGACAGGGGTCACCCAAAGTCATTGCTTAATAGGAGCTAATGCCATAACCCACCATTAGGTGGCATGCTTCATTATCGGGCATGCTCCTCGTCGGGCCGGCACTGCAATGCCCGACAGGTCCCGCGAGAGGGCTCTTTGCCGGAGATCTTTTTAGAAGAGTGCCGAAGAGATATCCAGGGTGCTAGGTTTTGCCTAGATGTGGAAAGTCAGAATCTGGGGGGGAAGTGAGTTAACATTTTATGATTTCTGATTGTCTGATTGTCCTCTACCGTAATTTTTTTGCCCCGCAGCATATGAACCTTTGACACACTGATCTCTTTCCGCAGCGCCGTGATGCCCCTGGGCTAAGTCCAAGCTTTAAAAGTTTTAGATTAATTCTTTCATTCATTCATTCATTCAAAAATGACTATAGGTACCGGTGCTATAATTTTACTCTGGGCGGTGGACCTATGTCAAAGTTAAAACCAAGAGATGGGAAGTAGTCAGGGATGATTACCTGGCGTTCCCTAATTGAAAGATTGTGTATGGAGTTTGTATCCTACAGGCAAACAGTTAGATAGATCTGTGTGTGGGACTACCTAGGCTACAGAAAATTGGTCGACATGTTTCAGAACCTAAGTAGTCCAAAGGGAACTAAGGGCATTTTTGTCAGGACCTAAATAGAAAAACCTAGCCCTCACTAAGAGAGTAGGGGTGCTCTCATTAAAGTTTATATCTGCAGGCTGTCGCACTTAAATAGGTGTATGTGTATCTCGTCTAGTGGGTGGCTCTCCAAGATTCAGGTCTGGGACCCTTGGGATAACGTGGATGCTACAACTCCTTCAAACATTTAGCCGAGAGGCTGTGGTCAACTGACCCATCGTCGACCAAGAACCCAGAGAGCACGGTGACTACTCCTTCTCCTTGAATTGGTAGTTTGGAGCAGGCACTTTTGAAAAGTGTATCTTTTGTTTACTAGTAGTGATATTTTGGGAGAACGTACACTGTCCCTTCTCTCTTTTGGGTGACCACGATCCGCCTCTGACACTTGAGGTGTTGAGTGGACACAGACGAGCCCAGGCCGCCCCCGGTTCCCGAAGGGATGCTCGGAAGTGCTCGCAGATGAACGCAGGCTCTGCTCACAGACTGTGCTGAGCTGTTCTGGCCCTCCCCGCGAGCCTCTCGGAGGAGCAGCGCTCAGCGTAGCCCAGCGCGCGCGCTCCGTTGTTGGTAAACATGCCAGCCACCACAGGCCATGCTGTGAAAAGAGGAAGAGCAACCTGCCACATCGGCCCCTCCTCGTCCTCCCCTGCCTCTCACGCACACAGCTGTTGTTTACTGTAACAGAAATAGGCCCGGCTGTGGGTAATTAAACTGCAAACACGAGACTAGCATCTTTTCTTGAACTATCTCCGTCGTGGCAGCTCTGGCTCCCCTTTCAACCCCTTTCAGGTAACCCTTTCAACCGGACTCCCACCCTGTGACCTCAGGTGCGTTCACTCAGCCATTCATCTCATGTACGAGGAGGAGCACTGCAGACCGCTGGGCAGGTTCACCACCTACACAGATGGCAACTGTTAGACCTGACATCCTTGGCGTGGTTTTTCCCCATCTTTTTGCCTCTGACTCATGTATTTTTGATGCTGTGCTGGATTTCGTTTTTGCTGGTTTAGATGCTTTGGACCCTCTGCCACTGCTGATCAGTGTCAGAGGGTAAGTGCTCCCTCTGTAAATTGTCATATTGATTGGGTATACCTGATTGGCATATTTGTGTCACCATGAAGTCCCTAGTAAAGTGCACTGTGTGTGCCAGGGCTGGTGATGACAGATGCTACTAGTGGGCCTGCAGCGCAGATTGCGCCACCCACATGAGTAGCCCTAAAATGATGTCTCAGGCCTGCCAGCGCAGGGCCTGTGTGCAGTCAGTGGACTGCCATGTCCGCCTGGCCAGTGTCCCCACTGGCTGGGCCTAACCCTTCCCTGTCTGTGCACACCAGTCACCCCTATGGAAGGCTCAAGGTACCCCCCTGGGCAGGGTGCAGTGCAGGGATAAGGTAGAGCATGTACTAGTGCAGGTAACATGCTCTGGTAGTGAGCAGCAGCCATTTTGTGTGCTCACTGCTGTAAGGCTATCTTGCTCCATAGAGTAACATGGGGGAGGCTGGTCCCATTGGATCCCAGCCTATCTTCCCATAGGAACAAGATGGGACATGAGTGAAAGATATCCCTGAACTCAGAATTTAATAACACATCTTTTAGTAAAGGTTGTTTTTAAATTCTGTGTTTGAGAATGGCACTTTTAGAAAGTGGCTGTTCTCTTGTCTAAACCTTTCTGTGTGCCTGGGACTGTTTGTGGATTGACTGTCTGGGTTGAGGATGACAGGGTCTGCAGAGCCCCGGGGGGTTATCTGAGCCAGCCCCGTGGATGAAAGGCAGCATCTGCTGCCAGGGAAGTGGGAGGAGATAGCACCTGATAGTGAAGGGCTGTGCCTGCCTAACCACAAAGCTGGCTCCACCTCCTGCTGGGCGACTGTCACCTCTGTCCCTGGGACAGGGAGGAAGAAGGAAACCAGAAACACCCCAGACCCCCAGAACTGGTTTGGACCGGGCTCAGGGCCCCCTTTGCACAAAGACTTCTAAAGACTTCAAAGGACTTCAAAGCCTTTTTGGGGTATAAGAGAAGGACCCCTGACTACAGAAAATCAGATTCTACAATCAAGAGGAACCTCTGCCAGAAGAAGGACTGCTGAAGGAGCTGATGGAAGATTGCCTTGCTGTGTGCTTTAAGGGCTGACCTATCCTGCTGTCCAACTGAAGGAGAGGAGAAGAAAGGGACTTTGCTGTGTGCTGTGACCCTGCCTGCTTGAAACTAAGAAGACTTTGCTGTGTGCTGTGTCTTGCAACTGAATCTCCAAGGGCCTGAGAAGAGCTGGCCTCCTGTCTGGGAACCCAGGGTCAAAAGGTTCCCTTGTAACTAAACTGCGCCAAGAAGATCGTGCTTCAATCCTGCTGAAAGCGTGACTAGTAGCTGTGGCCAAGGAGGAAGATCGTCGTGCTCATCGGCACGTTGTGGTGGAGAACCGGAGGTTGGTTGTGTCCCCTCCGTGAACTATCCCCCTAGCAAGCGTGGGGGCTTCTCAAACACTCTGCCCGCTCCTGACTGCATACACTACTGGCCGCCTAGGAACCGCCGCTGCCCGTGTCCAGAATCATCCCCGAGAAAATCGGCATCTGGCCGGGGCCGCCGAGGGCGAGAACCGAAGGAGCAGAGCCCTGATTGGCCCGGAGTGCCGAGCCCCCTCACCAAACGCCGCGCTGGGATTGGCTCCCTAGCGGCAGCGTCATCGCCTGGTTTGAGCTCTCATTGGCTTTGGAGGAAGGAGTCGCGTCGTCATAGGAGGGCTCGCCGGTGGAGCCGCGCTGTGAGTGGTCACCCCCTCGAGGAGTGCCTACGTCACGCAGGGGGCTCGCCGAGTGAGCCGCGCACCGATTGGACGAGCGGAGAAGCACCGCGTTTCAGCCCGTGAAGAAGAGCCGACCTCGCCGAGGGAGTTTAACAGCGCCCCGCACCCCTGGCCAGCCGTCCCTCCAAGGTGAGCAGCACCGCCTCCCCCGCCGCTCGTTGGATTGTCGAGAGCGGGCGGGAGAGGGAAGGGGACCGGCCGGGGCGGGGGCGAGCGAGATCTGTTTGGCGCGGTGCGCCGTAGGCTATCTAGAGCGCGAGGCTGTGCCGGGGAGAAGAGAGAGTCCCTGGACCCTGCGTGAAAGCGCGTTGGCAGCGCTGAAGGCCACATGCAAAGACGTACGTGGGCATTGTGATTATTGCTCGTTTTGAGGGCAATTCCAAAAACGATTAGTGGCATTATTTGATCACTGATAAAGAGACTAGAGACCATATTCGTTTCTCTAGAAGAAGCTTCCTGATGACAACAAGTGCAAACCTTAAGAATTAAGTTTCATAACAAAGTATTCACCAGTGCAACCACTAAGATTATGTGCAACATTTACCTGAAGAAATAATTAATGTATATTGATGATTCTTGCTGCTGAAACTAGATAAAGTTATATATATTTTTATAAAATATACTTACCTGTGTGGTCTCAGTTTGTGGTGGATTGGGGATTATTGTTGTGTTGAGTGCAAATATTATACACATTGCCTTGGGGATAAGCCTGCCTGCTCGCGCCAAGCTACCTAGAGGAGAGCGGAGGTTATCTACTGTGTGTATTCCTTCACCCTGACTAGAAGCAAGGGTCCCTACTTGGTCTAAGGTACTTACCTATGCCAACTAGAGACCCCCAGATCTAACATTGTTGGACAGCGGTGCGGATTCTGAACTAATAATTGCACTTGACCTGCAGTGATCTCTTGTACATCACTAGTCTAGTTTAGCAGCACAGGTTGCGCAAGATTTTTTCTTTTTGGTGAAACCTTTTGTTGAAAAGGTTAGGAAGCATCATGTCTGTGAAAGCGGCAAGCGTGAGAGTAGAATTGGAAGTGGAATTCGAAATTCAGGAGCTGTACAACTACAGAAAGGATATCCTGAAACAATTCTGCAAACAGCTTGGATGCCCAGCAAAGGGCAGCGCAAACAAGGAAGAGCTGCAGAAAGCTCTAAGGGCCTGGTGGGAGGCCAAACATGTCTCAGAAGAAGCTACTGAAGTGGAAGGCGCACCGGAGAATGTTTTTTCGCTCAGTGATTTGCCAGCGCGGCCAGCATCTAAGGCTGGCAGCAACCGTTCCAGTAGGGTTATTTCTCCAGAGGAGGTGGAGGAAAATCAGAGAGCTAGGGCTCATGAGATTGAGATTTTTAAACTCAGAGCCCAAGCAGATGAAAGGAGAATGCGCCTTGAAAATGAGAAGGCGGCGGAGGAGAGAAGACATGCTCTCGCTTTGGAGGAGAAGAAACTCCAATTGGTTCATGAGAGGAACATGAGGGAGCTGGACATCAAAGAAAAGCAAGGGGGGTCCAGCTCTAATGGTGGCAGCGCACAACCAGTACAGGCGGGTAAGGTATACATACCAAAGGATCTGGTACAGAATTATCAGAGGGGTGAGGATATTTATGCGTGGTTTAGAGCGTATGAACTAGCCCTAAAGATGAATGAAGTGCCTGAGAAAAGTTGGGGGGCAGGTTTATGGAAGCACTTTGAGGCCTCTGGGAGGGATGTCTTGGCACCCTTAGAAGCAGCAGGTACTTTAGCCTACCCCTCCATGAAGGAGGCTTTGTGCCTCAGGTATGGGCTCACTGCAGAACAGTACCGCCAGAAGTTTAGGAACTTCAAGAAGCTTGATTCAAGTACTTGGGTGGAGTGTGTGAGTATGTACACGCGTGCACTGGAAGGTTGGATAAAGGGCAGCAAAGTTACTGATTATGTGGGGTTGTGTCACTTGATTAGTTGGGAGCACTTGAGTAGTTTATGTGTTCCAGAGCTGCGCCAGCATCTTTTAGACAGCAAGTTAACTGATCCCAGTGAGCTTGCTAAAGAGGCGGACCGCTGGACTAGCACCAGGGTCCACAAGGGGGTGGTAAGTACCCCAGCCAAGGGTGGACAGGGTCCCCAGCAGAAGAGTGGGGGGGACACGGGTAATCAAAAGGAGTCTTCTAAAGGGCCCCAAAATAGTTCCCAGGAGAAAGAGTCTCAACCCCCCAAGTCTAAGAAGTCCTGGCCCCATAAGGGCAAGCAGGACAACAGGCCCCCACCTACTTGCTATGCCTGTAGGGAGGTGGGGCACATTGCCCCAAAATGTCCAAAGAAACCTCCAGCACCCACTGGTGCTCCAACACCGGCATTAGCTAGTGTAGCTTTGGGAGGGGATTTGATTTCTAGTGGGGAGGAGGGGTTAGCAGTGATGACCCTTGTCTCTTTAGGAGACCAAGAGATGGCCCAGGAAACCTTGCTGCCCTTAAACACTAAGAAATATGGGCAGAAGGTGACCATCAATGGAAAAGAGATAGAAGCTCTGAGAGACACAGGGGCCAGTGTGACATCTGTCAGGTGTCAATGGGTGTCTGAAGAGCAGATCATTCCCGATGTACTCCGTCCTGTGGTGGCAGCTGACAGTTCAGTGCGCCTCTGCAAGTTGGCACGTGTTCCATTTGAGTGGGGAGGAGTCTCCGGTACATTGGAAGTTGTTGTAAGTGATGCCTTGCCTGTAGATTGTCTGTTAGGTAATGACCTGGAGAGCTCTCCATGGAAGGAGGTAGAGCACAGGACTCACTTGGAAATGTTGGGCTTGCCTGCGTGGATCTGTGTGACCACACGTGCAATGGCAGCCAGTAAGGGTGGATTAGCAGAACTGGAGCCTGGAACAATGGCCCAGGGACCTGTCAAGAGAGGAAGGGGCAGAGGGCGCGGGAAACCAGCCCCCACTGTTCCCACGGTCCAGGAGGAAGCAGAACCTGAGGGGGATGCCCTGGAACCTACAGGGGAACAGGTGGCCGAACTAGGGGAATTGCCTGAGCTGTCCCAGTGGCAGCAAGATGGTGGTCCCTCCAGGGAGGAATTCTGCCAAGCTCAAAAGGAGTGCCCTTCCCTCATTGGTGTGCGGCAGCAGGCTGCAGACCAGGCAGCAGGCCTGGGGTCCAAGGAACATTTGATCTACTGGGAGGATGACTTACTTTATAGTGAGCCTAAGTTCGCTGAGCCCGGTGCAGCCCGTGTGCTGGTGGTACCCGAGCGCTTCAGGAACTTCCTACTGGGCCTGGCTCATGACGTGCCTCTCGCAGGACATCTGGGGCAAGACAAGACCTATTACCGGCTTGTCACCCACTTCTACTGGCCCCAGATGAAGAAGCACGTCGCTGCCTTTTGTAAGTCTTGCCAAACTTGTCAAGCCAGTGGCAAGAGCGGAGGGAAGTGCGTGGCACCCCTCCAACCCTTTCCTGTGGTGAGCACCCCTTTTGAGAGGGTGGGCATTGACATCGTGGGGCCCCTAGACCCCAAGACAGCCTTAGGCAACAGGTTTATCCTGGTCTTGGTGGACCATGCCACCCGATACCCTGAAGCAGTCCCTCTCAGGACAGTCACAGCCCCTGTGGTGGGCCGTGCCTTAATGGGGATCTTTTCCCGTGTGGGATTCCCCAGAGAGGTGGTTTCTGACAGGGGTACAAACTTCATCTCTAGGTACATGAAGTCTCTGTGGGAGGTGTGTGGAGTGACATACAAGTTTACCACACCTTACCATCCTCAAGGAAATGGGTTGGTTGAAAGATTCAACCGCACCCTGAAGGGCATGATTATGGGCCTAGAGGAGCCCATGAGGCGGAAGTGGGACGTCTTGTTACCATGCCTGTTATTTGCATACAGGGAGGTGCCTCAGAAATCCTTAGGGTTCAGCCCCTTTGAGTTGCTGTATGGCCACCCTGTCAGAGGACCTCTCACTCTGGTGAAGGAGGGGTGGGAGAAATCCCGTGGGAAAACCCCTCAGGATGTGTTCAGCTATGTGCTGGCCATCCGCAATCAGACCAAGCGCTTCAGGAAGCTCGCTCAAGAGAACCTGGAGGCTAGCCAGGAGGAAATGAAGAGATGGTATGATCAGAACACCTCTCTTGTGGAGTTCCAACCTGGGCAGAAAGTGTGGGTGATGGAGCCAGTGGAGCCTTGTGCGCTCCGTGACAAGTGGTCTGGGCCATATGAGGTGGTGGAGCGCAAGAGCGAGGTTACCTACTTGGTTAACCTGAAGACTCCCAGGCAGCCCCTGAGAGTTGCATGTGAACCGCCTCAAACCCCACTTTGAGAGGTCAGCAGTGACTTTGCTCATGGCTACAGATGCAGGAGGGGAGGAGGATAGTGATCCTCTCCCTGACCTCCTGGCAACCAAGGAGCAAGATGGGTCAGTTGATGGGGTGATACTCTCACCCACCCTGACCCCAGAGCAGCAACAGGACTGTCGCCAAGTCTTGGGTCAGTTCGCCCCCCTGTTTTCCCTGACCCCAGGTGTCACTGACTGGTGTGTCCACGATGTGGACACTGGTGACAACCTGCCTGTGAAACAGAAGTTTTACAGAGTGGCTGACAAGGTCAGGGCTAGCATCAAAGAAGAGGTTTCTAAGATGTTAGCGCTAGGGGTCATTGAGCCCTCCAGCAGCCCCTGGGCTAGCCCAGTGGTCTTAGTGCCTAAGAAAGCTGCTACCCCTGGTGGCCCCCA
Source organism: Lissotriton vulgaris (assembly GCF_964263255.1). Lineage (NCBI taxonomy): Eukaryota > Metazoa > Chordata > Amphibia > Caudata > Salamandridae > Lissotriton > Lissotriton vulgaris. Next base: position 284,720,030 of record NC_141699.1, read on the forward strand.
GGAACTCCGTTTCTGCGTGGACTACCGTGGGCTCAATGCGGTCACCAAGACTGACGCGCACCCCATCCCCCGAGCTGATGAGCTGGTGGATCGGTTGGGAGCTGCCCGGTACCTGAGCACCTTTGATTTGACTTCAGGTTACTGGCAGATTGCCTTAACTGAGGGGGCCAAGGAAAGATCAGCATTTTCAACACCAGAGGGGCACTTCCAGTTTCGTGTCATGCCCTTTGGGTTGAAAAATGCCCCTGCCACATTCCAGAGACTGGTCAACCAGGTATTAGCAGGGCTGGAGGAATTCAGCGCAGCATACCTGGATGACATTGCTGTGTTCAGCTCCACTTGGGAGGAACACTTGCAACACCTCTGCGCAGTGTTGAAGGCTCTGCAAAAGGCAGGCCTCACTATCAAGGCCAGTAAGTGCCAGATAGGGCAGGGATCTGTGGTGTACTTGGGACACCAGGTGGGGAGCGGCCAGGTGGCGCCCCTACAGGCAAAGATTGATACCATTCTGGCTTGGGAACCCCCCAAGACCCAGACTGAGGTGAGAGCCTTTTTAGGTCTCACCGGGTATTACAGACGGTTTGTCAAAGGTTATGGCACCATCGTAGCCCCTTTGACAGAGCTGACATCTAGAAATCAGCCCAGGAAAGTGAATTGGACTGAGGCCTGTCAAACTGCTTTTGACACCCTCAAAACTGCCATGTGCACAGCACCGGTGCTTAAGGCACCTGACTTTTCAAGTGAGTTCATTGTGCAAACTGACGCTTCAGAGCAAGGCGTGGGAGCAGTACTCTCACAGATCAATGAGGAGGGTGAAGACCAACCGGTGGCTTTCATTAGTAGGAGGCTACTCCCCAGGGAACAGAGATGGAGTGCAATCGAAAGGGAAGCTTTCGCTGTGGTCTGGGCTCTGAAGAAGCTGAGGCCCTACCTGTTTGGGACTCACTTCCGTGTTCAGACCGACCACAGGCCCCTCAGATGGTTAATGCATATGAGGGGTGAGAATCCAAAACTGTTGAGGTGGTCCATTTCCCTACAGGGGATGGACTTCACGGTGGAGCACCGCCCTGGTACAGAACACGCCAATGCTGATGGTCTGTCCAGATTCTTCCGCCTTAGTGATGAGGACTCCCAAGAGGTTGGGTAGTTCTCCCCACTTTCAGCTGGAGGGGACACGTGTTAGACCTGACATCCTTGGCGTGGTTTTTCCCCATCTTTTTGCCTCTGACTCATGTATTTTTGATGCTGTGCTGGATTTCGTTTTTGCTGGTTTAGATGCTTTGGACCCTCTGCCACTGCTGATCAGTGTCAGAGGGTAAGTGCTCCCTCTGTAAATTGTCATATTGATTGGGTATACCTGATTGGCATATTTGTGTCACCATGAAGTCCCTAGTAAAGTGCACTGTGTGTGCCAGGGCTGGTGATGACAGATGCTACTAGTGGGCCTGCAGCGCAGATTGCGCCACCCACATGAGTAGCCCTAAAATGATGTCTCAGGCCTGCCAGCGCAGGGCCTGTGTGCAGTCAGTGGACTGCCATGTCCGCCTGGCCAGTGTCCCCACTGGCTGGGCCTAACCCTTCCCTGTCTGTGCACACCAGTCACCCCTATGGAAGGCTCAAGGTACCCCCCTGGGCAGGGTGCAGTGCAGGGATAAGGTAGAGCATGTACTAGTGCAGGTAACATGCTCTGGTAGTGAGCAGCAGCCATTTTGTGTGCTCACTGCTGTAAGGCTATCTTGCTCCATAGAGTAACATGGGGGAGGCTGGTCCCATTGGATCCCAGCCTATCTTCCCATAGGAACAAGATGGGACATGAGTGAAAGATATCCCTGAACTCAGAATTTAATAACACATCTTTTAGTAAAGGTTGTTTTTAAATTCTGTGTTTGAGAATGGCACTTTTAGAAAGTGGCTGTTCTCTTGTCTAAACCTTTCTGTGTGCCTGGGACTGTTTGTGGATTGACTGTCTGGGTTGAGGATGACAGGGTCTGCAGAGCCCCGGGGGGTTATCTGAGCCAGCCCCGTGGATGAAAGGCAGCATCTGCTGCCAGGGAAGTGGGAGGAGATAGCACCTGATAGTGAAGGGCTGTGCCTGCCTAACCACAAAGCTGGCTCCACCTCCTGCTGGGCGACTGTCACCTCTGTCCCTGGGACAGGGAGGAAGAAGGAAACCAGAAACACCCCAGACCCCCAGAACTGGTTTGGACCGGGCTCAGGGCCCCCTTTGCACAAAGACTTCTAAAGACTTCAAAGGACTTCAAAGCCTTTTTGGGGTATAAGAGAAGGACCCCTGACTACAGAAAATCAGATTCTACAATCAAGAGGAACCTCTGCCAGAAGAAGGACTGCTGAAGGAGCTGATGGAAGATTGCCTTGCTGTGTGCTTTAAGGGCTGACCTATCCTGCTGTCCAACTGAAGGAGAGGAGAAGAAAGGGACTTTGCTGTGTGCTGTGACCCTGCCTGCTTGAAACTAAGAAGACTTTGCTGTGTGCTGTGTCTTGCAACTGAATCTCCAAGGGCCTGAGAAGAGCTGGCCTCCTGTCTGGGAACCCAGGGTCAAAAGGTTCCCTTGTAACTAAACTGCGCCAAGAAGATCGTGCTTCAATCCTGCTGAAAGCGTGACTAGTAGCTGTGGCCAAGGAGGAAGATCGTCGTGCTCATCGGCACGTTGTGGTGGAGAACCGGAGGTTGGTTGTGTCCCCTCCGTGAACTATCCCCCTAGCAAGCGTGGGGGCTTCTCAAACACTCTGCCCGCTCCTGACTGCATACACTACTGGCCGCCTAGGAACCGCCGCTGCCCGTGTCCAGAATCATCCCCGAGAAAATCGGCATCTGGCCGGGGCCGCCGAGGGCGAGAACCGAAGGAGCAGAGCCCTGATTGGCCCGGAGTGCCGAGCCCCCTCACCAAACGCCGCGCTGGGATTGGCTCCCTAGCGGCAGCGTCATCGCCTGGTTTGAGCTCTCATTGGCTTTGGAGGAAGGAGTCGCGTCGTCATAGGAGGGCTCGCCGGTGGAGCCGCGCTGTGAGTGGTCACCCCCTCGAGGAGTGCCTACGTCACGCAGGGGGCTCGCCGAGTGAGCCGCGCACCGATTGGACGAGCGGAGAAGCACCGCGTTTCAGCCCGTGAAGAAGAGCCGACCTCGCCGAGGGAGTTTAACAGCGCCCCGCACCCCTGGCCAGCCGTCCCTCCAAGGTGAGCAGCACCGCCTCCCCCGCCGCTCGTTGGATTGTCGAGAGCGGGCGGGAGAGGGAAGGGGACCGGCCGGGGCGGGGGCGAGCGAGATCTGTTTGGCGCGGTGCGCCGTAGGCTATCTAGAGCGCGAGGCTGTGCCGGGGAGAAGAGAGAGTCCCTGGACCCTGCGTGAAAGCGCGTTGGCAGCGCTGAAGGCCACATGCAAAGACGTACGTGGGCATTGTGATTATTGCTCGTTTTGAGGGCAATTCCAAAAACGATTAGTGGCATTATTTGATCACTGATAAAGAGACTAGAGACCATATTCGTTTCTCTAGAAGAAGCTTCCTGATGACAACAAGTGCAAACCTTAAGAATTAAGTTTCATAACAAAGTATTCACCAGTGCAACCACTAAGATTATGTGCAACATTTACCTGAAGAAATAATTAATGTATATTGATGATTCTTGCTGCTGAAACTAGATAAAGTTATATATATTTTTATAAAATATACTTACCTGTGTGGTCTCAGTTTGTGGTGGATTGGGGATTATTGTTGTGTTGAGTGCAAATATTATACACATTGCCTTGGGGATAAGCCTGCCTGCTCGCGCCAAGCTACCTAGAGGAGAGCGGAGGTTATCTACTGTGTGTATTCCTTCACCCTGACTAGAAGCAAGGGTCCCTACTTGGTCTAAGGTACTTACCTATGCCAACTAGAGACCCCCAGATCTAACAGCAACCCATGGCCCTATAGGGTTAGGATAATGATGGGAGCACTCACTTAGGTGTTGAGCTAGTTATGAAGTAATGAATACACCCAAAAAGTTAATTTGTGTACATATTTCTTCTTAATGTTTGGCATTATAAGCGCAAGTCAGATTTCAAATCCAATCATTCATTGTACAGAGGTAGTATCACGTGGACACATTTTTCAAGTTGTAAATGAGCATAACCGCAATAAACAGCCAGCCAACACGTTTCACCCCTTATGGACTTTTTCAAGTCGGTAGAATCAAAAGTGGCATGGTACACACAACTCTCAAGTACAATTAATTTTTTTGTTTTATCAAGAGGTTTTGATACTGCTTAGTAGTTTTTTTAATTCAACCTTTACATACTTCGTGTAATTTAATTTCGAGCATAAAAATGTAAAAAACCTGAAGTTTAAAATAAACTAACACACAATAATCAAGCCTTGGCAAAGCCAATAGGTCTACTTTACAGTACCAGCACATGTAAAGACAGATATTCACAATGCTGTCTGCATGCACTGAATGCAAAAACGTTGTTTATCCCATTAAAGCCTATCCTATTGGCTTTGCCAATGCCCAGAAAAAAGTAGCAAATATATTACTTTATCTGTAGAATGCATACAGAAGAGAAATAACTGAATGTGACAAAAATCATAGTTTATTTTATTTTTTCAGATTTAGACTAATGCTTCATTCATTCTTATGGAGGTACTCCCTAGGAGAAGGAATGATACATTGCCAGCAGATAGGGGTTTTAAGACTTCAGAGAAGGGTAGCGTAACGTGGTAGCAACAGGCTTTTAGGGTTCAGGGAAGGGTAGGTTTAAGAATTAGTAAAGAGTTTTAAGGTCCAGGGAGGGTAGTGTTAAGGGATACTAAGCAATGATTATGGTTCAGGAGAGTGTAGCACTATGGGGAAGTAAGGTTTTTTAGGTTTTACGCATGGGTATCGTTAAGGGGTATAAAGGGTTTATAGGGCTCACCGAAGAGTAGTATTAAGAGGTCGTAATGATTTTTAGGGTTCAGTGGTGGGTAGCATTAAAGGGTAGTATGGTTTTATATGATTCCGAGATGGGTAGATTGAAGAGGTAGTCTGGGTTTGGAAGGTTCAGGGAAAGGTAGCTTTAAGGGCTAGTACGAAGTCTTTAGGGCTCAGGGAAAGGCAGCTTTAAGGGCTAGTAAGAAGTATTTAGGGTTCAGGGAAAGGTAGCTTTAAGGGGTAGTAAGAAATCTTTAGGGTTCAGGGAATGGTACCTTTAACAGGTGGCAAATTATTTTAACGTTCAGGGAAGGGTAGGGTTAATGTGTATTAGAACATTGGAATGTTGGGAGCTCCATTGAAAACAATGGAGTGCTCCGGGCTTATAATGGCTGGTATAAGCCTGGAGCTTCAACATTCCAATGTTTCTTTGTTCACAGCTCTGGCTGTGAACAAAGGCTTCAGGGAACCTGAGGGGATTCCAATCCCCCCACGCTCCCAAAAGGCTTTGTTTTTTTTGTTAGAACATTCTGTCCTCTAGTGGCTGAATGTTCTAATAGCCTTATAGCCCTTCGTAGATGGGCTTTACCGCTATTAAAGTCCCTCTCCCTTGTTAAAGGCCCTCGCCTTCGGCTCGGGGCCTTTAACGCTGGAGAGGGCCTTTAATAGCTGGTAAAGCCCTCTACGGCGGGCTATAAGGCTATAGTAAAGGGTTTTAAGGTAGAGGGAATGCTAGCATTAAAACAGATGAGGATTTTTAGGGGCCAGGCAAGGGTAGTATTAAGGGGTAGTAAGGAATTATAAGGGTTCAGGAATTGGTACCATTAAAATGTAGTTAGGGTATTTTTTGTTTAGGGATGGGTCCTGTTACAGGGTAGTAGGATCCAGGGAGGACAAACTCTAAGTGGTAAATAAGGGGCTCTTAAGGTTCATGGATGGATAGCGTTAAAAGTAGTAAGGGGCTGTAGGGTTCAAGGCAAGGTAGCATTAACGGGTAGTATGGGTTTTTTAAGGTTTAGGCATAGGTATCTTTGAGGCGTTGCAAGTGTTTTTAGGATGCAGGGAAGGGCATCATTAAGAGATGCCAAGGGTTTAGAGTTCAGGGATGGGTAATATGGGTCTTTATGATTCACAGATGGGTAATATTAAGAGGCCTTACGTTTTTCCAGTTCAGGAAATAGTATCATTAAGGGGTATTGTAGGGGATTTAAGGCTATGTAAAGGGTAGCTGTAAGGAGTAGAAAGAGGTATTTAGGGTTCAAAGATGGGTGGCATTAAGGACTTGCAAAGGTTTTTTGTGTTTTATTTTAGAGTTTAGGGAAGAGTAGCATTAAAGGGTATCAAGGAGTCTGCATGGGTCACGGATAGGTACCTTTACGGATTAGCAAGTGCTGTTTAGGGTTCACAAAATTATTGCATTAAAGAGTAGTTAGGGGATTTTAGGCTTTAGGGATGGATGGCATTAAGGGGTAGTAAATGGTTTGTAGGTTTTAGGGACAGGTATTATTAATGGGTTTGCAGGATTCAGGAAGGGTAGCCTTAATGAGTAGCAAAGTGTTTTCAGGTGCAGGTTAGGGAAGTATTAAAGGGTAATCCGGTTCTTTATGGTTCATGGATGGGTAGTGGTAAGGGGTTTATAAAGTTCAGGGAGGGGCAGAACTAAGGGTTTAGGGAAGGGGAGTGTTAGGGGGCAGTATGGTTTTTATGGGCTTAGGGAAGGGAAGTTCCAAAAAGTATTTAAGGTTAAGAGAAAGATAGCGATAACGAATAGTAAGAATGTTTTGGGACTCAGAGAATGGAGGCATTAAGGGGTAGTGTGGGAGTTTTATGGTTCAGGGACAGGTAGCGTTAAGGGGTAGTATGAGGGTGTAGGATTCAGGGAAGGGTAGCATTAAGGGGTTTGTAGGGTTCAGGGAAGGGTTGCATTGAGAGGTAATTCAAGGTTGTTAAAGGTTCATGGAAGGGTAGCATTGAAGCGTAGTAAGACGTGTTTAGAGTCCAGGGAAGGTAACATTAAGAAGTAGTAAGGGATTCTTAGGGTACAAAGAACGGTAGCATTAATTGGTAGCAAGGAGTTTTTATGGTTGAGGAAGAGTCGTTTTGAGTGGTAGCAAGAGGCTTGTAAGGTTAAGGGAGGGTAGCATGAAGAGGTAGTAAGGGTTTTTATGGTTTAGGGGTGCATGACAAAGAAGTAGTACAGTGTTTTAAGGGTTCAAGGAAGGTACAATAAAATGGTAATTATGGTTTTTAGGGTTCAAGGATGGCTATCATTAAGGGATAGTATGGCATTTATAGTGTTCGAAGAAGTGGCGTGCTAAGGGGCTTTAGAGTTCAGGGAAGGGTAGCATTAATAGGTTTAAGTTTTTTTTTTATTGTTCAGAGTAGGATGCTGTTAAAGAGTACCAAGTAGTTTTTAGGTTACAGAGAAGGGTAGTGTTAAAGTGTAGTAACGGTTTTCAGGGTTCAGGGATAGATAGCGTTAAGGGGAAGTATGGTTTTCTGATTTAGGGAATAGTAGCTATAACGAGAAGTAGGTGTTGTTCAGAGTATATGGACGGGTAGCATTGGGGTCTTAAGAGGTTTTTTAGGAATTAGGCACGAGTAGCGTTAATGGGCAGTAAGGGTTTTTTATGCTTCAGTGATGATTACCTGTAAAGGCTGGTATGGGCTTTGTTTTAGGGTTTAGGGATAAGTAATGGTAGGGGTAGTAAGGCTTTCTAGGGTTAATGGAAACATTAAAGGGTAGTAAGGTTTTTAGGGTTCAGGAAAGAGTAGAGCTAATAGGATTTAGAGAAGGATTTAGAGAAGGATAGGGCTAATGGCTGGTAAGGCTTTCTTAGGGTTTAGAGATGAATGGCTTTAAGTGGAATTAAGGTTTTATGGTTCAGGGCACAGCACCTGGTGGGTAGTAAGAGTTTTTAGGGTTTAGAAAATGGGTAGCATTAAGTGCTAGTAGGAGTTTTGGGTTCACAGAAGGGTAGCATTAAGAGGTAGTACGGATTTATAGGGTTCAGGGATTGGTAGCTGTATGGATGGTTTGGCTTGAGGGGTAGTGAGTTGTTTGTAGGGTTCAGGGAAGATTTGTGTTAGGAGTAGTAAGGGTTTTTTACGGTTCTGGGATGGGTAGCATTAAGGAGTAATATGGTTTTTAGGGTTCACCGAAGGGCAGCGTTATTGGGTAGCATGGAGTTTTTAGAGTTCAGGGACTGATAGAGTTAAGTTGTAGTAAGATTTCCTGGTTGAGGGAAAGGAAGAAGTAAGGGGTATTATGATGTTTTCAGGGCTTAGGGAAGGGTAGCTGTAAGCAGCAGTAAGGGTAGTTAGGGTTCCGGGAAGCATAGCATTAAGGAGTATCACAGATATGTTTTTGTTAGTTCAGGGAAGGGTAGCATAAAGGTGTAGTAATGGATTTTTGGGATTCAGGGCAGGGTACCCTTAAGGGATAGTATGGTGGTTTTAGGGTTCACGGAAGGGTAGTGTTAAGCAGTGGTAAATATTTTTAGGGTTTATGGAACAGTAGAATTAAGGGGTAGTAAAGGTTTTTAGGGTTCGGGGAAGTGTAGCATTAAGGTGTAGGAAGGGGTTTGTAGGGGTTAGGGAATGGTAGCATTAAGTGTCAGTAAGGGGATTTTTAGGATTCAAGGCAGGGTTATAAAAAAATACAGTATATTAAATAAGCAAAATGATTTAGTATAATAAAATATTAAAAGTAAGGAAGTTAAATATTGTATTAGTAATGTCTTTATTAAATGTAAAAACATACCAATTCATGAACAAGTTACTTACCTTCGGTGAGTCTTTTTCTGGTAGAGACTATCTAGTTGCAGATTCATCACCTTTTGAATAATCCCTAGGCGTCAGACTGGATCCAGAAACTTTTCAGCAATACCTCTGTGTGCTGGAAGATGGCACCCTGTGACTCCTCATTGATGTGGTTCCGCTCTAGAAATGACATGTGGAGCCTACATAGGCCCGACTCCGGCGCGCTGATGTCAGCTGCTTTGGAGAGCGTTTGTCCCCAGAGACGCAGAGCCCCAAAAGCAAATTGGTGTGACCAATGTGCAGATTCCTAGATTTGATATCTTATTAATAGATAGAGTACAATCACAGAATGGGGAAGATTGGTGAGGAAACTGCAGATAGGTAGAGTCTCCACCTGAAAGAGCATTACCGAAGGTAAGTAACTTGTTCTAATACAGACAGCTAGATGCCGATTTCCCACTTTTGAATAAATACCAATGAATTGCCTATTTGGAGGTGGGTCTGTGGATGGACTTAAATTAGAAAATCCTGCAGGAACAACTGGGTAAAACGCCCCTTTTGGCGAACCAGAGTGTCCAGACAATAGTGCCTTGCCAACATATGGAGGGATGCCCACATAGCCGCCTGGCAGTGGTTGCAGTTTGGCCCTTTGAGAATGAGCACAAAGTACTTTTGGAGACTGCTTTTTAGCTGGTGCCTAGCAGATCTTTATGTGTTGCACAATCCAGCAGACAGTGGTTCTCTTCTGCACAGTCTTGCCTTTTTTAATTCCAAAGAAACTGACAAAGAGCGGATTGTCCACCTGGTGTTCTTTAGTCTGACCTATGTAAGAGCTCAGCATTCTCCTGGAGTCCAAGCAATGGAGTCTCTCAGCCTCCTTAGAGGGGTGAGGCAGAGCATAAAAAACTGGCAAGGTGATGGTCTGACCGATATGGAACAGCGTCACAACTTTAGGCCAGAGAGATGCCAGTATTCACAAAATCAGCTAGTCTGGGTAGAAGGTGGTGTTCAGCGGGTTGACACATAGAGCTTGTTGCTCCCTCTCATGCAGCGCCAACGTTTGGGTGACAAGGAACACTATCTTCAGTGTGAGAAGTCACAAGGAGCCGGTGTGAAGCAGCTCAAAGAGAGTACACATCGGAAACATAAGGGCCAAGTTACGGTTCCACTATGGCATGACAAAGTGAGAGGGAGGAAACAAATGTAAACATTTCAAAAAGTGCATAACAATAGAGACTTAAACAATGATTATTCTGCAACCACAAAAAAAGCCAAAAGAGCTAAAGGAATCTTTTCACTGTGCTCAGAGCAAAGCCTTGCCAGGCTTGGGACAAAACACACAACAAAACATCGATAACTTTGCCTGAAGGGGATCTATCTGCAGAGTACCATACAAAGCCCAACATTTGTCACAACAATAAGCATTCACAGTTTTGTCAAGAGATGACTGGCTGCCAAGATGACATCAAACAACTTCAGAGGAAGGTCAAAGGTGTTCATCTGTCACCACTCAATCTCCAAGTGTCAAGGTGGAGATTGCGACTGCCTGAATGCTAAACCCTGCTTTGCTTCTGCGACATTAGATCCTCCTAAAGGGGAAGTCTGATTGGAGAACAGATGCTCAAGCCCTGACGTTTGGGATATCATACTGTCCATACCCAGTCCGGGTCTACAAGGATGATTTGGGCCCGGTCAGTCCTGATCTTCTTGAGGACTCTGGGTAAGAGTGGCATTGGTGTAAATGCAGGAGTCCTGAATTCCACTCAAAGCAGACGTGTCTCCTATCTAGAGATGCATTAGAAACTCCAACACGCATAAGTGTAGGCATTGTGCGTTCTTGGCTGCGGTGAAAAGATCGAGCCAAGGATCTCACTAATTGCGGAAGAGACCTGGCGCCAACTCCTCGGGAAACCGCTAGGTGCAGACAGCTAAGCTCATCCAAGTCCAAGCAGCCTGAGAGCCAATCACATTTTAATCCAGGACCAAGGCTGAAATATCAGGATCATAGCCTGAATGTCCCAGACTCTCCGCTCCAGATGGGAAGAGCAGAACTGTATAGTGTCCATTATAGCTCTGTCGAAAGGGAGCATCTGAGAAGGAGTCAGGTGTGAATTTGGCATGTTGCTAGTGAACCCCGCGAATGGGGAAGGTTTGCCGTAGTCTGGAGGCGGCGATGACTGACTAAGGCGAATCTACCTTCAATAGCCAGTCATCGAGGTAGGGGAAGACTGGGACCTCTAAACTCGGCAGATGTGCTGCAACCACTGCTATCACTTTCATGAACACCTGAGGGGCACCGGTGAGGCAAAGAGGGAGCACAGCGAACAGGAATCGCTCCTGGTATGCCATGAGCCACAGGTAACGACTGTGGGCCTGGAGAACAGAAATGTGGAAATAAGTGTCCTGGAGGTCCAATGCTACCGTCCAGTCTCCGGGATCCAAGGCAGACAGGACCAAACTGAGCATCTTGAACTTCTCTTTCCATAAGAAGATGCTTGGAAGGCAAAGATCTAGGATAGGCTAGGAGGCCTTGCCATTTCTTGGCACCAAACAGTAGCCGCAATAACAACCACTGCCTATTTCTGATGCTGGCACCCTCTTGATGGCCCCTTTAGCCAACAGGGCCATCCTGATGTAGCAAGGAGAAAAAGTCCTCCATCAGAAATTCAGAGGAAGGTGGCAAGGGGGGTGGAGTTTTCAGTAATAGAAGGACATAACCCCGCTGTACGATTTGGAGCACCCACTTGCCAGATCATACTGCTTGCCATTGGGGCAGGTGGTGCCTGATCCTTCAGCCTACAGGATGGGTGTACTGTGTTGATGGCCTATTAATGAGGTCTGGTGGCTGCGGCAGCCAGCGTGGCAGGAGAATTGACAGTATGCTAGGTGTGGGTTCCACATCTTCTGTGGTGTCCGCATCCACGGCCACGAAAGGAAGGAAGCCTGCTGGCCTGAAAGGGTAGGGCTGGAATTGTGGGCGCTATTGGAAGACTTGGTCATGGCCACGGAAGGAGTGAAAGAAGGAGTTCTGTTGTTGGGAAATCCAAGGAGAGGCCTAGGGATCTGGCAGTGACCCGATTCTCCTTAAAGCGCTAAAGTGTTGTGTAAGCCTCATCACCGAATAGGCGGGAGCCATCAAAGGGCATGTTCATCTGGGAAGATTGGACATCCCCTGAAAACCCAGTCGATCTCAGTCAGACGTGGTAGCGGAGTGCCGCTGCTGAGGCGACAGCCCGGTCTAGTGAGTTGGTGGGGTCTACTCCACACTAAAGGGTGAACTTCTCTGCCTCTCAACTATCTAGCAACGCTAGGTTCAAGACGGCCCAGCCCTATTCCGGGAGCATGGGCAGCAGCTGCACAACGTAGTCCCATAAGGCGTGAGTGTATCGGCCCAAGAGGCAAAGTGTTCACTGATGCAATGCCAGGCTGGTGGAAGAAAAGATACTTTTACCAAACGAGTTCAGCTTCTTTGATTCCTTATCCAGTGGGGTGCTAGGGAAAGTGCTTGGGTTCAGTTTGTCATTTGAGGCTTGCACTACCAGGATCTCGGGCAATGGATGCTGGGAGAGGAAGTCCAGGTTTCTTGGCGCAGAATGGTGGCAGTGGGAGCCCCAATGCAGGGTTTGGTATAGGCTGCCAGCAGCACGTCGGTGAAGGCCTCATTAAAAGGGAGGAGGGCCTCCACAGAGCTTAATCATAGTTGAAGCACCTCAGTCAAGATGATGGTATTAAACTCGACAGAGGGAGCTGCAGGTCAAACACCTCCACTGCCCTTCGCATCACCATAGTGAATGAAGCTCCTTCCTCTGTGGCGAGGCCTAGAGGAGAAACCCAGCCAGATCTGGAGATATGTCCAGACCACTAATGTCAATCAGGTCCTCATGCCAATTCTCCTCCTGTTAGGATTCATCTTCCAGGAGGCCATTTCTCTCTTCAGCATCACCCCGCTCTGGGAGGGTGGGTCTGTCAAAAGAGTAACGCTGTCCAGCCTGAGCTTGTGTGGACATTGAGGTGGCACAAACTCTGAAATGGAGAAGAGGATATCTTACTCTTCATAATTGGCATTGGTGGTGCTGGGAACGGCACCGAGGGATCTGGTGTAGGTGTAGTTAATCAGTTTGGATCTCGGAATGAATGCAGAGGGCTCGGTTGGCAATTGACGGGGAGGGAACCTGTCGGTGGCAACCCATCAAGGGGACCTCTTGGCTCCATGGGGCTTGAAGGTGTGACAGAGGGAGTCGTTGGTCCAAAGGTATAGTGCATGGCATTGTAAAACTGCTTGAATTGGCCTGGGTCGCTCCAGCTCTGGGGAGCTCGGGAGAGCGTGGAGCAGACCGATCTTAGATGGTAGAGTGCAGTAGCTGGGCTTTGAAGAACAGTGCTTGCTAGGAGAGGCTGAGGAGCGCTTCAACTTCTTCTTGTGTTTTTTTAACTTACCTGACTTTAAATAGAACAACTTGCAGTGGGATGAAGTTCTCCACGGTATTGGCTTCGAGAAGGGCCAGCCCACAGGAGCTTCACTGTTTGCGAGTGAGATGCCTTGGGATGCACCGACTTGCAGTTGATGCAGGCCCTGGAGTTGTGGTCTAACCACAGGCACCACAAGTTAATAAAGTGGCGATCAGATACAGTCATCTGTCTGAAACATTCCTCACTTGGTTTAAATCCCATGTGGTTGTTGGGGGACATATCCATCGCACACTAACAGCCAAGCTCAAAAAGAATCAACAAAAGGTCTAAAAAAGTGGCAAAAAAATGACTGAGTTAGCTCTCCGGATCCATGTTTTTGGCGCAGACAGAAAGGAACTGATGTCAGTGCACCAGGGTGGCGCATATATGAACACCACGCATGTCACTTCAGATTCGGATGATGGCGATGCAGGGCCGCCTGGGCAGAGGGACTGCTCAAGAGTTTCCAGATCGAGTCTGAGGATGCAGGAATATTTTGGATGAAGAATCTGTGGTTAGAAGTCTGTAGCAGAAGCACAGTCTTCCAGTACTTGTCGGTGTAGAGTTTTGCCTTGTGGTCTTGTACGGGCTTCGGGTTCTACACAGAATCCTTTCAGAACTTGAAGTCATGACCCCAGGCACTACAGGCCAATCTGATGAGGGTCTGTGACATACATTTATTTGCTTTTTAAAAAAACAACAACGGCTCCGGTGGATAGATATAAAAACACTTACAATAAGTATGTATGCACAATGGCAATCTGGGTGGTATGGTGGAAGTCAAAGAAAGAAGCTGTCTACACATTGGTCAGTTTGTCAGTGTATTTCCATAGTTTATATAAACAGGTCGTCGTACCACCAGAAGAGTGCTCATCACGGAGGGCAACATAGAACGCAGCTCCATTGCGAGCGCCTACATCCCCAGAAACGATTCACCGCCATTAACGGAGGAATCTCTTTATTTACTTGAAAACACACTTACCTGTACAGAGAGTGCCACTGTGTGCATCTTGTCCCCTGCCTCTCCTGCCACTTCATACTTGATTTTACCACGGATCAACCCGACCTGCCACTTACACATGTTTGCCTGCTCATTACACCCTCCCAAGGGTTCCCGGCTGGGATCCCTGTGAGTCTTTTTGTTCACCTCTACTCCACGGTGCCACCACTCTTTTGATACACAGCAGCGCAAGCCCCCTTCAGGTGTCCCTAAATTGACAAGTCCTGAGGAGACCCGACACCCAACAAGGGTTGAAACGTCGTTGACAGTTAAAAAGAGACAGACCGTGAACAACAGTTGCTTACATTTCCAACTGTTGTACATTTATTGGATATAGTTTACTTGGTCGCCTCTTTCTGATGAAAAACAAATGAAAAATAGAAACCTTCCTTATGTATATGTTACTTACTTTTCACTATAGAAGTGTAGATTCTTTGTTATATTCACTTGGGACACACCGTCACTTGTTATAATGTGTATGTAAATAATTTGTACACTATGAAAAAAGTATTTGTCTATGTTCGTATAAACTATGGAAATACACTGACAAACTGACCAAATGTGTAGACAGCTTCTTTCTTTGACTTCCACCACACCACCCACATTGCCATTGTGCATACATACTTATTATAAGTGTTTTTTTATCTATCCACCGGAGCCGTTGTTTTTTTAAAAAGCTTTATACCCAGGCTCCTAGTGAGTAGGGTTCCCTTGTTGTCCTTTCATATACATTTATTTGCAACAGTTCCTAGAAGGTTTAAAATCTGTCATTTTGGGAGGTGACCTTTTTCTTGCACACAGGTTTTTACATTGTTTGAGGTACCGAGACGAGTGATCGCTCCGGATCCACATCTGGTGGTGCACAAAGAAAGGAACTGATGTCAGTGCATGGGAGTGGAGCCTATATAGGCTGCGCACATAATTTCTGGAATGGAACAGCGTCAGTGCAGAGCCACACAGTGCTGCCTACGGGAGCGCAGTAATGATGCCGACAAATTTCCAGATCCAGTCTAAAGCCTAGGGAATATTCAAAGGTGAGGAATCTGCTGCTAGAAGCATCTATCAGAAATTAAATTATCCATTTGGGAGGCAAGGAGCTTAAAACAATCTTTTCAGCACATAAACCTTAAAACTTGGAATTAGATAGAAAAAACATCATTCTATCAAGGAGCGTCATTTTTAGGAATCTCTGATGTTGATGGTGGAAAAGGGGAGGTGGCTGGGACTCTATTACAGCAAAATATTCCTTCCGACTGCCCTCCTCTGCGTTGCAGACAGAGAAGAACTATCACCATGATTATCCAGGAGACCTATCCTTGCAAAGGCACGTGTTTGACCTAAAGGCCAAGATCTGTTGTAACACAAAAGCTAGATTTGATAAAGAGCTCTTACACAGGCAACTTAATAAACAAACTGGTACAGCTGTTAGAGGGAAGTAATTTTTCGTTTGAAGCACACCATTCAGCCCATTCAAAATATGTACTCCTATCCATTAACATGTGGGTGGAGCTAATGCCTCTCTGTGTAGTACAATCTAGGTTGATCAGATAAGGTAAAACTATAGCTGTGCTGTCAAGCCAGGCCTAAAAAGAGTAGCTTGGAACATACAAGGTCCAAGTGTGTTTGTTGACATTTGGAAATGAAATGAATAGAGCAACTGTGCTAAATGAGGGTAAGAAATTAGAGTTTAATCAAAAGTGAGACAAATTAATTATGGTTTAAGACGTACCAAACATAGAGGAGGCAAAATATAGTTCGATTATTAACAGGTGCAGTCTGAAGACACAAAGGAGAGAAAATCTGAGAACAGTGTGGAGGAAATCAGTAATCAAAAGTTTTGGACTTCATGTTGTTACATTAATTACTGCATCTATTGCAAAACGATGGAAGTTGGACAAAATATCGCTGAGTCACTAATAAGGGTATGGTGGTTGCTGTGGTCTTGAGCCTTCTAAGCCGTCAAGTGGGGAAAAGTTAGTGAACTGAGCAGAAGTAGAGAGTCTTTTTCATAGGTCGTGATAACAATGATCTGAGGTTGAGGGGGTACGTCTTGTAGTATTGAGAAGTCAGTCATTATGTGGGTTGTAGCCATGCCGATATGAGATTGTGCATTTGGCACATAGGTAGCGGCCTGCACAAAAATCGTTAAGAATAAGTTTCGGTGTCTGGTAGTTTTAACAAATTTGGCATATTAGGCTTTATCAATTGAAACGCGGTATATATTAGCATGCAGATAGGCATTATAATACATATGTTTTAGAATGTTTATTAGAAAATGCAATTAAAGTTATATGCACAAAATACTTTATCGACAGCCTTATGTTACGAGTAATGTGCGGCTAATGGCAATGCGTTATATTAATTATATGGCAGAACACAATGACTTATATATAGCACGGGCAAACTATAAAGTGCATAACACCGCAGTTACCAGAAAATATTTGTGGAAAGCATGAGCAACAGTAAGAGGCATGTATGAGGCAGTGCACACAAACAGCGAGAATGGTAAAATACAGAAAATAGGACGTGGAGTTAGAAAAACAAAGGGCTTCTATAGAAAGTCCCACCATGGCCTACATATGGTAAGGAGTGGTGGCATGAAAAGGCCAAACCTCAACTCTACCGGATAGAAGTGTATGCAACACATCTGCCAAGGAGAGTTTCAAGCCCAGCCTTTTCAATGCACCCCCGTGAACTTTCTGTTTAACACCCGCCCACCTCTACCTTCCCTCTTTACTTCAAAATTGTTACATTTTTAATGCGACACTTTTAAAATTGGAGTTCTGAGTCCACTGGTTTCTGCCTGCACACTTGAACGCGGTTTCATAATAGGCCCAAACACATCCTCTGAGTCAAGCGATGTGTATAATTAACTCAGGACACCAAGAAAGTGCACATTCAGATTTTCAGGCAGACCGATCAGAATGTAGGAGAAGGGAAACGAATTTTAAGTAAGAGTACACAAGGAAAGACATTAAGGGCCAGATGTAGGTCGCCTAATACCGGTCGGTAACGGCCGTAATTTACGAATTTCGGCTGTTACCGACCGGTATTAGACTACTGAGATGTAGGTGGCCTCAATAACAA
Source organism: Lissotriton vulgaris (assembly GCF_964263255.1). Taxonomy (NCBI): domain Eukaryota; kingdom Metazoa; phylum Chordata; class Amphibia; order Caudata; family Salamandridae; genus Lissotriton; species Lissotriton vulgaris. The sequence goes on from NC_141699.1 coordinate 284,737,236, forward strand.
ATTCAGTGAGTTACCGATTCGGTATTTTAAGGAATCGGTAAATTACCGATTTGGTAAATTACTGAATTTGCAATGTAGGGAGCACTCAAATGAGTGCGTTGGATAGGTAAGGATTCGGTATTTATCACCAACTACAAGTTGGTGGTAAATATAAATATCGAAAACCTTTGCAAAAGCAAATATTTTGCTTTTACAACAGTGCGATGTGGCAGACATACATGCCCTTTGGACATGTATGTCTGCCACATGTTCACCTATGCACTATTCAGGGGTGTAACAGGGTGCCAATGTGACACCCTGCCACTCTTGAATGAGTTCCCCATTTTACCGAATCGGTATTTACCGATTCAGTAATTCCAATTCATTCCTATGGGCCTTGAGGCCCATAGGAATGAATGGGAATTACTGAATCGGTAAATACCGATTTGGTAAATACCGAATCGTACCGATTCGGTAATACTTACAGAATATTTACCTACATAGCATTTACCGATTCTAAAATACCAAATGGGTAAAATTCTGTATTTTAGAATCGGTAAATCAAGATTACCTACATCTGGCCCTTAGTTTAAAAAAAAATCTCAATGGGGAAGCCACTTGAGCAGACTCCACAGGAAAAAGTGCAACACATTAATTGTCATCTGCACTAATTTGAGAAAACAGCAAAAGTTAATACTACAAAATCAGCTATCATGCAATATAGAGCTATACATCGCCATAAATGAGTTGGGCTGCAAAATATTATTCCACCAGATGAAAGGACATAAGGTTTGACACCAGAAACCATGTAAGTGAAAAATTACTTGTGTTGCAATTAAACAGGTACACATAACAAATATATTACTCAAATCCTAAAAAATGTAACAAAGAAGGATGATATAGACTTAGGGTCTGTTTTATAGAAGGGCTGTAAGGCATAATCATCTAGTGGTAATTTCCAATAAAGCAATTTCCCTTGGCATTCAAGGAACTGATAATTCCTCGTTCAGGGAATCTTCTGGTTAAAATTAAATTTTGCACGAGATGACGTTACCAACGCGTTAGCTAGGATTAAACCATACCACCTTTCTAAAAAAAAAGTCTCTTTCTACATGCCACACTGCCTTCAATAACGGTATAAGTAACATCTCTGTCAAACGAACACCAAAAGTTGTTGTTGGCATCTGTTTTTCACTCATGGCAGCTCTAGTAGTGAGGTGAGGTAAAGAGATCTAGCTAGACAGGGGGAGGGGGGGGGGGAGTGCTAGTGTTTGTGAGATGCTTGGTCTGGACCTGTGTGTGGAATCTTGCTGGGAGAGCGAGTCTGTCCCTTTGGAGGGCTGGTTGGTACACTGTGGGTGTAGGGGGGGCACGAGAAGGAGGTTGTGTGAGTGGAGTGTATTGTGATGGCACAGTTGCGTCTTGTGGATAGATATAGAGTTCAACCGATTTCCTGAATAATCATAGGTGACAATAACATTTACTGACTGGGTGGCTGGAATTGTGTGGGTAGTGGGGTGGGATGTGGAGTGGAGTAGGAGTTCTGCAGGTCAAGTATACAGAGAATGGTGCAATGTAAGGGGGTTTCCTGTGTGACAAGGTTTCCCATGTCTTGGTTCGTGAGAGTCAAACTATTTTATGATGGATGTAGAAGAATTTGTGGGATGGTGGAGACAGGATGTGTGTGGGGGAAAGTGAAGTTTGCCTGTGTGTGATGATGAAATAGTTGTTGGGCGAAGGAAAGTGTAAGAGTTGTGGGATGTCTGGTGTGTCAAGTAGTGACAACAATGTTGTGTCAGGGCTTCCCAAGATGATGCTGTGGAGTGTTTGGGATGGAGGCTGAAGTTACATTTGGAGCAGCACTTAGGATAGTGTGATATTCCTGTTGATGGATTGTTAGAAATGGAGTTTCTGGGTGTGTAGGGTATGCACCTAAGCCAGGCAGAACCCACAACTTTAGTCCGGGCAAGGGAGTTACACACCAAAGATAATCCCTGCTCACCTCCTTGGTAGCTTGGCAGAGCAGTCAGGCTTATCCCAGAGGCAGTGTGTAAAGTGTTTGTGCAAGACACTCACACAGTAGTGACAGACTAGGCACACCACAAAAGAGACTCCACACAAGGTTATATAAAAATATCCTTTGTATTATCCATAAAAACATATTAGATTACAATCAAATATATTACTGTGCCACCAGGCACTTGTCATGACTTCACAGGGATTATACAAATCACTTGGCCAATCGGACCATTGTCATACTCATCACAATTAGGTTGACCAGTAACTACTGGTAGGAGTACACTGAGCATAAAACATTATGCAAACACATCATCCACAGAGCAGCACACTAACCACCTGTAGCATGCACATATTAGTAATCCTCACCGGCAATGCAATATCCAAAGCCTAATCACATCAGGGCATAACACAGACCATTAGGCATACGAGGCAGTAGTTTGCTCTGCTACTTCTGCACACTTGCTAAGACAGCAAACACCAGTACACAGTCCCACACCAATAGGCCCGGTGTTTCACAAAACCTCAACCAGACAAGGACCTCCGTGGAGGCTTCCTCCCCATCTGGTTCACATGCTCCCTCCGGCACAAGGCTCCCAACTCGACCCCAAGGCAGCCTGGGATGCACAAAACACGATGAGGGCAGAAACCTGGCCCCGGTTGTCTGGATCATGAACCCAGAACCCCGAAGAACCGCAGCGGGACCTCGGCCACAGGCACGGGCCCAAAGACTGCAATGGCAGCCTACCCGGAACCCTCCGGGGCCGCGCGGACCGCTGTAGGAAATGCCCAAGTAGGCGGCCTCACATTTGCAATCCAGGCGAAGTGCCACCACAGTGCAGCTCCCACAGTGAGACCGATGGGGCCCCGGGAACGTTGGACTGCGGCTTCTGTAGGGCCATAAGCATACAGAGCGGAGTATCCATCGACTCTGCTCTCTTTGGTCCAGCCCTCCAGCTTGGCTGGGCCTCGCCCCTTTATGACCTGGGCGTTTGCTTGGCAGTCCCGGAGACAGCGGTCGAGCCATGAACAACACCAGCGGAGAGCCCTTCGTTAGCCTCAGCTCTCCCCTCCCGTTGTTTGACTGCCAAGGAAGGCGCAGTGCTGACCACGCTGTAGGGCATTGAAAAAGCACTCCTCCCAACCTTAAAGGGCTCTCAAAGCATGCTGGCACAATGACGAGCAAGGTGCTCCCAAATGCACAAGCCTTGACAATTCCAGACGCTGTTAATACACATGTCCTGCTTTTTACCTACAGAGCACACTGCCCATAGGGCTAGCTAGGATCTACCTTAGGGCTGGCTTATATGTAGTAAAAGGGGAGTGGCAGACGTGGCAACCACATTATATGCCACATCACGACGGCAGTAAACTGCGCGAGCAAACCCTGCAGTGACAGAGGACTGAGACAGGTTTGAAAGGCTACTTTGGTAAGTGGCACAGGCAGCGCTGCATGCCCATCAGTAGCATTTAATTTACTGGCCCTGGGTATATGGGATAACACTGTACAAGGGATTTACAGGTAAATTAAATATGCCAAACTGGTGTAGACCAATCTTACCAAGTTTAGAAGAGAGCACATGCACTTCAGCACTTATCAGCTGAGATAAGAGCTCAGTCTCATACAACCACCACCAACAGGTCAGAAAAAATATCGAAGGAAGGCAAAAGGTTCTGGGGTGACACTACAAAAGGGCCAAGTCCAACGTGGGTAATGAAATGTTGAGATATATGGGGTAGAACGTAGTGTCTGTTGCAGGTTGTTTGCTGTGTTAAGGCGGAAATAGACTTATTGTGTGCTGAAGAATTTTGTAGCGCAGACATTGTAGAATGAGTCAGGTACGTTTGTGTGAAGAGGAATATGAGGATTGCATATTGTGGAGGTGTGGTTTGTTCAGTAGTGTAGTTGCTGCAGATTTGTGAAGGCAACTGTTGTGCAAAGTGGTTACAAAGTACATTATTTAGGGAAGCACTGTATGCAAGAGGGTTTAAAACCTAAAACCTGAGGTTAGTCTGCAGTCATGAGAAGGGTGTGGTGGCTGTTGTCACTGTCATATGGGTGTACTTCTTCATATGACAGGGTGTCTCAAAGAAGGTAGTGTAATATATGGGGCATTAGGTACAGAGATGTTCTAAATGGTCCATATTTGACTAGAAATGATAAGGCAGAGATCACCGCAACCAAAAATAAAGCCTGATATTGGTACACCTTTACAACAGAGAAGTAGCAGCTGATAAACAAAACCCATAGACGCCTACAGGAATTATCATTACCACTTCAGTCTAATTTCAATTAGAATTCTATTAAGTAAGGAGCGGAAATGCACAGGTATTGTGTATATCTACAATCCTTTGGATGTGCTTTCTTCTCGAATATCTCCAAACATAACCTCTCCCAGTGACTTCTGGCCCAGACAAACCCAGATCCCGCTGGCTGTGTCTGCCTTATTCATTCCCTTAGTTTACAAGTCCTGTGGCCGCAAATCCCTCAGTAGGTCACCTTCCCAGCAAATAACAACATGTCTAAACCGGTTGAGTGGCTAGCTCTAATGGTATTTTGCGTACTGTGGTTCACATTGCTGTGTAGTGTCAACTTCACAATAAACGGCATTACAGCAGGTTGGCACTCATTCCTTACTGATGAAGAGCACATACTGTAAAGCAGCAGCAGGGCGGGAATAATATGCAATAAGATATGGCCACATTCTTCATTTCTTTTGCCTTTCAAGAACATGTGTGAGACAAGATGACTCAGAACCAACATGCAGTACAGAGGATGAAGAAAGTAATTTCCACAAGGCACAGTGCACCACCTACCTTGTGAAGAGACCCGACGGCTACTCATCCTCGTCCTCGTTTTTCTCCTTGGTTATTTTCTCCAGCAGGTCATCCAACTTTCCACTATGCTTGGACTTCTTTGGGGCATCTTTTCATCCAAAGGGGAGAGTGAATGGAAGAAACAGGATGGGGAGCAAAGGGAAGACAAATAATATATTATATGGGCAGATCTCAAATCACATCATATTGCTCATTTGTTAATTCCGATATTTCACATACTCATTTTCATGTGATGACATCTAAGATCAAACATCATGTGTGCGTGACAAGTGATTCTACAAAGAAAATAATAAACTAGGTCTCAGAGTCTGTAACATCTTCTATATAGAAAGGCAGAGGACTGGTCAAGCTCAAGAGGAGTCAAGGTGTGAAATGAATACAGATCATTCTATGTATACCATTCATAGTAACAATCATGATAAGACAATATGCTCTCCAAAAGAGTTAAACTATTTGAACTGCAGACTGAAGCTCACTGTTACTAAATGTTGTAATTTTACCGGGTATTTCAAATATCTGGCAGGCAAACATCACTCAAAATACAATTTTAGATAAAAAAAGAGCACTGGTTTCTAATTGAAGTCATAAAGTGGAAGATAAAGTGGAACATTATCATAACATGATATATGAAATTTGAAAAAATAAGTGGAGGCATTAACTCCAGAAGAAAGCCATTTTCATTACAATGTGCCATAACCACAAACTCAGACTTACAGAATGCAGTCTCAAAAGTAAGTAACCAAATGAACTGTGTGAAACATGGACATTTAAAAGGAACACAATCAAACTCTACCAAACATAGGACTCATAACCAAAGTTGGATGAACACAAGAAGTGTAAGCTGTACCAGATAAATTCAGCCTTGAGGGCAGAGGCCAACTAACCCCCACCACCGGATTCCTAAACTGGTTATCTTAACAAGGCCTGGAAGATGTAGCTTACAGAAATCGTCGGAAGCAAAACAGGCCCCAAAGTCACAGTAAGAACCGAAACTGAGCCAAGATTATGTGGCAAACCTAGGCCAGCATCCTTGCATTCATCAGTCTCTTTGTTCAAATCATGCTTCCTTCATTTTCCTCTTAATTGAAGTACTGTCATTATTCCTCCCAAAAGCACAACAAGAGCAAAGGGAGTAGCTCTTCGTGGAGCTTCGTTCCTGGGACTCATTTCCGGCGGTAGGTACAAATGAAATGCAGTGTATGTTAAGGTTTAGTTGGAGTGCAGGAGGACGATGTATTCATAAGCAGCATTCAATCAGAGAGGGTGGGGCTTGTAAAGGTTTTAGAATCACTGGGATAAGGGAGAATCCTGATATCTCCCTCAAGAGCATCAGTAGGCATGTTCCATTGCTGCAAAACCCAATAACCTACCCTAGAGAGAATGCATTTTGAAATAAAACACAAGTCCACAGAGGTGAACCATGGAACATGAAAACAAATAACTGGGTTCCAATAACTATAAAGATTTAAAAGAGAAAGATACACTGGAGGTTTCGCAAACAAATAAAAGACTGACAGACCAAGCATTATAGATATAGGAGACAAGGGAGGGCATACTGACATATACAAGGGACACAAGAGATATGACAATACAAACAAGAGACAGGCTTTATCCCTCGGCAAAATCACAGACGCTCAGCAGTGATGCTGCAAACACACAGAAAGAGATAGTGCGAGGCAAGTAAGCTAATAAATAGTGCAGGCTGGGCATGTAAACGTATAAAAGAATAGGGCAAATGAATGTGTCTGAACATATAAAAGAGGGGCACTGAGTGGCATACATAAATGAAGGGGAGGTACAGAGCAAATGGGTTACTTGGCTCCAATGTTATCAAATTCTTTTTTATCTCTTTTATCTTCTAACCTCCTTACTATGGGGCCAAAACTGAACACCAAGTATACCCCTGTAGCACTTGCCCATAAATGTAGCTGGGCAGAGCAGTTCAATGATTATTCAAGAGATGATGTGGGATAGAAAGCCGCATCTCCATACGTGTACCTGTAGAGGTGAATAAGGTCCAGCAAGTGCTCTACCTTGAAAAAGAGACAGTAAACAGGTTTGCCTCAGAAGCTGAGCTTGCTCGTACTCTGGCTTGCCTTCCTCCCTCACAGGGAGGATGCTGGCAGTCTTCTTGTCCTCTTTTTATTCTGCGTCTAGATCTATCATTAGTGGGATCCCTCAAGAATCCTCACTCAGTCCTACGTTGTCCAATTTCTATGCCTCCCCCTAGGCTGCCATTATTCAAGACTGCGGCTTTTCTTTGATGCCTGATGCTGTTGACACACAGCTCATCTTCTTTTTAAGTGTGATCTGGGTACTCTCGAAAACTTTCTAGGCTGCCTTACTGCGGAAAGATCCTGGATGCATGCAGTCTGTCTAAAGCTAAATGGAGACAAAACAGAGGCCATCAATCTAGGAGGCCGACCCTCCATCTCCGTTTCCGAACTACGGCCTCAGGAGCTAGGGAGCTTTCTTAACCGAGTCTCAGCAGCTAAAAATAAATGTCTTATTTTAGGTACAAGTTATTCTTGGTCCAACAGATTCACAACATTTTTCCATCCTTCTTCAGGGTATGGCTTTTGATTTTTCATGAAAATCTTTGCATTTCTTCCTACGGCTGTATGAAAAGAAACGCTCAGGCCTTCATTTTGGGCAAACTTGATTATTACAATTCTCTGTACATTGGCCGCCCAAAATTGCTACTACGACAGCTCCAAACCATCCGAAACTCTCTCACTCGACTACTTTCAGGGGCTCTTGCACGCCTCACCAACTTCTTCTTTCATGCACTGCTTCCCCATGGCCGGAAGCAGCCTCTGCAAGGCTTCGGTCTCTCTACCTCACTTGCCAAGGACTCATTTTCTTCAACAGAAACTTCACTATTATTCCCCTACCAGAGCCCTTAGCTCTTTTCCAGCTCATCTGATAAGAACGTGCAATACTATCAGGAAGCACGTCAGAGGATGTACTTTCCCCATTTTGGTGGCTATGCACTGGAATTCACTCAGGATGCAGAGCACATATAAACATACAAGAGAGAGGCGTCGGCCGGCCCATAAACGCGCTCTATAGACAGTGGAAGACATCCAACTAAGCATATAAACGACACAAGCAATGGAAGGCACATAAACATACTGGAGAGATAATGTCACATACATGAGACCGAGAAAGACAAACATGAAAATGAAAAAAAACAGTTAGCTGAGGGGATACAGAAAAAAAAAGAGAACACAGTGTCAGACATACAAATAGGCCATTGTACTGTATTTATTTATTATTTTCATACACCCTGCGAAGTGTAAAGGGTTTTCTGGCGTGGCCAGACGGATTTACCTATATAGCGCATCATACCTGAAAAAAGTTGTGAAGCACTTTGATTTGTAACAGGTTCGTGGGCGCGTGTTGGAGAGCATGGTATTATATAGAAGAAACAGCAATGAAGGGAATGTATGCATTCAAAAAGGGAATCATACAACACAAGCAAAAGTGATAGAGGGCGGAGGGCGTACACAAATACAGACATATAAAGCACTAGGACTAGAGACATCAGAAACGTGCAGAGGGAGTCTAAAAAACATGAGCACGAGACAGGCATACAAGGGAGGTCTGTGCATGTAAATGATACAGAGTGGACCATGTATGGACAAACGAGGTCAGCCGTGGCCTCCCATTAAATAAATGCAGGCGATGAAGCATGCCACATGAAGGCACACGGCCACACGAAGATGCAGCCAGGAACCCGTGCTTCCCCTGGGGCCTGCCGTCCGTGCAAAGTGGGTACCTGCTCCCAATGTAGCTAAATGACTATTGACATGTGTTCTCTCAGCTCCACAAACACTCCTGCTGGCTGCGAGCAGCAGGACGGCCGGCATCCTGCCAGGCCCGGCACCGGGAAGCAGCTGAGAAGGCCGGCACGGCTATTCCCTCATCGATCGAGGCCTTAACTGACAGAAGTGGAATTTCGGCAGGAGTGGCACACATTTTGTCGGGAGGAGATGGAGCCAGGGGTGTCCACGGGGGGATGTAGGCAGGGGGGCAATTTCCTGACCCGCCTCTGCGCGCACGCATGGCGAAGGACGCAGCATCCAAAGCCAGGTAACCCGGGAGCGCTCAGCAAGCGACTGCAACCTTCCCAGCTGAGGCACGAAAACATATTAATAGATACTTTAGCATTAGAGACACTGCACAATATACTTCACATAAAGCCTCACCGCACCCTTCACCAGCTGGCACGGAAAGAAGTGTATTATATAAGCAAGGAGTAAAAACAGAAAAAGAAAGAAAAAGAAGTGAGATAAAAATACTGATAAATCAGATATACGTACTGTGAAAAATGTATGAAAGACAGAAACAAGACTCAGGAAGGAAAACATGGAGGAAAGGAAAACATGATGTTGACGCTAACCAAAAGTAGAAAGAAAAAAAGGTTATAGAATGAATAAAATGAGAACAAATAGGTTAGGTAGCGTTAAAAGCAAATACCGGCAAATTTAATAAAAATGGGGAGGTCAAGAGAAAAAAAAAACAAAAAGGCGGAAGAAAAGATGTGCAAGAAACAGAAAGAGGAAATGGAGGAAGAAAGAGAAAAGGGAAAATAGGAATTGTAAAAAGGACAGGGAAAACTAAGGGAAGGGAGACATAAGTGAAGCAAGAAAAGAAAAAAATGCGTGAATGAAGGTAAAAAGGAAGAAAGAAGACAAAAGAAAGGTAGAAGGAATCAAAGATAAAATCGCCACACGAAGTACAGGCTCCACTGGAAAATTCAATCACAAGCATATCTATCAACTTGCAGGAGGGCAAATATGAGATCCCAGAGCACATCCATGCATCAACAGCCTTTTACGAAGGTCAGGCAGCTACCCCCAACTTGTCTTTGGAGACCTGTCCTCATAAAAATGCTACAGTAAGACCTCATCATAAATGCCAGTCCAACAAACCTCCACCACCCTAATGAAGCTTTACGCTTTAAGAAGCATACAATTTACTAAGGACTGGAACTGCCATGCACATCTAGTCTGGTCATCGACTACTACTCCTACTACTAATGCTGCTGCTACTGCTGCCAACGTTGCTGAAATCATTCATCAACCCCTCACTCCACACTACATAGTTTCTGTTTATCTTGGTTGCTCAGTAATATAACCCCAATGAACTTTCCTCAAGTTTTGCCACTGATTTACGGTTTATGTATTCAACATGTCGCCAGGAGTTTGTTCATGCATTCCCTAGAATAGCTGCACATAGGCAGGGGTATTACAGGGTATTGAATAAAAGGCTGCTCATGGAGCTGCCTTCTTTTCCCAACAACCATCTCTTCTCTCCATGACTTCCTGCTGTGCGTCAGGCCGTCAGTTTCTAACTCCGCTCACCAAACTGGGTCTCACCCAAACCAGACGATGCTCAACCTAGCTGCAAGAAGCCCCTTCGATGCTATATCCACCGGTGTCAGGTCTTCGCAATACTTACCCAACAGTACAGAGAACAGTGGATTCACTTATGGAATAAGTACATTCTCCTGACCTCTAATTGGAGCAGGGGGACAGTAAGTAAGGCAGTTGGACATCCTACAATTTTAGACTGCCAGTCTCCTTTCTACTGCAATGCGTTGGAAGTTTGCACATCATCGCCATTCCCATTTCCATTCCACTAGTCCTCATTCTACCGGTCCCCAACCTGTCCCTAGCAGGTCAATATACAGGCTGGTTCGCAAAAAATTAACAGCAACACAAAAAATCAACAGTAATGAGAAAAACAAACACAAAGAACATTCAAGAGTGGAGACATGCACCATGTGAAAGGCACAGGATAGCAACAAGAGACACATCCAATGTGGCGAGAAGGGTGTCGACAAGCAGATTCCACTTTCCAAACATTCATTAAACAATTCGCGGACTGAAGGACTAAAATCTTATCATTAAACGCACTTGGTCGCCCCCTTGAATATGAAATGTCCATTTCCTTCCGGGTATTTACCAGCCATGCCCATTCACCGTCTACCAGCCTCCAAGGCAATCAGAGCGGCAGAGCCGAACAGGTGGCTCGTGCCCAGCCATTTCTGGTGGGTCGCCCTCCGCGCAGCAACAGCAGGCTAGGAGGCCAGCTTTTTAACCACACGCACTTCATCCAGATGTCTCGTACCCCCTCCAGAGGCACTTCAGGGAGCCCACGGCTACATCAATCTGTGAGAGATATTCTGAGTGCTGTCAGAACAAAATGATTCAATGTGGGGGAAGGGTCAAGGCACGTGTGAAACCTTGGCCGTGTGAACACACTTCCTCCGATAGAGCTTAGCTGGCACTGAACAGGCTCGGAAAGATAATGCAGCCTAAATTTGTACCATTGCAATATGCCACCCCTACACCCCACTCCCCACCAATGAGACTTATTTAGGACGAGTTCTGGATCTAACCTGAACAGAAGGGGGCATATGTCATAGTCTACATGTTATGTGTAGGGACAAATTATGTTTTCTGCAAAAGTAAAATTCCTCCATTCTGGATATGGGTCCAGAACACCCTCCATCGTGTACCCTCTCAGGAAGAGATACCCGTGCAAAGTTATCTGGATACCATACTTCATAAGTTCCAGTTTGACAACATGAATGATGAACAATACAGACACTAGAAAGCAGTAGCGTAGTCAGTGTGTTAAGCCTCTAGTGCCATATTCATTCATGGATCGCGCTCTTAGTTGAAGGCCGGAAGCTCACTTACAGGCTAGTTCATCCCTACCACAAGGCATACTGCCATCAAGTCTCTAACAATTATTCTGAGGTGATAGTTAATAGGTGATGGGGCAAAAATTTAATGTGTGTGCAGGTGTCATGACAGCCCCCCCCCCCACTGTCCCCCCAATAATCCAAGCCTGACAAGTGGAAGATAACCAACAAGGGCATAGAGCCTAACATCATGGACAAAGACTACCTCCTGGCACTGTAAGTCGTGACTGGTGCCCTATAACTCGACCATCACAGATCTGGTCCTTCCACTCCCCCCGCCCAGGCACAGCGCCTGGTCCTCTAGCCTTTGGGCCCCAGCCTAGCTCTCATGATAAAGTCCTGCTCTAATAATGTACTTCCCTTCTTTTTAGGAACAATACCTGCACCCTCCCATGCATGCCTGGCTTGGGAGGGTAAGGGCCCCTCTATTCATGCACCTGCCCATGGAAATGCGAAATCCTAATTTCTAAGTAATAATGTCAAAGGTGAATTATCACATTCTGGACCTAGGCCATATCTCAGTGCCCACTACCTACAAGTATGGGTGGCCTGGGTTAGAGTGTGTTTTCAAATTCACTTTTCATTTATTTTATCGACGATTTCTACATTACACAGAAGTAATCCCAATGTCCTTTAGCACAGCAGAACAAAAGGTCATGCTCTGCATCTAAATACATACACTTGTATGCAATTAATGTAATTTCCTTACTTACTTTCCTTTACCGCATCCATATTTCTCCTAACATAGATTATTAGTGATTTATTATCACACCCAGTAATCTCTCAAGAGTTACTTTTACTTTAAATACCAATGAAGGCCTGTCATATGAGCAACCAAACCTTAATCTTAAACGTCAACCGGCTTTTAATGGAACATGATCTACATCCTATCCAGGCTCATTTCAGATTAGCATTTCTATCATAACTTTTGTCACGATCAAGTTCTTTTTAGGCCTGCCAGCTACTGGAATCAGTAGGGGAAAGTTAATCAGCTGTAACAATATTTCTGCACCAAGGGTATCCTCCCAAGATTTATAAGCTCAGAGTACCGCTGCCACCACCTTGAAAACCAGAACATATGTAAAGATTTTAAAATTTCAATCCAATCTTTTCTGATTATTTAAACTATGTTTTTTTCCTTTCTCTTTCGGTTGAAGTCATTTCTACAGAGTCTAATTTAAATTTATACCTCTGGCCAGAAGTCTTGCTGAATACATTTTTTTGTAACAAAAGTCCCTCAAAGAGGGTGCTATTCTCCCCAGATTAAAAGTGATGCCCTTTTTCTCCACACCTTAAAAGCTATCAGTTGCACAGTAAGGCGCATGGCACACTGGATGCACATGCAGCCTATTGCCATCAGGAATTTAATGAAATATCTTCCATTTTTACTGAGGGAGTACGAATGGAGGTTTCTTAATTTTGTCTTTTAGATACACTTTTTTTTTTAAAAGAAGAAAATGATTCACATTTTGGAATGCTTGCATATTTTTTACAGGGGTTTGATGTCCCATGTAGTGGAGTAAGTAGGGAAGTCCCATGATAGAGAATGGAAGTTTGCAGAAAAAGACATAACCATGATAAAGGTATAAACAGCTCTTATTGGGCACTCAAGGTGGGAAACCTTTACTGGCCCTTCTGATGCTTGGTTTCCAGGCCCCCTCATCGTTATCTTATATTATACGACAGGGGGTGGGGGGATGTTTTCCAGCAGGTCATTTGGCAAGCTCTCTATGCGCCGGATATGCCTTTGTGGGCAGTACAACCTTACTTTTCCTTCACTGAGTCCATGTCGGTGCAGCGTTGGAGGGATGGGGGATGTAACCTGAAGGGAGATATGTATGTTGAGTAGCGCTTTATCATGCAGGAGTAAGCGATGGCTTCCTTTTCTCTGGGCACCGGGCTATATCTTCAGTATATGAAAATCTCGAGTCCAGCTCGGGAGGTGTGGCTGTCTTTTCGCATGTACGACGTGGTTGAGGGGCGTATGTGAGTGGGCAAATATGGAGGAGGTGCGGATGCGTCAGTACGCAAGGACAATAAACTTGAGGATGATCCGACAGCCAGGTCGTTTATGTTGTCTGCATTAAGAGGGCAGCCAGAGTTGTTTGAGCCCGGAGCCGGACTGCATGTTCTGCACCTCTTACATTGGGGAGGAAACAAATGTAGGTGATGACTGAGATTTAAGGGCAAACGGGGACTAATTGAAGTGTTTTGCTATTTATTTGTTGCACAGGCCAAACACGAAAGCAGGTTGGGGGGATGGGGAGGATGAAATGCGTTACTTACCTGTAACAGCAGTTATCCAGTATTGGTGTCTTTCATAGATTCACATGCCTGAATCATTCCCCGTCGCCGAGACGGGAGCCTCCGGTACATAAAAAAGTAATGTCCTAAGGACATACATAGAGAATATAGGCCGAAGGGCCTCCCCTTTGGGGCCTTTCCACGTCCTTATGTAAAAAGGACCGAACTCTCATCGTTAGCAAATCAGCTCCGACCTCCCTCTAGAACCTTCCCGGGAGGAGCCTCAGTCCCTCAGATTTTCGTACGCACCCAGCTAGGGTGTCGCACTGTAGACAGAGAGGTACGTGAGTCCTTACCGGGGAGGCGGGAGGGGTGCATGTGAATCTATGAAAGACACCAATACTGGATAACTGCTGTTACAGGTAAGTAACGCATTTCTTATCCAGTATTTGGGTGTCTTTCATAGATTCACATGCCTGAATCAGAGTAGTTAGCAGTTACACATGCATAGTGGTAAAGCACATTCCCACAATCAGCAGGCCTGCATAAACACAGACAATGTGAGAGAAACATGGTAATATACAGTCATGCATATAGCAGAGATAAACAAAGACCATGAAGAATGTGCATACCTGGATGGCGGGACGAGGTAAGGCTCACCTTATTGGAAGAGATGGCGCAGCACCGCTTGTCCCACTGCAGCGTCCTTCTGCAGTTCGATGTCCAGGCAGTAGTGCCTGGAGAAGGTGTGCGGGGACTTCCAGGTCGCCGCTCGGCAGATGTCCAGGATCGTCACTCCAGCGAAGAGCGCCGCTGACGTTGACATCGCTCTGGTAGAGTGGGCAGCCACTCGGTCCGTCAAAGGCCGTCCGGCCTGATCATGGCAGAAAGCAATCGCTGAAGAAATCCAGCGGGAGATGCTCTGTTTCGTCAAGGGCAACCCCATGCGTGGGTTGCTGTAGGCTACAAAGAGTTGAGAAGACTTTCTGACGTCTTTGGTCCTGTCCAAGTAGAATTTGAGACACCTTTTAAGGTCCAAGGAATGCAGCGCCCTTTCCGCCGCTGTGGAAGGGTTCGCAAAGAACGACTTGAGGACAATTGGTTCGTTCAGATGAAAGTCCGACGGCACCTTAGGGATGAATTTAGGGTTGGGCCTGAGTACCACCCGGTCGTGCCTGAATTGGAGATACGGTTCCTGAATAGACAGCGCCTGAAGTTCGCTGACTCGTCTGGCTGACGTCAGGGCTAGCAGGAGTGCCGTTTTCCAGGAAAGATGTTTGAGTGAGGCCCGGTGTATGGGCTCGAATGGGTGTTTCATGAGTTGGTTGAGCACCAAGTTCAACTGCCAGGTTGGAGGGACTTTCCGAGGCCTCGGAAAGGATCTGTAGAGCCCTTTCAGAAATTGCTTTATCAGTCGACTGGACCATAGGGAGGGTCCAGATGGGGTCCTGGTGAATCTTGAAATCGCAGCCAGATGAACCTTAATGGAGGCGTGAGCCAGCCCCGATTGAGCCAGGTGGAGGAGGTACGGTAGCAGCTGCACCGGGGTGACCCGGAGGGGGTGTAAGTCGTGTTCCGAACACCACAGGCAGAACCTCTTCCACTTCAGCGAGTAGGTTTTGTTCGTGCTGCCCGCCCTCGCTTTGGCTAGTACTGCCCTGCAGTCCTGCGGGATCTCTAGGTCTCCGAACTCTCGGTGCTCAGGAGCCAGGCCGATAAGTTGAGCGAACGGAGGTTCGGGTGGTGTACCTGGCCTCCGGACATCGTTAAGAGGTTCGGGTGTTGTCGCAGGTGAATCGGGGGCCTGATGGACAGGCGAAGCAGGTCCGAGAACCAATGTTGTCTCGGCCAGTACGGAGCAATCAGTATCAGGGTGCACGGTTCCGTCTTCATCTTCCGGAGGAGCCTCGGTATCAGCGGGAACGGAGGAAAAGCGTACGCAAACACGCTGAACCAGCCGATGGAAAAAGCATTTCCCAGTGACCCCCGTTGGGGATGCCAGCTTGCGTAGCTTTGGCATTTGGCGTTCCCTGCCGTCGCGAAGAGATCGATCCTCGGAGTCCCCCATTGCGAGAAGACGTGGGCTACCGTGTCGCCGTCCAGCTCCCATTCGTGGGAGAGAGAGGTCTGTCTGCTGAGGGCGTCCGCGATAGTGTTGTCCTTCCCGGGAACGTACTCCGCTTTGAGGGAGAGTCCGTGCGCCACCAACCAGTTCCAGATTTTTTGCGATTCTCGTGAGAGAGAGAGAGATCGCGTTCCCCCCTGTTTGTTCAGGTAGTGCATCGTCGTGGTGTTGTCTGTTTTGACGAGCACCGGGGAAGTGCCGATACGTGGCAGGAAGGCCTGCAGAGCCAGATACACCGCTCTCAGTTCCAGCAGGTTGATGTGTAGTTGTTTCTCCTGGGCGTCCCATTTTCCGCTGACGCGAAGGTCCAACAGGACTGCTCCCCATCCTTCCAGTGAGGCGTCTGTCGTGATGACCAGTGGTGCCGGTGGCAGGAGGAACTGCAATCCGGTCGTCAGGTGAGTTCGGTTTCTCCACCACAGAAGGGCCTTTGTGATGGCCGGTGTGATCGTGATAATGTCCTCGAAGGAGCCGGAAACCTGTTTCCATTGTCTCGCCAGCGCCTCCTGCAGGGGACGCATGCGGAGCCTGCAGTGTGGTATGAGGAGAATGCACGAAGACATCATCCCTAGCAAGGAGGTGAATGTCCGTACCTTGATGCGAGGCTTCTTGGCCACCGCCGCGGCCAGGGACAGTATTTTGTTGGTCCTGTCCTCCGAGGGGAAAGCCTTCGCGCGCTTCGTGTCTAGGGTAGCCCCTAGGAAGGTGATCCTCGTTGAAGGGGTAGTGCAGGATTTCTTGAGGTTGATCGTCAGACCCAGCTGTTGAAAAAGAGCGCTGCAGGCGTTGGATGAAGCCGTCGTGCCTTCCGGGGAAGGCGCCTTCACCAGCCAGTCGTCCAGGTAGGGGAACACCTGGTGACCCCTTTGCCGCAGGAAGGCCGCCACTGGCGCCAAGCACTTCGTGAAGATACGTGGTGCGGATTTGAGGCCGAAAGGCAAAACCTTGAACTGGTAATGTCTGCCTGCTATTTCGAACCGTAGGTACTTCCTGTGCCTCACGAGGATGGGGATATGGTAGTAGGCGTCCTGTAAGTCCAGGGAGACCATCGAGTCTCCTCTTTCCAGTGCTCCCAGGATCTCCTGGATTGTGACCATCCGGAAGGATTGACTCCGCAGGAAGGCGTTGAGCGCCCGGAGGTCTAAGATCGGCCTCCACTTGTCCCCTTTCTGTTGGACTAGGAAGAAGTGGGAATAAAAACCCTTCCCCTTCTGGGACTTTGGGACTCTTTCGATGGCTCCTTTGACCAACATGGCGGATACTTCCTGGAGAAGGAGGTGCAGGTGTTTGTGAGCACGCTTCAGCGGAGGAGTGTTGGGAGGGGTGTTGACCAGTTCGAGGAATGTCCAAATTGAATTATTTGCAGTACCCACCGATCCGTAGTGATTTTTTGCCAATTTTTGAGGAAGTGGGTCAGTTTTCCTCCAATTCGAAAGGATTGAGACGGTGGTGGGACTGGCTGGAGTAAATGGTCACTGGCGGCCGCCAGCGCCCTTCTTGGCGGATTTGCCTCTGAAGGACGACCTCCCATAGGACGACTGACGGGACTGTTGTTTGTGCTGGGGCTGGTTCCTGTTGCTGTAGGAATAGGACAACCGATTTTGGTAGGAACCCCTGTAGGAGTACTGACCTCTGGAGCGGCCCCCCCGAAAGGATTGGTTCCGGGACTGGAGGGAGCCCAGAGCCCTCGCCGTATCGGTGTCCTTCTTGATGGCCTGGAGCGCCTCGTCTATCTTCTCTCCAAAGAGGAATTGACCGTCGAACGGCATGTCCAGCACCTTAGATTGGACCTCCTGCCGAAAGGACGTTGCTTTGAGCCAGCCTTGGCGGCGGAGCACGGCAGCCCCGGCCAACTGGCGGAGTCCCGTCATGGCTGCGTCGATGGCGCAGTCGATAATTTCTGCCGCGGAGTTTTGTCCTTCCGCTAGAAGAGCTTTCACCTCGTCCTGGACCGCGGCTGGCAGACTTTGTAGATAAGGAGCTATGTCTTCCCATAGCTGGCGGTTGTAGCGGCCAAGGAGGGCGATGGAATTCGCTACCTTGATGGTCATGGCGGACGTGGTAGAGAACCGTTTGCCTATGGTGTCCAGCTTCCTTCCTTCCTTGTCAGGGGGCGCGGACAGCGGCGAGGAAGGGTTGCGGGATTGTTTTTGGGCCGCCTGCGTCACAACCGAGTCCGGATTGGGGTGGCCGGTCAGGCAGGCAGGTGCGGTGTTCGGGGCCTTATATTTCTTGTCTAGGCGCGGAACCACCGCAGGCACCGAAGCAGGCGTGAGCATCAGCTTCTTGCCCTGTTCCCACAGAAAGTCTATAAGTGGAATAGACTTGGCCAATTTCTGGCTGTGTTCCTTGAAATCATGGAGGAAGCATTCCGTTTCCGCGGATTCCACTGCCATGTGAAACCTCTTTGCAGCTCTGTCCACCAGTTTGTGAAAACCTCCCACGTCCGCCGCCTCAGAGTGGCGCGGTCGCGGGGATGCCGGGGTAGACGAATGGTGTGATGACGCAGCATCGGCATCGTCGTCTCTGGGGTCCGAGGCGGCGTCTTGCACCTCGCCTTCCTCTAAGTCCGTCTCCTCCTCCTCGCTTTCCGATGAGTCCTCCGCCTGAGTTTGCGGTCGAGTGCGAGGTTGGGGTTGGTTCCGAGGACGGGCCTGGGGAGCGGAAGGTTGCGAGGCCGATGGTTGCGCTTGGGTGACCGGCACGTGGGTGCCGCTGTCGGCGTCCGGGAACCGTTGTTTATAGTCCTGCACCAGGGATTTCAAATCGTTGACCAGAGACAGTGGCAAACAGATCATCGGGGTGTTCACCGTGTCGACGTTCAGGGAGCGCCCCTGATATATAAGTTCGTCCCGGATCTCGTGGACGTCCTGGTGTTCCTCGTGAACCTCCTGTTCTTCGTCTGACTCCTCACTCTGGAGTGTCTCCTGTTCTTGCTCGGGTGCCAACTCCACCGTTGGGTGAACCGAGGGCGTTGGAATCGAGTGAATAGAGGCTTCGACCAATCTCGATTCCTTCCAAGATGGCGCCGGGGTCTCTTCCGACGACGTGCGTGAAGATGGCGCGCCCGCCGTGTGTGTTGGTGACTTGGGCACCTCCGTTAGGGTCGATGGCATCAAATTTTGTGGGGATAAGAGTTTCGCCGACTTACTGGTGGTAGGGCCTTGGACTTGAGATATCGTTGTCGAAGGCGTGCCTTTTGAACTTGACCTCGACCGTTTAGGTGACGATCCTTCGGTATGAGATGTTTTCGGCGAAGGCGTACCTGTAGATTTAGACCTCTTAGGTGACGAAGACTTAGTATTCGTACTGGATTTTGTATTCGTACTGGATGAAGGTTTCAGAGGAATGGTCGAGGAGACCGGTGCGCCTGAGGACGCAGTGGTGGTCGTCGTGGCCGTCGCGGAGGGCGATGAGGCCGTAGTGGTCGACACAGAGGTCGTGACCGAGGTGGTCCGCTTAGTAGATGGAGCGGGCTTCTTGAACCTCTGGCCATCCTTAACAGACACGGAGGAGGTGGTGGAACGTGCCTCCGAAGGTTTCCTGTGCGCCTTCTTAGGAGGAGTGTCTGTCTCTCCAGGGGACTGCACCCTGGGTCTCTTCTTGGAGACTTTAGAGGTCGCGGAGACACTACCCTCGGAAGATTCCAGAGTGTCTCGGACCTTAAGCCTGTCGAGCCATTCGCGGAGGCGAGTTTCCCTTTCCTTAACAGTCTTCTTTGGGAAGGCTCTACACACCCTACACTTGTCAGTGACGTGGTCAGGGTACAGGCAATATAAGCACAGGTCGTGCTTGTCCTCCGCTTGAATCCGTTGCTTGCCGCAGGAGGAACAGGCCCTTAGAAGGGCTTTCTTCTGCGAGTCCGCCATGGACGAAGCTTTCTTATCAGATTCCGACATGTAGTCGAAGATAGGATATATAACCTTTCCGTACAAAGTGTACTTCAGCGAAGTTTGAGACTTCGAAGCCAGGAAAACCTGAAGAGCTCAGGTTGGAGACTCCCTAGCACAACGTGCGGTAGAAAATCTGAGGGACTGAGGCTCCTCCCGGGAAGGTTCTAGAGGGAGGTCGGAGCTGATTGGCTAACGATGAGAGTTCGGTCCTTTTTACATAAGGACGTGGAAAGGCCCCAAAGGGGAGGCCCTTCGGCCTATATTCTCTATGTATGTCCTTAGGACATTACTTTTTTATGTACCGGAGGCTCCCGTCTCGGCGACGGGGAATGATTCAGGCATGTGAATCTATGAAAGACACCCAAATACTGGATAATAAATGGTTATGTATTGGCTTGTAAGGTACGCAGACTGTTAAATAGGCATTTTCTCTTGTATTGTATTTTTGATGAGGTCGAGTCTTATGAACTTGTGGGATATTAAGGCTTGCTTTAGAACTTATATAGAAGAAACGTGTATTGTTTTTCTACATTTACTCTTATTGGATACATCTGTAGCTCCTGAATGAGCAGTAATACTTCTGTTGCCTGTGTGGGTGTTGACGAAGACTGCAGGTCATTGGAATGTTGTAGAAGGACTCCTTATGGTTTCTACTGTCTATGTAATATCCACATATGTCAATACATTTTATTAAAAAAACAATAAAGATACATTTCAGAAAGCTCAGTTGTTCTGCAGTTGCTTAAGGCAGCATTGCTAAGCAAGCACCATTCATGCAGGGGTTTGTCAAGCAATGATATTCCACTATTGTTCCGCATGTGTATAGGCCCTAGCCAGTTCCTTTCTTAAAAGCACTAGCAAAGCCTCAAGGACATGTTGGCTTTGCTAACAATTTTTCGTGATGCTGTAGAGAGAGAGGGGAAAGCAAAATTATTTTTTTCGATGTTGTTTAACATTGGTTAAAAAATTTCTTTTGAAAAACAGGCACAATGACAGGACTTGTGAGAATTCACTGGCGCACAACAGCAGAATAAAAATGCACCATTTTCCATATTTTTTATTTACTGATCCAAGATGATGGACGCCACTGGATCAGTAAATAAACAAGCATTGGAAATGCAATAGGTCTTGCATTAGGAAAGTTTGAGCGATTGGTATTGTAAATGACACTTTTTTTATTTATGTGTTGGTTTTGAAAATAGCAAAATTAATAGCTTTGTCAGTTACAATGTCAATAGTTTTAACTTTCGCAAATGTGACACCTATAGCATTTGTAATGCACTGTGTGTTGTATTTACGTGACTTAGATGTATTGATATTACAAATAACAAGGGCTTTTAATTTTGTAAATAATTAATACTTAAATAAGTTATTGTAATTTATAATGGCAATAGCTTAAACGTTTATAAATAACTTTTGTGAAGATTATGTTCAGTGTATTTTATGGTGACGAAAATCCAAGAACATTGCATTTGCACCTACACACACACAGAGCCACACACACACACGCACACACACACACATATAGATGTGGTGGTGGTGGATCTGGGGGATATGGTGGTGGTGGATGTGGTGGTGGATGTGGTGGTGGTGGTGGATGTGGTGTTGGTGGATGCAGTGGTGGATGCGGTGGTGGTGGATGTGTTGGATGTGGTGGTGGATGTGGTGGATGTGGTGGTTGTGGTGGATGTGGTGTTGGTGGTGGATGTGGTGGTGGTGGATGCGGTGGTGGATGTGGTGGTGGATGTGGTGGTGGATGTGGTGGTGGCAGATGCGGTGGTGGAAGTGGTGGTGGATGTGTTGCATGTGGTGGTGGATGTGGTGGTGGTGGATGTGGTGAAAGTGGTGGTGGATGTGGTGGTGGATGTGGCGGTGGATGTCATGGTGGATGTGGAGGTGATGGTGGAGGTGATGGTGGATGTGGTGGTGGTGAATGCGGTGGTGGTGGTGGATGCAGTGGTGTTGGTGGTGGATGCAGTGGTGTTGGTGGATGGGGTGGTGGTGGTGGTGGTGGATGGGGTGGTGGTGGTGGATGTAGTGGTGGTGGGTGTGGTTAAAGTGTTGGTGGATGTGGTTGTATATGTGGTGGTTGTGGATGCGGTGGTGGATGTGGTGTTGGTGGAAGCGGTGGTGTTGGTGGATGTGGTGGTGGTGGATGCCGTGGTGGATGTGGTGGTGATGGATGCGGTGGTGGTGGAAGTGGTGGTGGACGTGTTAGATGTGGTGGTGGATGTGGTGAAAGTGGTGGTGGATGTGGTGGTGGATGTGGTGGTGGATGTGGTGGTGGTGGATGTGGATGTGGTGGTGTATGTCATGGTGGATGTGGAGGTGATGGTGGATGTGGTGGTGGATGTGGTGGTGATGGTGGATGCGGTGGATGTGGTGGTGGTGGATGCAGTGGTGGTGGTGGATGCAGTGGTGGTGGTGGATGGGGTGGTGGTGGTGGATGGGGTGGTGGATGTAGTGGTGGTCGGTGTGGTGGATGTGGTGGTGGTGGGTGTGGTGAAAGTGGTGGTGGATGTGGTGGTGGATGTGGTGGTGTATGTGGTGGTGTATGTGGTGGTGGTGGATGCGGTGGTGGATGTGATGGTGGATGTGATGGTGGATGTGGTGGTGGATGTGGTGGTGGATGTGGTGGTGGATGTGGTGGTGGATGTGGTGGTGCATGTGGTGGTGCATGTGGAGGTGGATTTGGAGATGATGGTGGATGGATGCACACATGGATGGATGCAAATGTGAATGGGTGGGTGAATGGATGCATGGATACGTTGATAGGTGTATACTTGGATGAATATATGGTTGGATGGGCCTGCCTGCATGCGAGGGTGGATGGGTAGGAGTGGCAGCACATGGAGATGGATGAAAGTGTGTATGGGTGGATTTATAGAAACTGGATAATTTCAGATACAATTTATAATAAGAGGCGCTTTGCAGGCAGAGAAGGTAGCATTTTCAATTGCCTCAGAAGACATGGTTGAAAAGTAGGTCCATCGCACTAGTGTTAAGATAATTTTGAGGCTTAATATTTTTTAATAGATCGGTTGGGAAATTCATCCATCTATAATACCATGGAACGATGTAATCATTCTAAAATCTACAGTTCTTTTTTAAGCTAACAAATCAGCCACTCATTAAAATGCACTTCCTGTACATTTTACATGTCTCCGCAATTCGAAATAGGAAGAAAGCCGGGTGGCAGAAAAAAATTACGTTTTCTAGCCCAGAGTCTGTCTGTAAAGGTGTTAATTGTATAGTAAAAACGCCCGACTGTAGTTGCAAATTGCATTAGAAACCTGGTATGAAGAAACCATCGGAGCAGTTCTCAAACGACCATCCCAGAAAAAAATATATATACTTTCGAATTAATTGGTAAACACAACAAGCGTACACATGGCGGAAACAAAGTTATCGAGGTAAAGCTTTGTAAATAAAGGGTGCAGTCTGTAACACTTACCTCGAAAGAAACAAGACGGAGGGCATTGCTGTGGGGAGGTGGGGAGGAGAAATGCGACACGGCCGCAGCAGGGGGCGGAGCAGGGAGAGCGGCCTTTGAAGTGCACTTTACACGGGCGGCCGGCCGGCCGTGAAAGTGAAAGCACGGCCAGCCGGCCGTGAAAGCCTTTGATGAGAGTGGGAGAACATTACAAAGAAGAAAACACATTCCTAAATGATAATCTAGTAACCTAGGAAAGGAGGCTGGTAGATCAGCATCCCACGCAGCCCAAACTGAAGAACACACACTTGAAACAATCTCTTTCTGTGGCAGAGGGGGCTTCATGGGCATCTTCTAGATTCAGATCGATACATACCTGAAACAGGCATTTTTCTAATTGTTCGAAGAAGTCATCAACTTTGGGCATGGGATACAAGTCACATGGGGATATTGGATTTACTATTGCGAAATCAATGTCCCTCAGATAAGTCAACTGAGACTAAGCTTTCCGTCTGAACGCGAGGGTTAAGCCGTCAGTATCGGGTAGTTGGTTGGATTGAAGACAGTTCACTTTTTCAAGTTCTGAATTGCAAACAAGCAAAACAAGTCAAATAAGGAGAAACGGCCAGCCGAGCAGCCGTGAAACTGAAAGCACGGCCGGCCGGCCGTGAAAGCCTTTGATCCGGCAGGGGGTGGAGCGGCACCAAGCTGGGCAACAGATGGCTGGCGATTTGATGCTGTGCACGCGCATTTTAGGTCAATGCGCTTGCGCATTGACCTAAAAGCGCACGGGCACAGCACCAAATTGCCAGTTGGGTAAAGTCTGTTTAAAGCCCTACAGTCTCGCTCTGCTCAATGCGCATGCGCATTGAGAGGCGAGACCTAAAAATGAAGACTGTTTTGCGCAAAAGCATAAAACTTAAAGAAAAAAAAAAGACAGCAAAGGTGTGGAGGCAGTGGGGAAAGCAGTGCACAGATGCAACGCAACATGGGTGGGGAAGAGAGCAATAAGAGCGAGAAGCACACAATGGAGATGAGGATCAGGGGAGAAGAACAAGGAGTGGACAAGGGTGACAGCAACACAGGGAGTAGGGAAGAACAACAGAGTGTGAGGGGGAAGACCACAAAAGAGAGACACTGAGCACGGCGGCGTCTTGGAGGAGCACACGAAGGCGAGGGAGAGAGATGGAACATAAAAACTCTCATGGAGAGCCTAATCAAAAAGAAAAAAAAAGCAGTTCCCAAAAAGTGAGCAGTAGAATGACACAAGTCCGAAAAAACAATAGGATGTTAAAAAGGTTATGCTCCACAGGAGGGATAAGTACAAGACGCAACAAGATGGAAAAGGCAAGACAACAAATAAGAAGCAAGGATGTGAGTGACAGTAAAGCCAACCAATGGTGTGCAGTGGACGAGCTTTAAGCCCAAGCTAAGTTCTTAGTAAGCCTACAACAGGTTTTTTTCAACCAGACCGCTACGCGTTCAGGTAGGTTCAACTTCAAAAGCATCACATCAGTGTTTTGTTTTTATTCAAGGCCGAGGGGGGTGGCAGGAGAGTGTTGCCAACATAAAGGAGCCAACAAAAGCAAAGCAACAAGGTCATCATCAATACAGTTTTCTTCTACTCTTACATCCGGTTTCTCTCCCATCTCAACCTGCTTATTGATTCCACAGGACTGAGAAGAGGTGAGAACAAGATAAGGCATCTCAGACCTAAGCGAAGAGGTTCAGTGGAACCTGCAAGTTGAACTGAGGATTGCTTTTAGGAGTAACTTCAAGAGGAAGCCTCAAGTGTGAAATGTCACAAAGGTTTGTGTCTATAGATTATCACTGACATGGCAATAGCTCTGCTGAAGTGTACACAAAACCAGATGGAGGGTCTGTCCCATGCAGAGTATTGCAGTGAGAGATACATTTAAGCCATCTTTCATCACTGCTTCTACCTTTTAAAACTTGGCTTTCATCACTGTTCCCAAAGGTCACAAAGGGCTAGTCTGTAGCATCCAGAGTACTGGCTTTTTTCGCAATTACAAATGTAAGCCAACTGAAATATAGTCTGTGCTAACTTTCTCACACAAGAGGCCACAGAGGCACAAAAGACAGTCAAGAGAAAATTTCTTTGTTCAGGTGATAGCCAGCAAAAGTGGAATCAGGATGACTTTGACTTATAGAAAAGTGCAATTTTACAGAGGCGTAAAGGGGTCTCATGCTCAACACCATACTAGGCTTACGTTTTACCAAGAAGGAAGCCATTCAAAAGACAAACTAAAAGTTATCTTAAGTCATGCACTGAAAGTGTTTATGTGCCACTCCAGCAAGACTCAGGTTCACATCAAAATACACCACAGGACATATCACTAGAGAGAACAGGTGCATCGGCCCAGTCACATGTCAACTTCTGTGGCAATGGAAAACGATTTTCTATCTTGCTCTGTAGAAACCAATATATTTAATTTATATAGCAGTTTTATATAGCGCTAATGCACCATGCGTTTTTGAAGCTCTTTACAGGTTAACCTGAACAGTGCCACAAAGTTCTTATATCAAACAAGAAAACAGTATGAGCTGGCTGGCATGTAGTTCTTACAGGTGTCTACTTTCGGATTTTTCTCCTTTTGCTGGACCATATATTTTTGCTGGCTTTAAACCTCTGTGCACTTTACACTTGCTAACCAGGAATAATGTGCCTGTGCTCCCTCTTTAAAGATGGTTAAATTGACATAGTCCTAATTGGTATATTTAACCTGCCTATTAATCCCTAGTATATGGTACAAAGTGTCCAAGGCCTCAAGGTTAAATGCCAGCAGTGGTTTTCAGTACCTACTAAGCCATCCACTACAGTGGCAGCGCAAACATGGTTTCAAACCTACATTTGTAGCCTAATTGCAACAGTAAAAAACAGAATACAAACTGTCAAAACAAACTATTTTGACAGGTGAAAACCTCCCTTTTACATATTAATAAATCACCCCTATGTAGGCCTTAAAGTCCATAAGGCAGGGTGCATGGTATTTAAAAGTAGGACTTGTAAACTTATCATGTTAACATGTCCATACAGTGACAAGCAGTCAAAAGCTATTTTTCACTGTGACAATCCTAGATGTCCTATGTAGAAAACAGGAGACAACATTTACAACGTTGTCTTTACAGCGGGATGCCTTTACCATGCAATGTCTTTACCACCCATGCCTTTACAATGAAAGGATAATATATTTAAGGTAAGTGTGAGAATAGAGATAGACCGATAGATAGATGTATGTATGTTTGTAGTTAGATAGATAGACAGATAGATAGATAGACAGACAGAATTTAATTTAGGGTAATGGAGTGGGTAGGGGTATTGGGTAAGGGTGTTTGTAGGCTTTAGAGATGTATAAGGGTATTTTTAGGGTTTAGGGGTGGGAGGGGACATTGGGTGGTAAGGGTATTTTAGGGATTGGGGTGATTAGGGGCATAGGGTGGTAACAGTGTTTTTAAGGTTTAAGAGTGGGTATGGGTATAGGTTGGTAAGGAGGTTTCAAGGTTTAGAGGTGGGTAAGGGAATTGGGTGGTAAGCGTGTTTTTAGGGTTTAGGAGCGGGTAGCAACCTAGGATAGTAAGGGTGTTTTTATGGTTTTGGGGCAGGTACACGTATAAGGTGTACGAGTGCTATCAGGGTTTAGGGTGGGTAAGGGAATTGGGTGGAAATTGTGTTTTTAGGGTTTAGGGTTGGGTAAGAGAATAGTGTAGTAAGGTTATTAAAAAAAAGGGGGGCAAGGTTGGGCTGCCACCCAAAAAGGAACATTTAATATTTATAATATTAAATATATACAAATGTATATGTAGTTCCCAAAAATAATAAGGGGTTTCACTTATGTATACTTACTTTGCGTTGTAAAGGCATGTGGACAAAGGTATGCTTTGTAAAAGCATGCGCTGTAATTTCATACATTCGTATAAAAACGGAGTACAAATAAAAATATTAATACTCTAGGTCTAGCAAGAAAAAATTAAACAACTATTTTATTAGTTGGTAAAAATCCAATTCAATTGTGAAGTCGGATTTTAGATAAATATTAAGGAAAAGTAACTTTTAGAAAGTTACATAGTCCCTGCCTAAAGTTGCTGGTAGCTAATTTGTGTTTGCTATCCGATTTCTCCCTGTCAGTGATAAGCATTTGAATGGGTGTGAAATGCTTCCCAGGAGCAATCAACAGCTGTGGGCATCCTTTTTGACACTACAGTTTGAAATCCTGCTGAAATGTGTCAAATGCTTCTTGACAGGTTTACATATGACACTTGGGCACTCTTGAAAAGAAGGAAATAGGATGCCAAGACAATTCTTGTGTATCTACTGTCTGGTTACCGAAAAACTTGCTTTTGTTACTCCAGACTACTTTTTTTGGGTTTATTGGGGTTACAGTGGCTGCTTCAAACTGGATTTTGGTGTTAGATGTGAACGGGCACTAGGATTACTATAGTACTTTCTGCCCATACACACCATTGGCCCTCACAGCACAAGTTTAGTGTGGCAGAAGACTTTCACCATCTTGAAAATGCCCAAAGTGGGTAGGGTTGGCTCTGGGAACTTTCACCCCATTGGTCAGGATTTGTCCAGGAGTCTTTATCATCCACTAGTTTGCTCAACACATAGATGTGACATCTCCAGGCACCCATGTCAAAACACTGCAGGAGCAGAGGAAGAACAGATGAGGACTGGACCTGCTGTCTGTGATCATAAGGAGCCAAGGAGGACTGGACCTGCTGTCTGTGATCATAAGGAGCCAAGGAGGACTGGACCTGCTTGTACCCAGGATAAATAAGTGGACTAAAACATGTATAAAGCTGACCTCCTGTTCAAGCTACAGGGATAGCTTGTACAGGCCTTTATTGCATCTGCCCAGCTGGCAACTGGACTTGGTCTGGACTTCCTGTTGGCTGCTACCTGCCACCCAGTGAGTCTCTAAGTGCCGCCCCTGAAATCTTAGGGTGGTGGTGGGGGAGTTGGAAGTGTACGCCTTTGGTGGATTGGGACTTAAAGGACAAAGTCTAAAAGTAAAAAATTTGACCAAGACAAACCTGGTTGGTGTATCTCACATGTGCTCCATCGCAGACAGCCGCAAATTGCACCTAGGTCCTGGTCTAACACTATCATTGGCTTTGTGCTTCTTGGCGCTATTCTTACTTGAAACAAAAAAAATGTCTTATCTTCGGCTTCCCATTTTGGAATTTTGCCATTTTGTTGTAATTTTGTTCATTTCATTTTACTCTATCTTCTAATTCGGTAAGGGATTTTTACTGTTTTGCATTTTTACAATATTCATGTTTTGGTACTGCATAAACACTTTACACATTTCCCTAAGTTAAGCCTGTCTACTCTGTGGCATAACAAACAACAGGTGAGCTTGCTTTAATTTAGTGACTTTAAGGGTTTACCCTGACAAGGCTTGTGATTTTTTCTTGATGTAGGTAGTCACCCATCCCAAATAGTAATCTAATTTCTTACAGCATCTGCTGAGCTCGTATGCCTTGATAATTAGGGATCATTTCAGATGGCTGACAGTCCAGGAAATTCTCTGAAGATTTTGCCAGCACCATAGCCTCCGCACCTTCTTGTACTGTATAGCAAATGTGACCCCAGTCACTCCTGTTGGTTGCAGTACCAAATGGTGGTTTTGAGAGCCAGATAAAAAGCACACATCTCCAGAAGGCTGTTGTGCATCGGCTGCAGTGAAGATCAAAGACCTCTAACTTCCACCTTGTCCCGGTGAACTCCTACACCCAGAGCAGATGCAGTCATCACTACTGTGAGCTCTAGATACGGTAGGGAGAATGACCTGCCACAAGTCAATTTTCAATCCTTCCTCTACCAAAGAAGGTCTTGTGCCATCTCATCTGACACACAGATACTGTCTGAGAGGTTCCCATAGTGAAAACCAACTGAAGATGTAAGTTGCACAGCTTTGCCCGCATGCGCCAATGGGCACGATCCACAAGGAGGATGCACAAGGCCTGGAGACCAAGCAGTCTCAGAACTGCATGTGCTACAACATAGAATCAAGCCTGAAACAAAAGGCTCATACCCAGAATGTCCCGGACTCGCTGCAGGGGAAGCACTGAACATGTCTGGAATGGCTCCCATGAAGCCTATCATCTATACGGGCATCCAGTGGAATTTTGGCTCTTAGGTGGGCAACCCTGGGGAAGACAAGAGCAAGATAGTTGTTGTCTGTATGATAAGGACACCTAACTTAGGGAATTACTTAAATATCTGTATCCCTGATTGTGTCCAGTTGAAATTTATCAGACACTTCTATGACTGGTTGAGTCAGTCAAGGTGGTACACACCTACCTTGACGTGGGGAATTCACAGACGATGGAGCATGCCACAATATAGGAAGCAAGGTTATTTTCAAAATATTTTTGAATGCCTGCATGGTAGAAGAGGTTACCACAGGCTGCACATCCATGTTTGACAAAGAATCACCATAATAATGCCCAACAGCATGGCCTATGCAGACAGAGATATCTAGCCCGGCCTGGAGAATACATTTGGATGTACACTGTCAGTTGTGGGCTGTTTATGCAAAGGTAATTCAAACTTTTTTCAGAGAGACTGGGAAAGATCTTGCTTGCTATAGACCAGAGGGCACAAGTGTATCTGTCCAAGAGGCAGAGCGCATTCAGAGGTAGGAATACTAAACTAGAAGAGAACCCCCTCTTGCCAAGATAGGCAAGTAGGTACGGCATTTGGATTTACTTTGCTGGCTGAAGCTTGCTCTAGAAGACTTTCCAGTGTTGAGTGCTCATTCAGGAAAGCTGGGTCACCCGGAGCAGGCCTATAGCACATATAGAGAGGGCAAATTACTGACTGTGTTGAGCAAGGCTTTAACCATTTAGCAGTCAGAGTCTGCCAGGGCTTCACTGGAAGTTACCAAAGGCTCAGAATTTGAAGGCCAAGCGGCAGGCAGATTAACCTTAGTGTAACCAGTTAACAACTGCAGTTCCAGCAGCTGTACTGCTCTGCATTCAGCTGCAGCAGAGGGGGCACTTTTCCACAATGGAGTGCGGCAATGGAGAGTACAATTTCATGGTGGGGTGTAAGACCGTTCACATTTTGGAGGTCTTAATACAGTTCATCACCAGTATAGTGAGATGGCAAGAAATTGTCCACCTCTTCCTCCTCATCATCGCTATGCGGAAAATTATGCTGAAATGACTAAAACATCCCATTAGATATTTCTCTATCATCTCTTTTGCAAGGACGGTATACTATTTCTTATTTAAAGAATTTAAGGTGTTAACATTATTCACAGATAAGGACAGCGTAATTGTGTCCAAATTATTTGGAGATTACTGCGAAAAGAACATGTTATTTATCTTTGGTAACAATCTTTCTGGTGGATACACTATTTAACTTATCAAAGTAAAGAAACTTGTTCTTCTGATGCATACTTCTACCTGGAGATTCCTCAGCTTGTAAAAAAGTACCATTGTAGTACCTCCTCAGTATTTGGCTCAAACCAAAAAGTCCTGCAAATCCACAAAGGAAAAATGCCCCTCTTGATGGACCTGATTGTTGCGGCAGTAGTGCTTCCTATGTGAATGTATGCATGTAGATGTCTCACAAATATTAAGGACAGGTACTCCACATGCTAGTGCAGTAGAAGTAGCATTAACTGTGGTGAAATGAGCCTGTAAGCCCTCTGGAAGCTGCTTCTTCACCAGTGCGTAGCAGATCTTTTTACGGAGAACAGTTCATTGGGAGATGGTCTGCTTTTGCACTGCCTTACCCTTGCCCTGAGAGAAACCCATCAGATGTTCTTTGATGCACTCAATGTAAAAGATTAGAGCCTTCTTGGAGTCCGAAAGATGAAGTATCTCTTCCTCCTTATAGGAATGACGTGGAGGAAGGGACGTCAGAAGGGTGAAGTCTGCCCAACATGAAACAGAGTGACCAGTTTTGGTAGAAAAGAAGTTCAGGTTCTCAACACCTACTTCTCTGATAAGAATTTAGTATAAGGTTTGTTGACAGAAAAAGCATGCAGTTTGTTCACATGCCTTGCCGAGAGGTGTGGTGCAGCCGCCAGGGCAGCTGACTTCGGAGCACAGGGTTCACGGTTCGATCCCCGGCTCCGGAGGCAGCTCAGCTCAGCACCATGTGACTCTGGGCAATAGCTCACTTAATTTCCATAACGGCCCCCAGCGCCTTGAGACCCATAAGGGTGAGTAGTTCGCGCTTTACAAATACGGATTTAAATTTTCATGAAGATGAGAACAACTGTTTTCAGAGTAAGGAGTCTTAATAATCAACTGTGCAGCGGTTCAAACGAGGTGCGCATAAAAAAGTGGGAACTAAGTTCAAGCCCCATTGTGTCACAACAAAGGATTTTGGCAGAAACAAATGTTACAAACCTTTCAGAAATCTAATCACAGCAGGTGCGTTAAAGAGGGCTGCTTTGGCAAATGCAAAATATGCAAAATAACTGATAAATTGCGTTTAACAGTACCCAAGGCAACCTCTTACTGGGCGAGGAACAAACAAACGACAAAACGTCAAACAACTTAGCTTCTTGTAGAGTCAGTTTGCTGGCTGGTGCACCAAGCACAAATGTATCCAATGACCAACGTTCACTGAGTTTTTTAGAGGGACTCCTCACCGCTAAGATGCCATCAACAACTTTAGGAGGAAGGTTGAAAGAGGTCAATTACCGCTGGTCAATCTCAAAGCATGGAAATGTGAAATATGCAGGATCAGATGCAGTACCTTTCCCTGCTGTTGCAACAGAATACCCTCCCAAAGCTGCAGCTTGATTAGAGGCTATATGCTCATACCCAGGTTTTCCAGGTACCACACTTCCCTGGTCCCATCCAGAGCTACTAGAATTATTTGGGCTGGGTCGAGTCTGACGTTCTTTAGACCTCAGGGCAGGAGAGGCAGCAGCAGGAAGGCATATATGAGTCTTGTGCTCCACTGCATGCAAAAAAAGTCTCTGGGGGAAACACTTTTTCGGAACTCCAATGCACAAAAGTGTTGACATGGCAAGTTCTCCGCAGTGGCAAAAGGATCAGGCCGTCATTCTCCCTATTGCTGGAAGAAGACTTGTGCCGTCTCCGGGTGTAACTGCCATTCATGTCCCAATAGGTGTCAGTAATTGAGCCTGTCTGCCCTGGTGGTTTAGGTTGCCAGCAAAAGCTGTGTCACCAGGTACATGCCCTGATGATTTAGCCAGCTTCAAAGCTACAGAGGTGTAGAGCCTCCTGGCACAGGACCCAAGACCCCCAAGCCATGGTGCTTGTTGCAGTACAACAAGGCACTGGTGTTGTTTGTTAAAACCTGAATCAGCCTACCCTTGATGGTCAACTATAAGATCTTCAATTCCAAGTGAATCATCCACAGCTCCGACAGATCTATGTGGCGACAGAACTCTGCCAGAAACCAGACTCCGCTGATCACCACTTCTACTAACCTAATAGTGATGTGTCTTTCACCACTGTCAAGTCTGGGTGGAGTAGGGAAAGGGGTTTACCACTGGTCCAATTGCATTAGAGCAGCCACCACTGCAGATCATTTACAATCTCCTCAGACAACTGGAGGGAATCACATGGGCTCACCTGCTGCTGGGATTAGAGATTATTTGCAGTAAATGTATGAGCTGCTGCTGTGTTATAATATTGAAAACACACCTCACTGTCCCTAAATATTAGATGAAAACACATATAGGGTGTGGGCCAGTGGGCATGTGCACTGTCAGTACCCTGGCCAAAGAGGGCACAAAAGAGCAGAAACTGGCTAAAAAATTCAAAGCGGTTCCGAATAGGGGCCCCCGGAAATACGTTTGGCCCAGGGCCCTCAAAAACCCTAAAATGTCCCTGACACTAACGTTTATGGTGTGTTTTGGTTATTTCGAAATAGACACACACTGTACAAGATCCAGGGCAAAGTACAAAGCCCATCCCACCAGCTTAGACCAACGACAGGCGAAGAATCTAGATATAGGGATTACAGAAATCACACGAGGACCGTCAGACTCAGCATCTCGTGTTCCAGCTGCCAAGCCTTTAGCGCTGGCTGTCTCTTCACTGCTTCAGGCAGAGCGAGGACTGCTGATCTCAGGCCTTTCCTTGACTGGGGACAACCTGGGGAGGCGGAGAGCATTGATCTGTGGGAGGGAGCAAGCCTGGGAGACCACTCAGCACTACTGTTTGTAAACAGAAACGTCTGCATCTGTCAGTGCACATCAATAAAGAGGCAGTGGGGAGATCTCCCCTCCAGTTAACTGCTTATGTCATGCTCCCTCATAACGCCTCTTTGCCCTACAAACGCCCCCCACCCCGATCTGTCCATCCTTTATGAGGGTCTCTGCTTTCCTCTCGTGTTCTATTCCATCATCTTTTCTTCATCTCTGCAGCTCTTTTCTGCTCCTTGGGATTCCCCGACTCACCTCTACTGCGCTGCTCTTCCTTCTCGCTCCCTTTTCATCTCTACAGCTCCTTTCTGTTCCTTGGGATTCCCTGACTCACCTCTACTGCGCTGCTCTCCCTTCTCGCTCCCTTTTCATCTCTACAGCTTCTTTCTGTTCCTTGGGATTCCCTGACTCACCTCTACTGCGCTGCTCTCCCTTCTCGCTCCCTTTTCATCTCTACAGCTCCTTTCTGTTCCTTGGGATTCCCTGACTCACCTCTACTGCGCTGCTCTCCCTTCTCGCTCCCTTTTAATCTCTACAGCTCCTTTCTGTTCCTTGGGATTCCCTGACTCACCTCTACTGCGCTGCTCTCCCTTCTCGCTCCCTTTTCATCTCTACAGCTCCTTTCTGTTCCTTGGGATTCCCTGACTCACCTCTACTGCGCTGCTCTCCCTTCTCGCTCCCTTTTCATCTCTACAGCTCCTTTCTGTTCCTTGGGATTCCCTGACTCACCTCTACTGCGCTGCTCTCCCTTCTCGCTCCCTTTTCATCTCTACAGCTTTTTTCTGCTCCGTGTGATTCCGACTCACACCTACACTGCGCTGCTCCCCTGTTTCTCTCCCTTTTCATCTCTGCAGCTCCATACCTGCGGTGCTTCACATTTCCAGAGATTTTGTCTCTTTACTATCCTCCTGTAACCTGTATATGCAGATTGCCTGGTCATCATCTGTATTTCCTTTGCTCGTTTTTCTGCTGTTCTTCGTTTCCTCCATGGCCCTCACTCTCATCCTTCAATCGCCTCAATCTTTCCGAGTGTGCCTACCCATATTCACCTTCACTAAGAATCATATCCCCCCGCTCAACATCACCTTTTTCTAAAGTCTATAGATAGTACTTTCATTAATGGTTGCAGCATGAATATAGGCATGCTTGCATTCACCCTAGCTACTTTTATCTACTCTCCATATTCATGTATTTTCATTTACTCCAGTAGTTCCCAAACGTTTTGAACCACAACCCACTTTTTAAAACGACAAACTGTTGTGACCCATCTAGGTAAATGGACATGAGGTGGGTGATTTTTTATTATAATTACAGTATTATGTGGAAGTGCACTGTCATTTGCAGACAGCACACTTTACATTGAAATGGGCACTAAATGTGCAAAGACATACAGTTTTACTGATGAAACTATATTGCACACAAACAATAATGTGCCGTTATTAGCTTTAAGTGAATATTTATCATGTGTGCACCAACAAGTAAAGTATATTGATTTGTTTGTTAAAATCTTTTTTTCCATCACACTTCAGGATTACAAACAAATGGGTCTCGTTTTGCTTTCCTAACTGCTAAATTTGTACTGTTTGTTTGTAGGTATTTACATTTTGTTCTGTGTGACAAATTACATCCTACAGGCTTTCCTTATAACCTGCACCCCAGCAAGACTGCCACATAAGTCACTTTACTTTGGTTTTTCTGATTGCAAAGTGAGAGGAGTGAGTAAACACCAAGGCCCATGCTAAAAAACAGCAGCAATTTGTCAGAAGACATAGGCTGGCATTTGACCTCTGTCTTTCAAGCGTCGGAAAATTGACAAGTACAGAATTTATAGGCATCGTTTTTATTGCTTGAACTTTCACGAGCCACCAAAAATTGGCTCAGGACGCACAGTTTAGGAAACACTGATTTACTCTCAACTACACCTCTTTCCATTCCACCTCGTGCCTTTTTTGTCCCATATTGACTTGCCCAATAACCAAGTGAGGTCTCTAGTTGCTCACTTTGTCAATTCTCTCCAGGCCAGGGATTCATTGCTTACGGGAAGTAAGCTTTGTTGAATCCACCTTCCATGCTAGGCATACGTAATGAAGAGGTGCAAACTCTCAGACAAGCACAATTGCCACATTCCTGTGGGACTTTTCACCCCAATCACCAGCTGCGCCTCCTCACCGTGAAAGTGCTCCGCTGTCTTCCTCCTTATGGCCTCCACAGAGTCCTCGGCATCAGCCCATTCCAGGACCAGTCGCCTCCCATAGAGATGGGTACTGTGGCACAGGGCGCTGAAGGCTTTCTGTAGAAAGGGGAGAAGGTGCAAAACATTTACATTAATGTACATCCAGAATCTGACTCCAGACTTTGGAAGTAAAAACACTGATATTGTTAAAGGCAGTTCAGTGGTAGTGCAATCCCTAGGTAACCCCAGGGCTTTAAGTGGGATGAAAAAACTTGGGGGGTGTCTCTCAAAGGGGATTGGCCAATGTAGTTAAGGGCGTGGCTTAAAACACATAAGCGAAAAATCTGTGCTTAGCATAGCGTGCCATCCGACTGGTATTTTGCTGTTTCTGTCATTGCATCCAGATATATAATACAACAAGTAACATTACACCTACAGCAAGCCAACGCTATTGGCTTTGTCAATTGTTGTTAGTTGCATAAGCAACAACTATGACTTCATTGAATATAATAATGACAATCCTTCAGTTCCGAAATGATGAGACCGTGAAGGAACCTTAACAAGTCTCTTCCAAGTGACCCCAAATGCAGTGAAGGGAGGTACCGCTGCAGAGTTAAGATTTTTTTTTCACCCGGAGGGTGATGGAGAAAATGGAAAGCCCGATCGGGACTCGTCTTGACACCTGTTTTTTAGAACTGCCGGTGCTTAGCACCGGCGGGACCCGGCCCACTTAAACCCCTGGGTAACCCTAACAAGTAATTTTGAGACCTTCACCTGGGCAGGCACCATTCTTTAATAACATGCTTAGACCTTCACCTGGGCAGGCACCATTCTTTAATACCACGCTTATACCACCCTCTATGCAGGCAACTTTTTTTAATGACATTAATGACACATTTGAGTTTCACAGTGACTCTCGAGGTGTGCCACATCATTGCTTAGTCCATTAGAATGAGTGGGCACCATATAGAGAGTTCGTTTGCTTCAACTTTTTCAATAGAAGACACAATTGAATATAACACATAAGAATGATTTACAACAATATAAAACTGCAACCAAATTGGATACTATAGGAAAGTGTGCACATGTTCTACAACTGACTGCCTTTTAGGGCAAATCACCTCCGAAACAGCCCGATACCCATAGCTCTATCACTTCAACAAAATGCACAAAACAAAATGACAAAATAAAAGGACTTTTGAAAGTGTTAGTGTAAGAAATTCAGCAACGATGGTAGGTCTTTCTTCTAATGTGCAACATTAAAGACTGCACACGGTCCGGGAATACAGGATATTTTCATGAGTCAAAAAAACCTTTGGAGGCAGATATGATTGAATAGTCAAGTCATATGC
The DNA here is from genome assembly GCF_964263255.1 of Lissotriton vulgaris. Lineage (NCBI taxonomy): Eukaryota > Metazoa > Chordata > Amphibia > Caudata > Salamandridae > Lissotriton > Lissotriton vulgaris. Next base: position 284,774,176 of record NC_141699.1, read on the forward strand.
TTTACCAGACATGTGCTCAAGGATGTAAAGAAGCACTGGACATTAATAGAATAGCTTCCCCCGACTCGATTTTTAAACAAGACTTCAGCTATTTGTGATTGGACAACTTCACTACATTAAGGACTTAACTTTCCATTAACATATTAATTAAAGTAACATGAAACTAATTTCACCACCAACAAATTCAACTATGATCAGATTTGTTGCTATGTGTATAAGGTAAAAATGTAAATGCGTGGCCAACACTCACGCTAACGAACTGTAGTTTGTTAGTGTATAAACATTGGGCCAATTCACAAAGGCATTTTGTGAATGCATGACGTAGGCCGCTAGCCGTATTACTTCACGAAGGCTTAACTGCCTGTGAATTGGACCCAAGACAAACAAAATTGGAATTTTAAGGAAATACCAATACACAAAAAGTACAAACAAAAATGACTGCGCCATCTCTGCACTTTTACTAAAAGGGTGTTGGATATTTTTGTGATAAGTTCACAAAGGCATTTGTGAATATGTGTAATGCTCCTCTAATACCACTTATCTTACTCATATATGATGATGTGAATCGTTCCCATAGAGAAATAAAATAAACACTACCACTCTTACTTTATCAGGTGCAAGTGGGCACACGAACATGAATGTGGTCTATGTTATATTTTACCTCTTGAAACATTAGCTTACTTTTTTATTTATTTTACAGAGTTTTAAATAGCGTGAACTTGACCCGACGGTATCGGGTATCAGAGCGCTTTACATAGCACCAGTTGTGTTACATGAGGACACATTCATTTTTTGGAAGGCACGGGGAGATGAAGTGATTTGCCCAGAATCACAGGATGTTCAGCGTCATTGCCGAGACTCGAACCCAGTTCCCCAGATTAGAGGACGACCGCCCTAGCCGTTAGGCCAACTTCTCTACCCATATGTACATGCAACTAAACCAAAGTCTTTGGCTTATGACATTCATTTCTATCTCCCAGCCAAAACAAGAGTGGGTTTAAAATGAGAATGGATCAATTGTTTTGTTAGCCATAATTAGCTATGTTTAATGGATTTAATGAGTACAATCTGTTATCAGAAAATAATCTTAACTAAATAACCCTTCTCAGGCAACATCATTTTTGTACATGTCCTTCATATCGAACACATGAGCATTCGAGTCAGGCAATAAGTTAGCAGAAGATAATAGGTTTAACGTACATCCATCCACTGGCGGGGGTCATAACAGCTCATTTACGTTCAAAGGACTCATCTAGAGATACAAATGGTGAGGGAGCAAGGATTTTCTATCATACCAAAGGCTACTCATAACTTCCTGGTGGAGATTAAACAGCAGATGCTAGTCACTTGAATGGTAAAACATGGAGAAGTGGAGAAGTGTGGCTCAATGGTTAGAGCGGCAGACCTTGATGCAGAGCACTGGCCAGGGACCAGGGTTCGATTCCCGCCTCGGCAGGATCGGGCTTAAATTCCTCTGACTGGATATTCTCGCCTCAGTGCCGAATCTAAGCATGGGCCCCACGCTGCAACTCTGGGCAATAGCTTGCTTAGTCTCCACAACGGCCCCCGATACACAAGGGATGCCTGGTTTCACCATGGGATGCCCAGGAGTGGACACCTCACAAGGAAAAGCCAGGAGGGGTTCCCTTGTGGTAGGAGTACAAGCGCCGGGATGCTTACGGGTTACTGTTCGCGCTATACAAATACAACACACATCAGAATTTAAGATACTGGGATCGGCCTCTCTCGTTTCTTTCTTTACCTTCCCAACGTACGGCATCCATGGGCATCAGACTGGGCACAGAAGTAAAAGTGATGAACCTTAGGGTTATAATGAATTACAGGGTATTGTTTGAATTTTAAATATCTGTTACACCTGGCATCCTTGGCAGGGTTCCCCCTGACATTTTGCCTTCTGACCTCCTGTTTTGCAGACCTTATTTTTGTTTGCCTTAGTATTATGGCCACTTTACCACAGCTGACCAGTGCTTGAGTGCTTATGCTTGTTCCCTAAAACATGGTAACACTGGCTTATCCACAGTTGGCATATTGAATGTACTTGTAAATCCTTAGTAAAGTGCACTATATGCGCCCTGGGCCTGCAGCCCTGATAGTGCCACCCACTCAATTAGCTCTTTAAACCTGTCTCAGGCCTGCCATAGCAGTGCCTCTGTGTGCAGCTTTAACCTGCCATTTCGACCTGGCAAGTTAACCCTTGCCAGGCCCAAACCTTCCTTTTAGGTCTTGTGAGGTAAGCAGCGCATGCGCTGCTCTCATCTTCCGAGGCTTCTTGGAATCGATACACTTCCAGAAGCCTCGTCTCAGTTCCGCCTTAAATTTTAATTAGTGTGCGTCGTTTTGCGTCACGAATCATTCCAAAGGCAGTGCAATGATTGCACTGAAGGCATGACAATAGGCGCCGGTTGCCACCCTGTCTCCTTTAAGCCCCTCCCACCGGGATTGGATCTTTTACTTGCGGCGGGAGACCGTGTCTTCTAATTAGCCCCTGCACACTTTTTTGTGATCTTCCTTTGGCAAAGGCAGTGCATGTTTATAATTGCATCGCGCTTTCACTAAGTGAAAGCGTGATGCAATTATAAACACGCAATGCCTTTGCCAAAGCCGGGAGCTTTTTGAAGGCAGACACAGGAGAAGACCCATTGCATTTGGTGAGGGGAGAGAAAGGGGTTTACTAAGGACTGGCTAGTTTTGGGAAGTGACTGGGATCCTACTGAGGCTATACTGGGGCCCAGCACTGCGCCGCATGGCTCTCCTGAAGGGGTGGGGGCGGCCTGGCTGCTCCTGATTTTGAGCTCTACGTCTTGGCTGTGACGCTGCAACGAGTGACCCCCTGGAGGTCGGTGCTATGGGATGGGGGGGCCTCGGGAGCGGGACCCTCCCTCCAAAAAAGGGCTGTCTACTGTTCTGATGAAGCCTGCCCCCGCCTCTATGGCACCAGGTAAAAATGTAATGATCAGGACAGCACACTGCATTTTGTGTAGGGCGCTGCAGAGAACATGCACTACATTGCCATATACGTGCGAACTTCCGCTGATGACTGCCCAGCGCTGGGAACGCCCAGGGGGGAGGTCAATACATTGGGTGATTTATTTGTGTCTCTTCTTGCACCTCCGGGAGATGCATGGCCTCCCTGTGGGGCACCTTTTACTACGCAAGGCTCTTATACAAAAAAATCTATAAAGAACAACAAAATGGTGTACAGAGTTCCCCCGGGAGAGCTTAAGAAATTTGGCTCAACCTGTAATTCTCTCTCATAATACCTAGACGTAGGGTGAAGAAAGGGTCTCAAGTGTGCAGTGTCGACCCATATTCCAGAATGAAAAGGCACCTCACACAGGCTATCAACAGGACCACAACTGTAGCCCCAGTCGATAGTTGTTCAGCCTCATCATCGGTGCCTTGCTCCTTCGGCGGGCTGGCGGTGCAATGCCCGTCGGGCAGCGGTGAAAGCTGCACTTTTAGTGGAGATCTTTAATTCTGGGCCAGCGGGTGTGTGCGTGTGAGGGGCCAGAGGGAGTGTAATAGTGAGCGTGGTGGTGAGTTTAAAAGAAGTCAGGGAAGTCCTGTTGGTAGGCAATTTATTGGTCAGGCTTCCTGCTTCAGTAAAATGAAAAAGGGGTACTACGGGGTGGCAAGTGATGGGACCAACCCGTATTCAACCCTTTGTGTGCAAGTAGTGGTCAACATGTTTCACGCCCTAAGGGCGATTCTTCAGGACCTGGGTGCTCATAAATTACTTGGTTCCTTAAAAATTAATTAGGACACCAGTATACGACCTGAATTAGTGTCGTATCGTAATAGTTCCACAGAGGGGACTTTCTGGAACCTTAGTGTTTCTTCCTAGAAACCTCACGGGCCATCCAAGTGGGGCCAGCAGCGAGATGAGGGAGTCCTCTAGCGTCGCTGCAGACAAGCTGCTCTGCACCTACCCCTCCCACAGGACAACAAGGTCTGGACAGCCGGCTGTCCAGACCTTGTTGTCCTGTGGGAGGGGTAGGTGCAGAGCAGCTTGTCTGCAGCGACGCTAGAGGACTCCCTCATCTCGCTGCTGGCCCCACTTGGATGGCCCGTGAGGTTTCTAGGAAGAAACACTAAGGTTCCAGAAAGTCCCCTCTGTGGAACTATTACGATACGACACTAATTCAGGTCGTATACTGGTGTCCTAATTAATTTTTAAGGAACCAAGTAATTTATGAGCACCCAGGTCCTGAAGAATCGCCCTTAGGGCGTGAAACATGTTGACCACTACTTGCACACAAAGGGTTGAATACGGGTTGGTCCCATCACTTGCCACCCCGTAGTACCCCTTTTTCATTTTACTGAAGCAGGAAGCCTGACCAATAAATTGCCTACCAACAGGACTTCCCTGACTTCTTTTAAACTCACCACCACGCTCACTATTACACTCCCTCTGGCCCCTCACACGCACACACCCGCTGGCCCAGAATTAAAGATCTCCACTAAAAGTGCAGCTTTCACCGCTGCCCGACGGGCATTGCACCGCCAGCCCGCCGAAGGAGCAAGGCACCGATGATGAGGCTGAACAACTATCGACTGGGGCTACAGTTGTGGTCCTGTTGATAGCCTGTGTGAGGTGCCTTTTCATTCTGGAATATGGGTCGACACTGCACACTTGAGACCCTTTCTTCACCCTACGTCTAGGTATTATGAGAGAGAATTACAGGTTGAGCCAAATTTCTTAAGCTCTCCCGGGGGAACTCTGTACACCATTTTGTTGTTCTTTGTTGCTAGGACGAGTGCATTGGACCCCCTTAAAAATTGTCCTACCCCCTTTCCCCCTTCTTTTGATATCACAAAAAAATCTATAACTGGTGGGGGCTGCGAAGCCTACAGAACATGAATGTTACAACCCCTCCTCCTTATCACAGGCAGATGAGGGTCACACTGCTGTGCAGGGCTCTACTAAAGGGGGCGCAGTTAGACTTGAAACACCCCCAGAGGTGCTGGGATGAGGACCTGGGTGCACCACTATCAGACAAGACACTTAAGCTGTCTCCTAGAGTGTCTAGGAACACTTGTTTCAAGCATACTCAGTTCTGTTACTTGCACTGGGCATAAACCCCCCCCCCCCCCTCCGTCCAGGGGAGTAAATGCCATGTTTCCTGGCGCATCATTGAATTGTCCTCAGTGCGAGTGGACAACGCAGACTTTTTCCATATGGTATGATCCAGCCCGATATTCCTTCCATCCTGGATCACTATTCTCCGGGCTGTCCTTGGGGCTAAGGATCGGGGCCTCGAGCTCACCGCCACCACCACCCCTAGTATGCCTCCTGGGTCTACAGTAGTGCAGAACAGCTCAGAAGGTGAAGGATAGATCTGCAGACCCAGCATTGATTCTAGCCCACAGCAACTGATGCGGAGCTGGAGATCGCCCCCGCCCTAATATCTACAGATGGGGCATGGAAGGGATAAAGTGTTGGAATACGAGAGAGACGATTAGGAAGGAGCAGGCCAGGGACATCAGAAAGGTGCTGACACTGCTGGCTAGTGATGTGGTATTGTTGGCTTGCCACAGAGTGGACCCGGGAGGGCGCATGTTAGAAGATTAACTACTGTTAGGGGTTGCTCCCCCAAATGCTGAGATGCTGGACAGAATCTTAATCCTGGGGACCAAGCATGAGTCAGACTGAGTGTTTGTGAGAGACAGGCCCCTAGATGTGGAATGGTTTGAACACAGGATTAGTGAAGTGCGTCTCTGGACCATGGAAATGAGAAGCTGCTTTCGCAGGTTACTGTCGTGAGCGGAACTATCATCCACACACACACCCCATCGCCCTTCTGCTACAACTTTATACCCTTGATATGTTTCACCCTATGGCCTTAGCCCTCCTCGCTGAAATTTACAACTTTGCTGTATAACATGCTGCTTGATGGCTCTGCTCCACTGTGATGTGTTTGTTTTGATTAAACTATTAATATTTTTTTTTTAAATAATATATATATATATATATATATATATATATATATATATATATATATATATATATACATTTATATATATAGTAATTAAAAAAACCGGTGTGAGTTGATAATCCAACATAGAGCATATTTTGTAAACCTTGCCTTTTGTTATCTGTTCTGTTTGGGCTTAGTTGGAGTACATGGTTTCAGAGCCAAAATGGAAAATCTCCTTTACGAACGTGACAGGGGATGTGGATTCTACTAGACACCGAGGCAAGAACTATGGCTTTACATTTTCACAGAAATCTCTTATAGCAAAGAAAAATATTTATATATGAAACATTACAAGATCCAAGATGAATGATATAGTAAGAGCGTACATACCACTGAGGTAGCGGTCCAGAGTCCAAGTGACCTCACAATCTGGCCACCAATTAGAGCATGCCCTGGAATAACCATCCCAGAGCAGCAAGCTCCCCTTGAAGTAAACCTGTTGAGCAACTCTTTCTAGAGCTGATGAAAGCTGAAAGCGAGCAGTAGAATCCGAACAGGAAAGAGCATATTTGTGGAATACGAAGGATGCTCTCTGGGAAATTAAATGCTCTCCAAATCAAACAGAAAAGAAACAGAACAAGCATTTGCAATGCAAAAGGTCTCGCATATTCGCAACTTTAAGCTGTTGGCATTGTAAATGACAAAGCCTCATATTTATGTTTAAAAAACAAATACATAAATAAAAGACATTGTCATTTACAATGCCAATAGCTGAAACGCACCTACATGCGAGACCTGTTGCATTGCAAATGCTTGTTAATACATATGTCACCCCTAAGTTAGGCCATGAACAGCACCAAGGGCAGGGTGCAGTGTATTTAAAAAAGTTGGACAGGCACTTTTAAGTTTTACATGTCCTGGTAGTGAAAAAGTATTAGATTTGTGTTTCACTAAAGCAAGGTCTATCTCTCCTATAGGTTAACATTGGGATTACCCTATTACATTTTATGAGTGTAAATTCAAATTGGGAAAAGATATTTTGAGTTTGGTGTCACTGGACTCACAATTTAAAATCACAACGTATGGCAAAGTTAGATTTTAAGTTGCATGTCATTGAACGTTGGCATTTTCTTACTTTAACCACTCCATGCCTGTGCCGGTCTATGAATACACGTTTGGGGAGGGTGACAGCTGGGCTTTGTGCATTCCCTTTAGATAGCCACACACAAAGAGCTTAGGTGGGCTTGATGGGCCATTTGCATCCTGATGGGCCATCACCAGGCTGATGGGGTAGGATGGAGATGACACCTGCACCTGAATAGGTCTGTGCCTGTCCTCACACAAAGAGCAGCATACTCCCCTGTAGTGAGTCTGGAGCAAGGACAGGGAACGTGTGTACTTCCAAAGTCTCCAAACTTCAAAGGCACAACTGGGTATAAGTACAGGACATCTGGCACCACCAACTCAGTACACTTCTGGACCGGAGGACTGTGCTGTACTGGTAAAAGGGTGTCAGTCTGCTGGACTCCTGCTCTGCTGGGCCTGCCTGTTGCCCTCTGTGCCTGGTAGTGAGAAGGACTGGAATTGCATCTCTACACCCCCAGTACCTAGTGACCCTAGAGACTCCAAGGGCTTGCCTCTTGTTTTGAAGACTCAGGGACATCAAAGACTGCATTCAACCCTACTACAGCCCCTGGACTATGTCAACTGTAATTCCTGCTCTGCCAAGTGGTGCCATCCAGTTCTGGGCCCTTGGAAGTGGATTTTCTTGCAGTGCTCTGCAAAAATCCATGCATCATCATCAGTGCATCAGTCGGAACCCACGCAACTCACCTTGAAGCATGGGTGCTGCCGCCCAAGACGAGGACTTTGCATCGCTGCCTGCGCAGCTTGATGACAATGCATTGCCTTCAATGCAAGGGGATCGACGTCGACGCATCGCCAACTGCGCAACTTGCAACTGACGCATTATCTACAATCCTAAGGATTGATGCAGGCGCATCACCTCCGACTGCTCCTCACATCTTACTTTTCAGCTTTGATGCATTCTCAGAGAAGGTACTGTTTGCAAAGAGCTGTGCATGGCTCCTGTATTTGACCCTCGCTTCACTGCAGAAAGCCTTTACTTTTGCATTTACCTCCGCCAAGCGTGATCCGATTTCCCCGGTTAACCCATTATGCTTTTAAGCACCCTATTTCAATGTAATCTTTAAAAATTCATAGCTCCGGTGGTACTTATTGGATTTTTGTCATTTTGGTCTTGTTTTGTTCATTAAATTCAGCACCGTTTTATTTTTGTGTGGTGTTTTTACTGCTGTACTGTATTAGGTGCGCAAATACTTTACACATTGCTCTTAAGTTAAGCCTGCCTGCTCTGTGCCAAGTTAACAGAGGGTGAGCACAGGTTAATTTAGAGTGTGCATCTGACCGGGATTGTGGTCCCTACTTGGACAGGGTGCATACATCTGCCAACAAGAGACCCAATTTCTAATAGTATTGTTTGAATTTTAAGATTTTAAGTCTGAAAGTGGTAAAATCTTGCAGCCTTCACTCGAATTACCGTGACAGGCTGGACAGTCCACCTTGTAAAACACAAAGACAAACCCTGACAAGTGGCACTGTTCTAGCAAGACTGGTCCACTCATTCTCAGTGTACACAAGGCTTTCCCTCAAGAAGATACACAGGCTTCAGAAATCTGACTAGGATATCAAGGACTGGCGGTGGGGCTCAAATCACGGCACTCCAAGCCACTATGGGTGAACATGGCCTACATTGGCTATCTTTAAAAAGTAAAATCAGATTTAAGGGCACTCATGCCCCAGAGTGGTCTTGACAACTGAAAATGAATCCCCAAGAAACAATGCACCCCATATACAAAGATTCCTGTTCAGAAATGATACAGTGTGACATTTAACAACTTGCAATTTATCAGGAGTGTACAAAAAATGAATTTGGTTAAAGCACACAGACTTTTACCAAATGCGTTTGTATTTTGCGAACTGCCCTATGTACAAGTACATCAGTTCACGAAACACAGAATCATAGAGAGACGCAATTCGACCTACCTCATTAATATGTATGAGGTAGGTTACAAATTACAACCCACTACGACGGGCTACATTCCTCTTGGGAATGGCTTACCACTTCCCTTGAGATAGAGGCCAAATATTATTGTTTTGAAACTAGATTTAGTTTAAAAAACATTAATACATCCTTAATGGAATTGGCATCTGGATGGGACGCCCTGAGCACGTTGCTTCCAAATACCGATTCGGTATCCATTCCCAAACCCAAATTGAGATTCGGGAATGTCTTATTGAATCACAAATTGGGGTAGTGAATTAAAAAATGTCATTTTGCATTCAGAAAAGCTCGAATTTTACGAATCAGAACGACACCAATCACCATCTACATATCCCAGGACCTCTCGAATGCTACAAATGCACGTCGCAAGGAATTCCTTAATCTGCGTCCTCGCATGAGGGAACTCAACATCCAATATGGAATCCTTCATCCTTGTCTCTGCAAAATAACCCACAATGGCCGTTCCCGTACCTTTGATGATCCGCAGAAGCTTCGAGAGTATCTTCTCACCATCTCTTCACCCACGATGGACACCAATGACTGAAACAAAATTTCTTCTATTCTTTGCAATCATTTTTCTACTGTCTTGACGACTGTTGTGGCCTTGTCCCGGTTTCTTTCTTGTCATGTCTTGCTATAACTTCACTTCCTATCGAATATATCATACCTATATTCCCGCGTTTTCCTTGCTCTGTTGGATAGGCGCCCGCGTTGGCGTCTCCATGCTTCCTTTACTTAGATCTTCTCTTTCTTCTCAGGTCTGGCATCTTTGCCTTGATCTGTTTCTTAGCTGTTTCCTTCTTTTTTCCTCCTTTCTCTTTCTCCTCCTTTTCACAGGCCATTGTTGCATATTCCTTGCTCATTCATGTTCCGTTATCTTCTTTGTTTCCCTTCTTGTCTTTCTTCTTGTAGTCTCTAGTGCTCCTCATGGTTACTCCTTACTCTTTTTATGGATTGTGATGCTCCTCCATATTTTGTTTTCCTATATTTACCCGATTTGTATTGCTAACATGTTTGTCTTCCTTGTCTCTCCCTTTAGTTTCCTACCTGCAGTGTATTGGACCCAACTGTTACCCTCCTCCCTTACCTCCCATCATGTGTAACTTCGTAACGTGGAATGTTCGTGGTCTCGGCAACCCAATTAAGCGTCAAAAGGTATTGTCCCACTTATCCAAGTTGAATGCTCAGATTGCTTTTCTCCAAGAAACGCATTGTACAGATGTCGAATCGCTGAAGCTTAGGAGGGCTTGGGTGGGTCAAGTGGTGTTTTCTCCTGCGATTGATAAAAAAGGGGGTGTTGCTATTTTATTCCGTAAAGGTCTGGATGTTCAAATTTTATCATCTCAATCGGATGCTGAGGGTCGTTGGGTTATGTCAAAAGTGTCAATACAAAACAAAACTATGGTGCTCCTAAATATCTATGGTCCTGTCCGTCCTGACCCTAAATTTTGGAATGATATTAAAATCCTCATTTCGTCTATTGACTGCCCTAATGTTGTCATAGCTGGCGACCTTAACCAATGGTTGGACCCATTTTCGGATAGACTATCCTCCTCCAAATTCCAGCCGGATAAGACTCATAAAGCATTCCAATCTGCAATTGCCTCCCGTCCCCTTTTTGACGTGTGGAAAACCTGTAATCCTGACTCACTCGAATACACATTCTACTCTAATGTACACCATACTAGGTCCAGAATTGATTATATTCTAGTCAGTAAATCTCTTCTCCCTGCGATTCAGAAATCTGAAATTGGTTCTATTTTCCTTTCGGACCATGCACCTGTATATGCCACTTTTGACCTGTCCCACACTGCCACCTTTTTCAATCGTTGGAAATTTAACACTTTCCTTCTCTCTGATTCAATTTTTATGTCTAAAGTTAAAAGTTTCATCTCTGAGTACTTCTCCCTCAATTTACCCCAAGACACATCAGTTTCAAACAATTGGGATGCTTTTAAAGCTGCATTGCGAGGTTTCACAATCTCTTATGTTTCTAGGAAAAAGAAACTCAACAGGGACAAATACACCGCCCAACTCGCCAACATTAAGACCCTAGAACACTCTTACTTCTCATCCAAGAACCCTGACGCTCTCCTCCAACTTATTAAAGCCAAATCTGAACTTAATCAAATTGCCACAGTTGAAGCTTGCAACACCCTTTTAAAGGTAAAATCCAAATTTCATGGGGGTCAAAATAAAGCGGGGAAAATGCTAGCAAATTATCTTAAAATTAAATCCGAACGAAAATCAATTGGCTTTATTCTTAATGAAGACACTAATACAATGGTTTCCTCTGATGAGGATATTGCACAGGTCTTCCATAATTATTATAAACTCCTATATACAGATGATACACAACCTGGTGATGATGATCTCTCCCGTTTCTTCGAAGACCTTCCCCCTCCCCCATCTCTTCCTACAGAATTCCATCAATTAGAATCTGACATTACCCCTCAGGAAATACTCAAGGCTATTACCTCCCTTAAGAAAGCGAAAGCCCCTGGTCCAGATGGTCTCCCTATTGAATTTTATGCCAACATGCATTCCATTTTTGTTCCTCACCTTTTACAACTTTTTAATTCCTTTATTGCAAATGCCAAAGCGTCGGGCTCATTTTTGGACGCCCTCATAATCATAATTCCCAAACCTGACAATGACCATTCCCTATGCAAAAATTATCGCCCCATATCCCTTATTAATTACGACTGTAAAATTTTTGCCAAAATTTTAGCAGCCCGCCTCGAATCCCTTATTCCTCTGTTAATCACAACCGATCAAGTTGGCTTCGTGAAAGGCAGACTTGCAGCAGACGATGCCCGTGTTTTTGCCAATATTATTTCCCACAGTAACCGTTTTAAGGCCCCTCTAGCTGCCCTTTCACTAGACGCAGAGAAAGCGTTTGGTCGGATTAATTGGAAATTCATGTTTAAGGCATTGCATTGGTTTGGGTTTGGCCCCCACTTCATTTCCTTGGTTAGACTCCTTTACTCTGCTCCCCGCACCAGTGTTTTTGTTAATAATCAATTCTCTAAGTTTTTCCCCTTATCTAGAGGGACAAGACAAGGCTGTCCTCTCTCCCCTTTACTCTTTATTCTTTGCCTTGAGCCCTTCCTTATTAAAATCCGCTCTAACCCCCTCATTCAGGGATTCAAACAGTCCTCGATTGAGACAAAAATCTCGGCCTATGCCGATGATGTTCTGGTCTACATGGCTAACCCTGTCTCCTCCCTCCCCCCATTTTTAGAAGAAGTCCACTTATATTCATCTGTCTCTGGTTATAAACTTAATCTCTCCAAAACGGAAGTCCTACCCCTTAACTCATCCTGTTATCAATATATGTTTGCTTCAACCGATTTTGCATGGTGTCCCTCCAAGATCAAATACCTGGGTATTTGGTTCTCCTCCACCCTGCGTGACACACTCAAACTGACCTTTACCTCCCTTACTCAAAAAATTCAATCACTCCTTCAGACATGGTCTCCTCTTTTCCTTTCATGGTGGGGTCGCTTAGACACCATCAAAATGATGATTTCTCCACATATTTTATACACTGTTTCCATGCTTCCTGTAAAAATTCCTAAATTGTATTTTAATAGGCTAAACTCCATCTGCTCTAAATTTTTATGGAACAATAAGCGACCCCGGATTTCCCTACCAAAACTTATACGCCCTAAATCTGAAGGGGGGTTCGCTTCCCTGATTTCCAATCGTACCACTCTGCCTTCTTAATAAAACAAGCCTTTTCATTAGCGTTTGATTTTACTGATACCCCTTTACCCAGATGGATTGCAGTTGAACGATCTTTGTTAAAGGATTTTACTTTTCAACAATCCCTTTTTATGTCAAACTGTTCATTCTTGACAAATTACCCTGTGTTGAAATATTCCCATACACTGCTACACAATATCTTTTCAAAAGACTCATCACCCTTACAAACTTTTCTTTCCTCCAGTATTTGGTATAACAAATATCTTAAGTACAAGGGTAAATCTTTCTACTTCAAGTATTGGAAAGAAAAGAATATTATGTTTGTCTACCAATTTTTTTCAGATTCAACCATTATTTCATTTGATGAAATGCAAACTAAGTTTGATTTATCTGTACAGTATCGAAATGAATTTGACATCATTACCAATGCCATTGTGTCTCACCTATCTACCCTCCCTACGTTTGATATCCTTCCTTCCCTTACTCCTTCCACCCCTCTATACCCTATGTTTACTCAACAAATACCCAAAGCTGCTCTGATTTATAAAATGTTATTAGAGAATGTTGGTCTTAGACCTAAAACTGTTAATGAAGTTGCTTGGGAAACTGATTTCTCTTTTTCGTTATCTGTTGATATTTGGGATCGGTTATGGTCCAAACTGTTTAAGACTTCAGTTTCTGCCCGTATTACTCAATCACTTTTTTTCCTTTACCATAGAGCTCTTTTTACCCCTGTAAGCATTACAAAATTCTCCCCTTCCTCCTCACCCCTTTGTTGGTCCTGTTCCTCTCACCCAGGCACACTTAAACACCTTTTATTTGATTGCCCATCAGTTCTTACCTTTTGGAACTCAGTTTGGAAATACTGTATGCGTATTTTTCATTTCTCTGAACCATTTTCACCGTTACATATTTTTCTAGGTTCTCTATCTGATGTTTTGGACTTACATTCTTATAATGCTAAATTGTTTGACCTATTCATTGCAACTGCATACAAAGTAATCTTGTCTTGCTGGAAGGATAACTCTAAACTGTCTGTGCAGACATGGTGGAATTTTGTGTGTGATGAGCATAGAATTGCTATTGCTTCTTCTTCATCTGTCTCCTTAAAAATCAAGTCTGATCTTACCTGGCTACCTTTCTCCAACTTCTTATCCTCTCCCCCCCCCCCCTTAACTCTCCTTCCTTCCTTTCTCTTCCTTTCCTCCTCTTTTTCTCTTTCCTTCTTTTTCTTCTTTCTTTTTCTCTACGGTTTTCTTCAATTACATGATTTTACTACCCCGTTTTTTTCTTCTTTATATCTCCAAATATCTTTTCATGATTATCTCCTATTGACTTTGCGTTATCTCATGTTGTTATATTATGATGTATCATTTCTCTTATGCTCAATAAAACTTTATTAAACTGAAAAAAAGAACGACACCAATCACAAAATAGCTTAGCACTAGAGGGCTAAGGTGTCTCTATACACTTGTAACGCCTCTCAGTTCACAAACAGCTAGCCTGTTCTCCCAGGCACAATTCCAACGTCAAAGATTCCGGATTACAATCTTTGCAGTGAGTGGACTCTTTTCATTAAACACATGTTTTGCAATAGAGCAGAAGGAGGAATACCTTCCTGCTCTAGAAAAGCCATATTTGGATCCTAGAGTTGCACCATTCCAAGATGTGTGTCCAGGGAATGGGTAACAAGTTGATCAAAGGATACTGAGGCCATAGTGGTTGGGTGAAGTATGTGCTGGGTGCAGCTCGTGATGGTAAAAGGTGTGATGTACAATCCAAACATGGATGGATCAATGTTATTTCATGAAGGGTTCCTGTCCCTCTTCAAGGCTTTTTGTCATGTCTGTCCCCTGTCACTTAATTAAGGCCCCTGTGCTTAAGCTGGCCAAATAGTGTGTCATCTCGCAAAGCCGTGATTGACCGCAGCATATCAGATATGCTTATCAACCCCTCACCGCCAGTGTGATCCCGATTCATATGTTTAAACGGTAGGCACACATTTTCAAATTGACCAACTTGGTCATATAATATAACTAACAATTTTTCCATAGCATACATATTCCGGACCTTACTTCACCATGCATGCATGGGAGGAACAAACTGTTGCTTTCAAGCTTGAGCTTGAACAAGCCTGGCCTCTAAAAAAGATGTGATATTAGCTTGCCAATAAGGGTCATCAGTGAGTACATGCATTCATCCTTAGATTATTCCAGCAGCACTGCCAGGGACTGTAGGGGCAGTGGAATGCCCATTATGAGTTTTCCATGCGCCAATATATTAGACTAATACGCCTGAACATAACCACATGACCACCACATGTGATTAAGATACCCCCCTCACCACAGTTCTTTCAACAGAGCTCTAAACTCCCAAGCATTCTATGAAGTCTTGCGGGGGACATTTACGACCTGGTTAACAGTTTATTTATCCACTCTCCTTGTGTTGCACAAAAATAGATAAGTGAGTAGTTCTGTCCAAGATCTTAACAAAGGTCTCCTCAAATATCTCCACCCCTAAGTCTCCTCTCATTGGGAAGCGTATTTGCGTTTGGGTTTGGATTTGGATTGCAACTTGGATATATACGATTGGAATCATGTTATCCCTTTACAGGACTGTTTGTTAAAAAAAATCAGTCCAATTGAGATCTTTTCTCTTCCAACTAATTCCAACTTCTCGAGGGAGCCAGCCCAAAATAACAGTTGAGCTAATCCAAAATCGTTCTGCTGGCCCAGTCCCAGGTCCTTCCGAATTCCCTCCCTGGAATTGAAGACTTCACTGAAAAGAAATATCCCAACGAAGGGGGAGTCAATGTTGTTCCATCGTTTGAAACTTGGATCAAATAATGCCAGGGATAAAATCCGTGTTGTGTATGATCGGTACATCGAGGAGGGGAAACATTGTAGAGCCTGTCCTTAGCATGAGTTGTTTCCAATACTCCAACGTGTCACTGTTGTAGGCAGGATGATGCCTGCTGTTCATTTAGTTAGTTGCTTAAATTTAGTGGTTGTTTTTTCATAGCTGGCAAAGATTTTTCATTTTAGGGCCCAGGGATGTTTTGTCTAAGATCTTTGCGATGTACTACCAGGCTATCCTATCAAAGGCCTGCTTTGTGTCAAGCATGAGAGGGACCATTGGCTGCTTCATTCCCTCGGTCACCTCCTTTAGGGCCACTGTTCTGCGGGCATTACTGAAAGCATGGCGATTTTGAACAAAGTAGACTGCTGCGTGGAGGTGAAACTGGGCCATACTGTGTATTGGCAAGCGACTAACATTGATGTAATATTTTCATGCCGCTATTGAAGAGGGCAATGTGCCTGTAAAAAGAGGGTGTGGTCCTTCTCTAGTTTAATGAGTAGGGTGAGGGGCAATTCCAACATGTGTCCATAACTTGCCCTGTGTTTAAGAAATTATAGAAAACCCTTGCCAATAGTTTCGCTAAAAGGTCTTCAAATGCCTAATAGAAGGATATTGAAAAGTCATCAGCCATGGGGGCCTAATGGCTTGGTAGTTGTTTAAATGCTGCCCCAGCTTCCTCACCAGAGATGAACTCCTCCGGGGGTGTATGGTCTATGGGGTCCCACCTACCAGGAAAGGAACCCAGACATGTTGCATGTTGTTCCTGGTCCAGTGGCTGCTCAGTTATCAGGGTACAATAAAATTACATAAAGGTTCTTAATATTCCTGGGGCATCTGTGTGTTTCCCTCCCCTGTCATCTTTAATTTTTTTGATAGGATATATAGTGTACATCACTTTAAGCTTGTATGCCAGAAGTATATCTGCCTTATCTCCTCTCTTATAGTAGGATTGCCAAACATACAACAGCTTCTTTGACAAGAGGAAACATGGAATTTTCTTGTGCCAAGCAACATGCTTCTCCTTTCCTGTTGTCAAAGTCCCGTCTCAGGACATATGACATCATGTAAAGCGGGGAACAGGGCTTTTCAGAACAGGTAAGAAACTATAAGCTAAGAGACTTCTATGATAGTGAACAATCCTGATCCACCCATGGCTGCCATGTTTGTGCTTTTTCAAATTAACTTTCCAAGTTTAGCAATTCACAAGTCAGGGAAAATTAGCAAATATAAAGATTATAAAACCCTAAGCTTCACAACTCCTTATGACCTTCTGAAGAACCATAATACATAGCTGCGAAGAGGGGTGCAACCAAATAATAGTAGCAGGATAGCCATGAATAAGTTACACATTACACTGGAATCAAATTCCTCTTTTGGATGATGTCTGAAATATTTGACTATTTCACTGAATTTCACATAAGCTTGTGAGGTGCACATGTTCTTACCAAGTCCACCTAACTTGATAAGCGCACATGACTTACTTGACTCACGTTCACATTAACTCATTTCAAGAATGGCTTTGAATAAAGCACTTTAAATGTACTCAACTTCATTAACTATCTTTACTCCATAAAACTGGACCTAATAAAATGTACAATCACTCTACTGCAGGTATATTTGGACAAACAGGTATAAATTCATTCAAACAAATGTGTATTTAAACCAACAAAGTACATCATAACTTCTAAATGTACTGTTACAACAAAGACATTTTGACCAATGAATGAATTTCCACAATAACACCATTACATTCATACAGTAGGCACACAACGACCTATTTACTGGATTCAGCTGGACATGCACTCAGTGAACGGACCACAAAAAAAGCATGTTCAGGGAAACAATACTGCTGTCATGTGTTACCTAGGGAGACTAATGTAGTTTTTCAATATGTTACCCTACCTGTGCACTTTGTAGGCCACTTTTGTTTTGCACGTTACAAAAATCACACTTGTTTTTGTGCCACATTGTTATTTTACAAATAGGCTGCACATGTTTTAGTATTTCGTTCTTCTGCTGGGATTTTGCCGGAACATCTCATACAAGATCAAGCAACACTGCTCTGTTATTCTCTGTGGTTGTACACTAACACCTTGACACATAGAGAAATCTAGCTGCTGTTTTTGAACACATAATTTTCATCATATAAGCCGGGACTTGTCGTTTTGAAAACAGAGAGAGAAAGCATTCTTGCAGAGCAAAGGTCCCAAGACGAGAGAGCTGCGCCAGCTGATATGTAGAACAGCTACCTATGTATGCCAGGTATGGGGTTCGGCACTAATCCCAGAGATCTAGAATGTATCACTGTGCTTCCATAGTAAGAGTAGGCTTAGGCAGATCTGTCAGTCAATATGACAAGGCTTTTAGTGTCCAAGGCCTCTAAATTATGCTAATCACATTGTGACCTGCATATCTTTTCTAATTGCAGTGCAGTGGTTACATAATAGAGCACAATAGTTTCAATAAATATTGTAGGCTTTCTTCGTGTCTCTGTTTTATTTATTGTGGACATGTATGATTGAGAGTACGAAAGGTGATGACCTGCAACCAAGATTTCTGAGAGGGTCTACTTCTAGAGTGTTGTGTTCTGGTGTGCCAATTCAATTGTCTCTCTGGAGAGGTTAGGAGGGCAAGTGAGGCACTATTAGCTCGTCAGATTTGGGCCCATGGGTACTGATGTGGTATAGTAACTCAGCCTCTACATACTGATGGTCTGAGGTCCCAGGCATAGTCTTGTTTCTGAACAGAATCCCTGCAACACTTGCATGAAACCTCCTAATAAACAAAAATTGAAAGAATAAATATTCAAACTTGATAGATCTGTACTGTATGCTACATAACTTTAATGTGTGATGATGTTTGACTTAATATCATTTTTGCACCTGGAGTTAAGGGTACAAATGGGTGTAAACTACAATACTTAAAAATATATCTCAAAGATATTCAAGTTCATCTGATACAGTGGTTGTACACAATGCTATCCAAAATCCTTATATTATTCTTAATGATCACAAATACTTAGGGGCAGTACTCAACACCAAACTACATTATTTCAGAATAAAAGAATGGGAGACATGCAAGCTGTTGAGGCATAGCTATACTTTAGTGTCAAGTGTAGCAGACAAGTTGAGAATATACGCTTTTGTACATTCGAGTATTTTCTATTTTTAGGGGTAGCTGTGTTACTGATCCGGACCATCAAGGAACGATAAAAGCGCAATCACTCGAGGCACTGTTACACCACCAGAGAATAATATAAGAAGCCACCAAGGAGCAACAGAAGCTCAGGCCAGGAAACTGTGATAAGCAACCAGAGATTTCTGTAAGAGTTCAGCCAGAGAGACAGTTCACTTACCCCTAGAAGGTTAGACTGCACATGGGGTATGAGGTCCACCCTGGAGAGGTGCTACCCCAACCATTCAGAAGGGGAGACATTAGGAAACAAGAGACAAAGAGAGAAAACAAGTATGGCTTCCTACTGTTTAAAAAAAAAAGTCAATATTGTTCTAGTTTTAGCTGTAGTAGTAATAAAGGGAATTATTACATAAAATATAAGTTAATATGGCTCTAAGACGACATAGAGTCTACTAAATATAGAATGAAGGAAATAATGAATACATTTATTGCAAGATTAATTAAAATCATTGCAACTCTTCAACCAATACAATCGTGATTAAACTTTGCATAGCACTGCATACATTCAAAAAATCTGAAAGTTCCATATTTCAAAAATTATAAGAAACCTTTACAAAGGGTCCATTGTGAATCTCTCAAATAGATTGTTCGTTGAACATGTGCAAGCGACAACAGACTAAAACCTTTCGTGTGAAATGGACGCAGTACACAGTATAAAGACCGCTCTCCTGTGGCAGATTTTTGTAACAAACCTTACATGTGTGATTAAAAATCATAAAGGCATTGTGTTCTATGAAAAGAACGAGAAACAAGGGCCTGCGTCTTGCAGCCTTGTGCAAGAGAGGAGGTCGAAACACAAGGGCAGATTGTGATTGAAGACGAAAAGTATTGACGGCCGATTAAAACCATGTGAAAATAAGTAGAGTGCACGATCTTCCTTGTACAGTGTACATTGAGAGTTATAAAGGTGTGCTATTCAGTGTACAGTTGTAGTTAAGAAGAGTATCAAAAGGCAGCAGCTGACGACCTAAACCCTTATGCGAGCGGGCAGGACAGAATGCAGGGTCTCCCTGCACCACAGCACAGAGTTATGGAATATGCCATGTGGGGCAGTTGTGATTAAAGCAGCTTGAATACACAGCTTAAAGTATAAAAGTCCCTCTTCAATCAGATTGTTCACTAAAAACACTATACAGAGGGCACGTGCCCCAGATGTGATTAAACAGCTTGTACCATGCGCAAATACACAGGTTAAAGTATACAATCTACCTTGTTCAATCAGACTATTAACTGAAAGCACTATACAGATGGCACAATAAGAGGCTTCCATATCAACCTTTTCTCTAGAAATGTGCAGATGAATGTACTAAGACTTTCAAGTAGGTTAAAACATTATAAAAGAATTGAGCTCACATGACCAGCTTGAAAATGTACAAATTCAAGAATTAATGTCTTCCGCGTGCGGCTGGATATGTAAGGAGGCAAAATCTTCGAGTTAAATTCAGCGAGTCTTCCATTTTTGCCTACGTAGGGAACTTGCGTGGCTTTTTTCAGGCAGGATTTTGCAGCGGACATAAATTTGCCCAGTTTAGCCAAATCCGATGGGGTGGTGCTAGAAAAGAGAGCCGAGATTGCTTCTATACATCACTCCGCTAGCGCCAAGATGCCCTTTTCGGTACTCAAGCGCTCTACAAAATCAACTAACATAACATAACAGGTCCGTATCCCCTTGTCGGAGAAAACGGTCTTAATAATTTTTGTCATAACTGTAGCAGGGTTGGACAGCAGCATATGAGATGCAACAAAGACTCCTTTCTGTAATTACAAAGTCTACATCCTATATTGTGCAATATCGATTTCCAATTTGAATTTAATTATTTTATCTGTAAAGGCACCAGCATGGGCCACAATATCTCTTTCAAGCATCTCTTTCCCAGGTCTTGGCCTAGACATTGCTGTAATTTCTGAGCCTCAAAAGATGCAATAAGGGCTGTATGCCATTGTTTTTCCTTATGGCTGGCAATGTTGGCTTCCCATGATAACCAAAGGACTTTATTTATTGCACTTCTTATGGCCATGTAACTTATTCCTTAAGTTGTCCAATTCTCAATGGCAAATTTTAGGACTCACCCACTCTGCTTCGAAACCTGCTCCAGGGATTATTCAGTGCTGCATATATTGGCTTTAGCACCTCTTTTATACTGCTTACTGGAGCCTTCAGAACCCGATAGTAGTACTTTGCATGGATGCCTAAACATTCATATTTTTGCTGCATGAGGTCAAACATCAGTCATATCAAACTATTGTGTTTATGTCGTGGTAGTGAGGAGATACGCGTATAGCCCTGGCATTGGATTTTTCTAGCAGGGACTCGCTTTGTGCTGGAAAAGCTTGTTGTGAATAACCTACTGTAGACAACAGTTATGTTCTTATGACTCTCCTGATTGCTACAGTCGTGGGGCAATGTAGCACTCTCTGAGTTTGCACAGGGCACATATAGTTGCCTGGGCTTTTACTTTCATCTTGTGCTGGTGTACGGTCATTTTGCCCATATCACTAAACCATGTCGCGAGATAATTATAGCTTGTTGCCGATGCTATGGTCTGGGACCCCAGTCTCCATCTTTGTGATGTCTTTTTTGGTAGTGTGAGGGAACCCCGAATGCTGGTTCAACCCGATCTTAACCATGCAAGTCTTAACCATGCATATGCCTTTACCTCACATGTCTTTACAACAAAATATGCGTTGTTAAGGCATGTATGGCAAAGACATATGCATGGTTAAAACTCACGACCCATGCCCCCCGTCATGTGCCCTAAAACAGCTCCTCAGCCCCAAAAAATGAACCTGATCCCAGGCCCCCGTCCTGAGCCCTAAAACGGCCCAAGGCCAAAAAACGACCCCATCCTCTCTGCCCTGAGACCTAAAAGTAACCCACCTCCCCTCTGAGCCCTAAAAACTTCCCTGACCCCCTCAGCCCTGAAAACTACCTCTAACCATTAAAAAGTACCCCGACGCCCCCAAAACCCGGCGTCAGCCCCACTTACCTCACTGCGTCCTCTCCTGATCCTTCCTCTTCCTGGGACCGCCCATTTTGGATATTCAGACCGTGCATATGCCTTAACTACGCATATGCGTGGTTAAGGCACGGGTGGAAGAGGTGTGGCGCAGCGGCCAGGGTGCCCGACTCCAGACCACAGGGTTCAGGGTTCACGGTTCGGGCTCTGGCGGCAGGTTAGCCCCGCACCATGTGACTCTGGGTAATAGCTTGCTTAATCTTCCCGAGGGCCCCCAGCGCCAGGAAACCTCCGTCAGAGGTAGCTGTGCGCTTTACAAATTCTGGCATTTAGTATGGCTTGCATTGTTTGGGCAGATGTTGCTGAGGCTGCGTTGTTCCGGCTGTTTCCCATCTTTTTTGCGTAGTGACAGAATTTCACAACTTTTGCCTTATGCGGGTTGGCCACCAGGTCGCTGCGTTAATTAAAATAATGTAACCCCTTCTAAATATAGTTAACATTGGGGAACAAATACATAGAGCATAGAAGCACCCTCAATGTTGACCCACCTTGGAGAATACAAAACGCTGGCATTCCTCTGCATCATTTGATTGGTTTAAGTTGAAAGTCAAAGATTGTGTTGTGTGTCAATTCATGGTTCACCAAACTCATACTGTTGTACATACTCATGTTTTTATATAGTGCTTTATGGCTCACTGCAGCCGTTTCTAGGCACTGTAATCTGTGTTATTTAATTTAATAGTACTGCGTTTATCAACATCCAGAGTCACTTTGCGGGGGTTCAGACTTGTGACTTGCTGACTACTGCATGATTCAGCCACAACAGATACACTCATTGAGTCACCCTGCCATCAACTAATTCTTCCCTGAAAGTTTTATTTCTATGTGGCAAACATTTGGTCCTAATTTGTTCACAAAGCATGTGAAATTTACTGCACTAGGCAACACATTGGAATGTTATTCAGCACCCATCACTTCACTATTCCTTATAAAATGTTCCTGCCGTCTGCTCTCCCAGAAGCAGCAGAGCACCAATGATTCACTAATAAGTCAGAATTACAAAAGGTTGTAACAAATAAAGACCCACTCACCAAGACTTCTTCCTCCTGCGTTGTTTTCCAACTCCACCCCAAACTTTGTGGACAAACCAGTCTACTCCAACCACTACCATTTCACACCTGTGTCACTGCCACTCTCACAGGTTGGCTTACATCGTTGATTCGTGAAAGGAGAACAGTTTCCTTCTGTCTAGTGTATGTTATGCAGAAAAACACAACAAGCCATGTGAGGCCCTGAACAAAAACATGAAAAAAACACCCACGGATGCTTTTCCAGTTCTCAATGAGCAATGGGAATGGGTTCGGCTAAAACTGGGTCGGCTGCTAAGTAGTAAAACATCACTCTTATGACTTGTTATGACCTTTAACGATAGGGGTTTGTTGGCGCTGCAGCATATAGTAGTTGTCTTATCATATCTTGTCAAAATAGAAGCATTAGACATGAGCTTTAAACCGAGTGTCTAAGAACCAGGAGAACTTCGTGTGTCCATTTATCTCGTTAAACCCTTTTGCTGCAGGACAGATTGAGCCGCAGTCCAGAAGCGTAAGAGGACCAAAAGCAGTATTTTTGGAAGGAGGAAGCTCCATTACCTGAGCTGGGCCTTGTTAGAGACAAATAGGAAGGAGTTGAGCTAAGAACACTAGACCAAGTAGTCCCTAGATCCACCCGAGGAAGCTCCACCAGCAGAAGAGACATTCCTCGGAAGCAGACTCAGTATTCAGTAGGTAGGGAGGTGTTCCCCCAGAAATAAAAACATTTAGAAGGAAGCAGAGTGGCAAAACCCAGAACAAGAAGCAGCAAGTGTGGCTCGCTGATACACCCTGACTCTCTGGATTCCCACCGGCGGAAGGTGACTGCGCCAGGTAAGAGCAACAATGACCTTTAACTAGAGGCAGTGCCCCAGAAGTATCCATGAAATGCAGCGGTGTCTGTGGGATACAGAATGTCACTACCTGCAGATTCAGCACTATCACCACAGGAGGACTCGTCAACAAAAGTTTTCTGGTTGATTCAGCTTGTATTGACCTTCAGACGGGCAGTTAAGACGCGGTTCTCGGCCCTGATCTTATGTGCATTTACCAAGACATAAGCTGGGTTGGAACTTAGCAAGTGATTCAACATGCACGTAAGTATAACGAAACTCAGCTTTCTCTAAACATTATTTTAATACCAGACACTTATCCCGCTTTGGTGTAGGGTAGTAATATGTCGCCTTTTGGTCCTGAAGAAACGCCAAGGAATCCTTCTGGACTATTTAGGCGTGAAACAGGTCAACCTTAATAGATTCAATATGAGACTGTCATGGTTCATAATATCTAAGGCTCCCTGTTTTCTGTTTTTACTGAAAAATACAGACAGAAAACGATTTATTACTAGCCTACCAGTCGCGCGTTGCTGCGATCTCAGAAAAAAGGAAATTTAAGGAAACTTGTTATGATAAAATTTCATTTACATTGTGTCATTTTTATTGAAACGTATTTTGATATGGAAAACATTTTAAAGTGTTGTTTTAATTCTGTTTATTTATTCGAGTGCTTGTGGATACACTGTATTTTTTGTTTTTCCGTCTGGTGGGTACACAAATAAATCAGAAGGTTTTCCGACGCGTGATCTGGCCACATACAGTTGTCCATGTGAAAAGCACGGATTCTCCAAATCTAGTCCACACACTTGCAGCGATTGTCCTTGTGCTTTGTTGATGGTCATTGCAAAAGCAAGTCGCACCGGAAACTGTAAACGTTCAGTATTGGAAAGATTATGAGGGCCCTGGGGGGCCGATATTTAACAAATGTATTTTTTATTTTTTGCCAGAAACCTTCGCGGGAGTGTACTCAACAACTTCCCAAAGTTTCATGCCGATCAAATGAATGGTGTAGTAATGCATAAAGGACAAACAGACAGACATACTTTCGTTTTTATATACATAGATTCTGTCTATATTTATTTTTAGATGTGCATAAAAACGGAATTGGATTCTTCTTTGAGTGATTCTAAATGCTCACTAGAGGTGGGGGAGGGGTGACAAGGATCTGGATATAGGTCTAGTGACTTGTGCTCCTGAATAATAGTAAAGTTACTGGGGGGAGTCGCAGTTCCTAAGAAAGAGTAAGGTAGAGAGAAGGGAGTCCTGTTCTTTTGAGAAAAAGGTAGGAGATAGTGTGTCCTTTTCTTGATGCCCTCACACACCCGAAGGATGTCATGCTTCATCACGGGGCAATGCTACTTGTCGGGCCGGCGCCGCAATGCCCTACGGGTCCCACAAAAGGTCACTTTGTCGGAGATCTTTTTTAGTGATCTAGCTGTATGGGTGTGTGCAGGTCTGAGAATAGGTGGGGTGAAGTGCAGATATTAAAAGATGGTTAGAAGGAAGTTAGGGTAGTAAAGTTTAATAAAAAATATCTCTGTCCGTTAAAAAATCGGAAGGTTGTGTGCTGCTCGAGGGTGATAATGGCCCCCGGTAGCTAGACAAGTGTTAAGTCCGTTCAGGACGGGGGTAGGGTCGACATGATTTGCGCAGTTATGTGGTTTCAGGAGGAGATCCTTAGCGCTTCTACAGGACCGGGAGGGGAGTGAGGCAAGTGCTGGGGTGGTATGATGGCCTAGTACAATTTAGTAGTGCTACTCATTTGACCCATAGAATGATCTTATCTAGAAGGACAAAGGAACAAAGAGAAATGCACATAGTGAATAGAAAGGAACCCAACAAGGGGCATTGTCTCGATGTAAAGCGAAGGTTCCCAATCGGTTGACCATTAGCTTTCAATGCAACCAACTACTCTATCCACCCAATCATTCTTATTGCGGGGTGAAAAGTGTGAGCTAGCTTATGAATGGGTGGGTATAAGATGAACAAACAGATTGGTTAAAATACAGTTATTGATATCAGATGGTACTGGTATTTCAAAACACTCATCGCGAACATTGCGGCATGTTGCTCTCAAAGCGTTGCATGGTAGGTGAATAGATCACGTTATAGTGCCCAAATGGTCAACTGGTGCTCATGAACGTATTGAGGGTAAAGTTACGCAGTGCTTACCCATTGATGGCAAAACCTCTAAATGCACACTGTGCTGACTATGGTGAGTGGGATATTACCGCTTACCTAGTCAATGTGAGCGTAATGTCCCATAAGGCCAGGCTGAGATTTTTCCGTCGCAATCTGTATGGAAAAGTCAGCGTTAATCATGGGATAGTGAGCAAGGGTGTAACGGGAGCATATGGGGAGCAGCAATGAAGCAGTACTCAGTTACGTCGGTTTAAGCAGGTGTGTGAACCTACCCGACCTCTAGCCACCTTGGAAGGTGTTCTGTGTGGCACCTTCAATATTAGTGCTCAGTAAGGCGGGGGCGTGGCTGTGACCGTCACGTGTTGTTAGTTTGATTGGAGCAAAAGCTGCCAAACGTGATGGGACCATCTTGGAATGATGTAATAATAACAGTGCAGTTATGTGAAAAAAGGCTTGTTGTGAATAATAGGCCGCCGATGACTGCAGTTCCCTGGATCAAGGAACTCTCAAAACCAAACATACAAAAAACAACTGACTGCAGTAGACTCCTTTCTTCAACAGTCATCATCCCAAGGCACTCCGTGAGAATTTACCATACAAACAATTCATGAGACTAAGAAGGAACTGCAGTAGCACTAACGACTACGTGGTACAAGCGGAGACTCTCAACAATAATCTCCATAAGAAGACCTACCCCAAAAAAGTCATCAGAAATGCAAGGAAGAGAGCCCGTAATAACCTAAGTGAAGCACTCATGGAAACCACCACTAGAACACAAGAAAACACCATGACCTGTGTCACAACATTCACTCCCTCAAGTGAAGAGCATTATCCTCAAACATTGGAATATCTTCAACACAAGAGAACTGCAATTAGAACGTCCCAGGTTTGCCTTCAAAAGAACTCAAAAGACATACCGATCCACACTAGACCTCCGACAAACCAGTCTACTTTATGGGACATTCCCTCTGTCAAGGGTCGCTACCCGTGTGGTGATTGCAACGCATGTGCCTCCACCAGCCACACCAAGGACCTTAAGATAGGCTACCTGACCTGGACCCAACAACAACATACCAATTGCAATATGAAGAATTGTGTCTACCTAATCAGTTGCCATGCAACCCGTACAATGTGGGAATGACCACCTGACCAGTAAAGATTCGAATAAGTGAACACAAAAGAAACATACACCGCAGCACAACAAAAATGAGCAATTATTTCATTGAACAATGCCACACCATTCACTAACTTACATGAAATATCCCAGAGGCCAATACTGCTTGGAACGCCACCACTCTGTTCCACAAAGTGCAACGTTGGGTTTTCCAACTACGTTCAAACATTAATGGTTTGAACAATGAGATTCCCTGGATAGAATTACAGAATTGATCCTACCTCTCTGTCCATTCAAGAGACATCCATCCTTATTCTATCCCTTCCAACACACGCTGCCACGACTCTTACTATCCTCCTGGACACTACTGGTTATCAGTCATTATACCACCCCCCATTGAAACACTGCCCTTGTAACATCTGCATGCCATTGTGGCCAACATCCATACAATTATCACTTGTCCTGCAGCTTTATTACTACCGTGGCTCAAACCACAAACTTAACGTGGCAACATATTGTAAGTCCTGACATTACACAAAAGTCCTATAATGAAAGAACCCATTCGGTTAAAACAGCCGCTATCTGCTTCTTCAACCTTCCCCTCACTTTTCTTACATCAAGCAGTGACACCACTACAACTGCACTGCAGTCATCGGCGGCCTATTATTCACAACAAGCTGTTTTTTCACATAACTGTACTCTTATTACTACACCATTCTAAGATGGCGAAATATGTTGACCCTACCCCCGTCCTAAACGGACTTCACACTCGTCTAGCTACTGAGGGCCATTATCACCCGTGAGCAGCACACAACCTTCCGGCTGTTAAATGATGACAGAGGGATTTTTTTCTATTAAACTGTACTATCCTCACTTCCCTCTAGCCATCTCTTAATATCTGCACTTCAAACCATCTATACTCCAACCCGCACACACCCTTACGGCTAGATCACTAAAAAAGATCTCCGACAAAGTGACCCTTCGGTGGACCCGTAGGGCATTGCAGCACTGGCCCGACGAGGAGCACTGCCCCTTGATGATGCATGACACCCTTTAGGGTGTGTGAGGTCATCCAGTAAAGGACACACTGTCCCCTACCTTTTTCTTAAAAGAACAGCACTCCCTTCTCTCTTCCTATTTCTTAGGAACTGTGAGTCCCCTTAGCAATAATACTATGATTCCAAATGCTGTCAGTCATGACTGGCAGGCCAATAGATGTGCAGATAAACAGGTAAGGGGTTACAAAAAGAAAGGAATTTTAATAAAGGAGTAGATATGCACAACCTTAATTAAAAAATTGTTCATGTTTTCATATTAGTGCATTTATCATCTGTGGGCGTTCATATCATTGAAACATATTGGGGATTCAAGCATGCATGCACATACATCGGTTACATAAATATGGAAATACTAGTTTCAACTTGATTTTTTCACGAAACCCCAAATAAATATGGATAAAAACAGATAACATTAGCAAACTAGCATTTACAATGCAATAGGTCTCGCATTAAGTTTGAGCTATTGGCATTGCTAATATGGCATCACCAATTGAAACAAAAGTCTATAAATTGTAGGCCAAAAAAATGTGTATTTATTTTTGTAGCAATGGTGGCATGCTGCACTTTAGATGAATATGTTTAAAAGTAAAATGCGCCATACTGCGATTGCTACAATAGTTAATTGTGGATGCATTAACAATTGATGTGTGCACTGAAGGCTGGTGGTGTGTGTGCCTGTAGAAATTGTGCACTGATTGCTGTTGGTGTGTGTGCCTGTAGAAATTGTGCACTGATGGCTGGTGGTGTGTGTGGCTGGTGCTGTGTGTGCCTGGTTGAAGTGTGCACTGCCGGCTGGTGGTGTGTGTGCCTGGTGGAAGCGTCCACTGATGGCTGGTGGTGTGTGTGCCTGGTGAAAGCGTGCTCTGACTGCTGGTGGTGTGTGCGAGCCTGGTGAAAGCATGCAGTGATGGCTGGTGGTGTGTGTGTGCCTGGTGAAAGCATGCAGTGATGGCTGGTGGTGTGTGTGTGCCTGGTGAAAGCGTGCAGTGACGGCTGATGGTGTGTGTGTGCCTGGTGAAAGCGTGCACTGGCGGCTGGTGGTGTTTGTGCCAGGCGAAAGCGTGCACTGACGACTGATGGTGTCTGTGCCCGTTGAACAAGTTACTACTTGTGTAACGATATATCTGTAAGAGACATTAGTTAGTGATAGATTCCTTACCTTAGAATATCCCCAGGCGTCAGACTGGATCCGGAAATTTTTGCGTAGCAGTACCCTTGCGCGTCGGTAGCCGTTGTCTGCAGCTCCGCGTCCGTCGTCGGCATCGTGGGCGCCGTGATGATGTCGTCGGAGTACTTAGACGCCGCCTCCGCGTGCTGACGTCAGTTCTTAGACACAGCTTTTCTGCGCCAGAAACGCAGAGCTATGCTAAACACCAACACTGGTGCTTTGAAACTAGGGCCCTGAAAGGGGGTGACCTTAACCCTAGATATCGGTTCGCAGAACGGGGAGGATGGGTGGGTCGGTAGAGATCTATCACGAACTAATGTCTCTTACAGATATATCGTTACACAAGTAGTAACTTGTGCATCAGAAAGAGACACGTTAGTAATAGATTCCTTACCTTAGAATAGATACCCAAGCAATACCAACCCCGTTGGTGGGTCTGCGAACCAATAATCACACCAGAAAGTCCTGGAGGACGGAACGGCCAAAGAAGCCATCCATCCGGACTTGGCTGTCCAGGCAATAGTGTCTTGCAAACGTGTGCAGCGAGGCCCACGTACCCGCCTGACAAATGTCCTGCAAGGGCACTCCTCTGCCCAAGGCAGTCGTAGTCGCTGTGGCCCGAGTGGAATGAGCCCTCAGCCCAACAGGGGGTTCCTTCTTAGCCAAGGAGTAACACGCCTGGATACACAAGATGATCCACCGCGAGATGGTCCGCTTGAGCACCGCTTTCCCCTTCTTAGCGCCCACGTAACCAACAAAGAGTTGGTCATCCACCCGGAACTGGCATGTGCGATCCAGATAGAATGAGAGCGCGCGTTTTGGGTCCAGACGGTGGAGCCTCTCTTCCTCTCTCGAGGGATGCAGAGGCGGAAAGAAGGTGGGCAAGGTGATGGACTGCCCGATGTGGAAGGCTGTGACTACTTTGGGCAGGAAAGAGGGCCTTGTCCGCAATACAACTTTGTCCGGATGGACCGAAAGGAAAGGAGGTTTACAGGATAGAGCCTGGAGCTCACTCACTCTCCTGGCAGAGGTGATGGCTACCAGGAAGGCAGTCTTCAAAGTAAGAAGGCGGAGAGGACAGTTGTGAAGTGGCTCGAAGGGAGCGCACATCAGAAAAGTAAGATCTAAGTTCAAGTCCCACTGAGGCATCACAAAGGGCACAGGAGGGAACGTATGCGTGATGCCTTTCAAGAATCGATTAACAATAGGGGACTTGAACAAAGAAGGTTGATCAGGAAACCTCAAAAAGACTGAAAGAGCAGAAAGGTAGCCCTTGATAGTGCCCAGAGCAGAGCCCTGCTGGGCAAGAGAAAGAAGAAAGAGAAGAACCTCAGAAAGAGGGCAGAGAGAGGGTCCACAGCCTTTGCTGTGCCCCATGCCACAAATCTGTTCCACCTGCAGGCGTATACCGACTTTGTGAAGGGACGCCTGGCTGCCAGAATGATGTTACAGACTTCAGGAGGCAAGTCAAATGGCCTCAACTGACGCCGCTCAATCTCCAAGCATGGAGGTGGAGACTGGACAGGTTCTGGTGGAGGACCGTCCCCTGCTGTTGCGACAGAAGGCCCTCCTGAAGAGGCAGACGAACCGGGGGATCGACTGACATACTGAGTAGCTCGGGATACCAGTACCTTCGTGCCCAGTCCGTAGCCACAAGGATGACTTGTGCCCGGTCGCGCCTGATCTTCTTCAGCACTCTGGGCAGAAGTGGTATAGGCGGAAAGGCGTACAACAGACCGTAACTCCACTCGCGACGACAAGCGTCTCCGAGCGAGTGCCTCCTTGGAAATTCCAACGCGCAGAACAGATGACATTGCGCGTTCTCTTCGATGACAAATAGATCTAACCAAGGCTCTCCCCACTGCAGAAAGAGACCTTGCGCCACGTCCGAGTTCAGACGCCATTCGTGATCCATCATGCACCGGCGGCTGAGTTTGTCCGCCCTGGCGTTCAGAGAACCTGCCAGGTGTTGAACCACCAGGGTCACTCCCTGATGTTCCAGCCATTGCCAGAGGCACAGAACCTCCTGGCAGAGGGTCCACGACCCCACCACGCCCTGTTTGTTGCAGTACCACATGGCGGTGGTGTTGTCCGTGAACACCTGCACTACACTCCCTCGGACAGAGGGGAGGAATGCCTTCAGTGCTAGACGAATCGCCCGCAGCTCCAAAAGGTTGATATGGAGCCGGGACTCCGCCGGAGACCAGAAACCTCTGATCTCCGCCTCTCCCATGTGGCCTCCCCAGCCCTGGAGGGACGCGTCCGTCACAACCACGTGCTCCGGTTGGGGAAGGGAGAGGGATCTGCCGATGACCCAATCGCGGTCCGTGAGCCACCACTGCAGCTGTCTCGCAGTGCCCTCTGAGATCAGGACATGGTCGGACAGGTTGCCCTGATGCTGGGCCCACTGAAACTTCAGGTCCCACTGCAGAGCTCGCATTCGCCAACGGGCGTGATGCACCAGAAGGATGCAGGAAGCCATCTGCCCCTGAAGCCGCAGCGTCAACCTGACCGAAACTCTGGATAAAGGCTGAAAGATTGGAATCAGAGCCTGTATATCCCGAACCCCCTGTTCGGATGGGTAAACCCGGAACTGCGCCAAGTAGAGAACCGCTCCGATGAAAAGGAGCTTCTGAGAGGGGCACAGGTGTGATTTTGGCACATTGATGGAGAACCCCAGCTGGTGCAAGAGGTCTGCCGTCGTCTGGAGGTGGCTGACGACTGTCTGGGGCGAGCCCCCCTTCAACAACCAGTCGTCGAGGTAAGGGAAGACTGAAACCCCTAACCTGCGCAGATGAGCTGCGACCACCGCCATCACCTTCGTGAACACCCGTGGGGCGCTGGAAAGGCCGAAGGGGAGCACGGTAAACTGAAAGTGCTCGTGGCCTACCGTGAACCGCAGGTAACGCCGGTGGGCCGGCAGGACGGGGATGTGGAAATAAGCGTCCTGCAAGTCCAACGCTACCATCCAGTCTCCTGGGTCCAGGGCAGCTAAGACCTGAGCCAGAGTCAGCATCTTGAACTTCTCCTTCCGGAGGAAGCCGTTGACGTTCCGTAGGTCCAAGATAGGGCGTGGCCCCCTTTGCCCTTCTTGGGTACCAGAAAGTAGTGGGAGTAGCAACCACGTCCTACTTCTGGCCTAGGAACGCGCTCGATGGCCCCCTTGGCCAAGAGGGCCGAAACTTCCTCCTACAGAAGCCGCAAATGATCCCCCGATACACGGTGGTGTTGCGGTGGCATGGCTTGAGGGGTCGTCTCAAAGGGGAGGGAGTAGCCCCTTCGGACGATCTGCAGCACCCACCTGTCCGGAGTGACAGTGCGCCAGTGAGAGTGGTGATGGCGAAACCTGCCCCCTACTGGCGTCACATGGGCCGAAAAGCACAGACTAGGAGCGTTTAGAGGCGGATGCTGCGGGGGAGGGTGTGGACTGACCTCACAGTTGTCCCCGACCGCCTCCACGGTGACTTCCACGGCCGCCACCGCGCTGGATGTTAGCCTGCGGCGTGTGGCTGGCAGCACGTGTGGGGGCGCCCCTTCCTTGGCCACGAAAGGAGCAAAAGGCACCCATTTGCTGGCGCGGGGCCGAGAGGCCCAAGGACTTGGCCGTAGCCCTGGAGTCCTTAAAGCGCTCAAGTGCATGGTCTGCCTTGTCGCCAAAAAGGCGACGGCCATCAAACGGCATGTCCATCAATGTGTTTTTTGGACATCGGCCGAAAAGTTGGCGGACCTCAACCAGGCTTGGCGTCTAATCGCCACAGTCGTTGCCATCGCTCTACCTGGTGAGTCGGTGGTATCCAGCCCACACCGGATAGAATATCTGGCTGCATACCGGCCCTCCACAAGGGCTTGGCCGAGTTTGGCCCGTACCTCCAACGGACACTCTGGCAGCACTTCCGCAACCGTATCCCACAGAGAGTGGGTGTAGCGGCCCAAGAGGCATGCGGTATTGGCAGACCCCAGTCCCAGACTAAGGGAGGAGAAGACTTTTTTACCGTACATCTCATACCTCTTGGATTCCATGTCCGACGGAGCCGACGGGAATGCGGTCTGGGAAGTGGACGTCTGGATGACCAGGCTCTCGGGGGTGGGGTGGGTGGACAGGAAAACTGGGTTGCCTGGGGCCGGGCGGTGGCGTCTGGCCACGTTCCTATCTACGGGCGAACCCGTAGCGGGCCTGGATCAAGTGCCCAAAAGAACGTCGGTCAAGGCCTCATTAAACGGCAGCAGAGGCTCTGTCGGGCATGACTGCGGTTTAAGGACCTCAGTGAGGAAGTTAGTCCTAACGGCCGCGACGGGGAGCTCAAGGGCCAAGGCCTTGGCAGCCCTCATCAACACCACACTGTATGTTGCCATCTCCTCCGAAGCCACGGTAGGAGGAGAGACAAAATCAGTGTCTGGAGAGGTGTCCAGACCACTGGCATCCCCAAGGTCACCTGTCCAGTCCCCTTGGAACTGACACTCTCGGGTCAGAGGGTCCTCAGACCCCTCCCAATACTCCTCATCACCCATCTCCTGATAATCAGGGTTGTCAATTAATGGGGCCGGTTCATTGAAGTAAAACTCCCCAAGCGCCGTCGAGAGCGGCGTCCAGCTGCGCCGTTCCGACGCCGGAACCGGAGCGAGGGAGGCATCGGGGACGGCGCCGCCCGAGGACGGCGCCGGAGGTGACACCTGACGGACAGACCCCGGGGGGGGTTCGTAAGGTCCACCAACGACGACCCAGATCCCGAACCGGGTCCAGTGGGGATCCCGCGGCGCCGGGCGGTGGCGCCGAAGCACTCAACGGCGTCGGGCCGAAACCCCCGACCCGCTAGGGGCCCCAGACGGATCCGCTGGGCCCGAAGGCCCCGCGGAGCCCGTCGGAGGAGAGAGGAAACTCATGGCCATGAGGAAGCGCTCGATCTCCTCCAGCGTCGCGTCTCGCCCAGGGACCGGAGGGTGTGGAGCTAGACGCGACGCCCGCGACTCTGACGGAGCCGCGTGGGCGTTGTCACCCGAACCCCCGGCCGCGTCGCGCGTGCATCGGGAGAAGTCAGAAGAGCGATGACGTCTCTTTGACTTCTTGTGTTTCTTACCTGACGACGACTTCGACCCGGAGGAGTGGTGCCGACTCTCGGAGCTGTGGTGGCTCCGACCCCGCGACCTGTCCCTCGACCTCCCGTGGGACCGGGACCTCTCGCTGCGTGGGAGCGACTGCCGGAGTTCAAGTCGCCTACGGGACCGCTCCTGCCTGGCTTTCGAAGAGAGGGCCCGGCAGTCGGAGCAGGCCTTGTCGTCGTGGTCGACGCCTAGACAAGTTAGACACAGGTGGTGAGGATCCATGACCGACATCGTGCGGTCGCAATCCTCGCAGTGCTTAAATCCAGGCATCCCTATGGCACCGATCGGAGTCGTACGACTTCGAAGACTTCGCTACTTTCTTCAACCAAAAAACGGACAACATAAGGAGCGATCTCCTCATTGACGCAAGCCTCTACTCCAAAACCCACCGCATAACACCCAAGGAACAAAAAAACAATGCAACATGGTCATCCTATGACACTTACTCTGAAGAAGAAGTTGGCAGACTACTCAGCACCCTGAAACCATCCAATCACCTCACTGACCCTCTTCCTGCTAACGCTGTAAAAGACTTCTGAAGCCAAAATACATCTGAGAATTGCCTGCATGACGCACAAGGCTATACATCTGAAATCACCCGGCTACCTCACTCAGAAGTTGACAATTTCCGGCGGGTCTAGAACCACCAGAAGTACAAACAATCTTCTGCTGAAGCCTCGAAGATTCCGGAAGGAAAAAACTTACAAACGATCCTTCTCAGGAATGGCACCTAGTATCTGGAACTCACTCCCTCCTGAAACAAGGCGCATCTCATCCACTCTCCTTTTTAAGAAAGAAGTTAAAGCTATCCTCATGGCTAAATTTACTTGAACTACTACTCTTGATCTTTCAAGACTTTGCGTCGAGCTATATTACGTGTTTGATCCTTTTGCACATGTGTTTTTACTTGTATTATTGACCTAACCGATTGCTCATGCTCCCCCTTATTTGTACCACTGTATCGACCTACCTCATCCTACCTTACCCTCGTCGAGCTATATTACTTGTTTGACCCCTTGCACATGTGTTTTACTTGTATTATTGACCTACCGATTGTTCTTGCGCCCTCTTATTTGTACTACTGCATTAACCTACCTTACCTTACCTTCCTAATTATGCTCCCTCGTGTACCCACCCTACCACTCATTTATGCCTGTGTAAAGCGCTCTGTTATCTGCAAAGATCTTGTTTGCGCTATATAAAACATTCAAAATATATAAAATGATCCAAAAAGTTAGTCAAAAAGTGACTAGAAGTACTGCTTTTTCCAGATCTGCGCTTGCGGGCGCGGAAAAAAGAAGAACTGACGTCAGCACGCGGAGGCGGCGTCTAAGTACTCCGACGACGTCATCACGGCGCCCACGACTCCGACGACGGACGCGGATGACGCCTACTGACGCGCAAGGGTACTGCTTCCGGATCCAGTCTGACGCCTGGGGATATTCTAAGGTAAGGAATCTATCACTAACGTGTCTCTTTCAGATGAAAGTGTGCACTGACTGTGTGGCTGCGTGTGTGGTTGTGTGTGTGTGTGATTGTGTGTGTGTGGTTGTGTGTGTGGTTGTGTGTGTGTGGTTGTGTGTGTGGTTGTGTGTGTGTGGTTGTCTGTGTTGATGTATATGTGATTGTGCTTGGTTGTGGCTGTGTGTGGGGTTGTGTGTGTGTGGGTGTCTGTGGTTGTGGTTGTGTATGGTTGTGTGTGTGTGGTTGTGTGTGTGGTTGTATGTGTGTGTGGTTGTGTGTGTGCTTGTGGTTGTGTGTGTGGTTGTGTGTGTGGTTGTGTGTGTGCTGGTGGTTGTGCGTGTGGTTGTGTGTGGTTGTGTGTGTGGTAGTGTGTGTGTGTGGGGAGGTTGTGGGTGTGGTTGTTTGTGGGGTTGTTTGTGTGGCTGTGTGTGTGGTTGTGTGTGTGCGTGGGTGGGTGTGTGTGGTTGTGTGTGTGGTTGTATGTGTGGTTGTGTGTGTGGTTGTATGTGTGGTCGTGTATGTGGCTTTAAGTGTGTTTGTGTGTGATATTGTGTGTGTGTGGTTGTGTGTGTGTGAGGTTGTGTGTGGTTGTGGGTGTGTGGTTTGTGTGTGTGGCTTCAAGTGTGTTTGTGTGTGTGGTTGTGTGTGTATGTATGTGTGTGATTGTGTGTGTGTATGATTGTGTGGTTGCGGTTGTGTGTGTGGTTGTGTGTGGTTGTTTGTGGGGTGGTTGTGTGTGTGGTTGTGTGTGTGTGGTTGTGCGTGTGTGTGGTTGTGTAGTTGTGCGTGTGTGTGGTTGTGTGTGTGGCTCTGTGTGTGGTTGAGTGTGTAGTTGTATGTGTGGCTTTAAGTGTGTTTGTGTGTGGTTGTGTGTGTATGTATGTGTGTGATTGTGTGTGTGTATGATTGTGTGTGTGTGCGGTTGTGTGTGTGTGTGTGTGTGGTTGTTAATGTGTGGTTGTGTGTGGAAGTGTGTGGCTGGTTGTGTGTGTGTGGTTGTGTGTGTGGTTGTGTGTGTGGAAGTGTGTGTTTGTGGTTGTGTGTGTGGTTGTATGTGTGGTTGTGTGTGTGGTTGTATGTGTGGTTGTGTGTGTGGTGGTGTGTGTGGTTATGTGCGTGGTTTTGTGTGTGGTTGTGTGCTTGTGTGGTTGGGTGGTTGTGTGTGTGTGTTTGTGGGTGTGTGTGGTTGTGTGTGGTTGGGAGTGTGTGTGGTTGTGTGTGTATGGTTTTGCGTGGTTGTGTGATGTGTGTGTGTGTGTGGTTGTGTGTATGGTTGTGTGTGTGGTTGTGTGTGTGTGTGTGGTTGTGTGTGTGTGGTTGTGTATTTGGTTGTGTTTGTGGTTGTGTGTGTTGTTGTATGTGTTGTGTTTGTGTGTGTGGTTGTGTGTGTGGTTGTGTATGGGTGGGTGTGTGTTTGTGTGTGTGGTTGCGTGTGTGTGTGGTTGCGTGGGTGTGGTTGTGGGTTTGGTGGTGGGTGTGGTTGTGTGTGTGCTTGTGGTTGCATATGTGTGTGGTTGTGTGTGTGTGGTTGTGTGTGTGTGCCTGTAGTCTGAAGTCCGACATTTCTGTAAGGTTTGTAAGCATTTCCAGACAGATAAAAGGAGGAGCAACTGTATGAGGGAGTATGGCCTAACGAGCATAGCTGCCGACTTTGGAACTGGGACAGCATGTTCGATCTGGGCTCCGCTCAACATCTTGTGTCTGTGGGCAAACGGCAGTAATCTCTCCATGTCTCAAAATAAAAAATGCTTTCATGTAGTCTGGGGCTCATGTAAAGCGCTCTAATGTCCTTAGTTTAGGACTTCACACTATATGAAAGCTACCTGAAAAATAGGAGATGGAAGTTCAGAGGTGATGTGATGCTGGGGCAAAGCACCTGGCAAGGCTGATAAACTGCCTTAGTACAGTGAATGACCCCTGTCTCAAGACCTCAGTTTGCTACCGGCTAAGTATGATTTCCGTACAAACAGCATGCGCTCACTATAGGCATGACTTTCCTAAAGCCCTTGCAGTGCCCTTCGTATCCGTGCTTAAGTATATATTATTTGCGGCTCTTGGAAGAACTATTTTATCTAATACCCATGCATTCAAGACACTTTTTTTGCTTGTAGTCTGAATTCTGACATTTCTGTAAGGTTTGTAAGCATTTCCAGACAGATAAAAGGAGGAGCAACGGAACGAGGGAGTATGGCCTAACGAGCAGAGCTGCTGACTTTGGAACTGGGACAGCATGTTCGACTCTCGGCTCTG
This sequence comes from Lissotriton vulgaris, assembly GCF_964263255.1. Lineage (NCBI taxonomy): Eukaryota > Metazoa > Chordata > Amphibia > Caudata > Salamandridae > Lissotriton > Lissotriton vulgaris. The sequence goes on from NC_141699.1 coordinate 284,812,139, forward strand.
CTCACCTTCTTGTGATTCTGGGCAAACGGCGTAATCTCTCCATGTCTCAAAATAAGAAATGCTTTCATGTAGTCTGGGGCTCATGTAAAGTGCTCTAATGTCCTTATTTAGGACTTTGCACGATATGAAAGCTACCTTAAAAATAGGAGACGGGCCCCAAGAAGTGGGATAAAAAGTGGGGACACTGGAATGTATATAGAGGTGAGATCTGTACTTCCCCATCGGTGAAAATGGCAACGGATAAGGCTGGACCGAGACGAAGTACCGATCTCTAAAGTGTTTCTTTTTGTACATGCCCGATATATTTGATTACTGTATTGCATTGCTTGGCTATGGATGCTGACTCTGCTGTTGTTGTTGTTTTTTTTTTCTTTCAATAAAATGTTAAATCAAAAAAAAATAGGAGACGGAAGTTCAGAAGTGACGTGGTGCTGCGGCAAAGCGCCTGGCAAGGCTGATAAACTGCCTTAGTACAGTGAATGACCCCCGTCTCAAGACCTCAGTTTTGCTACCGGCTAAGTATGATTTCTGTACAAACAGCATGCGCTCACTCCAGGCATAACTTTCAGAAAGCCCTAGTAGTGCCCTTCCTATCCCTGCTTGATAATATATTATTTGCAGCCCTTGGAAGAACTATTTTATCTAATGTCCACACATTCAAGGCACTTTTTCTGCTTGTAGTCTGAAGTCCGACATTTCTGAAAGGTTTGTAAGCATTTCCAGACAGATAAAAGGAGGAGCAACTGAACAAGGGAGTATGGCCTAACGAGCAGAGCTGCCGACTTTGGAACTGGGACAGCATGTTCGACTCTCGGCAATGCTCAACATCTTGTGATTCTGGACAACCGGTGTAATCTCTCCATGTCTCAAAATAAACAAGCAATACTGTGTTTATTTGTCAAAGGTAGTGATAGATGCTGAGCAGATGGTTGACCCAAACAAGAGGGGATTCCAATTAGTTGAATGTTGTGATTACTTTCGAGGCCGCTTTGATGTTCTCAGTGGCTGCGCGGCTCACTGAGAACATCAAAGCGGCCGCGAAAGTGCTCCCAAAGGCTGCAGGCGGAAAAACGGTGCGCGCGCCCGGCGCTCGTGCACTGTACTCGATCCGCCTGCAGCCTTTGGGAGCTCTTTTGAAAGCCCCTTACTTAAAATCTCGCCAAAGCATCGCTTACGCGATAACTTAGGCGAGACCTAAAAATAAATATGGATAAATACAGACGGAAATGTCAAAAAAATAAATACCATAAAAGTGGCAGTCCTAATATAATCGGGCTGACAGAACTCCCATTTTTTCATTTTTAGCGCTGCGAAGGGGACTCCTTTCTTAACACCAAAAACGGTACTCCTTTGGCAATTTTAAAACACATCTCACCATATACAATAACCTACCTTCACATTCCCTCACTCATAACCGCATAAAGGGAAGACCTCCGACAAAAAGCCCAGTTGCGGGCCCGTGGGGCATTGCAGCGCTGACCCCACTATGATGAAGCATGACACCCATTTGGGTGTGTGAGGGCCTCTCTTCTGATAAGGAAGATATTCTTGAACACAGGACATTCCAACTGCCCCTCCCTTCACTCTTTTCTTTAGGAACAGCTACCCTCCTTTTGTGTACATGATTTAGCTTGTACTCAAAATTCTTTCACAGTTATGTGGTGGCACCTACTTTTAGCCCACAAACTGGCAGAAATGTAAAAACCTAGTGTGAAAACGTTTTCTAGACCAGCAGTTTGGTTTCTTGCTGAGGCGCAACCTATTTTTTTTCCTAAAGAAGGATATCATGTGAGAGAATTGTTGGAAAAGTGAAACAGGTTGCTCGCTCGTAAGGGGGCCTGCCTCCGCTACAGTAAGGGCAGAAGAGATGTGGTCCAGGTTGTGAGCCTGAGAGAGGGGAGGGTCAATTTGGTTAAATATTGGAGATACAACAGAAAGTTGTAACTCTGAAAATCCTTATTGTGGACAAGTACGAGTGAGTGAGCAAAAGGGTATGTCTTGCTACTGCGATTCCTGAGAGCCGGGAGTGTTGTGTTCTGGGTTGTCTAATCATTTGTAGCTTTGTGATGATATAGGAGAACGAATGAGAAACTATAGCTAGTCGGATTTGGGGTACTAAGTTGGTAGGAAGGTACAGCCCCTATACACGAGGTCCTGTTTTCCTGTGCATAGTTCGGTGTATGTGCAGAATCCCCGCAACAACCAGCAGTTTGGTTTCTAGCTGAGGCACACCCTATTTTCATTCGTAAGGAAGGATATCATGTGAGGGAATTGTTGGAAAAGTGAAGCAGGTTGCTTGCTCATAAGGGAATCTGTGACCGCCACAGTAAGGGCAGAAGAGAGGTGGTCCAGGTTGTGAGCCCGAGGGAGGAGAGGGTCAATCTGTTTATATATTGGAGGCACAACAGAATGGGGATGAGCGGAGGAGGAGATGTGGCCTTCCCCCTGCATAAAGCAGAAAGAGATGGAACTTTCACTGAAGCGAAGAAGTGAGGGCAGTGCTTGAAATGGAAATATAAAAGTGGAGACACTCATCATCCCTGTTTGCTACTGAGAAGAGCAGGTACTCTCTTACTAAACGTTTTGTACCCCTGCAAAGAAGTGCAGGGGTGCAATACGTTTAATAAGAGAGTTCCTGCAAAGAAGTGCAGGTACTCTCCCTTTCAAATTAAAGAAATGCTAGTACTGAGTACCTATGGGTACTGCCCATTTAAAGCTGGGTGAGGGCAAAAGAGGAGAAGGCAACAGAGAAGAGGGGAGAGAAACAGAGCAGAGGTGAGGGGAACCTTCCAAAACAGGAGCAGGAAGCTTCAAAACACAAGAAAACAACAAGGAAAAAAAAGCGGACTACCGCTGCCCCTCCCCTCATCATGCTTTTAAAGGAAAACTGATAGAAGTGAGAGAAAAGAGAGTATAAATTAGCAGAGGGGCACGGCAATTATCAAAGCTGCCATTCTCAGCAGAGGGCATAGCTTGGCGTGCCAATGTAAACAGGCGCTGCTTTCTCTCGACGCACCCAACACCCGTAGCCCTCAGGCAGCTCCCTGCTTGTTTGTGGATGCTGGCAAATTGCAATGCTAATTGCATAACATTTGCAACGAAAACGTGCCTTTAAATGAGCATACGACAAACACCAACAGCTGTAACAGTAAAACAGACAGACTGCTTTCCAGCCAAAAAACAGGACGACTTGGCTCCGTCTCAAGAGCGCCCTGACAACGACTAGCCGGGGGGCGGGGACAGGCAATGGCAGCGGGGACAACATGGCCGCTCCTGGGGACAAGTTTCCGGGAAGGCAATCCGAGCCAATGGTACTTTGGATTCGGCCGACTGTTTACCATCACCCTCCGCCATGATTGAAACGTCTTCAAGACCGCGCGGACTGACTTCGAGTAAGAATGCTCCTGAAAAGCGACAAAGGTTTTAAATTAGTCTGAATACGGAACCAATCAAAAGCCCTTCCCCATGTGCCCTCGGTATTTAGTGAACACATTTCATTCAGGGAGTTTTAATTTGTAAAAAACACATAGTTCAAGAGACACTTTGTTTTGGAGGCTGGAACAGACTGAGATGTATACACAGGGGAGAATAAATGAAGTTAGCCGCTCGTCCTACTGGTGGGGAGGGGCGATGCTGCCACAAGTTTACGCTAATTCGGGATTCCGAATTCTGTGGTAATCACCGAACACCCGCAACCTTTTTTTGACACCATGGCACCAGCTTCACAAACCTACTACAACTTGCCATGCCTGATTACGACAAGCAGAACAGGGATGTTTAACATTGCGCCCGATAAATACCGCACCGTGCTGTGTCGGTATTTACTGCGTGAAGTAATAACGTCCAAAACAATGGGCAGCCAGAATGAGGCCTAGAACGAGTGCGTCTGCTGTGGAAAAAGACAACAAGCATTTAACAACTCAATAATAATAATAACTGTTTGATGGATGGAGACGATGGAGTTGTTAAAGTTGTTAAATTGTAGTTCGAAACTCATAGTGTTGCAATATGGCAGTTGCAGTGTTGTCAAATTTGCATTGTAGTTTTGTCCTTCTGTACAAGTGTAGATGCTGCAAGAGCGCAGTGTTGTGATATGTTTTTGATGCAGTTGAAGTGTTCCATTAGTAGTGTTGTTACAGCTGAGTCATCATGATAGGGTGATCATGGTAGTGCGTTGTCGAGTTTTACTGTATCTGTAAAGTTTTAGGTACACTGTTGTGTTGTTACCAATGTACTGTTGTCAATGTAACATTGTTATGGCATACTCTAGTTGTAGTGTGACTGTAGAAGAGTATTTACAATTTAGTAAAGGTACTGGAGTGTTGTAGAGGTGTACATAACTTATTGTATTAGCTTCTGTCATGGTAATGTTGTTACTTTAACGGTATTCGTGAGCTGTGGTGGTTTATAGTGGTGTTGTAATTGTAGTGATGTACTTATTGCAATGATTTTTTTGTGTTGAGGGTCGTTCTTTCTTCGGACAGCTGAGAAGTAGCAGCAGCCTGGAGGGGAGCCAGCGGTTGCAAGGAGCCGCACAAAGCAAGCAAACAGCAATGCCTGTGAACCTCACAGGGCTTATCACAGCCCTAATACATACATCACAGTATTAATTTTAGCCTAAATGATGTTAAAACGGCACTATGATCAAACCCCCAAAACGGGACGTCAAAGTGTACAGAAGAAGAATATGTATTTAACACCAGAAATTCTAAATCCCAAATATCTCATCTTTCTCTTACTATCTGAGGGGTCGATCCGCCACCCCGTGTTGGAGATGGTCAAGTTAGGTCAGAGAAAAACGTCACCAACATCCCACGGGTGTTGTCACGCTTTTAGTCCTGTGAAGAACAGTACACAGTTTCTCTGCTGCCCGAGGACGGGAACCAGTGCCAGGGTCTTTATCCAGGGTTTGCACAGTTTTACTTCTGGTGTTCAGTTTTATTTTCTTGCATGCATTTTTCTTTTCAAAGCTGGCAAATCAAGGCGCAACCAAGACAGGGCTTCAAGGACTATGCGGTTTGCAGAGGTCAGCTCTCACAGTGGGCACCTCAGGTTTATCTCACCTCAGACCGTCAGAACCTGAGGATTGCAGCAAGTTCAGTAAATGAAACCCTGTCATGGTGATTCACCTGCTTCCTCCCCTTGCTCCTTCTCCTTCTCCTTCTCCTTCTCCTTCTCCTTCTCCTTCTCCTTCTCAACTGGCTGGACATCCTGCTGCTAGCAGGCCTGACTGGAAACTACTTGAAAATCTGCTGTTGCTTTAAGGGGACAGAGATTTGCTACCCCGAATTTAGATCACAGGTTAGGCTCTGCCCTTGGGATAGTCACCAAATGCCGCAATTTAGTTACCTCAGCTTTGCTCAAATCACGTGATTTGGAATAGCTAAGAGGGAACCAATATGAAGGGGTTTATTATTACTCCTCATTCTGTTTAATGTACTTCAAAGGTGGCTTGACCAGATTTGACAAAATGACAGTCAACAGATGTGACAACATATGAGAATTCATTCAGGACAATGAATAGGAACATGTTAGCCAAAGCAAGCATAACTTCTGAAACAAACAACCAGAGAGTAAGACCTATGGAAAGAATAAATGGGAACACATGTGTTGCGCATCTTCTGGCCCAGAGGCCATGAAGCCTTTTTTTCTACCGAATCCACATCTAGGATGACAAATCAAAAGCAGTTTCTGGTAGATAGTCTCTATCCAACCACACATTCCTCATCTTGCAATACTCCCCAGATGCTAGACTGGATCCAGAAAATGTTCTCAGACCTGTGCACCCATGCACCACTAGGTGGCAGTGGCTCCACTCTGCCCCAGAAGTAACATAGCGGAGACACTTTTAAGCGCCAACCCTGCGATCTGACAGTTTCTTATCCCTTTCTGCACCCTCAGAAGCAGATGTGAAAAACTTGTTGGTAACTGTGCTGAGTATTAACTTGGAACCTTTTTAGAGGTTTAAAAGAGGCCACACCACAGAACGGAGAGGCAGGGGGTCAGTGAAGAATCTGTGGTTAGTCAGAATACCCACCAGAAAGAGCATTACCGAAGGTAATTAAATTGTTCTTCTGATGGATACTTCTAACTGCAGATTCCTCACCTAAGGATAGATACAAAACAAGCATTTGCAATGCAATAGGTCTCGCATTAGGAAAGTTGGAGCTATTGGTATTGTAAATGACACATTTTTTATTTATGTTTTGGTTTTGAAAATAGCGAATTTAATAGCTTTGTTATTTACAATGCCAATAGTTTTAACTTTCGCAAATGTGACACCTATAGCATTTGTAATGCAATATGTGTTGTATTTACGTGACTTAGATGTATTGATATTACAAATAACAATGGCTTTTATGTTTTTAAAATAATTAATACTTAAATAAAAGTTATTGTAATTTGTAATGGCAATAGCTTAAACTTTTGTAAATAACTGTTGTGAAGATTATGTTCAGTGTATTTTATTGTTATGAAAATCCAAGAACAGAAGTGAAATATTAACATCTTTTTGTGACATTTGTAATAAAGCTTGAAACATTGAGAGAACATATTTGAACCAGTTGTTGTTGAATGGTTGCACAGATTGATGCTGTTGTTGGCACTGAGTGATGTTGTAGTGGCGACGAGTGATGCTGTGGCGTTCAGTGATGCTATGGTAGCGCATAGTGATGTTGTGGTGCCCGTGAGTGATGCTGTAGTGGTGCTGAGTGATGCTATAGATAGATAAAGATAGATAGAGTGAGGGCGATAGATAGAGTGAGGGCGATAGATAGAGTGAGGGCGATAGATAGAGGGAGGGCGATAGATAGAGGGAGGGCGATAGAGTGATGGCGATAGATAGAGTGATGGCGATAGGATAGCCCCCATGCAGCCCTTGTTGCCCACAAGATTAGCAAAAGAGTTATGACAAGTGATGTGTGTCTAGGAAAGCCCACCTGAATCGCCCTCCTCCCTCATTTTACTTAGCCATAATTAGAGGTCAGTTTCTTTGTGGCTCCCATAGTGTGGACTTTGTATGACGCCTCTTTCAGTGAAGACATCACTATTCTTCCCCAAACATAGGGAGGCACCGAAAGACCTTTGCCTCTGAAAGACCAGTAAGACGGGAGCTGTCCAGGTCATAGGTTACTTACTAGTTACAGGTTGATGACCTATAGTTTATTTTGAGTCCACTGTGCAAGTTCTTATCCAATACAGATCCAAGGAAAGATGAAGTTACTAAAGAAGTGCTCTTACTATAGTATATAGAAGATTACAGCAAGCATGTTTCGCTCAGCAATCTATGCCTAGACATACATCATGGCCTTTATGTGCTTTTAAGTCTGAATGTAATGGTGCTGAAATGTCACGCTGGCGTGTGTTAGCAAACGGGAAAAAGCCCACCAGCATCAGATATGTGTAATGTATTGTATGCTGGCCTGAAAGCAAGGATGTACAGTTTTCTACAATGTATTGGGGAGGCCTAGCTGCTAGTAATTGAAGACTAGAGGATTGTTTTGGGTGATCAAGGTTGATGTTAATTGGTCTTGGATCAGGTCAGACAATAGTCACGCAGATTTGCCTGAATGGGTTTTAAAGTCCTTGACATTCAGAGGATAAAAAAAGTTTACTTTATGTTAAAGAGTAGCAAGGCGCACAAAGAGCCCGGCTGCCTGGGGCCACTTTGGGACGTGGAAGGGGGTGTCCGGGGGAGGGGGGCTTCGCTGACATCATTTCCTGATTCTTGTTTCATGCCAATGGCATGGCTAGGTGGGTGTGTTCGGGGAGGGAGGTATTTAAAAGCCGGCCTCCGATCGGCTCACCTGGGGAGGGCAGCGCGTGAGTCTTGGAAAAGAAGGTTATTATTGCGCCTGCTGACAGCTGGAAGAGAGTGCTGCGGTGCAGATATCCAGGCGCCGCGCTCAGCTGCAGGGACAGTCCGGGTCCAGCAGTCCCCTGAGGTGCTGCTGAGCTGCCGTCACTGACGAGACGCTCCCAGACTTCCCGAAGGACCACCGAAGAGCGAGTCTAGGCTCCTGGGACTTCTCCGCGGACTAGGGGCTGCTGCGTCCCTGCACGGAGCTCCATCACATAAGGTAGGAACAGAGCCCCCTCTCAAAAAGCCCTCCCCGAGGCCTTGGGACGGGAGGAGGCAGGGGGCTCTCACCAGACAGATGTGGAGGCTTGTCAAAAGAAGCACTGTTTCCAGTGCACTCGTATTAGTTTGTTTCTTAGTTTAAGATATTAATTCGAGAGCAATGTGTGTTGTGGGACGATAAACTTAGTAATCGGGACGGAGCATGTGTGTTAGGAGGCATGTCTTGCTGATAGTCCTCGCAACGACTTTACAAAAATGTGTGACGTTTGTTCTCAGAAATGCAACAAAAACGAATATACGTAATGCGTTCTGTAGAGTGATTTTAAAGCGGTGCAGGTTTGAGGTTTAAAGAGCCTCGCTGCTCCTTCCCTGGGCCCCGTGCTGAGCGGCCCCCTCAGTCACACATTCATCCTGTCAGAGGCATTGCGCCATCTCTCCACAGTGCTGCTTTTCTCTGACGCCACAGCGGTAGACGGGGCTGCAGGAGGGGCGCGTTCCTGGAACTTTTAATGCTCATTATTGCTGCTCGCTCGGGAATGCCGAGGGGCCTGATAGAAACAAGATGTTTGCCAGGAACGGACTGAACCCTCCGCACGGCATGGGGGTGAAATGCAGCGACAAGCTGTAAAAATAATAACAGCCAAGTGCACTCCTCTATCTTGAAATTGTAAATTATATTGATATAGTGCTTACTGCCTTTGACGAGGTGCTAAAAAGGGACGTCCATGTGACGCAGAGGGTATTGTATTGTTGCACATAAGTGAATGTCGCCCTACATGTTTTCGTGTGAAAAGACAAGAAACGAGAGTGCCGCCGCGCTGCCCGCGGCGACCCGGAAGCTCTTGGCCGGCCGGCCGCGGCCGACCGGAAGTCCCGCCTCCCGAGGTCCGCGAGCTGCCGGCGCATGGAGCGCCCTGCCGTCCGGTGTAGCCCGGGTCCCCAGGAGGGGGCCGGGGAGAAGGAGGAGTGTGGCGCCTGTTGCGGGGCTCCTCTGACCTGAGGGAGCCCCGATTTAGATGAGGAGACGCGCCGTGAGGAGCCCCGCCGGAAGAGCGCAGTTGGTGAGTGGGGCCCAGGGCTGATGTGAAGTGCGTGCGTGCCTGTGTGTATGCCTGGGAGGGGTGGGGGAGGGGGGGGGGGGAGTGTGTGCGCGCGTGTGTGCGCGAGGGAATGTGTGTGCGCATGCGTGACTGTGTGTGATTGAGAGAGAATGCGAGGTAGGGGATAGTGTGCCTGTATGTGTGCCGTATGCCTGCGTGTGCATGCGCGCGCCTGTGTGTGTGTGCGTGCGTGCATGCAGAGGGGTGGGGGCTGCCTGTGTATGTGTGTGAGCAAGGGCTTTGCACCGCGCATGCGCAGCTACCAGACGCTCGCTCCCGAGGTGAAATCTGACCTCGACAAAGCGCGCGTCTGGTAGCTGTCCACATTCCTAAATACGGGCCACAAAAGGTCTGAAGCAGACACTCTCAATGCTCACGCATTGAGAGTAGGTCTGCTCGACCTAAAAAGTACCTCTCGAACTGGAGGAACTGTGGAGGAGATTCGACCAAAAAGTATTGCAGACCCGAGCAGGCGAAATGTCCTTCCCGTCTCAGTTAGCTTTTAAAGCAGTAGTGCTTCGTGAATGTATGCACTGAAGCATACGTCGCCACCTGGCAGATGTACAAGACAGGCACTCCACTTGCCAACACAGTGGTATCAGCCTTATTACTGGTGGAATGGGCTCTCAGACATTCCAGAGGCTGGTTCTTGGCCAGTGCGTACCAGATCCTAATGCACACGACTACCCACCTAAACAAGATCCTCTTCAACACAGCCTTCCCTTTCTTAACTCTAGAGAAACAAATAAAATCTAACAGTCCACTCGATTGTCCTTGGCATGATCAATGCAAATGCTTAAAGCCTTTCTGGTATGTAGCCTAAAGAACTTCATCTCTTTTGAGGAATGAGTAAGAGCGTAGCATGCTGGTAAAGTGACTGGTTGCCTAACGTAGAAGGGAGTCACGACTTCTGGTAAGAATGCCACCGAGTCCTCAGCACCAACCTATCTGAGGCAACAAGTGATGTAGGCCGGCTGCACCAAAAGTGCCTGAAGTTCACTCATGTGGCGAGCTAACGTAATCACAGTGAGGAAGACTGTCTTTAGGATCAGGCGACACCGTGAGTAGCAACATATCTGCTCAAAGGGCTCACACATTTGAAACGTTAAGATCAAGATAAAGTCTCACTGTGGCTACACAAACGGTTTGGGAAGGAACACTTGTGTACAATATTTAATACATTTAATCACAGCAGGTGATTTGAACCAGGACTGCTAGTCCGGCAAATATAGAAAGGCCAAAACGGCCACCAGATTATCTTTAGTAGTGCCCACTGCAAGGCCTTGCTTGATCAAAGATAAAACAAACACGACAACATACAATGCCTTTCCTTGTAAGAGGTCAGTTTTGCGGGTGCCACACCAGGTCACACATTTGTCCAAGCACCCTGCATCAATGGATTTCCCCCAGATGACCTCTTCAGTTCAGCAGGGAAGCACCAGTCACCACCCTTGGCTCTGGGTGTGGAGGGGAGGGGGCCTACCACTGAACCAACTGCGTTTGAGCACTCATCACTGCCTAAGTGGGACTTAGGTTTTCGGATACTGAATCTCACTGATGTCAAGGTGTTCATCATTGTCTCGAAGTAGTTTACGACTGACTGTGGTGAGCTTGCCTTCAACAGCAGTCGTCGAGGTAGGCAAAAGATCTAACCAGAGCAGTCCTCACTGGTGTCTCATACCACCTCCAGGTGCACTGGCCATTTATGGTCGGCCACATGGTATCTGCTGAGCTCATCCACCCTAACATTGAAAGAGACAGCTAAATGTTTGTCCATCAGTGAGAACCTTTGATGGCTGAGTCATCTCCACAGCCTCAGCACTTCCTGGCACAGCACCCATGACATCACGATGACATCACGCCACCCTGCTTATTGCAGTACTAAATGGTGGCTGTGCTGTCCGTCTGAAACTGGACCAGCTTCTCTTTGATGGAAGGGAGAAAGGCCTTCACATGTAACCAGATGGCTCACAACTTCAGGACACGGATTTTCATCACAAGCTATCGGAGACCAAAGGTCCTTGACATCCATATCCAGATGACCAACCCAGTCCAGAGATGATGCATCTTTTACCAAAGAGAGCTTGGGGAGGGAGAGACAACAGTCTGCAGCAGGTCAGGCTGGCATCTATCAGCCACCATTGAAGGTGCCAGCGGGCCCGCCTCGTCCAAGGTATGGATGTTGTTCAAGAGACAACCCCAGTGCTGAGACCATTACATGAGCAGATTCCATTGCAGAGCTTGAATGTGCCAATGGGAAAGCAAAATGCATGAGACAAGGAGGCAAAGAAGCCTCAGAATAGTCCGTGCCAGAAGACAGGACTGAGCCTGATACATCAGGACCATAACCTGAATATCCCGGACCTGTTTTGGAGTTTTAAAGGCCCCGACAGTCAGGGTCCCAGACCCTATACTGACTTGCTAGTTTCGGTACCACGTGGCGATCGTGCTGTCAGTGAGACTCTGCACTAGCCATGATTTAATGGATTGTACGAAGGCCTTCAATGGCAGACAAATGATACAAGCTTCAGCGGCTTGGAGGTAGCTCCTTTACTGTGAAGGCCAGCGTGGCCAGAAATGCACTTCCCCTTGAACTTCGCTCCATTCAGGACACAGCACTGTTTAAACGGAAACTGAAGACCCACTTGTTTGTCTAATTTGGCTTCCTGTCCTCCTTCCTTTCGGTCCCCTCTTTTCTCTCATACCTGTGGCTCCGCGCCGGGACACTCATGAGTATCTGTGCGGGTTATAAATTGTAATAACATAACATAACATGATGGCCCACAACTCCAACACACTGATATGGAGCCTGGCTTCTCTCGGAGACACAATTCCCCTAATCTCCACCTTCTCCAGATGACATTCCCAACCCAGCAGTGACACATATCACCACTGTCAGCCATGGATGGGGAAGGGAGAGGGGCATGCTATTTGACCAACTGTGTTTGAGCAGCCACCATTTCAGATCATAAACCTTCTCTTCCAAAATCTGCATGACCAAGGAACCTTTACACTGCAATGGGGGAAAGAGCCTCTTTCAGGTGGGTGGCTGACCAGCCCTCTAGGGAAGTAAAAAAGGCCCACAATTAATTTGGTCAAGGGGTGATTCAGCCCCTATTCTGGGGTCCTCCCCCAATACTGGAGCTCCACCTCAATACAGTTATTCCCTAGTGACCTAGTCAGTGGTTAATTTGTAAAATAATAAGTGCCGGGACTCTTGTCAGGAGGCAGCTTGCCCCAGCCCATTTCTCCCGGTAGTGCGGCCTAAAACCCGAACCAACTACTAACCATAAAAGTGGGGAGAGGAAGTAGCATAATGGCCGGAACTGGGGACTCAGGTTCGAATCTCTGCTTCGGCTCAATATCCTGTCATTCTGGGAAAATCACTTAAACTCCCCTTGCCTACCACCGGCTCAAATTTAGCATTTGAACTGTTCGAATTTACCGTTCCAGGACGGATGTCTTTTCATACAAAGTAGAGGAATGTGAATGCACTTTGCTGACAACCATGCTATATAATGACACACTAGGGATTTTTTTTAAATGGTGCACAATAAAACCAGGATACCTTTTTATAGCCACAATCATGTGTACCTGACCCGCATGTTATATAAAGCAGCTAGGCTTATTTCCTTCATAATGAGCCAAACATGTACAACACATGCCCCAGTATGTCGAGATTCCACCAGATACAATCAAGATTGCAAGCCTTAAAACATTATCCTGCCAAAGATTAGAACTCAATTAAAAATGCCCCACATGTGCCGACACTAATCTATTGTTAAACAACAATTTAACTCATATTAATCATTCCGCTGAAAATTAATAATTCCCACATACACAACCACACATTTCAATTCAATCGAGGTTCCCGCATTGCGTATACTGCCTCACCTGAATCTGTATCAAATGCCGATAATATGGCGTCCCATCTAATGAGTTGCCTGGGTAAGCAAAAAACCACACCCGTATTGTGTCTACTTTTATCCCCACCTCACGGCCGCCTAATTTAGGCTCAAATTTAGCACTGACAAAGAGGGGTTGAAAGGATTAAAGGTTTGTTCCCCCCTTTCCCGCTCGCCAGATTTCTTAACTCGAAAAGCCTTAATTAAAGGACAATCCGCTAATATCTTTTGTTGGATTGATATCTTAGCTGCCAGAATACATTGAAATTTAATGGCAGGAAAGATAGTCATTGGGTCACAAGCCCGTTTTTTAGCCGCCTGCACAAGATCGAGCCACTCTGAGCAGGGGAGGCTACATCAAGGGCAGGGGCCGAGCAGGCCCTATCCTGATATGTGTGCGGCCAGCGGCAGCTACTAGGCCAGGCAGTGCTTTAACAGCATCGAATTATGGAGCCGCCGCCGGAGCGACCACCACAGTGACCGTCACGCCACAATGCTTCCAAAAAAAGCAGAGTTGATTTGGCAATAAGTATGGCATATTGGCAATGGCATGGCTACTGCTACTTAGTAGTACTTCCTAGCTGTTACTCGTGGTGGGCTGGGCAACTGCATTGCCTTTATTAACTGATTAGGCCTGGTGGCGGTGCTGAGGCATGGAAATCGAAAAGAAGAATCTGTGCACTCTGCCTGATACCGCAAAGACCCTACCCCCGCAGAACCAATATCCGCCCACTGGCAACACTTCCGCCATCAACATATCATTAGAATATCCTCTTGGCTCAGGCTCAGTCTCACAGCCGCACACTCTTCACCTGGGGAGACGAGAACAATACTCTGCGTCGAGTCCGGTAGTGAGGTAAATATTTCAATATCATCAATTTCAATATGTGACGTGCAGCAGATGTGTGTAGACCCAGCCCTGATAAGTAAGTGCCGGTGCTAAGCACCGGAAAGCACTGGCACAAATTAAGCACTGGACCTAGCGTAGACTTCCTGCTCGTAAATCACAGCCCAGCCGCAATCCACAAGCAGGAGTCATTTGGAAAGGGACACCACTGGAACAGGGAGATTATTTGCAGGGGTGTATCTGTTGCTGGATATTTTGCCTGGAGATGAGCAGGGTTATGTCCAGAGGCAAAGCTGCAATAAAAAAAATAAAAAAAGCTGCCCACCATTTTTTCCTTGTATCTAGGAGTCCTTTACCCTTGCCTGGGGGGAAGGTTTGGGGAGCCGGGGCCTTTGCGCACTCACTTATGAGGAGTGGTACCATTGGAAATAGGAGACTTTTCCCCTTTCCAATGGTTCCACTCCCTTTTCTTTTTTTATGACCTGAGGCAGTGTTAGGACCCCAGACGCAGTGGAATGGTGGCTCGTCCTGTGGAACATTGAGGCACTCTCCTCGCTCTGGAGCGAGGACCCACCCTCAGAGGTGGGATGATAGATCTTCATGCTCACCAGGGCTCATTTTTCTCTCTTTTCACTTTACACAAAAGAATAACAATAACATTCAATTGTTAGCCATTTGCTGTGTGTTAAGGATACTCTTCTATTTCATGCCATTGACGCTTTGTTCTTGCCGGGTGTCCAATTGTTTCTTAAGAAATCTGAAGTCTTACAGATAGGCTCTCTTCTGATTTAATAAGAAGTTCGGGCTTCCTTCAAGAAGGTGCAAGAACAGATTGGTTCGAAGCAATCCAAGGTCAGTGCCCTTCCTCCCTGGTCCTGACCGACTATATTGTAGAAATAAAACACACTTGTGTTTAATTAGCATTGTCTTTTGCTCTCCTTCTTGCCAAGTAGAACCTCAGCAGTAGACATTTCTCGTTTTGGTGAACGAATCCTGTTGCATTTACTAGAAACCACAGTACGATTAAAGAGTCAGGGTATTGCATGTTGTTGGATAACCGGCAAACACCATACATCTCTGTGAATGAAGAGTCTGATGGAAGCATTGTAGCATATCTTTTTTAGACCAGCCTTCAGTTGCAAAAACGTCGTTACTCATTTCTATTTTTATTCACTTACTTTAACTGCTTTTTTATTTCAACAACTTGTTTCTTTTCGAAAAAACCTGACAAATCGCCCATCGCGGAATTCAAAATTTTGAGTAATTTTCTGAAATGTCTAGCCTTCAGGATTCACCTGTAGGTTTCACACCTCCTCACCTCACAAACGAGTAAGAAGAACACTTTACATTGGGAAAATGACCACCACTCTGAAAACTGCAGAAACTGTGGTGATTTTTTTTTCTTTTTCAACTCTGTTCTGAAATGTGGGAAGATTACATTTATAGCGCAGCACACCTCTTGATGAAGCCATTTTTAGAAAAGAAAACACACACACTTTCTTGCACAAAACGTCTACTCCATTTTCAGGGAAATGCCTCATTTTAGTCATTTTGCTAGGTTCGTACAGGTGGAAACCACAAACCATGTGTAACTCTAGAATACCCAACATGTGGTAAAAAGACCACATATTCGGCGGGCATGTCTTTGGTGGGATAAAAAAATGAAGACATAAGTACAGACTTCCCCAAACATCAAAAAAAGAGTCTCACAATGGGGTGAAATACTGCAGCACAAAAAGAAAGCCAAGTCTACAAAGGGGATGCTAGAAGGGGGGGCTGTTGTCTCGATGCTTGAAGCAGTGCTTCCGAGATTTCCACATGGCTAGCATATGCTCCAGCTCTTCATTTCCACTCTCTTTTATCTTCTCGCTCACGCGCACACATAGCGACACCACTTGATGCAGCGAACGGTCCAATGCAGAGCACCAGGGCTGGATAGCACATGCACCAGAAGGGGACCAGGAGCCCTTCATAACCCTCTCTTTTCCAGCTGCTAATTAGACGGAGACTACCGTCTGGAAAGGCAGGAGTAAGGGTAGGTGGTAACTCTCTGCTCCCCTCGTTGCACATACAGACAATACCTGGGGCTATGGATGGGAGAGGAAACAGCTCGGAGAACCCTTAACGACTGAAAATTGACTTGCTCGTCAGCCAGCTGATCACCGAGTTCTGTGGGCACTGCAGACTGTGAGGAGGAAGTTAAACTGAATTTTAAAAAAACTGCAGAAGCAGATGGGTTTGTTTATTCTCTTATGTTGTGAGAGGCAATTGAATACAAGGGTGCAACATGCTGTCTCAGTCTGAATCAGGGCTGTGGTTTAAAGGAAACAACCTCTCAATTGTAGACCGTTTGGAAACAGCTTTGTTTTCCAGGTTGGAATCGGTTGATGGGGTCAACAGTGGTCCAAACCAGCTTTCTTCTGACTTAAAAGAGGAGGGTAGCAATTAACTACATTAACTACATGAGAAAGGCGTTGAGTATATGCGCAGTGAAAATTAATTCTAAGCGTCATACCATTCTGATCTATTTAGAGCAGGCAAAAGACAGAGTGGCATTGTGGAGAAGTGTGGCTCACTGGTTAGAGCAGGCAGACCCTGAAGCAGAGGTCAGACCCGGGACCAGGGTTCAATTCCCGACGCGGCAGGGTCTGAGCCCAAGTGTCCACGGACTCGATAATTCTCGCTTCGGTGCCTGACCTAATCATGGGTTCACACTCTGCAACTCTGGACATTAAGCTTGCTTAATCTCCACAACGACCCCCCGTGGCGGGACTCCTGGCTTTCACCTTGGGGATGCCCTGTAGGGGCTATCTCACAGGGAAAAACCAGGACGGGTTCCCAAGGCAAGCGCGGAGATACCCCTTCGGGGGTCGATTCTGGCGCTATATAAGAAATATAATAATAATAATAATAATAATAATAATTGAGAGCCATTTTCAATATGACCTCCACAGGTGAAACATAGGCTCAAGAAACGGCGACATGTGAGCCAACACTGATGCACCACCTCATGTTTCTGCCTGTACAGGTGAAGCTACCCAACTTTGGTTAGGGAAATAACGAGGACATTATGCTCCTCTGATGACCACATGCACACAGCACAAACCTACTGATTACAATCAGTAGGTTTACTTAATGAGCTAAAATTATTGCACCACTAGAATACAGCCAAGCAAAGTATTGAAGAAAATCCTAGTTAAAACCCATTCTCTTGCTTTTATTGCATTAAAGCATGGATGGATGAACGCCAACATAATTTAATACTTTGCAAAATTTGAAATAAAAAATAAATATTGCCCCAGGAATCTATGGTGTCTAAAATAGGTCATTGGAGGATGCAAAGTGGATCTGAAACTTTGGTACCCTGAAAACAAAATGACAATTTGGACCTAATTTATATCCTATTTATTTGTTTAAATATAAAGTTTTATATAGCGCGGACTAGACCCAATGAGGGTATCAGAGCGGTGAACAGGGTAATTACCATCACCATGGCAGAGTACTTTACTCCCACCATGGTCGAGGGTAACTCTGCCCGACATATTTAGAGATGTCTTCTGCCCCTGCAGACACCTATTGCATTTCCAGGAACCGCCGTCAATACGGTTCCTGGAAATGCATTAAAAGTTTGACAGAGCGGGATTTTCTTTTTGAAAAAGAAAAAAATTATAAAACAATGATCCCCTTACCGTGGGAGCATTCTCCCATGGCATCTGGGTAATTTACAAGTTTTCACTGACTTTACTGCTACATTTTCCAGTTAGGTGACAGGCAGGAAAAACTGGCCATGTGTCCGCCCACTCTACATATTGCAAGTAGACAAATCTCATACAGCCCTTAGTCAGGCCGTCGGAGGTGTGTGCAATCGGTCGAGCCAGAATAGTCTCTGCCGTCTACACACTGAAGGTCCTCCCCGCCTCGAAATGAGGCCGGCAGACCATCAGGATGGCGGAAAGGGTACTCCTTTGCTGCTGTGATGGAGTACCCTTTCAGCCAACTTATAAATCAGACCCTTAGTGTGGTTAGAAAGTGTGAGACTGGAGAGAGGAGAGAAACACGATATCAACCTTCCATACAGAGATAATAATGCTCACCCTGATACATCTACAACTCTCAGAGACACTAACAACTGCTTAGGTTTGGAAGATACAGTTTGTTATTGGATGAACGGCAGGATCCTTCACTATTTCATGCATTTACGCCAGTTTCTTTACCCAACTGTTCTGCCCTGTGACGGCTCTCTCCTCACCTTTGCATCCTGCTTGGTGATAAAGTCCACAAAGCCAAAGCCACGGTGCGGTCCAGTACCACTCACTTTCTTAGGTAATCTCACGGTTTTCAACTCTCCAAAAGTGCTGTGCGAAGGGGTGGGGGGAGAGAAGATGGTGAGAAATACATGGTTATTAGACAAGGCAATGAGATTTAATTAAATCAAATTCTTTACGTGCAGAATTCGGATTTAATATTTCTGCATAATTCACGCAGGGTGAAGATTACTGCACCCCACCCTTTGGTTGTTCATATTTTTGCATAATACTCAAGAATTTTTAGCAAACCTTGAAGGAAACTGCATTTTTATCAACGTGTTTAACATTTCTTTAGCATGTGCTAAAGAGCAATTAGAAATCTGACATTATTTCAGAAGGACATTTTCAATAAATCTGCACAATTTCAGCAAACATTTAATGATAGAGAGAATTAGTTTCATTTCCAGTAAAAGTAAATCAGGGATGCAGTACACTTTCAAGAACGAAAGCAGAAACAACACCGTTTATTGAAAAATTAAACTGTTCAGCACATTTTCATTAAAAGCTCTAAGATTCTGCATGAATTAGGAAAACATATTCTAAAGATTAAAGCAACATTTCCTTTCCAAAATGAAGACAGCTGAAAGCGGAATGAAAAATTAGTTTTTGCAATATTAGCTTTTAATAATAGGTTTATGTGTGGAACTGTATATTTTCAGGTAAAGGCCAAATATACGGTTGTAACGTTTTTCTTTTTCAATTATGCAAAGGAAGGTTCTTTCCAACAGGGAAAGTAATGATATGTTGATCAATTAACATGTTAAATGTAGACTTACATCTTCAAAATAGAAGGCATTTGGTCAAGTTCAAGTTCAGTAATTTGTATAGCGCACTACTCACCCGGAGGGTCTCAAGGCGCTTGAGGAAGAAGGGTGGATGCGTTATTTGTCGAATAGCCAGGTTTTTAGCTGCTTTCTGAAAGAGAGGTGGTTCTGTGTAAGGCGGAGGTGAGTGGGGAGAGAGTTCCAGGTCTTAGCCGCTAAGTAGGCAAAGGATCTTCCTCCCATGGTGGATCTATTAATGTGTGGAATTGCGGCGAGGGCTTGATTGGATGAACGTAGTTGGCGGGTGGGTGTGTAGAAGGATAGTCGTTTGTTGAGGCATTCGGGTCCTAGGTCGTAGAGGGCCATGTGTGCGTGGGTGAGGAGACGAAACTTTATTCTCTTGTTGACGGGGAGCCAGTGGAGGTCTTTCAGGTGACCGGAGATGTGCTCTTGATGAGGGATGTCCAGTATAAGTCTGGCTGAGGCGTTTTGGATGCGTTGGGAGTTTTTTCTGTAGTTTGGCTGTGGTTCCAGCGTAGAGGGTGTTTCCGTAATCTAGTTGGCTAGTGACTAGTGCATGGGTGACTGTCTTTCTTTTTTCGGTGGGGATCCAGCGGAAGATTTTTTTAAGTATGCGCAGGATGTTGAAGCATGATGATGAGACGGCGTTGACTTGTCTGGTCAGCGATAGTGAGGAGTCAAGGATGAAGCCCAGGTTGCGTGCATGGTCCATAGGAGTGGGTGCGGTTCCCAGGGCCGGTGGCCACCATGGGTTGTCCCAGGAAGAGGGGGATGAGCCTAAGATGAGGACTTCCGTTTTGTCCAAGTTCAGTTTTAAACGGCTGTTCTTCATCCATTCGGCTACTTCTTTCATTCCTTCGTGTAGGTTGGTTTTGGCGGTGTTAGGGTCTTTGGTGAGGGAGAGGATCAGCTGGGTGTCGTCAGCGTAGGAGATGATGTTGAGGTTGTGTTGTCGCGCGATGGCTGCGAGGGGACTCATGTATACGTTGAAGAGGGTGGGACTGAGTGATGAACCTTGTGGTACTCCGCAGATGACTTCGGTGGCATTTGATTTGAAAGGGGGGAGGCGGACTCTCTGGGTTCTTCCGGCGAGGAACGAGATGATCCAGTCCAAGGCTTTTCCTTGTACTCCGACGTTGTTGAGGCGTTTAATGAGTGTGTTATGACAGACTGTGTCGAATGCAGCGGAGAGGTCGAGTAGGATGAGGGCAACTGTTTCTCCGTTGTCCAGTAGCGTTCGGATGTCATCCGTAGCGGCGATGAGGGCGGTTTCGGTGCTGTGTTTGGCTTGGAAGCCAGACTGTGAGGGGTCAAGAGAGTTGTTGGATTCAAGGCAGGCGGCGAGCTGACTATTGACGGCTTTCTCGATGACTTTGGCCGGGAAGGGGAGGAATGAGATGGGGCGGTAGTTCTTAAGTTCAGAGGGGTCCGCTGTGGCTTTCTTCAGAAGGGCGCTGAGTTCGGCATGCTTCCAGCTTTCTGGGAAGGTAGCGGAGATGAAGGAGCAGTTGATGACATCGCGGAGATGGGGTGCGATGATGAGGTCTGCTTTGTTGAAAATGTGGTGGGGACAAGGGTCAGTTGGCGATCACGAGTGGATGGAGTTCATCAGGCGGATGGTGTCTTCAGTTGGGTTCCAGGCGCAAAGGTTGTGAGGGTGTTGTTTTGGTTCGGAGGTGGGTGGAGTGGGTTGTTCTTCGGACAGGTTTAAAAAGCTGTTATGAATGTCGGCAATTTTGTTGTGGAAGAAGGAGGATAGAGAGTCGCAGAGGTCCTGGGAGGGAGTGATGTCGTTGGTGCCGGTGGTGGGGTTGGTAAATTCTTTGACGATGTTGAATAGTTCCTTGCTGTTGTGGGTGTTGTTGTCAAGTAGGTCCTTGAAAGCTGATTTCTTGGTGGATCGGATCAATTGGTGGTGTTTGCGGGTGGCGTCCTTGAAGGCGATCAGGTTGTCAGTGGTTGGGTTTTTTCTCCATGTTTTCTCGAGGGCACGACGTAGCTTCTTGGATTTCTTAAGGTCCTCGTTGAACCAAGGGGCCTTTTTGTTTCCTTGTTTGATCTGGTGGTTTTTAAAGGGTGCTAATTTGTCGGCGCTGTGGGTGATCCATTGTGTGAGATTAGTGGCAGCTTGGTTTGGGTCCGAAGATCTGGCGGGGGGGTTTTGGTTAAGCGATGTGAAGAGATGGTCAGTGGTGATTTTGTTCCAGTTTCTTCGAGGAATGGGTTTTGGTGGGATGTGAGTTGTGGTCTTTTTGTATCTGAAGTGGACGCAGCTGTGGTCCGTCCAGTGAAGGGCTGTGGTGTGATCGAAGGAGATGTGTTTGCTGGAGGTGAAGATGGGGTCGAGCGTGTGTCCGGCTAAGTGGGTTGGGGTGTCAACAAATTGTTTGAGTCCGAGATTTGCCAGGTTGTCCAGAAGGGTGGTGGTGTTGCTGTCATTTTTCTTTTCCAGGTGGAAGTTGAGGTCTCCTAGTAGAATGTAGTTTTCGGAGGTGATGGCATGTGGGCTGATGAAGTCAGTGATGTCTTCGTTAAATTGTGATCGGGATCCTGGTGGTCTGTAGATGAGGGTGCCTCTAAGTGTGGTTCTGGGGTCGGTGTGGATCTGGAAGTGAAGGTGTTCGGCGGTTGCGAGGTTGTCGTCAGAGCTGGTCGTGATTCGGATGGTGTTCTTATGGGCAATGGCGATGCCTCCTCCTGTTTGGTTTGTGCGATCTTTTCTGATGATTTTGTAGGCGTCCGGGATGGCTATGGCGATGTCGGGCGCTGAAGAGGTGTTCATCCATGTTTCTGTAAGGAAGGCAACGTCCGGTGATGTGGTGTCGAGTAGGTCCCAGAGTTCGGTGGCGTGTTTGTGGACTGAGCGGATGTTCAGCAGGATCCATTTCAGGTGGTTAGAATCGGAGCTGTGTTTGGAGGTGGAGGATTTGGTATGGGTCTTGATGCAGGCGAACTTGCAGGAGTGGCAGGAGAAAGGACCGTGGGTGTGTCCTGGGGTAGTTACGAAGTATTGTGGGGTGCGACCGGGGTTAAGGGCAAGGAGAGTAGCGGCGGAATACTTTATGCGGGTGGAGTGGATTTTGCGGGGACCAGGGGGTCTGGCACTTGGCACGGTCCAGGCGCGGACGGGCTTACCTATGGCGCACCTTCGGCGCGCATTGGGCGCGATAGCTGCGCGTGAACGCTGCGCGCAAAAGCATCTGTCATATGTGGATAGTGGAAGGGGAGGGGCGAGGGAGGGTCAGCTGGGAGGCGGGGCGGGCTGTAGTGTTAAAATCTAGTTTGCAGCATCAACATTATCAGCGCTATCTTGTCCCTTTCTAGGCTAATTTGTGCGCATAAGCGGCAGCCATTTTGAATGCCATGGCCTCTCTGCCCGCTGCCGATAGCCAGCGCGTCTCTCTCTCTCTCTCTCTCGCTCTCTCTCCTAACCTCGCAGGCATCACCCGCGCACTGACAGCCCCCGCTCTCACATGCTTGGGCCTTAAAACCCTCTCCAGCGCAACCCTGCCTCGAAACCCCATCCTGTTCCCAGCTCAACACCTCCCTCCATCCCTTTCATGATCCCGTATCCCTTTGATAAAACCCCTTTCCTCTGTGCCCGATTGTCCTGCCCGTTCCCAGGCCGCCACCTGGCCCTGCGGATGCTGTTTATTGCCCTATACAGTAGGAAGCTCCCCCCATCAAAGGATCCAACTGATCAAAGCACCCACCCCATGAGATCCGATCAACCACATGCATTCCGGGAATCGGCGGAATGCCCAGCTGCGTGACAATCATCACCTGTTGTGACCGGGGTGGGGACTTCTACTGTAAATGTGTGTGGGAACGGGCCAGAAGCGGGGATTCCGAGGATGTCTTTCCGTACATCAAAGCATTGACAAAGATGCGTTTTATGTAATAAAGCAATAAACTGGTGTATAAGAGGCCATGCCTCAGAGATGCGGTTAGAGCACCTCGAGAAGATACCCTGTTGTCGGAGTTGACGTGTTCTGCTCCGTCTGAATAAAACTTCTGTTCCCTGCCTTCCAGTCTCCAGCACCTGCCTCTTTGTTTGAAAGATTCGTATGGTATGAGAGGCGGTTAGCGCCGGGCAATACTAAAAAAAGTTCTCGATCAACATCGGCCCTACCATTTTCCTACAGTAGAGGACGGGCTCCGAGGCACAACAACAACTAAAATGGCAGCGATAACGAAACTAGAGATAGGCTGGGGCACAGAGATTAATTAATGACTGAGACAATGTGTCTTGAAAGCGCGACAATGATCGAGTAAAGAAACAGGCAATGCAAATTCCAATAAAGCAACACAAATAGCGCTACAGCTGGAAAAGCGCGAATCAAAGCACAGTGCTAAAATCTCCTTAAAGCGCTACAAATATTTCTATTATTCCACAATGCTAATTGCGCTACAGCGCTATGCTATATAGGAGCCAGCAGATTTGAGAGCAGCAGATCAGTAAAGAGCGTAGCCAACGATACCAGGTGAAAGCTGGGAGCGTGGGGAGCGACCGCTTCTGAGAGCTTTAACCTCTTAAGTGCTGCGTCGGGCGTTGGCCGACGGCAGCACTACCTCCCCAGTGCTGCGCACGACCATTGGACGTCCATTCAGCACTAGTTCCAATGGACAGCGCAGCACTGGGGAGGGATATTTGCGCCGCATCTAAGGTGTTAAAGTAAACAATGTTTTTAACTATGTCAGTGTATAAAATGAGGAAACATTGTTAAAAACAATCTTCGGTGGAGTAAATCTGATCTCCTAACTCATGTGTTACATCATGTTCTTACAAACTGAACTACAACAAGGCATCCAACAATAATGTGGGAAAGAGTAGCCCAGAGAGGCCTGGCACATCCATGCATGTATTTTTAGAGGGGTGCACGAACATCTCATTACAGTCCTTTGCTATGTGAACTTTTGCCTCGAGATTCAGACTAGAAAACACGCCAGTAACTGGTGGTTAATAGATCTGATATGGGAGTGAATGTATTTATTGCCCTGTTCATCAGAGAAAAACAGAAAAGTGATGGGTGAAAGGCATGAATCATTCTCACCAGGGATAATTACTCTGGGCTGCATTGTAGTCGATTGTTTATATCAGTGTCATTCTAGATGAGATGCAACCATATGCAATGTTATAGGCCCTCCTCCAATAGAAAAAGACTCATGTGAAATGTCAGGAAACGTCCCCTCTGAACAGAAAATAAGCAACCACTGACTTTGTTTCGCATTGTTATGCCTCAGCAGTGAAGTGAAGTGCAGCGTGAGTCCTATGATACAGTGGGCTACGAGACCCATGTCTGGGAATACCTGTCGTTAGGTCTCGCTATTCGATGCGCATGCGCATCGAGCTTGCGAGACTATGGGGGCTTAAACAGACTTTAACGAACTTGCAAGGAATTGTGGCGATTCCTTGCAGTGCCCGTGAAATTCAAGCTCAATGCGCATGCGCATTGAGCCTAAAAGCGCGTGCACATGCCCCCAGCCGTATTTTCCCTCAGGCACACTCCTCCCACACCCCCGCTCCGCCCCCTTCCCTGCCCGCCGTGTCGCATTTCTCCTCCCCCCTCCCCTTCTCTGCCTTCCCTCCGTCTTGTCTCTTCACTTCGCCGTGCCTCCCCTACTCTCCTCCCCCCTCCTCCTCCTACTCTCCTCCCCCCTCCTCCTCCTACTCTCCTCCCCACTCTCTCTCTCCCAGCACAACCTTTAAAATTCATTATTTTGGTTCGTCACGCTGATACCAAGGAACTTGCTATTTGCGAGGGTCCTTTTTTTTGTGGAGGTTCATGAAGATAACTTTTAAGTGGCCCCTCGTGTGCTTACCACTCCTGGGCCGAATTATATGGGTAGGCGACTGAAGAATATTACTTCCTTTTTATATACGCATTTTGTGCTTATTGGAAATTGTGGGAAATTAACTTTTGGCATGTTCCTTGGTGTTAACTGCTCTAGAAGTAGGACCTGGGACTGATATGCTTGTAATAGCTTTGCACAGTAAATTCGTTTAACTCCATTAATTAAAGGCACACCGTACCAGAAAATGTATTGATTCAAACCATGAATGAGTTTTCTTTTGGATTATGCAATTCATCTATTTGGAAGCATTCGTTTTGTATTCATTTAGGTTTGTGCGTTGCATGGGTACCTTTTGTATGGGTCTCGATCACTAGTGTACGAAAGCCAGTACTTCCCTCTCTGTAGCACTCCTCTCCCCGCTCCGCCCCCTCCCCTGCCCGCGGTGTCGCATTTCTCCTCCCCCTTCCCCTTCTCTGCCTTCCCCCTCCGTCTTCCCCCTCCGTCTTGTTTACCATGGGCGCCCGCTTCACGGCTGCCATGCACATAAGTGAAACATACAGGGGCACCATTTTAGTGCGCCCCCTGCGTTTATCATTTAAAAAGAATTTACAGCCATGGCACCCATTGCCGCCTGGTAGGTCACGCAGTGTGACATGCATCAGGGGCCCAGTGTAGCCCAAATAGCTGCTACTCGCCGTTCATCTGCTCCGTTCTGCGATGGTGCTTTGGCCCTGAATGTAGCAACGGAAGCATGAGGCTCGGGCAGAGCTGCTCTCCTCGGCCACTACCATCAACGGGCACAACAGTCACCCGAAAGCAGCAGCATAAGCAGAAGGCTTGACCCTGCTTTGGTCAACATACATTTGTTTGATATAACCACAACACCCGTTTTACTCAGGCCCGGTGCTGCAGCGCGACATATATCAGGGGCCCAGCGTAGCCCATAGCTTCTGCACGCTGTTAATGTGCTCCTTTCGGTGATGATGCTTTGGACCTGAAAGCAGCAATAGAAGTGGGAGGCTCGGGCGGAGCTGCTCTCCTCTGCCCTCGCCATCAAAGGGCACAGCAGTCACCCGAAAGCAGAAGCAGAAGGCTTGGACGGAGCTGTTATCTGTAGCAACTGCCATTGATGATCAGAGCAGTCACCCAAAGCGCCATGTCCAGAGCAGGTAAGGGACCCATGGGTTCGGGGAGCCATCCTGAGTGTTTGTCTGTACCTAACCCTTGCACCATCTCACCCTCACACCATCTCACCCTCACTCACCCTCACACCCTCTCACACCCTCACCCCATCACCCTCACACCTCCTCACCCTCACACCTCCTCACCCTCATCCCCCTCAATCCCACACACCCTCACCCACACTCACACACCCTCACTCATCCTCACCCCCTCATCCTCACACACCCTCACTCACCCTCACACCCCCTCACAACCCTCTCACCCTCACTCAGCCTCACACCCCCTCACACACCGTCACACACCCTCACCCACCCTCACCCTCGCACCCTCTCACCATCACCCCCTCTCCCTCACACACCCTTACCCTCATCCCCTTACCCTCACACACACTCAGTCACCCTCTCACCCTCACCCTCACACCCCCTAACCCTCACCCTCACCACCTCACACACCCTCACTCACCCTCACACACCCTCAAACACCCTCACTCACCCTCACACACCCTCACCCTCACTCACCCTCACACACCCACTCACCCTCACACCACTCAGTGCTACAACACATATTGTGTTGCAATAGGTGTCACATTTGCGAAAGATAAAACTATTGGCATTGTAAATAACAAAGCTATTAATTTCGCAATTTTCAAAACAAGCACATAAATGAAAAATGTGTCCTTTACAATACCAATAGCTCAAACTTTCCTAATGCGAGACCTATTGCATTGCTGTGCTTCTCTCCCCTGCTGCACTCTCCTGCTCTCTAGAGATGTGGCCTAACGACCAGAGCTGCCATCTATGTCACGTAAATACAAAACATGTTGCATTCCAAATGCTATAGGTGTCACATTCGCGAAAGTTATAACTATTGGCGTTGTAAATGACAAAGCTATCAATTTAGCTATTTTAAAAGCCAACAAATAAATAAAATATTTGTCATTTACAAGACCAATAGCTCCAACTTTTCTAATGCGAGACCTATTGCATTTCCAATGCTTGTTTAAGGTGGTCACACATTGAAAGACAAAAATGTTATAGGAGGAATGTTGAAATTATCTCAGCCAATCAGTTGCTTTTACAATAATGTGCCACTCCAGACAAGAACCACTTATATGCAAAGGTGACCTGCACAACACTCTGAAATAACAACCTTCATGTTTTCTACTTTTAAACAGATAAAATCACTTGAAAGGTTCATAGGAATACTTAGCCTGCAGTTATGAAATCTGGTCACGATCCCGCTCTTCACCAGAAATATGCCAGTTAGCAACTACAACTCAAAATAGTCAACAGAGATCTAATTCATAGCCCAGCACTAAGGTGTTATTTCTCTGAGCTATTTATAAAGAGAGGCCCAAGCTGCTTATTTATTTATAACGTTTCATATAGCGCAAACAAGATCCCGAAGGATAAGACAAAGAGCCACTTTACAAGCTTGACCGATCTGTAATCTTTGACCATACAGTGGCGTATAATAATATATGAGAAAATATGAATACTAGTGTAAAATGGAAAGATAGTATACAATAGTGTAAAACAAGGTTAAAGGAAAGATTCATCTAGAGCAGTGATAGTCAAAGTACGGCCGGGGGCCACGGCCCCCTTGACCTTTACATGAGGCCCCCCTGGTGAACAACAGCACCCGCTGCTGAGCACTAATATTCTGAAAAAAATGGAAATAAATGGACAAGCATTTATTAATTTGCAAATAAATGCTTGCTCGTTTATTTACCATGTTTTTAGAGCGCCTTAAACAATCCCTGGCCCACCCAGTCCCGCTACCGCCACCCTGCTGGCATCAGTGCAGCCCTCGGTCACACCACAGACAGTACTTTGTGGCCCCTGGACAAATATTTGCGAGTACACATTTATTATTATTATTTATTTATTAATTCAATTTGTAGAGCGCATACGTTTGCCCGTAGGCGTCTTGGCACATGATCTAGAGCATCAGACGTATCCTTAAGCGAGCAAGGTGTTGACAATACTGCAGGATGCTGTGTGATGGGGCAAATAGTACCATTTATCTGTACCCAAGGAAGACATGTACAAGGTGGAGCACAGCTACTAGCTGGAACAATAACCAGAGACAAGACAAAGGACCATTTCTGACATATGAAGAATGGTTATATCATTCATGACTTATGTTGCAGAATAATTTTAAATCACCCAATCTCGCTAATAGTTCACTTTAACATGGCGCTCAACAGGAAGGAAGGTCTATTTTCCCTAGATGTTGACCAGCAGGGCCTAGACAAAGGATCTGATGTACCCTGAACTTTTGGATTCACAAACCCTTCGATTTGCAAAATCACGAAGCCGGCACCTGCAATAGTGCGTTTTAATAGATACTCAATCCTATTTAAGAGTCAGAATTGCCTTTTTCGCTCACCAAACAGTTTTAAGAACTCATTCAGGATTGCTGTTAGGAGAAGCCATAAAAGAGGCATCCTCTTGTAAAATCGATTCACAATGGCGTGTATCGATGATTTATAACTGTAATTGTGGTTGCAAATCATTGATCAGATACTGACACCCGATAGGAGTGGTATGCCATTTTCAAACGGGAAGGTGTCAATGTCGACCAACTACCCGTTTAGGAATCATCTAATTTCTCCCACCCCCTTCCCCCTCAAATAATTAGCAAAACAGGAAAACATTTTTTTAAGAAGAACCTGTCCCCTTAAGGGCCATTGGCTGCACTAAAAATGATCATGTTCAGGAGGAATACGAAGACAGAGATAGAAGTCTGCTGTCTCCTGCAGGCCACCATCCTGGTGTTTGCCACCAATGGCAAGGGGTCGCAAACAGCAACCTGCTCAATTAATATTTATTAAATGGGTTGTTTTGGGACCCTCTCCAAAAGGCCATTTAGCAATGTGATGTGTTAATAAAATGGTTGCAACAAAAAATTACATGAACATTTCAAGAAGTAAGTGCTTGGTTTGAATTCACTATTTGTGATCTATACTTCCCTAAAACTGGATGATTTTTGTAGATTTTAAGACACAGAGTGCAAACTCATACAGTGGGTGGCACCTCACTCCATGTCCTTACATGTGTCATTACATGTGTCCAGTTCTGGCCTGTCATGCAATATCCTAATAAATGCTACGGGTGGTATGTAGTCTTAACTTGATTCCATTGACCAAACCAGGCTAACAAACCTAATAGCAAAAATGTGAACTGTAAACAAAGCATGTGTTGACATACAGTAAGGTGGCCACCCTCAGAGTTGGATTAAGAAGGCGGGCAGTCGGGCATTGGGCGGATGACTCAGGGTCACCCGTGGGCCATTTCTTAAGGGCCTCGGTCAACCAGCTTACAGAGCCGTACTGTCTTCCAGGCCCTGCCAGGCCTCTGGAATGTGGGGCCAGCATCCTGGGGAGGCAGTCTCTAGAGGGCAGGGGCTTACAGAGACGCCAGGCCAGTATTGTACTGGCACTGGCAGACTTCAGCTTGGCCCCGTAGGGACTGCCCAGAACCCCACAAGCAGTGTCCCACAAGCCTACCATGCTGTCAAACTGGCGCAAAAGAAGAGGAGAGTACAGCAGCCTACTGGGGGCAGGTGATGTGGCCGTTGTGCCATCTTCACCTCAGCCACACCCTTTCCGCACCCGAGCTAGGCGGGCCAGGTGTTGTTCTGGCTCATGGGCCATTCTTGCCCCAGGCCCCTCCACCACCCATGTGTAAGACTGGTCCAAGCAGCAGTGTTTTTCCCAACACATTTCCGGCAGGCTGCCAGATTCAGTTCATGGTGGGCGGGGGAGGAGGTAGTATGCAGGGGCCTTGATGAGGGGACAGGTGTTTTCATTTCAGTCCCAGTGTCTTTTAAGTCTTGATGAAGGGGGTGCGCTTTTGCATAGGCCTCGCTGTGAGGCCCCCTTCCCCAGAAAGAAAAATAGAGAGGATGTAATTTGTAAACTATGTGCAAGTCCCTAGTTGGTTCAGCATCCTGTGATTCTGAGCAAGTCACTAAATCTCCCAAGGCCTAAAATAAAATAACAAGCATTTACAATGCAACGGTCTCGCCTTTGCAAAAGTTAGCGCTTTTGGCATTGTAAATGACAAATGTTTTATTTATGTGTTGGTTTTGGAAACAGATAAATAAATGGCATTGTCATGAGCAGTAGAGAGTGAGTAGTAGAGAGTGAGTAGTAGAGAGAGTAGTAGAGAGAGTAGTAGAGAGAGTAGTAGTGAGTAGTAGAGAGAGTAGTAGTGAGTAGTAGAGAGTGAGTAGAGAGTAGTAAGTGAGTAGTAGAGTGTGTAGTAGAGAGTAGTGAGTGTGTAGTAGAGAGTAGTGAGTGTGTAGTAGAGAGTAGTGAGTGTGTAGTAAAGAGTGTGTAGTAGAGAGTGTGTAGTAGAGAGTGTGTAGTAGAGAGTGTGTAGTAGAGAGTGAGCAGTAGAGACTAGTGAGTGTGTAGTAGAGTGGTGAGTGTGTAGTAGAGTGGTGAGTGTGTAGTAGAGTGTGTAGTAGAGTGTGTAGGAGAATGTGTAGTAGGGAGTGTAGTAGAGTGTGTAGTAGAGAGTGTGTAATACAGAATGTGAAGTAGAGAGATTGAAGTAGAGAGATTGAAGTAGAGAGATTGAAGTAGAGAGATTGAGGTAGAGAGATTGAATTAGAGAGATTGAGGTAGAGAGATTGAAGTAGAGAGTGTGGAGTAGAGAGTGTGGAGTAGAGAGTGTGGAGTAGAGAGTGTGGAGTAGAGAGTGGAGAGTCTGTAGTAGAGTGTAGTAGAAAGTAGTGAGTGTGTAGTAGAGTAGTAGAGAATGTGTAGTAGAGTAGTAGAGAGTAGTAGAGGGTGTGTAGTAGAGTGTGTAGTAGAGCGTGTGTGTAGCAGAGTGTGTAGTAGAGTGTGTAGTGTAGAGTGTGTAGTAGAGAGTGTGTAGTAGAGAGTGTGTAGTAGAGAGTGTGTAATGTAGAGTGTGTAATGTAGAGTGTGTAAGGTAGAGTGTGTAATGTAGAGTGTGTAGTAGAGTGTGTAGTAGAGTGTGTAGTAGAGTGTGTAGTAGAGTGTGTAGTAGAGAGTGTAGTAGAGAGTGTAGTAAGTAGTGACTGTAGTAGATAGTGTTTAGTAGAGAGTGTCTAGTATAGAGTGTGTCGAAGAGAGTAGTGGCTGTAGTAGTGAGTGTGTAGTGAGTGTGTAGTAGAGTGTGTAGTAGAGAGTAGTGACTGTAGTAGAGAGTGTGTAGTAGTGTGTAGTAGAGAGTAGTGACTGTAGTAGAGTGTGTAGTACAGTGTGTAGTAGAGAGTAGTGACTGTAGTAGATAGTGTGTAGTAGAGAGTGTCTAGTATAGAGTGTGTCGAAGAGAGTAGTGGCTGTAATAGTGAGTGTGTAGTGAGTGTGTAGTAGAGAGTAGTGACTGTAGTAGAGAGTGTGTAGTAGTGTGTAGTAGAGAGTAGTGACTGTAGTAGAGTGTGTAGTACAGTGTGTAGTAGAGAGTAGCGACTGTAGTAGAGAGTGTGTAGTAGAGAGTGTGTAGTAGAGTGTAGTAGAGAGTAGAGTGCGTAGCAGAGAGTAGTGACTGTAGTAGAGAGTGTGTAGCAGAATGTGTAGTAGAGAGTAGTGACTGTAGTAGGGAGTGTGTAGTAGAGAGTAGTGACTGTAGTAGAGAGTGTGTAGTAGAGAGTGTGTAGTAGAGAGTGTGCAGTGATTTGAGTTTTACATCAAATTAAAAACGGGAACGGAACAAACTCATCCTATACATTATTGTGGTAGGTGCCCACGCATATAGGGTTAAATGATGCGTTAGATGCCACAGGTCCCACCAACACGCTTCCTTTATGATAGGAGAATGCCCAACATCGCGGAGATTTGCTCTCTGCTCAGTCCCGGATATTTGTATTTTCAAATGTATAATGTTATCCTGCTAAACGAAGACGATGCTCAAACTATAAAAGAAGAGGGTTTCACAGATATGTTAGTCCTTCCGGGCACACGAAATGACCCAAAGAAAGATCAAGTGACAGTTTAGAGCTCCAAGTGAGTCTTAATAAAATCAGTGTCTGGAACACATAGCATCAAAAAACGAGCGGGGCATCAAACTGCAGTGTCATTCAATCAAAGCTTCAAGGCTTCTGAGCGCTAGCCGAGAATTATTTTTTGTGAAGCACTAATCACTGTGGAAGGTGCCCCTGCTATCCCAGATGTGAGAAGTCAGTCTGATATGAAAATAAGCAGTATTTGGAATTAATGTATTTGGCAGGGGGAAGGTGGGGCGGCGCAAGACCGTACAGACGAGTGAACAGGAGCCATTTTGTACCGAGTGATTCTGCCTGTGTGCATGTAGACAAACCAGGCAGCAGCATGAGCATGTGATTCGGTAAAATAACAAGCATTTACAATGCAATGGTTTTGCCTTTGTTAAAGTTAGAGCTATTGGCATTGCTCTTGACACTCTGAAGCTCCACTCTGCATTCTGAAGCTCCACTCTGCACTCTGAAGCTCCACTCTGCACTCTGAAGCTCCACTCTGCACTCTGAAGCTCCACTCTGAAGCTCCACTCTGAAGCTCCACTCTGAAGCTCCACTCTGAAGCTCCACTCTGAAGCTCTACTCTGAAGCTCTACTCTGAAGCTCTACTCTGAAGCTCTACTCTGAAGCTCCACTCTGAAGCTCCACTCTGAAGCTCCACTCTGAAGCTCCACTCTGAAGCTCCACTCTGAAGCTCCACTCTGCACTCTGAAGCTCCACTCTGCACTCTGAAGCTCCACTCTGTACTCTGAAGCTCCACTATGCACTCTGAAGCTCCACTCTGCACTCTGAAGCTCCACTCTGCACTCTGAAGCTCCACTCTGAAGCTCCACTCTGAAGCTCCACTCTGAAGCTCCACTCTGAAGCTCCACTCTGAAGCTCCACTCTGAAGCTCCACTCTGAAGCTCCACTCTGCACTCTGAAGCTCCACTCTGAATCTGAACTCGGAAGCTCCACTCTGAATCTGCACTCTGCACTCCGAATCTCCACTCTGCACTCTGAATCTCCACTCTGAAGCTCCACTCTGCACTCTGAAGCTCCACTCTGAAGCTCCACTCTGAAGCTCCACTCTGAAGCTCCACTCTGAAGCTCCACTCTGAAGCTCCACTCTGCACTCTGAAGCTCTACTCTGAAGCTCCACTCTGCACTCTGAAGCTCCACTCTGAAGCTCCACTCTGCACTCTGAAGCTCCACTCTGAAGCTCTACTCTGAAGCTCCACTCTGCACTCTGAAGCTCCACTCTGAAGCTCCACTCTGCAGCTCCACTCTGCAGCTCCACTCTGAAGCTCCACTCGGAAGCTCCACTCTGCACTCTGAAGCTCCACTCTGAAGCTCCACTTTGAAGCTCCACTCTGAAGCTCCACTCTGAAGCTCCACTCTGAAGCTCCACTCTGAAGCTCCACTCTGAAGCTCTACTCTGAAGCTCTACTCTGAAGCTCTACTCTGAAGCTCTACTCTGCACTCTGAAGCTCCACTCTGAAGCTCCACTCTGCACTCTGAAGCTCCACTCTGCACTCTGAAGCTCCACTCTGCACTCTGAAGCTCCACTATGCACTCTGAAGCTCCACTCTGCACTCTGAAGCTCCACTCTGAAGCTCCACTCTAAAGCTCCACTCTGAAGCTCCACTCTGAAGCTCCACTCTGAAGCTCCACTCTGAAGCTCCACTCTAAAGCTCCACTCTAAAGCTCCACTCTAAAGCTCCACTCTAAAGCTCCACTCTGAAGCTCCACTCTGAAGCTCCACTCTGAAGCTCCACTCTAAAGCTCCACTCTAAAGCTCCACTCTGAAGCTCCACTCTGAAGCTCCACTCTGAAGCTCCACTCTGAAGCTCCACTCTGAAGCTCCACTCTGAAGCTCCACTCTGAAGCTCCACTCTGCACTCTGAAGCTCCACTCTGAATCTGAACTCGGAAGCTCCACTCTGAATCTGCACTCTGCACTCTGAATCTCCACTCTGAAGCTCCACTCTGCACTCTGAAGCTCCACTCTGAAGCTCCACTCTGAAGCTCCACTCTGAAGCTCCACTCTGAAGCTCCACTCTGAAGCTCCACTCTGCACTCTGAAGCTCTACTCTGAAGCTCCACTCTGCACTCTGAAGCTCCACTCTGAAGCTCCACTCTGCACTCTGAAGCTCCACTCTGAAGCTCTACTCTGAAGCTCCACTCTGCACTCTGAAGCTCCACTCTGAAGCTCCACTCTGCAGCTCCACTCTGCAGCTCCACTCTGCAGCTCCACTCGGAAGCTCCACTCGGAAGCTCCACTCGGAAGCTCCACTCTGCACTCTGAAGCTCCACTCTGAAGCTCCACTCTGCACTCTGAAGCTCCACTCTGAAGCTCCACTCTGCACTCTGAAGCTCCACTCTGAAGCTCCACTCTGAAGCTCCACTCTGCACTCTGAAGCTCCACTCTGAAGCTCCACTCTGAAGCTCCACTCTGAAGCTCCACTCTGAAGCTCCACTCTGAAGCTCCACTCTGAAGCTCCACTCTGAAGCTCCACTCTGCACTCTGAAGCTCCACTCTGAAGCTCCACTCTGCACTCTGAAGCTCCACTCTGAAGCTCCATTCTGAAGCTCCACTCTGAAGCTCCACTCTGAAGCTCCACTCTGAAGCTCACCTCTGCACTCTGAAGCTCCACTCTGAAGCTCCACTCTGAAGCTCCACTCTGCACTCTGAAGCTCTACTCTGAAGCTCCACTCTGCACTCTGAAGCTCCACTCTGAAGCTCCACTCTGAAGCTCCACTCTGCACTCTGAAGCTCCACTCTGAAGCTCCACTCTGCACTCTGAAGCTCCACTCTGAAGCTCCACTCTGCACTCTGAAGCTCCACTCTGAAGCTCTACTCTGCACTCTGAAGCTCCACTCTGAAGCTCTACTCTGAAGCTCCACTCTGAAGCTCCACTCTGAAGCTCCACTCTGCACTCTGAAGCTCCACTCTGAAGCTCCACTCTGAAGCTCCACTCTGAAGCTCCACTCTGAAGCTCCACTCTGCACTCTGAAGCTCCACTCTGCACTCTGAAGCTCCACTCTGCACTCTGAAGCTCCACTCTGCACTCTGAAGCTCCACTCTGAAGCTCCACTCTGAAGCTCCACTCTCCACTCTGAAGCTCCACTCTGAAGCTCCACTATGAAGCTCCACTCTGAAGCTCCACTCTGAAGCTCCACTCTGAAGCTCCACTCGGAAGCTCCACTCGGAAGCTCCACTCTGCACTCTGAAGCTCCACTCTGAAGCTCCACTCTGCACTCTGAAGCTCCACTCTGAAGCTCCACTCTGCACTCTGAAACTCCACTCTGAAGCTCCACTCTGCACTCTGAAGCTCCACTCTGAAGCTCCACTCTGCACTCTGAAGCTCAACTCGGAAGCTCCACTCTGAAGCTCCACTCTGAAGCTCCACTCGGAAGCTCCACTCTGAAGCTCCACTCTGAAGCTCCACTCTGAAGCTCCACTCTGAAGCTCCACTCTGCACTCTGAAGCTCCACTCTGAAGCTCCACTCTGCACTCTGAAGCTCCACTCAGAAGCTCCACTCAGAAGCTCCACTCGGAAGCTCCACTCTGAAGCTCCACTCTGAAGCTCCACTCTGAAGCTCCACTCTGAAGCTCCACTCTGAAGCTCCACTCTGAAGCTCCACTCTGAAGCTCCACTCTGCACTCTGAAGCTCCACTCTGAAGCTCCACTCTGCACTCTGAAGCTCCACTCTGAAGCTCCACTCTGCACTCTGAAGCTCCACTCTGAAGCTCCACTCTGAAGCTCCACTCTGAAGCTCCACTCTGAAGCTCCACTCTGCACTCTGAACGGTCAGACTCCAAAAATCGGCCCTAATCACAATAGTATTATTTCACCTGCGTGAATATAAGTCTTTGAAATTCTGGCCAGTGGTAATACACACAAGTAATATAAAATTGTTGTTCCAAAGAGCATTAAATGGAAATAAAACAAGTACCAGACCCATTGACGCCTGCACCTTAAAAGTGAAACTGACTGAAGCAAGCGCCAGGGCCACGTTGAAAAACAAGCACTGGCGTTGCCAATAGGTTTCGCAGTAGGAAAGTTTGAGCTATTGGTTGTGTAAATGACAAAGCCCTTTATGTATTCTAAATGATAACAACAGTGAAAGGCATTGTTATTTGCCATTGTAATAGTTCCACCTGTCGTACTGCACGATCAATTGGCAACGTGAGTGTTGTTCGTGTGTGAGTGGCGTTGCGTGTGTGAGTGGCGTTGCGTGTGTGAGTGGCGTTGCGTGTGTGGCGTTGCGTGTGTGAGTGGCGTTGCGTGTGTGAGTGGCATTGCGTGTGTGAGTGGCGTTGCGTGTGTGAGTGGCGTTGCGTGTGTGAGTGGCGTTGCGTGTGTGAGTGGCGTTGCGTGTGTGAGAGGTGTTGCCTGTGTGTGAGGCGTTGGCTGTGTGATTTGTGTTGCCTGTGTGAGTGGCGTTGCCTGTGTGAGTGGCGTTGCCTGTGTGAGTGGCGTTGCATGTGTGAGTGGCGTTGCATGTGTGAGTGGCGTTGCATGTGGCAGTGGCGTTGCATGTGTGCGTAGTTGAGTGGTGTTGCGTTGTTTAGTGGCGTTGCATGTGTGAGTGGTGTTGCATGTGTGAGTGGCGTTGCATGTGTGAGTGTTGTTGCGTAGTTGAGTGTCGTTGCGTAGTTGAGTGTCGTTGCGTAGTTGAGTGGTGTTGCGTTGTTTAGTGGCGTTGCATGTGTGAGTGGTGTTGCATGTGTGAGTGTCGTTGCGTAGTTGAGTGGCGTTGCATAGTTGAGTGGCGTTGCATAGTTGAGTGGCATTGCGTAGTTGAGTGGCGTTGCGTAGTTGAGTGTCTTTTAGTAGATGAGTGGCGTTGCGTAGATGAGGGTGAGGTGTTGAGGGTGAGTAAGGATGAGTGAGAGTGAGGGTGAGTGAGGTGTTGAGGGTGAGTGAGGAGTTGAGGGTGAGTGAGGTGTTGAGGGTGAGTGATGGTGAGGTGTTGAGGGTGAGGTGTTGAGGGTGATTGAGGTGTTGAGGGTGAGTGCGGGTGAGGAGTTGAGGTGGAGGCGTTGAGGGTGAGTGAGGGTGAGTGTGAGGTATTGTCATTGAGTGTGAGTGTGAGTGAGGGGGTGTGAGGGTGATGGGGTGTGATGGTGAGGGTGTGTGAGCGTGAGGGTGTGTGAGTCTGAGTGTGAGTTATTGTCATTGAGTGTGTGTGAGTGTGAGTGAGGGGGTGTGAGTGTGTGAGTGTGAGGGTGAGGAGTTGAGGGTGAGTGCATGTGAGGGTGACTGTGGAGTTGAGGGTGAGTGAGGTGTTTGAGGGTGAGTGAGGTGTTGAGGGTGAGTGAGGTGTTGAGGGTGAGTGAGGTGTTGAGGGTGAGTGAGGGGTTGAGGGTGAGTGAGAGTGAGTGAGCGTGAGGGTGAGTGAGTGTGAGTTTGGGTGAGGTGTTGAGGGTGGGTGAGGGTGAGGCGTTGAGGGTGAGTGAGGATGAGTGAGGAGTGAGTGTGAGTTAGGGTGAGGGGTTGAGGGTGGGTGAGGGTGAGGGGTTGAGGGTGAGTGAGGATGAGTGAGGATGAGTGAGGATGAGTGAGGATGAGTGAGGGTGAGTGAGGGTGAGTGAGGATGAGTGAGGATGAGTGAGGGTGAGTGAGGGTGAGTGAGGGGTTGAGGGTGCATGCTATTTAGAAAACAAAAATATGCTATTCCCTCAAAGTTATTACTAGCAAAATACTGGTAGTACGTGTGAGTGAAAACCGCAAGTGTAGTTTGCACAAAGCTCTAAAATAGCACTGGAAACAAAGAAAACAAGTGAAAGCAAGTTACGGTACCATAAAGTGGGTTTGAACTTTCATTTAATGTTCTTCCCGAAATGTGCTCCAGGCAACACGTTAATCTCTTTGTACGCCGTGTTTGTGCTGCACATTTGGAGGTTTAACAAAAACATGCTAGTTGGGGCAGAGCAACTCCATCGCTGCCGTACCAAAATGGTTAAAGGGACTGTAAGAAGGGGCGGTGCAAGGAAAACAAACTGCGACGTGCTGAAGGAAGGAGACTGTAAATAAAAAAAATTCTAATGAAAAGAAGCGGGACAGGTATAAATTACAACAAACTGTTGTCCAGCACCACAGCATTTATATTGGAAATACTGTGCTTCTGTCAGACGGTGGTCAGAGGGCGGAAACAGCAGGGGTCCCGGACAAAAAAACAAGCGTTAAGAGCGGCCGGGAAACTGAAAGCACGGCCGGCCAGCCATGATTAATTAGGGGAGGAGAAGCCGCTGAGCGCACGCTGGGCGAAGCCCTTTGATGTGCTGGTGGCAAGAAAGTGCATCATTTTCGAAGAACTGCCGCTTTAAATATGTGACTACATAAAGGATGAAGGCGGAAAAGAAAGTTCTCTCTTTCTGACTTCGGCTCCAGGTGGCGTTAGAGTCTTACACTTGTATATGCAACTGTTAAAGTAAATGGCAGAAATAAAACAATTACCTCGCAAGCGTTTTACGCTCTGTGAACTCCAGGTTATATAAAAGTTACCAGCATACACTGCGGTTTCTCAGGATAAACAAACACCAAAACTGTTGTCTGAACATCCAGACACTGTAGAACTCATGAATAAACCTCCCCTCGAAAGCCGCATATCTCAGACATACAACTATTCCAGACCTTTCCGTTAAAATGGAGGGGATTTGTTGAGACAAATATATCAGTAAACAACCTGGGAAGCCAAAACGAGCACTCGGACAGGAGAAACGCGACGTGCACCAGAAACAAACAAAAAAAAAATGAAACGCCGGATGGGGGCGGGAAAGCCTGGTGGGAGGCGTGAATGCGCGAGGGGAGCCAGGCGGATTGGGAGAGAAGCCTGATGGGGCGGGAGAGCCTGGTGGGTGGGCGTGAATGAGGGGAAGACTGGGCTGGGCTTGCATGCGGATTGGGAGAGAAGCCTGATGGGGGCGGGAGAGCCTGGTGGGTGGGCGTGAATGAGGGGAGGACTGGGCTGGGCTTGCATGCGGATTGGGAGAGAAGCCTGATGGGGGCGGGAGAGCCTGGTGGGTGGGCGTGAATGAGGGGAGGACTGGGCTGAGCTTGCATGCGATGCGCGTGCATGTTGACGGGCACTGCATGAAAACCGCGGGCTGAAAGCCCTTTGGTTTGACGAGAAAATAGCCGACTTGAATTCTCCCCATTTCCCATTCCTGCGGAATGGTAAAGGCTCGACCTAAAAAAGCCACACACATTAGATGCAGTCAAGGCGCGCTCACGAGGTCAGAAGGCACTCCACATGAACAACTACCAGACACATTGACGCCTGCACTTTCAAAGTGAAATGAAACAAAGTGAAACTGACTAAAGGAAGCGCACGGCCCATTAGATGCAGTCAAGGCGCGCTCACGAGGTCAAATCTCCAAAGGAGAAGCTCGTGACAGCCTGACTACAGCAGAAAAAGCTCGTAACAGTCTGATGTCCACAATATTCCCAGAAAAGTGGCAACATAAGTTGTCTTGCATAGACAGCAAAAGCTTCGCTTTTGCTTTCGTCTAGGCGAGACCTAAAAACGAATTTGATCTTGTGTAATTTAACTGGTGCGCATGTAAACTAATGCAATGCCTTTGGGCCAAGTTCAAACTATATAACACTATACAAACACAAAATATCCAGCCACATTCTGCAAAGACCCAAGCATAATTAGGGCCGGCTTTAGCTCTGGTGGCGCCCGGTGCGACAATCACTTTTGGAACCCCACATCCCTGGACTGCCTCCTCGGATTCTCTCACTTCCACCTGTAAAAGTGCGCCCCTCATCTCTCATATCATAAAATATTGCTAAACACCGGGCCCCCTGAGGTCACAGCACCCTCCTCCACAGGTCAGCGCCCAGAGCGGCCACACCAGTCGCACTGCCCTAAAGCCGGCACTGAGCATTATAATGAAAGCAGACTCTTTATATAAAAAACATCTGTATTAATTTTTAACATGGCTTTTCTACCTTTGCATGTTTAACTATCAGTTCAGATCATTACAGCAGCTTTAGTATTTTCGTATGTGCCAGGATGTTAAAATGCTGGTTAAACTAGTAACAAACAGGCCAGGTGGCCACCCTAGGCAGATCAGGTGTTGTGGTTCTTGGGTCAATTTGCTTCGAGGCAGCCCGGCCAAACAGCAGTGTTTCTAGCTTTCACCAATGTTACTGTCTCTACAATGCTAAATATAACAAACATTTCTCTAAAAATGTCTCCAGTAAGACTAAGCAAATGGCGATCCATGAAAGGGATGATCCCGGGATGTGGGCGTCTTTTCTGGGGGCGAGTGTCTGGGCCTAATCGTGATCCCAATCTGACCCTGGTCCGGCAGTGGCCGCCCTTTGCCAATGGTGGCAAGATGGGGCCGTGTGCCCCTGCTTCTGATGATGGAGCTGCGCGGTGTGATACTTTCTTTCAGCACCTGCAGG
This sequence comes from Lissotriton vulgaris, assembly GCF_964263255.1. NCBI lineage: Eukaryota > Metazoa > Chordata > Amphibia > Caudata > Salamandridae > Lissotriton > Lissotriton vulgaris. Next base: position 284,852,521 of record NC_141699.1, read on the forward strand.
CGGCGGCTCGTTCCTGGTACCTCGCCCAGCTGTCAGGACGGATTCCTGCCGCCCACGTTAGCGCGAGGCCCGCCACAACATACGCGCAGGATGTGTACGTTTAATGAGGACCGGAGCACATGAAACCACTTACTGCTTCATTGGCAAATCTGTACACAAACAGGGGGCGTTCGCAAAGCGCGGGGCTTGGGATAAACATGCTAAAGGCCGCAAATGCTTTCGCGAGATGATATAAACTAAATCCAGAGAGTTAACCCGGCGCGCTGCTAGCATGCCCAAGCATTCATCTTGTCAATTTCCTCAGGGCGACATGCCGCGTACAGCGAGGGTTATGAATGTGGAAAATGAAACGGCACGTCCGGCCTGCGGGGCTCTGCCCTCCCCGGCTCCTGCCTCCCCCTGGAGCTGAGGTGCGTGCGGCGGAGGGGAGGGGGTGGTCGCCGGAGGCGCTGGCGCTAAATAGAGGCGTGAGGCGTCTGCACGGGGTGCAGAGCTGACTTTCAAAGGCACCGGATTGACAGAAGTGGGCCGCGGGAGACGGGGTGCAGAGCAGGAGATAAGAAGTCGCTCGAGCACACCTTCTCCAGTTTCCTCACTAGGCCAAGCCATCAATAGTACAAATGGGAGAGGAGACTGGCGCGATGGGAAGGTGGCAAACAAGCAACAACTTAAAAAGGTAGCACACGAATACCAAAGAAGAAAAAAAACAAATCAAAGCGGGAAGGAAACATTGCAGAGGGGAAACGAGCAGAATGGAGTTTAGACCAACAAGCATGTGCAATGCAATAGTCTCGCATTAGCAAAGTTTGAAGTTGTTAGTATTGTAAATGGCATTGTTTTTTATCTATTTGTTTTTAAAAGCGTCTGTGGTGTATTATTTATTCTAGTTTTATGTAGCACTATGTTCCAACGGTTTAGACGTCGCAGCGCTTAAAGTAACAGCTGTTACGGAAAATGGCATGTTGCTTTAGTAACTGGGTTTTAATGAACGTACAGAAGAAGCTGTAAGGAGTGGTGCTGGTGACTGCGTCCTCTGCTTGAAGTGCTTGTGCGTTTAGCTGCTGGCCTCTAGGAGCTACACTCCTGATTTTATCTCCTTTCGGGTTTCTAATATTTCGGCCCTCCTAAAAACCTAATTTGAGCAAAGAATTTCAAAGAGGACTCACCAGTTTTTAGCTTTTTTATGTGACTTGTGGCAGCACGGAAAAGGGTTTTGCTTTCTGAGGCTTATGTTTAATGGAATTATTTCTGCACCCCATAAAATGTCAAAGCACACATGATGCGCAGACCTCTTTCTGTAGACCCAAAGTACCACCTAAAATATTATTCCTTATCCCCATCACCGCCAAACAGCACCCGAACCGGAATTGGTACATGTGCTCGGCGGTGGTAACCGTCTCTGAAGTTTTGACGCGGTTTACTAGAATAATAGCCCGATGCCGAGATGTGCAACTCGCAGGTCATGGGTTCGGTCCTGTAGATGAATAAGCTATTTTTAAGCGGAACTGCGAAAGAAACAAGTTCACGAGCTACTCGTTGGAGATGCCTCTTCCACATCAACTAAGAACACAATATGATTCTTCTAGAAATTAAGAGGTGTGAACACGGAAATAACCCAGAATGGATTAAATGCGGTCTGAAAGGGAGGCTGGGAGGAAGGGGTAGAAGTGTAGGGTATGTGTCAAGCTGAAGACTGCGCTGGGTTAAGAGTGAGCAGCCGGCTGGCGAATGACACGAGACCTAGGTTTTCTGGTCTGCGGTCACATTCTAGGGTCCCCGTTCCTAATTCCTTCCCAGCTCTTGCTATCTGCTCCAGAGTCCCCCCATGACCCCTCACATCCCTCTCCGACCCAGGTCACCAGAGGCCGGAGCTGTTTCTCCTTCTTGACAAGGTGTTATCCAGCGACAAGCAATGACAGACTTTAGTGTCTACCCTCAGGGTCTGCCGGGCTCTACTCATCAGTGCTAAATGAGATAATGCCCCACCAGTGACACCTATGAAAAACAAGCAATTATTTAAACTTGGACCCAGCAGGTATTTGCCAATAAAAGCAACTTTTTACACCCTCCTAATTCTGGTACTTATTGGAATTTCGATTGTGAGAGTTAAATGGTTTGCCCAGGATAAAACAATATGGCCTACTGAGAGAGTCTGTAATTAAAAACATCAGGACCCGCCGTCTGTTGTCTAAAATGTCAGGACTAGTCTGCAGCCGCTCAGTTAAACAGCTCAGCAGGATAAGCGCATGCTGCAGAGAGTTAGATATAACTTGTCATCTACAATTCAATCTCCCGACAATTGTAACTCAGTGAGTCACCCGCCTTGGACCAATAAAATGATCAGCAATAAATCAGGCAATAAAAACACACATTCTTGCATTAGGCTTGTGGTATGTGAGGTGGCGATGGCAACAACCACTCAAGACCCCGGTCTCAGAGATCTGAGTTCGGCTGTTGTGAGAAGGGTGCACTGAGTTTATGAAGTTGTTTCTACGGGTCTGTCCACGCGCTCAGTCTCTGACTAAAACACGTCATCATATCATGTCCCCAAAAGATGAGAAATGTTCCTGCCCCATTATTTCCAGTCTCAGACCACCCGCACACCTCTTCCAAGTACCAATTTTTTTTATATTACTAGAGCGCTATAGAAACATTGTCATGTAATTTAATATAACTTTTCAAGTACGGCGTACAGGAGCATGCTATCACTGAAACTGCACTATATATACACGTTACACATTTAAACACGGAGTACTCCTGTTAAATTACTTATTACATGCCGATCAAAATGAGATCCCACAAAATTCGCTTACATCCTGGCCCAAATGCATGCGTTGCAGGCTAAAACTGGGAGTGCATCGAAACTAGCGAACTCCAGTACCAATCGCTACATGATCGCAGTACATGTACATTTCACACGTGTTTTCCATGTATGTACTTTTCGCCTTTGGGAAAAGCATTTCATCGTGGACATGAATTCCTGGCGTCCCCTCAGACTAGTTAACGCCCGGGCAGTTATCCTCACATTATCTAAATGCATGCTCCATCTGTCCCTGTGTACTGCACAAAGTTGGTTTAGAAGCAGAATAAAGTTAAACACGCTTCCACAATGGCAATCTGGGCTTGCAACTGTGACCCAAGCTGCTAAGGAAAGACATTTCGGTGGTATGTAGGGTTTACCAGCCACCTGTAGCGGAGACGGTCTGTTACTGCAATCACAAATATTTGACACATACTAGTCATTTGACTGACACATATGGTAGCAGTGATTTGTAGACGAAAAGTTCAGAACTGGAAACAGTGTCCACGAGGACATGGAGTGAGGTGGTCGCCCTCGTACAGCCCTGATGAGCCAGGTATAAAGGTGCTGCCCCAGGAGTGGTCCAGGAAGCGCTATTCCCCCCTTACGAGGGGGTCGTACTGACACTTACACTGATGCTCATCTTCTGCCAGTGTGGGCCGGTGCCCTGCACCACCCTGTTCAGCACCGTCACCTCCTCCACGTTGGACGCCTTGAAGCAGCAGCTCCCCGCCCTCCTGATGCTCACTTCGCTGTCAGCGAAGCAGAAGACACAGAGGACCGATTGGCGGTCCGCCTTCTCGAAGACTCCAAACAGGAGCCCCTGGGCCTCAGGGTCCAACATGGCGGCCTCAGCATCGAAGACGGACATCAGGCTGTTGTAGACGTCACCCTTGGCCCGGCAGCGTAGGCCCAGCTGGATGTAGGACTCCGTCAGTTTCTAGGTCTCAAGTGGTGGGCTCCGGTCACTCCGGGTGTGCAGACTGATCAACCCACATACACAGCAACGGCCTTTACGGTGCCCGAGCCCCGGAAACACGGACCACATAGGCCGATAAAGAGGAAATCGCAAGGGTGGACGGCAGGTTCAGAGGAAAGTAAAATTATTTTTTAATAGCAAAGAGATCATCTTCCTCTCATCGATGTACAAAAATGCTGTAGGATATTTATCCTATTTGTGAAGCGGAGGATCTCTGTCATTCACTCAAACAACGTGGATTTCACATAAACAAAAAAAATGCTTAACTCTAGAATTTCATAAAGAGCACAATGAAATACATACTTCATCCCTTTTTATTGAAAGAAAAAAAAAAGATCTTCCATGTACAGTGGTGCGGAGTGAAGATACTTCCAATGTTTTAACATCCGGGCTGGGGAGGAGACCTGGGAGGGCGAAAGCTGCCCGCGCACGCGCAGTACATGTAGCGTTCCCGTGCTCTGCGGCTCGTGCCCAGTGGCGGCACATGTGGATGGTGCAGGCAGCGTCTGACGCCTTCCGGGGCTCCTGTGGTGAAGAGGGAGCCCCGGCGCCAGAAAGGAAGTGTGGGAGCTGAAGTCCCGGGTCCCAGGAGGGGGCCCAGGTGAATAGCAGCAGATGGCAGTGCAGGGCTCCCGTGACTGAGGAGAGAGCCCCGCGTCGTGCAGCCAGAAGTATAGAGTAGCAGGAGTGCTCCGGAAGCGCACCGCAGCCAGCCGCCGTTTAGGAGGATTCCCCCCGCAGACCGGGTGAGGGAGGGATACTCCATTTGTCCATTGGTTGTGGCGATGAAGGCACAGTGCACATGTTTATAAGTGAAAGTGCATGCTGGCTTGCGGGGACTGAAGGGGTACAGGAGATGTGCACACGCGTGGCTGTTCGTGCGCGTACACCTGCGCAAATCGCCAAAAGCTGTGCGAGTGCCCATCTCCTGTCCCACTTCCGAGGCAAGTCGATAACAAGAACCCTCACTGGCAACATGTACGCCAGGCTCGACCTAAAAACCAGGAGAGGGGAAGAGGAACGCAGATGGGGAGCTGTGTAGAAAGGGAAAGTGAATGGGTATAATGAACAGAAAAAAGGGGCGGAAATAAAAGAAGGAAAAGGGGCGTCCTAAAGGAAAGTGCGAAAGAGATCAAATCAAGGTAAAGTAGAGGAATAGGAGCAATAGCAAGTGAAGGGCAGAGGAAGGGGATGAGTATGTGAAGGGTTGGGCTATGAGAATAGAGGAAGAAGGGATAGACTGGAAATGAGAGAAGTAGGTAAAAAAAAGAAGAGAGCAATTTTAGGCAGGTATTAAAAAAAAAGAATGCTTTGTTGTTATTTGGCCCTTACATAGCACACAACACTACAGACTTACCAGCTACTACCCTAGGTAATGTATTTTGTTGACATTTCTATAGGGCGGTTATACCCTTCACAAGGCACACAGTATTTGCTAGGCATCACAATCACAACTGGGGTACTGTAGAGGTGTGTTCAAAAGGAGCCTCATCTTGCCAAATAAGAACTGCATTCGCGAAATTGAGACATCATCCAATTTGTAAGATAATGTTGCTACTGGATAACATCCCCCACCAGAATTGGGGGGCTCTTCGGAAGACTTATATACACAAAAGTGATGGGGGAATGCTTGCAGATAGTCTAGCCACTGGTAATCATTCGGGGTACCATTCAAACCTATTCTTTATTTGTCATTTATGATCCCTCAGATTGGCCCCGGCCACATACATAACAGCTTTTTCCTGGAACATTTCGACCTGAACCGCCAAGCCAGGTCCTCTCTGAACCAGAACACAAGAAGCCTTAGAAAGGTTTTGGCCTACTTGGGAATCTTTAGTCGGGTGCAGCTTGGTTCTCGAGGCACAGCAAGCATGTAGCCCACGTCTGGACAAACCATTGGCCACTTAGGGAGTTACATCAAACACACAAAATGTGATAGGAAGAATGCTTGCAACAGGTATCGCCAGCAACATCTCTTTATCCAGAAGAACTTGAACCGTAAATGTTTTATTTTTACATTCAAGCAAGGCTCTTGAAAGCTGTGTAGACTGTCTATTGAGTAGACATGCATTTTAATAAAGAGAATCCTTCCACCATAACTAATCCTAGGAGGGCAAACCCCAATGTAGAATCAACTGAGTCTTCATATTTTACACAAAACAAGAAGAAGTCCATACAGGCCTGACCTATGTCCTGATTTACAGTTTGGGAGATGGGATACTCGCTCATAAACGTGCCGGATATTGCACCTCCAGTATTACCCGTGCCATAGGATAATGCACTTGTAATACGGCAGATGGAATATCTGTGATGTTTGTGATGGAGTATCTTATCTGCAAAACTCTAAATGAGGCAGACAGAGTGTCCTAAAATCAATCAATCAATCACAGCATTTACATAGCGCACTGCTCACCCGGAGGGTCTCAAGGCGCTGGGGAAGAGGGGGTCCGCTACTGCTCGATCAGCCAGGTCTTGAGCTGCTTCCTGAAGGCGAGGTGGTCCTGGGTCAGGCGGAGGTGGGTCAGAAGGGAGTTCCAAGTCTTGGCGGCCAGGTAGAAGAAGGGCTTTCCTCCTGTGGTGGCTCTTCGGATCCGGGGGACGGCGGCGAGGGCGCGGCTGGTCGATCGGAGAAGGCGTGTGGGAGCGTAGAAGTTGAGGCGGCTATTGAGGCATGCTGGTCCTTGGTTGTGCAGGGCTTTGTGTGCGTGGGTGAGGAGACGGAAGGTGATTCTCTTGTTGACCGGGAGCCAGTGCAGATCTCTCAGGTGTCCGGAGACGTGGCTACGACGGGGGATGTCCAGGATGAGTCGTGCTGAGGTGTTCTGGATCTGCTGGAGTCTCTTCTGGAGTTTGGCGGTGGTTCTGGCGTAGAGGGAGTTGCCGTAGTCCAGACGGCTGGTGACGAGGGCCTGGGTGACCGTCTTCCTGGTCTCGGTGGGGATCCACCGGAAGATCTTACGTAGCATGCGCAGGATGTTGAAGCACGACGAGGAGACGGCGTTGACTTGTCTGGTCATGGAGAGTGAGGAGTCCAGGATGAAGCCTAGGTTGCGTGCGTGGTCTGTTGGTTTGGGTGCGCAGCCCAGGGCGGGGGCCACCAGGAGACGTCCCAGGCGGAGGGAGAAGATCCCAGGATGAGGACTTCCATCTTGTCTGAGTTCAGTTTCAGGCGGCTGTTCATCATCCACTCGGCTACTTCTTTCATTCCTTCGTGTAAGTTAGTTCTGGCGGTGGCGGGGTCGTTGGTGAGGGAGAGGATCAGCTGGGTGTCGTCGGTGTAGGAGATGATGTTGAGGTTGTGTTGGCGTGCGATGTCTCCGAGGGGGCTCATGTAGACGTTGAAGAGGGTTGGGCTGAGTGAGGAGCCTTGAGGAACGCCGCAGATGACTTTGGTGGCTTCTGATCTGAACGGGGGGAGGCGGACTCTCTGTGTCCTTCCGGCGAGGAACGAGGTGATCCATTCCAATGCCTTCTCCTGGATTCCGACGTTGCTGAGGCGCTGTACTAGGGTACGGTGGCAGACAGCGTCGAAGGCCGCGGAGAGATCTAGGAGGATGAGGGCCGCTGTTTCTCCGTTGTCGAGCAGGGCTCGAATGTCATTGGTAGCTGCGATCAGGGCGGTCTCGGTGCTGTGGTTGGCCCGAAAGCCAGACTGCGAGAGGTCGAGGGATCCGTTCGTCTCGAGGAAGGCGGCCAGCTGCTTGTTGGCGGTCTTCTCGATGACTTTAGCAGGAAATGGGAGCAGCGAGATGGGGCGGTAGTTCTTGAGGTCGGTGGGGTCGGCTGATGGCTTCTTTAGTAGAGCGCTGAGTTCGGCGTGCTTCCAGCTCTCCGGGAAGGTGGCGGTGTCGAAGGAGGTGTTGATGATGTCCCGCAGGTGGGGTGCGATGACAGCGTCGGCCTTGTTGAAGACGTGGTGGGGGCAGGGGTCTGTCGGAGATCCGGAGTGGATGGAGTTCATCGTGTGGATGGTGTCTTTGGTGCTGATCGGGGTCCAAGCGTGGAGGGTGGTGGTGGGGGGCGGTGGTTCAGTTGTGGCGTGCGTCGGTTGAGAGCTGAAGCTGTTGTGTATGTCCGCGATCTTGTTGTGGAAGTAGGAGGCGAGGGAGTTGCAGAGGTCCTGCGAAGGGGTGATGTCGTTGTTTCCGGCGTTGTGGTTGGAGAGCTCTTTAACGATGTTGAAGAGTTCCTTGCTGTTGTGTGCGTTGTTGTCCAGTCGTTCCTTGAATGCAGTTTTCTTGGTGGCGCGGATCAGTTGGTGGTGTTTTTGGGTGGTGAGCTTGAGGGCAGTCATGTTGTTCGGTGTTGGGTCTTTGCGCCAGGCTTTCTCTAGGGCTCTGCAGTTCTTCTCGGAGCTCTTGAGTTCGTCGGTGAACCATGGGGCTTTCTTGCTGCCGGGTCTGCTGGGCGAGGTCTTCAGAGGGGCGAGGTCGTCTGCGCAGTTGCTGATCCACTTCGTGAGGTTGGTGGCCGCCTGGCTTGGGTTCGTTGCGCTGGTGGGAGGGTTCATGCTCAGGGAGGTCGCGAGCTGGTCGGCTGTGATCTTGTTCCAGCTTCTGCGTGAAACCTGTTGCTGGTGGTGGTGGATCGTGGTCCTGCTGAAGCTGAAGTGGACGCAGCTGTGGTCCGTCCAGTGTAGTCCGGTGGCGTGGCTGAAGGCGATGTCCTTGCTGGATGAGAAGACGGGGTCGAGTGTGTGTCCGGCGTAGTGGGTGGGGGTGGTCACCAGTTGCTTGAGGCCGAGGTTGGCGAGGTTGTCCAGCAGGGTGGTGGTGTTGCGGTCGTTGTTGTTCTCCAGGTGGAAGTTGAGGTCCCCGAGGAGGATGTAGTCAGCGGAGGGGAGGGCGTGCGGGCTGATGAAGTCGGCGATGTCTTCGCTGAATTGTGTGCGTGGTCCCGGGGGTCTGTAGATGAGGGTGCCGCGGAGGGTAGTCTTGGGGTTGATGTGGATCTGGAAGTGCAGGTGTTCGGCGGGTGCGAGGGTGTCGTCGGTGTTGGTTGTGATGCGGATGGTGTTCCTGTGGACGATGGCGATGCCTCCTCCTATCTGGCTGATGCGGTCCCTCCGGATGATCTTGTAGCCATCCGGGATGGCGATGTCGGGCGCTGAGGAGGCATTCATCCAGGTTTCCGTGAGGAAGGCGACGTCTGGGGCTGTGGTGTCGAGCAGGTTCCAGAGCTCGACGGAGTGTTTGTGGATGGAGCGGGTGTTGAGCAGGATGCACTTGAGGTGGTTGCTGCTGGAGTTCGGCTTGGTCGGTGCTGGTGTGGTGCAGGTCTGAATGCAGGTGAACTTGCAGGAGTGGCAGCAGAAGGGTCCGTGGGTGCGTCTCGGGGTGGCTCGATAGCAGCCCGGGATTCTACCGGCGTTGAGTGCGTAGAGTTCGGTGGCGTCGTAGGTCAGTCGGGTCGTCTTGCGTCGGTGGGGGCCAGGGGTCCTGGCACTGGGCGCGGTCCAGGCGTGGACGGGCGCAGACGGGCTTACCTTTGGCGCGCCGTCGGCGCACAATCGGCGCGCCCGCTGCGCGGGCACGCTGCGCGTACGCCCGGTCGCCAGTTATGGTGAAGTGGGAGGGAGGGAGGAGCTGGGAGGCAGGAGCGGGGAGGGTACAGAAAGAAAAGGGGGCGTGGCCGCGAGTACGGCGGCGGGGAGCGGGGCGGGGGGCACAGGGGCGCAGGGAGAACAACAACAAGGGGAAAAAGGTACAAATTACAACAGGGAACACTGGAGAAATACAATACAATGAGCACGAAATATCACAGAGGGCACTGGGGATAAAATCAGAATCACACGACAACAGTCAGGCAGAGGAGTAGGGCACACGCTGCAGCTGGTGGCCGTGTGGTGCGGGGGTGTCCTGGGAGCAGGTCATTAACATTAACACAGCCCCACTGTTTCGGGAGTTCATGCTAATCAACCATACAAGTATCTGCACATAAGCATCCTCAGTCTACTGACACGTCCATCTACAACAGGTATTTTGTAAGGTAAGCATGAAGTGACAGAAAAGCAAGGTGAGGATTGTCAATTGGGTAAGAAGAGGTCGCAAGTGCAATCCCTATAAATCAACTTGATAATTCTCTTTTGCACAGGTAGCCATAGTGGCAGATTCGTATCTTCCCTCAAATTCTATCTTTTGTGACTCTCTAGCCTCTCTGTCGCCTCCTATTGTCTACTTGGGAAGTAGGGACATGCAGGGGCACGGGGAGGATGCAGAGGCAAGGAAATGCCAGAAGTGACAAGGGAGCAAGAAGACGGCACCTGCAGCAGAATCCTGCCTCCTGTATTGCATAGAAGATATAAATGTGGGGCTATAGAAAAGGACACAGATTGCTCATCTGTTCCCACACCACGCACTGATTTTGGCCTACTGGTAAACCCATCGAAGACAGAAGACTGGCAGTGCTGTACAGAGGACCTCATCACCCTCTCCTTGAAAGTGGGAGTCTCTGTTGCTGCTCTGTCATTCACTCACCCCGGCAGAAGCATGCCTTCAAGGTGGGAGCTACAGCAACTAAACGAGATTCAGGAGCAGGGTTCAGGAAAGAGAACTTCCGTAATATTGGCAGCACACCCGAGGCTACAGGATAATAACTCCTTAGGTGATGGTACCACATTTCAGGCATACGATGGTAGAACAATAACGGCTTATGATGGCAGGACAACCTGGGTGTTTAGCAAAAGTGTGCACAAGTATACAGTGGTAGAACATCCCTGTGTAAAGATAAAACGTTGAGTACTTCAAGATGAGTTGCATTTATTGTGGCAGAAGAGGCAATGCACTTCTCTTTCCTTCCAAGCATATTATAAATATTCATCTTGGTCCCAGAAGCAAAAAAGAAAGGAATTCAATACCTGAACCGACAATAGACACTTCACTGCTTACTTAATGCACATAAACACAAAATCCAGCAGCTACCCACCTACACATCATTACACCCCAAAACAGGAGATAGTTCAAATTTCATTCCACAGCACAAAAATGTGTTTCCCAGAAACCACAAACGGGAAAGCCACCCTATGACTGAACAGGTATGATACACTGACATATGACGGGAGCACATCTCTGGCTTAAGGCGGTAGATTTAAAAACACACTATCATCCTAAATGGTATCTTGGCCCTATTAGCAGATAATGGATGCATACTGCTCCTCAGCTCAATTCTTCTAATGTCATCTGCCTTAGATAAATGGGGGCCTACTTTTGCATACTTCCTCCAAGTACCAGCTATTCAGCAACCACATGCTCCACTGGAGACGTTTTAGCATTTTTATTGATATTTTAAGATAGAAAAACCAAGCAACATGTTGCAGTGTACATGATAAGGCATGCCGTAGTCACACAATAAAAATAACACAATGACGTCCAACATCATACAACCCATCATATTAGCATGACTGAGTGGTGAATGTTCCAACATTTATGATATTATGTGACCTGTTGTGGGTGGGAGGTGTCGAGGGAGGATGGGGGAATGGGGGGCACAAATATATTTGTTATGCAAACAAGCTGCAGCCAAATTTCAGACTTTAACTCCACTTAGGCATATAAGAGGCCAACGGCGCATGACCTTATCAGGACCAATGGACATCTAACTGCCGATCCCTTGGGTGCTCCACTGGAGAATTAATACTAAGAGAGTTTCATAAAGTATTGATTTTTGTTCATACAGGGCTCGTCTCTTGCTCTTCCTCTTTGATCCTTAGTTTCCTCATGATAACTTTGAGCCAGGGACATTTAATATTGGTCTCAGTAACATGATAATAACGGAATCTCGAAACTAGCTTTGACACATTATGTCAAATTATGTTAACCGACGACCCTCACTTTAGTACTCCACAGTGATCCCAGTTTGCACCACATTACATTTACTCTAGAAAACAGTTAGCAACCCTGTTCACTTAGTGAAGATGCCAACACTTTTGAAAATGAAGGCGGCGTAGAGAGTGCATTGATGGTGATTTTGCTAGTCAAACATTGCATGGCAATGCCTGATCTACAGCGAATCCAAGTGCACTCTGGTGCCCATGCTTTGACAACCTGCCTTAGATGCAGCATTTCTTCTGCGGGGATGAATGCAAGTTATGAAGTATTACGAGAAAAATGTAAGCGAGACTCGCTTTTTGACACAATGTCGCTAACATTTCTTTATTCACTACCGTTATTTTGTATCAGCTACAGCTAACATCGCATTTATTTACCCTGTTCATTAAACAATACTCCAGGATGCAATCCCCGTTCAATAACACAAAAAAACAAAAAAAGTATTGAATAGTCTTCAACTGCATGACAGCTGAGGACTGACAAATGGGGATGAGAAAAAGAAAGACAAGATTTGAATGTATGCACTTTTAATTTCCAATCAGTCTTCATATTCACAGGGGTTACTAAAGGAAACATCTCACTGACTAACACTGAAGACTCAAAGATGGCCCCTTTTACAGGGAGACAGGTTCTAGTCGCATTCTGATTCTTAGAGAAGCCAGATCAAGGAGAGTACCACTAGTCACAATTCAATTCTAAGAGGATAGTAGCCAGGCGATAGACAGCAGCATTGGTCACAAGCAAATTCTCACAGGATGAAACCAGATCACAGAAAGCGGCTTTAGTTAGGTTTTGTTTCTCGCAGAATAGAAGCAGATCATGAAGTCCAGCTCTTGTCATGCAGTGATTCTCAGAGAAAAAAGTGCACTAATTGAGAGCAGCCTTAGACACACTTTCATTCTTGTAGGATAGAAGCCAGATCATGGCAGACAGGGGTAGTAACACTCCAATCCTCACAGGTTAGAGGTCAGGTTAATAACTAAAAATAGAATGATCAGGAGAGCTCAGCCTTCGTAAGGCATCAGTTTAAAAGATCTGTAGTGCCTGAAATAACCAGACATCTCACACTTCACATGTTATGACAAATCTTCAAATGGCTCCCTCGGAACACCAAAAGTGCCGTCCTCAGGCCCTAGTCACCAGTCGACTAGACTATGGCAACACACTCTACGTGGTTATCACCACACACCTTCTGCAGAGACACCAGACCATACAGAACTCTGCTGCCTGCCTCATCCACGACCTCCCCAGATTGGCCCACCCCTCACCTCAGGAAACTCCACTGGCTCCCTCTACAGAAAAGGAGCCAATTAAAACTGATGATTCACGCCAATAAAGCACTGCACAACCAAGGACCAGCCCACATAAACAACCAACCTGCCAGACAACTACACTTGCAATCCCTCTCACTTGCCCACACCCCACACATCCACCAAAGCAACAGCGGAGGACGCTCCCTCTCCTACCTTGAAAACTTGGAATGACCTCCCCCTGGTGCTACGGAACCCAACATCTCTTCTGGAATTCTGGAAGGCACTCAAGACCTAGCTGTTCAACTGAGTCACTGAACCCTCATGGCCCTCAAGTGCCTGGATACCCTCTAGTCGCGCTATACAAATCAACTGATTGATTGACCCTATAGAACCCACAGGAGACTTTGGGAAAGTCAAGATATGATGAGGAGGGTTTTGAAATTTAAGAAAAAGAACCATTTGCAATTGGGCATTTATGAGAAAGTGGTGGGGTCAAGAATGGGCAAAAGGTAAGTTGACTCCTACTTTGCATGACCGACTTAAGCAAACTCCATCAAAGACATCATGACGAGGCTTCTGGAGAACTTATGGAAACTATAGAACTTTGAGGCAAAACACATTCAGAGATTTTGAATAATCCTCAAACAGATGACAGCTCAACAAACATGGAGGAATTGGTCCTGAGAATCTGATCAGTGAATACATTATCTCAAGCAGGAGATTCCCTGCAGTTGAAAATATAAAAATGTATGTATACAGTGAAAGGATAACTCCTTGATGTGCATGTGCACCAAATCAATCATACAGTTTTTTGAGTGTGGTAAATGTCATCTTTGGGGAAATATTACAAATGTTATGGCCCTGCATGGATGATGGTTTGGGGCATTCACTGCTTCAGTACAGCCCTTGGTTAACAGATATGCTGCCAGTGTAAAATGGAGGAGACTGCACTGTACTAACACTTCAACACTGAAATGAATGTCGCCAGCTCAAAGAGAATCTCCTCTGCCGACTTGTTACTGAATACAAAGCTGTGAGTGTAAGATACATAAACAAAAACAAGAGTTATCCCTTTAGTAACACAGTAAGACCTAAAAGCAATTGCCAATGGAGAAATCCCATGCCATGAAATCAATACAGGAAGCTGAGGCGCTTTCAGTGGTATTCAAAGAAGGCTGCAATCTCGGAGTCCATGCTATTGAACAAACAGCGTTCTTTGGTCTTCCCAGTGGAATAGATAGAGCAGTAGATATGGCCCTAAAGGTGAGCTGTAACACCAGGATATGTATTACTAATTTGGGAAAGCAAGATTCCCACCCATTGTACTCCTATCAGGATCTAAGCAGCTAAATGACTGGAGTAAGAGTCTTCCCCAGCGCACTTCTGTCAGGATCCATGCCACTTACGTATTAGATGAAGAGCCTTACACTGTAAGCGCACTCCTTTGTGGATTCACACTGCTATCTTCAGAGAGCAATCTACCTACGCGCTCTTATACTATGATTCAGATGATGAAGAGAGATAAGAGCATCTCAGTTGTATCCATGTTAGGATTCAGACCATTAAAAGCAGGCATTAAGGCACACCGCCCAGGCCTCAGACTGCTAGCATCTGAGTGTACTTGTGTCAGGATTCAGACAACTAACTCAGCAGTGATTTCCATAACTGTGCCTTGTCAGTATTCCCCAGTCCAACTTCAGAAAGTATCCTGAAAACATGTAATGAGAAGGAAAACAATACCTGTACGCCTCCTGCAAATGTATGCATCACAATGTGTGTGTAGAATGTGAGCAGTGGTGGGGTGCTATTGTTAAGTTTGCAACTGGTGACCATTACTTCCTAAAATCGTCAGCTTCTTCACACAAGATCCATGTTTTGTGCCTGCGGACAGTACATATGTGTACTTGGGTCAGACTAAGGTACACTGTGTGGAATGATGGACCAAATGAAAAAAACAACACTTGGCTATTGAATGCAGCACAATTCAAGCCAATGGAAAGACATCCTGATGTCTTGGCTCGCCCCTCTTTCGTGGTAAACAGTCAATTTTCCTACTCTTCATTAACCTAGTCACTGGGCTCTTCTCCAGTATCTCTTGACCCACACAGAAGACCACAATATGAAAGACTGAACCTGGCTAACAAACACATTTGACTCCATGTTTGAGGTAAAAGCTTCTCACAGTCACACTTAAACAAGCAGTAAAACTAAACATACACTTGTTTCATTATGAATATTATGGGCACGATACAGGACATTTTTCCTGACTACGCAAAGTGATAACCTTATAATCTGGCAATGGGACTCTATTTGAACTAGCAATAATGACATCTCTCCTGCGGGCAACACCCTACACATTCCCCTACTTTTCGCATCTCCTAACACTGATCCTAAACAGCAAGACTCACTCAAATAACATTGACTCCAAAATGGACCATTACATTTGATATGAAACGGAGTCTAGTTTTTCCTATAAACACCATTTCAAGACATGAAGTCTTTTTACTGTTGAGATAAACAGAACAGTATATTCAATATCTGCAGGTGGGGGAAACAAATGGCCATGTATGCATATTTATACAAGGAGTAGTAGTAGCAATTGTTTATTTGGGAGGGAACTCACATGAAACGATCACAATACCAAAAGATACAAATTCATATAACATAGACAAGATAAACACTGAAAACAATCACATATAAAGATAGGAAAAAGAATATAACATGTTGCTCAGACATACAGGTAAAAAGTATCCTTCCATGCAAAGTGAAACTGTGATAAGCACCTACGGGTTCCCTGGAACAGCTGGAGTTGGGTCAGGCCCCGGGCCGAAAGTGACCATGGTGATGAGGCTTAATCCACACCTTCTTCTCCCTAGAACGGAACGGAAATGCCTGAGGCTGCCCCCCACCACCAATGGACTTGACCCTCCCTGGGGTAAATTTAGAACTTTGTAGCAGAGTGCTACTCATCCCATTCTCCCTTTGGTTTACCCAAGGGAAGGACCTTTCAGTGCTCGCTTCCATGGTTATTGGACCGATTTACACAATTTTAGAGCTGTTTACTTGCGCCTGGTGTCCTGTTATAACCATCAGGTGCATTTGTTTCAGGCCTTCTGGTCTCCAAACTTTACTTTCTTCACAGGGCTTGATTTACCAGCTCCTGCAGCAAAACCAGCATCTGGTTGGGCTCCTGGCCCTGCCTTCAACCAGGGGCTTTATCAGAAGTCCCTGCATAGTTCACCAGCAGAGCACAGTCATTGCTGCACTCCCCAAGCCCCGTGGCCTATACCATCCGATTCTCCATTGTACACGCTTTTTAAGAGGGTGTAAATAGCTCTAAAAGCTGGGTACCTCTACCCAATCCTAGGGTGCCACATCACTCTACCACTGCCTCAACCCTCCTTGATAGCATTCTTGGATCTTTAAATATGGTAGCTTTAAGTGGTCTATGGAATTAACTTTCCAGAGAGCCTCAGCTCTGCGCCCAACTGATACAGCTGCCAATCTCTTAGTACCAAACCTTCAGAGCAGAGCCCTTCTGGGGTTTGGCTCCAGAAATCTGGATGTCCTCTTTTGTTTCTGTGGGAGTAAGCTTTCCCAGACCAGGTGCAGTGTGAACAGCTAATTAGCACATGGAGATTTCCCTTCATGCCTTCCCTTTTCAGGAGCACAGACAATCACTATCAAATGGTGCAACTGTGTGGGAAAGATGTTGATCCTCCTGCTGGCCAGCAGAGTAATTACCCTGGCCAAGCAGGAGTGTGAGGGGAGGGGAAATATCACAAAAGTGTGTTTGGATCGGCACTTGGCGTACATTTTAACCCTAGGATTGATACCGAATGGCATCTCAAGTAGAGCGAAGCTCTGCTATGGCGCAGATTTCCCCCATAATGTGTAAATAAGTAAAGCGCCCAATGTCAAGCACTACAACCCTACGCTATGAATGGCCTCTAACATTATAAGGCATGCACAATCTCACCACCAAAACCTTAAGGGTCCCTTCTGCAACAGGTTGCCTGTGCGCAGATACCAGGATGAGCAAGATGGTAGTCTAAAATGCTCAGCCCACACGTTTTACTTACATTTTTGCGTGTAGTCCACCCAGAGCTTCTTACCCTAGCTGTACTGCAGCAGTCTTATCTTAAAAGGCAGACACTGGTTTTTACCAATTCCACAGAAGTTACCATGAGTGAGACTGAGTTGTTGAGACTCACTTCAGTAAAAGTCAAAAACTGGGTAGCAAGAAAAGTGAAAAATCCAAGGGGGATCAACTGGGTTGAGTCCATTTGGTACAGAGGATGAACTTGAAGGTCCTTGCTGAAGCATTAGTCAAGGCTTGACCAACCAATCACCTCAGACACAGTGGACTCCTTTCTTACAATAAAAACAGAACAGCTGTTTGAGTGTTGAAAGAGGAGTGATCCATCTTAGGAAGCTTGTATAACTTGTTAAAACGGATACAAAACTATAGATGAAGATACCAATGAACGGTGTTGTAGACAATTTGATCAATCATGATACTTCTCAAGGTGTTTCATCCACTGAACACCACAAGCGTGCAGGGGATGGCTTTCCAGGGCAGACAGGCGTCCACTATGTTGGGCACCTAGGAGGATGTTAGCGGGGCCAAGCTCTGGTACTGTGAATTGGTAATGCTGGCCTAATAACAATAGTAATACTTTCTGAACATTTTACTTACTTGTGCGTGTAAGGCGTCAGTAAGTCATACTGCAGAAGGAATACTGCGCTCTGGATGGGTGAGCTCAGTATCTCCAGTGGCAGTCCTGGAAATTCTTCCTTAGTATCAATTGTTTTAAGGCCATTGGTTCTAGAACTGGGACAAGGACCACTACATATTTTTTTTTAATAAGCAAGGTCAGTCTTTTTATATGTTTTGAATTATTAGTAACAACAGTTACTGCAACAGGAGCCTTCCTAAAGAAAAAGATATGAATTTTCATGGGTATATTCGGTGGCTTGGAGTGAAAAATGACAGCTGTCCAAAACCCTCAACGTATCCAATTATTTAAGTAATAGATTTAACACCATCATGCCACATTATTGCCACTTTACGGTTCTAGAAGCGCCAAAAGAAGCGGATCAGTTTTTCGATATGGTCCACATAGGGTCCCTCCTGTCTCAGGTCAGGGGCTCTCTCACTCAGCCACCACAGTCAGGAGTGCTCTTGGGAGGCATGTGCTCTCCAAATGAACACAGTGGCTGGGGTGTACGGGCCATTTCAGAGGCGGGGGCTGCTTAAACAATGGGAGATTTTTAAGCTCTTCTTGAAATTCAGCATGCAGGACTGTGCTCAGTACGTTTTTAGAGACAGGACAGATACCACAACGTAATTGTAATTGCATTTATATAGCGCTTACTACCCCTTATAATTATTTTATGTTTTTAAGCGATGAAAGTGGTTCTATAAGAAGGTTTTTTAAATTTGATAGCATCAACTCCACATCAGACAATGACGACAGACTGTGTCCCTCTGTCCCACTTCACCCCGGCACAACTATCCCTCCGCAACCTCACACAGTAAACTCGCAGCTGCCTGAACCAAGTAATCCCATGATCCTCGAAATAACATGTCTAATTCAAGCGAATCCAAATGCTGCAGGAATGCAGCCAACCTGGCAGGGGACATTAAGAATAAGCTGGGGAGCCCTGGCAGGATGGTGCCCTTTTCGAGGGGTGAGAGGCCGAAAGACAGCCAAAGGGCGAGTAAGGAGAGCCCTCCTTCCGCGGCTTTACTTCTTCATAATAGAGGACAGCTTAAAGGTATTTTGGTCTAAGGAAAAATCCCAACTCATATATTCATGAAGCAAGGAAGTGAGTTATATCTCAGGATTTATTTTATTAAATTGAACCATTTTCCTCCAAATAGTTCATTTTTTTTTTTTTTTTTATATTTTATTGGAGTTCATGGTGCAATGAAAAAGTACATAAATAACCACAAGCAAGGTATGATAACATCTGGTACAATTACATGATCACTCGAATAAAGCATCCAAAAACACGTTATTTGTCGTGGGGGGGGAAAAATAAATAAATAAATAAAAAAAAAAAAAATAAATAAAAAAAAAAAAAATAAAGAAGATCTATCAATAAATATAACAATATTACCATACAATGCCTTTCAAGTTCTTATTCTGTCCTCCAGCCATTTCTTAACCGGGGCCCATAATCGTCTTCCCATCTCTCGTTTTTTAACACCTTTAAATTCATAGAGACAAGACTCAATATTATAAATACCCAACAATCTAGACACCCACATTTGAAAAGAGGGGGCTGTAACATCCTTCCATCCGGCCGAGATTAAGATTCTAAGCACAGCGACCGACATAAAAATCAAAGCAGCCTCATCCTCTGTTAAAACCAGTTTTGAATCTGAGCCAAATAACATCAGTGTTGGGGATAGGTCGATCTTATGACCTAGCAGCCCCTCCCAAAATTTTGTTATTCCATCCAAGACAGGGGCCAATCGCACACAAGTGAAAAACATATGTAATAAGTCTGCTTGCCCCTTATTGCATCTCGGGCAGCAATCATCATTCCTAACACCCCAAGCAAATAGTTTAGCCGGTGTGTAATACAGATTAAAAACTGTTTTAAAATGCTGTGCCCGTAGGTTGGACGCCCGAAAAATCTTTTTATTTAACGATAATGCTAGGTCCAAATCTACGTCCGGGTTTCCCAGTTTAATTGCCCAGTCGCTTTCTACTTTTCCTACATCATCCTGTAATCTGGATGCCAGCATATTATAGACCTCTTTTATCTTCCTACATCCTCTTCCAATGCCCTCAACCACAGGGAAGTCTACCAGGGGTTTAAGTTTAGGCCTACAGGCCTGTATGATACCCGAGATTTGGCCATGTATAAGCCACTGATTTTCAGGTAGTCCATATCTTCTTTGCATATCCTCAAACCCACCTATCTTGTCTCCTACTATTAGGTCTCCAATAGTCTTCACCCCTAGCCCCTTCCAAATTTGTAGATTCCCATCATTTTTTAACTGAGGAAACAGACTCGAATTTTCCAAAAGAAGCGAAGGATTAATTTTAGGCACGTGAAAGAATTTTAAGATTGATTTCCATACTTGCCATGCCCCCAGTAAAGTCTTAAATCGTGCCTTCCTATAAAACCTATATTCCAATTCCGTCAACAATAGGCCTGTTGCTTTCTCCCCCATCAGTAATTTAAAGATTGGAGGGGGACCCTGGTTATCTGCGATAATCGCGCCAGTGTCGCGTTGAAACAGAATTGACATCTGGATCAGGAGACAAGCCCAGTGGTACAATCTCAAGTTCGGGAGTGCCATCCCACCCCTTTCCAACGGAAGGGACATGAGGGTCGTTGATCGTCTAACCTTACCGTACTGCCATATAAACTTAATAAAGGTAGACTCTAGTTTCTTCAAAATTTTCTCCTCAATATATAGGGGAATGGCTCTAAATAAATACAACACCCTAGGAAACATCGTCATTTTTAATACGTTTACCCTCCCAACCAGAGAGAGATGAAGAGCGTCCATCCTTTTTAGATCTATCTCTATGGATTTAATAAGGGGGGGGTAATTTTCCTCCACTATCTTACCCACTGAAGCATTAATCTTTACCCCTAAATATATGGCAGAATCGACATACCTTAAGTCGGGTCTTGGTATATTCCTGGAACAGATTATCTGTGTTTTGGATTCATTTAAAAGGTATCCAGAGCCTTGACCAAAAACTTTAGCCATCTGTACCAATTCCGGGAGTGCCAGCTGCGGGTTTGTTGTGATAACCGCCAGGTCATCAGCGTAGGCTAAGATCTTATTTTCGAAGCCATTATAGATCACTGGAGATATTCTAGGGCACTCTAAAATTCTCTGAATAAGAGGATCAATATACAAAGCGAATAGTATGGGGGAGCAGGGGCAACCCTGCCGTGTCCCTCTACTTATTTTAAACTTATCAGATTTCTCCCCCATAACCGTTATTGTAGCCACTGGATCTATATACATAGCTTTAATAGCCCTAATGATATTCGGACCAAAACCTCTCCCGGCCAAAATGCTCCAGAGGAATCTCCACCCCACCCGATCAAAAGCTTTTTCTGCATCGAGCAGGATCATGGCCATCTCTCCCCCCACGGCTTCCTGGGCATCAAATAAAGTTATCGCTCTACAGGTATGATCTGTCGTACCGCGTCCAGGAACAAAACCGTGTTGCCATGGAGAGACGAGACCGCCTATGACCCTGCCCAGCCTCTTCGCCCAGATCTTTGAGTAGAGTTTAGTATCGGCATTTATTAAGGATATAGGTCGATATGACCCCGGTTTCTCGGCTGGTTTGCCTTTCTTATGAAAGATTATAACATTCGTTTCTTTCCACGAATCCGGGACCACCCCCGAATACAGTATCCCGTTAAATAGATCTACAAAAAGAGGAACAATCACTTTTTCCATTACTTTATATACCTCCAAGGGGAGGCCATCAGGGCCTGATGCTTTCCCTGATGCTAACTCTCGCAGGGCAGATAAAACTTCATCAAACGTTATATCCTTATCAAGGGCTGTTTTTGTTAAATCATCCAGACAAGGTCCATTATCACTACATCCCTCCTCCTGATCATTATTGAAGGGATCCTCCTCATATAATTTCTGGTAGTATTTTTTAAACACCAGCAGAATATCCTTTATCTCTGTATATGTTATCCCTTCCTCTTCTATACACACAATCACATTCTTTGATCTTTCCTGTCTAATCCGAAGAGCAAGTGCTCTACCAGCTTGCTCTCCCGTTTCGTACCTCTTTGCCCTTGAGGATTGATACTCCCAGATAGCTTTCTGTGTAACCTCCTTCTGCAATGCCGCTTTTACTGCCAGCAGAACACCCTGACTAGCCTCACTATTACTACCTGAGGCAATATCCTTTATATGTTGTTCTTCTGCCTTAACCAGTTTATCCATTAGTTTTTCTACTTCGCTCCTATCTTCTCTTCTAAGCCTGGCGGCACAGCTGATTGTTTCTCCTCTCAGTGCAGCTTTGAAAGCCTCCCAGACCCCATTCCGAGATGTGCTGTATCTATTTGCCGCAAAAAATTCACCAGCCCAAACATTCAAGTGGTCAACAAATCTACTATCTGCCAACAGCCGTCTTTCAAAAGTCCAGTTAGTTTGAGAACGTTCTAACCCTCCCATAGCATAATTTAGCATCAGAGGATTATGATCTGAAATAACCCTTGGGAGTCTGCATATCTTAACTTTTTCAGATTCTAAAACAGAGACAAAAAAATAATCCAATCTTGAGTATCTCTGGGCTGGATTAGAAAAATATGTAAAGCCTGCATTTAAGGGTTCTTTAGCTCTCCATAGATCCTGAAGCCCATGAGAAGCTAACATAGCTTGTACCGCCTTAAAAACTCTGGGTTTCCTCCCCTGATATGATATGCTCCTCCCCCATTCAGATGAGATATTTAAATCTCCTGTAAAAACCAAAGGGGTGGGCCAATTTGCAAGCTCTATTTCTAGAAAATCGTAAATTTCAGGGTCGTCCTCATTAGAGCCATATACTGTACAGATAGTTAGACCCAATTCCATCTCGATAATCACCCATCTTCCATTGCTATCTACTTTCACTTTCCTCGCTTTCCCTAAACTTTCCCTTCCTAGAATGGCGACCCCCCTAATAGTTGATGTTTGAGTTGTACAGGCTAGTAATTTAAATCCATTTATTAAGAGCAAATTTCTCTTAGACCAAGGGAGGTGGGTCTCTTGTAAACAGAGAAGATCTATTCTATTATGTTTTACCAGATATGCTAATTTCTGTCTTTTCCTCCAATCATTTAATCCCCCCACGTTCATTGTACAGATATTAATGTGTGCCATCAAATTGAGTATAGCAACCTATATCAAAATTCTTTTCAGAAAACTTTTTCCTTGCTGACATCCTTTGACCATTACTGATTCTGCACCATTCCCTCCGTTTTCCATTTTTTACCTTATTCTCACCCACCCTTCCCCCTCCCTTTCCCCCTCCCCCCTCTCCACCCCCATTCTCACGCCTCCCTCCCCCCTCCAATCCGTGAGGCATCCTGAGGCCAAGGGGCCCCAGGTGTGGGTGACCGGGTGATCCGGGCATCACCGCTTGCTCGATCGCCTGAGATATCAAGAATCTTTAACCATATATCATTTCGGCTGGTTAACGTTCCCCCTCCTATTTTCTTAGTTCAGAGAGTTCATGCAGGTAAGCTTCTGCTTGAATCTCGCTTGTAAAGTTCCTTGATGTTCCTTTGTAGAGTACTCTTAAACGTGCAGGATTTAGCAGATAAACGGTTGCTCCGATCTTCTCAAATGGGGCAAAGAGTTGTCTCAGCCTCCATCGGCGTTCAACTGTTGCATGGGCAAAATCCGGGCGGACAAAGAACTTATTTCCTTGGAATTCTTTTCTGCTCGTTGGTCTAGCCAGATCATAAATTGCTTCTCGTAAAAGAAAATTTCCGAAGCAGACCAGAATGGCTCTTGGGTACTGATTCTCTTTTATAGGTCTCTTAGGGAGTGTCAGAGGAAAGCGGTGAGCACGATGAACTTCTCGTTCCAAATCCCATTTTGAAAGTTCAGGCATGGAAGACTTCAAAAGGTTGACAATATATCCCTTGGCGTCACTTCCCTCTGCCCCTTCTGCAATTCCCAAGAAGCGGAGGTTATTTCGTCTTCCCCGATTCTCAAGGTCCTCCATCTTTGTCATTAGGTCTTCGATAATAGCAGTTTGAGACTTTTCTCTACCTTGAAGTTTGATGACATCTGCTTCTAGGTTTTCTGTGCGGCATTCCACCGTGGCCATTCTGTCCACTATCTCCATACAGGTATTGTCTACCTTCTGGATAGCACCCTGAAGTTGTTGTATTGCGTCATGATTCCTTTGACTATCAATTTTGACATCCGAATGAAAATCCTTAATGGTCCTCAGGACCTCACTCAATAATGGTTCTTCAGAACCTCCTACTTTATCAGTATCATAGAATTGTTGTTTCTCCTTAGTCTTTTCAGTCTTTTCAACTGCCCCATTCTTAGGATTCTTAGGATTTTTCAATTCTGTGTCTCCTTTAAATGTGGGGGTCAGACTTTTCCGGAGGGGTCTAAATTTTTTCTTTGACTGCTCCTGATTACTCCCCTGATCCGTTGTTTCATCATCTAGTGGTTGGTGGGATTTTCTGAATTTGGATTTCTTCTTCTCCACTTTCTTTTTTGAAGCCGAGTTTCGACCCGGTTCAATATTGTTCTTTGTATTGATTGCTTCCAAATTGGCAGTTGGTGAATTTTCGTCCTCGCTGACCGCCCTTACTCCTCCAGTTTCGCTATCAATTTCGCTAGAGATTGAAACGCCGGTTTCATAAATTTCAGAATTTGTTTCCTCTGACGAATCCTCGCCCCCAGCTTCTAGTACTTTATCTTCAGGTATGATTTGTGCGTTAGTGCGCACACATTCCCGTTCTTGATCAACCGGATCTATAGCCATTTCTGCACTTGTGCTAATTAGATTAGGATTTACTCCATCGCTGGAGATCTTGTTCTTCATTACATCTTTTAGCTTTCCATTATTCCTGTCATCTCCCTTATCTCCTTTTTCCAGGGATTCTTTTGATAGCGGTATAAATATGTTAGATATCCTTGGTTGTGTTTCATCACATAGACCCGTTAGCTTTGCTGCGGCCTTCAAGCTTTTAATAATTTGCACTCTTTTAGCTTTCTTGAGCAGAAGTTCCATTTTCTCATCAACTTGGTCATCGGATTCCTCTTCTTCGGGGTTGCACTCATTTTGAAGCTCATTTAGCTGCTCTTGTTTCTTCTGTTTTCCCCTTTCACCCTCTTTATCCTTCCTCTTTTCTTTCTCCTTCTCGACATCTCTCAGGACATTTTTGCTTTGACTTTTGTTTTTCTCCAAATTATTTTTGTATTTTACTTTGCCGGTAGTAGTGCCCTCTGTATTTTCCTTTCCATTTTTGGCCTCCTTAACTTCTTGTGCCTTCAACCCTCGTGTTTCTGGTCTTCTAGTGGAGCCATTACTCTTTTGTTGATGAGTTATCGGTTGTTTTAGGCCACTATCATGATCTGATGTTCCCGCGTTTTTTGCAGGTGCTTTAATCGCCTCATTACATTCATTTACTTCATTTGCCTCATGTACCTTGATCGTTTCCTTGGCTTCATCCTCTGGGAGCACCTTGCTCGTGGTTTTGGTAGAGCTTATCTCAGACATTTTCAATACAATCTGCGCTAACTGGACTAAAATTTGAAACTGTGGTGCTATTGCCGCCGTAGAATCTTCAACAATATCCTTGAGGTTGGGAAGATCTGTATTGGTATAGTTCCACTCTTGTATCCCCTTCAAGATATTCTTTTTCGCGATCCTGTACTCGGTCTGTTCAGTCTGTTCAGTCTGCCCAATCTGTATTAGCTCTTGCAGCAGTCTATGCTTATTTTGTTTTCTTTTATATGTTTTTATGTGTGGATTCTCCTTAAGCCTGCTACTTCTCCCAGATTTCCTTAATATAATAATGATTCGCAGTGTGCACATGTAGACAAGTGTAGACAAATCAGGGTTTTTTTTTCCCCCTCTAAAGCAAGAGAAGAGGGTGTCTTACTCCACACCCCTTGTGAAATGGAATGTTTTTTTTTTTTGTTATTTAGTTATTTATTGATGCTCCCTGGCCCGTGTGCAGAGGCATGGTTATCCACCTATTAGCAATCGGTAGGCAGTTCTCTGATGACGCCCTGCACACCTCAACTGAGCTGCCGTCTATGCGAAGGGACCGCTGGTACAATATCCTGTGCAGAAACTTCGAGCGACTGGAGCCTCACAGCAGGCAAAGCGGCCACGAAAAAACTCCGGCACTCTACACCTCCATTCCACGGAGGGCGGGAGGGTCCAGGAGACGAAACAGCGGGGAAAAGTGAAAAACAGAACAGAAGAAGCCGTCTGCGCCGCAGGGCACACACCAGCGCTCAATCGCCGCTTGACACTCTCGACACTCTCCCGTTGCGCACAGCTCCCAGGTCCGATGCAGTGTCCGACCCCCAGCTGCCTGGCCAACAGCCCGGTAACCCAGCTGCGATCCACCTCTCGATACGGCGCCGCCGCTGGTAAGAGTTTTCCTTTTCTCCCACGGATGATTTCAGAATATGCACGATACTCGGGGGTATTACTACTCTCCCAAGTCGGCCATCAGCCATCAGCCATTCTAGAGTTGCTCTCAGGTCCTCAGAGCAAGAGTGGTGTGACTTCTCACACTGTCGCCATCTTGCCTCCTCGATCTAAACCTCCGCCATTACACACCTTCCTCCAAATAGTTCATGTGTGACTCCCATAAGACTATTTACAACATACTATATGTGTTATTACTTACATTGGAGTGATCTAGTCCCACCAGCCAATCCCTTAATTTTCTTCTTCCAACCCCACTCTCTATCACAACCGCAACATTTGAGAAACGTATGCACTCCTGAATCAGACAGACAGATGTGCAGTCAGGCAGGCAGACGGTCACAGAAGAGAGCGATGGTTTTTATCAAACTTTTGACCCTTTACCATAAAATGCTTTATTGAAGATGCCAGGGGCTCTTGGGACACAAAGGGAGCTAAAGCAATCTGGGAACCCAAGGACCTGACAGCTGACGGATGCAACGAGTTTCAGCTTTGGACTCCGCTAAAGGGTGTGGCCAGACTCAGCAAAGATTTTTCACAGTACACAATACCACAACTGGGACTTGCCATGGGGACTTTCAGGGAGGCATCGCCATAGTAAGAGCGCAGACGAGAATGGGTGAACTCCTGCATACCGACAAACGTTGGATAGGATAGGATGGAGAAAGGACTGGCAACAAAAAGCAACCATGCACAAGTAAATGTTCATATCAGCCATTCTTCCTTCCCAAAGCTTAACCCCGCCCCCCCCCCCATCTCCCCCTCTGCTGTATTTACCTCTGGAGGAAGTGACAGGGGTCTCAACAGCAGGCCCCTGCCCTGAAAGCAGCCACCAGAGGCTCCATCTCGCCGGGGAAGTGCCCTGAGGAAGCCAAACGAGCATTCCAGACCTGGAAAATGGCCCTCACTCTGTGGGTGTCATGGGAGAGCGGTCTGTTAGTTACAAAGGGAAAGCAACCCCTGATTCAGTGCAGCAGGTACCTCCATTCAGCACGGGTAGGAAGGGACCCTCATTTATTGAATAAGGCCACCTCCATATTCACCAAAGCAGGCATAAGTACCCACGTCTAAAGGAGTAGGGAACTGGGCTATATGTTGAGCCCAAATTAGAGGAGTGATCCCCACAGTCAACGTAATAATGAAGGGTTTTACCCATTCTGTGCAGCAGTATTTGAGGTCAAACAATAAGAGTAGCATGGATGAGCATCCACGGTTAAACGAAGAATAAATCCAGTGCTTAATTTGAGCCGGTGGATTACGGTACTCAGCACCATCGCTAAATTGTCAACACCGGCGCTGGAGAAAGTCTGCCTCAATGTGGCGCTGTCCGGATAATTTAGAGATGACCACAACCTCAGGTAATTTTTAATTTAATATACATAAAAAATGACTATTACCTGTCGCTAAAGCCATTCTTACAGCTTTTGGGGCCTGGAATAGTCTGAATTGTCATACTTGCAGAAGTGTGATGGTTAGTAGTTGGCAGCATGACAGGGGCAATGTGTAGTGCAAGCTGCAGTGTTCTCCTGACAAGAGCCCCGGCAATTATATATATGTTTTTTTTACAAATTAAGCACAGAAAAAATCCCAATGCAGTAACAGGGAGTGGGGGCGGAGGGGTGGGAAGGATGCATCAGTGGTGCAGCAAGGGGGCACTGGACCCTAAAACAAGCAACAATAATGACCGTCCACCTCCTAATTTAATAATTTAAAAAGGCACTAATTGCAACTGCAGCTCCTACGATAGCTACGCCCCAGGGGAGCATTCAGTGCAGTAGGAAACGCACAATTTTCCTGTGCTGCACATCTCCACTGCACATGGAGAGGCTGCACAACCAGTGCAGCGGCAAGGGCCGCAAGCTATGCCGAGGAAATAAAGAACTCCCTACGGAGAGTAGGATGTGAAATTCGTGCTGACGTGAATCGTTCACGTCGACCTGTCGTGCAGTTACTTCTTACATCCACTCGGACTCAGGGATTCTCCGGATGCACATTCAGTGCATTGGCTAAGGACCGAACATTACAGTACGTTCAGCTTCAGAACAATAGACAGTCTACGTAAAGCGCTTCGAAGCCTCGTCAGGGCAGGACTAGTAAGCGCTATATAAATGCAATTACAATACAATACAATACGTACCTTCGGTGCGGTGGCCATACGGTATGTGCACGAGAAGACCAATTCAAAGTATATTGCAGAGAAGCCAGCAGTCAATGACGTAGAGCGAGTTTCCCTAAAGAAACATCAGAACATCAGGGCGCCCAAATGTCAGGTGACACGCGTGTGCAAGCGGCGCAGCAAAGGTGTATTGGTTCTAATGCAAGGAAGGGAAATAGGCCGCGTACCCCTGTTTGGTTAGTAAATCGAGGGTGGGTTTGAGATTCAATGGTACAGAGATGGCATCATTCAGGATAGAAAGTATAATGCCAACATGTGGTGCCGCGGGTAAGCGAGACTGGGTGCAAGGCGCCGAGAAGACCAGCTGTACTTCACAATGCGCTACAGGAAGGTTTCCGCAAGTATGCACCTGAGAGATCGGCGCGTACACCAGCGAGTACGGAAGTCTGCAGACATGACTGGGGCCACTGGCTCTCGGGAGCACAAAGCAGCCATTCCCATTGGCTGTCAGGGGTGACGCGCTTTAGACAGCACCTGCCAGAGAGGGGTGCGAATCTGCCATCGCCTCGCATCAAGATTCAACACCTACAGCCGACAGCTCACGTTAATCCGAGGATGGTGCAGGCTGCGGGTTTACGGAATACGAGATCGGCTTCTCAGGGCCTCATTCAGTACACGAGCCCAGACCGCAGTCAGTGCATGTCAGCAGGGGCGGCCTTAGGCATGTGCAAGCTGTGCACCTGCACAGGGCCACCAAACCCCAGGGGCCACCACGCCAATATATATCCTTAATATAATAATCCTCTGAGGATGGATACATATTTGCGTGGCGGCCCCTGGCAGGGATTTGGCGGCCTCTGGCTCTGTTCCGCTTTTAAACATCTTCCTGAGCTCCGGTAGAGGGGGGGGCTCCGCCCCACTTGGACGACCTCTTCTGGGGCCCCCTACCTACTCTCCCTGCCCAGGGCCGCCATGAGCTTAGAGCCGCCCCTGATGTCACGACTGTCGTGCTCGCGAGGCGCAGACCGGCGATCGGTGATACAGGATTATTTAAAGTTTCCATGCAGAGGGAGGGGTGGAGCAAGGTGCCGATTTTTAACACAATGCTGCAAGTAACCACAAAGCACCGTCAAGATAAAGTGTACCCGAAAATGCAGTCCACGAGCACACCGTGCGTCAGCGTGATTAAGGGCAAGCGCCTCTGCTGGCAGACGAGACGGGTGTCTTTTAAGCATGCTGGGACAGGGGCCGACACGACACAGCATCCGCGCTCCTGCAATGACCGTCTGAAAACCTGGACTCTTCCTGAAGCCCTGCGGCCACCCTTCTCCCATGGGTGCCCAAAGAGTGTTTCTAGGCTCTGACGCCATCCAGGGTAGTAGCTTCAGGGGGAGGGTTTGGGGTGTTAACTTACACCCCCTAATAAATGCATATCCTGATAAATAGTTGGGTACAGGTGCCTTCAGTCTGGTATGTTAATGAGGTGTCTACCGGTTTTCACCAGTAACTGTTACATACACAAAGACTACAACGCACACACACTCTCTCTCCCTCCCTCCCTCGGTTTTAAAATTCCTCAAAAATGTTGGATATTACAAAATATTGTGTGTTCTCTCACTTAGTGCACCTACCACTCCCCATTCCTCCCCCTTCCCACTGCCCTTTAAGCCCTTCTCATGCACACTGCGTATCCTATAACGTATATGTCCTATTACAAGTGCATTATATGCTAAGGCACTTGCACAGAGCCTGGTGGGAGATTCAAGTCACCTTTATGACTGAGTAACTTGTCTGCCAAGCTCTAAATCAGGGCCTATGTACTGAGCATACAGGCTTATGCTGTGGGTGTCCTCATATGCACTTTAGACGGGCTGTACTAGCTTCGGCATGGAAAACATGGCTGCTCTCTATTTAGCATTTATCCTGGTGTTTCTTGTGGTAACCTCAGCTCTATTGCTTGGGTGGACACTACTGATAATCTTGCGTAAATTGTGTCATATATGGTCACTATTTTACAGTATTAAAAGATGCTACTGGCTCCAGAGGACTTTCCTTGAGCAGGAGTAGCTCTCACTACACGAGCTACTAGCATAGGCTATTGGTATTAAATGCCTATCCGAAATAACCGCCAAAGCATCACATGCCCTCCAGCACAAAGGACATAACAACAGCAATAGGTCGCCCGACTCAGCTTAAATTATCTTTCAACTATCAGGCATAGCCATTTTTATGCGAGGAGCAGCCACTCTTGGCAGGGACGGCTACGAGTTGGCTAGACAAGCTCTTAATAGGTCAGAATGCCAAAGCTAGACCAAGAATGCACAAAATGGTCAAAGATAAGCATTACTATGCCATACACACTATGACATGGACAAACACAATTGTGCGAGATTTAACCCGTTTGGTGGGGGAGGAGGGATGCATCATATACTTCTGGTGTCTGTTGTCCTTGACACCAGGCAAAGCTTTTAGGGAGTGATACTGTTTATTACGGAGGGACACCATTTCACACACACAGACGTACATAAATGTGCACACATGCATACACACACACATAAGGGGATTTTAATTGTCTCAGCTCTGTATCCATTCCCTGTTCTCCGATCTTTGAAAGTTCATGCAACTAAATAACATTTTTTTCACTTTGGCTCCTGTCGTCCGACACTTCGGTGGGTCAGCGCCGGTGACTGGTCAGGCTACTGCTATCATTCTTCTGTCATGGACCAATCTTCACACGCAGTGTGTGACTGATAGAGCAGGGACTACAACATGTCCAATCTCCTTGGTACTTAGCTAGATTGAGACTGGAGGCAGATGGTGTTTTTGCAGACTCTATAGGTTGGCCGAGTGTTTATCTGATTATCTTGGGGGTGTGTAATTTGTTTACCTGGCTGTCACTCTAAGGGTCTTGAGATTAGCAGTAATTACTTCTTTAATATGCACAGACTCTGAATAAGATACTTTGCTACACCTCTGAGAGTTACTTTGAGGGTGTTGGTGAGCCACCAGTAGCTCCAGAGACTATCTGAGACCGCTGGTGCAGGACACCTTCTACAGATCCAGCAAATTTTCACATTCTTGGACATCTTCTACAGTTGTGACGCACATGTTACTTACCTTCGGTAACAATATATCTGTAAGAAACAGTAGTTACTGTTAGATTCCTTACCTTAGAATATCCCCAGGTGTCAGACTGGATCCGGAGAGTTTTCGTCAGCAATACCCCTGCGTGTCACTAGGCGTCATCTGCGGCTCCGCGTCCATCCTCGGGATGACGTCGTCGGAGTACTTAAACGCCGCCCTCGCGCGCTGATGTCAGTTCTGTACATAGCTTTCCGCGCCAGGAACGTAGAGCCATGCAAGAAACCGACACTGGTGCCATGAAACTAGGTCCCTCAAAGGGAGATACCTTAACCCTAGATATCGGTTCGCAGAACAGGGAGGATGGGTGGGGTGGTAAGGAATCTAACACTAACTACTGTTTCTTACAGATATATCGTTACAGAAGGTAAGTAACTTGTGCATCTGAAAGAAACAGGTTAGTGTTAGATTCCTTACCTTAGAATAGATACTCCAGCAATATTAACCACGGTGGTGGGTGTGCGAACCAAGATCACACCACAAAGTCCTGGAGAATGGAACAGCCAAAAAAGCCATCTCTCTGGACTTGGTATCCAGGCAGTAGTGCCGAGCAAACGTGTGCAGCGAGGCCCACGTAACTCCCTGACAGATGTCCTGCAAGGGGACTCCCGACCCAGGCCAGTTGTAGCCGCCGTGGCCCGAGTGGAATGGGCCCTCAGCCCAACAGGAGGCTCCTTTTTTGCCAAGGAGTAACAGACCTTGAGCACAAAACGAGCCACCAAGAGATGGTCCATTTGTGCACCGCCCTTCCGTTCTCAGCACCCACATAACCAACTAAGAGCTGGCGTGTGCGGTCCAGAAAGAATGAGAGCGCACGTTTTGGGTCCAGACGACGGAGCCTCTCTTCCTCTTTCAAGGAATGCAGAGGCGGAAAGAAGGTGGGCAAGGTGATGGACTGCCCAATATGAAAGGCTGTAACCACCTTGGGCAGGAAAGAAGGACGAGTCCTCTGAACAACCTTGTCCGGATGGACAGAGAGGAAAGGAGGTTTAGAAGATAGAGCCTGGAGCTCACTCACTCTCCTGGCATAGGTGATGGCAACCATGAATGCAGTTTTGAGAGTCAGAAGACGAAGAGGACAGTTGTGAAGTGGCTCGAAGGAAGCACACATCAGATAAGTCAGTACAAGGTTCAAGTCCCACTGAGGCATCACAAAAGGAAATGGAGGGAACATGTGTGTGATGCCTTTCAAGAATCTATTTACAACAGGGGACTTGAAACGAGAAGGCTGATCAGGAAGCCTTAAGAAGGCTGAAACGGCTGAGAGATAGCCTTTGATAGTGCCCAGAGCAGAGTCCTGCTGGGCAAGAGAAAGAAGGAAGAGGAGAACCTCTGAAAGAGGGGCAGAAAGTGGAACCATAGCCTTTTCTGTAAACCATGCCACAAATGTATTCCTCCTGCAGGCGTATATCGATTTTGTGGAGGGAAGCCTGGCTACCAGAATCACATCACAGACTTCAGGAGGCAAGTCAAATAGCCTCTACTGTTGCCGCTTAATCTCCACGCATGTAGGTTGAGACTGGACATGTTCGGGTGGAGGACGGTCCCCTGCTGCTGCGACAGAAGGTCCTCCTGAAGAGGCAGACGAATCGGGGGATCGACTGATTTGCTGAGTAGCTCAGGATACCAGTATCTTCGTGCCCAGTTCGGAGCCACAGGGATGGCTTGGGCCCGGTCTCGCCTGATCTTCTTCAGCACTCTGGGCCGAAGTGGCATAGGCGGAAAGGTGTACAACAGAACGCAGCTCCACTCGCGACGAAAAGCGTCTCCGAGCGAGTGCCGCCTTGGAAATTCCAGCGCGCAGAACTGATGACATTGCGCGTTCTCTTCAGTGGCTAATAGATCTACCCAAGGCTCTCCCCACTGCCAAAAGAGACTTTGCGCAACGTCCGAGTGTAGACGTCATTCGTGATCAATCATGCACTGGCGGCTGAGTTTGTTGAATCACCAGGGTGATGCCCTGACGTTCCAGCCATGTCCAGAGGCGCAGAGCCTCCTGACAAAGGGTCCACGACCCCACCCAGCCCTGATTGTTGCAATACCACATGGCGGTGTTGTTGTCTGTGAACACCTGCACTACACTTCGCCGGATAGAGGGAAGGAATGCCTTCAGTGCAAGTCGGATCGCCCGCAACTCTAGAAGGTTGATATGGAGCCGGAACTCTGCCGGAGACCAGAAGCCTCTGATATCCGTCCCTCCCATGTGGCCCCCCCATCCCAGGAGGGACGATTCCGTCACTACTAAGCGCTCCGGTTGGGGTAGGGATAGGGATCTGCCGCTGACCCAATCGCGGTCCGTGAGTCACCACTGCAACTGTCTCACAGTGCCCTCCAAGATCAGGACGTGGTCGAACAGGTTGCCCTAATGCTGGGCCCACTGAAGCTCCAGGTCCCACTGCAGAGCCCGCATCCGCCACCTGGCGTGATGCACCAGTAGGATGCAGGAGGCCATCAGCCCCAGAAGCCGCAGCGTCAACCTGACAGAGACCCGGGATAAAGGCTGAAAGATCGGAATCAGAGCCTGAATATCCCGAACCCGATGCTCGGGGTGATAAACCCAAAACTGCGCCGAATCCAGAACCGCTCCGATAAAGAGGAGCTTCTGAGAGGGGCACAGATGTGAATTTGGCACGTTGATGGAGAGCCCCAGCAGGTGCAGGAGGTCGGCCGTAGTCTGGAGGTGGGAGACGACTGTCTGGGGCAAGCCCGCCTTGAACAACCAGTAGTCGAGATAGGGGAAGACTGGAACTCCTGATCTGCGCAGATGAGCTGCGACCACCGCCATCACTTTTGTGAACACCGGGGGGCGTTGGTAAGGCCGAAGGGGAGCACGGTAAACTGAAAGTGCTCGTGGCCTACTGTGAACCGCAGGTAGCGCCGGTGGGCCGGCAGGACGGGGATGTGGAATTAAGCGTCCTGCAAGTCCAACGCCACCATCCAGTGTCCAGGGTCTAGGGCAGCTAAGACCTGAGTAAATGTCAGCATCTTGATCTTCTCCTTCCGGAGTAAGCCGTTAACGTTCCGGAGGTCCGCGACAGGGCGAAGGCCCCCTTTTCCCTTCTTGGGTACCAGAAAGTAGTGGAAGTAACAACCACACCCTACTTCTGGCCCAGGAACGTGCTCAACGGCCCCCTTGGCCAAGAGGGCCGTAACTTCCTCTTGCAGAAGTTTCAAGTGATCCCCGACATGCAGTGGTACTGCAGTGGCATGGCTGGAGGGGTCACCTCCAAAGGGAGGGAGTAGCCCCTTCGGAGGATTTGCAGCACCCACATGTCCGAGGTGATGGTACGTCAGTGGAGGAGGTGAGGGCGAACCCTGCCCCCGCATCGAATCGACCTGAAATGCCGGACTAGGAAGGCTTTGAGGCAGATGCTGCAGGAGCGGATGTGGACTGACCCTGCCGTTATCCCCCAGCACCGCCACGGCGGTAACCACGTCCGCGACCGTGTTCAGACTGGTTCTGCGGCCTGTGGCTGGCTGGACCTGTGGGGGTGCCCCTTCCTTGGCCACGAAAGGGGCGAAAAGCGGAGTTTGCTGGTGCTGGCCTAGGCCCAAGGACTTGGTCGTAGCCCTGGAGTCCTTAAAACGCCCTAGCGCACTGTCCGCTTTGTCGCCAAAAAGGCGACGGCCATCGAATGGGATGTCCATGAGCATGGCGTGGACATCCCCTGAGAAGTTGGCAGACCACAGCCAGGCGTGGTGATGAATCACCACCGACGTGAAAATCGATCTGCCCAGCGAGTCTGTAGTGTCGAGTCCACAACTAATTGAGTACCGTGCTGCATCCCGCCCTTCCGCCAGGGCTTGTGCGAGCCGTGTTCGGGCCTCCTCCGGACACTGTGGCAGCACGTCCGCAACCGTATCCCACAGAGAGTGGGTGTAAGGGCCCAAAAGGCTGGCGGTGTTGACAGACTGCAGCCCCAAACTCAGAGAGGAGAACAGTTTCTTCCCAAACTGATCATAACTTTTGGATTCCCGATCCGGAGGAGCGGTCGGGAATGCGGTCTGGGACGTCGAGGCCTGGATCACCAGACTCTCAGGGATGGGGTGAACAGACAGAAAGTAGGCGTCGCCTGGAGCCGGGAGGTGGCGTCGGGCCACGTTCTGATCCACAGGGAGGCCTGTAGAGGGCTTGGACGAGGTTCCCATCAGAAAGTCGGTGAGGGCCTCGTTAAATGGCAGTAAAGGCTCCGAGGAGCTTGCCTGCGGTTTGCGCACCTCAGTGAGGAGGTTAGTCCTCACGGCCACGACAGGGAGCTCAAGAGCCAAGGCCTTGGCCTCCCTGTTGAACACCACGCTGATAAGTAGCCCTCCCCTCCGAGGCCATGGAGGGAGGAGAGACGAGTCCAGTGTCTGGCGAAGTATCCAGACCACTGGCCTCCCCTAGCTCTTCTGCCCAGTCCTAACTTAACTGGCACTGTTGTGCCAGAGGGTCCTCAGACCCCTCCCAGTCCTCCTCGTCATCCATCTCCTGGAAACCAGGCAAAAATGATGGAGCCGGGTCGTAGGTGAATTGCTCATCCATCGGCGTCGGAGACGGCACCGAGCGACGCCGTTCCGGCATCGCACCCGGACCGGGGCCGGTGCCGCCCGAAGACGGCACCGGGAGCGAAACCCTCGGGGTCGGCGCCAGTGGAGGAGTCGTGAGGTCGACTGGCGACGTCCCGGATCCAGGCCTGGATCCTGTGGGGCCCTGCGGAGTCGGGACCGGAGTCGATGCCGGGGACAAAGCAACCGATGGCACCGGGGCCGGAGCCGCCGGCCCGCTAGGGCTCCCAGTTGGACTCGCGGGGCCCGAAGGTGCCTCAACAGGTTCCAACGGAGGGAAGTGAGACCTCATGGCCGTGAGGAAGGCACTTATCTCCTTCCGGCGTCGTGTGCCGCCCAGGGACCGGTGGGTATGGAGCTGGACGCGGCGCTTGCGGCTCCGGCGGAGCAGCGCAGGCGATGTCACCCGAACCCCTGGCCACGTCGCGCGAGCGTCGGGGGGAGTCGGAAGAGCGATGATGCCTCTTCGACTTCTTTTTAAAATGCCTAGTCTTACCGGAGGACTTGGAGCCCGAGGAGTGGTGGTGACTCGACGAGTGGCGATGACTGCGGCTGCGCGACCAGTCCCTCGACTTCCTCCTTGACCGGGACCTCGAGCGGCGCGGAGCCGACTGCCGGATCTCGAGCAGCTTAGGGACCACTCCCGCCTGGCCTTCGAGGTCAAGGCCCGACAGTCGGGGCACGAATTGTCATCATGGTCGGCCCCGAGGCAGTAAAGGCACTGACGGTGGGGGTCGATCACCGACATCAGGCGGCGACAGGCCTTGCAAAGTTTAAAACCAGGCATCCCTATCGGCACAGCGGGTCGTAGTGGACTCGAAAATGGATCAAAAGAGATCAAAAAAGTTAGTCAAAAAATGACTAGAGTACTGCTCTTCCCGGATCTGCGATTGCTGGTGCGGAAAAAAGAAGAACTGACATCAGCACGTGAGGCGGCTTCTAAGTACTCCGACGACGTGATCCCGGCAATCACGACGACGGACATAAAGCCGCAGACGACGCCTAGCGACGCGCACGGGTACTGCTGACAAAAACTTTCCGGATCCAGTCTGACACCTGGGGATATTCTAAGGTAAGGAATCTAACACTAACCTGTTTCTTTCAGATACGCTTACACAGTCGGGACATCTACAGTTGTAACATGCTTCCACAGTGCAGGGCATCTTATACAGTTGTGGCATGCTTCCACAGTGCAGGACATCTTCTACGGTTGTGACACGCTTCTACAGTGCAGGACATCTTCTATATTTACTGCACGCTTCCACTGTGCAGGACATATTCTACAGTTGTGACACGCTTCCACAGTGCAGGACATCTTCTACGGTTGTGACACACTTTCACAGTGCAGGCCATCTTCTACAATTACTGCACGCTTCCACAGTACAGGGCATCTTCTACAGTTGTGACACGCTTCCACAGTGCATGACATCTTCTACAATTACTGCACGCTTCCAGAGTGCAGGACATCTTCCACAGTTGAAACACGCTCCCACAGAGCAGGGCATCTTATACAGCTACAGCACACTTCCACAGTGCAGAACATCTTCTACAGTTGTGACATGCTTTCACAGTGCAGGACATCTTCTACATTTGTGACATGCATCCAAAGTGCAGGACATCTTCTACATTTGTGACACACTTCCACAGTGCAGGACATCTTCTACAATTACTGCACGCTTCCACAGTGCAGGACATCTTTTACAGTTGTGACAAGCTTACACAGTGGCCAACATCTTCTACAGTTGTGACACGCTTCCACAGTGCAGGACATCTTCTACGGTTGTGACACGCTTCCACAGTTGGACACATTTCCACAGTGCAGGACATCTTCTACGGTTGTGACACGCTTCCACAGTGCAGGACATCTTCTACAATTACTGCACGCTTCCACAGTGCAGGACATCTTCTACATTTATGACACGCTTCAACAGTGCAGGACATCTTCTACGTTTGTGACACGCTTCCACAGTGCAGGACATCTTCTACAGTTTTGACACACTTCCACAGCGCAAGAAACAAGTACAGTTACAGCACACTTCCACAGTGCAGGACATCTACAGTTGTGACACGAGTCCACAGTGCAAGCATTTTCTACAGTTACAGCACACTTTCACAGCTCAGGACATCTTCTACAGTTGGGAAATTCTTCTACAACACAGGAAAGATTCCTACACACAGCTGCACTTTTTTGTGGCACGCTACTATACTGCAGGAACATTTTGACGAATAGGTATGGGATTGAATCTTATGGCACACTACCATAATGAGGAAATTGGTGAACAATGCCTCAGAAATGGCATTGGCGCACATCAACAGTGCCAGAGTTTTCTGAAGTAAACAGACTGGTGTGGAATAGAAGAGCAAATCTTTACAACACAGATGCACAAAAAGCAGACAGTAAAATTTCAACTCAGTTTGACAAAATTGAAGAGGCCAAATTTACAGGCCATTTTGAACGAGAGAATCAGGTAGCACACTGGCCACTGTTTTCCTATAACTGTCAAGAAATGTATTCATTCACGCCTTGTAACTGTTATAATCTGAGATAACGATGTGAATAAAAGTAACTCCTTTTAAGTTTCTATATTTATATGGCATAGTTTCTCCAAAAAATGAGTTCCTTAGGTATCAAACACGTGCCTCCTGGATGCGACCCTGTCACCTTTATCAAAGTTTAATCGGATTGTCAGTGTTATTGAAAAAGGTTGAGTGAAAATTGAAGACAGGGAACGACCCTCGATAGTTCATTCAATTATACAGGTTGATTGTTAACAGGACAGGGAATGTACTAAGACTCAGCAGTCCCTCTAAAGAGTGTCCACGTATTGACAAGATGGAGAGGTGACTGGTGCTGCCAAAATAATTCATAACTGGCATTTGTAAAGGCAAGAGTACCCCCCCCCCCCCAAAAAAAAACAAAAAAAAAACTGTACAGCAAACAGTCCAACGAGTTGTTTCAAAATCTAACCATTTTGCAAACCTGGCCGAAAAGTAGTATGTTAAAGCAAATTGAATGTGCATCTTTCCTCCGTGTCTAATGTGCGCAAATGAGCAAACTATCCTATAAAACACCACTGTTCGGCCCAGATGACCCACCACACAACTAGGGGCAGCTGTCCACTTGAGGCCACTATTAACTCACCCAAAGCAATAATTACAAGTTCACACTGTAGAAGAACTTTTGTGCAGTCACATTTACCACCAGTTTCACCATCTACAAGGGCTCTGACCATACTGACTGACCACCTGGAACACATTCAGTTTGCTTCTGATGTATGCAACAGCTTGTCCCTGGTTGATCTTCTGACCATGAAAATCCACCAATCAACAACACTTGACGATGCAACAGAGGAGGAAAGAAAGGCTTGCAGCATGTTGTCCTCCAATGCACTATCTAACACTCATTTCACATGAGAACAACATGCAATTCACCGTCACGAATTCTTTTTTTCCAAGGATATTCTATTTTCTCACAGATTCACCATCTACTGAAATAGTCCAAGGAACCAGACGGAATCTGGAAAGATCTATACCAGAGTACTTCTGGCTGCAGAGAAAATGACGCATAATTTAATGTCAGGACAGCGCTCCATGTAGGTACTACTCGACACCCATGAGGATTTACCTACTGCACAGAGGCGACGATGAAGTGACATGTCTAGATCAATCAATCAATCAATCAGCAATTTGTATAGCTCGCTGCCTACCCAGTAGGGTCTCAAGGCGCTTGGGGGGGAGGGGGGGGGAGGGGAGGGAGGGGTTCCGTTACTGCTCGAAAAGCCAGGTCTTGAGTTGTTTCCTGAAGGAGAGGTGGGCCTGGGTCAGCCGTAGGTGGATGGGGAGGGAGTTCCATGTCTTGGCCGCCAGGTAGGAGAAGGATCTTCCTCCAGCGGTGGCTCTGCGGATGTGTGGTACGGCGGCAAGGGCGAGGCTGGCCGATCGTAGCTGGCGGGTGGGCGTGTAGAAAGTGAGGCGGTTGTTGAGGTACTTTGGGCCCATGTCGTGGAGAGCCTTGTGTGCGGGGTGAGGAGTCTGAACGTGATCCTCTTGTTGACGGGGAGCCAGTGCAGGTCTCCCAGGTGGGTCGAGATGTGGCTGTGGCGAGGGATGTCCAGGAGGAGTCGTGCAGAGGCGTTCTGTATGCGCTGGAGTCTTTTCTGTAGTTTGGCAGTGGTTCCAGTGTAGAGTGTGTTCCCGTAGTCCAGTCGGCTGGTAACGAGAGCCTGGGTGACCGTCTTCCTGGTTTCGGTGGGGATCCATCGGAAGATCTTACGGAGCATGCGCAGGGTGTTAAATAAAGAGTCACATTTAGAAAAACCATTACTGAAAAACAACATTGTTCAACACTTAGTGAAGAGAAGAGGGACAGTAAGTCTGTGGGAAAAAATAGTATCCAACAGAAAAAAAGAATGTAGGTAAAAAGTTTTTTCTTTTAATTGATACTTCTCTCTGCAACTCACCAATCTACTGAAAGACGTTCTGAGCATGTTCCTGAGCTGACAGGTCGTACTTTGGAAAGGGCATAAGAGAAAGGCAAAGCCTGCTACAACTCTGATTGGTCCAAATCAGTCTTAGGGACTCATTACGATGTCGGTCCGAAAGGCGCAGAGCGGCATTCGGTTTTTCCTAATCCATGTCGGCACCCATGTTTCTGACCGACTCGAAACATTTCGGACTGACCGATTACGATAGAAGTTAACCATTCGGTCTTACTGACTCAGTTCTGACCGGCATTTGGAGACTCTGAGACGGTATGAGGCAAATCGCACAACTCTACGGAGCACGTTTCCACCCGACATATAAAGATGTCTGATTTGGACAACCTTTACAATTTGGTCTGTCTGACATGAAACGGCTGTCGGAAACTGACTTTGGGGGCCTGTAGCAGATCCCCCTTCACCCAGAAGCATCCGTTTGGGCCCATGGGGGTACCCATGGGACCCCTCTTTACAATCATACACAATGTGGCAGGCACCATGGAGTGCCCGCCACAGGGTGCAAGGTTTTCTGCAACCACCCTTTTTTTTCAAAGGGAGCCTGTGTTGTCAGTCAAAACACAGGCTCCCATTGAAGTCAATGGGAGTCCGACCGAACGGTATTCGGAAACATCGTAATCGGCCAGTCAGACTCGTCGAACCAGAGTCAATCGGAAACGATTCCGGCAAGGAGTCATCCGACCGACATCATAATGAGGTCCTTAGTATGTAGAGTTTATTGAAAGAATAGATAAAAGCAACGGATTGGCAAATATCCAAACTACCTGTACCTAAGAGTATAAGCAACAGCTCTTCTTTGAGCGAAATGTACCCAAATGCCTTTCGAGTATCTTTTTCGAGAAATCTCTTGGCAAAGCCTGTGTAAACCATGATCAGTTTTGGAACAATGTGCTCGAAACTGCCTAGACCATTTTGCTGGTGCTTCTTGGAGCGGTCAATATAGGGAATAGGGTCATGAGGACTGTCCAAATTGTGGAAACATTCCTCCTATAGAAGGATAGGAGGGGAAGAAGGAGATGGGGCATAACATTTTGAGACAAATGATATTCCAAGATAAACTTTAGAAGAATCCAAACTCAGAACTGTGTAAATGGAGGGCATGTAGAAATTGCCTGCAGCTTACTCACTGCGAGATGATGTCAAGATAAGTACCAGAGACAGTTTTCCATGTGGGACCTTCCAAGCTGCAAGGTAGAATGTGCTCAAACGCGGTCCACATCAGGAATAGCTGAGCAACATTTGCAGCCTTTTCAGAAAGCATTACTGCAGGATATTTAAAGAGCAATTCCAAAATGTGGGAATTGCTGAAAAAAACTGAGATGTGAACCATGTAAAACTAAGCAGGACTTAAATCAAACCCCTTCTTAACCAGGGAAATGCCAGGACAAGCATAACTGCACTAGGAAAGGGGTCAGTGTAACAGCCCTTAAGATCAAGAAAAAAATTAACTTCAATAATAGGAGTAGACAGGATCGACCCAATAATGCTGACCACCTCGTCCGGACACCTACTCCGACAGGGAAAGGCTTTGAGGCTTCATGCATGCAAAACCATGGCCCTGGTGTTGAGATGCAATATACCAATCCCCAAAGAAAAAGAAAAGGGTGTAGAATGAATCGAAGACTAATCGGTGGAAAAGAAAGCCGCTGAAATTGCGATCTTGGGTTTCTGGTTCTCCTTATCTAGTCCGGTGCGGTCAAGATCCCGTTTCTTTACCTCAAGGATTTGGGCGGTTCTCCGAGACGGTGGTGGTCCAGGCCTCAGAGCAATGACCAAGCCTCGACTCCATATTTATATATCATGTAGATTGGTCGCAACATCTAGTTCTTGCAGTGCAGGCATGGGTTGAAAGACATAAATTGTGCGGATGACAAGAAAGGAAAAAACAAGGGAACAGGACAGGCTGGGCTGTCACCATATGCAGCAGGGCTGAGAAGAAAGTGTCATTCTGAGTGTCGCGTGGAGCCTTTATCGAGCTGTCTCATCCCAGCAAGTGACGCCATGATGATTCTTCGACCAGAGGCATTCTGGCGCCATCTTGTGACTAACGCTCAGAAAACAGCTTTCAGACACTGCATGATGCTTGTAACTGTGAATCTGCACAAAACATTAATCATTGTAAATCAGACAACTGTACACTACAAATAAAGCTGCATTTTGAATTGCTCCTAGCGGTCGATATCTAC
This sequence comes from Lissotriton vulgaris, assembly GCF_964263255.1. Classification (NCBI taxonomy): domain Eukaryota; kingdom Metazoa; phylum Chordata; class Amphibia; order Caudata; family Salamandridae; genus Lissotriton; species Lissotriton vulgaris. The sequence continues at coordinate 284,895,050 of NC_141699.1, forward strand.
CCAAGAGATTTAGAGCTAGTACCTGGGACAAGCCTCATTAAAGTTTCTAACTACATACCTTACTCCTTCTTCCCGTTACAGTAGTCTGTGAACATAACAGAGTTTTAGTAAAGAACTAAGATATTCTCCTAGCTCAAAGAATGAGGGCGCCCGCACAGACCCATGCTGCGGGAATAGACCGCGTTAGAGAAATTCAATTTTCTGTGCAGAATATGTACATGAAAATGTTTCTCATCTCTGCTGCTACAAGTTCCTGGAATAAACGAGTCCCTGAAAAAATTGCTTTCCATTTGTTTGAATGACATATTTCAATTGTTAAGAGGCTGTGAAAATGGTGTAGTTCATTACAGTCCGTGTGTGTGTGTGTGTCCGTGTGTCCAACCACTGTGACACATTCTCATTCAGGCGCATAATACCGCCGAAATGAAGAAAACACGCAGCAGCTAAAACTTGCACAGAGAGTTTATTCAACTAAGTGCAGCAACAATTCCCAAAGCGTTTCGAAGCCACTGGCTCCGTGATCCCGGATAAACAAAGGACATGGCAGTGGCACACACAATCGGAAGAGTGCAGATCGCGGCATAGAAAAGGTATGCACGGACAACGGCAATGCCCTACACTGCTCTTACACACAAAAGAGAGTATGCCAGACTAACATCTGTATATGATGGCAACAGTATTCCTTGGAGAGCCTGTAGCACCCAAAACGGCAGAGTCGGCTGGAACCATTCTGAGGACAATGACAAGCATGCATTTCCTTGCATTTCTACGAACGTCAATCCCTCCCCAAATTGGGCTCGTGAATTTAAAAGTTAGGGAATTTTGGAGGCTGACGTCAGCACTACCAGGATGTGGCACTGGAGAAGGATTCTGGAGTCCAGCAGTCGTAGAAAGAGTGAGAAGCCCATCCTCCCTCTGTGAAAGAGTGTGCTCCTGTACGGCTCTCCAAACCTAGGCCACAAAAAGATTTCACAACATGCAGAGACCATAACGGCAGCCCTCGACCACGGGAAGGAATGGCATCACTGGGCCTTCACAACACTGGGCGACTTCTACTTCCGAAGGAGCATGTGTGTTGCTAAAGACGTGTTGTGGGGTTATGTCATGTGTATGGAACGAAAATGCTTCTTTTACAAAAACAGCTCCCAGTTCACTCAATGCTGTCTGTAGTTATAGACATTTAAATCTAAACACGTAACTGTCCACACACGTGATTGAATCTTGCTATTGTCGTTCTTCAGCAATTCCGCTCTAGCGTCCGCATGTCATCACTTAAAATTCACCTTCTGTTCAGAATACTTTTAAACAGGATGCACGCTGTGCCTTTGCTATGAAAACATTTTTTAAAACATCAAAAAGTGTGGTGTGGTCAAGTAATTATCTGTAGAATTAAAAGTGAGCAAAGCCAGCCACAAAAAGTTATATTAAGATATTGGAAGGTGGGGGTCGGGGAAGGAGGGCGAGGGGAACTGTGAGAAATGCAGACTCTTGGGAGGAAAGGGAAACAATGGCACTGGTCTGCAATGTCTTTATATGGTTTAACGATTCTGCATTGGTAATCCCCATAACCCGTCTCCCTCGATCCACATTGTTATTTAGAGATCCTTTTTTATTCTCCAGCAACCAATATTAACTGAGAGGGATGGAATGAGCGCTGAAGCCCGCTGATAAGCATTCATGGTCCTAATACCAGCGTCAGTGGTGTGCAAAACATAGGGAAATAGGAGAAATGAGTGTCGGCGGGGACGTGCTGGTTTAAGGCACAGAGGCATTCACAATTTAGTTTTAAACATAACGACTTCCAGTCGAGCAGTAATGCAACAGCGACCCCTGCCGTAATGTGGAAGCACTATCATTAATCATGAAAATAATCGTAAAGCTGGTCTTCAGAGCAGTGCGGAAGAGGAAGGAATATACACGCAATTCACAATTACAATTCCTAATCGTCGAACTGCAGCTCACCCTACCTCTATGGTCCTCAGGAGTCTGATCACGATCCGACTTTAATTTGAAATCTTCTGATTTCAGACCTAAAAGCTGAAACGTCAGTGGCCAGACCAAATGAAGGTCGCATTTATGTATTAGACCGGGAAGGCGGCTTTGCTGCGCCCTCTCAGAATGCATAGGTCTGGCACAGCTGCAGGACAAGACATACATATTGTAAAAGCTTGAACCTTACACGACGATCAGACTCTCTCAGAGCACAGGTGAAGCAGCTTCACAGTCTAGACAGCAGATCTATCCCTCAGGTAAGCCTAGCTTAGTGGTTAGACTAGCGAAGGTTCACTCAGAGACACAGATGAAAACATTCACACATCAGACATGAGAATTATCTCAGATTACACCGGCCTTACAGAGGGATGCATTGCCCTGGTTAACAGCAAACACCAAACAGTGCCCTCTAGTTACACAGACCTTGTAGAATCGCTGCTAACACAGCATTTCCATCAATCTGGTATACATTTCGAGCAGATGTATGACCCTTTCAGCAAGGCTAAAATCACATAGTACAACATTTTGCACAAGTTTTAGACTCAAAGTCAACTCCCAAGGTCAACACATCTGATGTGCATGGTACGAACAACCACGTAAACCAATACTGGCTTAACATGCGTATCTTCCAAAGTCACAGGCCTAGACCAGCTCTGGAGGGGAGGATCCAGAAACACGTATACCGGATTGATTAGAAGTGCCACTGAGGCATACATAACATTACTGCACCCAATAAACAACAATACCTCGAAGATCAGAAATAATATGGGATAATAAACAATGCCTAATAAAATGCAAGCCATGCAAATAAGGCATAACATGTGGGCCTGCTGCTTTCCGCAATCAAAACCCGCGTGAACTGGTATTCACCGGCACCTTTTCCCTATTAAACTTCAGCAGGTTTCTATTAGTGGAGGTGGGGGGGTGTCTGAAAGAGCAGCTTGTATTGCACCTGGTAATTACCTGCTGCGGTAAACTTCGCACAACATGTTAACTGGCTCCTTGAACAAACAGACACACTCAAAATCAAGGGTTTGTAATCTTCAAGCCGCATAATTACATTAAAGGTAGACATTTTATTTAGTAAGAATTTCTGATGCTGCCATGTCAATGAAAGGGACACATGGATGCCTCAACTATAATATCCATCGCCTTTGTATATGTTCCTGAAGCTTGATTTGATGGCAGTAGCATCCTCTAATAAGCCTTTCGATTAGTCCTATTAATATTCTAGAAATAAAATATAAGACTACCAATATTCTCTTTATCTTGTTGACGGGAGGATTTCTGTAGAGACTTCAGTGTTTGAAGCTAAAAAAAACAAGTAAACATCAAATCCCAACTCCAAATGAGCCAATGTTTTGACTTCCCCGCACATACTCGAGAACCGACTCAAATGCGCAATTTAGATGTGGCAATAGGAATGGCTTGCTTTTTACGGTCTGTTAAACAGAGTTTAAATGATGAACTGTAGTAGGAGGGGGTGTCGGGCAGCCAAGATGGGGTTAAATAATCGACTGAAACGGGTTTAAGAATATTTTTCGGACAACTGTTTAAATAAACTAGTTTTCTACCTACCTACTTAGTCAAATAGGATTGCCCGAACGTGTGCCAGAGCAGACATGTAGTGGGCATAGTGCTTCTGTCCGTTTTACTTTAAGAATGACATGGACATCAGATTATGTTTGAGTTTGAAACCATGGCTACGCCGTTACTTCACGGCACGAGCAAGCCCCGTGCCATACATTATATAAGAGGTGTTGTGACTGGTTGGTGTATAATGTTTTTACACGATTAGAATCCACAACTGATTGGTCAAAATCCCGAGGCGCAACACATGCACTCCGAGCGCCCATAATATTCGTCCAGCAGTTGATTCGAAGGTCAGCCCGAGAGTTTCGAGTGGGCATGCGACGCTGTCTCCAACCAGGCCCACCCCTGACGTTTAGTCTCGGCCTCTGTACACAGCACATTTTGCTCCCGAACTTTTGTACTTTCTCCCCTTCCCTCAAGGGCTCACTCGGCACTTCTTCCACTCTCTTATTTGCACTCTGATAACAAAAAAACTTTCTATTTGTCGCAGGTGCAAAATATGTTTTAATACTGTCATTTATGGGTTTTATTTTAGCACAATTATTAATATACTCTTTCAAGTAATGGTAACAGGTTTCAGTATATGGGAAAGGTTTTATCTTAACACATGAGAAAGATTTTACAACAAGAAAGATTTCCATTTGTCGCACGTGCAAAATATGTTTTAATGCGGTCATGTATGGGTTTTATTTTATCACAATTATTACTATACTCAAGTAGTTTTAACAGGTGTCAGTATATGAGATCGTTTTTATTCTAACATAGAGGAAAGATTTTACCTTAACACATGTGCAACATTTACATATGAATTTAATGTTTTATTGCTGCTGTTATTATTGCAATGGTTTTAAGTAAGTATGCAAGTAAAATAAACTCGAAACTTGAGTAGATTCTGAAAAGACAGTGAGACTGAAGCTGATGTGAAGATAATATCAGAGAGAAATTGTCTACAAGTGATTTTACTTGAGAGACTTAGACACATCTATCCATGTCCATACGCCGTTGGAATCGGGAATGGTGTGCTTCTTTAGAACCACTATTACTCTAGACACTGTTAATTAATTGTCAGAAGTCTCCTCATCAGAAATCGAATCCGAAATCGAATGAATTTCGCGGGACAGTTTTACATCCTTGAAAAACGCAGACAGACTCCTGCGTTTTGCTTGTCTTGTGACTGCGAGTCTTTTCTCATTCCTGCATATCTTCATTTTTTCCAAGGGGTTGTTCTCTACACTAATAAAAAATTGTCCTGATGATGGTTTTTTAGACGCCTGCACCTGAGACCGAAACGTCGACCTACACATCGTCTCCAAAAACAATTTGTTTTTCCTTAGAGTCTCCACGGTTCATGTTTGACTTGAGTTACTCTGGTTTGATCAATTGGAGTTGATGTTTCGATTATGAACTGATTTGTTATTTGATTTCCGTTATCTTTTCATAATTTTATACTATGAGATCAATTTCTGTTTGTATCCCCACATTTTGATCTAATCTGATAAAATTCAGTTTCTCTAATGAAATAGATTTTTCCGTGTGCTTTCTTCTCTTTATATTGCTGTGATTTATCTGTGTCATCCTGTGGATACATTATAGTTAGATTGTATACAACTAACTTTCCAGATTAATACATACAAACTTTTGTGTCTAAGTCTCTCAAGTAAAATCCCTTGTAGACAATTTCTATCTGATACTAGCCTACACGGGTTGACTGGGTTACCCAATTTCCTTCACGGTGTGAAGATAAGGCAGGAGCACTGACATCAACTAGGTCTTATTAGGGAGACTTTAGCCTTGGGCACCTCCGTCTGACGAGGAAGGTCTCTAGGCTACAGGACTGTGCCAGAGCTGGTGGGACCTGGTTATTATCCAGCAAGAGACTTCATGCATCTGGAGAGTGATTCATTATTCAGAAAACTTTCAAGACACAGACATAAGCTGAGAAATGAAATTTCCGATCAATAGATGGGCAACGTGACGGAAATCGTGCACAGTACCTAAATAATAGGTTGAAATAAACTTTTTTTTTTCTCCTTTATATTCGTTTTTCATCATAAATCATCATCATAGGACCATGTGCTCCATTATATTATACACTGGATAGAACAGATCTTCTAAGCTGATTTAATATTGAGTGCTTCTTCCCTGGAATATTTTTTAACAGATACTAGGATGTTGAAGAAGGTTAATATTTGGAGGCAGCATTAAACGGGGAAAATATGTAAAAAAAAGTGTTTTCTTTTCTACACAAGTAACTCATACAACGATCAAAAGTTCAGGCCTGCTAAACACTACTTTTAGAGCAAATGTGTCTTCTGCCCCTGTTTACTCGTGAGTACTACATCAATACACTCACAAAATGTATGGGATCCAGGGTGGGAGTGGATATAAGCAGCAAGGACAGGTGTGAAGTAGAATTTGAAGATCTGAGCCAGGCGTGTGACAACTGCTTCAGCAACGGGATATTCCGAATACAAGTATAGGGTCTGACTTAAGGGAGAGGTACTACTTGCCTTGCCCTTGTATAGAATGCTCAGGGAAAAGAAGAGGTGATAAAGATCTCCATAAGAGCCTTGTAAAGAGCTGCCAAAACTGACACTTGGCAGCCTAATCAGAGGAGGATTAAGACATTTCCAGATTTGAGCACAGATCTCTCTGACTCTGGTGTTTCTGTAGGTGCAGACTGCATTGCTTGACAGGTGCTTTTCTGCCCTTTGAGTGAAGGAGATCACCCGGGGGTGAAGACCCTGCAGATAATCTGGTCATCTCAAACCGATGAGACGTCCAGTCTTCCCACACTGTCTGCCGCGGGAAAAGCAACGAGTCCCTTAATCAGGCTCAGGATCTCCCCATGAAATTCCTCAAAATCCGAGCCGTCCTCTTGGAACTTGGAGGGGTGAGGTATGGACGCACGGGTGCAGAGGGAGGACCAGGGAAGGCTGCCTGTGCACCAAAAGGGCTGGAGCCAAGATTTGCCTGCAGGCTGGAAGCTGAGCTTCCGGTGACAGGAGGACTCTCAGATGGGAACATTTCGGAGCTAGTGGAAAGCCCAAGGTCTACATTTACCAGGCAAAGCTCGGTTTTCTAACAAATGACATCCCACTCTGAAAATGTGAGTCGACAACACTAAGATGTGTCAACTTAGTGACTTTTCCCATAAACTACTTTTATTCCTTTTGATAGTTGGTGTGTGTGATGATTTCGCACACTTTTGGGAGACGAGATGGGTGAACAGTGCCCACCACGATGAAGAAAAGACTATAATGTTGGGCTGTAATGTAATTTTTTTACAAGACAACTGGAATTTGCATCTTATGGAATCAATGGTAAAGGGCGATCGACAAATTCTATATGAAGGTGAACTTCCAACCGCTTACGAGCAATTTTCTTACAGCACAGTGAGGAATGGATGTTTGACTGTCAGGGTCCGAAAACACAATCTGTCACATACATTTTAATGTAATTTTTCGATATCTCCAGACACTTAAACCATTGCTAGTGTGATATAGACGAAGCCCTGGCTCAATTAAGAACCTGCACTTAATTTGAAAACTGGCTTCGTATCATTTCAATGAGTCTGCTTCCCCCTAGTGGCGAAATGCCGGTCCTACACAGTATGTGTTCCTCTACCCGAGTCCGATTACTAAAGATCTTTTTACATTACGAACTTGGGGCCATATGTAGGTAATTTCTATTTACCAATTCTTAAATACAGAATTTTACCGATTCGGTATTTAAGAATCGGTAAATAGCATGTAGGTAAAAGTTCAGTACATTTTACCGAATCGGTAATATTCGGTATTACCGATTCGGTATTTACCGATTTGGTAATTCCCATTATGAATGGCAAGCCATTCACTATTATCGAATCGGTAATAGGGGGAACATATTCAAGGGTGGCAGGGTGTAACATTGACACCCTGTTGAACCCCTGATTCGTGCTTGTGTGCACATTTGGCACACATACATGCCCCTAAGGGCATGTATGTCTGCCACATGGCCCTTTAAAAAAACCACAAAATTGCTTTTTTAAAGGTTTTCGATATTTACCCCCAACTTGTAGTTGGTGGTAAATAACGAATTCTTAAATAAAAAAATGAACTCACTTGAGTGCTCCCTACATAGGATTTAAGGATTCTGTAATTTACAGATTCAGGGCCCGATGTAGGTAATCCCAGATTACCGATTCGTAAATACCGAATCATACCGATTCGGTATTTAAGAACTGGCAATCTGGATTTAGGTAATTTTTCCGAATCCATTACCGAATCGGTATGATTCGGCAATTACCGAATCGGTATTTACCGATTCGGTAATTGACATTCATTCCTATGAGCCTGTAGGCCCATAGGAATGAATGTCAATTACCGAATTGGTAAATACCGATTCGGTAATAGGGGGAAACATTAAAGGGTGGCAGGGTGTCACTTTGACACCCTGTTGCACCCCTCAATTGAGCATGGGTGCACATGTTGCAGACATACATGCCCTTAGGGCCCTTAGGGCATGTATGTCTGCAACATGGCACTGTTTAAAAAGCAAAAAAAAATGCTTTTTAAAGGGTTTTCATTATTTACCACCAACTTCTAGTTGGTGGTAAATAACGACTTCATAAACCCCTGTAGCACTGATTTAAGTGCTACCTACATGTCAAAATACAGATTCGATAATTTTACAGAGTCGGTAAATTTACCGAATCTGTATTTTAACATGCCCCTACATCCCAAATTCAAAATACCGGTCGGTAACGGCCGAAATTACCGAATTTCGGCCGTTACCGACCGGTATTTGCCTACCTACATCGGGCCCTCAGTATTTTAAGGATTCAGTAATTTACTGATTCCTTAAATTACCAAATCGGTAAGTTACCGAATCCTTAAATCCAGCCACCTACATTAGAAAAAGCTAAATACCGGACGGTAACGGTAAATTTACTGATTTTCGGCCGTTACCGTCCGGTATTAAGCTACCTACATATGGCCCTTGATGTTTCCGATTCGTTGGATAACGCGGATTTCCGCCAAATATCTTTAGGATGACTTTCCGAACAATTCAATTTCTTGTTTCAGAAAACCTACACTCCAATTAATAACTATAGTTAAAAAAGTAAATAACAGCATAAAAAGGAGAAAAAGAAGTGAAGTTACATACACTCTTGGTGACCTGCTCAGCACCCCACCCTCAGAGAGGGGGCAGGAGAAGGGAGGAAACCGGACACAGATCTGATTTTGTGTACAAACGTAACAATTTTTGTTAAGAATATATTTGTTTTGCATTAGGTGCTGTTACCAAATCCCGAAGTCAGAAAGATGGTTCAGTAAGTTAACGTTCACAGCTGTCATCAACATTTATCTGCAGCTCACTAGTTGGATTGCTGGCAAGGCCTCCTTAACATGTACCTTTTAAGGTACGCAAATTGGCTACTAGTAAATTAGGAAGTAATCTTTGTACATAACCCACTCTCAAGTCCTGAGTCGAATGACGGAAACAAAGGTGCATCATCAGCACCAACTATAATCAAGGAGGGGAGAATGAATCACTTTTGTCAATGTGCCAGAGTCTCAGGAAAGTTGTATCAGAGACCCTAAACCACACTTTCACAGGATGCGGTTTATGTTTTATATCCGCTCATGAAGTTTGATGGATAGTGTCATTGGAAGGTCTGTCAATTAAGTGTTTTGTTCTCCAAGTGATCTACTGTCCTCCACCAGGAGGGAGACTGTCTGGATAGCGGAAGGAGTGAGAGGTTAAAATTATCTCCTTTTCTGTTTGAAACTGTTTATTTGAGTAGGAGAGTGAGAAGGTTAAAAGAAACGTCTGTGTTGAAGTGGATGAGTTACTGGTCCACAACACCTAGAGGTTTGGTCGACATGTTCCGATCAGGGAGTGCCCTCATGGGTCTGGTGGACTTCATCAGGACCGGTATGGGAGAGGACTTAAGTTTAGATCCTCTATGTGTAGCGTAGGTAAGTCAAGCTCTTAGTCAGTGAACACATTTGCTTGAGCTTAACAAGTGTAATAGGCTCAACGTTTGGCCCATAACTTTAGATAGAGTGAGACACAGGAAGAAATAGACGATACATAAAATCTGATTGATTGTTCATCTCTGCCAGTCTTCCTCATCCTGAATGTAATCAGCACCACCAGCTTTACAGATATGCACACAAGGTACAACTAATACTCACATTGGTCCAGCCCATAGGCCCTTAAAATACTCCTTCCTTGAGAAGGACAATAAATATTAAAAGGCAAGAAGCGGTGAAGGGTGAGCTTCTAAGCTTTGCAGAGGTTAAAGGAATCCCTACAAAGCAAAGTTCTAAGCGGGAAGAAACTTCACCTGGCTAGAAAATGATTACAAACTCTTAATGTTGTGAAGGACTGCATAAAAATCTGCTGTTAAGCTTTGGTGATTGACTGAGAAAATTCTAGAAAAAAGTGAATACTGAAAATATTCTAAAGATGACACCTCTATATAAAATGGTGTGATGTACTGCATGTTTCAAAAGCATCAACACACTTATGTAGTGTTTCTGATTCTGCATGAGTGGATATACCTAAGGAAAACACATGTTTTGTATGGCACGTGGTTTTGTTGATGATGGCAGGCCCCACTCATAATGAGGTGAATATGCAGCTAAAATAAGCACTACGGGCAGGAGGGAGGAAGCGTGGGATGTGCACACTCCTGTGTCCTGCTTCCAAGATCAGAGGAGGCTGATCCTGAAGGAACTAGGCGAAGTAATAAAAATATACGAACTCTGGTGGAAAAAAAAATATCTAGCATTGAGGTCGTGTTTTGGTGCACTGTAGGCTTATGGTCAACATCATACATAGTGAGCCATGTGGATCCACCATAGTCATCATCAACACAAAAAATCTTTCATAGTTACAGACACTTCTTGACCCAACCACTAGATGGTGGAATAATGCACAGCTTGTTAGTTTAGAAGAGGATTCAAGCTGCAAAAGCCCCAGCATAGCAACAAACATATTTATGTGCTGATGTTCCCAGCTTGTGCCTTCTACTAGTTGCGCTGGTGTCAAGACCAGTGGCGGGTGTACTGTGCTGCAATAAGCAGCTACCAGTAGAGGCTCTTGGGGCTTTACTGCCTTTCATAGGGAAGCAGCTTGAGTGACAAAAGCTCAAGCTTTTGTAAGCCCGCACAGTGGCTCAGTTTGGTGGAAGCTTTTTATTGAAACATGATGGGTGAATATAGCACTGCTGGCGTTGGAGTGCAGTGTAGTTTCCTGACACTGTTATACAGCCACAATACATATTTTGAACTATTCTGATGACACCTCAAACCGGGCGGAAAGTAAATTTGCTCATGATGTAAAACTGAAGAACTTTCAGGAAGTTTAAATTGTTAGGGCGTGGCTAAACTAATTTAAACATTTTTTATTTCTCATACTTTTCAGTTTTTTTCTCTGTACTAGCGCCACACTTGCAAATTTAACGTAATCATCCATTCTCCATCAATGCAGCCATGGTTAATATATGAGGAAATGCTACAATGCTCGACCAGACATTTCCTCTTATTTTCCTATAAAACCACATTTGCTAAAGGTTTTAAGTGGATTCGAACGTCCAAACACAGTCTCAGTTCGAGTATCAAGGGTATGAATGCTCTGCTCTATAAATATGATCTCCAGATTCAGTACTGCTTGAAAGGATTCTAGAGGGAGCATTGCTGTCTGTGCTAGAGTGCATGTGTGTGATGACAATGGTATTCAACTGAAATAGTGGCTAAACCATGAGGTACTGAGGGGCTTGGCCACCCGTCCATGAAGCTCTCAAGCTCTGTGACAGGCTGCAATTTACTGAAAAGAAGAGCCATTTGGAGGATGTACATCAGTTCCCAGCAGTGGGATCCCTGTAGAAACTTTTGCTGCTCGAACAAATCAGACACCCATCTATGAAAGTCAGGAGACTGAGAACAAGTGAAGAAGTAAGTGACTTCTGATCCTCCTTGTTGGCTGATGAAAGCTGGAAAGAGCAAGAGAGCGCCACCTTCAGTATAACGAACAACTGCAGTCGAAGCTCAGATACTGGCAAGATCCTGTGTCCAAGAAGTATACCAGATCAACTGTTATATTCCATATAGGTACCATAATATAGGCCTCTGTAAACTGGTTACCCTTCACCTATATTCTCTCCCTACATTACACTTGTCACAGTTTACAGGAACTGACCTTTTACCTAGATATTGCTCTGCATTCAGAACGTGGGTTTTCCCTAGTTTGAAATCTCATACATCATGAATGAGGGTTTTTGGAAGCACAGCAGGACTGTCATCTCCTGTATTAAATCTATGTATAAAGTTCATGCCCGACGTCATCCTTAGGCCGACACAGTAATACAGCAAGGTAGGATCCATGGGGATACCTATGGGTATACATACATCACAGCTTGTTAAGATACACAGAGGAGACCGATACTTCCCAGCCGACACACTGACTAGAGACGCTGAGGTTCCTGCATGCAGATGCTCCAGCTCGCAGAGGTCTAACATCCCTTGCAGGGTGTTCAACTCGAGACCAGGATGGGGTCCCATGGTCTTTCACCTCAGGTAATGGGTTTGACTAAATCCTAGAGGGATTCTTGGCTTAACACCTACACCCATGCTAGATACTCGTAGGTACTTCTAGTTAGGGAAGACACTGTAGGAGTACGCATCTTTTATCATGTGTTTTATATACTTAAATGTATTCATTATTTTAGTAAGATGGTAGAACTATACCACCCATTTACGTTTATAGTTTTGTTAATCATTTATATCTTATGATGTCTAACGGTTGTTGCAGCACATCTTTTCCACACCAGAATAACAATAGTTCAATAAATGTTTATTGAAAACGCCCAGCCTGTTTTATTCGGTGTATCCCTCTGAGACAGACTAAGTAAGCACAAGTGACTGAGCGAAAGGTAGTATATTGTTTCCACGGTCCTGAGGGATCAGGGTTGTCATGTTCGAGGGTTGCCAGGAACTATTCTCTCCTTGGTAAGAGGAGATTCTAGTTGCACTGTGAGCTACTTGGTACAAAAGGGTCAACATACCAGGTGGGGGTGATCAGAGTTCGTCTGATACCAATCCTACAATGTATGTTGTCTAAAATCGCAGATCCTGTATACTTTTCATAGGAACTACACAACACAACAGTGATTGAACATTTGCTTGGCTGCACAGAAGTGTATTTGCCACTGGGGAAGGTTATGTAGAGACTCTGATAAAGCTAAGGGCATAGGGCAGTGCATGGAGCAGCTGAAAGGGTTTACTTCAGCAGTCTGGCAATGCGATGTGGGTGACCGAGACAGTCAGTGAGATGGCAATGGGTTGAAGAGAGTGGTACTTACCCAGAAGGGAAGAAGACACCTCTGCTTACGAGGGTCTCAATTAGATCTGTAGATCATTGTGGCTGTCCTGGCAAAACTCAGAGGCAGGACTTAAGGAGGAAGCAGCCTTATGATGGTCAATAAATGCCAAAATACATTTGCAGCAAGGCGCAGGCCAATTCAGGAGTACTAAAACAAGCCATGTCATCTATTTTGATCTGACCAGATTGGAGGTATTCTTTTCCCTCAAAAGGTCGTAAGACCAAATAAAAGAGGTAAGACCCATCACCACCAAGACTACAAGCCCTGAGCAAAAGAGCAAATTTAATCTCCAGACTCGAGTCAGAGAGCCAAGCTGGAGGAAGTGTCAAAGAAAAAGAACAACATGTTCCTAATATTTCCAATCTTGACAAATAACTCTTTACAATAGTAAAGGAAAATAAAACCATAACAACTGAAACAGAAATCCTGAAGAATTGCATTTGGAATGACCAGAACAGGGTTCTGGTGCTCCTAACAGGGGCAAAGGGCGATAACCTTGCGCTCAATACATTGTTTTGGATAAAAAAACAAGGGTGTTAGACAAATCTAAAATCACAGATTCAAATCAAGGCTTCACAAGTAGGTACAAAAGTTTGTTCGGGGACCTTCGCTTCATTAGAGACCGGAGAGATAAAGAGAGGATACAGACAGCTGCAAGACCAGAACAAGACCTACAAAATGAAGGAGGCAGTGTTTTGATATCCATGTCAAGCAGTGGAAAGCATGAAAAAAGCTAAATAAATTAAATACAAACATGAAGCATTCTGGCACTGGGAAAGCACGCGGGCATGCCAAAACCAGCAAAACTCTGCATTTCTTATGACCAAACGGACTGTACTTTTTGCAACCCGGAGCAAGAAGATAAATTCTTCAGTGGTCTGAAGAAGCTGGGTACATGATGAAGGCAAATCTTAACAGAGAAAGGAGAGAAGTCGTGTATATTCTTTCTTAGATGTGGATGCGTATACAATCTCACTTGGAGATTTGCACAGAAAATGGATCAAGCCTGAAAAGTTTTTTTTCCGGCCATATTTTAGTGAAAGAGTGAACATTCATGTGCTTTTTTAATCCTTCTTTTAGTAAGCAATGCATGGCATCCACTCACGTATATAGAGACTCTCTTAACAGTTGATCACTCATTGGAATGTACCTTAGCGTAGAAAGTAAGGTTCTTGAGGGCAGGATTCATGTTTACACTAGTTCATATTATAAAAACAGAACAATAAAAAAAACATTTGGGTGTTGCCTTATGCACTTGTGCTCCTCACAAAAAACACAGCCACCAGTCACAGTGATATAGTTTACTTTATGAAAGTGTGGCCCAACAACCAAACGTAAACCCTTCAATGAACCATGTCACAATATGTGGGTGAAGGTTATATACAGTTTTTTGCTTAAATCCATAATACTAAACACAGGGCACCAGTACAGGTGCTCCCAGGGCCACCAGAGCTGCACAAACACTGGAGGCTTCAGTACTGTTATGTTCAGTGTACCATCCAAGTATCCTAGAATTCAAGTACTCAAATCATGCAAAGGTTCCCACAATCCACCCACCCAATGCATGAACTACACAATGCTGTACCATAATCTGTAGGTAGCCGTACACTATCACACTTGGCATACACACCTGAAGAGCTCGCGAATTTCCTTAACTGTCGCCTGGAAGGGGATATTACGTACAAGAATCTTGGAGCTCAGTTGCTTCCGGGCAGTTTGTTTCTTGCGAGCAGAGGTTACTGTTGGCCTTGGAGTAAAACAGGATACAACAATTTTAGAATTTTGCAAAGAAAGTCATGCTGCAAAGAAAATGCCTGCTTAGTGAAAATATGTATCTGCATTTACATAAGACCCTTTCTTTTCTTTCTATGTATGCTTTAAAATACAGAGTATGATTGGTCGGCAGAGACACCACTCATGGAGTTGGTCTCGCCTCCCTTTTGGAATTCTCATTTATTTCTGATCAGCTGGAGCCTGTCCATCCTTTCCTCTATAAAATCTTGAAAAGATGTGCTCAGTTTCCAAAACATATTCTACCCTTGAACCAAGAGGTCCTATTGTCCCAGGAACTAGGCATTGAGTATTTTGGAGGGCCAGTAGCCTCAAAGGGGCCACATATGTAGTCCAATGTTTGTGTGTAATGATATTAACTACAGATTTTCTTTCTTTAAATACGATAAAAATAATATTTAAAAAAATATGCTCAGAGATATTGCTGAACATGTTATATACAGTTATAAAGATCCCAAGGTGGAGTTACACAAACATGTAAACAGAGCCTCCTCCCAAAACTTTCCTTGTAACACCATGCAGCCTTATCAGGGGCTGAAAGCAGCATTGTTAATACCGAGGCAAATCTAGGGAGAGCAGTGTGTGTTTTCAAACCACAACTTCTTGAGGCAGCATATCAGTGGAGGAATGAAGTGCCACTGGCTAAAGAGAAGAGGCATGGGATTTCCCAGAGAAAGGCTTAAAACTAACTAGGTGGTGTCTTTTTTGTGCTCTCTACAGTACATAGAAGACAAACACTGATATCAATACATTCTCAATTAATCTACAATAATATCAAGCAAGGGGCGAGTTGCCATCTGTTACTGCAGTTCTTAGACTACATCCTTTTGTGGAAATGTACTGGCCAGGGGAGTTGGCTATTGAGTAGTAGGTGAACAACATTTTTCTTCATGGACTGCGGGCCAACCTTGAAGTAAGTAACGTGTTACTGTTGGTCACAAGGACAAAAAGCTATGTTGACCCTTGACAGTGCAGTGATTTTCAAGATTAAGCAGGATGCCTTATGACTGCATAATCAGACCTTCAGCCAAGAGTTGAGGGAGTCAGAAAATGCCATAGAGGCCGGCTTCACCATGGTTGCCTGAAATAAGCAAGGATCTAATTTGTTTGGAGGTGGGAGTGTTGGAGGTGGTGCTGGTGTAGACAGGCATTGGTATGAGGAAATGCAGTGCTAACTGGAGTTGTTGTTCAATTTCTTTATAGAAGACATGGCATTTCTTTGTGAAAAAATGATAATGGTGTGTTCGTGGAGCTAAAGGGCACTGGTCAGTTCCTTTGATCCATGCAAGATTAGGTAAGATCTGAATAGTTTGAAAGAATTGAAGAATGTAAGACATTTTCTATCCATGTGACAAGAAAGTTTGCATTATAGAGTAAAATATAACTTGAGAGCAGAGCACCATGCATTTTCAAGCTTTCTGCATTGTTGCCTGGGAAGACTGTTGTGAACTAGCGAGTACTGCATATAAGAGTTAGCTTACTTTCTAAAGTGGGCACAGAGTTCCCTGCTTGGGAAAGGCATTAAAATGTAGCAACAACTGTTGTGTATGAAAGATTTCAGGTGAAGTTTTACAAGAGATTTGGAAATCCCCATGTACAGCTTTGCGGATGGACTCCCAGTGCTAGACTGAGTCTAAGAGGAAGCTATGGAACCAGGCCATGTCTTGGCAACGGTGAAGTGTACATTCAAAATGAGACTGCTTCAGAGGATGACATCTAGGCTGCCCATTTTGTGCATCAGACAACAGCGGATGTGATGAGTAAATATATTGGGAAAGGCAAGGAGCAGTTGAGGCCTGGTCTTCGATGTTCATTCAGAAGCTGAAGTCACTGAATATAATTACTTTTTGTTGTGTAGTCTCTCAGTGGTAAATATTCATAGAAATCCCATTGATCTCTGATTGCTAAAATGCTCATAGGTCACTATGATTTTACCCTCAACGAGTGCTCATATCCAAATTAGGTCCAAAGACAGTGGCAGTTTCAGCTCTAGTGGATTCTCCTCCTTAAACCCTACAACCCCTACTGCAAAAAGCACAATTTACTTACCTTCGGTAACAATATATCTGTAAGAAACAGTAGTTAGTATTAGATTCCTTACCTTAGAATATCCCCAGGCGTCAGACTGGATCCAGAAAATTTTGCGTAGCAGTACCCCTGTGCGTCGGTAGGCGTCGTCTGCGGCTCTGCGTCCGTAGTCGGCATCGCTGGCGCCGGGATGACGTTGTCGGAGTACTTAGACGCCGCCCTCGCGCGCTGATGTCAGTTCTTATACAAAGCTTTTCCGCGCCAGAAATGCAGAGCCATGATAAAAACCAACACTGGTGCCATGAAACTAGGGCCCTGAAAGGGGATGACCTTAACCCTAGATATCGGTTCACAGAACGGGGAGGATGGGTGGGGCGGTAAGGAATCTAATACTAACTACTGTTTCTTACAGATATATCGTTACCGAAGGTGTGTAACTTGTGCATCTGAAAGAAACAGGTTAGTATTCGATTCCTTACCTTAGAATAGATACCCCAGCAAAACCAACCCCGGTGGTGGGTCTGCGAACCAATGATCACACCAGAAAGTCCTGGAGAACGGAACGGCCAAAGAAGCCATCTCTCCGGACTTGGCTGTCCAGGCAGTAGTGTCTTGCAAACGTGTGCAGCGAGGCCCACGAAGCTGCCTGACAGATGTCCTGCAAAAGGACTCCCCGACCCAGGGCAGTAGTAGCCGCCGTGGCCAGAGTGGAATGGGTCCTCAACCCAACAGGAGGCTCCATTTTAGCCAAAGAGTAGCATACCTTGATGCAAAACACGACCCACCGAGAGATGGTCCGCTTGTGCACAGCCTGATCCTTCTTAGCGCCCACGTAACCAACAAAGAGTTGGTAATCCACCCGGAACTGGCGTGTGCGATCCAAATAGAATGAAAGCGCACGTTTAGGGTCCAGACGGTGGAGCCTCTCTTCCTCTTTCGAGGGATGCGGAGGCGGGAAGAAGGTGGGCAAGGTGATGGACTGCCCGATGTGGAAGGCTGTTACTACCTTGGGCAGAAAAGAGGGTAGCGTCCGCAACACAACTTTGTCTGGATGGACAGAATGGAAAGGAGGTTTAGAGGAAAGAGACTGGAGCTCACTCACTCTCCTGGCAGAGGTGATGGCAACCAGGAATGCAGTCTTGAGAGTAAGGAGACAAAGAGGACAGTTATGAAGTGGCTCGAAAGGAGCGCACATCAGGTAAGTCAGAACAAGGTTCAAGTCCCACTGAGGCATCACGAAAGGAACAGGAGGAAACATATGAGTGATGCCCTTCAAAAACCTATTTACAACTGGGGACTTGAACAAAGAGGGCTGATCAGGGAGCCTTAAGAAGGCGGAAATGGCAGAGAGGTAGCCCTTGATAGTACCCAGAGCAGAGCCCTGCTGGGCAAGAGAAAAAAGGAAGAGGAGAACCTCTGAAAGAGGGGCAGAAAGGGAATCCACAGCCATTGCTGTGTACCATGCCACAAATTTGTTCCACCTGCAGGCGTATACCGATTTTGTGGAGGGACGCCTGGCTGCCAGAATCACATTACAGACTTCAGGAGGCAAGTCAAATGGCCTCAACCGCCGTCGCTCAATCTCCACACATGTAAGTAGAGACTGGACAGGTTCGGGTGGAGGACCGTCCCCTGCTGCTGTGAGAGAAGGTCCTCCTGAAGAGGCAGACGAATCGGGGGATCAACAGACATGCTGCGTAGCTCGGGATACCAGTATCTTTGTGCCCAGTCCGGAGCCACAAGGATAACTTGGGCCCGGTCGCGTCTGATCTTCTTCAGCTCTCTGGGCAGAAGTGATATAGGCGGAAAGGCGTACAACAGACCACAGCTCCACTCGCGACGAAAAGCGTCTTCGAACGAGTGCCGCCTTGGAAATTCCAATGTGCAGAACTGATGACATTGCGCGTTCTCTTCTGTGGCAAATAGATCTAACCAAGGCTCTCCCCTCTGCTGTAAGAGGCCTTACGCCATGTCCGAGTTCAGACGCCATTCGTGATCCATCATGCACTGACGGCTGAGTTAGTCCGCCCTGGCTTTCAGGGAACCTGCCAGGTGTTGAACCTCCAGGGTCACGCCCTGATGTTCCAGCCACTGCCAGAGGCGCAGAGCCTCCTGGCATAGGGTCCACGACCCCACCCCGCCCTGTTTGTTGCAGTACCACATGGCAGGGGTGTTGTCCGTGAACACCTGCACTACACTCCCCCGGATAGAGGGGAGGAATGCCTTCAGTGCAAGCCGGATCGCCCGCAGCTCCAGAAGGTTGATGTGGAACCGGGACTCCGCCGGAGACCAGAGGCCTCTGATCTCCGCCTCTCCCATGTGGCCCCCCCCAACCCTGGAGGGACGCGTCCGTCACAACTACGTGCTCCGGTTGAGGTAGGGAGAGGGATCTGCCGCTGACCCAATCGAGGTCCGTGAGCCACCACTGCAACTGTCTTGCAGCGCCCTCCGAGATCAAGACATGGTCGGACAAGTTGCCCTGATGCTGGGTCCACTGAAACTTCAGGTCCCACCACAGAGCCCACATCCGCCACCTGGCGTGATGCACCAGAAGGATGCAGGAGGCCATCAGCCCCAGAAGCCGCAGCGTCAACCTGACTGAGACTCGGGATGACGGCTGAAAGATCGGAATCAGAGCCTGAATATCGTGAAACCGCTGTTCAGGAGGATAAACCCAAAACTGTGCAGAGTCTAGAACCGCTCCGATGAAGAGGAGCTTCTGAGAGGGACACAGGTGTGACTTCGGCAAACTTATGGAGAACCCCAGCAGATGCAGGAGGTTGGCCGTAGTCTGGAGGGGGCTGATGACTGTCAGGGGTGAGCCCGCCTTCAACAACCAGTCGTCGAGGTGGGGGAAGACTGAAACCCCTAACCTGCGCAGAAGAGCTGCGACCACCGCCATCACTTTCGTGAACACCTGTGGGGCGCTGGTAAGGCCGAAGGGCAGCACGGTAAACTGAAAGTGCTCGTGGCCTACCGTGAACCGCAGGTAACGCCGGTGGGCCAGCAGGACGGGGATGTGAAAATAAGCGTCCTGCAAGTCCAACGCTACCATCCAGTCTCCAGGGCAGCTAAGACCTGAGCCAAAGCCAGCATCTTGAACTTCTCCTTCCGGACGAAGCCGTTGACGTTCCGCAGGTCCAAGATAGGGAGTAGGCCCCTTTTGCCCTTCTTGGGAACCAGAAAGTAGTGGGAGTAACAACCACACCCTACTTCTGGCCCAGGAACGTGCTCAATGGCCCCTTTGGCCAAGAGGGCCGTAACTTCCTCTCGCAGAATATTCAAGTGATCCCCCGACACGCGGTGGTACTGTGGTGGCATGGCTGGAGGGGTCGCCTCGAAGGGGAGGGAGTAGCCCCTTCGGACGATTTTCAGCACCCACCTGTCCGAAGTGATGTAGCGCCAGTGAAGGAGGTGATGGCGAACCCTGCCCCCACTGGCGTCATGTGGGCCTGAAAGCTCGGACTAGGAAGGCTTTGAGGGGGATGCTGCGGGGGTGGACGTGGACTAGCCTCGCCGTTGTCCCCGGGCACCGCCAGGGCGGTGACCACGTCTGCCACTGCGCTGGATGTTAGTCTGCAGCCCGTGACATGCAGGACTTGTGGGGGCGCCCTGTCCTTGGTGACGAAAGAAGCGAAAGGCAGCAGGTTGCTGGCGTGGGGCCGACAGGCCCAAGGACTTGGCCGTAGCCCTGGAGTCCTTAAAGCCCTCAAGCACACTGTCTGCCTTGTCGCCAAAGAGGCGATGGCCTTCAAACTGCATGTCCATAAGGGTATTTTGGACATCAGCCGAAAAGTTGGCGGACCTCAGCCAGGCATGGCGACGAATCGCCACCGTTGTTGCCATCGCTCTACCTAGTAAGTCCGTTGTATCCAGTCCACACCGGATAGAATACTGCGCCGCATCTCGACCCTCCGCAAGGGCTTGGGCGCGTTAGGCCAGGCCTCCTCTGGACATTGTGGCAGCACGGCCGCGACCGTGTCCTACAGAGAGTGGATATAACGGCCCAAGAGGCACGCGGTGTTAACTGACCGCAACCCCGAACTCAGGGAGGAGAACATTTTCTTTCCATACTGTTCGTACCTCTTGGATTCCCGATCGGTGGGAGCCATCAGGAATGCGGTCTGGGAGTTAGAGGCCTGGATGACCAGGCTTTCGGGGTTGGGGTGGGTGAACAGGAAGCAAGGGTCACACGGAGCAGTGCGGTAGCGTCTGGCCATGTTCCTATCTACAGGCGGACCTGTAGCGGGTCTGGAACAGTTGCCCAGAAGAACGTCGGATAAGGCCTCATTAAATGGCAGCAGAGGCTCCGAGGAGCTTGCCTGCGGTTTAAGGACCTCAGTGAGGAGGTTAGTCCTCACGGCCGCGACAGGGAGTTCAAGAGATAAGGCATTGGCAGACCGTGTCAACACCACACCATAGGCAGCCCCCTCCTCCGTAGCCATGGTAGGGAGGGGAGACAAAACCAATGTCTGGCGAAGTTTCAAGACCACCGGCATCCCCAAGCTCACCTGCCCAGTCCTGGTAAGGCTAGCACTCACGTGCCAGAGGGTCCTCAGACCCCTCTCAATCCTCCTCGCCACCCATCTCCTGATACTCAGGGTCAAAGGATGGGGCCGGGTCATAGAAGTAAAAATCTCCTAGCGTCGTCGAATACGGATCCGAATTGAGGGTAGGACTGGGGATGGCGTCGTCCAGGGACGGCGCCGGGGGAGACAACCTGGGGGTCGGCGCCGGCGAGGTGGTAAGGTCGACCGGCGGCGACCCGGATCCAGCGGGGCCCTGTGGCGCCGGGACCGAAGTCGCTGACGGCCCGCTTGGGGAACCAGACGGAGGAGCTCGCGACCTCATGGCCATGAGGAAGGCCTCGATCTCCTCCGCTGTCACGTTCTGGCCAGGGACCGGCGGGTATGGAGCAGGCCGTGACGCCTGCGGCTCCGGCGGAGCCGCGTGTGCGGTGTCGTCCGAACCCCCGGCCGGGTCGTGCGAGCGTCGGGGGGAGTCAGAAGAGCGATGTCGCCTCTTCGACTTCTTGTGCCTCTTACCTGAGGACTTGGAGCCCGAGGAATGATTTTGACTCCCGGAGCTATGACGACTCTGGCTCTGCGACCGGTCCCTCAACCTCCTTCCGGACAGGGACCTCGAACGGCACGGGCCGACTGCCGGAGCTCGAGGCGCTTGCAGGACCGCTCCCGCCTAGCCTTCGACGTCAAGGCCCGGCAGTAGGGGCACGACTTGTCGTGGTCGGGCCCCAGGCAATGAAGGCACCGGCGATGGGGGTCGGTAACCGACATCAGTCGGCTGGAGTCGACGCAGGGGTTGAACCCTGGCATCCCTACCGGCACGTCGGAGTCGGTCGACTCGAAAAGCAGATCAAAAAGATCCAAATAGTTTCGTAAAAAATGGACTAAAGGGTACCACTTTCTCCGGACCTGCGCTTGCTGGCGGGGAAAAAAGAAGAACAGACGTCAGCGCGCGAGGGCGGCGTCTAAGTACTCCGATGACGTCATACCGGTGCCAACGACGGACGCGGAGCCGCAGACGACCCCTACCGACGCACAGGGGTACTGCTACACAAAATTTTGTGGATCCAGTCTGACGCCTGGGGATATTCTAAGGTAAGGAATCTAATACTAACCTGTTTCTTTCAGATATGGCTGGCAAGTGGCATTTCAAAAGTCATACATGAGTACTTCAATCTGCTTTCATAGTTGCAACACGGGATGAAAATGAGAACAAATGTGGACTATCAGAAAATGGTTTCCAACATTCCACGATTATTCTCTGCAAAGGTTACTTCAAATTTGAGAATAAATAAAGCAAAGGTGATGTCCCTAGGGCACAAGAGCAGGACCACTAAATGGAAAAACCAAGACGCTGTGTGTCCACTGGCGTCTTTTATACTGCTACGGTATTACATCTGGTCATGACACATGATACAATGTTTTAAAAAGCTAGGTATAAAGTGAACTGGCTACCAGAGTAACATGGGCGATATAGTCATACATGCTGTAGAAAGGTGCATCACTTACTTGATGGCTCTTTCAGAAAGTTTTACTTCAAGCTGGTGCTCATCAACAAGACAATGCTGTAAAAGAAGACAAAGGCAGGCACTTAAGAAGGCACTCTGGAAGTCTGTTGGAGCCCACAGCTAATGACCCATTGGTTATTTCTATTACAGCTTAAACGTTACATGCTCCTATCAGCTTCCTCCAACATACAAGGCCAAACAAGAGGCAAACTCTATATCACTAAGCAATTCTGAGCCAATGTTTCTGGATTAAACAAGAAACAGGCAATCCTATGCACCTTTAGTAAATGTGTTATTTTTATTCATTATGCCCCCTCCTCTTATAAGCCTTGGAACTGTGCGGAACCTTGTGGCAGAACTGAATACAAAGCCCTACAAATTAAGGTGTGAGTTCATGGTACGTACCTTCCTCGACCATACTGTTCTACATTACAGCCATTTCTGACCTCTTAATAACAAATTTAATCAACAGGCTTGATGCAGTACTAGTATCTTTGGTGATGTCAGATTACACACAAGTAGCATTATTATAGAGTATATCTCTTTTTGCTACCAGCAAATTAAGGTCAGAAATGTGTGAACTGAACCAGTTTCACAAACCTTTAAGGTTGTACTGAACATCTGCTATCAAGTTTGCTTCTACAGAGTAGTGCTGAACAAATAAACATGAGGTGGCTTGCATGCCTTCCTCGTACATATCAAAAACAAGAACAGCTTTTTGGATGCAAAATACTTCTACTCCTATGGAGTAAGAATATATTTCTGCAAGGAGTGGTGGCCCTGAATGCCACAGTAAACATTAAGTGTGATACATTTTAAAGACAGGCAGGTTTTTGTGAATTGTGGTTTGCCACCTTAATGTACGAGTTACTTACCTTTGTATCTGGCAGAGACGATTCTAGCTGCAGATTCCTTCACGTAGAATTATCCCCAGGAGTGAGACTGGATCCAGAAACTTTTTGCCACAGCATCCCTGCACGTCGGGGGCAGGGCAGCATCACGCGACTCCGCCCAGGCGTAGCCCGCGTACGTGACATCAGCGAGGTCACATAAGCCCCACCCCGGCACACCTAAGTCAGTTTTCTTCGGAGAACTTTTCCGCACCACAACGCAGAGCCACCAGACAAAAAACTATGGGAGCATGGGAACAGTGTGCGAAAGAGTATATAAAAAAAGAAAAACAGAAAGGCCCCATAAGGAACAGTGCAACACTGCAGTGTCCAAGGGCAGGGACAGAAGGAAGGACAGAGCAGAGTCCTGAGCAGCCACCCTGCCAGTACATAGACAGCCACTCCCCTCCTCTCCCCCGGGGACAGGGAACTGTGTAAAAAGTCATGACACATGTAGCAGGCCTACAACCTTCATCCCGAAACAAGGAAGGGGAGAGAGTCACAAAAGGCGGGAACAACCAACTTCAAAGCCACCCCAGCATAGAGGGCAACCACCCCCAAGAAGGGTAAGGCACGGCCAGAGGACCCCACCTCAGAGGTCAGTAGAGGGGTCTGGACCACTAGCAGCAAGAGGAAGGGAGGGCAGAGATTGAAGGCAAACCTACCCAACCTGGAGCAGCCAGAGCAGCGGGGCACAGGAGCACCAGAACCCTACCTTCCAAGAACCTAAGAGGAGGAAAGAACAGCAACCAGACAAAGCCACCGTCAAGAGAAAAAGAAGGTATGCACAGGAGACAGTGCCCCCCACCGGGAGGCGAGAACCGAAGACCAGCCCAGGGGTCCTCGCAGAACGGGGAGGAAGGGTGGGCCGTGAAGGAATCTGCGGCTAGAATCATCTCTGCCAGATACATTGTTACCGAAGGTAAGTAACTCGTACATCTGATAGAGACTACTAGCTGCAGATTCCTTCACGTAGAATAGATACCCTAACAATAGCCACGGGGAAGGAGGGTCTGGGAAAGGACACCACCAGTCTGGACAGGACAGAGGGCCCACAGGGGACAAGACCTGTAGACCAGGGAAGTAACCTTGTCCCTTCCAGGCAAGAGGACCCCCACAAGTTGAACACCAGCAACCCCAAGAGGGAAGTAGGAGGAAGAAGGAAGAGTGAAGAGGCCCATACACTCGCAACATAGGAACCAAGGGCAAGTCCTTAGAGGCCGAAGCACCCCACTCCACCCCCAAGGCAACAGAGCTTCCACTCAATGCCAGGACAGGCAGAGGAACAAGAAGAAGAAGCCTAGAGGGCCCAAGGAAACGAGGGAAAGAGGCGAGCCATCCCAGATGGAAGGCAACAGGCCAGACAGAACGGCACCTATAGCCATAAGCCACCAAAAGCAAGAAGAACACACAAGCATCCCAGCTCTCAGCACAAGAGTAGGAAGGAGAGGAAATGCCAGGACCCACTACTACAAGGGTCGCGCACACAACCTCAAGAAGCAATAGCAACATACAGAAACGCAATGGAGACACGCACCCGAAGGCAACCAGCACTCCCTAGCAGACCTTAGCTATATAACAGCTACCTCTAACCCACATAGGGTACGGTAAGTCCCAAGACATGGGAACCCTCTTTGGAAGAACTTCCGCAGCAGAGGAGAAAACAAAGAGTCACGGGGGAAAAACAGCCCATCGGAAGGCTTGGCAGCAGCCCAAAGAAAAACAGAAGGCCTAATCTCAGGGCCAAGTCTGTGTAACAATTCCAGCAGCCAACAATGTCAAAGTCCGGCAAGGAGGACTCAAATGCCAGAAAACACAACCTACAGCAAGGGCAACCGGTCCAAAAAGGCCCAAATTAGCTCAACTGTGCAGTCACTGAGGAGGGGAAGGAGGAGGAGGAGGAGGAGGAGGAGAATAAGGCGGAGGAGGAGGACGGAGCCCTGCCAGGAACCTCTGGATGGCAGAGTCAGCCGGGGCCTGGAACAACAGGATTCCATCAAACAGAAGATCAATGAGCCGCTCCCGAATATTTTCAGGGAACACGCCGTCCCGAAGCTAAGCATGGCGACAGAGGGCGACTGAGGAAGCCATGGCCCGGCGCAGGACCTCCGAGATGTCCAGAGCAGAGCAGAGAATAAACGCCACTAGCTCCCGGCCATCCAAAGCATGATGCCGTAAGTCCACCTGAACAGTCTCTTGGAAAGCTGGGGATCCCAGAGACTCCGCTGAGTCCCACAAACAAGAGGAGGCCCTAGCCAATACACACAAGGTGTTAAGGGTCCGCAGGGCAGCGCTGGTCGAGGCGAACATGTTGCACCCACAAGAGTCCAGCCAGCGGGTGTCCCGGGATGGCGGAGTCAAGAGTGGCGGCAGGGAGGGAAAAGCAGTCCGTAAAAGTGGACTGGCAGCAGAGGGGTATAGGTAAAGGCACGCCGGGTCATGCGGCGCCTGAAGGTGTCGGTGCAGAAGGTGTTGAGGCACTGGATCCCCCGAGGCAGGACGCCTCCAAGCCCCCGCCAGGGAAGAAAGGAGCGAACCCTCAAAGGGAAGCAAGATCTCCCTCCCACCAGAGCCCAGGTGGAGGACTTCCGAGAGATGGTCCGCCAGGAAATGAGCAATCAAGTCACACATGCGCAAAAAGACCACAACGCGTGAGTGAAGGGCGCCTTTTAGGGCCCCGCGGAGAAGAAAGCAGCTCCTCCGTGGGTGACGGATGTAAACTAAGGTGGCCGTCCCCGAAGCCAAGCGGGATGGGCAAAGGCCAGACCTGGAAGCCAGAAGGTACCGTAGAATGGGGGACCTGCCGTTCCTCCGACGAACACCTCGGTCTCAGAAAAGGCGGGGAGCCACCCTTCGACGCCGCCGGTGAAAAAGACACCACACGGCGGCCAGTCTCCAGGGGAAAAGGACATCAATATGCAGCCAGCCTCCGGAGAAGAGGGAGCGTCCGAAGACGAATCCGCGGCACGACCTCTGTGTGGAGCCGTAGAATCCGCACCTTGAGGCAGGACGCCAGTCCCATCCGGTGCTGAAGGAGAGACCGGAGAGCGAGGCCTGCAAAGTAGCCGCGTATGTCTCCATCTAGACTCTCAACACCCCAGCACCGTGAAACAGTAGATAGGAGGCCGACACGCGGGGCAGAATCACCAGCAGAGAGTCCACGCCCCCGGCAGGCCGAACACCAGCCCCCGAGACAAACTGCGACACTTACCCACCGGGGAGCGACGCTCTCGCGACATCGGAGAAGGATGAGGACGACGACCACGGCCGTATCTGAAGCCAACTGCTGAGGCTGATCGAAAGGAGGAACTCTACCTGGAGAGACGGGCCAAGAGTAGTTTCATCCGGCGCTCCCGCCGCGACTTCGGCTTCAACTGTTGGCACGCCTCACAATCAGTGGTGCCGTGATCCTCCCCTAAACACCACACACAAATGAAATGAGGGTCCATCGCCGACATAAGACTCCCACACGACGTGCAAGTTTTGAAGCCTGAAGGCATTCGCACACTGTTCCACCAAGAGAAAAGACAATGGTGAAGAAAAAAGGGCCCAAAACAGGCCCGCAGCAAGACCGGATCCGCGTTGCACGCAGAAAAGGAAAAAACGGACTTTGGCGCGCCGGGATGGGGCTTATGTGACCAAGTATGCGGACGACGCCTGGGCGGAGTCGCGTGATGCCGCCCCGTACCCGGCGTGCAGAGATAATGTGTTAAAAAGTTTCTGGATCCAGTCTCACACCTGGGGATGATTCTACGAGAAGGAATCTGTGACTAGTAGTCTCTATCAGATTCAAAAATACCACAAGGAGAAACATTAAGCTGCTTAGTGCAGAAATTCACTTCCATGTTGAATGACTTTACCCAGCTCGGAAAAATGGGGAGTATCGAAACTCCAAGCTCACTCTACTTCCATATCTTTATTAGCTACCATTCCATCTGCAGTCTTCTGGGACTGACAGAAAGCACACTGGCAAAACTTTGTAGAGGGAGGGAGAAAAGGTAAAGTAGACCAAGCAGGATTATGACTCTTGTTTGAAGATTCACAGAACGTATAATACCCGAGTCATCATGATCAAGAGGTAGGAAAAACATAAAGAGCACAAGTTACTACTTGTGTAACGATATATCTGTAAGAGACATTAGTTAGTGATAGATTCCTTACCTTAGAAAAGTCCCCAGGCGTCAGACTGGATCCGGAAAGTTTTTGCTTTGCAGTACCCCTGCACGTCGGTAGGTGGCGTTGTGCAGCCCTGCGTCCGTCACTGGCGTTGTGAGCGCTGAGATGACGTCACAGAGACTACTTAGGCGCCACCCATGCGCGCTGGCATCCGTTCTGTACACGACTTTCCGTGCCGAAACACAGAGCCATGCAAGATACTGACCATTGGTGCATAAAACTAGGGCCCTAAATGGGGATGACCTTAACCCTAGTAATCTGTTAGCAGAACGGGGAGGATGGGTGGAGCGGTAAGGAATCTATCACTAACTAATGTCTCTTACAGATATATTGTTACACAAGTAGTAACTTGTGCATCTGAAAGCGACACGTTGGTGATAGATTCCTTATCTTAGAATAGATACCCCAGCAATACCAACCCCGGTGGTGGGTCTGCGAACAAGACTACACCAGAAAGTCACGGAGCACAGAACAGCCAAAGAAGCTGTCACTCCGGACCTGACTGTCAAGGTAGTAGTGCTTGGTAAACATGTGCAGCGAGGCCCACGTAGCTGCTTGACAAATGTCCTGTAAGGGAACGCCGCGTCCCAAGGCAGTAGTGGCTGCAGTTGCCCTGGTGGAATGGGCACGCAGCCCCACAGGAGGCTCCTTCTTGGCCAAGGAGTAACATGCTTTGTTGCACAGAATGATCCACGGGGAGATTGTCCGTTTGTGCACAGCCTGACCCTTTTTGGCGCCCACGTAACCAACAAAAAGCTGATCATCCACCCGGAACTGCTGTGTACGCTGCAGTTAGAATGCAAGCACACGTTTTGGGTCCAGACAGTGGAGCCTCTCCTCTTCCCTTGAAGGATGCGGAGGCGGAAATTAGGTGGAAAAAGTAATGGTCTGCCCGATGTGGAAGGGCGTGAAAACCTTTGGCAGAAAAGAAGGACGGGTCCTTAAAACCACCTTGTCCGGATGAACAGAAAGGAAAGGAGGTTCGGAAGAAAGGGCATGGAGCTCACTCACTCTCCTGGCAGAGGTGATAGCCACCAGGAAAGACATCTTTAGAGTGAGAAGACGTAAGGGACAGTTATGAAGGGGCTCAAAGGGAGCGCACATCAAAAAGTCAAGACAAGATTTAAGTCCCACTGAGGCATCATGAAGGGTATGGGTGGAAATGTATGCGTAATGCCCTTAAGAAAACGGTTAACAACCGGGGACTTAAAAAGAAAAGGCTGATCTGGAAGCCGTAGAAAGGCAGAGATGGCCGAAAGATAACCTTTGACGGTGTCCAGAGCAGAGCCCTGCTGGGCCAAAGAGAGAAGGAACAGAAGAACCTCAGAAAGAGGGGAAGTAAGGGGGTGCACAGACTTTGCCTCGCACCATGCCACAAATCTGTTCCACATGCAGGCATATACTGTTTTGGTGGAGGGACGCCTGGCTGCCAGAATGACATCACAGACTTCGGGAGGAAGATCGAAAGGTGTCAACTGTCGCTACTCAATCTCCACGATGGAGGCTGGACAGGTTCGGGTGGAGGACTGTCCCCTGCTGCTGCGGCAGAAGATCCTCCCGGAGAGGCAGACGGATCGGGGATTGATGCTCATACTGAGTAGCTCGGGATGCCATACTCTTTGAGCCCAGTTCGGTGCCACAAGAATGACTTGGGCCCGGTCGCGCCTCATCTTCTTCAGTACTCTGGGCAGAAGTGGTATAGGGGGAAAGGCGTACAACAGACCGCAACTCCACTCGCGAAGAACAACGTCTCCCAGAGAGTGCTGCCTTGGAAATTCCAACACGCAGAACTGATGGCATTGCGCGCTCTCTTTGGTGGCGAATAGATCTAACCAAGGCTCTCCCCACTGAAGAAAGAGACCTTGTGCCACGTCCGAGTTCAGATGCCATTCGTGATCCACCATGCACCGGCGACTGAGTTCGTCCGCCCTGGCATTCAGAGAACCTGCCAGGTGTGGAACCACCAGGTTAATGCCTTGTTGTTCCAGCCATGTCCAGAGGCGGAGAGCCTTCTGACATAGGGTCCATGACCCCACCCCACCCTGTTTGTTGCAATACACATGGCGGTGGTGTTGTCCATAACACCTGCACTACACTTCCCTGGACAGGTGCACTTCCCTGCCTTTAGTGCAAGTCGGATCGTCCGCAGCTCCAGAAGGTTGATATGGAGCCGGAAATCCGCCGGAGACGAGGGGGCTCTGATCTCCGCCTCTCCTATATGGCCTCCCCATCCCAGGAGGGACGCATCTGTCACCACTGTGTGCTCCGGTTGGGGAAGGGAGAAGGATCTGCCACTGACCCAATCTCGATTTGTGAGCCACCATTGCAATTGTCGTGCAGCGCCCTCCGAGATCCGGATGCGATCGGACAGGTTGCCCTGATGCTGTGCCCACTGGAACTTCAGGTTCCACTGCAGTCCCGCATATGCCATCTGGCATGTGTCACCAGCAGGATACAGGAGGCCATCAGGCCAGAAGCCGGAAGGTCAGCCTGACAGAAACCCAGGATGGAGGCTGAAAGAGCGGAATCATAGCCTGAATATCCTGGACCCGCTACTCGGGAGGATAAACCCGAAACAGCGTCGAATCCAGAACCGCTCCGATGAAGGGGAGCTTCTGAGAGGGACTCAGGTGTGACTTCGCCACATTGATGGAGAACCCCAGCAAATGCAAGAGGTCAGCCGTAGTCTGGAGGTGGGTGAATACTGTCTTGGGTGAGCCTGCCTTCAACAGCCAGTCGTCGATGTAGGGGAAGGCTGACAGCCCTGACCTGTGCAGATGAGCTGCGACCACCGCCATCACCTTCATGAACACCCGAAGGGCACTGGTAAGGCCGAAGGGGAGCACGGCAAACTGAAAATGCTCCTGGCCTACAGAAGGAAGGAGATGTGAAAATATGGGTCCTGCAAGTCCAACGCCACCATCCAGTCTCCAGGGCAGCCAGGACCTGAGCCAGAGTCAGCATCTTGAACTTCTCCTTCCGGATGAAGCGATTGACGTCCAGGAGGTCCAAGATGGGGCGCAGGCCCCCCTTTTCCTTCTTGGGACCATAAAGTAGTGGGAATAACAACCACTCCCTACTTCCTGACCTGGAACGCGCTCAATGGCCCCCTTGGCCAGGGGGGCCGAGACTTCCTGACGGAGAAGAGTCAAATGATCCCCCGACATGCAGTGGTACCGAGGTGGCATGGCCGGAGAGGAGGACAGAAAGGGGAGTGCGTAACCTTGGCTGATTATCTGCAGCTCCCACCTGTCTGATGTAATTTTGCGCCAGTGGTGGAGGTGGTGGCTAATCCTGACATCCACCGGCGTGGGGTGCTCTCTGAAGCTCGGATTAGTAAGGCTTAGAGGCGGGAGCAGCGGGGTGGAAGTGGACTTACCTAGGCGCTGGTTACCAGACCCGCCCCTGCGGAATCCACGGCCGCGCTGAGGCTGGTTCTGCACAGGCTTGCCGGAAGAGCGTGCCTGGGTGCCCCTGCCCTGGCCACGGAAGGAACGAAACCCAGGCGTGGCAGGGTTCTTTGTGGAAAGACCCTAGGACTTAGCCATGGCCCGAGAGTCGTTAAAGTGCTCCAGGGCATTGTCGGCCTTATCGCCAAAGAGGCGGTAGCCATCAAAGGGCATGTCCATGAGCGAGCTCTGGACATCGGGTGAGAACCCAGTGGAACGCAATCAGGCGTTATGCCGCAACACCACAGTTGTGGAAATTGCCCTGCCCAACAAATCAGCGGTGTCTAAACCACACCTGATGGCAACTTCGCTGCATCTTTGCCTTCCGCCATCATCTGGGAAAGGACAGCCTGGACCTCCTCAGAACACTGAGGCAAGACCTCAGCTACCGAATCCCACACTGCATAGGAGTAACGACCCAATAAGGAGGCGGTGTTAACCGACCACAACCCCAAGCTGGATGAGGACAACAACCTCTTGCCAAATTGGCCTAGCCTTTTAGAGTACTTATCCGGCGGAGCCATGGGAAAGGCACTCTGCGACGTTGAGGCCTGAATGACCAGGCTTTCAGGAGTGGGGTGAGTGGTCAAGAAGGCGGGATCATCATGCGCCGGGCGATGACGCCTAGCAACGTTTTTATCCACCGGCGCCCCCGAGGCCGGTCGCAACCAAGTGCCCAAGAGGACTTCGGTGAGGGCCTCATTGAAAGGAAGAAGTGGCTCCGACGATGTAGACGCCATCTGGAGCACCTCCGTAAGGAGGTTGGTCTTAATGGCCACCGTAGGGAGGTCGAGATGGAGAGCCTCTTCAGCCCGACGCAGCACCACGGTGTAGGAAGCACCCTCCTTCATAGTAGGTGGAGGACAGGCAAACCCCGGGTCAGAAGACACATCAAGAAGTCACACTGCCGGGCAAGAGGGTCCTCGGAGTCGTCCCAGTCCTCGTCCAGCTCCGGAGTAGAGGGAGCCGGCTGCAGCGGCAGGGCTGGAGCCTGAGAGGGGGCTAGCGGCGTCAGAACGGCGCCGAAAACGGAGCCGGTCGGGGCTGAGCCAGTGCCGTATCCCAATTCGGATCCCAAGTTGGAACAAACTAGTCTGAGAACCGGGACAGGGGCGGGAGAAACGGCACCCGGCGGCGCCGGGGCCAGACTCAAGGTGGTGCCAAGGCCGGAGCCAGCGGCGCTGCACCTTGTGGCGCCGGGGCCGGAGTCAGCGTTGCAGGATCCTGTGGCGCTGGGGCTGGCGCCAGTGGCGGAGCTGCCGGGCCAACAGGATCCGGACACAGAACCTCGAGGCACTAAGGCGCGCCGGCGGGAGCCCGGGCCAAAAAAGGTGGTCCATGGCAGCAAGAAACTATTGCATCTGTTCGGCAGTCGCCGACGGACCCGGGTATAGCGGGTAGGCTGCAGGACTCCCCGGCCCCAGAGGCACCACAGGTGCGGAGGCCCTGTTCCCCTCGTCCATCTCCAGGGAGCAACGGGGGGACGTCGGGAGAGAAAACACGCTTCTTCGACTTCTTTTTATGGCTTCGCTTACCGGAATCTGAAGGTGAAGACTTAGAGTCCGAGGAGCTATGGCTCCAGTCCCGCAAGTGGTCCCGCAAATGGCCCCTAGACCCAGAGCAGCGGTGAGAGGAGTGCTGGACCTCCAGCAACTTCCGGCGCCGCTCCCGCTAGGCCTTCAGGGCCATGGCCAGACAGTCTCTACAGTCCCAGGAGTCATGGTCGGTCTCCAGGCAGTAGAGGCACACATCGTGGGGGTCCGCCACCGACATGTTTCGGAGGCACGACCCACAACACTTAAAACTGGGCATTCCTACGTGCACCAGGAGACAAAAAAAGGAGACAAAAAGTCTCAAAAAGTAGTCAAAAAATGACTGATGTACGTGCTCAATCCGGATCTGCACTTTCGGCGTGGAAAAAGAAAGAAATGATGTCAGCACGCATGGGTCGCGCCCAAGTAGTCTCTGTGACGTCACCTCGGCGCTCACGACGCCAGTGACGGACACGGAGCCGCACGACGCCACCTACCAACGCGCAGGGGTACTGCTAAGCAAAAACTTTCCGGATCCAGTCTGACGCCTGGGGAATATTCTAAGGTAAGGAATCTATCACTAACGTGTCTCTTTCAGATCCTCCTTTCTACAGGGGGGCACACTTGCTGAAGGATAAGAGATTTAATGTAAATGAGTTCCTCTTCTGGAAGAGAAACTGATTTAACAAACACTAACTTGCATGAGTGCTTGGTTTGGGGCTAGAAGACAAACTTCATTTTTTACCTGGGAGTACTTGCTCGCCTGTAATCTTGGAGGAATTGCAGGTCTGAGTAGGGTACCTACACATTGAGCAGCACATATTAAAAGGCAAGGCACAGGTCAGAAATTACAATGTATTAAGCAGGATAATGAGCACCATATCTCCCTATGTTTTTTTAACCACCTCAAGGTCCAAAGCTGTGTTCCATACAGCTTGGATCTGGGAAAAGAGAAAACTATACCACTGCTGACTCACCCTGGCAATTATGGGGGGACATACCCTTGGAGGCATGGTTTGTGAAGTAACATTATAAGAAATTGCTAGTAGGCACCTCCCATAACCTGCATTAATTAATTATCAAAGTGATTTTTTTTAATTCTTGGCTGAAGGAAGTTCTGAAATTGTAGCATTCAATTTCTTTGCTTGGGGTGAAATAAACAATGCCCCCTTATTTTCCATAAGAAAAGCTATTTCACTATGCGAACAATCCTTTGACAGAACTATCCAGAGATCTTTTTCTTTTTATGCCTACGAGAACTGGACTTGAGATGTCGGGGTCTACATCTTAAAAGTAGCTACCACCTGCCATGGAGGGATGACTAAAGGTACATAGACTTTAGCTTAATGTCAATGCTCTTGGTCATCATCGGGTATGAGATGGGCGTGAAATATTCAGTGAAAATCCACAATAATCACTTCATAAGGAGGGGATACCTTTAGACGTAAAAGTAGATGGTAATGTATTAGTTGTCTGATGCACTGAAGTCCCAGGGAGTTCCCGCTTTGTGAATAACTGCATTTTAAGCCTATGCAGTGTGAAGATCCACCTCTTGGAAACCAGGCTCTGAACCACCATTTTCTCTTTAATTTAGCTATAGAATGCATAGAGACTGGTGAGCATTCTATGTTAGGATTCGACACTGCAACAATTTCTTCTAATTATGCCTTAGGTTCTGACATAGTAGAGCAGAAATCTCTACTGCTGCCCTCACTAGATTTAAAGCCAGGATGAACTCATTACAGCAGTTCTCCCGCCTACACATTTGAAAATAGTGAAACAAGCCTAGTCCAAATGTCCAGCTGAGGGAATGATGTAGGCAGATGGCCCACAATCTCTTGATTTATTTGCATGGTGCAACAGGAAAAGTGTGGAACTGAGCTTCATAGGACACCCAAAGGGAGCATCCCATTTAAGGTCTGCAAAATCCTCCATATGGAGAACAATGAGAACAAAGGGTGAGATGAGGGACATCTCCAACTGAAGAAGATGAGATCTACTGAAAAACGGAATATTACGAGGCAAGAAACTGTACCAGAATCTATCTCTTGTGTCAAGTGTGGCCTCAACCATTGATATGGAGAAGTAAAAACCGTCCTCTAATGATGGTAAACTATTGCGACAGACCTCTAAACTTGCTCGCCTAAGCAAAGTGCTAGAATTGATTTCTGGATTTTGCTCCTTACCTGTCCATGGAAACAATAGGGGTTTTATAAGGGGTCTACCCATGGCAGAGTTGTCAAGGATTCTAGCAGGACAGGGATTTCCTTGATGCTGAATTATCAGACTTCTAATGGGGACTCTCACCCTCCCTCCCCAGCACAAGAGCATGGGGGATTTTAATAAGGAAAGAGCAGGTACAATAAATACTTCTATAAATAATAGCAGGGTCAGACAACTAACAGAACATGGGTGGAAACATTGTCCACGAACAAAGAAAACCCCAAGGGTAAAGTTACAACGTAAGATGAGACAAGGAGAATCTGTTCAGAACAGATACAAAATACTAACATGGGATGTGGATGCAAGGGGGCGTGAGATCCTAGAGCCATTGGAACATCTATTTGCCACATAGTTTAGCCCATTATGGTATTGTTCAGGACAGATGTAAATGCAATGAATGGCTCCTTGCATGGTTGTAACTGATGTGACGCTGAATAATACAAACTTGTAAGAGGGAATATATTTCTCTTTTCACAAGTCTTGGCCCCTGTTTCTCAAAGGGAATAATGAGTTACAGTCCATGGAAAATTCTACAACTACACCTCTTAATGAGTCAGCAGCAGTGGAAAGTTACCTCATGTACTCTGAATGTTTACCATTGACGTTTTAAGGGACAATAAATTGGACTGTGGACAATAATGTGATGTAAGAGGATGAGATGGTATTTTTTATGGTTATAGCACAGCTGCTGCATTAGAGTAGATGTTCATATACATATTAAGTTCTATTATACACTCAGGGACAGAAAAAGTATGGGAATTGAAGAATACAAAGTAACTGCTGCCAGCTTCCTGCACTCCGAGCTTTCTTCTTACAATGTAGTGTCAGTTACAGTGAGCCAGAAGTGTTCTGTTAGTGACAGGGAATTCCAACGCATTCAATAATGCATATGTGGAATATTAGTACTAGTAGCTGCAAATTCTTAGACGTGTCATCTATGGATTCCACCAGCTATCCAGGCACCACCCTTTCCCTGTCCAAGCCTCACATTTTCCTTGCAGGATAGTTCTCACCTGTAGCTGTCGAATGGCTTTCTGCGCATGCTCTGGCTTTTTGTATTCTACAAAGCCAAATCCCATGGATAGCAAAGCACCTGTGGGGAGAAGGGATGCATGAGATCATGGCGTCCAAGGGAAAAGGGAGAGGGTAACAGCAGAGAACCAAAAACATAAAAACACTCATTTACAGAGAAAGGGAGACCATGGACAATGAGAATTCAACATTTCTTGGAGCATGTAATGTCTGAAGTCCTCACCTTGTGGGCAGTTCTACAAAGCATTGTGTAACCACCCCAGCAGGAAGAAATAAGAAAAATAGCGGGGAGTAAATAATCTGGTAGGAGAATCTTTCATACCTTAAAGAACAAAATCTCCCTGTGATTCACTGGTATGACAATTCAGAACTGTTTAGAATACAAGGACTCGCCAATAGAAAAATCCAACACATCTTGGAGCTAAGACCCCCAACAGAGATCTCATAGATATGTCGTCAACAATCCATAAGAGAAGACAACCTCCAAAGTGCTCACTTATGGGGTGTGAGTACACTGCTCAAAAGAAGGCAATCTCTCAAGCCCTAGCTGATAAGATTAAAGAACATCTTAGCTGTGACTGATGGAAAGTTGACACATCACTAACAGCAGACAGCCTCTTAATAGTGTGTTGGCCTGATATCATGATAGACAAACTTTACAGCCCACTCTCATAAAATAATAATACATCACTTGAAAAACACAACCTCTCAAGGACTTACTGATGAAATGCTTTTTTAAAACGTAAAGAAAACTCAAATACACAACTCTAGGAACACAGCATAATGGTTGAAGAACATGAGTGAGTATGAGTGAGTATGAATAGGAATGTACAAAAATATATCATCATATTTGCAATAAACACACCTGGAACCCCAACCTCAAACAGCACTCAACAGCACCCCTTGTTGACTGATATTTTTGTTTTTTTATCCCTTGTACAGTGTTCTGCTGCACTCTAGGTGGTCTCTGCTATATAAATATCAAACATAGATAGATCTAGACTATATTAGGTTGAAAGAAGAGTCAATCATGGAAGGAGTCTCATTAAAAAAGAGTAAAAGGAACGGCAGCAGCAATAATATAAAATGGAAAGCCTGACAGAGTGTATAAGAGAAACGTTTTTGGGAAAATTAGCTCTAGTCACATTTTGGATTTCTGAATTAATAATAATAATAATAAATAATAATAAAGCATTTATTAAGCGCCTGGCTGCACAAAACTGTGTATCCCCGCGCTAACTGCTAGTGCAAAACAATCCAAAGGAAAAGAGTCCAAAACTAAGCAAAGGGATTACTATTTAGGGAACAGGTGAGTTTTTAATTTTGCTCTGAATCTCATTTCGGAGGGCTCCATCCGCAAGTGGATCGGAAGAGCATTCCAGTGTTTAGTGGCCAAATAGCGGAAAGACCTTCCTCCCATTTTAGCTCTTGTGAAGCGAGGGATTTTGAATAGCATCATGCCCGACGATCTTAAATCTCTCGTCGGGCGATGAATGGTAATGAGGCTTTTCAGGTAGTCGGGACCTCTATTCTGGGCAATGCGGTGGGCATAGCAGAGCGTCTTAAATATAATTCTCTCTTTAATAGGGAGCCAGTGGAGTTTGGCTAGCGCATTTTTGGAGGAGGCTTTTCTAGGGAGACCAAGCACCAGCCGTGCAGCTGAGTTCTGAACACATTGTAATTGGTGCAGTCCCTTCTGGTTCAGGCCTAACAGGAGAGCATTGCCATAGTCCAGATGAGGTGATATTAATGCATGAACTGTGGTCTTTCTGGCTTCGGTGGGCAGGAGAACGAGTACTTTACGAAGCACTTTTAATATGCCGAAGCATTTGCCTGTCACCTTATTTACATGGGATTTGCCAGAGAGGTCAGCGTCCAGCATAACTCCTAGATTTTTCACCAATTAAGAACTGCAACTGTCATTATTTGACTTTATTAACTACTTGCACAAAGTTGACCCATTTTCCCACCTCTGCAATACTCACCAGATTTATCCTTCTTCTTTGAGATTGTGCACTTCTTCACAATTCCAACTTTGGAAAATGTCTGTTGAAAGAAAAAGGTCTTAGCTGTATCTTTACTTTCTAATGCTGATTACATATGTAGCTGTTGAATAGCCCTTCCAAAATCCACCTGTCCACTCTAAAGTGGTTGTGACCAGTTCGCTCTCAGTAAGCATTGCTGAGCCAGCTTTCTTCTGCATCATGCACTTGCCAACCTCCTTTTAATCACTTTCTACCTTATGAACTTTTGTGAAGATTAAAACCAGCATCATATTGAAGTGAAATACAATAAGAGCAGTAGTTATGAACACAAAGGGGAAAAACACAAGTTATCTTCAGTGGAGCCTCCAGGCACATGCTTTCCGGCAAAATTGAGCAAATGTTCATTTTAATAGTTAACACAATTAACATAACAATTAGTTCCTCACACTACAGAAGTTCTCCAATCGCCAAACATCTACAGGAAAGCGCCCTCTCAATCTAGCACCCTCCTTTTCTTGTCACCACAGATAGGTTATGGGTTAAACATAAAGTCTTTCTCCATTTTAGTTTGGCATATTTATGCTTTCTGAACATATACAATAACGCTTCAGGTGATGTAGACTCGTATGTTAAACAACAGAAGGCACATAATACCTATTGTGTATCTTAAGCATCAATCTGGAATCACTTTGTGGACTGTCCATTCTTTATGTTAATGCAGTTACTTTATTCAACTAGAATATATCGATTCTGCCATTAGGATAATCTCCCATGGGAAGATTCTATGTAAAGTTGTGATTAAATTTCATTCTAATGTTGATGAGCGTTTAGCCAAGATATAGTTTCTGCCTGATCAAAATAGATCAACTTTCCAGTGAATCATGGTTTCTAGAGTCATTATTTCACAGTATACTGAACTATTAATTTACTTAAGAATTCAATTATGTTGACGTTTAGGAGCTCCTGCTTGCCTACACTGAATTCTTCCATGGCAAGCATTTTGCGCCCTCATATTCGGGGATGCAAAGAGAATTTTTCTTCAACACACATCAATCAGAAGAGATGGTAATGTTGATCTTCCTTTAGAAAGAACCATACTCAATGAACGGCTTGGAAAAAAGCAGAGGCAGTGTAGAGTTTTTTCTTGTGGCTAATGGGCACAGCAGCAGCAAGAGCAGTGGGCGCTGCAATCATTGAAGGTCCTGGGAAAGGTATGGGGAACTTGGTGAGATTGATAATACACTGTATCACAACCTGCATCCTGTAAATGTATTTAGAATGATGGCATGAGCTCTGAGATTCAGAACACCCTTTAGCTCAGCCAATAGCCAGTCAATGCCCTAGGAAAGTCTATGGAAGTTATAGGTACTTTAGGGCACTGGGTTATGTTATTAGAGATAACTATGCTGGGTGAATTTCAGTGTCCTTTTGAGTTTAAAACATTAAGTTGTCACTGAAATGTTCAACTAAAAGTAAACTTACTTTAACATTTGTTTTTTTTTCACAGAATTTCTAAGTTTAAAAAAAATGTAAAGTAAGATATAATTACAATTACTAACTATGCTGTCACTTTAACCTTTGTTTTTTTTAGAGAATTTCTAGGGTTTTTTCCCAATGTAAAGTAATATTTTTTACCTTACGCAATACCAACCTCCTGCCGTGCACTGCTGGGGTGGTTGGCCAAAGGTCCTGGCCTGTATCCAGGCTCTGCATACAAACCCTTGCAGCAGTCACTTTCACGCCACGCAGACCTTTGTTTGTGTGCGGCAATGGGTTGACCCAGGGCCTGGCTTGTGGCAAAACCCTGTGACCATCCACTAGCAGGCAAGCAACCCCACACCACATAAGGCCTTCTGGCATGCACAGTTTATGTTGGTCTCGCAGGGCTTGGCTGCACTCAAGACAGACTTACTGACTTTGGAAAAGAATGGCAACACCAAAATATAAAAAGTGGGCCAACAGGCTTAATCAAGAGGTGAGCATATCAATAATACAGAAGATCTAAATCTTTCTCTAAAAATCACCAATACTTGTAACCAAATGTACATTTCAGTAATTCACATAATGCAATGTGTAA
Organism: Lissotriton vulgaris; assembly: GCF_964263255.1. Taxonomy (NCBI): domain Eukaryota; kingdom Metazoa; phylum Chordata; class Amphibia; order Caudata; family Salamandridae; genus Lissotriton; species Lissotriton vulgaris. The sequence continues at coordinate 284,935,222 of NC_141699.1, forward strand.
TAGTGATTATTATAAATACGTTTGATAAAGTTTAAATAATAAAAAAAATATCAATATGTCATAGTCTTTCTGTTAACCATGTTTATTACTGCATTTTGTGGGCTGAAAAATGTTACAAGAAAGAGTCAATTAAAAAAAAACAATAATAAAAACCAACGTGTCTTGGAGCCTTTCTTCTAACATTTTTCAGCTCACAAAATGCAATCATAAACACAACCACGAGAGGGCCTTGAACTCCAGCTGAAAAGCGTAAAGCTCCAGCTAAGAGTGATTTTGAATAATATGCTAAGTTCTCCTGGGGTCATGGAATCAATGACCCAGTGGACTTGCTGTTTTTTAATGTTCCTTGGAGGCTTCTGCGCTTTATGCTGCCCCCTCCAAGATTAAACATTTTTTGGCGGTTCTCCTGCCTCTTCTAGGGACATCACCAAAGTAAAAAAAAAAGTTACGGGGCGCTCCCTCAAAGAGCAGTGAATAATAAATGAGCGACCCGGATGTCTATTTATGATTCCTTTTAAAAAGAAAAATGTTTTAGAGTGTCCCCGTCCCCACACAGGACACCCTTTTAAATAATTATTGGGCCACCTCCATCGGTTGTATTATTTATTTAAGGGAGGTGGTGAGGGCCCCCTCCCTCCCTCCCCAGGCATCTGCAGGCCCCAGAAATCCCACGCCCCCAGGCTTTATTTTTTTCTTCTTCTAATAATCAAGTAGAGAGATGCGTGGGGTCCCTCCGAGCCTTTATGGCCTCAGTGATCCCGTTCCCCGGTGCCTAATGTGGGTGCCCAGGTGCCCACCCAGAGCACCCACAACAAACAGCAATGGGAACTGGAAGGGGAACCCCATTGCCCCACAGGCTCTCCTCATGCACCCATCCTAGTTGCATAAGGAGCCGGCATTGCTCCACCCGGTGAGAGCAGGTTCTTCTCTCTGCTCCCTCCAGGTGGAAGCAATTTCATTTTCCCTGCCCGTTGCAACTCTCTCTTGGTGGGAGCAGACACATTTTCCCTGTCCGTGCTCTTGTGGGCAGGGAAATGGTGTCCCGGTGGTAGGCTTCCCAGAACACCACAGTGGAGCCAGCCTTAGGGGTTGCAGTCCCCATGGCCTTAAGAGCCTCAAAAGGGACGCTGCACACCAGTCCAGTAAATATAGTAAATAAAGGGAATTGATAGTAGAAGATAAAATATGAGGCTATTGCTTTACTAGGTAAATCAAACACTAGACACAATTTGTATTGATGGCCACATGCTCATATTCTGCTTCTAAATATAAATGATCTCGGTATAAGAATGACATCACAATGAACCAAGGTGCCTAGTAATCAGCTATGATGTTATGATCATTACCAAGAAAACTGTTCACCAGATCCTGAATATAACATTACCAAAGGCTAAAAAGGCAAAGAGGTATGTGTAAAAACGGTTTCATTTGTCAACAAAATGGAGTGACAATGTACTGGTATCCTAGCCAAGAAGCTTGTTTGCAATATCTGTATCTTTATTTCAAACTTGTTTGAGAAAATGCATACTGAAAAGAGATTGTTTGGCTAGGGCTAGAGAAAAATGTAAGCAAATTCTCTGCAAAGCTATCATAGTGCATTACTACAATATAGGCCATGCACTAATTGTAATAAAATGGAAGTACATGGAGGATGTATATTTGGGAAATTCCTTACATGTTCAACAACCTTATCTCGTATTCCCTAGGCTATTCATGCACTTTAGGTAGAGAAGTAGTGAGCGCATGCGGCAATATATGAAGAAATGAATATGTTTGAAGATTGTATGACTTGATTTTGGAAATGGTGGGATGTCATTTGTTGACATATTACAAATTAATGCAGTTATGAGTGTGCTGCTTTTCTGAAATCAGAGGTTTGTACAAAATAGGAAGCACATTTGCACGACCTGCAATTAGAAATGGAAGACATTTGTAGGGATATTACAAGGCATTTCAAAATACTTGAGGGCAGTCATATATTGGATCTTACTTACATAGATGGCTGGAGATGGGTACGGGGGTAGATCGCACCCAGTTTGATTGCCTTCTATCAACATTCACTAAGATGTAATATTTCATATCCTTTCCACCAAGTAGAACTGCTCATTAAGAACAAAATCTGACTTAAGTCAGCCAAATTTGTTTAACTGTGCTGAATGCTGCTTTGTGACAGGAAGAGAAAACACACCATGCACCCGGCTCCCCCACACCTTACATTGCAATTTAAATGCATCAATTCAAATATAGTTGTAGACAAAAGTAATCTGGGGTCAGGGGCAATGAAAATACTATAATATTGGCTCTGATTTAAAATTGCAGCAACTGTTTCTATATAAAGAATGAATAGAGAGGGAAATTATTGGGAGGGAAGCCCCTGGCTTACAAGTTCATCTATTATAACCATTCACAAAACTTGAGGCTGCTTCAGGGTTAACTTGTGAGAACAAGTGAGGAAAATTGGTCCACAGAAACACTTGCGTTGCTAATGCACTTCATATTCTCCTCATCCTGGGTAGACCTACAGGCTGAGGTCGACTTAGCCCTTCAAGAGAATAAATCCACTGCTATTAGTCTTCCCCTTGATTCACCGACCATAACAGGGTTCTAGCTCACTGTGCTATTTTAGTGCTAGCTGGTTACTAGTTTGGATCCACTTCTTTGGCTGCTTTCACTAACAGGCATTGCATCATAGGTTCAGTTTGTGGCCAAAATTTCAAGAAAACGTTTACTGAGGTAAATATATTTCTGTTGGATGCTCTACCTGCAGATTCCTCACTTTGTGAATAATCCCCAGGCGGCCTCTGTTTTTCTGATCCGACAAGGCCGTTTGATGAGACTGACACTGGATAAGATATATAGAGCAACAACAGAATATTGTGATCTTATTATTTTTGGCTGAACCATCCACCAAAGGGGAGGTGGGAGGACCGGTGAGGAATCTGCAGGTGGACAGAGTATCCACCAGAAGGATTATGTTACTTACCCCATAAGCATCTGTTCTTGGCATATAGGGCTGCAGATTAACATTGTTTGCATACTCCTGCCATCTAGTGTGGTGCCCGGATGTTTGCTAGTTGTTTACCTTCGAAGAAGTCTTTCCTATCACAAGGTAAGGTGACTCCTCTTTTTGTGGAAAGTGTGCATGGGCGTCGACTTCATTGTTAGATGGTTTTCCAGCAAGAGGGTGAGAATTAAGTAAATATGTGTAGTACAGAGATGTCCATGCATATGTAAATAATGAGAACTGCAACTACAGGTGTCCAGGGAGGTGGGAGGGTGCCTGTGAATATACATCCCTACATGGCAAAAACAGATGCTTACTGGGTAAGTAACATCATCCGTTCGAGGCATGTGTGCTGTGGATACACATGCTTTGCATAGACTATATATCAAAATTCTCCCAAAACAGTGGCTAACCGGTAGATGTTGCGGTTGTCGGAAAAAGTGTCTTTAGCACTGCTTGCCCTACATTGGCTTGTTGACGTGCTAACACATCTACACAATAGTTTTTTGGGAAATGCATTTGGCATCGACCACGTTGCTGCTTTACAAATGTCAGCTATAGGAATGTTACCTAAAAAGGCCAGAGATGCCACTATTTTGCGAGTGGAATGCGCTTTAGGGGGTATAGATAAAGTTATTTTAGCTTATGCATAGCAAGTTTAAATGCATTTAACAATCCATCTTGTAATACCAGTTTTAGAGATAGGATTGTCTTTGTGAGGTGGAGCAAAAGCAACAAAACAGTTGCTTTGTCTTAGGATAATTTTTTGTCCTCTTAATATAGTTCAATAATGCTCTTCTGACATCAAGTGTATGAAGAGTTTGTTCTGCTACAGAATCGGGTTTAGGGAAGAACACAGGTAACTCAACTGTTAATATGAAAAGCAGATGCTACTTTAGGGAGGAAATTCAGAGTGGTGCGAAGAACTACCCTATCTTTATGAAGCTGAAAGAAGGGTTCTTCTAAGGTTAATGCCTGCAGGTCACCAACTCTCCATAATGAAGTGATTGCAATGAAGAAATGCAACGTTCTATAAAAGTAACTGTAAAGGACAATTATGTAACGGTTCAAAGGGTGGACCCAAAAGGCTTGTAAGTACAATGTTAATTTCCAACCTGGTGCCGGGGGTATTCTGGGTGGTATTACTTTCTTTAAGCCCGCCATAAAGGCTTTAATGACAGGAACTTTGAACAAGGATAAATGCTGTCTGTTCTGAAATTACGCCACTATTGCTGCAAGGTGCAAACAAATAGAAGTGTAAGCTAGACCAGTTTGCAGTAGGTGCAAAAGGTAACAAATATTCAAAGGAGTAATTTTGTTGTTGTTACAATAGACTACAAATGACTTTCACTTTGCTGCATAACAATCTCTAGTAATAGGCTTGTGGGAACTCATGCCTAAATGCTCCTTCCATACTTTCAACAATGGGGATTTCCACAAAAAAATCTGTTTGCCATATTCCACAACTCAAAATGCCCAAACTTCGCTTCCAGGTTCTCACACCCTCTATCCAAACGCAAAGCCCTATGGATGAATTGGTCAGGGATGTTTGCCTACGTTTATATCTGCAACACGGGAGATGCTGCCCGCCAACAGGTGAAGTCACAAGGGGACATCGGCAGTGGTGCAGGGACAGAGCCCAAAGTTCCACACGCGGACCAGCCAGCGAAGAAACTAGTTCAGGCGGCCATGGGGCCTACAGAGTGCAGGATTCTTGTGACCGAAACAAAGTGACAAGGGCTGGGAGGTAAGAAGCAACAGGCGAAGCTAGAACTGCATGGTCATGGCATGAATTTGCAGTAGAGGGACTAATAGCGAGGACTCACCTTAGGGGATGATAAGACCGTCATTGGAGCCCCCTCCTCACTCAGAGAACTATAAAGCATTGTAGCCCCAGGACAAAGGGGTGAGAAGTCGCGCAAGGAGGTACAGCTATGGGGGCAAACCTGCGATCCTCCACCCCTGCTTGGCCAGTTGAACTAGTTGAGAAACATCGGGGCGACCTGGGTGGAAAGGAAGGTGGGCCCATGCTCAAGATGCATTACAGTACAGCAAACACAAAGAGATGATGGACGGAGCGCTGAAGCTTTTCAGACACTCAGCCCCAGTCACAGATCTGGGTGGATCCATCATCGTTCTTTAGCTCAATTCACCACCCCAGTTCAGAACCAGCCAAATGCAAATCAGTCTGGACCCTGTTCCTCATGGGAACAGTCCAGCCCGAACTGCCAAGCCAGGTCTTCCCTGGACAGGAAACAAGCCTCCTGGGACCGGTCAGCCAGGCTAGCTTTAATGCAGTGGCAAAGTGAGCAAGGGACCTACGTCTGGGCATACCCTGCCAACTTACAGTCAAATAGAGCAAACACATAGGGATGATGGACGAAGCGCTGAAACTTTTCAGACACTCCCCTCCAGTCACAGATCTGGGTTGAATCCAAAATCGTTCTTTAGCTCACTTCCCCACCGCAGTTTGGACCTTATGCAAATCAGTCTTGACCCTGGAACAGAAACAAGCATCCTGGGACCGTTCGGGGTAACAGCCCAGAAGGGTGGACCACAAACTGAAGGGAAGTACCAGACAAGGAGATAGTGCATCCCAAAACCACGAAAGAGGCTCCCTCGGACGGAGAGAACAATAGTTCATGTCCAGGGGACACTGGGAGGAGTGAGGCTGGTACAACATTGGCAGCAAACACTGCAAACATTTATAAGTAATTAAAGACACTAAACTCTCCTTAGAGTCTCAAATAGCAGCAGTCGTAAACGAGGTGGGACTCCTTTGGGATGACCATAGAAAGCTGGCAGATTGCATCAAGGGAACAGAAGACCAAATAGGAAGCGCCCTGCACTAAGACGTGAGTAGATAAGGAAAAGGGGATGAAACACTTGTCATATAGATGGAAACCGCTGAAGGCAGGTCCTGATGCCACAAGATCAGGATTATGGAAATGTTGGAAAAATCAGAAGGGCTGAACATTGAACTATTCGTGGAGATTTAGCTGGACAAGACAGTGATCCAGGGGAAAACATTTAAATTCTTCTCAGTGGAACAAGCACACAGGGTTCCGTCGTATCCATCGTGACTGGGGGCAAACCCACGCCCATTCATGGTACAATTAGTGAACTTCTGGGACAGAGAGGTACTCCTTCAAACTGTGAGGAAACGTGGACCTTGGCTGATAGATGGTCATGCGATATACCTATACCCAAGCTATACAAACCTGGTACAGAACCAACAAGGAACATTAAAGAATGTATTGCGACAACTTGAATTACGGTATTCACTTCTGTACCCAGCAAAACTGAGAGTGGAACACAGAGGGAAAGTTCATATTTTTCTAATGGCACAGGATGCATGGTCATGGCTTGAAAACGGAGGTCTATGGACGGGACCCTCGCCGGGAGGGGAAAGGGAGAAGGGCTGGAAACTTGTGTCTAAAAAAAGGAAGAGCAAGCAGAAGGGGGAGAAACAGAACATTCCCTCCCCCACAAAATCACAGATGAGGGCAGAACAGGAACAAATCATCAAGGAACTGCAGCAATACACAAATGTTCTCAACACTAAGATATGGAGAACCTTCACAGAAGAGGGATGGGAAAGCAACCTGGAACAAACAGAAACGGAACATGCACACAAGAACAGCTGCCACATGTGACACTCATGTCATCAAGAGACCTGGGAACAAGGCCTTGGATGAGAGGGGCTTGGGGGGTCTGCTGATACACGGTTCTTACACAAGAAACTACTTATTGAGGAACAACGTTCAGAGAACTGCTTCACACAAGAGGCAGGCAGCTGAGTCCCAACGAACATTGCATAGTTGAAAATATTTACTTTTGGGATCCACAATTACAGTGAATTGGGGGGTGGTTAGATTTAAAATCAGTGCACAGTGAGGTAGGGTGGGGGGCTAGTGTTAGGAAAGTTTTCAACAGCAACTACACCCGCAGCCAAAATGGTCAGTCACAAAAGCCACATATGGGAAGTGAAACCATATTAAGGGGAGATTGTTTGTGATCACACCATGACACTCATACATTTTTTGATGTTACTGTCCAGGAATAATAATGGCGGGGGAGACAAAAATTGAAAGGAGTTTAGTGCAAAGGGCCCTCAATAGAATCAACTCAGATGTGGAGCACTTGCAAGAGACACACCTAATAGACAAGCAACATTGTAGTATGGGACATGGGCTTTACAGGCTAACAGGATATGCTCAATATACCTCGGGATCAAAAGGGAGGGCTGCAGATATTGATATGAAAAACACTCCCATTCCACACAAAACACACCATGGGCAGACTCACATGGATGCTACACTGCAATCCAGGGCGAATACAAAGGTGAGGCTGTGAACCTAGCTAGTATTCCTAGATTTAAAAGAACTCGTACAGGAGGACGACAGTTTTCCGTACAAGCAGCTATCGGATGGAACGCTCTTCCCCGTTTCCTCAGACTCGAACCCAACTACCTGACATTTCGTAAGAAATTAAAAACTCACTTATTCCCTAAATAAAATTCCTTTGTTTCCCCTCACTCTCCCTACCCCTTAACAGGATCACAAACTTTATAGCGCGGGGATGCCCTTGGGTCACCAGACGCTTTAAAAATCGCTATAATAATAATAATAATAATATTGGCTAATGTATATGTCCCCTCGGGCCTTCAGCTGGACACATTGCGGAAAGTGAGTAACATACTAGTGGAGGTTGGGTCAGAGCTGGTGGTGATTCCAACCTGGTGTTAGACACTCATCGGGATAGGATGCGGGCAAAGGTGGAGGGGGAAGCCACTAGATGGAAACTGGAGGGCTTCACCTAGGCGCTGGGCTTGAGTGATGTGTGGATTGATTACCTTTTCACCACAGGTGACTCAAATACCAGGTTTAGGGCTTTCTGGCTAGGGGCCTCGCCTAAGAAACGTTCCCCCCCCCCCTTGCTGGCGATGCTTACTATTAAAGCACCAAAACCTAAGGAGTCCTGGAAAATTGAGTCCTGGCGCCTCCCAAACAGGCAGGAAGAAAAACGACTAGACAAAGCAACAAAATTTTACTTTAAAGACAACACAGCCTCTGTGAGGAGTTCAGTGGTATCATGGAAGGCGTATAAGACCATGATTAGAGGAGTAAAGTTTGCTAGCGGGATAGGAAATAGGAGGGAGAGACGTGTCAGGCTGACCATCCAGGGAGAAGAGCTGAGGGGCTAGAGAGGTAATATGCAGCCAACCGGATCCCTTCAGGTAAAATTACCATGGAACTTAAAAGTGTGGCATACCAGGCAGTAGCTAAAAACGAGGCAAGAACATCCTACTTAGCAAAACAAAAACACATATAAGAAGAAGGGAACAAAACAGGCAAAATGTTAGCATGGCAACGGTGGGAGGGAGAGGGAGAGAATGGCAGTCGGAGAGGTAAAGACGGAATCTTGAGACCCAGTGTGCTGTAGTGACAAAATTACAGAAGAATTTGCTAGGTATTGAGTCCTTTTATGCCTCTCACTTGTGTACCCCTCAACAAGAGGTGCTAGACATTGTAAAGACTGTCCTATGAGATGGCTCGGAGAGGACAGGGTGGTAGACCTAGAGAAGGAAATTACGGTCCTTGAGGTCTCCACTGTGATAAGCAAGATGGAATCCAAAAAAGCCCCGGGACTAAATGGTTTCCCGGTTGAGCTGTTTAAGAAATAAAGGAGGCGTATAGTGGCCCCTTTCACACAGCAAATAAGAGGATTCATTAGGGGCCAGATGTACGACCCTTTTTTGCGCTTGCAAAAGGAGATCGGCCTGTTTGCAACTCCCCCAAAAAAAAGGGTAATGGCATGTACAAACGCTATTTTGCAAGACACTGACTCGCAAAATAGCGTTTGTGACTCTTGCTACTAGGAAGGGGTATCCCTTCCTAATAGCGTGACTCACTGCCATGTACTATTATTTTACAACCGCATTTGCGGCCAGAAAACACTTGCAGTTTACCACCTACTTCAAGTAGATGGCAAACCACTTGCAAACATGAGGGGGTCTCCAGGGGACCCCTTCCCCTTTGTGAGTGTGTTCGAAAATATTTTTTAAAAGCAGGCAGTAAACCCAGGGACCACAACCTGACCTTAAAAAATGAAACTGAGAAGTTTAATTTTTCTTTTTCTAAATGTATTCCGTTTTCCTTTAAGGAAAACAGGCTGCATTTAAAAACAAAAACTGCTTTATTTAAAAAGTAGTCCCAGAGATGGTGGTCTGCTGACCCCAGCAGGCCACCATCCCTGGAAGTGCTAGCCATTTCCAATGGGGTCGCAAATTGCACTTGCCTCATGAATATTGATGAGGCATGCAATTTGCGACCCCATTGGGAAATGCTAACAGTGTCTGTGAAACTGTTGTACATTGCAGTTTGTGAGTCGCAAAGCGACACAATTTGCAAGTTGTAAAATGTAAGAGTTTTACATCTGGCCCCAAATCTGTTGAACGCCTATATGACAGGCCTAAAGCACTAGTGCAGGGGGTACCCTGGCAGGGTTGCCCCCTCTTGCCTATGTTTTTTGCTTTGGCTATGAGGTCCTGGCAGAGGAGGTGCATGTGGATGCACAGGTATGGGGTTTGGCAGGGGAAAGGCATGTGGATGAATTCATCTTTCTATATGCAGCTGATATTTTACTATATTTGAGTAATGCAAACCAGTCCCTGGACAGACTGGGAGACATATTCCGCATATCTGGGGCACACTCGGGGTTCGCCATTAACTGGGACAAGATGCTGCTGTTCCCAATGGGAAGACACCGGTGGGAGGGCATACTTCCCCCTATTAGTGAGGGTGGAGACATTAAAATTCAAACACCTGGGGTTCTGGATAACCCAAAAACCTGATACATTCTATGAGGCTAACTTCGAACTTCAACTTAAAAGATTAGAACAGGACGTGATGAAGCATTGGCAGTCACTGCCAATCTCATTATTGGGTAAAGGGGCAATGTTGAAGATGGTGGAGCTCCCGAGGTTTTTATATATTCTCCAAAACAGCAGATACAAGATCCAAGCGGGATTTTTTACCAGGCTGGTTACACTGCATGGGGTGGAAGAACAGTCATGGATGGCCCCTAGAGTTCTTCAGAGGTAAAAAAGTATGAGGGGGGTATTGCCCTGCCAAACGTATGAAAATATTATGAAGCTGCACAAGTAAGTGTGGTGAAGAAGTGTGGTGAATAAGAAAACAAGTTACTTACCTGTAACTGTAGTTCTCCAGTATTGGAAGCTTTCATAGATTCACATACCTGAATCATTTCCCCGTCGTCGAGACGGGAGTCTCCGGTATATAAAAAAGCAATGGATTATCACAACTGATGAAACCACCAATTGATCCAATTCACAAAACTAATCTAAAATTCCTATCCTGGAAGGTAGCTCTATTGATAGCTCTAACATCAGCCAGAAGGGTGGGAGAAATCCAAGCCCTTACAACGCAAGAACCTTTTCTGCAATTCAGGGAAGACTGATTGGTGCTCAGAACGAATCCAAAGTTTATTCCAAAAGTACCAACGGATTTTCACTTAAATGAGCCATTAATCCTGAAACGATTCTTTCCTCAACCATCTACGGCGGCGGAGAGGACTCTCCACACTCTGGATGTCCAGCGTTGCCTGAAATTTTATTTGGAAAGGACAAGACCTTTCAGAAAATCTACACAATTGTTTGTGGCTTTTAATGCCCCCAGGAAAGGTTTCCCGTTATCAAAACGGGGAATTGCACGATGGATCTCAAATGCCATTCAATTCTGTCATCAGGTGGCGGGGAAGCCATTACCAGCACATGTTTGTGCACATTCCACAAGAGCGGTATCAGCTTCTACGGCTCTATTTTCAGGCGTCTCTATTCAGGACATCTGCAGAGCATCTACCTGGAGGAGTACGCATACCTTCACCAGGCATTACTGCCTGGATGCACATGCACAAAGCGATGTAGCAGTGGGACAAGCGGTGCTGAGGAACCTTTTCCAATAATGTTCTTAATGTTAGCGTTGAAATAATCCACAGTTACGTGAAAAGTTCACAGTTGCGTCACGTTTAGCCACAGTACCTTTGTTGCGATAAAAAGTTCCAAGCAGAGAAGCTGTAGCGTTCAAAAACAAGCGATGCGTTGCTCCTGAGACCCTGGGGAGACGTTAGCGACAGCCCGCTGCAGCAGCGGGCGTGTTGCACCGAATCCGGTCTGTATGGGGAGGAAGGCGATGACTTGTATGGATTTCGGTGCGTAGGTTCCGTAGGAAGTTTTCTCCCGCAAAGGCACGATGCGATGATTCTCGGGGGCTGCAACGATCTCCGGGGCGACGATGCGTGGTCCAGCTGAGATCTTCCTCTCGCAGCTCCTCGATGCGATGGCTCTGCGACGATTCTCGCAGCGACATGATGCGGTGAGTTCACCCAGCGGCGTCAGGCTCTGCGATGATGTTTGCAGCGGCGGAAATCTTCCCGCGAACGAAGGGTGCGAATCTTCAGGCAGCAGCGACAGGCGCCGCGACGTTCTCGGTCTTCGTAGCGGCGGGAATTTTCTCGCTCTGCCAAGTTTGCAACAAAAAAAAATGCAGAAAGTTCTTTAAAAGCGTGATGTCCAGCTCCCCAACACAGGTACAACTTCCAGAGCCACCACAACTGGCCCAAGCACTCTAGGAAGTACAGAACTCTCTCAGTAGAGTTCAGGGAAGCTGGGGGTGAAGTCCTTTTGTTCCTGGGACTTCAAAACAGGGGGCCAGCGCTTATCAGGCCCTTGGAGATTCCTTCAAGCAAGGGGACACAGTACAAAGCAAAGTCCTTCCCCTCTCCTTGGCAACAAAGCAACTGCAGGTCAGTCCAGTATCACACAGCAGGATAGTCTTCCTTCTTCAGACTTCAGCTTTCTCCTTGGCAGAGGTTCCATCTTGGTTCCAGGATGATCTAATTTTCTGTAGTCAGGGGTCCTGTACTTATACCCCTAAAAGTCTTTGTTTCCTTTGTTCAGGAGGGCTCTGACCCCGGTCTGAACCAGTTCTGGGTGTTCTTTGAGTACTTTGTTTTCCTGGCTTCTCCTTTCCTTTCAGAGTGAGGGGCAAGGTCGTCAGCCGCCCAGCAGGAGGTGGAGCCAGCATTGTGGAAGGCAGGCACCGCCCTATTCAGGCCCAGGTGCTATCCCTCCCACCACTCAAGATGCAGATGCAGTCATTCAGCCTAGGACTGGCCCAGGCAGCCTCCTGGGGGCTCCTCAGCCCCTGTCACACTCAAACCAGACAGTCAATTCACAAACAGGCCAAGGCACACAGAAAGGTCAGACAAGAGAACAGCTACTTTCTAAAAAGTGCTGTTCTGAAACACAGGATTTAAAAACAACGTTCCTAAAAGATGTGTTATTAAATTCTGAGTTCAGGGATACCCGACTTTTATGTCCTATCTTGCTTCTATGGGAAGATATGCTGGTAGCCACTGTAGCCAGCCTCCCCCATGATAGCCTATGGGGCAAGATAGCCTTACAATAGTGAAAAACGAAATGGCTGTAATTCACTACCAGAGCATGTCACCTGGACAATTACATGCTCTACCTTTCACATACACTGCACCCTGCCCAAGGGGGTACCTTGGGCCTTCCATAGGGGTGACCAATGTGCACAGAAAGGGAAGGGTTAGGCCTGGTCAGTGGGGACACTGACCAGGAGGACATGGCAGTTCACAGACTGCACAAAGGCACTGCGGTGGCAGGTCAGAGACAACATTTTAGGACTACTCATGGTGCATTTAAATATTTAGGTATATATATATATACTACAGCCCACTCTGAAGATTTCTTTAAAAGAAATATCCAACCCCCACTAGATCACCTTAAAAGAGATACGACACACTGGGGGAACTTGCCCTTAACATTGCTGGGAAAAGCAGCACTTTTTAAAATGATGGCGCTCCCTCGATTTCTGTATGTGCTAGAAAACACGCCGTTCTCAGTCCCGCCGAGTAACTTTACGGCTATAGCAGCCCAGGTCTCCAACCTGCTATGGGGAAATAGACCAGAGCGTATAGCGCAGTTCTAACTGGTCCGGGGATGGTATGACGGTGGAATAACACTCCCAAACATACAGCTATACTACTGGGCGGCGCAGTAGAAAGTAATTAACTAGTGGATGCATGCGCTGCAGACAGATCCCGCATTTAAAGCAGATAGATCAGCATTGAGCACGAATGGTATACTGTCTGCCCTTTATAATTGAAGACTAGCCCCAGCACTGATAGGGCCTGTTAAGCACACTGTTACAATACGGCACAAAGCTCAAGCAAAATTAGGGTGGCAAGAGGTCATAACCCAACTAACCCCTCTCTGGGATACAAAACAGCTGGGTAAGCTTCGGAATAGTAAGGGCTTCAACCAGTGGGACGCAATAGGTATATCCACAGTGGGGGACATGTCGAATAAGGGGGAAGTTGTCACATTCGAGCGTCTTTAGCAGCAATATGAACTAGCACCCTCAGAATTTTTTAGGTACACACAGATCAAACACGCACTAACATCGGTGTTTCCACCCGGTACTGACGTCCCGGAGGCATCTCCTCTGGAGGACAGATTGACGGACTGCATGCATAAAAAGGCGACTTCATTTACCTATCGGAAACTGGTTCACAACCTGCCGGATCCCACAGGATCCCTCAGGGAAAAGTGGTCTCATGACGTGGGCGACCTCAACGACACTGAATGGCAGGAGGCGTTGGCCCCCCACGGGAGGTGGTTATACCCTCACGACTCAGGCTGGTGCACCTAAAAATCTTACACCGATCATACTGCACTAGACATACCTTACACAAGATAGGTAAAACATTGCACCCTTATTAGCTGCGCCGTTGCGGGGATGAAGGTACCCTTTTCCACACCATATGGCAATGTCCTAAAATTATGGGATACTGGGCAAAGGTAATGAGGACGATATCACAGGCGCAGGAAGTATCACCGATACCAGAGCCCAGAAAATATATGTTGAATGTATGGGAGCCCAATGACCTGACTCACGAGGCCCAGGACTGGGCCACGCTAGGGATTATGGTCGCAAAGCGCAACATTGCACAAAAATGGGGATCGGCGGAGGTACCGAAACTCGCCTCATGGTGCAGAGACATGGACACCGCCATGATAGCCGAAAGAACGGTATTCGTTAATCGTTGGTGTCCTCGGAAGTGGAGTAAAATTTGGGAGGCCTGGAACAAATTTAGCGGAGACATATGCGAACCACCACAAGATAGAGAGGATGAGGGTTCGGAAGGAGAACAATAAGGAGGGTTGTGTCAATAACACGAGAAATTCTAACAGAAGGGGTGAGATGCATGTCACTGAACTACTTGTACCAAAAATGTATGATTGTATATTGAATATTTACTCTTTGTTTGTAAGACATCCTGACAGTATGTACTGTGTTATTATTGCATAAAATGCATTCAAAGAACGTTGCTTGGAAGTGCTCTTAGGAGCTAAGTACACATGGCACAAGCATATCATAATTGAAATACCAGAAGGAGTAGAACCACCGAAAAAGGACTGGATGAAAAAGCAAAGTCCTGTTAAGATAGGAATGAACGAAGTAAAGCAATGGAGTGTAATGAAAGAATCATCCGATGCGTACAAAGATAAAGGAATAGAAACAGGAAAAGTATGTACATGGATTGCGATATACTGCAAAATAATCTTTTAAAGACTAGCTGTTGACGTAGGGAAATAGCGTAAGTGTATCCAAGGGTATTATGATATGTTGTATTTAATGGCATTTTCACAAGGAATCTCACTGTTGAGACCTCGTATGTGTGTATCTAAAGTAAGACATCTTTCCTTCTTTTCCTTATTTCAGTAGGGTCATACCCTGCCACTATTTCAATTGTTTCCAGAATTAGCCATTTTATCTCTTCTGTTTTGTAAATTTTTTCGTTTGTAATGTTTGACAACTGGTGCATTTACTTTAGCTGTTTTAATCGCCGACCTGTGCTCTGTCAAACGGCTGGCCAAAGGCTGTCCTGTTTCTCCCACATAGCTCAAGTGACATGGGCACAGGAGGGAGAAAACAATGATTTTGGTCTAATAGTTGGTAAACATCCTTAAATGTGCTGTATATGTGATCAGAAAGAAGGTATCCATCTCAATGGCACTGTCACATGCCTTCGCATTTGGATATCCTCTAGTGATGGATTTTTCTTTCATCACAACTGCTTTTGTATCATAGTCTTGCAAGTTAGTCCAATTTCTACTTAGCCTAAAATTTGTGATTCTGTGATCAATTGGTAACATATTCAAAACAAGCATTTGCAATGCAACGGGTCTCGCATTAGGTAGGTTAGTGCTATTAGTGTTGTAATTACAAAATGTGTATTTTTTTTCCCCTATGGTGTTTTATAGGTTGTGCTGAATATGCGGCTTCGGCTGTGTAGTGTGCACAGTTGATAAAGCCGGACTAGAGTACAATTGCCTGTAAGTGTAGAAATCTATTAATGAAGGCAAAATGGAAGGTGACGAAGCCGATTAAATGTGGGTAATGATACTCTATGTGGTAATGTTTATTCGGGGTTAGCAGCTTAAAACTGCTACAGGGTTTGTTTATACCCATACGACCTTTTGATCAGCAGTTGAAAATGTAAAACGAGGGAAAACACAGGGGAAGCTAAAAAGCGAGTGAAGGGCGAACGGAAACCATGTGGTAAGGCGCTGCCTGATGGTGCGAAAGATAACATTTGGAAAACAGTGTTTGAAGTAGCCGAAAAGGGGTTGAGGGCATGTGTTTAAGCAGACTGTTTATAGCCGCGTTGGTGTGTGACTAGCAGCAATGGAGTGGAGGGAGGAGGGGCTGGACTGAGGAGAGAAAGTGTGCGCAGATAGGGAAACAAATATCTGTAGGTTAAAGCCCTCCAAATTATATGGAGATATAAGGGGATAAAAAGGTACTATAAGGCATGTGTATGTCCCGCAAACAGTTTGTAAGAGAAATATAGGTAGTAAGGGCAAATACATGCGGCAAGAGCGTATTAGTAAATGGATAGTGTGACTCTCCGTGGGCTAATGTTGTGCGCAAGATGATTGCGGTAGCATAGTGTGGAGCTGCAAAACTAAGCGAATGTTATATGTATAATGCAGTGGTTTTTGGGGAGCGGCTTGAGACCCTTACACTGTTTGCTAATAGTTACATTAGCATGTAACCAACAAAGGCACAGAATGGAGGGATGAAGGAGTGCGTGGGAGGGAAGGCATGAACGGAGGTGGATTTAAAGTGTGTGCGGAAAGCTGTTTTAAATCACCGCGTGAGGCACACAAAAATAGCAGATGGCTGCTTGTGTAGTGACCAACAGCAACCTGTAATTGAGGGAGAAGGGGTCTGAAAGGGGAAGGTAAAAAGTAAGGGGGAAACGGGTATGAGTGTGTAAAGTGTTTAAGCGCTACAAATTGTCCTGCGAGGCAGGGAAAAGTTCTTTAGTGCATATGTGTGGGCCATGGAAAGTATAAAGGGCAAAATGTATTCCTGATGGTTTAATTAAATGTGCAGCAACCGATTAGCATGTGGGTAGAAGCATCCTGCTGGATAATGCTAGTCTTGCATTAGCAGCTTAAAAACAGCACAGCGTCTGTGTATACATTTGCCACGCTCTGACCAGCACCAACATAGACCTGAACGTGCCCCCTGCGTGTGTTCTTCCAAAACACTGATATGAATAATTTGTTTTAGCAGCGATTTGGAACAGGGGTGCTTGGTGGCCGAACAACATCTATGTAGTATAAATGAAATTTGTAGGTAAAGTAAGTTGTGCCACTGGGAGAAATGAGATTACTGTGCAAGGGGCATTCATTTTAGCAGATAAGGAAGAAGCAGGGATGGACTTGCTTACAGATAAATAGGAAGAGTGGGCAGGGGGAAGAGGGTTTTTAAAAGTATTATTAATACAGGGGGGGAGTGGCAGGTGCTTAATAAGGCAGAATAAGGAACCAGAAATGTGATCTTGGTGGCATCCCCACAAGAATGAAGTTTTGATAATCTGTAAGTATGTGTCTTGATCTTTTTTTTGGAAGGGGATTGGGGGGTTTGTGCTAAATATGCAGCTCCGCTTTGATTTTGTTCACAGTTCATAAAGTCGTATAAGAGTACAATTGCCTGTGAGTGTGGAAATCTATTAATGAAAAGAAAATGAAAGGTGCAGAAGCCGATTAAATGTGGGTAGTGATGCTCTGCGGGGTAATGTTTATTCCGGGTTAGCAGCTTAAAACTGCTATAGCATTTGTTTATACCCATACGACCTTTTGATCAGCAGTAGGAAATGTAAACAAGGGACAACACGGGGGGTAGAAAACAAGTGAAGGGAGAACAAGAATCCATGTAGTAAGGGGTTGCAAGATGGTGCGAAAGATAAAATGTGGAAATTAGTGTTTGAAGCAGCCGAAAGGGCTGGAGGGCATGGCTGTTTATAGCCGCATTGGCGTGTGACTAGCATCAATTGAGTGGAGGGAGGAGGGGCTGGACCGAGGAGAGAAAGTGTGCACGCAAAGAGAAACAAAAATCTGTGGGTTAAAGCCCCCCAAATTATACAGATATATAAGGGGAAAAAGGGTACTATAAGGCATGTGTATGTGCCGCGAACAGTGTGCAAGAGAAATATAGGTAGTAAGGGCAAATACACGCAGCAAGAGCGTATTAGTAAATGGGTAGTGTGACGCTGTGGGCTAATGTTCTTTGCAAGATGATTGCGGTAGCATACTGTGGAGTTGCTAAACAGTGCACATGTTATATGTACAATGCAGTAGTTTTTGGGAAGTAGCTTTAGACCCTTACACCGTTTGCTAATAGTTCCATTAAAATGGAACCAACACGGGCGCAGAATGGAGGAAAAAGGAGTGGGTGGGAGGGAAGGAGAGAACGGATGTGGTTTTAAAGTGTGTGTGGGAATCTGTTTTAAATCGCATGAGGCACATGAAAAACTGCATGCGTCTGGGCAGTGTAAAGTACATAAGCCCCAGCTTGCAGTTTAAAAGCAGTAGGAATGCAAGAAGTAAAGAAAGTGAAAATGGGCCATGTGCGCGTTCTCCTGAGACGCTGTAATGACACGAAACTCCAGGTGAACTTTGCAGAATGAAAGGAAAGCAGCGCGCTGTGCTTGTACCACATATGCGTACATATGTCCTGTCCAGGTGCGCGCACATGCCCTGTCCGGGCAGGCATGCCATACGAAGACCGGGAGGGAACAAAACATGCTTCCCTCCCAATAGAAAGCATGCATTTGGCAGGCGTGCCAGTAAGAAGCATGGGTGGAGCTTCCACCCTCACTTCGCAAGCTAAAGCGACGAGAATAGATCTCCCCAGGAGCGAGCAGCGCATGCGCTGCGTCGCTAGGCGAGACTTAAAAAGGAGCTATTTAATAATGGATACATTTATGTGCAAATGAAGCTATATAGATATTAGCTACATTGGGTGCACAGGAAGCCCCCATGATGACTCCCTTCGTTTGTTTGTATAGCTGTCCTCCAAACTCGAAGGTGTTTTCTTCCAGCACAATTTGAAGGCACTCTATAATGGAAACAGTGCAGGCATCCTGTAGATGTTTCTCCATGAACCACTGTACTGCGTTGATTGTCTCTTTTTGAAGAATGTACTGAATAGAGCTTCAATGTCTAATGTGACAAGGATGTCACATGGGGGATTGAAGGTGAGGCCCTCAATCGAAGTAATGATATGCATGTTATCTTAATGTAAGATTTGATGCTTCCTGTGCACCCACTATAGCCAATATCTATATGGCTTTATATGAACATACATTTATTCATAATGAAATAGCTCCTTTTTTGAGTCTGTGACCAATTGGTCACAATACATAAATGAAATGTTTTTCATCTGGGTGGGAACACAGGAAGATCTGAGCACATTGCTCCTATGGCTTAATCTATGCAATCTCAATATAAAATTCACAGCACATTGCAGCCAAACACAAGTGGAATTCCTGGACATACTGATCCGTCACAACAATGGCCGGTTGGAGGTATATCTTTTTGTGAAACCCACTGCAAGGAATACACAATTGCATTTCAATACTTTCATCGAAGAAATCAGAAGCAGAGCATTCCCTTTAGAATAATTTCTTCATAATCTTAAAAATTGTCCAACTTGCAAGACTATGACACAAGAGCAGTCATGATGAAAGAACATTAATCACTAGAGGATATCCCAGGAGACTACTGTGAGAAGCCTTTAAAAGAGCCACATTCTATGACAGGGACCATATACGCTATAACCAAACATCACAAAGTGAGACAAAACTAGTATATGTCATCAGGCATTCACCAAAGAGTAAGTCAAATTGTCAGTTCTAATTTGCACATACTAAACAGTGATGCAGACCAGACTCTGAGGATTCCAAAACCCATGGTTGCCCATAGACATAACAAAAATCTTAAAGTCCATTTAGTGAGATCTCATCTGCAGAGATCAACACTAATTGCACAGAAAATGATTGATGGTAGTACACACATATTCAGAAACTACAAATGCAACCTATGTAAGATGTGACAGTGCCACTAGAGAGATACCTTTACTTTGAATAACTATACAGTGCATTTAAGGACGTTTACCAACTGTAAGACAAAACATATTGTTTACCTCCTCCTGTGCCCCAGGCCATTTGGGCTATGTGGGGGAAACAGGACGGTCTTTGGCCACTAATTGACAGAGCAGAGAACAGCGACTAGAACAGCTAAAATGAACGCACCACTAGTCAAACATTACACACAAGAAAATGCACAAACCAGCAGAGATAAAATGGCTAATTCTGGAAAACAACTGAAAACAAGCATTTACAATGCAATGGTCTCGGCATTATTAAAGGTAGAGCTATTGGCATTGCTTATGACATTTTTTTTCTTTTTTTAAAAAAAACATTTACAATGGCAATAGCTGTGCAGGCCTCAGTTCTCTGGCAGCAGGGGGGGGGTTGAGATGCACTGATAGAGCTACGTATGTGTCATTTCTCGGGCAGAAGGGGAGTTGAGATGCATGAGAGGTGTGCAGGCCTCAGTCTTACTTCTCTGGCAGCAGGGGGTGAGATACACTGACATGATAAGGCCGCAGTCTCTGGCAGCAGAGGGTGAGATGCACTGAGAGAGGTGTGTCAGCCTCAGTTTCTGACAGTAGGGTGCTTGAGATACACTGACAGATGATAAGGCCTCAGTGCTGTAGCGGGGGGAGATGAGATGCACTGAGAGAGGTATACACCCCATGGAATGATGATGTTTATACCACTTCCCGCTCACGGACACCACAGCTCCCACCCTTCCAGCAGGCCTCAGACACACACCTACCCCCGGGGGGGGGGGGGGGGCACTCACCTTTGACTTGGCTCTCGTACTCCGCCAGCACCCCTCACTCCTTCCGCAGCTTCCCGTGTGACGTCATCCTCAGCCCTTTAAACTCCCCTTACTCCACAAATGAAAAGTTCCTCTCTGCTCAGTGCCCCCCAGCGGGCTCCTTTGGCGTTGGGGGCTCCTGCCCTGGTAGGTAGGGGCAGGGCAGTGGTGCCAAGTACAAGGGCAGTCCCAAAGGGCAGATGTTTAAGGCAGAGTGCGAAGTCTGCTCCGGAGGAGGGCAGGCATAGCTCCCAGCAGCACCGACAGACAGGGCGAGGGCACGAAGGCGTTAATCACGAGATGTAGCAAATACTGCCAGCTTTCAGCATGAATGGGATCAGGCGCTGGGAGGCGCGGGGGGGAGGAGGTATGCAGGGTGTGAGGGTGGGGTGAGACACAGGGAGGGATGAAGGAAGGGGGCAGGGATGATGCAGAGTGACACTGCGAGGGTGGTTAAATGAGGGTGGGGTGAGGCAGAGGGTTTAAGGGTGGGGTGAAGTAGGGGGCAAGGTGATGCAGGGGCGAGAGGTACGATGGGAAGGAAGCGAGTGGATGGTGAGAGCGTGCAGGCGCATGACAGGTGAGGGATACGACTGTGAGGGTGAGGGAGGGGGCGACGCGAGGCTGGGAGGTGTGACAGGGTGGGTGACGGAGGAGTGGGAGATGTGAGGTCGGGGGGCTGCACACGGTGAGGATGTAAGGGTGGAGAAATGCAGGGAAGGAGTGTCGGTGGGCAGACGGTTCGTGGTGATGCAGGGTTAACACTGTGGGGGGAGGGGGGCTGAGAGGAAGAGGGCTTGAGGAGGATGGGAAGAGACACTGCAGAGAGTGAAAGCAGTAGTTTAATGCAGGGGGTGGGGCTGTGAGGGTGATAGGTAACAGAGGGGTGGGACTGTGAGGGTGCGAGGGGTGGGACTGTGAGGGTGCGAGGGGTGGGGCTTTGAGGGTGAGAGGTGACAGAGGGGTGGGACTGAGGGTGAGAGGTGAGAGAGGGGTGGGACTGTGAGGGTGCGAGGGGTGGGATTGTGACTGAGGGTGAGAGGTGACAGAGGGGTGGGACTGTGAGGATGAGAGGTGATAGAGGGGTGGAAGTGATAGAGGGGTGAGGGTGCAAGATGACAGAGGGGAGGGACTGTGAGGGTGGGAGGTGACAGAGGGGTGAGACTGTCAGGATGAGAGGGCTGGGACTGTGAGAGGTGACAGAGGGGTGGGACAGTGAGGGTGCGAGGGGTGGGACTGTGAGGGTGAGAGATGAAAGAGGGGTAGGACTGTGAGGGTGCGCGGAGACGCAGGGGAGGAACTGTGAGGGTGTGCGGAGACAGAGGGGTGGAAGTGATGGAGGGATGAGGGTGCAAGATGACAGAGGGGAGTGACTGTGCGGGTGAGGTGAGAGAGGGGGAGCCCACACTGCGAGGCCCAGGGTAGGCTGAGCAGAGATGTGCTGCAGGGACAGAGGCAGTGAGGGTGGACTGTGAGTCCGTGCAGGGGTTCATGGTGAGGCGGAGGAGGGGGGATATGTAGCAGTGGATAAAAGAGGTCGAACGAAGAGACCAGAAATAGTTTTTGGAGGGTGGAATCAGTGTGCTGGAGACTGGGGGGGGGGGGACGCGGAGGTGAAGGTATTGGAGAGAGTCTGGGGAGGGAGAGGTGATGGAGACAGGCTGGGGAGAGAGAGGCGATGTGGCGCTCAGATGGAGTCATCGAAAATGGACAGAGCGTGAGATTTTACAGGAGGTGTGATCTGCGCAGAGAGGTAGCTGCTCTGGGTGTGAGAAGAAGCGGAGTCGGTGGTGCAGAGAGGGGGTGGGTGTCGGAGAGGTGCCCCAGAGAGTACAGTCCTGCAGGCGTGAAAAGTGCAGTCAGGGGGTGAGCCAAGAAGGACAGGATACAGAGGGGAAGGGGTCGGTATGCCGGAGAGAGTGTGATTAGCCAGAGCGAGATGCATTCATTCATGCAGTCATTCAGAGGTCCGGTGATCCGTTGGGTGCTTCAAGAGTGAGGGGTGCAGAGGATCGGGGGCAAGACAAGCGGGGGACAGGAGCAGACGTCAATGGAGTTCTACAGGCCTTGCGATGAGATTAAATGTACACGAAGAGGAGTCGGTGGTGCAGAGAGGGGGTAGGTGTCGGAGAGCTGACAGTCCACATGTTTCCAAGGTTCTTCAGTGAGTGCAAACCGATCTATAGGTTAAAGTCCTCCTCACTGGTGAGCTGGCATCCCGCCCGCTCCAGAGGTTTGTCAGTGAGTACATGCAGATCTACAGTTTGAGGTTCCTCAATGAATCCATACCGATCTACAGGTTAAAGACCTCATTGGTGAGCGGGCAGCCCACCTGTACGCGGTCCATTAGTTGAAAATGAAAAGTAAAGTGCGCAGAGGTGAGCTGGTAATACGCCTGCCTCTGAGGTTCAAATAATGCATGCTGATTTACAGGTTGAAGTGGACGGTGGGGAGCGGCTAGCCCGCATACCCCGAGGTCCATACAGGGCTCCTGGGGCATACCGACGTGAAAGGCCAAGTGCGTACGAACTGCCGAGACAAGCCTCCAGGGAGGCATGCGTGCCTCGAGGGCGGAGCGGAGGGGAGGCCGGCAGGATTACCGCCAGGAGAGCAGGAGAGACGGAAGAAGACTGCAGGCGAGCACCGCACTTCATCTGCAAGGCACTAAAAGTATACTAATTCTTCCTGAAGAGTAACAGACCTGACCTGACCCCCCCCGCGCCCCTCAGTACATTCCCCGTGAGCTGCATGGGGGGAGGGGGGCATCCCAACAAAGCAGCGGTGACCACGTCACAAGAGACCCCCCGGCCACCACCTCCTCCGGGGGGCACCGCTGCAGTTTGTGCGAGATCACCGACCATCTGCCGGGCGGAGCAGGGTCGTGTGCTCTTTTCTGGGTCCCCGGGGAGGCGGTGCATGAGCACAGTGGAGGGCAGCTGGAAACAATCAGGGCTGGGGAGTGGAACCAAATCAAAGCGAGGGGCGTCACCGACCGAGAGCGTGCACACAGGGCGGAGGGAGCCAGGGAGACAGCACAAACAAGCAACAGGGGCAGAATATCACTCGTGCAGCCTGAGGGGGAGACACACCCCAGATAGCGGAATTGAAAAACACAAGAGGATGGGGAATACCAAGCTAGAGAGTGAAATGGGGCCTCTTCAGCAACACAAAACTACCCAACAACTGATGTCACGCCGCATACACGAACACCACAACTCTTAACAGTCATGTGAGAAACTTTTTGTCTGCGCCCTCAGCTTTAAGGACAACATCCCCAGAAAAGATAACAAACACACCCGACGGAAATATAGACAAGAACAAGACGATCCTCACCGGCAGACGAGAAAAAAAAATGGTGGCCGCAAGCTTCTGAAATTTTTGGATTCGGGGGCGTGTTTTGCTGTTCTGAGTGACGGATGACGTCACCATCGAAAGAACAGCAACACTTACGCCCCCTCCAATGGCTGGCCTCCGTTTAGGAAGCCAGCCAATGGAAGAGAATGGAGGAGAGAGGCGGGTTCAAGCCCCCTTACTCAAAGTCATAAAATCTCCGACTTCCGGCTGGCAAGCCAGCCATCGGTCCGAGACCTAAAAAGGTAGGGGTGAACCTAATGAATTAAGGAAAATAAGCGAAGTTTTGGGGATTTTTACTTTAGATACATACATACAAGGTCTCAACGGTGAGATTCCTTGGGAAAATGAAATTAAATACAACACACATATAAAGAACAGATGATGGACGGAATGCTGAACAATGCAAACCTTCACTCCAAATCAACAGATCTAGATTTAATCCATTGTTTTTTTGTCCACCCCAGCACAAAGTTTGGACCCCGCCATATGCAAATCAGTCTTGACTTTGCTCCTTATGGGAACAGTCCAGCCCAAACTGCCAAGCCAGGTCTTCCCTGGACCAAAAACAAGAGTCCTGGGACCAGTTTCAGGGTATCACCCATCATAAGCCAGGCTAGCTTGAATTCAGTGTCGCAGTGAGCACGGGACCATATCCGGGCATACCCTCCCCACTTACGGTGACAAATGCAAAAAGAACAGATGATAACCGGAATGCTGAACAATGCAAACATTCACCCCCAGTCAATAGATCTGGGTTTAATCCATCTCTTTTTTCCCACCACGCCACCCCAGTTTGGGCCCAGCCATATGCAAATCAGTCTTGACCCTGAACCTCATGGGAACAGTCCAGCCCTAACTGCCAATCCAGGTCCTCCCTGGACTGGCAATAAGCAGTAGGACAGCACTTTCATTTTCATATATTGAGGGTATTTCTGTACTGCATTACCATATACCTTAATATTATATACCTTTGTCTGCTTTTATTTTCTAGCCTAGGTGACCTCAACCTCCAATACAAAATGCCATCCTTATATTCTTCTTTCAAGACACGCCTCCTTTGTCTTAGGTACGTGAAGCCTCATCTGACAGGTTCCCTAGATGTACCAATTTCAAAGGTAATTTTATTTCTTGGGATTATTTTTCTTACATATAATCCTTTACCCGTTTAGTGCTCTCGCAGCTGTCTGCAAAGTTGGAGGCATTGTCCTGACAATATATAAAAACCCACTGGTTTAGAGGATCCTTAAAAATAGGATAAGTAAATATATGATTCACTGAATATCACTTACCATGATGGCATGTATCTCTCAGAGCAATTTCATGGCGGGCGAGCACGGTAAGGGTGTCGTCTAGCACTCATTCATTAGTATAGATTGTTCACATGGAGAGCATAAATGGTGAACTCTGTATCACTTTGTAGTGATTCATATGTTATGGCTATTAACTCTAGAGCCACCATGCATTTAAAGTCACTATACAAATGGTGATAGTATACTACTATTGACTGACCCAGATGGAAAGGGGTCTGCACTTTCAGAATGAAAGCATCTCTAGTTCGGACTACTAACTTCTTGGGAGTGGAAAGTGGTGAATGGGAGCTTCATGGACAGTGCTTGCAACTCACTGACACACCTAGCAGAAGTCTTTGGAACAAGAAAACTGTCTTAATAGTTAAAAGACAAAGAACAACTGTGAATGGGCTCAAATTGAGCCTCCATTAAAAAAAGTCAGAACTAAATTAAAGTAAATCTGAGAATGTCAGACAGCCTTGCTTTCAAGGGGTCAATCTGGCGGTCTATTCAATAAGCTATAAACTGTATCATCTACCGGAGAACACAGATTTGCTAGAGGAACAACGTACAGATAAGGTCACATCCACTATGTCATCAGGCAGGTGAAATGCAGAGAAGTGTCCTTGCTCAATTCCATACATAAAGGTGTAGGTTATGAAGATATGGGTGAAGAGCTTGCCCTTTCGACTAGAAAAGGACCTCCACCCTGAGGGGAAGATTAATAAGGGGACCCAAGGAGTGGTGTAGACGGTCTGCATACCACACCCTTCTTGGCCGATATGGGGCCACTAGAACGACTTCAGCCCTCTCCTGGTGGATCTCCCTAAGAACCAGAGGAAAGAAGGGTATGGGAGGAAACGTGCAGTGGAGAGGAAAGTTACACTTCCACCGAAATGCATCCCCTGATGCTCCTTGCATCAGATCGTGAAGAGTAGAGACCTTTGGGCAAGGCGAACTGGAATGACAGGCAAAGAGATCCTAGTGGGACACACCCCACAGAAGAAAACAAGTTACTTACCTGTAACTTTGGTTCCCCAGTATTGATAACTTTCATAGATTCCCATGCTTTTGTATCATTCCTCGTCGTCGGAATGGGAGTCTCGGTAACAGAAATACCATAGCAGTAGGTACAAAAGAGAAAGAAAAAGGCCTAGGCCTCATTCCCTTTTGTAGCATATCACCCTCTTTTTGTAAAAGAGACCAAACTTAGCCATCAGCCAATCAGAAGAGCCTCAACCCATAGAACCCTCCTGAAGGAACTTCAGAGCCTCAGATTTTCGTAGCCGTTGTGTAACAATCACCATATCTGCTGTAGGCTGAGCTTTCCTCGGGGAGGTGGGTGGGCGCATGGGAATCTATGAAAGTTACCAAAACTGGGGAACCAAAGTTACAGGTAAGTAACTTGTTTTCTTGCCCCAGTATTGGAACTTTCATAGATTCCCATGCTTTTGTATCAGAGTAGCAAGCAGTTAGCCATAAAAAAAACACATTTTGTGTAATAAATACATTGTAATAGCCAACATGACATAAAGATACAAAATGTGCAAAATAACGGAAGGTGGGATAGAAAGGAATGCTCACCAATTCTTGGAAGAGGTTCCTCAGGACAGCCTGGCCCACTGCTGCATCCTCTTGCTGTAAGGATTCCAAGCAGTAATGCTTAGTAAAGGTGTGGACGCTGCTCCAGGTAGCAGCTCTGAAAATGTCCTTAATCTGCACCCCCGCAAAGAGGGCTGTTGAAGAAGCCACTGACCTTGTGGAATGTGCCCGAACCCTGCCAGTCAGTGGTTTCCCAGCTGCAGTATGGCAATGTAGAATGGCACTTGTAATCCATCTCGCTATCCCCTGTTTTGACAGCGGGAGACCTTTGCTTGGACCACCAAAAGCAACAAATAATTGAGAGGATTTCCGAAATCCCTTGGTACGATCCAAATAGAATTTTAAATATCGTTGTACATCCAAAGAATGCAGCGATCTCTCCACCGGTGTAGCCGGCTGAGGAAAGAACGCTTTCAGAATAACCGGCTCGTTCAAGTGGAAATCCGAGTGTACCTTGGGTATGAACCTAGGTACCCTCAGGATAACAGTGTTCATTTTAAACTGCAGGAAAGGCTCCTGGATTGTAAGAGCCTGCAATTCTCCAATACGTCTCGCCGATGTGAGGGCAAGAAAGTGAGCCAATTTCCATGAAAGGAATTTCATGTCCGAACGATGAATTGGTTCAAATGGGCTTTTTATGAGTTGAGTGAGGACTAGATTTAGGTGCCAGGTAGGAGGCGGAGGCCTCACTGGTGGATAGACCTGGAACAAGCCCCTTAGAAATTGTTTCACAATTCTGGAAGACCACAACGAAGGACCAGACTCAGACCGTCTGTATCTTGAAATGGCTGTCAAATGAACCTTTATAGAAGAACGGGCCAGCCCCGACTTAGCCAGGGACAAGAGATAAGGTAGAAGTTGATGAGGCTTTGAAGTAAAGGGGTTAACTCTCGCTCTCCTGCACCAAATACAAAATCTCTTCCATTTAAAGCGGTAAGTCTTGTTTGTAGAAAAAGCTCTCGCCTGGGAGAGGACTTCCCTAATTTTGTTTGAGATTGGGAGATTCATAAATTCTTGCTGCTCAGGAGCCATGCTGTCAGGTGTAATGGCTGTGGATCTGGGTGCCAAGCCTGTCCTTCGGACATTGTGAGGAGATCTGGAATAGTCCTCAAGGGAAGAGGAGGAGCCAGCGACAACAGATGGAGTTCCGTGTACCAGAACTGCCTCTGCCAAGCAGGGGCTATCAAGATCATCCTGCATGGTTCCACTTTGATTTTCCTGATAAGCCTCAGGATCAGTGGGATGGGGGAAAGGCTTAGACAAATGTCCTTGACCAGGCTATCGAAAGCGCATTCCCCAATGATCCCCGGTGGTGAAGCCTGCTTGCTTAAGACCGGCATTTCTTGTTGGTCGGTGTGGCAAAGATATCCACTGCTGGTCTGCCCCACTGGTTGAAGACCTCCTCTATAATTCGCTGGTTCCACTCCCACTCGTGACTGACTGAGATAACCTGCTCAACCTGTTGGCGTTCTCGTTTAGAACTCCAGGCAAGTGTTCTGCTTTCAGCGATATCCCGTGAAGGATCGCCCATTCCCAGATCTGTTGAGCTTCCTGCGACAACAGAAGAGATCTGGTTCCCCCTTCCTTGTTCACATAATGCATGGCCGTGGTGTTGTCCGTTCTGATGAGCACTTGTGAACCTTCTAGGCGAGGAAGAAAAGCTTGTAGAGCCAATTTTATCGCTCTTAGTTCCAGGAGATTGATGTGGAGCCATCGATCGTGAGGAGACCAATGGCCACTGACATGTAGGTCTTGCATCGCTGCTCCCAACCCTCCAATGACGCGTCCGTTGTCACTACTTGAGGAGACGGATCGCTTACGAAGGATAGACCTTGGGACAAGTTTCTCTGATCTGTCCACCATAAGGCCGCTGTTCTCATCATTGGAGTGACGGTCACCCTGTCGTCGAATGATCCGTAAATCTGTTTCCATTGGATGTCTAGTTGTTCCTGCAGGGCACGCATTCTCAGTCTGCAGTGAGGAATCAGAGGTATGCACGATGAAATTACCCCCAGCAGAGATTTGTAGCGGCATACTGAAAGACACCTTCTTTTTTGTAAGTCCCGAGCCAAGGTCTGTAGTTTTTCCCTCCTTTCCAGGGTTGGGAAAGCCTTTGTGAGTTGTGAGTCTAGGATGGCTCCCAGGAAACGTGCCTTTCTGGACGGGACCAGGAATGATTTGTCTTTGTTTAAAGTGAGTCCCAGATTTTAAAACAAGTTTGTACAAGCCTGAACAGTGTCCCGAGCTTGAAAATGGTTCCTTCGCAGGAATGCTGCTACCGGCGCCAGCACCTTCGTGAAGATCCTCGGGGCTGAGCGAAGACCAAAGGGTAAAACCCTGAATTGAAAGTGGCTCTTGGCTACTGTGAATCATAGAAACCTTCTGTGTGCTGGGTGAATCAGTACATGAAAGTATGCATCCTCGAGATCGAGAGTGGCCATGAAATCCCCCGGATTGATGAGCCGCAAGATGTTTTGTAGAGAGACCATCCAGAAAGACAGGGAGATGAGATAGGTGTTGAGCTCCCTGAGATTTAAAATGGGGCGCCATTTCTCTAGCGTCTTCTTTACCAGGAAGAACCTGGAATAGAACCCTTGTCCTCTTTGGTCGGAGGCAACCGGCTCTATAGCACCCTTCTGGAGCATCTGATGAACTTCGAGCTGCAGAAGACGCAGGTGTTTCGAGGGAATGGCTGCAGGGTGCTTGGGTGGTGGGATTTGCGTAAATTCCAAGGTATGGCCTTTCCGAATGATGTTGAGCACCTAACGGTCCGATGTTATCTTTGACCAATTCTGAAGGTATTTGGTTACTGTTGCATGTGATCTTTGTCTCCCTGTGGCTCACATGATGTCACTGTGAGAATACCTGGTGACATCATAGAATGTTGGGGGCTTTGCCTGTAGTTTACTGGCAGTTGGTGCAGGCAGGCTGAGTGACAGGGAGGTCACCCTGGTGGGGTCCTTATTACCATCTTAACATCTGGACTTGTAACTATCTTGAATAAAGCAACTTGAATATATTCCTGACTTCTGGACTTCTTTTACCCACAACATTTGGCGACGAGGGTGGAGGGTCTACAGTCTGACATAGTGTAAACTGTTGTGGTAAAAGAAGATATAATGTACAGGTAGCCAGATAGTTTATCCAAGATGTAGGTTTATTAGAAGATCAATACATGTTCCATGTAAGTCTCAGGGAGTATCAAGAAGATAAGTAAATAGTAAATAGATAGTCCCACCAGGAGCTAGATGTTAGTTGCTCAGCCCACACTCCTCAACTGTCATTCCACAGACACACTCACATTCTAAACTCTCTGACATCACGCACTCGAACATTCCACGCAGACACCACACTCACTCTGGCTTGAGCAACTAGAAAGGAGGAGAAACCAGGTACAACATATCCCCTTTTCTTCACAGGAAATAAACAGCAAATAAACAGAATAACTTACAACTAAGCAAATATAAAATGAAAGATAAACTTGCAAAGAAGCAGACAGATCAAAAGGAAAGGGAGAAAGAAATAGGTGAAAAGAATAAAGGAAGCAAAGAAACAAAGTAAAAGGATAAACCATAAAACATGGCACATATCCCCTTCCTTTGGAGAAATCAAACAATGCGAACTTGAAAAGGCTTAAAGTGCAAAAACATAGAGTAGATACCCCACTGCATTATACATATAATGGAAATGCACAACTTTAAATAAAGTAACCTCAATACTTAATCTTATCAATAATAACGCTAAGGCGTATTCATACCTGCACTTCCTTAATAATAACGTTAACGCGTTTTGAAACTTGCGCTTCCTCAATAATAACTGCGCTTTAATTTATGAAGCTAACACGTCTTAAAACCTGTACTTTAATTTATGAAGCTAACACGTCTTAATACCTATAATTCCTAAACATTGAAGCTAACGTGTTTTGATACCTATACCGTGTTTTGATACCTGTACTTACCAAATTGAAGAATAACGCGTTTTAATACCTGTATTATCTAAATATTAAAGTTTGCGCTATAATACTTGCACCATATACTTGTGCCATATAATAATTAGAGAATTGCATTGCGTCTTACTACTTCCGCTTTAAAGTTAAATAGTACACACCTAAAGTTACACAAACTAGAGTGCACTATTAATAAATTATTTTAAAAACATGGCTAAAAGAACAAAACTCACACTACTGGATGTATAGTGAAAGTAAGTCAGGCATCACATAAATATGTAGGTAGGGAACAGTTAAAGAGTGTGCGCACTACTCTCACTGAATAAATTAATTAGAGAAAGAAGACCAGCTTCTTCCTAACAATATCCTACGAATAAAGATGGTATTTGTGCTCAAGAATATTAAATACAGTACCTGACTACTTTATGAGAAGGCTAAAAGAAGCAGTGAATAATATAACATTCAGCTAGAAGGAAAATTGTGTTATATTATATAAGACCGTGTTATTTGCTAAAAAGTTTTTGATCAGATTAGATTATTCATGCTCAAAAATTAATGTAGAATAATTAATACAGTTTAAACAATGTATATTATAACACCGGTGAGCGAACTCTCTCACCCGAGTTGACAACTGTCTCTGCATTCAGTTTATTTTACGAATTTGTTAATGTCTGCGCAGGATAAATACTTTCACTCATGTAGAAGCGAGGATTTCAGGTATTGCGCGTATCCTCTTTTCTCGACAGTCCCACAGATATCCGGGTGAACTTCACTTTTAAAGATGGTGGCACGTCTCTTGACGCAAGGCCGGGTGGCTCTGGGTACGTAGCTGCTCTAAACGTCACAAGGAGCTGAAGGAAGGTAGGCTTCAGGCGCTCCTCGCGCACTTCTCTTTTTTTTAAACTCAAGGTGACAGTTAAGCATTTTCACATCATATTGCGCAGTGAAATCCGAGTAAATTTAAACATGACTCGGAATACTCCCACAGTACACACACTAAGTGCAGATGACGGTCCCTTTTCCAATATATTTTAAAAAACGCACTATTCCCAGACGTGAGGGCTGCGCCGGCATTAGACCGAGATCTTTATCAGGCAGTAACACTCTCGTACACCAATTTGAAACGCTGCATGAGCTTTCCTTTTTAAAAAATAAAAAAATATGTGCTTTACATCTGTTTGAGAACACTCAACTTTGATGACCAGTTTTAATGGCAGCATTTCGACGAACTGTCTGACACCGAAAATATTGATGGAGTCCACAACACCTCATCAACAACGGTGTTCATAAAAATGTAGAAAGAAACCTTCGTGTCATACCAAACAAAGTGCACAGAAAGATCCACCAGATGGCGCTTGTTCACCACACTTATACCTGAACACGAATAGGCGATCTCTTCTATTGACGCTTATTCATCACACTGCCAAACACAGTACATCGCTGTTTGAATATAGATAGGCGATCACTTCTACCGCATGCTTGAAGACAGGAAGCTTCACAGTTAAAAGATTTGAAACACCGTATTCCACCGTTTGACTTGCTCCTCACAGAGTCACGCTATCTGTCACAATAAGTTCATTCAGATCAACACCCTGGGTTGGTAGGCTGTCCGTTCGAAAGAGACACTGGTGGGACTTACCAGGGTTGATCTCTTGTTCTCTTGTTTTCCGTTTCATCAGAGATAATCTTCTTTCATTTAAAATACCCAGATTCTTCGTTTTCAGTTTCAAAAGTTCCAGTTTCTTTACATCTTTATCATGCTTGCACGCTGTAAATTCTTAATACTTCTCAAAACGTCGCCTACGTCTGCCTACTCCTGCTATAGACGCTTTGGTGCACGCATTCTCGTCTAGCCATCCGGCGCCTGCGTCCATGCCTACCACGTCACTTGAATACCTCACTTGTACACAGACGGACATTATGCTGCTGCTGCAAGATTTTCATTTTCTTCATGTTCTTCGGCACGATCTCGGAGTAGTATTTGGTGATTGTAGTGATAAGTATCCTTGCTGTGAGGTGAGCATTCATCTTCTACTGGTTCTTCCATCTACTCGCAATATTAAATTTAACTTAACAAACACGATGTCACCCTTCAAGACTTTTCCATCATGATTCAATAATATATACTATTGCCTCAATCTTCCATTGACCCAGACTACGGAGACTACGTTTTATTATTTTAATATATTCTTTTGTTTATATGATGTTTTATTTTGGCTTGGACTTCCAGTTTCTTATTTATGCTATCTCTTTGTTTAGCTATTAAGAAATGATCGGTTCAATGTGGGGTCATGGTATTTAACTTTTAGCAGAGTTTACATATTATTTAAAGTAGGTTGAGTTTGCCATCTTTTGGCATGATTCGGTATTACATTACATTATTTTTACTTGTATTTTATTCAAGTGTTGATATTCGTGCATTTTAAATAAGTGCACATGAGTTGTTGACATGTTACACTAGTTTCTGTACTAGCCTGTATTACTGGAGTAATATGCACGTGAGAGTGTGTTTTTATTATTGATTATTTAAATATTTGGGTGGGGTTAATCCTGTAATGTGCACTTATGTGTGTCCCAGTTCATTTGCATTATTTGAGTATTTGTGTAAGGAAAATCCTGTAATGTGCACGTGAGAGTGTGTCCCAGTTCATTATTGATTATTTAAATATTTGGGTGAGGTAAATCCTGTAATGAATTACAAAAAGGGGGTGGTGATGAACAGAGTGTCTGAGTTAAACAGACCACTCTTACCCAGTCCAAAGATCAGGGCTTGATCCATCACCGTTATTTATCTCACTGCTCCATCCCAGCTCAGAACCTGTAATGTGCACGTGAGAGTGTGTCCCAGTTCATTATTGATTATTTAAATATTTGGGTGAGGTAAATCCTGTAATGTGCACCTATGTGTGTCCCAGTTCATTTGCATCATTTGAGTATTTGGGTGAGGGATATCCTGTAATGTGCACTAGTGAGTGTGTCCCAGTTCATTTGATTATTTAAGTATTAGGGTGAGTGTATCCCTAGAAGGGTGAGTGTATCCCTTGGTATTGTATTCTTGTGGGATCAGCGTATGCATGTTTCTTCCTTCTTGTGATGATTCAATCTGTTTGTAGTTCTTCAGTGCTGGTTCGCTGTTAACTCTGCGGCTCCTGTTATCTTTGTCGTTAATTGGATCTATGTTGTATAAGGGGGATCTATGTTGCATTAGGGAGCCTCGAGACGTCAGGTTTTCTTGTGCTACACATGTGTTACGCTTATTTTTTTTTTGCCTCCCTTTATGAGGAATGGGGATGGTGTACGTGTCATCTATTTGCCTATGTTCAAATGATTTGAGTATGTATGTTATTACTTTCTTTCGTCATATGGAAGTTATGTTTTGACTGTGCATGCTCTACTTTGACGTTGATTTCCGTTCGTTTATGTTGGTGTTGCTTTCTCTTATTTATCTTTTGTTACTTCCCTAAAGAAAGGAGATATGTTGTATGGGATCTTTGTCTCCCTGTGGCTCACATGATGTCACTGTGAGAATACCTGGAGACATCATAGAATGTTGGGGGCTTTGCCTGTAGTTTACTGGCAGTTGGTGCAGGCAGGCTGAGTGACAGGGAGGTCACTCCTGGTGGGGTCCTCATTACCATCTTAACATCTGGACTTGTAACTATCTTGAATAAAGCAACTTGAATATATTCCTGACTTCTGGACTTCTTTTACCCACAACAGTTACCCTGCCTCCAACTGATGACTTCTTGGAGGAGGGAACAGTAGGAAGAGTCAGGAGGCCGCTATTGTCGCTTGGATGTATCACGTCCCCGCTGAGCCTGTTTCCCCTTGTTGTAAGGCCTGGAGTAGTTGGAGGATTGGCCCTGCCTTTGTTGATAAGGCTGGCGGTATTGCTGGGATCCTGAGCCATAGGATGAATATCGCTGTTGCTGATACGATCCCCTGTAGTTCGTACCTCTGCCTCTGGATCCTTTAAAAGGAGTTTTGCTGTACTGAAGCGTACCCAAAGATCTGGCGGTCTCCGTGTCTTTTTTGATGTCTTGGAGAGTGTCGTCAATTAGCTTTCCAAATATTGCTTCCCCATCAAAGGGAAGATCTAGGACCTTATTCTGTATCTTAGGTCGAAACCAGGTCGCCTTCAGCCACCCTTCGCGACGGAGGACAACAGCCCCAGCCAACGAACGAAACGCCGTAGTGGCAATATCCATGGCACAGTCAATGATCTCCATCGAGGTCGCCTCCCCGACTTGAAAGATCTTTATTGCATCTCATTTCGATTCTGGAGGAAGCTGATCCAGGAACGGAGCAACATCACACCAAAGCTGGCGGTCATATCTGCCCAATATAGCCAGGGCATTGGCAGCTCGCACCAGAAGACTCGCCATCGACGAGAATCTCTTCCCAGCATTGTCCAATCACCGTCCTTCCTTGTCCGGAGGAGTTGTCAAGGGAGCAGAGGAGTTGCAGGATTTCCTCTGCGCCGCTTGCGAGATAACTGAGTCCGGTCTTGGATGGCCCGTTAAGGCAGCAGGCCCATCGTCAGGTGCTTTGTATTTCTTATCAAGGCACGGTAGCACCGGGACCACTGTTGCTGGATTTTTCATAGCCTTAATCCCTTCCTCCCACAGATGTTGCACTATAGGTATGGACCTTGTCGTCTTCCGATAAGGTTCCTTGAAGTCATACAAGAAACACTCCGTGGCCACCGCAGGCATAGCCAACTTGAACCTGCCAGCCGTCTTTCCATCAGCTGATGAAAACCCCCTAAATATGCTGGCGGAGAATCCACCGGATCCGGACATGGGGATGAAGGGTCCAGAATCATGTAGTCATCCCATTCAGTATCTTGATTCGTATCATGATCCGAATCATGATCCTCCTCCGAGGAATCCTCATGGCCGCCCGCAGGCGTGGAAGGCTCTTGTGAAATAGTTGCCCGTGGCTGAAGGGATGCCCGAGCTGGTAATTCAGGAGCAGCCGCCGAGACAGGAGCTGCTGGCGCTACTGGAGCCGGAACCGGCCTTGTAGCCTTAGATTTATAGTATTGCTGCATCTTATGCAGGTCCTGTAGGAAAGAGGACGGCACCGTAACCATGTCTTGACCTGAATAATGCTGTGATTGGCCAGCTCGGTGATGATAACCACTTTCCTGGTCATATCCTCCTTCAGAGTCCGTCTCCTGACATTTGACCAGAAGCTGAGAGGGACTATTAGCGTAGCCATATTGATCATCCTCCTCTGACTCTTCTTCATCAAATAGCAGAGCTGGTGGCAAGGGGGTTACTCTCCTAGGAGATGTCATCTCCGGCGTAATCCTTGTGACAGAAACAGTGATCCTTTTTTCTGATGCCAAATTGGTCGACGGTTCCGTCGACGGAACATGTCTCGTGGACCCCTGTTCACTCGTCGACGAGATAGGCGTCGATGAATAAATCGTCGACGCTCCAGCGATCGTCGTTGTTAAAGTTGTCATCGTCGAGGCTCTCGTCGACGACGGCGTAGTCATCGTCGTCCACGCCGTCACCCTCGTCGATGACTTTGCTGTCGACGTCGCTGTAGTCGTCGACGCCTTCGTCGACAATGCCATCGTCAGTGACCCTCCCGTCGACACTGTTGGAACGGTCGTCGACGCTTCCTTTCTCGACGCCGATTCGTTCGTCGTCAAATGTTCCGTCGACGGAACCAAATCTAACTTTGGCTTCAATTTCCTCGTCGACGGAACCTCCGTCGTCGACGCCTTCATCGTCGATGACTTTGAACTTCTGTCAGAAAATTGAGAAGAGGGTTTCTTGAAGGCTGGATCAATCTTCAAACCCTTAGAAGGCGTAGAAGGTCCTACCCTCTCCTTTTCACTATGGTGAGAAGATTCGCCTGGACCGAGGCTCTCAGACTCTCTGGGGGTCTTTTTTGAGGCCTTAGAAGGACGGTCCACAGAACCCCTACCCCTCTTGACTGACCTTCTAGATGACACAGCTGACGATGAATCCTCACTGTCACTGGAACCTCCATGTTTTCTCTCCTTCTGTTTCTGAAGCCAGGTCAGAAGTCTACCAGCCCGATCTCGGAGGGTCTTGGTAGAAAAAGTGCGGCAGATCTTGCAGTCCTCTGCCTTATGATCCGGATAGAGGCAATAGATACAATCCTTATGTTTATCCTCCACAAACAACCTTTTCTTGCCACAGGTGGAACATGGCTTGAAAAGGGCCTTCTTCTTTTCCTTGTCCGCCATTCTTTTCTAAATCCTGAAGAGAAAACTTGAAGAAAAAACCTTTGAAAGAGATGAAATGAGCAGAGCTCAATGGAGACTCCCTAAGCACAACGTGCGGTAGAAAATCTGAGGCTCTGAGGTTCCTTCAGGAGGGTTCTATGGGGTGAGGCTCTTCTGATTGACTGATGCCTAAGTTTGGTCTCTTTTACAAAAAGAGGGTGATATGCTACAAAAGGGAATGAGGCCTAGGCCTTCTTCTTCCTCTTTTGTACCTACTGCTATGGTATTTCTGTTACCGAGACTCCCATTCCGACGACGGGGAATGATACAAAAGCATGGGAATCTATGAAAGTTCCAATACTGGGGCAACGAAGATGCTCTTCACAACCTCGAGGTGGAGCCTCTACGCGTGGTCAGAAAGATAATACAGACTCCAATTGTCTGCTCAGGTGTTCAGCAAACCCACTAGATGATTCACCAACAGCCAGATTCTAAGGGCTTCTTAGCAGAGAGCCAGGGGCACCACTCCCCCTCGTTTTTCAAAATACCACATAGTGGTCACATTATCTGTTAGGATTTGGACTAACTGCCTTTGCAACGAAAGGAAAAATGCCTTCCGTAACCAGGTGAATCGCCCTAAGTTCGAGTAGGTTTTTGTGAAGACTTTGCCCCTCTGGAGACTAAAGGCCTCTGCCCTCTAATGTCTAGAGAGAATGACCCATTCCAGGATTGAGGCATCTGCCACCACTGTGGTCCCCCCTAGAGGGAGGTTGAAAGAGCCTTCCTCTGGAAAGTTTCTCATCTACACCCCACAATGCAAGTTTCTATGCAGTGTCCCCCAAAGCCACAATGGGGGCCATGAGTTCACCCCCATGTTGGCAGCGCTGCTTGCAAGGGCAACACTAGAAAACTGCCACGTGCGAGCAGGCATGTGTGACCATGAAATTCTAGAAACCAGCAGACCTAGCAGGCAAAAGACACACAGGGCTAGAATTCAAGCCCCTTCCTGCAATTGTAGGAGCAACACATGGATGTCATTGCCCCTATGAATAGAAGGCACTGAGAGGGCTTCATTTCGGATTTGGGCATAATTATTAACAAGTCTACGTTGTGAAGGAGGGATGTGGCCGACAGTAGGTTTGACAGCATCACCTCCGGAGTCCTGGATCCAGATAGGGAAAAACTGGGATATCTCACCTCCTGCGATAGGCTATCACAACTAACATCTTCTTTTGAGAAGACTTGTGGTGCTGATATCAGAATAAAGGGTGGAACTACAAACTTGTAGTGGGCCAAGCCCACTATAAACCACAGGTACTTCCTGTGGGACTTTAGAGCAGTATATGAAAACATCCATCCTGTTAGTCGAGAGATATCATCCAGTCTCTGAGATTAAGTGCCAACAGAAGCTGGGCAAGGGCATCTTGATCTTCTCTTTGCAGAGAAAGAGGTTCAAGACACAGAGGTCTAGGACCAGACATAGATCACTGTCCTTCTTTGGAACAAGGAAGCATCAGGAACTGCATCATTGACCAATAGTCTACTCTTGCACCAACTCCACAGCTTATTTCTGAAGCAATTCTGCCACTTCTTCAAGTAGAAAGAGAAGACAATCCTGCAAACTGTCTAACCTAGAGGAAACTGCTTGAAGGGTAGGTTCTACCAGTTCTCCACAACTTGTAAGACCCACTGGTCTGAAAATATAGCTTTCCAGGACTATGGACAAATGGAAAACTGTTCCCTCACTGGTCATGAATGAACTGACACAAGACATCTGTCTCTCGTGTCTATGCGAGACCTAAAAAATGAACTGACATAACTGTGTAGGTGTGGCACTTAAATGCGGGTCTACACTATCACTTTCAGGGCAGTGTGAAGTCACTGAGCAGCCATTCAGAGCCAAGTAACAGTGCTTGGGGTAATTGCCTTACCAGCGCCTTGAGACCCTACGGGTATGTAGCGCGCTTTATAAGTGTCACTGATTGATTGATTGCTGAGGAACATCTCCGTCTGGCACCTGAGTATATTCCAAAGGTTAAGAATCTGCAGTTAAATGTATCCATCTGAAGTCTTGAATATTGGGTCATTTGGAAAAGCTGCAGCAGAGAATGAAAGATTGTTAGGAAGGAAATATGCTGACTGGTTTTCAAGTGTGAACAACTGATGACAGATAGGTACTAGTGCAGCCTGACAACTCCTAGGCTGTGCATATCTAGGTGTTTATAGATGTATTTTTTGTTAGCATTGGCCAATAAACAGACATAGATCATTTAGAAAAAAAAGATTGCTTTGGAAACAAAGCTTAAGAAGCTCCCAACACCATTACCTTCTGTAGTGTCTCCTCTGTGGTTGTGAAATTCAGGTTTTTGATGAACAATGTACAACCTGGAATACTCTCATCCTCCTCCTCCTCCTCTTCATCATCATCCTCCTCCTCTTTTTCCTTTGCAGTGACCTGTGCAGGAATTGTTTCCGCTTCCATAATATTATCAGAATCTACAGAAAGAAGGATAAAGCTTGCTGCAGTTTGACCACAAGACATTCAGTTAAATATGAGCCCTGGGGAGAATTAGTGCCTCACATCTGCTAATGGACGCATACAAAATAAGTTTGAAAATCTTTGCAGAAAATTTGCCCCAAATAAATTTAGGAATCGATGAGGAAGAAACCTATAAACCAATAAGTCCGACCTTTCAGAAAATAAATTTAAGAGAGCATTGGGCTCCTTGTA
Organism: Lissotriton vulgaris; assembly: GCF_964263255.1. Taxonomy (NCBI): domain Eukaryota; kingdom Metazoa; phylum Chordata; class Amphibia; order Caudata; family Salamandridae; genus Lissotriton; species Lissotriton vulgaris. The sequence continues at coordinate 284,974,709 of NC_141699.1, forward strand.
TGATAATCCAAATGAAATTAGCCGAGCAAAGGTTTATCACATTCTAGAACTTTCAGCAAAATTGTACTTCACACTACACTTTACATATTAAAGACTGGTTCCGTTCGCAAGTCGGTTGAGACTTGCTAGCACCATTTAATTTATTTGACTATTATTTTTATCCACTGATTCACACTGTGCACAGACCAAGACAGCAGTAGTATCACAAATGGTTATGAAATTTGCATTGTATTATACTAATGTTAAATTTAATCAATGATGAAATACTGCCTACCTTTTAAACATTTTTTAAATCTATTTTTGTACTGAGCGATCAATCTATTTACTTAAATTAAGAATGAAAGAATCTTTGTTGAAGAATAACCTTCAAAAGACAGAAACAAAGTAATTAGATGTAATTGAAAAGATAGATTAATACACTAGAGTGAAAAGTTAAATGTATGCATCCAATTCTTCTCAACACCATTTCCTACCCACGCAATATAACATTAAACAATTCTTTCTCATAATGCTGCACACTATTCACTCCTCAACAAGTCAGGCACCTTTCCTCTGTCCCTCCCTCCAATCAAACACCCTTTAAAAGGGCTGCTCCTTCTCCAGTTCTTCATCAGAGACATTAGTCTCCTGTTTAACACAAATGCACATTCTTCAGTTCATTAGAACTCCTCCACTATCCAGCAAACAAAACAAAGTCCCACAGGAACAGTTTCCTTGAAGCCCACCCTCCATTCAAAACTAAAAATTGTACTTGAGTTCTATAACTCTTCACTGTCTTTTGCATTAGTGCTCAATGAAGTCTGTAACTCAAGAAAATGCACGTTTGTTCCTATCCCTCACACTTCGCTTCATCCTAATTCTTTCCCACATTTCAGATGTCCATCTTCCTGTTCACTCTCTTACCAGTTGGAAAATTTGTTTTTTCTTCTTCTTCCACCTGAGCCGCCTTCTTGGAAGATGCTGTAGAAAAGATCCCCATAGGAGCCCATTCCAAATACAATGGCACGTGCTGAAACTAAAAGAATACAAAAATGAGGAAACATGTGGTAGGGGGATGGTCGATGTTCAGAAGAACAAAGTAATTAGAGAAACTGAACCATGTAACTCTTAAATGGCACACATATATTAGAAAGAATATGGGAAAGGAGCCAAAAAGGCAGATATTACTCACTATAATAAACTTGCCACACATATTCCCAATTAACACCTTCTTCTGAATTTGTAGACTTACATTTTGATCAACAAACCTGACGCGAACATCATGAGGCCCAAACATATCCTCAACAGAGCCCTGTAAATAGATTGTGTCACCATACATCCCAGTAGGAGGATGAGCAAGGAGAGTAGATGAACCTTTGTTAATCAGAGGAATTTGACTAACATACCAGATTTATTGAATTGAGTGACGTGCTCATATCCTTACATCCAGCTCACCACCTTCTCTTGCAATTAATGGGAAACTCCCCAATATTAGGAACTCTAGGTTGATAACTGCTGAGATGGCCAGTATAAATGAAACTATTAGTTTCAAACCCTGTTTACAGAATGCAGCAGTAATTACCAAAGTGGCTGAGATGTTAATCGGGAAATGTTATAGATTTCCACACGGAGTATTTCCAATATAGTTCACAGTTAATATATTTTCAATCGGTCCACAACATAACCACAAACACATCTGTAAATCATCTTTAAACATTAAACACAAAGGAAAATATTTGCAATCAGTTTTAAGAAAAACAATTCTTAACAGATGGCACACAGAGAATTAGTCACTGCTCATTTAAGGCCATTAATTCTATTACATCCACATTACCCTACATAAGCCACAGCCCCTCAATTCTGTTTCAGCCTACATGAGAGAAAATATATTTATGAAACTTTGGAGGGTGCCGGTTATTTACCAAAAAAATAAGATACCCATTATGGAGAGCAAACCTACCTGTAGGAAAGAGTCCCTTTTACATCATGGCATATTCATTATGTGATAACCATTAGGAACACATAAAAGTCAGTAGTTGCTCACAAATGTGGATAAAGAGATGAAATGTAAATTAATTAAACAGGTCAATTTTGAAACCAACTCTTTTGTAGTATTTAAAGAATGTGTGAACTGATGTCTGTAGCAGCATATCAAATCTCCAGAGTCGATCTGCCTCCTAACACCAATGATGTTGTGCCATTCCTCTGGAAAAGTTAGCGCTAGGTCTACATGGAATTTGACAATTTGCACTTGGATAACAAATGAAAGCAAGAATAAATCAGTATTTTCTATCTTTACGTAGGGGGATCCTGTTTTTTTAATCACACTTGATACAAAGAGCTTTGCAGATGTTGTGGTCATTGGTGGCTGAAATAAATGGAGAATGAAACGCCACTACTATCAGCCAGCCTCCACAAAGTGGAGCACAAGTACCTTGGTTCTAAAGCAGGAAGAACAATTGCTTGAAAGGAATCAAGTTGATTATTTTTTGGCAAACTCCCTGCAGTTGGCTATAGACCAGCTTTTGTAACAATTTGCCTAGGAAAAGTAACAAAGACACTGGATGAAAATTACCTGAGCTGTCGAATTTCTTAAGCAGAGGTTTAACCATAACTGATTTCCCAATTGTGGGGCACGTTTGAGAGATGTGTTAAAATATTAAACAAGTTAATTATAATAAATGAACCAAGTTGTTTCTCTGACTAGACACAGATGTTCTAGATATAATTGACCTAAGACGGGACTCTGATTGGTTCCAACATTTCCAACAATACATTATAGGCTTTACAAATTAGATCAATGTTGCATGTCTGTGTCTATGGCACGTTTTTTTTATCCAACGTGTGAGCAATTCTGTATGATTTTAACACAGAAGAAACTCAAATGAGTTGTCAAGCAGGCTAAACTAAACAGATTGCACGGATTTAGGGTACTCGCACTCAGAAATAATATGAAAAACTTACACTGGCAGGTTAGTCTTCTGCCTAATTTATTTAGAAAGGTATGCTGTACTTCCTGGGTGAATCTGTTTTTTTTACCCAATTGCTAAAGTCACATCAGCGTTTCTTTGGTCTCCTTCACTTACTCGCGTCTTAACAAACCTCAAACTTTAATGTCCTGAGCTCAGAAGAAAACTGAAAGTTGTTTTTTGAATGGAAAGTCTTCCAAGAGAATAATGCACCTGAAGTTAGACATGATTTATTAGCAGGCGTATCATGGGTTCAAAGTTTTTTTTCCTCAAATATTTATTAGGCATCAGGGTTTGCAAGCAAGCATTACATTACACATTTATTTTAGATCATGTTTATACATCAGATAATTGTTTTAGTACAGTGACCTATTTAACTAGAAATCATTCGCTATAATATACATATTCTAACAGACAATGAAGATTCTTGTACATACAAACGAACATCTGTCCAATGAATTGTCAACATTACATTTTTAAAGAAACTTTTGGTCCCTCCCACATTAGTCCCTTCCCCAAAACCAGTCCAATAACTTGGCCGCTATGAACTAATCTGTCCTGTTCCACAATGTTTCCAGCCAGGGCAAGAGTCCCGACAAGGCAGGTGAAAGAGGGGAGGAGGAGGAGGAAGAGATGGGAAGGGGAATAGGCACACATATGCACTCGGTGGTATAGTTAGGAATCAAGCACTTCATGTAGAGTCATGTGGTGTGTACCAACAATCATCGGCCTCCTCGCCCATCTCAGATCTAAATTGTACTATCAGATGAGCCCAGTCCAAGAAGATTTGCTTTCTCCGCAGTCCTCTGCATTCCTCATGCTGTAGCGCCTCCCTCTCAGCGGTAGCCCATTTAAGTACCTCCTCACTCCATCTACCCTCGCACAGAGCCTTACATAGGGTCCATGACCCCACCAGCCCTGTTGGTGCAGTACCACATGGAAGTGGTGTTGTCTGTGAACACCTGCACTACTCTCCCGTTGACAAAAGGAAGGAATGCCTTCAGTGAAATACGGATCGCCCAAAGCTCCAGAAAGTTTATGTAGAGCCTGGACTCAGCCGGAGATCAGAGGCCTCTGATCTCCGCTTCTCCCATGTGGCTGCTCCACCCCAGAAGTGATGCATCTGTCCCTACTGTGAACTCTGGGGAAGGGAGAGGGAAATGCTGTTGACTCAATCCTGGCTCGTTAGCCACCACTGTAATTGATGTGTAGTGCCCTCCGAGTTATGGACGCAATAGGGAAGATTCCCCTGATGTTCTGCCCACTGGAACTTCAGGTCCCAATGCAGAGCCTGCATATGCCAACTGGCAAAGTCCACCAGCAGGAGGCCATAAGGCCAAGTAGCCTCAGTGTCATTCTGACCAAACCTGTGATAGAGGCTAAAAGATCGGAATCATAGCTCGAATATCCCGGACTCGCTGTTCGGGAGGATAAGCCCGAAACTGTACTGTGTCCAGAACTGCTCCGATGAAAAGGAGCTTCTGAGAGGGTATCAGGTGTGACTTTAGCACGTGGCTGGTGAACCCCAGCGAATGCAGGAGGGCGCCTTATTATGGAGGTGGGTGATGACAGCCTGGGGCGAGCCCGCCTTCAACAGCCACTGTTCGAGATAGCGGACTACTGGAACCCCTGATCTGCGCAGATGAGCTGCGACCACAGCCATCACTTTTCTGAATACTGAGGGGCGCTGGTAAGGCCAAAGGGGAGCATGGTAAGCTGAAAGTGCTCGGGCCCACCGTGAACCGTAGGTAACGCGGATGGGCCGGCAGGACGGGGATGTGAAAATAAGCATCCTGCAAGTCCAGCGCTACCATCCAGTCTCCAGGGCAGACAGGACCTGAGACAGTGTCAAACATTTTTAACTTCTCTTTCCAGAGGAAGCGGTTGATGTTCCTGAGATCCAAGATAGGAAACAGACCATTGTCCTTCTTGGGCACCAGAAAGTAGTGGGAATAAAAACCACAACCTACTTCTGGGGCAGGAACTCGCTAAATGGCCCCCTTGGCCAAGAGAGCCGTAACTTCCTGTTGGAGAAGGGTCAAGTGATCCTCCGACATACGATGGAATTGAGGTGGCATGGATGGAAGGGTAATCATGAAGAGGAGGGAGTAGCTCCTTCGGACTATCTGCAAAACTCAACATGATGCTGAGCCAGTGGGGAAGGTGATGGCGAATCCGGAAGCCCACTGGCGAATGGTTGCCCTGAAAGGTCGGAAAAGGAGGGCTTGGAGGCTGCTGCAGAGGGGGCGCTGGTGGTGCCATGTTCCCGGCTGTGCAGACGCTGGACAGCTTGCGCAGGCCTGCGGCTCTGGGTGGAACGTGGCGGGCACCCTTCTGTAGCCACGAAAGGGGCGAAAAGCAGGCTGCGCTGGACGGGAGGTGGAAGCGAGTCCCAAGGATCTGGCCATAGCCCTGGAGTCCTTAAAGCGCTTGAGCGTGTGTTCTGCATTGTCACCAAATCAGCTATGGAAATCAAAGGGCATGTCCAAAATTGTTGCTTGGACATCACCCGAAAAGCCAGTGAACCTCAGCCAGGCGTAGCGTCTCAGGGCTACTGATGTTGAAATCATCCAGCTTAGTGAGTCGGCGGTGTACAGCCCACATCGTATGGCAAACTTTGCTATGTCTCTCCCATCAGCAACTGCACGGGAGAGCACAGTCCGGGTCTCCTCTGGGCACTGTGACAGCACCTGCGCGACCAAGTCCCACACCGAGTGGCAGTAATGGCCCAATAGACATGCAGTGTTCGTCGACTGCAGTCCTAAGCGGAGGAAGAAAACATCTTCCCAAGGCGGTCCAGCTTTTTGGATTCCCTAGCAGGTGGGGCGGTAGGGAATGCGCCCTTGAAGTCGAGGCTTGGAACCCCAAGTTCTCTGGGGTGGAAATTAGGAGAGGAAAAGGAGTCACCCGGGGCCGGGCTGTGGCATGCAATCCTTCTGTCCACAGGAGCCCCTGAGTTGGACTTGGACCAAGTGCCCAAAATGATGTCTGTAAGGGCCTCATTGAACGGCAGCAGGGGCTCCGAAGAGGCTGCAGCCAGATGTAGCACCTTGGTCAGGAGGTTAGTCCTGACCCCCTCCATAGGAAGCTCACAGTTTAGGGCCTCGGCCACCCTACGCAACACCACAGCGTACAATGCACCCTCCTCAGTAGCCACGGTAGGGGGAGATAGCATGTAAGGTCTGGGGAGGTGTCCAGACCACTGGCCTCACCCAACTCCTCTCTCCAGTCCGGTTCCTATAACTGGTCTGCCAAAGGGTCCACAGACCCCTCCCAGTCCTCCTCACCCTCCTCTGGCAGCCACTCAGGCCGATAGGGAACACCAGTGGAGAACAGTGGTGCAAAAGTACCGGTTGGCGCCGGTCCTGACGTGAGTCGACTCTGGTCCACATCGAAGGGGAGCTGGGGTCGATGTCAGCTGAGGACACAACCGGCGCCAGAGGTGTCGCCACTGGATTTAGCGCCGGAGGTGTCACAAGGTCGACTTGCACCGATCCAGGCCTGGATCCCTGGGGGCCCTGCAGCACCGGAGCCGAAGCCACCGGCATCGAAGGCCTAGAGCCCCAGCCTAGTCCACAGGGCTCGAAGGTGCGCCCGGCAGAGTCGGGCTGCCAAAGATGGAATGGAGGGCTTCGTAAAAGCTACGAAGTTGGGCAGGGGTCGATCCGGCTCCCGGGAAGGGAGGGAAGGCCAGAGTCAACCCAACAGGCTCCCCAGGCGGAGCCGGACGACTACCTTCCACTAACCGCGTTGCATCGGCCGACAGACGGGGAGAACGCGAAGAGTGACAGTGCTTCTTCGCCTTCTTCTTGTGCTTTGATTTACCCAAAGACAAAGACTTTGAAAAGGGAGTGGTGGTGACGACTCCGCGACCGTTCCCGCGACAGCACTCTCACCCAGGACCTCGAATGGTGTAGAGTGGACTGCCGGGCCTTGAGAAGCGTTCGAGACCTCTCCCGCAAAGACTTCTGGTTCATGGCCCGGCAGTCGGAGCGCGACTTTGGGTCGTGGTCGCACTCCAAACACCAAAGGCACACAAGGTGCGGGTCCGTAACCGACATCAGCTTGTGACAGGAGTCACAAGCCTTGAAGCTGGTTCGAGAACGGGACATCCCTGTGTGCACTAGGAGTCGAACGACTCGAACAGATGTCGATAAAAAGTTTAAAAAAAGAGAGTCAAAAAGTGACTCGAGGGACCGCTCTCTCCGGATCTACGCTGGCTGGCGCAGAAATAGAATGAACTGATGTCAGTGCGCAGGGGCGGCGTCTAAGTGGATATTGCAATGTCATTCCGCGACCACTATGCCAACGAAGAACGTGGAGTCAACTGACGCCACCCACTGACACGCAGGGGTACTGCTGAAGAAACATTCTCCAGATCCAGTCTGACACCTTGGAGTAATTCTGATATGAGGAATCCATAACTAATTGTCTCTTTCAGATTGGAAGTTTGGCTGCAGGATAATCAATGTTTGTCAAAAGTCCAGAACTAATTTCGTCAAGGGGTAACCTACAGCTGACCTAAGAGAACTATATAAAGGCTAGAAGAGGCTCCTTTCACCTTGCGTTTATGGACCTCACCTCTGCTTTCAACATGGTAAACAGTGGGGAGATGTGGAAGGATATGGCCAGGATGGGAATTGATCAGGATTAGTGCTATTAGAAAGAATGCACTGGGATATTACTATAAGGGTCAGGTATGGCAAAGATGGGGAACTCTCTATGAATATTCTGTAACACTTAGGGGTTAGACAAGGGTGTGTTATGGCTCCTCTTTCGTTTCTTATCTACAATAATTATTTAGAATCATACCTGACCAAATAGGGAAAGATATATGCCCAGAATTAAGAGCTCTTCCAGTTCTGTTGTATGCAGATGATGCTGTTTTAATGGCAAGGACCGCTAATAGTTTACAGCTTTTTTTAGACAAATTTTAGGGGGGGTCTTGATCTTAAAATGAATCAACAAAAATCTTTTAGAAAGAGTTAGGCTCATGAAATGTGAAAATCAGGTCATTCTTTTTAGTGGAGACGGAAATCTCAAGAGTGAAGACTGTAATGTACTTGGGCCTTTCTTTAGACTAAAATTTAACCTGGCAAAAGTTGCACCACTCTAGGGCTACCCAAACTCAAGAAGCTGTGGAGTGAATCTACTAATTTGCTAGACGGTTGATTCAAAACCCGATTAGAGAAATGAGAGAAATCTACCAGAATAAATGTGTCGCTGTGGTGACTTACAGTGGAGTAGGGTGAGGATATAAAGGCTCAGGGCAAAAACAGCAGGTAGAAAACAAGCTTATGTGTTGATTGTTGCCTGTCCCACAATCAGACTTCGCTTTTATGTGCCTTTCAGAGTTGGGTCTGGCCCCCTTGAGGGATAAGATAAAGCTGGATTCCCTATTGATATGACTAGGGTCTGTGGGAACCTGGAAGTGCAACTACAAAGGTTATAACGGAATTTTGTCTCTCCTTGAATATAATGTATGCCATACCATGGTTTAGTTATATAAGGAAGGAATTCATGGAGCTGGGATTGCTGGAATTGTTCTGCAACCCAACAAGTATTGATTCTAATGCTATATCTTAAGTACAGGACTTTTTCCAGATTAGACAAGGCAGACTCCTCCAGGCGCTTTTGACAAGTTTACTGCAAGTATCAACTATAATTTAAATCGCAATAGCTTGGGTACACGGAGTGGCGTTGCCACCCTTCCCTGTGTTTAGCACACTTTTGTGTACGATGTGGATAATTTGTTTGGATACTTATCTCTCTTCAGTGTTGAATGGTTTGTTTGGGGTTGCTAACTATGCTTACTGGGGATGTTCCCTGCTTCAGGGTGTGCAGGGATTGGTTTATCATATTCCTGGCTATATTTGCTGCCGTTCCATTTAATTAGTTGTACTCTTTGCCACATTAATACCGCCAACAATTTAATACAATGTTTAACAGAACAATGTGCCTGCTATAGGTGATTTACCTACCTCCTCCAACCTTAAAATTATCATTTGGAATGTTAGGGGGTTGAACAATGCAAAGAAAGGAAGGAATGTAGTGCAATATCTAGAGACATGGGATTGATATTGCATTTCTGCAAGAGACTTACCTCCCTAGAACAGAGGCTACTTCGATTGCTTCCACTTGGAGTCCACATAGATATTTCGCTGGGTTCAGTACCTATGCTCGTGGTACTGCGATTTTAATACATAAACACTTGCCATTTCACCTACATAAAGTACATAACTACACAGAGGGCCGCTACACCATGGTAACGGGACAATAAATGGGTCACTGTGAAGCCCTAGTGAACATATACGCCCCTAACATAGATTGTATGGAGTATTTTCATGATGTACATTCCTACATTCTGCAAATGGAGGCAGAGTTCACATGCATGGGGGATGATTTTAATTTACTAATTGACGCAAAACTACACAGTTCTTCCGTTTCCTCAGATGCTAAGCCGCAAGCGCACCAATCTCTGTTTGAGCTTTGCGATTCAATTGGACTGTTGGATATTTGGCAATGACATCAGACCACACCCCCCTACACACATTAGGCCGCCCAGTATGATACCTGGACCAGATTAGATAAGTGGTTAATTACTCCAAATGTGTCTACTTGGTACAAACGTATTAAACTACTCGGGTGTTTGCTTCCCCTCCCCGCTGGACCCATGAAGTAACTAACTTCAAAAGCTAATGTAATCCTTCTTTCTCTTTAGAAGTGTTGTGTTTTTTGTTTTTAATATATACACGTTTTGAATCCCGAGTTAACACAAGGGTTTCGAGCGAATTTTAAATGAGCATTCTTGAGAATACTTTGTCGCCTTTGAAATTATGAGCCTTTTTTGTGAGAATATTTTGCATATCCCAATGGGATGTTTTCCCCGTTGCGCTACACACATATTTCAATGTGGTAGCAAGTCCATTATAGACTCAAATTTTTCCAAAGAGGGCTGAAATGAGATACTTTGCCATAGTGGTTAGTGACACTTTCCATAGACATTTGAATATATGTGTCTTGCCAATACATCCTTCTTTTTGCATAATTACAGTTCAGGTCACTATTGCCTGTAATTTTTAGTAACCTGCATTTCACAAAGGTTTATGTTTAAATATTGACTTATTTGAATATTTGTTTATTGCTTCTTTGTTGAAGGCTCTAATGGTCTATGACCCTACGAAAGACCACACCGGTATAACTGTGAGTTGTACTACACCAACTGTTCCACAGGTTAGGATGCTCCTTAGAGTGCGCATACCGTTGTGGAACTTATAGTAGGTCCTGAAGAATGCTTAGCAATTTGCATATACAAGCAGAAACATGTTGACCAATTTTTACACCTAAATCGGATGTCACTGGCTACTTTACAGAACCAGTCCTCGTCAGTCCCACCTCTTTTTAATGGTCACTGGTCAGCCTCAAATAAATTAGTTGATAGGCTAGACACAGTCACCTTTTAAATTCACATTTCTTTCACCATCACGAACACACATATTTGAATACCCTGCTCCGCTGTGAACCAGGCGTTGAAGCACACCAGGGAGGCATTCGGCCTCTCTGGTGTGATGAAGCATGTCACCGACCAGTGCGGTGAGTGAGGGTTCTTTTACAAATACTGGCTTTTGTCCTTGGCTGCTTTGTTCAACCAGGATTTCCCTGGTTTTATTATAGTCACTCTTTCGTTGTTGTTTATTGATTTACAGGGGGTTCAGGAGTGTCTTTTTCCCTCTCTCTCGTTGTTATCCATTGTATTAAACTACTCCCCCGAAAGTATTCGGACCACGCCCCGGTGGTTTTGGAGCGGCTGGTCCCTAGGCCTGAAGGGGTGGAAAGACAGTGGCGATTCCCTGGATAGGCACTGCTAGATGGTCTCTTTCGAGCAGAGCTTCAGGTAGCTATTGAAGAATATTTTGAATTAAACATAGGCTCAGTTGCTATTCGGGTGACACTCTGGGAGGCTTTTAAGGCCTACCTCAGTGGCTTTGCATTTCTAAACATGCAGGAGTATTATAAGATTTCAGAGCCACAATTATGAGCATTGAGTGAAAATTAGAAGCTCTAGATAGGGAGCAGGCTGCCCGATCAGACACCACACGATATGGCACTAGATTGACCCTACTGACTGAATTTAGGGAGGCCGCAGAAATGGAAACTCTTTTTTAACCAAATACAGTAAGACCCGGCGATATGGAGAGGGGGAAAGGCCAGCGAAGACGTTGGCCAGGCTGGTGAAACCCAACACTGGAAGGGCCTATACAACTGAGATTCGCACCCCTGAAGGACAGATTCTCACAAGCACAACGGAAATATGAAATTAATTTTTATCATACTTCATAAACCTGTACATTTCCCGGAGAGTTGATGATGGCTCTGCACAAGCAACCTACCTGGTAGAGATTGTGGTGGTCTGGCTAGAAACATTTATGCAGGAGTTCCTTGCGGAACCCTTTTATAAAAAGGAAATCTCCAGCATATTCGATGCAATCAATGGATCCATGGCCCCTGGACTAGATGGACTTTCTGGAGATTTTGATAAGGCTTATAAAGACCTATTGGTACCGCATTTGTTCGAAGTTTATAATGAAGCCTTGGAACAAGGAGAATTGCCCCCTGTGAGAAAGTGGCTCTATATACACTGGACTAGAATGAAGTACAGTGTGTATAGAGTCTACCAACCCCAGAGGTATAACAGAGGTTAAAGTCAGAACTGACCTTACTCTCCAAAGTGGTAGCTTGGTCGAGCAGTAAGGCAGTACCAGAGGACAGTGTAAAGTATTTTTTGTAGACACTCAGTCAGCAAAAGGTTTCACACACAGATATAGGTGTTTTATTTTTAGAACCAACAGTTATAAAAATATACTTTTCTTGTTATTGGTTCTCTCATGTAATTACTTTGCAAAGGAGCAATAAAGTTTGGGCACACAATTATTACAGTATTGACAGTAAGCAACACAATCCTAAAACACACTATAGAATTGAGCTCAATGGGTTTTGCACATGCAAGTACAGTTGATTACTATATAGATTACTCTAGTAGTCCCAGGACTAGATCTTAGATTCAGTCCTGGGGTCTAAGCTGAAACCATGTTATCAAAAACGTTTTAGTTACTGTAGTGGATTTTCATGAATATAACGCGGTTTTAAAAGTTCACACTTAGAAACTTTTCAATGTAAATCTGACAATGTTATTCAACGGGAGAAAATTCAGGTTGCAGGTAAAGTACGATTGCGTTACTTTTGTAACCCAGCACTGGTCTCCTAGGGCCAGCACTGGGGGCTTAACTCAAAACAGGTAGGTAATTGCGTTTCAGTATTTCGTATGATTTTTAAAGAATATTTCTAGTTTTCAAAAGTAGACCGTGTTTCCCAAACTGGGGTCCGCGGATCCCCAGGGGTCCGTGACACATTCTCTGGGGGTCCGAAGGCAACAGTTTTAAAAGCACAGAAAAGTTTCTTGTATAATTAGCAGCTTTCCAGCAACAATAAAAGTGTCAAGATCATGCCAGTGATTAATGTGCCTGCTGGAGTGTGAGGAGAGTTTTGTTCAGTGGCAGCTTTGACTTAACTAATGTAGCACAGAAGGTTAATGTGCCTACTGCAAAGAACGTCTAACATGTATTTTAAAAAGCAGTATTTTAAGTGCATAAGTTCGTGGTTACTGCTTTTGTCACAGAGATTCTTTCGTTACTGTGCACTTCACAAGTGACAATTGTAATGTAGCAGAGGGACCTATAAACTGTCATCAAACAGCTGCTTGTAAACTGCATGGTACCAGTTAGTAACTTCTGTTTTTCCCCAGTTATTCATTATCCTGATGCTGCTAAAAAAGTTTATTTGGGTGGAAATACATTTTTAATGTTAAAGTCAGGGCTAGCCACCGGGTTATGTTCTGAATCCTGAGTTTGTGCTTTTCCAGACCAAGCACTCTTTAAACATTTTATATACACACTGATTTATTTACATGTATGATTCAATGTCTCTATATGTGTGTGATGTAAAGTGCTCTGGCATCCTACAATGGTATGAGAGATGCTATAAAACAAATGAAGTGCCTGTGACAGAGGGGCTATTACTTCAATATAAAATACTATGGACCAGATGTATGATAATTTTTTACATGTGCGAACGGGTTCGTGAACCCGTTTGCGCATGCAAAAACCTATTGGGCCATGTCCATTGCCTATTTCGCGAGTCGCAATTTGTTTGCGACTCGCTATATACGTTTTGCAACTTTCTATTTGGAAGGGGCATTTCCTTACAAATAGCGAGTCTCAAAACCATGTACAAATGTTTTGCGGTCGCAAAACATTCGCAATTACCACCTACTTCAAGTAGATGGTAATGCATTTGCAAAAGGGGAGGGGTCCTCAGGGTACCCCTTCCCATTTGCAAAGGCATGCAAAATTATTTTTTAAGGGCAGGCAGTGGTCCCAGGGACCTCTGCCTGCTCTTAAAAAATGAAACGAAAATGCTTCATTTCATTTTTCTTTACATGCATGGTAAATGGGCTGCATTTTCTTTTTAAAACTGCTTTATTTAAAAGCAGTCCCAGACATGGTGGCCTGCAGAGCCCGGCAGGCCACCATACCTGGGAGGGCTGGCATTCCCAATGGGCTCGCAAATTGCGAGAGGCTCATTAATATTAATGAACCTGGCAAATTTGCGACCCCATTGGGAATCCCAAACAGTGTTAAACACACTGTTGTACATTTCATTTAGCGACTCGCAATTTGCCACTTGCCATGTGTCGCCAATTGCAAGGCGCTAAATGACCCCAAAAGCCTTAGTACTTTGAGTATTTGTTTTGTATGCACACGTGTTTTTTTTTTCTTCGAATTACTGTTTTAATATTTGAAATTTAACTCATACAAATTGCTTGGGGGTCCCCGGCTTCCAGTGGTGACTCAATGGGGGTCCTCAGGAGTCAAAAGTTTGGATCCACTGAAAGTAGACACTTAGAAGAAATTTCATGGAAAAGCAGACAATGGGTTCCTATGGAAAAAATACAGATTAGTAAACCCGCTGTGATTACTTGTGCGGTTCAGTACTGGGCTGAAAAGGTACAGTACTGGCTTCTCCCCTGGACACAGGTGAGTACTTCAGAATTTGGACTTTGGCTGATTTTACGTGAATATTTCCAGTTTTCAAAACTTCACACTTAGAAAATTTTCGAGTAAAAAGGGGTCAATGTGATCCAATGGCAGGTAAGTGAATTACCAGTTTCCAGGTGAGTACTTGGTTGGTGAAGTTAAGGGTCTGGGTATAGACTCAGGGGTCCCCCAAGGTCAGGTAAGTACAGTTAGTTCAATCCCAGCGGCACAGGGGCGGCCAGGTGCAGAGCTAGGTAGGCCCAATGATATCCAATGAGGGAAAGGGGGCCTTCGGTTGGTGGCTGCTGGCTAGCAGGCCACGCGGCTCTGGGAGCTGGGCTCCTGGTCACTTGCTCAGGGCAAGGGGGGGGAAGTAGGATAGGACAAAGGGGTCACAGCCAGCGGCATTTGGGCGGCTGAGTGCAGGGTGCGTTTGAGCCGTCGGGCGTTCAATGTTATCCAATGAGGATCTTGAAACGGGAACAAAGGCTTCAGGCTCGGAGAAGGAGACTCTCCAGAGGCGACCAGCATTTTGAGAGGTAAGTTGGGATCTTGGAGCACCGGTAGGTACCCCAAAGGGAGGCACAGGGGGCTGTAGGGCGCCGGGTGAAGGGGTGTCTTTGGGTGTCGGAAAAGCTTACCCTCGGCTGGTCGCGGTTGGGGTGGCCCCTGGTTCTGAGTCTGCAGGCGTCGGCTGGTTTGTGGAGGAGGGTCTTTGAGCACTGGACTTCGGGTCCCAGTCACCTGGGAGACGTCCTCGTGGTCTTGGTTCAGGTTGGCCCGGCCCGGGCTCGGCTGGTGCAGAGTGGGCTTGTACGGAGCTTCCTGGTGAGCACCAGGTGGGTTGTTGCAGCAGAGCCTCTGCTGATGGGAGTCCCAATCTTCAAGAGGGTCAAGGCAGGCAGGTCCTCTGGGTGTCCCAAGGTTGCTGTCCGCGAGGGTCGCCGGGTTTAGGAAGGAGCAAGTTCCAGGATGAACAGGCCGGTAGGGCTGGGGCCAAGTCAATTGTTGTTGTCCTGTTGTTAGCAGCTGCACGGCGGGTCGTCTTCTTCTTGATCTTCTTTCTTGTTTTTGGTATCGGTATCTGAGGAAGGAAGGTTCAGGGAGCCCCTAAATACTAAATTTAGGGGTGTTAAAGGTACGGCAAGGGCAGGGACCAATGGGTCCCTGTCCTGGGGTGAGTACACCCCCTAGCCTGTTCTTCTCCTGTGGGAGGGGGGCAGGAGCCTAGCTGGGATTGGGTAGGGTTCCCCATCTACAAGATGGCCGGAGCCCGGGGTCATGCTTCACCTCGCCTCTTCCACCTGAGGGGTGGAGTTGGCAAAGTTTGGCAAACCCCCCTTCCTGACGTAGTTTTTCCCACCAGAGTGTGGGGGTAGAACTGGTGGGGGCCAGTTGCTGGGTACAGCAAATGGTCTGGAGAAGCTCTCAGAGGCGGCATGTCTTTGAAGCTTCCCCCTGTCCATCCTGGGGGAGGAGACATAGCACCTCGCCCAGGATGTGCATTGTTACAGACCCAGGAGAGCGGGGGGCTCTCCACCCAGGGGTCCAGCAACATGTCTGCTGTGTGGCAGCCTGTGAAGCCACTCAGCCCAGACGTGGATTGTAGGTTCGGGGTTTGGAGAGCCTCTCTAAGATCCCCTTTGGTGCATTTTACATTAAATCCCACACTGGCATCAGTGTGGATTTAATGCGCTGAGAAGTTTGGTACCAAACTTGTCAGTCTTCAAACTTGTCAGTCTTCAGTGTACCCATTATGGTGCTGTGGAGTTTGTAATGACAACATCCCAGCACCATATACTCTTAATGGCATCACTGCTCTTACAGGAATGGCCCTGGGTACTGCAGGGGCACAGGGCTCATGCACCTGTGCCCTCACCTCTGGCATAGGGCACCCAGCTAGAGGGATGACTGAAGTATGCCAGGACAGTGGGTTCTGTGGGCATGGCACACAGGGATGTGTGCCATGTCGACTCTTGTTTTAGTTCTGTACTTAGGTACTCAGCCTGCAAATGCAGTGTGTGGGTGCCAGGGTACAGGGCCCCTGAGGGTGGCACAATAAGTGCTGCGGCCCTTAGGGGTCTTCTCTGGTCACCATGCCCTGGGTACCTAGGGTACCATTTACTAGGGGCTGACAGATGGCCAGAGATGCCAATTGGGTCTTTGTTTCAGCATAGTTTTAGGGAAGGAACACAGGCCATGGGTACCTGGTTGGCAGGAGCCCAGGGCACACTCAGTCAAAGCACATCAGCAATTCAGAAGAAAAGTGGGGGCATACCAAGGCAAGAAAGATGGCACTTTCTCACACCCCCCACACAACAGGAAGCTGTAATTATACTACTTCCCAAGCCGGGTAAAGATTTGTCGTCACGTGGAGCATATCGGCCTCTTCGCTCATGAACTTAGATTATAAAATCTTGGCCAAAATGATTGAGTCGCCTCTAGCCCTGTTATTAGGCCGGATCATTTCCCCAGCTCAATCTGGTTTAATTACCCATAGATCGACCGCCCTGAATCTGAGGATGCTATTTGCTGTCCAGCATGGAATTTCACCAGAGGTGCCTGCTGCCGCGATATTACTTGACTCCGAAAAGGCCTTTGATTCTCTGGAATGACCTTTTTTCGTGGCAGTGATATGCAAAATGGGCATGCCAAAGGGTTTTATAGCTCTCACTGCGCTCCTATAACAGAACTCCACTGCTAGGGTCTGCTTGAACGGTACATTGTCACAGTCTTTCTGCCTTTCTCTGGGCACCACACAGGGGTGACTGCTTTCCCCGTTACTTTTAATTATCGCAATGGACCCTCTGGTTAGGCACTTTCAAGAACGTCACCTTTATAGAGGACTACAGTTCAAGACCAGCCTTTGCTTGTGTCTCTCTACGCGGATGATATTATACTTTATGTACACACCCCAGAGGAGAACCTTGCACCACTCATCAGGGAGATCATTCGTTTTGGGTTGCATTCTGACTTGGGAATCAATTGGGAGAAATAGATGGGACTGTGGGTTCCCTCTTGACTAGTGCTCCGACTGGACGCGGTATCTAGGGATACATATCCATACAGATACAGAGCAGATAACTAGACTGAACTATGGTCCTGCGATGCATACTCTGGAAGAGCAAGTCGAAAGATGGCTTCGCCTCCCTCTATCTCTCGCAGGGCAAGTCGCTTTGACCAAAATGATCGTCCTCCCTCGGTTTTTATACTTGTTCAATAATATTCCGATTCTGCTTCCCAACAGCTTTTTTCTTAAACTACGGTACCATTTGATTTGTTTAACTTGGGGTGGCAGAAATATCAGGGCCAGCGTGGGCGCTATGACATTGCCTTATGCCTGGGGAGGTTTAGGGGTTCCGAACTTTCACATACATTACCTAGTAGCGCAGTGCAGCTTTGAGCACTCCTGGTACCATCCAGATGCTAGATTGCCCTACTCATGACCTGAGGCTGATCTAGTGTTGCCTGCAAAACTTCACACATTATTACCTCTGGGCATTCCAAGAGACCCTAGAGACATGCAAACTGTTTCCACGACCAGCTGGGCCTAGAGGAAATTGGTTAGAATCACAACCGCAAATACACTATATTCCTCTGAAATTCCGGTTTTAAATAATGCATGGATCCCCATCATGACTGAAAAAATAGTTGTTGTTAAATATTTTGTCCACCCTAAGCGTGGAAGGGTATACTCAGATGTGAGTCCCTTGCTCGTTGCACCATCAGGATTCAAGCAAGCCGGGCCGACGACGGCTGAAATGCCAGAAACCGGTCCCCGGTAGCTTGTTTCCTTCCCAGTGTAAGAATTGGCTTGGTAGTTTGGTTTGCCCTGTTCCCATCATGCACTGGGACATGAACAGACTATTTTGCATGTAGCCAGGTTCAGAGCTGGGATGGTGCAGTGAGCTAAAAAACGGTGTTGGATCTAGCCCTGATCTCTTGACTGGGTGAGAGTATTCTGCTTAATTCAGAAACTCTGTCCATCACCACCCCTTGTTAAATATTTTGTCCACCCTAAGCATGGAAGGGTATACTCAGATGTGAGTCCCTTGCTCATTGCACCATCAGGATTCAAGCAAGCCGGGCCGACGACGGCTGAAATGCCAGAAACCGGTCCCCGGTAGCTTGTTTCCTTCCCAGTGTAAGAATTGGCTTGGTAGTTTGGTTTGCCCTGTTCCCATCATGCACTGGGACAGGAACAGACTAATTTGCATATAGCCAGGTTCTGAGCTGGGATGGTGCAGTGAGCTAAAAAACGGTGTTGGATCTAGCCCTGATCTCTTAACTGGGTGAGAGTATTCTGCTTAATTCAGAAACTCTGTCCATCACCACCCCTTGTTGTTAGATATGAAAAAATAGTGCAGCGCACTCTAACCAAATTTACAATCAGCAAGATTGGCGACCTATTTCCAGACGGCCATGTTTTTGACGGAGACAAGGAGGATAGATTTAGTGAAGCTACGTTTATGGACAAATTCATCCTTCAACGGGTGCGAAGCGCGCTTAGGGTTACATTTACAGAACTTCTCTTGGCACCAGCCAACTTCGGACTGTTAACCACTGTAATTTCTTCCGCGGGTAGTGCCTGACTGGTTTCGAAAATGTATAGTTCATGCATGACCGTTCCTGGAAAGGACACCAACATCAGGGAGACTTGGGAAAGGGATTTGGGGCATCCTATTCCAGACACACACTGGGACTTCAGCTGTGCACAAATTAAAGAAGTTTACTTAAACAGCAGACACCAGTTATTACACTTTAAATTATTACGGAGGGTCTACATGTCCCCAGAAAAAATACACACAATCGACGCTAGCAAGCCACACGCATGTTTAAAGTGTGGTGCACCACACGCAGACTTTGCACACTTCATTTGGAACGGTGCAAAGATAGGGTCATTTTGGCTGTTCGATTTCCGCTGAAATAGTTACGCTGATTGATAGGGATGTGGCATTATTGGGATGTGTGCTAAGCTTTCGTAAGCCTGTTCGTACATTTACTGCAATGGCCTTCCTGCCTGCCAAGCAGGAGATTGCCCTTAAATGGGGTTGCAAGGCCCCTGCCATGACCAAGGCCGGGCTCCAGAGTTTAGCCTACTGTAACACGAATAGTGATCTGTACGCAGACACCATATTTGCAGTGTCACTTGCAAAGGATATTTGGGGCCCCTTCAAAGCCTATTTAGTGGACATGAACACAACCCCCACTTCACAACCCCCGGACGGGCTGGTCCCCACAGGAGTTGGATGATACACTACAGCCGTGGTTCCCAAACTGTGCGCCGCGGCTCCCTGGTGCGCCGTTATGAGTTCCCAGGGGCGCCGCGGCACGATGTGGGCAACATGCAGAGAGGAGCTGCAGGGGCTGTTAGAAGGGGTTAAACAACAGCAAGGCCTCATTAACATGTAAAAGGTCTTTAAAAGACCTGTGATGTGCTCGGGTGCGGCTGTGTGTGCCCCCGGGATGCTGTCTCATGCTGGACTGCCACACACGAGGGAATCATGCAGGCACCCCTCCTCCCCCCTGCTGCCACGCGAGGCGCGCCTCCCCCTGCTGCCGCAAGTTGAAAACTTCAGTTTTCCACAAGTGTTACACATTGCAGGCACGGCTGCCATGTCGCGCTAGCTATAAATCTTAAGTTTCTTGAACACACGACTATTGCAGAAGAAGGTTGAGTATCAGCCTTTTGAATCAGCCAAGATTTATAGCTCGGATTGCTGGCAGGTTACTGTTACCAAAATACAAGCGTTTCACATGACGGGTTTGCCACGAATTCCCTGCGGATCGCTCAATGGCAATAAACTGTTCTGGTCACTCAGTGCGGAGTAGAGAGTAGATAAAACGGACTCTTTCAGCACACCCAAGCCTGTCATGTCAGTCTGTCGTGCGTGCACAGAGGGCATTTTTTATATTTTAGTCAGTTATTTGGAACAAAAACTCTTGACATTATCAGTATGGCACTGAGCAAAATATTACCGACCGAGCTTGCCGTGGTGGACTCCCAAACAAATGTTACACCTCACCACTTACAAATGTCACCAGCTACCACTGGAAAGGGGCAGTCTCAGGGTGTGAAGGGAGCAGGCATGGAGTAAAGGGGCAGTCTCAGGGCTCGAAGGGAGCAGGCACAGAGGAAAGGGGCAGTCTCAGGGCACGAAGGGAGCAGGCACAGAGGAAAGGGGCAGACTCAGGGCATGAAGGGAGCAGGCATGGAGTAAAGGGGCAGTCTCAGGGCACGAAGGGAGCAGGCACAGAGGAAAGGGGCAGTCTCAGGGCACGAAGGGAGAAGGCATGGAGGAAAGGGGCAGTCTCAGGGCTCGAAGGGAGCAGGCACGGAGGAAAGGGGCAGTCTCAGGGCACGAAGGGAGCAGGCACAGAGGAAAGGGGCAGACTCAGGGCATGAAGGGAGCAGGCACAGAGGAAAGGGGCAGACTCAGGGCATGAAGGGAGCAGGCATGGAGTAAAGGGGCAGTCTCAGGGCACGAAGGGAGCAGGCACAGAGGAAAGGGGCAGTCTCAGGGCACGAAGGGAGAAGGCATGGAGGAAAGGGGCAGTCTCAGGGCTCAAAGGGAGCAGGCACAGAGGAAAGGGGCAGTCTCAGGGCACGAAGGGAGCAGGCATGGAGGAAAGGGGCATTCTCAGGGCACGAAGGGAGCAGGCATGGAGTAAAGGGGCAGTCTCAGGGCACGAAGGGAGAAGGCATGGAGGAAAGGGGCACTCTCGGGCACAAAGGGAGCAGGCATGGGTAGAGGAAAGGGGCAGTCTCAGGGCACGAAGGGAGCAGGCATGGAGGAAAGGGGCAGTCTCAGGGCATGAAGGGAGCAGGCACAGAGGAAAGGGGCAGTCTCAGGGCATGAAGGGAGCAGGCATGGAGAGAAGGGTAGTATGAAGACACAAAGGGAGCAGCATGGATAGAAGACACAGTCAGAGGACACGAATGGAGCAGGCATGGAAAGAAGTGACAGTCTCAAGACACGAAGGGGACAGACATGGGTAGAGGGGGCAGGAGAGGTCATGAAGGGAGCAAGCATGGGCAGCCACAAGGCATAAAACAAGAGACGGGAGACATCTGGGGGGAGAGGGTTAGGAGGGTTCTGGCAGGCAGGGGGAGAGGGTGGCAGGGGAGAGAGTGTTGGTAGGGTTCTGGCAGGCAGGGGGAGAGGGTTGACAGGGGTGTATTAAATGAATTTTCGCATGCGTGTTTGCCTGTTGGGTGCATGTTTCCTCCAGTATGCAATGATAACACCGAGTGGCTCCGTCTTAACCTGGTGGAATTTAACTCCAGATTAACCGAGAGTTCTACTGGGTTTGGTCTAGAATAGATTCGAAAAATGACGATGGACCTGTCTGTAAACGCACATTTGAAGATTTTTTCAACAAAATACACTTTTTAAAAATGTCATTGTAAATGCATATTCCATATATTCAATAGGGAATATGCATTTACAAGTACATAAAAAGAAAGTGTATTTTGTTTAAAAAAACATCTTCAAATGTGCGTTTACAGACAGGGCCATCGTCATTTTTCTAAACTATTCTAGGCCAAACCCAGTAGAACTCTCGAATGGTCCTTGAAAGGGGAGGGCATTAAAATATTGCTGAAACATCAGTATGGTCACTGGCTCCAATACAGCCTCCCACGCCTGAGTTCACAACGCATTTACTTTCTCGATGAGAGAAAACGTATCAGCACAAAAAACAAAAGTTTGTTTTTCCCCTTTTTCAACTGTTATCTTTTTATTTTGTTACAAATATGATTAAATACCTTCATTGCATCCCAATTAATTTAAGGAAAACAACAGGAAGTACTCTCAAGGTCAGGCTTACATCCCCACCCACCCGTCCACCGATAAAAAAATGGGGGGAGCCACGGCCAACTGCCAATTTGATCAAGGGAGCCACGGGTCAAAAAAGTTTGGGAACCACTGCACAACAGGATTGGCATACGCCTCTCAGATGCACTTATTGGTATGTATATTTCATCTGGAGAGGGGGTGGAGGTGGAGGACTCGACCTTCTCAGATTACAGATGATTATTGTGGGGTTGGAAAGGTGTTCTGGTTACATAGATATGCAGTTACCCATGCAAAGCCCGTTGGAGGGTGGGGGAGACAATCTCGGCAAATGAATTCAATTTTCATTGAATGATTCAACGTGGAGTTACTACATATGTGAATGCTGTCTTTTAGTATTATGGAAATGGAAAAGAACGTTTAAAAAAAAAACCTACAATTTAATCAATTTGTGGTATGTGTATGGGTCTTATAGCTCCTAGTTGCATAACAGGAATATTAGGTTCCATTTAACGAGATTACGATTCAGCCGACTGCACTTCCTATTTATCTCACCTAGGAATGTAGCCTGCGGAGAACAATTGGCGTGGTGTCCATGTAACAATATTGCCTCGCAAAGTACAGTGCATTTTATTGTATTTTGTAGTAATGTACAAGTATGTTAAATACCTTGGGCCACTACCGTGAAACGCTCTGTGCACTAATACTGGGGTTTTAAATAAAGTAGCCAACGGAGAGTCTTCAGATAGGGAGAGATCGGAGTACGACAAGGGATCTTTTCCTAGAAGCTGAGACGCTGCATTCTGGACCACCTGTAGCATATTGATCAAGTGGCCAGGTATGCCCAGATACAAAATATTGTCACAGTCCATCCAATATGTGATTAATGCATAAATAACTAACTGTTTTCCGTGACTAGAGTGGTAGCTGAAACAAGAATTTAAGGGAGTGCAGCATAGCAAAACATAGGCCCACCACATAAGCCACTTGTGGCTTAAAAGGTCAATTGCTGGTCTAACTTAACTCCCAGGTTACAGAAAACTGTGGCCAGAGGGGCCATAGGATTTGACCAGCATTCAACCTAACACTGAAGGGGGAAGTTCCAAACAACAAGATCTCTGTCTTATTAGAACTGCATTGGAGCGCGCTGATCCACATTATTCTCAATGTATAGAAACAACTGAGTATCCTCTGCATAAGAGACTATCTTCACGCCAAAGGACTCCACCAAGGAAGCCAATGGGCACATATAGATATTAAAGTAAGTCCAAACCGAGCCCTGAGGTACCCCAAAATTAGGGGCTTTGGTAGCAGAAGAGTAGGGGGTCATCCAAACTGCCTGACTTTTGTTTTATAGGAAGGGTCGAATATAGGGTAGCACCTGACTCCGACTCTAATATCCTCAAGACACTGTAAAAGAATGGTGAGAGACACAGTACCAAATGCTGCTAATACATCTAGTAGGATCAAGACTCCATTTTCTCCTTGATCTAATGACATCTTAATGGAGTCAACTACTTCCAAGACAACTGTGTCAGTGCTGTGCCGAGGCCGGAATCCAGACAGTGAAGGGTGCAGCAGCCTATACTTCTCTGTTGAGAATTTGTCAACTGTTCCACCATTTTGGGGCATTTTCTTCTTTCATTTCAGGTGACTCCTGGGGATGTACTCAGCCTGTTGTGTAAAACATGTGTTGAGTTTGTATTACGCTGTAAACAAAGAGTCATACATGGTGATTGAGTTTAACTGGATGTAAAAATTCAGACAGCTATTTCCAGTGCTAGTAGTTCTCTGAATTTCCTCCATTTAAGGGCACAGTCTGTCGTAATTTCTCCTTGTACACAAATTTTACATGCAGTTCAAAGTACAAGGCCAGTGGACACTTAACCTTTATAGTCCAAAAAGAAATCCTTTTTTTCTCGAGCAGTCAATACTGAAATACATTCATACAACATTTACTGGTAAGTGGGGGCATTTAGTTGCATAGTAGAGATGACAGCTGCAGAGATATCAAGAAGTGATCCGAAACATCCCCTTCCAAAACTGATCCTGAGGTGATGTGTGTTCATAAGCTGGCAGAGGTAAGAAAACCGATATAGGGCTGGTGCTGGAACCATATTCAAATGGCACAGAAAGAGTAGTCCCATCTCACTCTGCCATATGTGTGCCAGACACTTTGGAAGGCACTTAGCCGCTGTTTGAGTGGTGAAAGGACTTTGGATGCAAACATTCACACAACCATACCGTAAGTCATTGACTTAATCCATCTTATGTTTGATGCATAGCACTTTCAGAAGTATAAATAGTGTCAAGCTTCAGCCCCACCCCACCCTGGGCATTCTGTTGGTATGGACAGCACCTACGAATCTGGCATACGCAACAGTGGACCATTAGGGTGGAACCAGGGGAAAAAGTGGTATTACCCAACAGTACTTTCAGATTTTAACCAAAGAAATAAGTCCATAATTGCATTGAGAAAGCAAACTCCCAATGTAGCTGCTCATGGAGTTCACGTCGGTCCTTGGCAGTATGGTAATGGTTGGCCAGTTTGTTTGCAAGCCTTGGAAAAGCTAAGAAGTGTTAGATGCCTTACCATTTAATAAAGCTGGTGACATACAAGTACCATAAATGTGGACCACATAGCACAATAACAGCTTACCTTAGAATATGCAAGCTTAGTAAAGGCTCGTTTGGCTTCTGTAGGTTCCAGGAACTCCACAATAGCTGTGATGCCACCTTCAGGGAGCACTACTCGCCCAAGATCCCCATAACGGCCAAAAACTTCCTCCAACTCTGATGTCTTTGTGCCAGCAGGAAGGTTCTTTGCCAAGATCACAGACTTACTGCGTTCTCCGACAGCCTGAGGCAAAGCAAGAAAGAAAACCATTTAAAGGGATAATGAAAATGTCATAAAAACAAACTAAAACACCTGCTTGCTAAGCTATATACCATACACTCTCCTGCTATTGGTACACTAGAAACAAATAATAACTAGGCTGAAACAACTCGATTCTGATAAATAGAACTGCTGCTAATTCTATCATCATAACCCCAAGAAACAAGATCTTGCCATGCCACTGAACGATGGCCTGCAGGATATTCGTCTCCTGTGGCAAAAAAAAAGAGACTGAGCTCAAAAATACAAGGAGTGCTAAAGAAAAATTAGCTAATTATCTTCATTCCATCTTTAAAAACTCATATATGTTAAGTTGCTTGATACCTCACAGCCTCCTCAATCACCCTGTTTAAGAATCTATTCTTTTTACTGCAGTTGACAAGAAAACATCTTCGTTAGAACTGGGGGTCTCTAGTTGGCAGGGATAGGTACCATTATCCAAATAGGGACCCTTGCTTCTAGTCAGGGTAAGGAGGAAACCCTCCGAGATAACCCCTGCTCACCCTCAAGGTAGCTTGGCACGAGCAGTCTAGGCTAACCAGAGGCAATGTGTAAAGTATTTGTACCAACACTCACAGTAACACAGTGAAAACACCACAAACTGATTCCGCAACAGTTTAGGAAAGTAAAGGTATTTATTCTAAACTACACAAGACCAAAACGACAAAAATCCAACATACACAGTTCCAGAATATGGTTTTAAAAGAGTTCTTAAGGTTGTAATCAAAGTTCTTTAAGTTGCGATAAAATAATCCACAGATGTGTGAAAAGTTCACAGTTGCGTCACCTTTACTCACAGTACCTTTTAGTTGCGACAAAGTTCCAAAAGCAGAAACTGGTGCGGTGGAAAACAAGCGATGCGTTGCTCCCGAGACCCTGGGGAGGCGATTCGACAGTCCCGCTGCAGCAGCGGGCATGTTGCGACGAATCCGGTCTGTATGGGGAGGAAGGCCACTTGTATGGATTCCGGTGCGTAGGTTCCGTAGGAAGTTTGTTCTCGCAAAGGCACGATGCGACGGTCTCGTAGGGGCTGCGACGATCTCCGGGGCGACGATGCGCGGTCCAGTGGGGATCCTCTCTCTTGCAGCTCCTCGATGCGATGGTTCTGCGACGATGCTCGCAGCAACGTGATGCGGTCCCCAAGCAAGTGGTGCGGCGATCTCACCCAGCGACGACAGGCTCTGCGACGACACTCGCAGCGATGTTCGGCTTCCCGCACCGATCGGGTGCGTCCCGCAAACGAAGGATGCAACGGCTCTGGCAGCGGCGTCAGGCGCTGCGACGATCTCGACCTTCGTAGTGGCTGGAAACTTCTCGCACTGTCGGGGATGCGCTCCGCAAGCGAGCGATGCAACACTTTTCAATTGCAAAAGTCTTTCAAGCTTAGTTTCAAGCTTCCCAGCACAGATACAACTTCCAGAGGTCCCACAACTGGATCAAGCACTCTAGGAAGGACAGAACTCTCTCAGCAGAGTTCAGGGAAGCTGGGGGTGAAGTCCTTTTGCTCCTGGGACTTCAGAACAGGGAGCCAGCTCTTCTCAGGCCCTTGGAGATTCCTTAAAGACAGGAGACACAGCACACAGCAAAGTCCTTCCCCTCTCCTTGGCAGCAATGCAACAGGTCAGTCCAGCAGAGCAACAGCAGGACAGTCTTCCTTCTTCAGATTCAGCTTTCTCCTTGGCAGAGGTTCCTTCTTGATTCCAGGATGATCTAATTTTCTGTTGTCAGGGGTCCTGTACTTATACCCCTAAACGTCTTTGTTCTCTTTGTGCATGCGGGCCCTGAGCCCGGTCTGAACCAGTTCTGGGTGTCTCCTGAGTACTTTGATTTCCTGGCTTCATCTTTCCTTTCAGAGTGAGGGGCAGGGTCGTCAGCCGCCCAGCATTAGGTGGGGCCAGCATTGTGGCAGGCAGGCACAGCCCTATTCAGGCCCAGGTGCTAACTCCTCCCACCACTCAGGTTACAAATGCAGTCATTCAGCCTAGGGCTGACTCAGCCAGCCTCCTGGGAAATCCCAGCCCCCTGTCACTCTCAAACCAGACAGTCAATACACAAACAGGCCAAGGCACACAGAAGGGACACACAAGAGAACAGAAACTTTCTAAAAGTGCTGTTCTCAAACACAGGATTTAAAAACAACCTTTCCTAAAAGATGTGTTATTAAATTCTGAGTTCAGGGATACTAGATACTTATGTCCTATCTTGTTCCTATGGGAAGAAATGCTGGAAGCCACTGTAGCCAGCATCCCCCATGTTAATCTATGGAGCAAGATAGCCTTACAATAGTGAAAAACGAAAATGGCTGTAATTCACTACCAGAGCATGTCACCTGCACCAGTACATGCTCTACCTTTCACATACCCTGCACCCTGCCCAGGGGGGTACCTTGGGCCTTCCATAGGGGTGACTGATGTGCACAGAAAGGGAATGGTTGATGGGGGCGGATCTTGCCGGCGTCCATGGTACACGCGTGAGCGCGGAGCTCCTAGCCTTTGCCCTGTAATTATCCTGAAAACTCATCCTGCGGAGTGCCCAAAAGACTCTACTAACTGCTGTTCTCCCTTAGTAGCCCCCAGGTGGGATCGACGGAGGCTGGGCGCCCGGACCGCCGCAGTACCGGGACGTCCTTGCTGGGAGGATCCGGCGGTGGCGGACCAGGCCTGCATCCCCGGCCTGGCCTGTGGAGTTGCCCGAGAGGCGTCGCTCGACGTGCGGCCAGCGAGCCGCCGGAGTGCCGGCAGCGCGCTTCACACGGCGGACTTGGGCTGCCCTGGAGCTGGAGTGATGGTGCGCACTACTAATGCGGGCGGTATCCTGAGTGCGGCCATCGGCCGTGCGCCGTGCCTCGGTGGGCCGCTTGGACAGTGAAGCTGGGGGTCCAGGAGTGCTTTCGGCGGTAAAGCCCCAGCTGAATTCCCCGACCAAGCCTGCAATTGTCCGCTGGGATAGCCGCGGTGAGACCTGAAGTACTGCAGGGAGTCCTGCTGTTTGAGCGGGATGCTGGACATAGCGGCCCGTTATCGGACTGAGGAGGATTAGCGCTGCTCAGCCCGCGGACCGGCGCGCCATCGGTGAGTGCCTTTTGGGCTCAGGAGGCTACGCAAAGCTTGTCAGCATATTTGAATTTGCTTCAGACCCCAGCAGCGGGGCCCTTGCGGGGACAGGAGACTCCGGGTGGGTGCGCAGCACGGACGGTACAGCGGACACCTTTGCGAGTTGCCTTCTTGTTGGCGCCATTTTGGGACTCGGCCTGCCTTGGTGACGGCCATTTGCTACACCGCCCGAGGCCTGCTACAGTGACATGGAGTAGTGGCTGGGACACCGAAAACGCAGAGGGAGGCTCCTGCTTCGCACGGGCGTCGACGAGGCAGGTGATTGTTGGCCCTGACAGTGGGCCCTTGGACACTTGTGCTGCATAGAGCTGTGGCAGACCTGGATACCCACTGCCTCTAGGACGCCTGGAGACCCTGGTAGGTGGAAGTTGGCGCAGTGGGGCCGTGTCATAGATTGGTCGCTGCGTGGCCGGCTGAAGGAACCCACGGTGGGCGCCAGTTGGTTCTGTTGTGGTGTGTGGCACTCTGGATTGAGGGACCGGCTGACCGCACACTTGTGAGCACGCCCGTAGGTGCCGGGTTTGGGGGCTCGGTGCTTGAGACACATGCCATTACGTGAGAAGTCGCTGTCCCGCTCAGACTAGACTGGGAAGCTTGAGGAAAGTTACGCTTTGATGTCCAGCAGGGCCAACATGGGCAAAAACGACAAAACTCAGCCCAAACTCTCCTTTTTTTCGAAGACGGCTGTAATGCCAGAAACCGGTCCCCGGGAGCTTGTTTCCTTCCCAGTGTAAGAATTGGCTTTTGTAGTTTGGTTTGCCCTGTTCCCATCATGCACTGGGACAGGAACAGACTAATTTGCATACAGCCAGGTTCTGAAACTGGGATGGTGCAGTGAGCTAAAAAACGGTGTTGGATCTAGCCCTGATCTCTTGACTGGGTGAGAGCTTTCTGCTTAATTCAGAGACTCTGTCCCTCACCACCCCCTGTTGTAAATATTTTTGTCCACCCTAAGCGTGGAAGGGTATTCTCAGATGTGAGACCCTTGCTCATTGCACCATCAGGATTCAAGCAAACCGGGCCGAAGACGGCTGTAATGCCAGAAACCGGTCCCCGGGAGCTTGTTTCCTTCCCAGTGTAAGAATTGGCTTTTGTAGTTTGGTTTGCCCTGTTCCCATCATGCACTGGGACAGGAACAGACTAATTTGCATACAGCCAGGTTCTGAAACTGGGATGGTGCAGTGAGCTAAAAAACGGTGTTTGATCTAGCCCTGATCTCTTGACTGGGTGAGAGCTTTCTGCTTAATTCAGAGACTCTGTCCCTCACCACCCCCTGTTGTAAATATTTTTGTCCACCCTAAGCGTGGAAGGGTATTGTCAGATGTGAGACCCTTGCTCATTGCACCATCAGGATTCAAGCAAACCGGGCCGAAGACGGCTGTAATGCCAGAAACCGGTCCCCGGGAGCTTGTTTCCTTCCCAGTGTAAGAATTGGCTTTTGTAGTTTGGTTTGCCCTGTTCCCATCATGCACTGGGACAGGAACAGACTAATTTGCATACAGCCAGGTTCTGAAACTGGGATGGTGCAGTGAGCTAAAAAACGGTGTTGGATCTAGCCCTGATCTCTTGACTGGGTGAGAGCTTTCTGCTTAATTCAGAGACTCTGTCCCTCACCACCCCCTGTTGTAAATATTTTTGGCCACCCTAAGAGTGGAAGGGTATTCTCAGATGTGAGACCCTTGCTCATTGCACCATCAGGATTCAAGCAAACCGGGCCGAAGACGGCTGTAATGCCAGAAACCGGTCCCCGGGAGCTTGTTCCTTCCCAGTGTAAGAATTGGCTTTTGTAGTTTGGTTTGCCCTGTTCCCATCATGCACTGGGACAGGAACAGACTAATTTGCATACAGCCAGGTTCTGAACCTGGGATGGTGCAGTGAGCTAAAAAACGGTGTTGGATCTAGCCCTGATCTCTTGACTGGGTGAGAGCTTTCTGCTTAATTCAGAGACTCTGTCCCTCACCACCCCCTGTTGTAAATATTTTTGTCCACCCTAAGCGTGGAAGGGTATTCTCAGATGTGAGACCCTTGCTCATTGCACCATCAGGATTCAAGCAAACCGGGCCGAAGACGGCTGTAATGCCAGAAACCGGTCCCCGGGAGCTTGTTTCCTTCCCAGTGTAAGAATTGGCTTTTGTAGTTTGGTTTGCCCTGTTCCCATCATGCACTGGGACAGGAACAGACTAATTTGCATTCAGCCAGGTTCTGAAACTGGGATGGTGCAGTGAGCTAAAAAACGGTGTTGGATCTAGCCCTGATCTCTTGACTGGGTGAGAGCTTTCTGCTTAATTCAGAGACTCTGTCCCTCACCACCCCCTGTTGTAAATATTTTTGTCCACCCTAAGCGTGGAAGGGTATTGTCAGATGTGAGACCCTTGCTCATTGCACCATCAGGATTCAAGCAAACCGGGCCGAAGACGGCTGTAATGCCAGAAACCGGTCCCCGGGAGCTTGTTTCCTTCCCAGTGTAAGAATTGGCTTTTGTAGTTTGGTTTGCCCTGTTCCCATCATGCACTGGGACAGGAACAGACTAATTTGCATACAGCCAGGTTCTGAAACTGGGATGGTGCAGTGAGCTAAAAAACGGTGTTGGATCTAGCCCTGATCTCTTGACTGGGTGAGAGCTTTCTGCTTAATTCAGAGACTCTGTCCCTCACCACCCCCTGTTGTAAATATTTTTGGCCACCCTAAGAGTGGAAGGGTATTCTCAGATGTGAGACCCTTGCTCATTGCACCATCTGGATTCAAGCAAACCGGGCCGAAGACGGCTGTAATGCCAGAAACCGGTCCCCGGGAGCTTGTTTCCTTCCCAGTGTAAGAATTGGCTTTTGTAGTTTGGTTTGCCCTGTTCCCATCATGCACTGGGACAGGAACAGACTAATTTGCATACAGCCAGGTTCTGAAACTGGGATGGTGCAGTGAGCTAAAAAACGGTGTTGGATCTAGCCCTGATCTCTTGACTGGGTGAGAGCTTTCTGCTTAATTCAGAGACTCTGTCCCTCACCACCCCCTGTTGTAAATATTTTTGTCCACCCTAAGTGTGGAAGGGTATTCTCAGATGTGAGACCCTTGCTCATTGCACCATCAGGATTCAAGCAAACCGGGCCGAAGACGGCTGTAATGCCAGAAACCGGTCCCCGGGAGCTTGTTTCCTTCCCAGTGTAAGAATTGGCTTTTGTAGTTTGGTTTGCCCTGTTCCCATCATGCACTGGGACAGGAACAGACTAATTTGCATACAGCCAGGTTCTGAAACTGGGATGGTGCAGTGAGCTAAAAAACGGTGTTGGATCTAGCCCTTATCTCTTGACTGGGTGAGAGCTTTCTGCTTAATTCAGAGACTCTGTCCCTCACCACCCCCTGTTGTAAATATTTTTGTCCACTCTAAGCGTGGAAGGGTATTCTCAGATGTTAGACCCTTGCTCATTGCACCATCAGGATTCAAGCAAACCGGGCCGAAGACGGCTGTAATGCCAGAAACCGGTCCCCGGGAGCTTGTTTCCTTCCCAGTGTAAGAATTGGCTTTTGTAGTTTGGTTTGCCCTGTTCCCATCATGCACTGGGACAGGAACAGACTAATTTGCATACAGCCAGGTTCTGAAACTGGGATGGTGCAGTGAGCTAAAAAACGGTGTTGGATCTAGCCCTGATCTCTTGACTGGGTGAGAGCTTTCTGCTTAATTCAGAGACTCTGTCCCTCACCACCCCCTGTTGTAAATACAAACTCTCCTTTGAGCAGCGACGAACCAAGGGGACAGAGGTGCCTGTCACGGATGCGTCCCCGCGGGGAGCTACCTCTAACGGTTCTACGGGAGCCGATATCCGAGACTTGCTGGTCTCGATGGAAAAGGGCTACAAGACAGCATCGCGTCCATTGGTACTAAAATTGATGCCCTAACATACCGTATGGACCGCATGTCGGAACGTGTGGACAAGCATGCCGAGCGGCTCGACATGGCGGAGAGGCGGCTGACGGAGGCGGAGGAGGCACAGTCGGAGTGGGACAAAGACCGCAAGCAATTTGGCAGACTCCTGCAGGTGATCCAAGACAAGTCGGAGGATTTGGAGGCGAGATCGCCGAGATCCAACATTCGCATCATGGGTGTGGCGGAGACCACGCAAACTGGCAAGATGGAGCTGTTCGTGGAGAAACTATTGAAAACACTGCTTGGAGATGAGGTTTTCTCCCCTATGTTTATAGTGAAAAGGGCCCACCGCACACTAGGGCCCAGGTCGAAGCCTGGTGCAAACCCGCATCCTATAATAGCGAAGCTACTTAATTATCGGGATAGAGACACAGCACTATGTTTAGCCAGAGACAAAGGCAAGCTGCAATATGAGGGAATGGATATCTCTCTCTCTATCCGGACTTTACCGCAAAAGTGCAGGAGGAAAGGAGGCAATTCGCTCCATACAAAAAACAACTGCGAGACCTTGGGTTGGATTATGCCATGATGTACCCTGCGAAGCTCCGGATAAACAGGCAAGGGCATTCACATTTCTTTACTGATCCCAGGGAGCTGCAAAAGTCTCTGAAGGAATGGTCCAGAGAGCGCAGGAACAGCCCGAGGAGTGACCGAGAAGACAGCAACGCCTCATCACAGTTGGACGAACAGGAATGATCGCTGAATGGCTGTTTGATTCGGATAGACCTTTGTACTGGCTGGAGCGCTCCCCCCCCCTTGGCTTGCTCGGACTCTGGCTTTGTTGTAAACAGCGTGGAAGCTGAGCGGAGTCTGCTCCTGTGCGGTGGAGCCCTGACAGTGCCCTGAAGTTACCCTGCTGGGTGAGAACTTTTTGATTTCTTTCTATGTCATGGGAGGCCAGGAGTTGTTTTCCAATATGGGCTGTTGCTGCTCGCCTAAGGGATATGTTTTGTTGCTTTTATGCTGCGGGTTGCAGGTGGAACTGAGATGCACGATGAGCCACGAGACGGGGAGGGGGGTCGGACATGTGCATTTCTCGAACTTGGGACTCACGTTGGCACTAAATGCACGGCAGGGGCAGGGCGTTGGGACGCTTTAGCATTGCAGTTTCGAACTGATAGATAACTGCTCTTGGCTGGCAACGTCTGCCCCTGCGCTTTCGGCACTTGAGCTCTGGAGAGAGCTGGTTAAGGGTTTGGTACAGTTGGTTTTTCAGGGGGGGATGGAGGCATGGTTGGGGGTGGTCGGCTGTGGACGGGGGGAGGGAGACTGTGAATTGGTCACGTGTGGGTGTGT
This sequence comes from Lissotriton vulgaris, assembly GCF_964263255.1. Taxonomy (NCBI): domain Eukaryota; kingdom Metazoa; phylum Chordata; class Amphibia; order Caudata; family Salamandridae; genus Lissotriton; species Lissotriton vulgaris. The sequence continues at coordinate 285,007,770 of NC_141699.1, forward strand.
TGCCTGGGAACAATGGGAAGTTCAATTTCAAGGGTTTGTACTGCCTAGTGTTATGCTCCTTGTTACTGCTACTATGGTACTACCTGTGTCTCTTGGGGGTTCAAGAAACTCTGCAGTGCACTACCCGCTTGTATTGAAGCTAGATGGAGGACAATGAGGATCTAACCGGGGACAGAAGTCCCGATCTACTGAGGGTGTTGACCTGGAATGTACGGGAATTAAATGACTATCGCAAGCTTAGAAAAGTGATGAGTTACCTTCACAGACACCGAATAGATGTGGCTCTCTTGCAAGAAACACACCTCCCACTTACTAGTACGATGTTGTCTGCGAGAGGGTTGGAGGGCAATTGTGTAGCAGCTGGTTTCACTACCCACTCTAGGGGGGTGGTGACATGGGTGAAACCCCGCTCGCAATTAATGTTAACACCTTTGCATGTGGACCCGGAGGGTAGATACACCATCTCACGATGCACGGGCAAAGGGCATGACTTAATTGTAGTGAATGTTTACGGTCCCAACTACGATGACCCCGCTTTTTACACTGTTATAAAACAGGGGTAGACCCAATATAGTCAACGGACCTGGGTATTCAGTAGTATAGACAACAAATGGTCCCTGACATACTTTCACTAATGAGAACAATCACAACTTTTAATATATGTTCTTGACTCCACAAACACGACTCAATCTATGGTTTCACTGACATAGGTGATGCTTGCCCACAGCCTCAAAAATCATTTACAATAGGTACCAGTAACAAATTAAAACCAAAAATAGGGGGGTTCAACTGGGTAACACATTTAATATATCATATGTTGACGAATGAGAATCAATGTCTCTATATACACATATTTACACAGATCATAAGACAAATTACATTTTCTTCTAAAAAATGAGAGAATGAACGTGCACAGAGAGAAGAGAATAAAGTGAGTGCTCAAGTGAATGATCAAGAAGATCAGAAAAAAGTGTAGGTCATTTATATACAAGGAACAATGAGCCTGTCCTGGGTAATGCTTGTAAAAAATACTTCTTTTTTACTCGCTAGACGCTATCTACAATTCCTTGGTTCTCAAATTGCACCGTTGGCAATAGGATTGCCAGGAAGAAGGGGATGGAAGGTGGACTGGGACAGGGGTCAGTAGGTACAGGCTCCAAGAGGCTTTTTACACAGCCCGTGCTGACACACACAGGACATATCTTGATTCCAGAATGGTATGGGGTGGGAATTTTAACTTTGTGATGCATCCGGACCTGGATTGGTCGACTGGGTCGGCTCGCAGTCCCGCGGCAGCCGCCGTTCTAATGCACTCGGAACTAATCAAGTTAGACATGGTAGACATATGGAGACACAGACACCCAGGCCGGGGAGGGTTCACTCATTACTCGGCTTACTACAACATACATACGAGAATTGATTACTGGTTTGTGTCTTCCACCCTACTGAATTCGGTTAAAAATTGTACAATTCTCCCACGCACGCTGTCGGACCACTCACCCCTGATTCTGCTCCTCGCTGCTCCTGCTAGGAAAATCCCCCCGTTTACTTGGAGGTTCCCGCCCTATTCTCTACTAGACGAGGCTTTTAGGGGGGAGATCGAGGAAGACATAGAGACATTCTTTGACACTAACTTGGGGTCGGTGGACAGTTTTCATACGGTGTGGGACACTTAAGGTTTACATTAGGGGAATGACGATGGCAAAGCATTCTGGGGTACTCAAATCCATTAGACACAGACTCAAAAGCATAGAGACGCAATTGGCTGACTTAGAGAAGCACCACAGGCGCACGTCGGACGCTGACACAGAAGAACAGATTCAAAAACTGATCACAGAATTCAAGGAGGAGGCTGACAGGGAGGTTAAACATATGGGGAAGTATGCCACTGCGCGGACATATGGGGAGCGGGACCGCCCAGGATCGTTACTGGCCAGATTGATGCGCAGTAGTAGACCCAGACTTGTCGTAGAGGAACTAGTGACATCCACTGGAGAGGTGGTTACGGAGGAGGCTGACATCATTGCAGAATTTAAGGATTATTATTCTAAGCTTTATAGATCCCGGTCTGAGCATATGGAGGAGGAGATTGACGACTACCTTAGTTATATCAAAATGCCCTTCCTGGAAAATTTCCAAAGGGAATTCTTGATGATGTCCATACAGCGAGACAAGATCCTAGAGGCGCTGGAGGGTATGAGATCAAGCGGATGGGCTCACGGTAGCCTTTTACAAGGCTTTCAAGGAAACCCTTGTACCCCTTCTGATGTCCCTTTTCGATGAAATATGTCAACAGGGGAAGTCCCCCAGGGAATGCGGCTCATAGAGACCACTTTCCCTTCTGAACGTGGACGCCAAATTGTACGCGAAAGTACTAGCTGCGAGATTGGCTATAATTGTCCCGGAAATGGTTGCTCCGGAACAGGCGGGGTTTGTTCCCGCAAGGAACCTGACATATAACCTCCGCACGGTCCTGGGCACCATGCAACACGTGAAGCAAGACAACAAAGCTGTTGCGATATTTCTGGACATGGAGAAGGCCTTCGACTCTGTGGAGTGGCCCTTTATGCTGAGGGTGCTGCGGAAGTATGGGCTAGGAGAACCTTTCCTTCAGATGCTAGGTGCACTCTATTATAACCCCTCTGCTCGTCTGAAACTAGGGGACATCGTTACTGACCCCATTGCCATAAGTAGAGGCACGAGACAGGGTTGCCCTCTGTCTCCACTACTGTACGCACTGGTGGAAGAACCCTTGGTGTGTGCGATTAGAGAATACCACGAACACGAGGGGATCAACTTCCCTACGTACAAGATTGGTATATCCACCTATGCGGATGATACCTTGCTATATGTCAGAGAACCGGAAACCAATCTTGCGTCAGTGTTACGGGAGGTGGTGAGATTTGGGGCATTATCTGGGCTACGCGTGAACTGGGATAAATCGGTTGCACTACCGTTGACACCAGTGACTGTCCCGTTCATTGCGGAATACCCGTTGCAGTGGACTACGGACTCCATACGGTACTTGGGGATTCGTCTGCACACCGACCCTAAGTTATTGGTCCGTGAGAACTATGGTAGAGCTTACAGTAAGCTGGTGGACGATGTGGAGGTCTGGTGTAGACTACCTCTGTCGCTGATGGGGCGAATTGAGATTATGAAAATGGTGGTGCTACCTCGGTTCTTGTTCCTTTTTAATAACATACCAGTGGTCCTGTCTCGGTCATTCTTTCGGCGCCTCACGCAAGTCCTAATCAGGTTGGCGTGGGGTGGTAAACAGCCCAGAGTCCAGTGGAAGATTTTGACCCTTCCCTATGAGCAGGGAGGTCTGGGCGCGCCGGACCTTGAACAATATTATCGAATAGCCCAGGCGTCTCATCTGCATACGTGGATTCATGGTAATCCCGATATACCGCATGTAAAATTGGAACGGCTGTTTGCGGAACCGGTCCCACTTCCGGCCACGATTTGTCACCCGGTGGACCGTAGAACTGAGGTGCTCGACTCCATCAGAGCTACGAATCATGCATGGCATGAATTGCTTAGAAAGCAAGACGGTGAGAGATAATACTCTCCCCTCATGTCTTTGGAGTGGGCTGCATGGATACCCCCTCTGGCGGAGAGAGGGGTAGTGAAGGCTCTACAGGAGCTGGGCAATCTGTTCCTTGACGGCACAATGAAAACTCTCCCCCAGGTCTTGCAATCACTGTCAGGGAAGTCGCTGCTACATAGCTTCCAGTACCATAGGGTACGCAGTGCCCTGCTGGAACTGCTCGGTCCGGAGCTGGCTGAACCTCCGGAGGTACCGGAACTCACCTATGTTATTAAGAACCCGGCCTCGGGTAAACTGGTGTCCAGACTTAAGAAAATGGGGGACCGCCATGGGTGTGGACTACAGTCTAGGGCGAGAGCGGCTTGGCAGGTAGATCTCCAGACGCAGATCACTGACGAGATGTGGAGTTATTGTTGCAACAGGACCAGAAAAATATCTTTGAATAGCAGGCACAGGCTCATTCACTTCAAGTACTTGCAGCGTTTATATTACACCCCTGAGAGACTGCATAGGTATGGTCTGAGAGGATCCGCGGAGTGCGAACGCTGTCATCTCCCAAGTGCGGACTTCCTGCAAATGGCTTGGTCCTGCCCAGGAATACAGAGATTCCTGACGGAGGTATTCTCCGAATTGGGCCGGATTCTAGCGAGCACAGCAGTGCCATGGCCTGACCCGGCCATGGCACTGCTTGGTTACTCCAAACCACTACCGGTGGCGTTGCGGAGACTGGCCGACTTAGCCCTGCTGACTGCCAAACGTACGGTAGCGGTGTGTTGAATGAGGGGGCCACTACCGACAAAAAAAAGATGGGAGATGGACTTACTATACTGCTGTACACAGTCGGAGACATACAGCAAACTGCTTCCTCCCAGGATTCGCCCCAAGGATTTCTGGGGTCTGTACAGGGCCTATCTGGATACTCGAGATTGCGCAGACTCGGGATCTGACCTGGAGAACGCAGGGGAAGAGGGAACTCTAGACGGGGTTGCGGATCACCTGGGGTGCGATGCTGCAGGCGTTTAGGGACGCCCCGGGTGTGTGGCGCTGACTCTGGACACGGGCTGCCTGTTGACATGCAACGGGAGGGACTCCTTGTCGGGACACGAGTTATACTTCGTGGTGGGGGGATGTGTCACTCGGGGGCCCGGTCCCAACTCTAACAATCGTAGATACTTGGACTGCAGTGATTGCGCCCCCGACACACAGGCGTTGTACGAGACGGTAGCACACACTAGGATAGCAGGCACACGTTGGGTTGGGGGGAGGCTGTTGGGATGGGGGGGTAGTTTGGGGGGTGGGTAGGTTGAACTGTTTCTGAAACGGCACTATTTCTATCCAATCAACCAGGGAGGTCGGATGTCATGCATGGCAAGTGGTAGCATGGGCGGGGGAAGGTTCCTCCTCATGGACACACAGTGGAGTAGTGGGGAGTCCTTGATGTGACCTCATTGTATGCTTTACATTCCTATTTGTCCCTCCATCACCCGATGATTTGCCGCCAGGCCTCTGGGATGTAGGCTGTGTAAGATATGACCCAACTGAAATGATGTGACAATTTGGATTGCTGCCGGCCTCCGGGTTGTAGGCGATAAGAGCTGTGCGAAAATTGGATGTACAATAAAGTATCAATCAATCAATCAAGGCATTTATAGAGCGCACTACTTACCCGGAGGGTCTCAAGGCGCTAGGGGGGGGGGGATGCGGGGGGGGGTGCCGCTACTGCTCGAACAGCCAGGTCTTGAGAGGTGGTCTTGGGTCAGGCGAAGGTCGGGAGGGAGGGTGTTCCAGGTCTTGGCGGCCAGGTAGGAGAAGGATCTTCCTCCTGTTGCGGGGGACGGCGGCGAGGGCGTGGTAGGTCGATCGGAGGTGGCGTTTGGGAGCGTAGAAGTTGAGGCGGTTGTTGAGGTAGCTCGGGCCTTGGTCGTGTAGAGCTTTGTGTGCGTGGGTGAGGAGGCGGAAGGTGACTCTCTTGTTGACGGGGAGCCAGTGCAGGTCTCTCAGATGTCCGGAGATATGGCTGCTTCGGGGGATGTCGAGGATGAGTCTGGCTGAGGCGTTCTGGATCCGCTGGAGTCTCTTCTGGAGCTTGGCGGTGGTTCCGGCGTAGAGGGCATTGCCGTAGTCCAGTCGGCTGGTGACGAGGGCCTGGGTGACCGTCTTCCTGGTCTCGGTGGGGATCCACCGGAAGATCTTCCGTAACATGCGCAGGATGTTAAAACAGGACGCGGAGACGGCGTTGACTTGTCTGGTCATGGAGAGGGAGGAGTCCAGGATGAAGCCCAGGTTGCGTGCGTGGTCTGTCGGTTTGGGTGCGGTGCCCAGGGCGGGGGGCCACCAGGAGTCGTCCCAGGCGGAGGGCGAGGAGCCCAGGATGAGGACTTCCGTCTTGTCTGAGTTCAGTTTCAGGCGGCTGGTCGTCATCCACTCGGCTACGTCTTTCATCCCTTCGTGGAGGTTGGTTCTGGCGGCGGCGGGGTCGTTGGTCAGGGAGAGGATCAGCTGGGTGTCGTCGGCGTAGGAGATGATGTTGAGGTTGTGTTGGCGTGCGATGGCCGCAAGGGGGCTCATGTAGACAGTGGGGACACTGACCAGGAGGACATAGCAGTTTCTAAACTGCCCATAGGCACTGCAGTGGCAGGCCTGAGTCACCATTTTAGAGCTACTCTTGTGGGTGGCACAATCAGTGCTGCAGGCCCACTAGTAGCATTTGTCATCACCAGCCCTGGCACACCCAGTGCCCTTTACTAGGGACTTCATGGTGATACAAATATGCCAAACATGTATATCCAATCAGAATAGCAATTTACATAGGGAGCACTTACACTCTGGCACTGGTCAGCAGTGGCAGAATGTCCAAAGCATCTAAACCGGCAAAAACGAAATCCAGCACAGCATCAAAAATACAGGATGTAGAGGCAAAAAGATAGGGGAAAACCACGCCAAAGATGCCAGGTGAAAGTGGGGAGAACTGCCCACCCTCTTGGGAGTTCTCTTCACTAAGGCGGAAAAACCTGGACAGACCATCAGCGTTGGTGGGTTCTGTGCCAGGGCGGTGTTCCACCGTAAAGTCCATTCCCTGTAGGGAGATGGACCAACTCAACAGTTTTGGGTTCTCACCCCTCATCTGCATTAACCATCTGAGGGGCCTGTGGTCGGTCTGAACACGGAATCGAGTCCCAAACAGGTAGGGCCTCAGCTTCTTCAGAGCCCAGACCACAGCAAATGCCTCTCTCTCAATCGCACTCCACCTCTGTTCCCCGGGGAGTAGCCTCCTACTAATGAAAGCTACGGGCTGGTCTCCATTCTCCTCAGTGACTTGTGAGAGTACTGCTCCCACACCATGCTCTGAAGCGTCTGTCTGTACTATGAACTCACTGGAAAAGTCAGGTGCCTTGAGCACCGGTGCTGTGCACATGGCAGTTTTTAAGGTTTCAAAAGCAGTTTGGCAGGCTTTGGTCCAGTTCACTTTCTTGGGCTGCTTCCTAGAAGTCAGCTCTGTCAAGGGGGCAACGATGGTGCCATATCCCTTGACAAACCATCTGTAATAGCCCGTGAGACCTAAAAATGCTCTTAACTCTGTCTGGGTTTTGGGGGGCTCCCAAGCCAGAATGGTATCAATCTTTGCCTGTAGGGGCGCCACCTGGCCGCTCCCCACCTGGTGTCCCAAATACACCACAGATCCCAGCCCTATCTGGCACTTGCTGGCCTTGATAGTGAGGCCTGCCTTTTGCAGAGCCTTCAACACTTCACAGAGGTGTTGCAAGTGTTCCTCCCACGTGGAGCTGAACACAGCAATGTCATCCAGGTATGTGGCCCTGAATTCCTCCAGCCCGGACAGTACCTGGTTAACCAGTCTCTGGAACGTGGCAGGGGCATCGTTCAACCCAAAGGGCATGACTCGGAACTGGAAGTGCCCCATTGGCGTTGAAAATGCTGACCTCTCTTTGGCCCCATCAGTTAAGGCAATCTGCCACTACCCAGAAGTCAAATCAAATGTTCTGAGGTACTGAGCAGCTCCAACCGATCCACGAGCTCATCAGCTCTGGGGATGGGGGATGGGGTGTGCTCCAGGAGCCCACGCAAAACCTGAGTTCTGGAGTGGCACCTGGCGCAGCAGCTTTGGGTACCAAGACCACTGGGCTAGCCCAGGGGCTGCTGGAGGGCTCAATCACCCCTAGCGCCAACATCTTGGAAACTTCTTCCTTGATGCTGGCCCTGACCTTGTCAGCTACCCTGTAAAATGTCTGTTTCACAGGAAGACTATCTCCAGTGTCCACATCATGGACGCACCAATTGGTGACACCTGGGGTCAGGGAGAACAGAGAGGAGAACTGACCCAACACCTGGCGACAGTCCCTTTGCTGTTCTGGGGTCAGGGTGGGCGAGAGGACCACACCATCCACTGACCCATCTTGCTCCTTAACTGCCAGGAGGGCAGGGAGAGGATCACTATCCTCTTCCTTTCCTGCATCTGTAGCCATGAGAATTGTCACTTCAGACCTCTCAAAGTGTGGTTTGAGGCGGTTCACATGCAAGACTCTCAGGGGTTGCCTGGGGGTCCTCAGGTTAACCAGGAAGTTTACCTCACTTTTCCTTTCTACCACCTCATATGGCCCAGTCCACTTGTCTTGGAGCGCACAAGGCTCCACTGGCGCCATCACCCACACTTTCTGCCCAGGTTGAAATTCGACCAGAGTGGTATTCTGGTCGTACCATCTTTTCATTTCTTCCTGGCTAGCTTCCAGGTTCTCCTGAGCGAGCTTCCTGAAGCGTTGTGTCTGGTTGCGAATGGCCAGCACATAGCTGAACACATCCTGGGGGGTTTTCCCACAGGATTTCTCCCACCCCTCCTTCACCAGTGTGAGAGGTCCTCTAACAGGGTGGCCATACAAGAGCTTAAACGGACTGAACCTTAAGGACTTCTGAGGCACCTCCCTGTAGGCAAACAACAGGCATGGTAACAAGACGTCCCACTTCCGTCTCATGGGCTCCGCTAGGTCCATAATTATACCTTTTAGGGTCCGGTTGAACCTTTCAACCAACCCATTTCCTTGAGGGTGGTAAGGAGTGGTGAACTTATAAGTTACCCCACACTCCTCCCACAGAGACTTCATGTACTTAGAGATGAAGTTGGTACCCCGGTCGGAGACCACCTCTCTGGGGAACCCCACATGGGAAAAGATCCCCATCAATGCACGGCCCACCACGGGTGCTGTGAATGTCCTGAGAGGGACTGCTTCCGGGTACCGGGTGGCATGGTCCACCAAGACCAGGATGAACCTGTTGCCTAAGGCTGTCTTGGGGTCCAGGGGCCCTACTATGTCTATGCCAACCTGCTCGAAAGGGGTGCTCACCACTGGGAAGGTTTGAAAGGGTGCCTTCACTTCATTCCAGTCTTGCCACTGGCTTGACAGGTTTGGCAAGATCTGCAAAAGGAACCAACGTGCTTTCTCATCTGGGGCCAGTGGAAGTGGGTGACAAGCTGGTTCAGGGTCTTGTCTTGTCCCAGATGTCCTGCAAGAGGCACGTCATGAGCCAGACCCATTAGGAAGTTTCTGAAGCGCTCGGGTACCACCAGCACACGGGCTGCACCGGGCTCAGCAAACTTAGGCTCGCTATATAATAGGTCATCTTCCCAGTAGATAAAGTGATCTCTGGACGCTCCACCTGCTGCCTGGTCTGCCGCCTATTGCCGCAGACCAACGAGGGAAGGGCATTCTTTCTGCACCCGGCAGAATTCCTCCCTGGAAGGACCACCTTCTTGCTGCCAATGGGTCAGCTCATGTAGGTCGCCCAGTTCGGCCACCTGTTCCCCTGTAGGTTCCAGGGCATCCCCCTCAGGTTCTGCTCCTTCCTGGACTGTGGGAACTACTGGGGCGGGTTTCCCGCGCCCCTTGCCTCTTCCACTCCTGGCAGGTCTCTGGGCCACTGTCTCAGGCTCCAGTTCTGCTGAGTCACCCTTACTGGCTGCCAAAGCATGCGTGGTCACACAGATCCACGCAGGCAAACCCAACATCTCCAAATGAGTTCTGTGTTCTACATCCTTCCATGGAGAACTCTCCAGGTCGTTACCTAACAGACAGTCTACAGGCAAGGCATCACTTACAACTACTTCCAAAAGACCAGAGACTCCCCCCCCCCATTCAAAGGGAACACGCGCCAGCTTGCAGAGGCGCACTGAGCTGTCAGCTGCCACTAGAGGGCGGAGTACATCAGGGATGATTTGCTCTTCAGACACCCACTGACACCTCACGGATGTCACGCTGGCTCCGGTGTCTCTCAGAGCCTCAACCTCCCTCCCATTGATGGTCACCTTCTGCCCATACTTCTTGGTGTTAGAGGGCAGTAAGGTTTCCTCGACCATCTCTTGGTCTCCTAGAGAGACACGGGTCATAACTGCTTGCTCCCCCCAGTCACTAGAAACCAAATCCCCACCCAAAGCTACACTAGCTAACGCTGGGGCGGGGGCACCAGTGGGTGCTGGCTTCTTCTTGGGACATTTTGGAGCAATGTGGCCCACCTCATTGCAGTGATAGCAGGTAGGGGGACCTTGGTTATCTCTTCTGTCTCTATTGTCCCGCCTGCCCTTAGGGGGCCATGGCTATTTTGGGGCCCTTGTGAGAACCCCTTTTGGTTACCCTTGTCCCCCCCACTCTTCTGCTGGGGACCCTGCCCACCTTTGGCTGTGGTACCTACAATTCCTCTGTGGACCCTGGTACTGGTCCAGCGGTCCGCCTCCTTAGCAAGCTCAATGGGGTCTGTAAGCTTGCTGTCTAAAAGATGCTGGCGCAGCTCTGGAACACAAAGACTACTCAAGTGCTCCCAACTGATTAAATGCAACAACCCCTTAAAATCAGTTACTTTACTGCCCTTCATCCAACCTCCAGTGCATGTGAGTGCTCATTCACACATTCCAACCAAGTCTCAGACTCTCTCTTCTTAGAGTTTCTAAAGTACAGTCTATACTGCTCTGAAGTAAGGCCATACCTGAGACATAAGGCCTCCTTCATATTGGGGTAGGTCATGGTACCTGCCATCTCTAAGTCCTCTAGAGCACTCCTCCCAGAAGCCTCAAAATGTTTCCACAGGCCCGCCCCCCAATGCTGTTCAGGCACACCATTCATTGTCAATGCAATCTCATACGAAGTGAACCAGGCATAAATATCCTCACTCCTATGGTAATTCTGCACCAGGTCTTTGGGAATATATACTTTACCCCCATGCACTGGCTGCGCGCTGCCACCATTTGAACTGGCATCCACCTCCTTGGCTTTAAGATCCAGTTCTCTCATGCTCAACTCATGAGCCAAAAGCAATTTCTTTTCTTCCAAGGTGCGGGCACTTTTGCTCTCCTCCGCCGCCTTTTCTCTCTCTTTATCCATTTCCAATTGCTTCATTTTCATTTTCAGAACTTCCAACTCATATTCTCTTACTCTCTGATTTTCTTGTAACTCTTCTGGGGTGAGGCCCCTGCTGGAATGGTTGCTGCCAGCTCCTGAGCCTACTCTGCCCACTGGCAGATCTGTGACTTGAAAACCATTCTCTCCATTCACATCATCATTTCCCTCTTGTGCCTCCCAATGGGCCTTCAAGATTCTACGCAGCTCCTCCTTTCTGTAGGCGCTCTTTATGGGGCACTCAAACTCAAGGCAGAATTTCCTAAGTTGCTCAACTTTGTATGAATACAAATCTCCAATGGCAAACTCCAATTCTACTTCTGCCCCCTCACTGAGTGCCTTTCCTTTCGCAGACATGATGCTTTGAAGAGTTACTCAAAAATAGAATCAAAAATCAAAAACCAGTAGTATGTGGTGGTGTAGTGGTCTGCACTCACTAGTGATGTACACCAATTACTGTGGGTCTAGTACAAATACAAGTTAATCCGCACCGCTGACCAACAATGTTAGAACTGGGGGTCTCTAGTTGGCAGGGGTAGGTACCACTGTCCAAATAGGGACCCTTGCTTCTAGTCAGGGTAAGGAGGAAACCCTCTGAGATAACCCCTGCTTACCCTCTAGGTAGCTTGGCACGAGCAGTCTAGGCTAACCAGAGGCAATGTGTAAAGTATTTGTACCAACACTCACAGTAACACAGTGAAAACACCACAAACTGATTCCACAACAGTTTAGGAAAATAAAGGTATTTATTCTAAACTACACAAGACCAAAACGACAAAAATCCAAGATACACATTCCAGAATATGGTTTTAAAAGAGTTCTTAAGGTTGTAATCAAGGTTCTTTAAGTTGCGATAAAAGTTCACAGTTGCGTCACGTTTACTCACAGTACCTTTTAGTTGCGACAAAGTTCCAAAAGCAGAAGCTGGTGCGTTGGAAAACAAGCGATGAGTTGCTCCTGAGACTCTGGGGAGGCGATGCGACAGGCCCGCTGCAGCAGCGGGCGTGTTGCGACGAATCCGGTCTGTATGGGGAGGAAGGCCACTTGTATGGATTCCGGTGCGTAGGTTCCGTAGGAAGTTTGTTCTCGCAAAGGCACGATGCGACGGTCTCGTAGGGGCTGCGACGATCTCCGGGGCGACGATGCGCGGTCCAGGAGGGATCCTCTCTCTCGCAGCTCCTCGATGCGATGGTTCTGCGACGATGCTCGCAGCGACGTGATGCGGTCCGCAAGCAAGTGGTGCGGCGATCTCACCCAGCGACGACAGGCTCCGCGACAACACTCGCAGCGATGTTCGGCTTCCCGCACCGATCGGGTGCATCCCGCATACATAGGATGCGATGGCTCTGGCAGCGGCGTTAGGCACTGCGACGATCTCGACCTTCGTAGCGGTGGGAAACTTCTCGCACTGTCGGGGATGCGCTCTGCAAGCGAGCGATGCGACCCTTTTCAATTGCAAAAGTCTCTCAAGCTTAGTTTCAAGCTTCCCAGCACAGTACAACTTCCAGAGGCCCCACAACTGGATCAGGCACTCTAGGAAGGACAGAACTCTCTCAGCAGAGTTCAGGGAAGCTGGGGGTGAAGTCCTTTTGTTCCTTGGACTTCAGAACAGGGAGCCAGCTCTTCTCAGGCCCTTGGAGATTCCTTCAAGACAGGGGACACAGCACACAGCAAAGTCCTTCCCCTCTCCTTGGCAGCAAAGAAACAGGTCAGTCCAGCAGAGCAACAGCAGGACAGAATTCCTTCTTCAGATTCAGCTTTCTCCTTGGCAGAGGTTCCTTCTTGATTCCAGGATGATCTAATTTTCTGTTGTCAGTGGTCCTGTACTTATACCCCTAAACGTCTTTGTTCTCTTTGTGCATGTGGGCCCTGAGCCTGGTCTGAACCAGTTCTGGGTGTCTCCTGAGTACTTTTTTTTCCTGGCTTCTTCTTTCTTTTCAGAGTGAGGGGCAGGCTCGCCAGCCGCCCAGCAGGAGGTGGAGCCAGGATTGTGGCAGGCACAGCCCTATTCAGGCCCAGGTGCTAACTCCTCCCACCACTCAGGTTGCAAATGCAGTCATTCAGCCTAGGGCTGACTCAGCCAGCCTCCTGGGGAATCCCCAGCTCCTGTCACTCTCAAATCAGACAGTCAATACACAAACAGGCCAAGGCACACAGAAGGGTCAGACAAGAGAACAGCAACTTTCTAAAAGTGCTGTTCTCAAACACAGGATTTAAAAACAACCTTTCCTAAAAGATGTGTTATTAAATTCTGAGTTCAGGGATACTAGATACTTATGTCCTATCTTGTTCCTATGGGAAGAAATGCTGGAAGCCACTGTAGCCAGCATCCCCCATGTTAATCTTTGGAGCAAGATAGCCTTACAATAGTGAAAAACGAAAATAGCTGTAATTCACTACCAGAGCATGTCACCTGCACCAGTACATGCTCTACCTTTCACATACACTGCACCCTGCCCAGGGGGGTACCTTGGGCCTTCCATAGGGGTGACTGATGTGCACAAAAAGGGAAGGGTTAGTCCTGTTCAGTGGGGACACTGACCAAGAAGAAAAGGCAGTTTCTAAACTGCCCATAGGCACTGCAGTGGCAGGCCTGAGTCACCATTTTAGAGCTACTCCTGTGGGTGGCACAATCAGTGCTGCAGGCCCACTAGTAGCATTTGTCATCACCAGCCCTGGCACACCCAGTGCCGTTTACTAGGGACTTCATGGTGATACAAATATGCCAAACATGTATATCCAATCAGAATAGCAATTTACATAGGGAGCACTTACACTCTGGCACTGGTCAGCAGTGGCAGAGTGTCCAAAGCATCTAAACCAGCAAAAACGAAATCCAGCACAGCATCAAAAATACAGGAGGTAGAGGCAAAAAGATAGGGGAAAACCACGCCAAAGATGCCAGGTCTAACAATCTTAATCCTCACTTGATATTACACAGCCTCATCAGACAATCACTCGTTCTTAAGCGTCTATTCTTATTCATCAGCACTTTAGAAGGTGCCACAGTTGTAACCATGCTCCTGGTGGAATGCACCCCCACTCTTTCCTGGAGTGAACACTTGGCCTTGTTGTGGCAGAATGTGATGATGGCAGATAGCCAACATAATAGTCCCTACCTGGACAGTGGTCAGCCTATTCCTAGGTGTCTAAGTGAAAAGTAATCCACATGCACATATCAAGCAAGAGACATGACTTCTCTGCTGTTAAGGTGGGATTTGGGAAGAAGGATCGTAGATTGAGGAGTTAATTTAGGTCGAAATCTGAGGGGATTTTGGTTACAAACTTTGGATTAGTCCACAGGATGTATTTATTCTTAGAAAAACAGAGATATTGGGTCACATGTACAACCGTTTTTAGCGGTTGCAAATGTAAAATCGGGACGTTTGCAACCGCTAAATAGGTCTGTGGCATGTACTAACTCTTTTTTACGAGTAGGTAACCTAGTACCGACTTGCAAAATAAGATTTGTGACTCTATTAGGAAGGGGCATGCCAAGTGCATCCCTTCCTAATTGCGACTCATAGTGCCATGTAAGAATGTTTTGTGACCGAAATGTGGTTGCAAAACTTTGCATTTTACTGCCAATGGAAAGTTGATGGTAGACCAGTCGCAAATGGTAAGAGGTCCCGAAGGAACCCCTTCCCCTTTACAAATGTGGGTGCAAATATTTTTTAAGAGTCGGCATGACTGCTCTTAAAAAAATTCAACTGAAATGTCTCATTTTTATTTTTGAAAAGCATTACGTTTTCCTCTAAGGAAAACAGAAAGCATTTTTTTTTAAATTGCTTTATTAAAAAAGCAAATGCAAAAACAACAGTTGAAGGACATAATGCAGAACAATATCATACATTCACCCCAGTACAGAGATCTGGGCCTAAATCCATTGTTTTTTGCTCACCATGCCATTCCAGTTTGAACACAGCCATATGCAAATCAGTCTTGACCTTGTGCCACATGGAACAGTCCAACCCGAACTGCCAAGCCAAGTCCTTCCTGGACTGGAAACAAGCATCCTAGGACCGGTTTTGGGGTTTCACACCTCTTCAGCCAGGATAGCGGATTCAAGTGGTATGGAGAGCACGGGACTCACGTCTGAGCATACCCATACCACTCTGTACTAATTTTCGGAGTGTGGTGCAGATATCATTCAAGACAACCCATACCCCCCCCCCCCCACACTTTTGACGATGAAAATCCCAAGTATGGTGACCTTAAAGGCCTCCCAAACCGTGGAATATTGTGGGACAGAGTTGTAATTTCGGGGGAAAAAACTGTTATTTCTTGCTCTAGCTCCTCCTTAAAGACGGGATTTAATAGGGTCTGTGGGGCCAGGCACCAGGAAATATAGGGTGATTCCTCATGAGGCGGCGTAAGGTTGAGGAGGACAGGTGAGTGGTCTGAGTATGTGCATGAAAGGTGAGAAGCATGTGACAGCCAGGGTGTTAATCCTTTAGTGAGTAGCCACCCATCTATGCGCGACCAGGAAGAGTGAGCACTGGAAAAGCAGGAGCCCTCCCGAGTTTGCGGAGGAAGGGTTCGCAAGGCGTCAATTAGATCATGGTCCTTTATAATGCAGTTGAGGGTGTAATGTGCGTTGGAGTAGTGATGGGGTTGCGGGTGTGACCAGTCTATTGTCGGATCCAAGGTGACATTAAAATCTCCTCGCACATCAAGTGTGTGGAACCTATGTCGAGTATTTTGCCCCAAAGGATACAATAGAAATCCGGGTCGTCAATATTGGGCCCATAGCAAGCTACGAAAGTTGTAGATTGGGTAGACAGTCGACCCCACAGGATGCTGTACCGACCCTGTGGGTCACCGTAACATCCGATGGGGGTGTAGGGAAGCGTGCGTTTTACCAGGATGGCCGTGCCCCGGGCATAGGAGGAGTATGATGAGAAGTATCTGTAGATTGCTCAATGGGACACAAATGTGGTGAGTGCGGTGGACGCAAGGTGCGTTTATTGTAGCATGGTAGTGGATATAGTGGCGATCTAGATAAGAAAGGATATGTCTACATTTAGGGTGATCCCCCAGGCCGCACACATTCCATGTCAGGAATTATCTTTGGGGGGGCTCGTTCGAGCCTCCATAGCAGTTATGCATATTGATAATGGAGAAAAACGGATGTTGTTTAGGTTGGTTGGTCAGCCAAAGCATGCATGTACTGAACAGTGCGATAAAAAGTGGTACGAAACATTCCACATTCTCTTCCCCCTCCCACAGCAGCATCCCAACCCTGCCGTGACATATCCCTCCCTTCCCCAAACTTCTCATGTGCCACACTTCCCAAAGGGGAAAGTGGGACTAATACATTAACCATTTCAAACCAAGTCAGGTTAGGGTTCACCTGAGTGGGTAGTAGAGAGAGGGCAGCCATTAACCCCTTTCTTCAGCAATGGTGCTGGGGTGGTATGAGTGGTATTCTTTACCAGTCCAAAGCGATTGTAGCCGTGTGCAGTAGAAGATGTGTTGCAGTTTGTTGCAGGGTGTACAGACTCCAATTAGTATGATGAAGAACAAGACGGATTGCCCGTCATCATGGAATATGCCACGTGGAGACGGATATGGTAGCCACAGATCATGAAAGAGTTGTCATTCCACATCAGACGGGTCGCCATCTTCTTGGGATCGGTTGGAGGGGGAAAAACGGTCAGTCGCCATTTTAGGTAGAGTTTTTAGGAAGTCATAGACGTGTTGAGTGTTTGTAAAAAAGTGTTGTTTTCCCTGGTGAGTGATCTTGGAGCATGCAGGGAAGAGCATGGCGTATTCGATGTTCATTTGTTGGAGTTTTTTCTTCACTGGGAGAAATTTTCTACACCCCTCCTGAACAGCCAGAGTAAATTCCGGGTATATGGAGAGGTCTGTGGCATCAAAGAGTACTTTTTTGTATTCCCTGGTGAGTCGGAGGGCAGTGTCTTGGTCCCGATAGTTAAGTAGTCTCGTAATAAGAGGGCGCGGAAGGGCGCCAGGCACTGGGCGGGGGGACCAGTGAGCGATGTGCTCTCTCTATGATGAACACCGGAGAGAACGCCTCTCTGCCAAAGGCGGCTATGAGCATACGCTCCACATATTCCTCCATTCTGCCAGTGGCGGTGGATTCTAGTACTCATACGATTCGTAAATTGTTGCGCCGGGAGCGCGATTCCAAGTCCTCATTCTTTGCGGCTATGAGCTTCAGAACTTTCTCCATATCCAGCGTCTTAGTGATGGTGGTGGTGGAGGTATCGTCTGAGTCAGAAATACGATGTTCAGTTTCCTTGAGTACTCTCTTCATGTTGATCGAACTTTTGCGCTAGGGTGTCAATGTGCGCATTCACAGTGTTTATTTTAGTTTCAATGGAGGTTAGGCTGGATTGTATGGCGAAAAGGAGGGTCTTCAGATCATCTGTGGATGAGAGTTGAGCACAGGCGGTGGATTGTTGGCCTTCCATTTCTGCCTGGGAGCACGAAGATTTCTTGGCTTCAAAGGTGATTTTGGGTTGTTTACCATTTGTGCGGCCCATGGCGAGGTGTTGACTTCTCGGGGGTCAGGCAGCGTTTAATCAGACTAGAAAGGCAGTCGTGAGTTCGTCAAGAAGGGAGGGCGTTGATTGCAGCACAAAGTGTCTACACTGGTCTAGGCGGGGCTCAATGGCGCAACTGTATGCTGGCCAAAAGTGCCTGCGTCCTCCTAATCCTGCAGGGTCAAGCCACTCCAGTCCCTATACTGCTACAGAGCAGACATAGTTGGGCAGGCCGATGGGAAGAGCGCCCAGTGGTGGCAGCAGAGTTACTGGCAGGTGGGGAAGCGGTCTTGCAGTGCAGCCTCTCCCCAAGCAGTGTGTGGTATTATCGTAATCAAAATAAGAGGCGAGTAGCGTCACCAGTGCCCTGCGGGTTCAAATCGCGCACCCTCGCAATGTCTATGGGGGCCTATGATAACTGGCTGGAGTGGGTGATGAGAATTCCAGCGGGAGCCAGGCAAAATGGCATAAGGGCCGCTTCAGGCAGTGTCAGCAGCTGGTGAGGATTAGGTGGAAACGACGGGAGAGCTCTCAGGCCGGCAGCGGGCCCTCCGCAATCAACTTGCGCAGGGGGAGGTCAGAAGGCCGCGTGTCTCCAGCGGAGAAGAACTAGAGGGCGCGAGGCGGGGGCATCAGAGCACCGAAGCGAACTCACCAGGGCTGTAGAGGCAGGGCAACACTCCTCCGGTACGGGCGGATCTCCAGACTCAGGAAGCGCACTTGGACGGCGCAGGCTCCGCCGGCCTACCCTCAGGCCCAGACAAGGCCGTGCCCAAATCCGGAAAGAGCGCCCGTCTTCAGAGCAGCGTCAGCGCTCACCACATTTCCCCCACCTGCTGGCCCCCCGCATAGGATCACCGGGGAGAGAGGGCATTGCGGTGGCAACACTGATCTCAGACGCCCTTTCAGTCGGCACCAGCCAGGATCTTACGGGCGACAGTGGGAGTCTCTCTGCGTATCCGCACAAGTAGCAGGCAGCGGGGGCCTCAACACACCACAGCAGGTGAGGCAGGTGTTTTCCGATCAGGCCAGCGAGGCGACACCGGCGGCGCATTCGGCCGGACCCGGTTTGCAGCTGGAGCCGGCAGGTCGCACCGTGACCGGCCGCCTAAGAGGCCGCGTCCGTCCCAGCCGCCATCTTGGTGCAGTCCGGTGTGCCACAAACGGAGGCTGATGGTGGAGTTGTCGGGCGATTTGCGGCAATATAATTGCTGTTGGAGGCGGCAGATGACTAGGGCTGCCTCGCCAGTACATTTTCAGGCGTGTGGGGCTGGATCAGAAGAGGATATCTGATGGATTGTGTCCCGAGCAGCAGGAGCCTCACAGAGGTGCGGCCATCTTGCTTGGCGCCCTCTAGCACCCCGCCTTAGCAACTTTTCTTTTATAATATGGTATGAGATTTATCAGTGAAGAGATGTCATGTCACATTTGGTGATGGCAACGGCCTAAGATCGGAAAGGCATTTGCGGCCTTGATCAATGTGGCCACCATTAATCTAACTCTATGACCCACATTAACTACGTGTCTGCCACTCTATCAGAAGGCACAGAAGAAGGTATATACTGGATTCTTTGATCTGCACTGAGCCAACGATGATACAACAGAGTCCAGTTAAGGATGGCCCATAAGACAGATTCCCAAATTTCATGATTTTATATGGCACCATGGACAATACTGTTTTTGAGGTTGTTAGACTGAATAAAAGAGGGGATATCATCCGCCCAATCAATCTCAAGTTCTAAATACTTTTGAACCTACACTGTTTCCCTACTGCAATAGATTACTATGATGAGAAAAAAGCTTTGTGCATGGTACCATATAAAATCAACAAATTTGAGAATCTGACTCTCAATAATAGTTCCCTCACTTACATTAGAAATCTTCAAGAGCAATTTAAAAGTTTTTTAAAATCTAAATCTATTTATCCCAAAGGAAGTAACCCACTAAGGATCAGATGTACAAAGCATTTTTTAGGTAGCAAAAAGTTCACTTTACAGAATCGGGCAGTTTGCGAATGCAAAAAAGCTTTTTTTAATGTACAAAGCCCTATTTTGCGATTTGGTAAAGTACTACCGAATCGCAAAATGGGTTTGCGATTTGGTATTAGGAAGGAACATGCTAAGGGCATCCCTTCCAAAAACCGAATTGTAATGGTATGTGTGAATCCAAAGCAAGTAGTTTGTGAAATAGTCTAGTTCAAAAACAACATATGGTTCGGGATGAGACATGCACAATGCAAAGCATCAGTGCTTTGCACGTGCCAGCTTTTAGAACCCCAAACAGATTTCAGATCAACAGTATCTTTCCACAGCTCAAATCCCCCTAAAGCTAATTGATCGATAAAGGACTTCGAATACAGTAATTTAGTGTGGGTGAGTCTAACTTTGGAAGAGGACGTAGCAGTCATCTTAAAATAAAAGGTGTAAAGATTGGATTGATTAAAATCATTAAAATAAGTAAACTTTTTCAAAAGAGTTTTTGAGCTGTATTCAACGGGAGCTGGACAATGTTCCCATTGTGTAAAATTAACCATATTTCTAAACATGTTGGCTTTATGCAGAAAATGATTTCCATAGTGTTGGTAGCAGAACAAGTCTGCATAATTAGCTGAGTTCAAGTACAAGTCTTTAGCATCAAAAGCAGCATAATATTTCAAATCAGAAAAAAGAGCCTGTACGGCTTGTACATCCCAATCGTCAGATCGTATGTCTTGTTTTACAACATCCCCCATCAAAACACAAAGTATATTGGGGACATTTATAACCTCTGTAGGGCCGTTAATCTGAAATTTAACAGCATCGACCACTATCCCATCCAATACAGGTCAAGCCGTGATGTTGACAAAAGTCTGGTCCCTTTTCATTTTGTGTGATGAGGAGTGAAGTGCCAAAGTTCCATCAATTAACCTAATTGTAGATCTTCCTTTAACATAATTTCCATTTACTAGATGGAAAACTACAACTACAAATCCAATTGACATGAATAAAACATTTTAAATAAGCGTCAGCCAAATGTAAGGCCAAGGGAATATCAAAAAATGTGTTTTAAACCAAACAGCTAAAACAGAAATGTTCGTTGGGGAACTCGATGTTGTAGAGTTAGTGTTAAAAGAAAAACGTGACTGGTCAACTCACCTGTCTGCACACCAGGCAACGACACATCTGTGAGATAAGCGTACTCAGTATCTTCATGAGGATCACCAATAATGGTTATTAACTCTATGCATCTCAATGGCAATGTCAGGCCTGATGGTATTTGCAGAAGCCAAAACAGAATTACTCAGGATAGCTGGACAAGAGACCGCTGGAGTCATACTACGACGAATCGGCCACTCGCTATGGTTCATTCGCTCCACAACTGAATTGCCCTCAAGCCGATACAGAGACGAAAATTTGACCTGCAACCCCAATGACCTCATGGCATCCTTGTAAGCCTTAGAGGCGAAGGCTGGACCCTGGTCTGAATGGAGGGTGCCACTTGCAAAAATTCTCCCAAAGACACACAAATCCCTTACGACAGTTTCAGTATCAGCACTAGGTTGTGGCCAGAGTATAATAAAGTGTGTGCACAAATCCACTGCAACTAAGATGTACTTATACGCAGTATCAGAAAAGAAAGGACCGCAGTGATCTAAATAAACGCACCCAAGTGGTTTGTTCGATATGTACAACTGTGTTTGTGGTGGCCGCGCAGCAGTTGAAGGTTTGATCTGCTGGCAAATGTCACAATGAAGGACATAATCACACGTGTTTGTACAATCTGTGCCACCAGAAACACAGCTGTAAGATAGAGACAGTCGCTGAAACGCCGGCATGCCCCAAGGCTATGCCCTTGTGAGCGGCTGTTATCAAGGATTGCCTGCGGTACGCGTTGGGAATCAATCTGTCACCAACGTAATTAATTCTCACATAGGGAACTTTATCAGGACTTTAATGATAAGAGAATTTAGAATGGAAACATCTAAGGTAATTACCGCCCTTCTCTATTGCAGCAATGGCTGCCAAGACTTAATCATCAATTTTACTTTTGGAACGTGTAACTGCTGCTACTACAAATGATGCCACTGCTGTCTATGCTGCTTCATCAGCAAGAATATTGCCAACAGTGTGTACTCCTACGCGCTGGTGACCTAGAGTATGAATTACAAATACGAGCGGCAGACGTTCTTTAAGGGCTGCGACTCAAACCCATAGCATTTTAGGTTTGATTGTGCCACTTTTGGAATCACGATATTCATTCTGAGTCCAAAAGAATAAATTTTCATCGTAAGACTGAACACAGTATTATGAGTCACTTACAATAAGAGTATTCACACAAGGATCAGCGTACTCCAGTGCAAGCACCAGAGCACTTAGCTCTGCCAACTGGGCGGTACAGTCCCCTAATGTCTGAGAATGCACGACATCGGACTTGAACTCTCCATTCACCATGGTACCCACCACAATTGTGCAGGCTGACGAATAAGCATGCTTTGACCCCGTCGCAGGTTGCGCCGAACCGTCAGTGTAAACGATACAATGGAAATCCTCTAGGGGGCGCAAAGACAAAGGCGCCGGCTGAACAAGTTCATACAGCAGGTACTCCTGAGTTTGTAAAGGGAATCGAAAATAAAGGTGACATCTGGAGACGTAAAGGATGTGGCCCATTGTATCCAATGAGGATGCAAAGCTTTCGAATTGGGTACACTCACTTTCGTCACTGCCTCAAGGGCAGGATATGGTGTAACAACCAACATGCGTTTCCCCTGCGACAGAGCTCTCTCTATCAGAATCACCATCTGCACTCCAGTCAAAACTTTTTCGACAGTAGAAAATCCCATTTCAGCTGAAGTTTACAAGTCTGCCTTGTAAGCAATAAGAACTGTGTATCCTTCATTAAACTTCAAGTACGTGAAACCCACCGCGCCTGGCACAATTCGTGTTACTAGGTTTGTGTGGTTGTCACAAGTCAGAAGGTATTTAGATTCAAGAAGATCAGACTGCAAAGATTGCCGAATAGATAGCTGAATGTTCTGGCAGCCAGCAAGATTTGGTAAAAGTAGGTTGTATCAAGGCATATAGCGGCTTGATACGCTGGGCATAATCAGGAATGTAAGTTCGCCCGAAATTCAAACAACACAGTAAAGATTGTAGTTATTTCAGAGCTGTTGGAGCGCGCAACTGTGCGCATTTCTCCAGGAAGTGAGGTGCCAAACCTTGACTTTCACTGTTGAGCTCATAACCCAGGATCAACACTGTGTACTCTGCAATGTGTGATTTTGCAAAGTTAAATTTGTAACCGAAGTCCGCAAACATAACAATAATGCAGTCAACGCGACCCAGATGCGGCCGTAATTCGTCGTCTGTGAGATAAGCATCATCAACATAGGAGCATGCATCAGGGTCGAGTATCTCTAAAATAGAGCTAATGCGAGCGGCAAAGACACCTGTGCTGTTCGTGTAGCCCATGGCCAATCTTTTAAACTGTTTTTGTTTGCCACCCGCAGTAAAGGCTGTCCATTGACTACTAAGAAAGGACAGGTTATGGCTAAAAGAAACACTGGGTATGTCAAGTGTGGTCTTAAACCGTTTTCTCACAAGAGAATGTCCACAAGGGCAGACCTGTGAGTATTCTGTACCGCGCAGATCTGACAATGAGAGTTCAAATAGCGGTAATCCAAAACCAGGCTGTACGACCCATCAGGTTTAGTCACAGTAAAAAGAGGATTATTCATGGGTGACACACGTTTCAATCACACCTTGCTATTCCAATTGCTCAAGGATTTCAGCAACTGGAGCTTTTGCTTCACGCCGCATGGGATATTGGGGTTGAGGCTGTGGCATTGACCGTAATAGAATCTCATGTCTGGCCCAAAGTTTGTCTCATCCACATTGAGTACAGTACAAAGCTGGTGCACTACTGTAACCTCCGCTGCGCTGTCGAGCAGTGTTAGCGCCCATGTCAGGTTCCAAAGCTGTGTTCACACTATCCGTGGCATACTTCGCTGTCTAAGCAGCAACTTTCTTTTTCTGAAACTGAGGGCGCTGACCTTGAAAGTCATCCTGCTTGCCTTTACCTTCCGTCTAGCAGGGCTGCTCACGACCTTGTGGGGCACCCCAACCTCTGCTGCGGTCTCCTTCACCGGTTTGCGAGACCGATGTTTCCTGCAAAAAACAAGGAGAACGTTGATCACAAACCTGAATCGATCAGGTAACTTAATGGTCGCGCAAATCATAAGTGTGCTCAGTAGACACAGGTATCGGCGATGCAGGACGCGACCCTCGTTTCTTTTGCTGCTTTCCCTGCTTCTTAGATTTCCAGTTTTGTTCAGGAAAAACTGGATGGTCGTCCTTATTAGACTTAGCCGTCTGAGTTTGCGGTTGAGTGGTTACCTTAGCAAAAGGCATAATACCCAAACAATTGCGTCCAATGGCCTTATAAGTCTCCGCAATGATTTTCCGTAACTGTCGGGGTTTATCGGCATTGGGACATTGCGCAAAGCATTAGACACCTGAAAGCTTACTGCATCCCCCTTAACATTAGAAAGGATGAGACCGGAAACTACGTCAAACACTCCGACAAGCCTCTTTCCCAATTGTACAGGTGCCTCTGGGACCGTGTTGATCCTGAACACGCTTGATCACAGAGGGCAGGACAGTCATAGACGGCGTGCCAAAGCACTTCGCATAAATTGCTGCAAACACTTTACCCCAGATCCCACAATCTGTTAACTCTGGTAGTAAGTCTTTCTGCAAACTAATGGTTAGAATCCTGTGTTTTCAACAGGAGTCATATTAGGAAAAACTGCTTCCAGCTGGTCAAATTTCTCGGCAAGCCCTTAAGGCATCTCGCCCTTATCCTGGGGGCGCTTGCCCATTACATTTTTTCCGGTCGGTCCAACTGGTTGCACCGCTGCCACAGGTGCCCCCACCTGGATATTGTATGAAACATATTGCACTAAAGCCCTATACACACCAACAACGGAGGCATAGAGTAATCGTAACTCAGCTATAGGGACTGTCAAATAACATGGATGCGGTGTGAACCCGACCAAAAATGGCCAAGTGGCCCCTGGAATAGACAAGGGACCTAACCGAACCGCAGATACGGTGCGGGGGAGGGCGCCATTTAAACCAAACTCGATGCTGCCAAGCAGAAAGTGGAACCTTCAGTGTCCTGTATAGTGCATAGTCCACAGGCACCGCCGTGGGTGCATATAAATGGTATGTACCATCATCCACATTCACAGCAGGAAACGTAACCCAAGAGTAGAAAAGCTCAAATGGGTAAGCCACTTCTGCACCAACCACAAAGATGACCGCCATTCTTTCAGCGGACACCACATACTGATGTAAGTGATTGCGGAGTGTATGCAACTATGCTGAACAATATCAACATCAGCCATAAGGACACAGTAGAGAAAAGCAATCAAAAAATTGTAGCACAGAAAGTGTAGTAATTCAAAATAGGAAACGTTTTATAAATCTCAAGCTTGAATTAATCTATATCTAATTCGTATAGGTAGGTTAATCCGTCACTCCTGTCAACCAAAAACAGGAGTGAGATTGTCGTGGACTGTTATAAGCACTACTCGAGTGTCTCGAACATAAGACCAAATGTTAGGTGCACCATGTTGGGGGGATTCTGTGTGGGCACAGAACTGCATGCAAGAAAGCAGGACCTCAGTGACTTGTGGGGTACCAGAAACTCACCTCAGAACCTGG
The DNA here is from genome assembly GCF_964263255.1 of Lissotriton vulgaris. Lineage (NCBI taxonomy): Eukaryota > Metazoa > Chordata > Amphibia > Caudata > Salamandridae > Lissotriton > Lissotriton vulgaris. Next base: position 285,032,932 of record NC_141699.1, read on the forward strand.
AACACCTATCCAACTAGTATCTGTGTCTCATTAGCTCTCCGTCCTATAGCGAAGCTACCAATGATTAGACAAAACAGAACATGCAACTTAGGGTACCCTCAGGAATGGTGGGAATCAAGAACACTCTTTAGTTTTTATTATCATACCAGTCCACAACAAGAGTAATCAGAGACACGGAAAAGTTTAAAATGTTTATTTTAACTACGTTCTCTAAGTTGCAGTATTTTGGCTAACATAAGCAGGCATATGATTAGAAATAATACAATCAGCATTGCTACAATTCCAAAAAACTCAAAGGGAGAAATCATGATATAATGATAGTGGTAACAGGTCATATAGCACCTTGTGAGCCACCCTCCCCTGCTAGGAACTAGGTTTTATAATAATAATAGAAGGTCTCTTAGGCTTGAATGGGGAACCCCATACCGCCAAGATTAGCAGTGGTGAATCACATCACAGGATCAGCAAAAGCTCTCTCACGGAAAAAGGTTATCTTCCAAGTGCCCAAATCATGCAGGCAGTGCAATATTAAAGGCACTAGAATTTCAGTTGGTTGGAGCTGTGTGTTTGTTGTGTCTAGAGCAGGGGCTTATCAACCTGAATAACAGCATACATTGTTATGGTGACCTTGTAGGCTTCTGCACGCAGTGTACAGACTATGGTCGCGATGTAAGTCTAGGGACGTGAAAACCAGACGGTTCTCATGTGAGAAAACCAAGCAGTCTAACTTACAACAACAGTTACATGTAGTGTCATGTGCAAAAGCTGTGAAGTGGCAAAATATTGTTTAAAATTATAATAAGCCTATGCTAATATAACAATGTGTGCATGTAGGGCCCTGTCTTCACTACAATGCTTTGAAAATTAAAAAGCCTCAAGCTTGGATTTCATCCCTTATTATTCTAGAATAGTAGTGGAGCCCTAACGGAGCTCCACATCACAGATGTTTTTGAGTGGTTCTACTTTATATGGTTTTCATTTAATTTTTACAATAAATACGTAATTCATATGCGTCATCAGTATAGAGTTTCTTCTGACCGCAACCAGAACAGGACTTGAAAAGAGATATCGTCTCTCCGTTAGCCATGGTGACAGTTGATGACAGATTAAATGTCTCCCTGGCCCAGGAACAAAAAGTAATGTACCATAAAAACAACTTACAGTCTGAAAGTTGAAGGTAGGGCTGATTCAGTCCCAGGGTAGACCAGAAAAATGGCAAGATAAGGTAACTGAGAAGTTAGAGCAGATTTCTGCCTGGGGACTCCATGGCACACGATCGGAGGTAGAAATCTAAACTATGGTGATCTCTAAGGGGACACTTCCACCTCACTGGCTGAAGTTTGAGGTGGATGTGCTACTAAATAAACATTTAATGTTGTGGTCCATGGCCATTTTAACACGGTTTACTGATATTTAAGATAACCAGGGATTTCCAGCTCAGCAATGGGGTATATGATTCAACCATGTGAATATATGAAAGATTGAAGGCTGGAAAATCAAATTTTCTTTGGCAAACTATTTTTAGTTGCTATTCTAGCCACTATCTATTTATTGAAGTGATCATTTTGGTCCGAACCTTACCGCTTCATTTGTTGCTCAGAATGAATTCTCTATAATAATCCTCATTTCTCTGACAAACAGTTTGGTCGTGCCTCTTCTACTTCAAATATCTGCCTGAGTTTCTGCGATCTTCCCATTCCTGTGGATTTTAGGACTAGTGATCATCGAAATACTGCAACCTATCTCGCAGTTTCAAGTTCTTATGGACCCTTAATTAATAACCATAGCCACTGCCCGAATCTCCCCGATAGAAAGTCCAGGGTAACCCAGAGTCCTGAGATTTGGATTTCTCTTTCTGTTTTTTCTTCACACCTTATCCCTTTTCACTCGGAGCTTCCCCTAATGATGCCCCCGGATTGTGTTGTAGTTTCCATGAAGGCAAGTGTATTTCTGCCCACTGATATACATATTTCCAATTTAATCTTAGGTTAATCTATTTCATTTGATTTTGTGGCAGCATAGCAAGACGTTGGAGTAGTGCCCTAAAAGCTGCAATTCTAATGCTGCTGAGATACACCTGCCAACTCACACAGTGCCACTGTGCGGCACACAATAGTGGCTCACTTCACACGGTCACACAGCGAGGAGCTGATTATCAAATGGTGGGAACGAAAACAAGCTGAAAACCACTGCAAATAGTGGCTGTTCAGCTATTTTTCGCAGGCTTTGAACTGCCAATGTCCATTAAGAGGTGTGATAAACACCCCTAGACTTTGGCACCAGCCTCAACAATCTTTTTCTTTTCTTCTTCATAGGAAGCAGTTTGGATGTGGGGTGGGGTGGGGTGAGGCAAAAGTGCATTCTTAGCTACCTCTTGACATGAGGCCATCGCCCACTCCCTTGCATTTTTTATTTCAGTGGGCAAGTCTGCTGAGACCATTCTGAAAAACTCTCAGAATTCTTAAGTAATTTCATCCCCCACTTTACAGCTGTGTAATCTCTGTGTTCATCCTGAATTTATAAGCATATAAAGAAAGTTAGGAGGAATATTATTGCCAACTTGCTGAACCTCTCTAATCCACCCACAGAAAACAAAATAGCTGTACCCAGATCAGTCAACCCATGTGTGAATTACCCGCCTAAAAATAAGGAAGACGCTGCTATTGAAGTATACATCTAGTAGTAAAAAAAATCACCATATCAAAAATACATCAGAAAGATAGTATGACAGGCCAGTAATAGGGCACACCATATAAAAATGGATTTAAAAAGTATGTGAACACCTCACAGAAGCAACATCAAGTAGGAGAGGGTCAGTTGGATCAATTCTTCATGTTTTCATAATTGATGTTCAAAGGAATGGGAATGGAATCAGTCTAGACATGTATCACTTGAGTGTAGCTATGCTTGCCCGGAGTACTAACTCCTACCTGCTATGGGGGCGTCGGGGAGTTCGGGGCTGCGGCCTAATACTCAGAAACCTATTTCAGCTCATCACTTTCCTAAATTAGGTGCACACTGGATGCTCCTGTACTAGAGACATTTCCAAACATCATAAAAATGCTAGAGTATTCCATCCCACAATCTTTTATTTTTGGTGTTTCTGCATTATACATACAATTTTCAAGTACTGCATGCTTATTGTTGAAATGTTTCACTGATATACACTCGCTAGGGACAGGATGCCCATACTCTACAGTTGGAGTAAATATCCTGGGACAGAGTTCAGATGGATCAGGCTACTGTGCTACTTATGAAGGTTTCCTGTCTGAATTTCAGAGTCAACCTGTGGAAACATTACAGAAATACCATAAATGTGCATCTGTTTATCTACGACGTTATGATCCACCATTGGGGGCTCTTTTATTGTTGTTTAATTTGGTGTACGCTAACCACCATCTTTGTAGATTCCATAAAACAAGATCTGTTCTGATGAATATAGTAGAAGTGTATATCGATAAAAATGCAGACAATTGGCACGTAATTCTTTCGTAATGTATTTTTATGTGGTGTGCCCTGTTTCAAGTCTTTCAACCTCTCTTTCAGATATATTTTTGAAATAGAGATATCGTTCCATACTAGATGCATACTAGAATAGTAGCATCTTCCTGTGTTAGAATGGTAATTCACAAATCGTTTTGCTGACATGGGTACTGTTATTTTTCTTCATTGTGAATATGCCTTGTAACCTCAAGAAACATCATTATAGAAGGAATTCCAGTTGCAAGTATTACTAATAATTTTTCTTCAGGTAGTGCATTCTAGGGAATGAAAAACATATTCAATAGTCTATGCTTTTCTTAGGTGGGGTCTGGGGATATAACATACCTAGCTTATGGTTCTAAAGGGCAATTCAGAAGAGAATTTCATCCTGCTTAGTGGACATTTTCTATCAGTACATTAATGGTCTGTGCTTTAATCGGGGTGCAGGTGCACAATGCCAAATCATTTTGTTTATTTTTGAGTTGATCGTCTGTAACGTGTTATGTAAGCTGCCTGCATGCAGTTATGAGCTTGTTTAGCACTATTTAATACAAGTTGCTCTAGTTTCATACTGTTGATGACAGGTTCCATCCCGGTAACACTGGCAAAGTCAATTCGAGTAATATCAATGATCCCATAAACCTAGCAGGTTGCAGGACATGGGAAAATCCCATATAAATCCATTGATTAGATTAGTTAAACCAATATATATTTCTTGCTACCGGTAAGGAGTATACCTCGGTGGGCTACCTAAAGGCTTGTATGCAGTAAAGAGTCCACCGGCAGCATTTACAGCCTCAAATTCTACCAGTTTTTAGGTCTCACCTAGCAGCGCGCATGCGCTGCAAGGCAAAAGACTTTTAACAATCGCTTTGCTTTTTGTCTTAAAAACGTGCACGCGTTCCATTGCCTTCAATGGCAACGGGTGCACGTTTGGCGATTCCCTTGCGGGAGTGAGCTTGACACCATATGTTTGTAATTAACTTACAAACACATGGTGCCCCGGCTCGCTCCAGCAAGGGAAAGCCTTTAACTTTTGCCTACACTTTTTTAGGCCCACGCTTGTTTTTTTAACTTTCAGGCGAGGCGCGCGCTGGTTCTTTTTTGGATCCATTTCAGAGGGAAGCAACTAAATGAAAGAAGGAAAGAGATGTTGTGAACCGTTTCTTCAAGTCACGGTATTCAGTAAGTGAGGAGCGACTGCAAATGCTTGTTACCTCTGCAGCCACCGGAAAGTATATGTATTTAACCTTGTTGAAAATGCTACATTGTGGTAAACATCTTCCTCTGACGTCAGTTTACATTCTACGAGTCGCAGGTATTTTGTACGGTCATTATTCTCCGAACTTTAATTTGTAAAAACTACAGAAGGACAACTGGATTTAAATGTTTGAGGTTCTACTCCATAATAATGTGTGTAACAAGAGCTGCAAATCGTAAGCTGGGTCAGAGGATTTTGGACGTTTCCATGAACGACAAGCCAGAACCTGGCACCAGCAGGGATGTCATCACCTCCTTCAATGCTCTTTTTATTGGGCAAAGTATTTCTACTTCGTTGTGGTGGAGGTTTCCATGTTGCCACCTTTTTTTGGAGTCGCAGTTTGCTAGAAAATACATCATATGACTATTTCTAGAAAGGGGCGTGCAAGCACAGTTCATTTGCTGCACAGCCTTTGATCATCTGCTGAAGGGACAAATCTCTAAAAATGTCAGTTCCGACATACAGGTGCCCAGATAGCCCCCTCCCACCTCCGCCCTGTGGACAGCAAAGGTTACCTGTCATTGAAGTGGAGACAGTGGCCACATGACCCCTAAAAAGAAAGAACCCCGCTCCACATGCCCACACCGGGGCACACTTATTCACTCTATTAATCTTCAATAGCTGTTCAAATGTTTGAAACCAGGCCATTAAGAGCTACTACTCGCCTATCGCACTTCGAAGACCTCCTATATTCATGTCCAGAAGAGGGAAGTCATAAAATATAGCATACCTTTCTTCTACTTTCATTAATAACATTTCACTAGTTACACAAATAAAGTTTGGCTGGGAGGAAAACGTGTTGTAAGCAGAGCTAGCAAGTTCTGGGTCTCCAGTGTCCATGCATGAGAAGCGAAAAAGGCTATGTAGCCTGCAGCCCTCTCTAACAGGGGGAAAATCCTTAACATCGTGGTCAGTACACCGCGATGCTGTTACATCGCGGTCATTACAACGACCGTGATGTAACCACGCTATGCCATTACAACGCAAGTCTTTACATCGACTTGCGCTAGATGCGTGCTAACATTACAAATAGTGTAGTTTACTATCCCAACACCTTCCCTACTGTTAAGTGGACTGAAGTTGGAATAGTAAATTAAACGTTTCTAATGTTAGCACGCCATCAAGCGCAAGCTGATGTAAAGACTTGCGTTGTAATGGCATAGCGTGGTAACATCGCGGTCATTTTAACGACCGCGATGTAACGGCATGCGTTGTACTAACTCACATTGTACCGTCATACATCCCTCTAACAGCATAGGCAACTAACACCCAGGGTTGTCTGGCTGGCATTAGTATAACTAAGAGGTGTGGCTGGAGGAGGAGTCGAGCCGGCGACCAAGATGGCCACTTGAGCATCGGCTCCGCCAGCCGCCACATCATGACCGACTATCTGGCACACTATCCTGAGCCCCCGTCCCTACCATTGGGTGGGGGACCAGCGCCTGAGTCACTAGGCGAAATTCTGGTTCATTTGGTGGCTGTGGTGACCGAATATCGTCGCCGGAAAAATTGGGGCCTGTGGTATCGGAGTCCGGGGACCCGGCTCAGGAATCACCCGGGACGGAGTGCAACAACATCAGCCACAGAGACCGGAAGTGGCGGGACGGGTCCTGCTTTGTCGCATCCGGATCGCGACTGCGACGACGTGCGCCTCCCAGCCTACCATCCATCGCAGCACCAACCCAAACTCGATTGAGGAGTGGTGGGTTTCGGCCTCATTTGCGCTTGAGATGGCATCAAGCGACTCTGAAAAGTTTCAGCAGAAGACCTAAAAAACTACTCGACAGGTTCAGTCGAACCAAATCGATAAATATGCCATTTCCAAGGGGTCCCCCAGCGACGCGAAACAACCTCTAGCTGGAGGCACCGAAGGGGATTCGGTCAGCGACGACCCCACTATGAAGGACCTAATTGCCGCGATCGCTGGAGTCCAATCCTCCCTTGGCAAGATGGACACAAAACTGGACCCTGTCGCAATTGAGGTGGGTCTTCTCAGGACCGACCTCACAAAAACTACTGAGAAGGTCAAAAACCTTGAGGTTAAAACAAAGAGTCTTCTCGAGGACGTCTCCGAGCTCCAGAAGGAAGTGCGTGACCTTAAGGCAGCCTGACATCAATTTGATAGCAAGCTTGATGAATATGAGGGTCGGGCCGGCTGCAATAATGTCCGCATTTTGGGGGTCCCAGAAAAATCTGAGGGGGCGACCCCTGACGTCTTCGTCGAGGACCTTATCCTGAACCATCTCAAGCCGAAGGGCCTTAGTAACTTTTTCACTGTGGAGAGAGCACACAGGATCCCCGGAGGCCGCCCGAAGGTTGGGGAACCTCCGTGTCCCATCATTGCCCGGGTCTTGAACTTTCGTGACCGGGACGCCATTTTGCAAACGGCGAGGTCCACTGGTCCATTGGCATACGAGAACGCTTCGCTGTTGTTCTTCCCTGACTTCACACAGATGGTCCAGAGACAGCGACAAGGCTTCATGTCTATAAAGCGGCGGTTGAGAGACAGGGAGATGAAATACTCAATGCTGTATCCCGCAGGGATTGCTAAGGGGGCCCTCGGTTCTCCTGTTCTCCTTTGGAAAGATGCATGGCTGCCGTTAGACAGGGCCTGGAGTTCTCCGTCCTAAGCTGGAATGTCAACGGGTTGGGAGACAAGATCAAACGCACTATGGTGAACCAACTCATCAGACGGCACATGCCGGATGTCGTTTTGTTGCAGGAAACGCACTTAATGGGGAAGCGATGTATGGCGTTGCACAGGGGAGGATATAAACTAGTGGCTCACACTGGTTTCACCTCCGGTTCAAGGGGAGTGGGTATACTAGTGAAGAACTCCTTTCCCTTCACGATCCGTTCTACCTGGTCTGACAATTGTGTTCGCTATATAGGCGTATCGGGTCTCTGGGAGGGTAGGACGGTCACGTTCGTGTCTATTTACGTCCCCCCAGCATTGCAGGTGTAGTGTAGTTCCTATTTTCCCAATAGGCTCTGCGCATTGGAATAACAAACAGCAGTGTAGATGTAGGACTGAGGTCAACTAGGTCTCTACTGACTATGTTAAACTTAATTTAGGTTTGCGCCAGCTAGCTCAGAGGTCACTGGAAACTTTCTTGAATGAATAGGGAGGGACAACCTCCCCTGGCTCAGACAAGAAGGGATTCAGTTTCTGACAACCGCATAAACATGACAACTTTGCTCCCTCAGAATAAGAGTGTATCTCTAGAGTTGTGTGAAAACAATAGACGGCTATTTCACTCAGTCAGCAGTGCATACTTAGTTTCACCAGAGTGCAGAGAAATAGAGAGACGGGCGTTTTCAATAAAAAGGTGTTATTTATTGAGCAGTCTTCTTTTTCATGCAAGAGAAATGTTGTGATCTTTTAAACACACACCTTTTCACTGATCACTTTTTTCACACACACCAGCTCCGCTGCACTTGCAGGCGTGGTAGCACACAGGTGGGGATAGTCGGCCCCCCCTGTGACTGAACCCCATGATGAAGCATGTCACCTCTAGGGTGAGTGAGGGTTCTTTTAGAAAATAATTAATTTTCCATTTTCCCTTCATATAATTTAACTGACCATTTATATTTAGGTAGTTTTCACCTTGTTTTCACTGTGATATAGGGTTTCACTGGTGTTCCTTTGGCGCTCTTTTGTTAATGATAGTTATCTAAATAAGGGGTGGGAGAGTAGCCACTATTCCCTTCCTCTCTTGTTGTATATACACACAAGAGAAATTAATTGCCACAATTGCAATACTTAAAGTAAAGTAAAGTGCGTACAGTAAAAGTAGTATTATGAAATAATACTTTAAAAGCATTGATATGGTTTCTTAGCCATATGATACTTTAAAATGGATAAAATATATACATACATAAATACATTGACTAACGTACTCAACTGGTGCTTCTAACTAAGCCTACCCCGGTGTACCTGACCTAAGACTAATACATGGGAAGGGATGAGTAAGTAGCAGTTTAAGTTAAGTTAGTTAAGATTATTTTGCCAAGAATCTGCATCAAGAATTCTCTTAAGGGTTTAGTCAGCTCCGTACCTTGGTAATAGAATGTGGGAGGTCTGGTATCTCTTTCCTCAGGACTCGATAGTCCAGCAACCCGCAAGGGTGGGCTGGAAACACCGGAGCTGGATTTTCTCGGCTGGAGAAAAAGACAGCGTCTCTCTCAGTGCGTCCAACAGGAGGGCGGCTTCCGTGGGCACTTGCATCAGCTGGGCTCTCGGGCAAGTAGATGGCCGCTCTGCTCCAAACCACTGTGTGTTTGCTTAAGGCAACTGTTGGTATTTTATACCTGGATGGTGCTGGGTTTGACGTAAGGTTGGACATAAGACGTCACTAAGAACTAACAGTTCTTTCTGAACTTCAGGAGTTCTTGTTCAAATCAAAACAAAAGCAGGGGGGGTTTTCCCGGGCTGCTGGAGGCTTGGTTTGTTTAAAGAACTCGTTGTGCTTTCTAGGAGTCGATGGAAGTAGCCGTGCTGTGCTTTGGATTGCATGGGCTATTACTGAATATGAATCTGATTCTTATGCCTGTATCAGGATGTTATTGATTATAACCTCACAAGGGCATAAATCGGGAATATAGAATTAGGGTCCTAGATATGAACACGACACCCACTCCACGGATTGATGTCCATCATTACTAAAAAACTAAGCAATAGTAAACATTCAATGATGCATGTGTGTTTTCCGACCCACCCCAAAATACATATTTCGCATTTGAAATGGTATAAGGTAAATACACGAAAATTAGTGTTGGTACTGTACGCTTTTCAAGCAGTGTCATCATTCCGATAAATGCATATATATATCAGCTGAATGAATTGCGAAAATTACACATGAAATGGCCCTAAATACAGAAAAGAAGGTCGTGACCATTTCATCACATATCTATACAAATTGCTGTATATGTGCTAGAGGGTGAGGTAAAATATTGTCTCTAGTATCCTAAAATAGAAGCTCTGTTCTCTAAGAATAGTTCTACTTTAAGCAGAGCATCATGTGCCGAAAAAAAGGTAAATATTTTGAAAGATGGTCAAAAATAATTTCGTTTTCTGGGGAAAAGGTTCCAAATATTTTCTGTAGCTTTCTTTATCAAAACTGAAGGCCGAATTCAGAGTTCAGGGAACGCTGTGTGCTCATTGTTTTTATTAAGAGTTATTCTCGTTGACTGGAGAGAACATTATTTCAGACAGACCTGCAAAAAAGTGGTCTACCACATCAGGTGAAAGTTTGACCAAGAATGAAAATGTTGCAACTGTGCAGTTCTCTGCGTGATTGCTATCATCGATGGTTGGATCAGCAATGCTCACAGAAGGCTGCACCTGTTCGGTGCTGCTTTCCTCTCGTACCTCAAAGCAACCTACTCGTAGTGGTGAAGTCTCAACGAATGCTGTCATCAGAATCGGTAGCCGCTGGGGACAACACGATGCATGAGTCGTTACCGGACTTAGCAAAGTATCTATTTCCATTGGTACTGCTGATTGTAGTGTAAGACAGAGGTCCAACACGCATTCTTCTCCGCATAGCAGACATTGAAGCACAGGTATGATGCAATCTAGCCAGATCAGTCTGAATGAAAGAAACCAGGTTGTACTTAGATCTCCTAGCCAATCCGAGGACCTTAGTGATACGGTCTCGGTATCGTATTGCTAGGATCGTTTCTTCTATCGTTGCTAGAGTCTTGCCTGTGGATTGGCTTGCCATATCGGTGCAGAAGGAGCAAAAATAAAATTACTGCCACAAGTCCCAAGATTTAGGGTAGGCCGCCAAAGGCAGAATGGACATAATTCAGGAAGATGCCCAGAACTGTTTCAAAGGGTGCTAACAGTCCCGAAAAAATTGTCTTACATACATGTGCGATGCCACTGGTATCAGACATGTTTAAGATTTGGCTCAACACTTCTACGAAATGTACGGGGCAATTTGTTGATAAAAGGGTATGTATCTCTGCTGCTGTCCTTGAACCTTGCAGATCATATGTCTCTTTTGATGACGTCAAAGGCACAGTTGTTTGTAAAAGAATAGACTTCATTCTGCTTAAAGTATCAATTCGAAGAGAAGAGATATTCAACTGAGGCCATAACGCAGCCCCCATATCTGGATTGCTGTGTGGATACAATACTTGCATACAGCAAATGGCCTGGAAGTTACAGTTGTCAGATAGGCTTTTCCTGGCAGCATACCACAACAGCTGTGGTCACTTATTAAAATGTAACTACCGTTAGAAACTGGTCTAAAAAATGGCTCTATCTGTTTTGCAGGTGTGCCATGCAGGTGACATGAAAGGTTGTTTGAAGACCCCTCGCAGGCTCCATGCAAATTAATTCCTTGACACAGAAGTGTACCGCTTAGTGATTTTTTACAATTTTTACCACTAAGACATACCTCCTTGTTTCCTTCACTGTAACATCTGTGTGTATAAGGCAAATCCCAGGTTGATTTGATGTATTCTTTACCCAACCTTTCATACTGGCCTGCTGGTATATATTCTTGACAGTATTTGAACTGGAAAGTTGTTATCGGAATTGTAATTGTTCCATGTATTATCCATTCAATGACAGGTCTCTCTGACATGGTCAATGGTAATCTCTCAGGTTTTTCAATGCTCAGAATCGTATAGTCTGCTCCTTTTTGTGCCAAACTGATTTGTTTATCAGTAAGGTTAAAGATAGAAAACAATGACGTTGTATTGATTAAACGCCATGTACGTAGCCTGAACGTAGGTTTTGCAACGTCCAGCCAAGCTGTACAATAGAACGTAATTGAGACTGACCATGTTGTAACATTAGTAAGTCCTGCTCTATTCTATCAAAAGCAGATGATACAATGCTGTCCAGTGAATATATTCTGGAATACAGAGTCGTTAACCCATTGTCCACAACAGAAAGTGATATTTTTCCAAATTTATACGATCAATTTCTCGTATTTTTTCTGCTGTCTCAATTTGCATAACTTTCCATGCTTCGTTGTATGCAGCGTATATACTGACCGCTATGAAACGTTTTTGACGCTGATTGTGTGGTCCCATTATGAAATCACGCAAGTCAGCACCGTCTTTAAGTAAAGTCAAGTATTGCTTAATTTCAGCCAGTGTGGATTTATGTAGCCACTCAAGGCATAGTTTCCCTACACTGTATGTTGTAACTATCCCTGGATGTTGTCTCTGGGAGTATCTAGGGTCTGGTCTGGTCATTTTGAACCCCTGTGTTTTGTTCAGGAATCTATCTTGGCAGTTATTCGTGGCTGTTGGCCAGATCAACCACTTTTTCCAATCAGTATGTGTTCTGTTTTGGTGTAAAATATTAGATACGTCTATCTCCACATCAGTAGTGCTACCACTATCAGGTATGGGTTTCGGAATAGACGGTGTATTCAAATCTTTTATCATAGCTATGCCAAGATAAGTAGTTTGTTGAATTGTGTCATTCAAGAATATCATTTGTTCTGGGATCATGCAGGCCCTAAATAGTGCTTCTAGGCCTTGTACTTGCCAATCTTTGGAACCCCAGATTGTTTTTGATTCAATGGTGTTTTTCCAAAATTCGAAACCTAATGTAGACATTTTGTTATAATATTTTTCTGAATAAATCAATTTAGTATTTGTCAACATTGTTTTCATTCCTGTTCTATTTAACATTTTAAAATAAATCGTTCCGGGATCACTGTTATTAAACCCTGAGAAGTATTGGAATTTCTCAAAAAATGTTTTCGAACTGCCTTTTGGTGGAGTTGGACAGTGTTCCCACTGGTTAGAAGATAAGACATTTCTAGGCTGAGCAGTTTTATGTAGATAGTGATCACCATAATGGTTGTAGCAGTATAGCTCTTCATAATTGGATGAACCCTGTAAGTAATCATGTTCTGTAAATTTGGCTGACATTACTAAATCTGCCATCATATTATTATTGTTTTCAAAGTCCCAGTCATCAGAGAAGGTACTAGGTGTCACAAAATCACTTAATGAAATCTTGAGCTGGTGAGGATACTTTAAGTGCTCTACCGGGCCAAAAATGTCATAATCAGTTCTGTCCCATGCTACCCCACCGGGTATTGGAATGGCTGTGATGTTCACTGATGACATTTCTCTTTTCTCGATGTGAGAGGATGTGTGTGGCTTTAGGAACAAGTTCATGTTCTGACTTGCTGTGTCCATTGTACTATTATTTCCCCTCAATAAATTTTCCCAAACATAGAACCATGATGAGCCAAAGCAGAAGGAAAAGTACACCTAACCCAATCTAAAATTCAATCCATGGTGAAATTAGATATGTTTCTTTTAGTTTGTGAAAAAGTTCAATTGCTTTGTTTTTAAAGCTCTTTGTTCGAGGCGTTTCTTCATGCTCGCTTGGATCTTCAGAGAAATTGTCAAAATTTATGAAGTAGCCTGATGCAGTTCTGTCAATTGTTGGAATTGCTTCTGGATTTTTATTTGCTTTTGCATTTTTATTTGTTTCATTTGCATAGTTCGAGGCTACAACGTTGTAGACAGTTGTCTCTTGAGGAACTGGTGAGATTTGTGTTTCAAGAGGCACAAGTTCCATGGCTTTGTTGCATAGTCCTTTTTTCTGTACTGTAGGTTTATCAAATGTGATTAGTCTCTCAGTTTGAACCTCTTGGATAGTTGCAAGTTTTGGTATTCTGCTATTTCTTGGGAGTCCACTGGGCCTACTACTTATTATCGGCCACATGATTGTGGTTTTACCAGGTCGATGGATAAAACTCGGTTCTCCTTTTTACCAGCAAACGGCGGTAGTACAGTTGATCTTGTTCCGTAGATAGCTAAGACAGGTACTGCTTTTCTGTAAGAAGGCCCAAATTCCTTCTTTACCGCGATCTTTTCTCTGACCAGATCCCCAATCTTTGGAATCCAGACAGGTCTTCCTGGGACAGGTGGTTTTTCTTCAGTGGCTGTCGACTGTTGTTTCAACTTTATGTTACTCAGGTTTTTTCTTGTTTCATTTAAATCCTGTAAAACAGCCAAATGATCTTTGATATCAAAGGTTTTTTCTTCTACCACTGAAGTGGGACTATCAAGGTCCTGAAAATGCATTCTAGTTCCAAACAATAATTCGTATGGAGTGAGACCTTTTAGAGAGTTTCTTGGCAGATTGTTAAGACTAGGTTGGACACATGTTAAATGTTTGACCCACCCATCACCCGAACCTAATACCCTCGCCGTTATAGATTGCTTTATGTCCCGGTTTTTTCTTTCCACAACCGCATTTCCCTCAGGTTGGAAGGGAGAAGAGTACCGCAATGCGATGCCCATACTGTTCATCGCCTCTTTGTAAGCTCGAGAGCTGAATGCAGGACCCTGATCAGAATGTAGCATGCCAATTGCGTATGTGCTGATAAAGACTCGCAAATCTTTCATAACAGTTCTGGCGTCAGCCGAGCGCTGGGGTCTACATTTTTAAGTGAATTCGGTCTTAATTATTATGGGGACGCATTTCTTCGACTGGATTTCTGTGCTATAGATAGCCTGATGCTATGGAATAGTGATATCTGGGCTACAGGCTGGGCCGGTTCACAACTGCGATCTCTGTTGCAGTCCTTGCAATTTTTCGCAAAATAGTAGATATCTACGCTCATTTCCGGCCACTAGTACTCCGCTTGTAGTTCCATCAGAGATTTCAGGATCTCTTGGTGCCTCAGACCCAACCCCATAGGTGCTTCTTGTAGTAAGAAGATTCTCTGGTTCGTGTTTGGAATTACCCTATCCCCCACTCCAGGGTTTCGAGCAAACGGAACGGAGTTTACATCAATTATGCATGTATTACTGAGTGGCTAGTTGAGAGGTAATGCTGCATAATCGCCTTTTAATGAGGCTTTTACCACCAGCATGGTTTCCCCATCTATGTGTTTTTCTGAACGCTTTTCAGTGGCTACGGAAGCCGGTTGAACCGCTTCCGCTGTGGCTGTGTTAGCCAATGAAATCCCTGCAACGTGAACCCCATCATGTCGATGACTCAATGCGTGTATCACGTGAGTCATTCGTAGTTCTTTCTGCAAAAGAACTACCTGTTCCCAAAGCCTTTTATGCTTTATTGTAGCACCTGTGTCATCTTTGTAACCATTTTTGATTCATGTCTGCATGTCATTGTTATAAGATTTGACGCAGAAATACGAATCGCACACTATTAGTGTGGGGAATTCGCGATCGGTATTTTCAAGCGCCATCTTTAAAGTTCTTATTTCAGCTCGCTGAGCTGAACATTTCTTCAGTGATTCAGTTTTGGTAATCATTGGTTTGAATTTACCAGAGCGCCAGCGACCTTTAACAATCGCGCACGCTGCATCATAGGATTTATTTTCTACATCATAGTGTTGTGCGAATCTGTCCACATAGATTACGCAGGTATATTTTTATAGAGGTAGAATTTCAGCTGGCAGAGGATATTCGCGTTCATACACTAGATCATCTAGTTTTTTCAGTTTTGGGTCAAAATAGTATTTCACGTCTTCTGTAGCAAAAGAATTTTCCCATTCTATCCATTTTGGATCTAAGGCCACTTTAATCAGATTACGTGGACTTGTTAATGCCTCAAGGGCTGATTCTGCTGAAAGAACAGATATTCTCCTGCCTTGGACTAGGGCTCTTTCTGTAGCTACAGAAGTTCTAACTGCTGTTAGCATTTTTTCTGTGGAGCTGAATTTCATTTCAGCTTCAGTGTACAAATGTGATTTGTAAGCTATAGGTACCGTTTCTCCCTCATTAGCGGTCAGGTACGTGAATCCGCATCTTCCTGGGATGACTCGGATTACAAGATTGCGTGTATTTTTGCGAGTTTGCAATTTTGTTTTAATTAACATGTCTGTTTGCAATGATCTCAAAATCTCTGTGTGTTTCTGAGTCCAATTGGTTTGTTTGAAATCTGGTTTTATTAATTCATAGAGAGGTTTAACCCTCTCAGCATAATTTAGAATGTATGTTCTTCCGAAATTCAGGAAACCTAGTAGTGATTGAAAATTCTTCAGCGTTTTTGGTGCTTGGAGTACAGCACACTTCTCTAAGAAATTGTCTGCCTGGCTTTTGCCTTCACTTGATAATTCATATCCTAAAAATAAGACAGTTAGATGGGCAATTCGTGACTTTTTAAAGTTGAATTTGTAACCCTCTGAAGTGAGTCCAAGTATTATGGTATTCACCCTTTTTAAGTGAGTCTCCAGGTCATCATCTGTGAGATAGATGTCATCGACATATGATAATGCTTCATCATCAAAAATTTGTAGTAACTCTGTTACCCTTGCTAAGAATAATCCTGGGCTATTCTCGAATCCCTTTGGGAGTTGGCAAAATAGTTTTTGCGATCAAAATATTGAGAAAGCGGTCAAATACCTGCTTTCAGGTGCAATGTTTTGACAGAAGAATCCATTAGAGATATCTAATGTCGTTTTATATTTTTTGCGCACAATGTTATTCATTAGTGCTGCACTATGTGAGTTTTGTACTGCAAAAGTTTTTCAACAGGAGTTAAGGTGTCGTTAGTCCAAACTAGACGATATGAATCGTCTGGCTTGGAGACAGGAAACAAAGGATTGTTCATTTGAGAGGTGCATGTTTCGATCACCCCTTGGTATTCAAGTTGATCTAAGATCTCCCTGACTTGTTTTTTAGCTTCTTGCTTAACTGGATACAGTCTCTGTGCAGTGGGCTGATTTTTTAACTGGATCTTGTGGTGAGGTGAGTCCTCATCCCATCCTATATGATTTTTGTATAAAGCAGGTGCTTGGGCTACTGCCCATTTTCTTGCCAATGTGTATTTTTTATGAATCGGGATGTGATACGAGAAGGCAGGCATAATCATTTCTTCGCCATGAGGGCACTCCCTGACAAACTCTGGTGGCCAGTCTTTCTCAGCTAACAGAATGTCATAGCCTTTTGAGAGTTTTTCCCAAAGGAGACCTTTTATTTTTCTAGTTTTATCTCCCTCTATACGTAATGTTATTTCATATAGTTTATGGGGCACACTAACTCGTGTGTCTGCAGTTTCCACCTGAATGTACTCATTTGTGTCCTCTGTCTCCAGAAGATTCATCAGGATCTTGCGAGCTATGCTCACTTCTGCTGCGCTGTCTAGCATTGTCTGTGCCCACTCTCCGTTTTTCAGCTGCGTCCTCAGAATTCTCGGCATGTTTAATTTTAATACTTGCTACCTTCTTTCTGGGAAATTGTAATTTTTTACTTTGATGAGCAGGTTCCTTGTCCTTGGACTTGACGTGCTCTTCCCTGTGTTCTGACCTTCCTCTTCTTTCCGATTTCTGTGAGGAAGTCTGAAAAGATCGAGAGGGACGAGTATCAATATCTTGATATCTATCAGGTTTTTTTATTTTATCCCTATCTCTGAGGTTGTATCTTTTTTCAGAGGGTTCCCTTTAGGAAGACGTGTCTCCTCGGCCTGGAGATCCTTCTCTACGTTGAGGAGACCTTCCTGTGGACTGGAAACGTTTTTCCCTGGGAATGGTTTGTTTATTACCTTCCCAACTCTTTTTTGGAGTTTTTAAATTACTTTTAATAAATGTTTTTTCAGGACTTTGTTAGTTGGGGTTTTACCGGTTTCCCACCCAAACTATCTCTTCCTAGCTCTTGATAGGATTTTTCTAGGATTCTGGCGAGTTCAAATGGTTGTTCTGCTATATCTGTTTCCTTCAATTTCTGGAGGTTCTTTATATCATCTCTTGCCACTTGAACTAATTCTCTATATGCCTTTGTTAATTCTTTTAGTTTAACTAGGAGTTGTTCGCTTGACATTATTTCATAGTCTGGGTGTGTTGCATAATTGCATAGGACCGGCCCCGTTTCTTCTGGTCTTTCTATTGGACCGAGCCTGGTGATGTGATCTTTATGTTTTAGGGCGCCTTTAAACCAGAGCAGGTGCTCTTGGTATTTTAGTGGGATTTCAATCTCCTCGAAAGGAGTGTATTCATCTGGAGTTTCCTCTATTTTGTAATAGTGGAAGTCCTTTGTCGTAGCGTGTGCTGCTGGAAAATGTATCCATGAATAGAATATCTCTGTCTGTCGATATTCATGTGCCTCTATCACGAATATGACTGTACCACCTCGTGGTGTCAGTCCATTTTCTATAAGTTTTAGAGTTATAGTTCTTCTTACATTGACCGGAATGAGTATTGCATCCGGGTCGGTTTCATGGAGACTTACGTCTTCTTCTAAGAGCTGACCTGCTATTCTTGCTCGCTCCCTTTCTTCGTCACTTTCTGCCTTTTAACTGACTGAAAGTTTTCTGTCGCAGATCGAGTTTCAAGGAAACAAAGATTAGGTGCACAATATTTTGGAACACTGTATCCTTCAACGTTGATCAAACCAAAAACTAATACATAGGATTCTCATCCTACTAAGTTCCGGCGGATATTAACCTTTCACCCACTCCAGACGTCTATTGGAGTTTTTACGGGGAAAGGGTTCCGTGTGAAAAAGCACGACTGAGTTACTCTAGTGTCTTGCGTTAGATTATCGCCTTACCAAATGTTGGGCGCCATGTGGTGTAGTTCCTATTTTCCCAATAGGCTCTGCGCATTGGAATAACAAACAGCAGTGTAGACGTAGGACTGAGGTCAACTAGGTCTCTACTGACTATGTTAAACTTAATTTAGGTTTGCGCCAGCTAGCTCAGAGGTCACTGGAAACTTTCTTGAATGAATAGGGAGGGACAACCTCCCCTGGCTCAGACAAGAAGGGATTCAGTTTCCGACAACCGCATAAACATGACAACTTTGCTCCCTCAGAATAAGAGTGTAGCTCTAGAGTCGTGTGAAAACAATAGACGGTTATTTCACTCAGTCAGCAGTGCATACTTAGTTTCACCAGAGTGCAGAGAAATAGAGAGACGGGCGTTTTCAATAAAAAGGTAGTATTTATTGAGCAGTCTTCTTTCTCATGCAAGAGAAATGAATTGCCACAATTGCAATACATAAAGTAAAGTAAAGTGCGTACAGTAAAAGTAGTATTATGAAATAATACTGTAAAAGCATTGATATGGTTTCTTAGCCATATGATACTTTAAAATGGATAAAATATATACATACATAAATACATTGACTAACGTACTCAACTGGTGCTTCTAACTAAGCCTACCCCGGTGTACCCGACCTAAGTCTAATACATGGGAAGGGATGAGTAAGTAGCAGTTTTTTTATTTTTTTTATTTTTTGAAAACCTTTATTCAGTGCGGAGCACACAGCTATTCAGCCTAACATCCCGGAGGCAAGGCAGCATGGGTAGCAGGAGAGCAATAGTGCAAACCGATTCAAACATAATCGTCAAAGGTTATTTTTATAGTTTAAGGCAAAAATGCAACAAAAGAGCGCCCGAGGGCGCGAAAATGGAAATAGAGTCAAAAAGAAATCAGGGCGTCGGGGACGGGTAGGGGGGAGAATCAGGGAAACGGCCATCCAGGAGGGGACGGAAGAATGGGAGGGAGGGGGGGGGAGGGGGGGGGAGGACCACAGGGGAATTCAATACATTAGAGCTCAGTTGGTGTTACAGGTCAGGGCGGTACATGATCGTCCAGAGAGACTGGTTCAGGCGGCAAGCAGACATCTCCCCTATATTCATTCCAGGCCCCCCACACTTTGTTCCAAGTTTGAGGTCTCCCTCGTGCCACATAGACTGTCTTCTCCCGGAACATGCACCAGTCCATGTTAGCCTTCCATTGTACCACTAGGGGGGCAGTAGACGCACCCCACTTCTGAGCAATGTCCCTTTTGGCCACCATGTTCCCAAGGGTTACCCATCTAGTCTGCGCTACGCTGTGGTCAGAAGGTTCCCACACATTCAGGAGACACCTACGCGCTTCCGCCTGTGCAGTCACACCGGTAACTTCTTCCATGATTCGGTGCACCCTCCTCCAGTAGGAGGCTATTACGGGGCATTCCCAAAGGATATGTAGGAATGTGGCGAGGGCCCCGCACCCCCTGCGGCAGAGCCCGTCAGGCGAATATCCCATGCGCATCAGTCGGGGCCCCGTCACATACACCCGGTGCAAGATCTTGAATTGTACAAGGCGGAGACGGGAGGAAATTGCAACCTACTTAGGGGAGGAGATAGCGCTTTGCCAATCTTCATCATCGAGTTCCAGGCCATCCGCCACCCACTGGTCCCGCAAGCCAAGGAGGAGATCTGTGGGCACGTTTATCAACTTTTTATATGACAGGGAGATCGCGCTATCCGGCATGTGCCTATCCAATATCCTGTCCTCCAAAGGGGAGCTTTCCGGAATGTCGCCGTCTGGCGGTGTAGCCGAGAGCAGCGCATGCTTCAGCTGAGCATAACGGAAAAACTCTGTCGCACCCAGTTGGTATTCGGACTGCAGCTGGGGAAAGGTCTTAATCGTGCCCTTGGAAAGCATGTCCTCAACTCTGCTGATTCCGATGAGGTCCCATTTGTCAAACCCCTTGGTGTGCCATAATCTACCCATGATGTCCGAGTCAAAAAGGGGGGTGAACCTAGTTAGTTTGCCTTGCCAACCCTGTGCCCTGGTGACCGCCCGCCATATGTAGACCGCCGTACGTGTAGGGCCCGTCAACCGCCGGTCGAAGGACTTCGAGTATAGGGCCCGATAATAGTTGCCGTCACCCATCAGCCACCTATCCATGGCATAGCCGGGACTACCCACAGGGCCATAGAACCCATGGTTAAGGGCTGCAAGTTGAGAAGACCAGTAGTAGCGGCGCACGTCCGGGAGGGCGATGCCGCCGTCATACCACGGAAGCGTGAGTTTGTGGATGGCAACACGAGGTCGACCGTCCCAGAGAAGGGCTCGCAGGAGGCCTTCGAGGTCTCGGAAGTAGCGCGCCGGGACCGGATCTTGGGCGTTCTGCAGGGCGTACAAGAACCTGGGCAGGGACACCATCTTGAACAACGCAGCACGGCCAAGGAGAGAGAGTGGGAGCTTGCGCCAGCTGTCTACATCGCGTTGCAGACGCTGGAGAGGAGGGAGTAAGTTGAGGTCATATCGTACCTTGGGGTTGCCGGAGATGTGGATGCCCAAGTACTTAAAGCTACGTGTGGCAATCTGGATGTTACAGCCCCTGGGAAGTCGCGGAGTATCTCCTTTAAGGACGTATAGGGACGACTTGGCCCAATTTATAATCAGTCCCGAATAGCGTCCAAAGAGTCTAAGGACGTCACAGGCCACGATGAGGGATTTGCATGGGGAAGTCAAATAAAGTAAAATATCATCGGCGTACAAGGACACCCTGTCTTCAAAGCCAGGGGCCCAAGGAATACCGTGTAAGTCAGGGTTCACACGCAGTAAGGCTGCGAGCGGTTCAAGGGCCAAGGCGAACAGTAGAGGTGACAGGGGACATCCTTGTCTGGTGCCCCGATGTAAGGGGAATGGCGTCGACAGGCGGCCGTTGACCGTGACATTGGCCATCGGTTCGGCGTATAGTAGCTTCACCCAACTCACAAAGACGGGCCCGAAGCCAAGTTTGGACAGCACTGCCCAGTGGTATGGCCATTCGAGAGAATCGAACGCCATTGTGGCATCAAGGGACGCAAGGACAGCTGGCTCGACGAGGGTGTGGGCTCTAGCCATGACTCCATGAAGGCGCCGCAGATTGAGGGCGGTGTTGCGGTGGGGGATGAAGCCCGATTGGTCAGGGTGGACTAGATCGCCAATAACACCAATCAGCCGGTTGGCGAGCAACTTGGCAAGGACCTTAGGTTCCACATTCAGGAGGGAGATCGGACGGTACGATCTGCAGACGTCTCTTGGTTTACCCTCTTTGTGGATGACCACAATAGTAGCCAACCTCTGATCCAGGGGGAGACGGCCCCTCTCAAAGGATTCTAGGAACATTGTCCGCAGGTGCGGAGACACTGCGTCCGGGCGGATTTTATATAGTTCAACCGGGATACCGTTAGGCCCGGAAGCCTTACCGGAGCGCAAGGAACGGATCGCCAGAGCAATCTCATCAGAGGTGATCTCCCTATCTAAGTCCGCGCGGTCTTCCTCGGAAAGGCAAGGAAGTTCAATCCCCGAGAGGAAAGCCGACGAGTCCGCCTCCGAGAAGTCCGAGGCGGACTCATAGACCCCCTGAAAGTAGCTAGCGAAGGAGCCGACAATGGCATCAGGGTCCGTAAGGACCATTCCGTCATCACCCAAGAGTTCAGGCACCACGCGGCTGGCCATCTCTCTCCTGTCCAACCAGGCCAGCAACTTCCCAGCCTTGTCGCCTACATCATAGACACGGCCTTGCTGTTCTTTAGCCAAAGTAAGTGCGGCATTCGTGGCAAGGTCATGGTACTACGCTTGCTTCAGCGAGAGGGCATGCAAAATCGAGGGGTCTGGTTCGGGCCCCAGCTGGGACTCGAGACTCAAGACCTCCTGCTCAACATTCAGCAAGTCGGAATCCCTATTTCGACGGGCCTCCGCAATGATCGCCTGGGCTTCACCTCGGAGCACCGTCTTAAAGGCTTCCCACAACGCAACGGCCGATTCAACCGAGCCCATGTTTTCGACGAAATAGAGGTCAATGGCTTTGGCTAGGAGGGAGCGGGACTTGATGTTGCGAAAATACCACGGATTGACCGTAGCCGGTCGTTCCGACAAGACCACGCCAAAGTCAAATGAGACCCACAACGGGGAGTGATCAGAAATGCCCCGCGCTAAGAAGCGGGCTTCGGAAACGGCCGAGGCGTGCGACGCCAACGTAAGGATGTAATCAATGCGGGAGAGGCTCCCATGTGCGCCCGAGAGGAAGGAAAATTGGCGGAGTGTCGGATGCAGAAGACGCCATCCGTCCACCAGGCCCATAGACTCAAGGAAGGAGGGCAGCCACATCTGTGAGCTACGCAGGTCACGAGGCGGTTGGCGATCAAGCAAACCGGAGCAAACCGAGTTTAAGTCCCCCCCAACTATTAACAGGCCAGCCGGCATAGACAAAATGGCACCACCAAGGTCCTGAAAGGTACTGGATTGCAACCCCGGGGGGACGTACACAGAAAACAGCGCAAGGGAACGCCCTTCCCATCTTCCCGCCACAGCGGCGTAACGCCCTCTGTCATCAATCAGGGTGACATCTATTTCTAAGGGAAGGGACGCGCGCATGAGGATGCCCGCCCCCCGGGATCCGGAAGAGAACCCCGAGTGAGCCACCATTTTGTAACCCTTGCGATTCAGTGCCTTGCACGTATTCCCCACCAAATGTGTCTCTTGAAGGAGGACAATATCAGGCATGTGACGTTTAATCAGTTGTATCACCACCCCTCGTTTGACTCGGTCGCCCAACCCGTTAACATTCCAACTGAGAATCCGTAACTTCCTACCCCCCATCACCCCGCAGCCCACCCCACCCAGTCCCGCAAGACACCCACGTCAAATACAGTTCAGGAGCATAAAAGACCCATTGCCGAACATAGTAAAGAAAGGAAAAACCAACAAACGAGAGAACTGTTCCCAACACACCCCCCACCCTGCACCCCTGCATTAGACTAAATAGCCCCCCCAACCAGCAGTGTGCCTGTCGCCCCATTAACTAATCTACGAAAGACCCAGAGGAGTGAGGAATCTCCATGAATACGCCCCGCCACCCACCATGTAAGCGAAGGAGAGTCAGTTCTGTTATGAGTACCATCTGCGGCAGTCATTCGAGGCGGGGGTGCCACCAGCCCCGTGTTTATTCCTGCTGTTCTGCTCCACCAGAGGCGCCTCCACCATTATCTTCATGTTCATCCCGACGAGGCGAAACAGTGTCCAGCCATTCACTGACATTTTCAGGAAAGTCAAAGAAAAAGGCACGTCCCTTATGCTCAACACGAAGTTTAGCGGGGAACACCATAGAGTACTTGAGATCCATCTCCCTGAGGCGCCTTTTCACCCCCGCGTAGCTCTGGCGTTGGCGCTGTACCGACCTGGTGAAGTCCGGATAGAAACGCACCTCCGCATTCTGGTTTCGGAGTGGCCCATGTGATCTAGAAGCTTGGAGGATCGCATCCCGATCTCTAAAGTTGAGGAGGCGCGCCACAATCGGCCGTGGCGCCACCCCAGTCTTTGGCGGGCCACCCGGTACTCGGTGGGCACGTTCCACCGAGAAAAAGTTGCTGAGTCCAGAGGGTGCCAAATGATTTTTAACCAAGTCCTCCACAAACAGGTCCGCTGCAGCATCCTCGGATCCCTCCGGTACGCCGACTATGCGTACGTTCTGCCGCCTGGCTCGCCCCTCAAAGTCCTCCAGCCGCCTCGAGAATAGATCAGCGGTCACCCGCAAGTTGCGGACCTCAGTCTGTAGCTCGGAAACATCAGAGGTCAGGCTGGAGGTCTTAATATCCAGCGCCTTCACACGCTCGTTGGTCTTGCCCAAGTCGGCCCTTATCAGAGTAATGTCAACGGCCATTGAGTCCAGCTTGTGGTTCAGGGTGTCGTGCCGCTGTTGCATGTCGGCCCGGAGACTTGTGATGGAACCCATGATGTCAACGAGGGTAGGGTCCGATCCATCCGGCGAGCTCGTCGAAGGGGGTCCTTTAGACACGGCCCCTGATGCAGACGGTGACTTTAGGTTCACGTAGCGCTCGATGCGATTTTGCTGCGTTTGCGATTTGCCCCGGCCACCTTTGTTCGAGGACCTGTCCGGATCGCCTCTGCCCGCCATGATGGGTTCGAGAGAACAAAGGCAAGGTGCTCCCAAGTCCGGGTCTGCAGTCACACGGCAGACAGGGTCGAGAAGACAAGACCAGGGTGTAGAAGGCGCAAGCTGGAACACTGTCACTCCACCAGTTGGGGCGGCAGGCGGTCGCTACGCAGCCTTATTGTGCGAAGTGGCGAAGTCCGGAGGGACAATGGCACCGTCACGGAGCGGAGTTTAGCTCGACGTAACTCTGCACAGGAAGCACCGATTTGGAAGCTGGTTGCAGTCCCCGTCCCAGCAGACCACCAGCAAGAAAGTTCCACCAACGTGGATCAGGATTTCATGCAGGATATTTGTGGTGGGTCGGACGGTCCACGGAGCTCCGAGCTTACGTGGCCATCTTGGTTGCTCGCGAAGCTCCTCCTCAGTAAGTAGCAGTTTAAGTTAAGTTAGTTAAGAATATTTTGCCAAGAATCTGCATCAAGAATTATCTTAAGGGTTTAGTCAGCTCCGTACCTTGTTAATAGAATGTGGAAGGTCTTGTATCTCTTTCCTCAGGACTCGACATTCCAGCAACCCGCAAGGGTGGGTTGGAAACACCGGAGCTGGATTTTCTCAGCTGGAGAAAAAGACAGCGTCTCTCTCAGTGCGTCCAACAGGAGGGGCGGCTTCCGTGGGCACTTGCATCAGCTGGGCTCTCGGGCAAGTAGATGGCCGCTCTGCTCCAAACCATTGTGTATTTGCTTAAGGCAACTGTTGGTATTTTGTACCTGGAAGGTGCCGGGTTTGACATAAGGTTGGACATAAGACGTCACTAAGAACTAACAGTTCTTTCTGAACTTCAGGAGTTCTTGTTCAAATCAAAACAAAAGCAGGGGGATTTTCCCGGGCTGCTGGAGGCTTGGTTTGTTTAAAGAACGCGTTGTGCTTTCTAGGAGTCGATGGAAGTAGCCATGCTGTGCTTTGGATTGCATGGGCTATTACTGAATATGAATCTGATTCTTATGCCTGTATCAGGATATTATCGATTATAACTTCACAAGGGCATAAATCGGGAATATAGAATTAGGGTCCTAGATATGAACACGACACAGGCTGACACTTTTTGTGACTTAGGTCGGATATTTCTCACATTGCCCGTCGGCATCATGGTACTGGGCGGGATTTTAATGCTGTAGTGGATGGCGAATTGGATAGGCGCCCCTTCCGTGTGTTGTTGCCTTCTCGTCGGTGGCTATCCGACTTCATTTCCATGTCAGGTTTGTTAGATGCTTGGCGTCTCAGACACCCGTGCGCCACTGAGTATACGCATGCCTCCGCGGCACACCATTCCCTTTCCTGAATTGATCACGTGCTATTGCCGGCGGTTCAGGCGACCCTAATCCATGAAGTGGCCCATCTGGCGAGGGGGGTTTCTGACCACTCGCCGATTTGGCTTCGGTTGTGTCTGGGGCAGGGCGATGTTGGTAGAATGGCTCCCATAAGCGCGTGGCGTCTGAAAGACCCTGTGGTAAAAAAGAAACTTAAGCGGGCCACTGATAGCTTTTTCGCGAAAATGAAGGTTCGGTCACGTCAATGTGTTCTCTTTGGGAGGCTTATAAGACTGTAATAAGAGAAGAGGCCATCTCCCTAGTATCTGGGCAGAAGAAGATGAGGAGGGAAGAATTGGATAGAGTGGAGGCGGAGCTTGTGGCCTTGGAAATCGCGGCTTCCTCTGGGAGCGACCCTGAGGCGACTCATCGCCTCAGGCTACTCCAGGAGGAATACAAGTCTATGACACGTGAGGGCGTGAGGGCGCGAAGGCGCAACACGCCACAACGCAGAGTAGGATTTATGAGCACGGTGATAAGGCGGGGAAGCTAATTGCCTGGTTGGAAAAGGGCGACTGGGGGTCTCGTTTGGTCCCGGAACTGAATGTGGGCCCCGCGGTCACGTCGGATCCCCAGTTGATAGTTCAGGAATTTGCGCAATATTATGAGGAGGTATACACGCGGCTGGAACGTTTACAGAGGTTGACAATGCTGGCATGATCCGGGATATACTGATGCCTGCCTTGTCAGACGAAGATAGAAATTTCTTGGACTTCGCCCTTACAGACGATGAGGTGGCAATGGCTATTAGGGGGGTCCACTCGGGTAAAGCTTCGGGCCCCAATGGCCTTCCCATTGAGTTGTTTAAACCACATGCAGACCGATTGGCCCCGTATCTGAAGGATATGCACTTGGAAAGCCGCGATCGGGGGATCCTGCCGTACGACCAACGAGTCGCCAACATTTCGGTCATTTATAAAGAGGGTAAACCTAGATTAGATTGCTCTTCGTACCGCCTTATTTCCCTTTTGAATGCGGAGCCCAAGATTCTAGCCAAATTGTTAGCCACCCGGTTGGTAAAGGTCATATCGACCTTGATCCATCCGGATCAGTCCGGTTTTATGCCTCAGCGTAACACCGCACTTAATCTGCATCATCTCCAAAGAGTAGTCGTGGGTGCGTCTCGTATCCATGAACCAGCGGTTTTGTGATCACTTGACGCCACCATGGCTTTTGATCGTGTGGAGTGGCCTTATCTATTAGCGGTCTTGACGAAGCTGGGATTTGGCCCTGCATTCATTGGCTGGGTCCGTCTTTTATACTCGGCCCGATGTCTCGCGTGGTTGTGAATAACCATAAGTCGCATGACTTCTCTCTTGGAAGGGGGACACAACAGGGATGCCCCCTCTCGCCTCTCTTATTCGCTTTGGCTCTGGAACCACTGGCGGCCTGGGTGCGGTGGGACTGCTCGATTAGGGGGCTGCGTTGGACCACAGACTGGGAGGACAAGATATCGCTCTACACTGATGACATTTTGCTATATTTGACCTCCCCGCGCAGCTCCCTGGTCGTCTTTATGGATGTTCTGGCCATTTTCGGCAGGTATTCTGGTTTTGCGATTAATTGGGCGAAATCCGTCCTTTTTGTGTTGAGTGGGGACCCCCCTAGTGTACCTGATAATTGTCCTGTGAGACTGGAGTCGGTTAGCTTTCGCTATTTGGGGATCCAGATCTCTGGTGATCCCAAGGTGCGTTTCCGGCTGAATCTGTTGCCTCCCTTAGCTAGACTCCGGTCAGATGTTGCACAGTGGAAGACGATCCCACTTTCCCTCTTGGGCCGTGCCATCCTCTTTAAAATGATGGCTCTCCCACGATTCCTATACGCACTACAGAGCTCCTTCGACCCTGTGCCACAGTCGTACTTCAGTGAGATTGAGTCCTTACAGCGTAGTCTCCTGTGGGAGGGGCGGCCACGCATTGCATTGTCGAAATTGATGTTGCCGTGGTATGACGGGGGTATCGGTCTTCCTAACATTCGGAAATATTATCGAGCGTCACAGCTATCCCCCATAAACCATGCTATATACGGCTCACCGGTAGATCCTGGTTACGCGATGGACCGAGGTCAGGTTCCGGGGGGTGATTACACCTGTGTTTTATACGCGAAGCGTGGTCGATTCCCGTTGGTGGGACCTCCTTCGATTTCTACCGGAGTGTGGCATGCGGCCAATAGAGATATTAAGTGTGCCGGTCGCTTGACACTGGCCCCTCCACTGTGGAGTTCTGAGGAGTTGGGTATGCTCTGGAAGACCAAGGGGTTTGATCGCTGGGATTTAATTGGCATAACACAGGTCCGCGATATATGGGATCAGGCATGCTCTGAGCGCTGCTGTCCCCAGTGGTGAGACACTCCCAGTGGCCTCCCCATTGAAGGATCGTTTGCTTGATGGCCTGGTACCCACTAGAGTTATCTCCCTAACATATAGCAAACTCATCAATCACACCGAGGACCCCTTGGTGTTGTTGCATGGGCAATGGGTTGCCGATGGCTTTATACTCGATGACGAGGATTGGAGGGAGTCGGTGGCTTCCCCCAAGGAGGTTGCGGTCCCCATGAGACTCCGTTTGGTTCAACTTAGGATTTTACATCGCTCCTATGTCACGGGTCTGGGATTGCAGAAAATGGGCTTGGCTGGGTCTGCTGATTGCCGTAGAGGGTGCGGGCTGTCTGGAACTTTTCTGCACATACTGTGGGAGTGTGAGAGGGTTCGTGAATTCTGGACCAAGATACATTCCAAAATGAGTGAAATTTGGGGAGTGAGGGTTGAGCCAGAGGCCAAAAGATGCTTGCTGAATGTGTGGGAGCCTACGGACCTGCCGAGCTCTGGCAAGGTCTGGGTGGCTCTGGCGAGTGTGATCGCCAAACGGAACATTGCGCAACTCTGGGGTGCCTCTCGGGCACCTCGGGTAAGGAAATGGATGGAAGATCTTGACTGGAGTATGTTTCGTGAGAAATCAGTGTATCTGTCCAGGGGGCGACCCCGCAAATGGGTCAAAATTTGGGGAGCCTGGAATGCCTATCGAGGCGACATTTGTGAACCGCCTGATCTGGAGCCTACGGTGATGGACAGTGAGGACGCCTAGGCCCAATTCCTTTCTTTTTCATCTTACGCTGTCATTGTCGGGAGCAGCATTCACAAAAATGTAACTGTGGTTTTCCGATGCACCCTGGTCATTGTTTGTATGTTGTATTGTTGTTTTCTTTTGTTAAATAAAAAGATTTATAAAAAAAACAAAACTAAGAGGTTTTGCACCTCAAACTTTCACTTTTCTGTTGTCACGAGTGCGGTCAGTTCACACATGAAGCTGATTTAGTTTTTGCTGTGCATAAATTGGTTTGTAATGGGGCATTTACCGACATATACTAAATTTGACTGTTAACAGAATATCCATTTCTGACCATTGTTGGATTACAGTTGAGGGTCTTGCTTTATTTGGTGCCCCCCGTAAAGGTACATTCATGCCCCCCCCCAGCTGACAAACCTCCCCTGGCAATATCTGTTGTCGTTTCACCAGTGATAGACCAGCCCAGTCAACCATCTCAAGAGACTGAGTTCACATACAACAGCTAAACGATTTTTATGCTGTGCTGGTGTAACCCCTAGAAGCAGACAAGTACTCCTCTATAGACACGTGGCTTGAGGGGCGAATCAGTGGCTCCTTTAACAAGCTTTTGCAATGTAATAGGCCTTGCATTACGGGAGTTTAAGCAATTGACATTGTAAATTACTGCCTTGTATTTATGTTTTTAAAACCAAAACATAAATAAAATGCATTTTCATTTACAATGCCAATAGCTCCAACTCGTGTAAATGCTTGTTAGATTTCTCTTGGCCTAGAGGTTGGGAAGGTATACCTATTATCTGTGCAGGGCAGAGTAAACTGGCAAGTGTCCAAAGATCCCTCTCTCACATCTTACCT
The DNA here is from genome assembly GCF_964263255.1 of Lissotriton vulgaris. Classification (NCBI taxonomy): domain Eukaryota; kingdom Metazoa; phylum Chordata; class Amphibia; order Caudata; family Salamandridae; genus Lissotriton; species Lissotriton vulgaris. The sequence goes on from NC_141699.1 coordinate 285,062,576, forward strand.
AAAGAGGACCCATTTTGGAATAAACCATCAGTCCTTCCAAAGGCTCAGTACATTTAGTGAGTTCCACACAACCAGATTCCCAGGTAGAACACATGGAAACATATTGATACATATACTACAAGTTATTATTAAAGGCCAACCTAGTGCAGAGTATCTGCAATAAATTAGTGATGAAAATCTTGTATACATTTCAATAGCGCGGATAGACTGTATACAGAATGAAGACACTCGCCATTATATTTGCCTGTATAATTTGCTGCATGACCTAGTCCTAATAGCTAGCAGTCCATGAGGCACTGGCCAAGCTGCCGACCGGGAAGGCAGAGTAGCACTGAAGCTCCGCCAGCATCCCAACGATCCTGGCAATATACTGACCTCTGATCCATCACCTCTGCTAGACACCCACCTGACCTGGCTGCCGCCGCACTGTAGACCACCTTGCTGTGGGAAAGAGCAGCGTAAACAGAGACAAAATCATCCGTACTGGCCATCACGCTGGCGGGGCCCAACCGCAATCTAGCCTAATCTCGCTGCAGCCGAACGGGAGGGCTCAGGAGGTGCGGCTGCAACTGGAGTATGCTGCGATGCCGGGCTGACCCGGAGATCGCAGGGCCTGGGGGAACTTTGCAGTGTGACAGTAAAAGATCCTGCTGACGTCTGGGCCGGGACTGTCGCGGCTGAAGGAGCAGTGTGTGAGTGAATCTGCGCTGCGGGAGAAGACGCCGTCTGGCCTTGGCCTCTGCGGGGAAGAGACAAGACCCACTGACAGAGGCCATGCTTGTGAGGAAGGCAGCATGGGGGTACACAGGAGGCCATACTGAAGGGCGGCACATACAGTACCAGGTAAGACCGGCCTGTGTCCCTTGGAGGCCCCGTAATGACAGGGACCACAGGTGAGCCCTAGGGGCTGGCCATCTGGCCGAGTTGGGCCTGACCAGTGCTGAATGTACCAAACATATGCCACTATCCCTGCCTGCACACTCCTAGCCCAGGCCTCTATGCGGATTTGGCTTCGGGGTGACTGGACCAGACATTAGGAGTCCGGAACTGGACCTGCTGTAGCGGAGTAGCTCTTACTTGTTTCCTGCAGCGATAGCCTGCCTGCATCCACTGGAACCCCTGCAGATCTACTGATCCCACAAAGGGGGGGCTGGGGAAAGCATGGGAACCAGCATGCCTCCTAGTACTGACTGCCCAATTTGCCGAGCACCACCCCTAGCAGAACAGCTATCGGCCCTCGCTGGTGCAGTTGAACAGAGATCAATGGCGTGCCCAAACTTTGATTAAGTACTCTCCTGAAAGATTATACCCTGCATTGACACCTAGGCCGCCTGTACCATACATAGGAGTGGATTCCTGCCCGCTGCACGGCTAAGGACTTAATCTAGATGAGCTGCTTACCATTAACACAGCTGGGGTTGCATCCTCTGCTGCCTTCGCCCACATCTCCCTCAGCTGCTTGAAACTTCATACACTCTCAGAGAGGACCGGCGGGTGGCTTCTCAGACTTCTTCGGCAGGGACACCCTCCCGGCAGTGTTGTAAACCCTCCTCCACTTTAGCTTGTAGCACTGGTTGCAACCCAGACCCGATTTTCATCAAACTTTACACCCACTAGGGCCTATGGTCTGTGGCGATCCAAGTAGTGCCGGCTAAACTTGGATGAAACCAAACCTCCTGGCACTGGCCCGGCTCCAGCGATGGCAGAAGGAGACAGTGAGCCAGACACTCCTGCTGAAGCACTGCCTGGTACAAATGCCACCATGACGGAGCTACGAGCAGTCTTCAGAGCATGGCTGCTTTGACACCTTGGATAAAAGGCTAGGCACAATGGTTGAGCGCCTGGACCACCAAGAATGGAAGATTGACACTGCTGAGGGCAGAGTGTTGGACCTGGAAGATGGGGCGGCTCAATCAGCCAAGAAACTAGTTCACATGGAAAGACTCATGTAAACAGTTGCAATGAAAAACAAGCATTTGCAATGCAATAGGTCTCGCATTAGGAAAGTTTGAGCTATTGCTATTGTAAATGACATTTTTTATTTATGCGTTGGTTTTAAAAATAGTGAAATTAATAGCTTTGTCATTTACATTGCCAATAGTTTTAACTTTCACAAATGTGACACCTATAGCTTTTGTAATGCAATATGTGTTGTATTTTCACGAAAATCCAAGAACAGAATTGAAATATTAACATCTTTTTGTGACATTTATAAGACAGACGTCATCGTTGTTCGAGTACTTTACGCTGGTGTTTGTATTCCTGTAAATCCCCAGCGTTGCAGGGTGCTTAAGAATTTTGTGATCACAGTTGTACTGTATTCCGTGCTGGGGGGGAGGGGAGGAGAGAGAGAGAGAGAGAGGGGAGGAGAAAGAGAGAGGGGAGGAGAAAGAGAGAGGGGAGGAGAAAGAGAGAGGGGAGGAGAAAGAGAGAGGGGAGGAGAGAGAGAGAGAGAGAGAGAGAGAGAGAGAGAGAGAGAGAGAGAGAGAGAGAGAGAGAGAGAGAGAGAGAGAGAGAGAGAGAGAGAGAGAGAGAGAGAGAGAGAGAGAGAGAGAGAGAGAGAGAGAGAGAGAGAGAGAGAGAGAGAGAGAGAGAGAGAGAAAATTGGAGTTATGCTAATGCAACCAACACTTACCTTGTCAATGGTCCATCTCTGTGCAGACTTCCAGATCCATCTACAAGGTTCATAAGACCTCCAGCACGTCCTGGTAACTGGCGTGTCACACTGGATTTGTTCAGGGTGCACTAACTTGTGTTAAATTCTATTGTAGCTAATACCGGTCCAGCGTTCGTCACAGAATATGTTTTTGACATTTTTCAAAAGTTTATGGTAGCAATAAACAATAACAAAGCCTCACTCATGAGTCGATTTCTTTCATCCACAGTGCTTTGCCCAACCTGACTCCTCCTTATCAAGGGGAATATCACGTAATTTCGCAAACCTGTCACTCAAATGTAGGAGGCGCAGCTACTGCTAGGCAGTGCAGTTTGTGAGGCATAATACTTTTAACTCTGCTTCAAAGTCCGCTCAAGCAGGACAAAACTGCAACAACATTATTGCATTTGATTTATGTCCACTGAAACCCGCTGCCATAACAGTTTTCCAGTCGAATAAAATCCGGCGCTCGTACTTTATGTAAATGAGGAGCTCAGAGGCTAGATTCTGTCGAATTAAAGAAAAAGCAAGTACATCTTAATAAATCTAGTTTATTGGCCTTTAGCGCATCGGTCTGTTTGTGCGGATGGGAGAAAGGAGAGGGCAGAGATTTAGAAAGAGGGAATGGAGAAGAGCTAGCAAGAAAGAGAGGTTGTGAGTAATAGAAAGATCAAGAGAGAGAGTTAGATAAAATGGTGAGAAGGGGCAAGAGAGAGAGAAAGAAAGCGAGGGGACAGTGGAGGGGCTAAAGAGATAGAGAAACTATAGAGGGACAAAAAGAGAAACAAAAGTGGAGATAGAAAAGAAAAAGAGAGTGACAGTCAGAAAGAGAGAGAAACACAGAGAGAGAAAAGGAGAGCGATCGCAAACTTGAACTTAGTCTGCCACTGGGGCACACCCTTTCTTCACCAAGGCTTCGGCAATAACTGTTGGCATCTGCGTGGGGGTTCTGATACAAGGCACCAGGGATTCGCCTGACAAGTGTCTGACTCCGCCCCTGTCCTAATGGCCTTCCAGACACGGGCTGTCGGAGCATTTCTTCCTTTGCACAAGAGCACAACGTTCGAACTGCTTTCCACTTGCACAGCTCCTCTGTAGAGTTCTAAGCAGTTGGTGGGGAGTGCCCCGTGAGCGAACAGCCTGTCCTTCGTGTTCACCTCGCTTGCCCAACGGAAATGTAACAAACATCACAACACAAGAGCCTGCCTATGGCCAAGAGGAGGCGCTGTGATACTCCAAGCAGGCAGGGGCCGTGCACTGTGCGTAGCACCAACACACACATTCTGCACGCCATCACTATTCATGCACGGCTAAATCACAACAAACTAAAGTGGGCTCAAGTGCTTGCTAATAATGCATTACCATTTCAGGTACCTGTGAAGACTGGAAGTCTGAGCTGCTGAGCAGAGCCAGCTGGAAATCCAACAATCTCTGACTTGGTTTACCCTGGCAGGCGCACAGCCCGCTGAGCTATCTTACGATCACTGTCAGAGCACAGTGGAGGGACTGGGAAGTGGGGGATTCTTTTCAAAGGCATGCGCTTCTGGCGACGTGTTCACCAAGGAAAAGTAGTAGCAAGTAGTAATACAAGTATCAGTTCGGTTCCTATTGTGAAGCATTCTGACGCCTTCGGGTAAAGTCCGTACTATATAAAAACGCATTAAATAAATAACTAAATAAAAAATGATACCCTTTGCAGTGAGGAGATTGTGAGTGTGGACTTGGCGCCGTCTCTGCACATGTCACGGGGTATGCGGCGGCTACTGCCATAGCACAGGGATGCAGGGCTGCTGAAAAAAATCAAAGTGCGCACTGAAAATAAAAAGTGTAAGCGGTGCCCTGAGCTGCGGCGAAAAGACACCCGAGCTTGGGAGACGAGTGTCTGGGCACCCCCAAAGCAACGCCGAATATTGGGAATACTCACTGTTACCTGGCAGCGTAGACTGCCTCTGTGCTCACACAAAGCGATACACGAGCGAAGGCGGGCCCGCGGCCCTTGTCCTTCTTCTACTTCCATGGCCCTGGTCTGCTCGCTGTTCTCAGGCTCGGGTCGTGCGCAGCTGATATTAGACCCGGGTCCTTGTCCGTACTCTCTTTCTGCGGCGGGTGGGCATGCGCGCGCTCGCTCTGTTCGTAGGAGGGACACAGTGGTCCTTGTTATCTTACGCATCTGTATAGGAACCCAAAAGGGGGCACACGGCGGCAGTCAGACAGACGCCATGGAGCCGCCGCTTCTGATCACCGCCTGCCTCCTGCTGCTCGGCGGGGCCCGCGCCGACCTCTCCGGTGAGTGCCAGCACGTTTTCTTCAAGCCTTTTCCGCGTTCGCTCTGTTCGTAGGAGGGATGCACTGGTCCTTGTTCTCTTACGCATCTGTATAGGAGGCTGAAAGGGGGCACGCGCCGGCAGTCAGGCAGACGCCATTGAGCCGCCGCTTCTGATCACCCCCTGCCTCCTGCTGCTTGGCGGGGCCCGCGCCGACCTCTCTGGTGAGTGCCAGCACGTTTCCTTCAAGCCTTTTCCGCGTTGTGGAATCCTCACATGCGGTGTGGCTTCGGGGGCTGTAGAGTGCGAGCACGTTTTCACATAAATGAAAGCGAAACTGACACACGCACGTTACACATGAATGAAAGCGCAACAAGCAGCCAAGGCGCCAAAGCGCGCCCACGAGCTCAAATATCCGGCAGGAGAAGCTCGTGACAGTCTACTGTCCACATTCCCCTAAAAGTGATCACATAAGTTGTCGACCTAGACATCAAAGCTTCTCTTTGCTTTCGTCTAGGCTCGACCTAATGAGGATGTAGAGGCCAGAAGCAGACTAAACCTCCATATTTTAGGGATACCTGAATCCAGAAACACTGGATGCCTTAACCAGTTCATAGAACAACTCTTGTCTGGCATGTTTGGCAAAGAATCTTTAATGTCAACATTTATGGGCGAGAGGGCCCACCACTTCCTAGGTACGTGCCCGAATCCAGGATGTCTACCGAGACAGCTGTGGTGTGCCCTGTTTCAAGTCTTTCATCCTCTCTTTCAGATGTATTTTTTAAATAGAGATATTGTTCCTACTAGATGCATATTGTTGAGCTTCAAGGACCGTGACACAGCCCTACGTCTGGTGAGAGAAAGAGGCCTGCTCAGCCAGCATGGGTCCTTCGTCTCTGTGTTCCCGGACTTTACTGCGATGGTCCAGGACACAAGCCGAAAATATACTGGTGTTATTGCAATTTGGGGCTTCGCTATGGGATGGTTTATCCAGCCCGACTTCGAGTGGAGGTGAATGGCAAACGGCACTGGTTTGGCACTCCAATAGATGTGCAGAACTTCTGTTGCCAATACTCATAGGAGCTGCGGCGCGACTCCCCTGGAAGATCACTGCCAGATGTTGACTCCAGTGCCAGCGCAGATCTCTTTTCTACTGGCTGACACTTCTGGCTCTAAAGTGAAACAAACTACGCATTGCTAGGAGCAGAGGACTATTGCACCTTGTACCTTTGTTGCTGGCTGTCTTTAAAGTGCCTCGGACAATGTTTATGTTTAAGTATGTGGAAACGCATAATGCTTTTTTCGTCCTTGGCACCCCCGTGTGTGGTTCACACATAAGTTGATTTGTTATCACTCTATGTTGAGAGGGATTATGTCCTAAGTAATTCTGTTGGGGTTAGGTTCTTCCAGACACAGCGAGACCGGGGATGTGTGGGGGTAGGTGGAGACGAAACACAATATATATTGGGTATGTTTGATGCTGTCAGAATCACAGTTCAATTGCAGTGCCGTACCATCTATCTCAACTACATTCACACTTGTCACACAACAAAGTCCGCCCCTTCGCAGACATCACTCTAGTGACATGGAACATATGAGGGTTGAACAATCAGCGTAAGGGCAAAAAGGTACTACAATATTTACAACTACATCAGCACAATATTGCCTTTTTACCAGAGACGAATTTGTTCCCTACTCCATCATCAGCAATCGCATCAACATGGGAGCCGCAGAGGGAGGAGCTTCGCGGGCAACCAAGATGGCCGCGTAAGCTCGGAGCTCCGCGGACCTTCCGATCCTCCGCAATTATCCTGCCCGTAATCCTGATCCACGAGGGTGGATACTCGTTGCTGGTGGCTACCTGAGGCGAGCACCGTTTTCAGAACTCAAATCGGTGTCTCCTACGCGGAGCTACGTCGAGTGGGACTCCGTGCCAGTCCGGTGCCATTGTCTCTGCGGACTCCGTCATTACGTCTTGCCGAACTGCGGAGTGCCAGCCTGCTTTCTTCACCGGAGAAGTGTGTCGGACAACGGTACTAGTTGGACGGCGGAGCGCACCTGGAACTGTCTTCCACTGCCGTCCCGGACACCATTCCGGGTTTCTGGGCTTGGACTCGCCTGGCATAGCCCTTTGTTCCTTGGGACCTAACATGGCGGGCAAGGGGGACCTCGACAAGCCGTCTAATAGAGGAGGGCGCACTAAACCGCAACAACAACAGCAGACTCGGATTGAGCGCTATACTCAGTTGAAAACACCGCCTGCTACAGGTCCCTCTGCCAAGGGCATCCCGCACTCGGGCTCGCCGGACGGCTCTGAGCCCACTTTGACCGACATTTTGGGAGCCATCACTAGTTTCCGGGAAGACATGCAGCAACAGCATGAAGTCCTCACACACAAGGTGGATGGCATGGCCGTTGATTTGTCCCTCATCAGAGCCGACCTGGGCAAGACTAACGACAGGGTTAAGAATCTGGACATTAAGACGGCCAGTCTCACAGCAGACGTTTCGGACATGCAAACGGAGGTCCGGAACCTACAGAGGACGGCGGAGCACTTCGCGAAGCGGCTGGATGATTTCGAAAGCCGGGCCAGGCGGCAGAACGTCCGCATCGTCGGCGTACCGGAGGGTTCGGAGGAGGCGGCGACGGACCTCCTCGTTGAAGATTTGATCAGAACACATCTTGCCCCGCCTGGCCTTAGCAACTTTTTCTCGGTGGAGCGTGCCCACCGGGTGCCGGGTGGCCCGCCGAAGACTGGCGTGGCGCCTAGACCCATCGTGGCCCGGCTGCTTAACTTTCGCGACAGGGATGCCATCCTGCAGGCCTCCAGGCGCCATGGCCCTCTCAAATTTCAGAACGCTGATGTTCATTTCTACCCGGATTTCACCAGGACAGTGCAGCGACAGCGCCAAAGCTATTCTGGGGTGAAGCGCCGGCTACGGGACCTGGGCCTTAAGTATTCTATGATGTTCCCTGCTAAGCTCCGGATCGAATACGAGGGCCATGCCATGTTCTTCGACTTCGCCGAAAACGTCAGCGACTGGCTGGACACTCTACCACCGCGTCGAGAAGCACAGGAGGACCATGAGGGTGGCGCGGCTGGCGGCCCGAACCCATGAGACTTGGCTCTGTAATGGGTGACTAATTGACTTTCTTGCTTGCCTCTGGGGCTATCCAATGTCGCTCTAAGTTGCCGTATTATCTTTTCTGTCAGTACATGGAGGGTGGCGGGAGGAGTTCGCGGAGAGTCCTTACTCCCCTGGGTGTCTTTTTGTAGAGTAGTTATGGGGCGACAGGCACACTGCTGGTTGGGGGGGCTTTTTAGTCACATGCAGGGGTGCAGGGTGGGGGGTGCAATTTTGTGGGGTTTGTACTGTGTTTGTTTTGTTTCTTTTTCTTCTTTAAGGCAATGGACTGTGTGTTTTGTTGAACAATGTATGATCGGGTCGAACGGAGTCGGGTGGGGCGGGTTGCTTGGGGATGGGGGGTAGGAAACTAAAAGTGCTTAGCTGGAATGTCAATGGATTAGGTGATAGGGTCAAGAGGGGGGTGGTGCTCCAGTTGATAAAAAGGAACATGCCTGATGTGGTTTTACTGCAGGAAACGCATTTAGTGGGCAACTCTTGTAGGGCCCTGAATCGCAAGGGTTACAAAATGGTCGCCCACTCTGGGTTCTCTTCGGGCTCCCGGGGGGCGGGCGTCCTTGTACGTGCGTCCCTTCCGCTTGAGATAGACGTCACCCTGCTAGATGATAGGGGGCGTTATGCAGCTGTGGCGGGGAGGTGGGAGGGGCGTTCCCTGGCCCTGGTGTCGGTTTATGTTCCCCCTGGTCTCCAGTCTAGCACCTTCCGTGACCTTGGTGGCGCCATTTTGTCTTTGCCCTCGGGCCTGCTGATTCTAGGGGGGGACTTCAACTCAGTCTGCTCTGGTACCCTGGATCGTCAGCCACCGAGAGACCTCTCGGGTTCCCAAACGTGGCTGCCGACTTTCCTTGACTCTATGGGTCTGGTGGACTGTTGGCGACTTTTACATCCGGCGCTTCGCCAGTTTTCGTTCCTCTCCGGTGCTCATGGAAGTCTGTCCCGCTTGGACTATGTCCTCACCCCTGCGGCGCAATCGCCTGCCATTTCTGAAGCGCGTTTTTTGGCAAGGGGAATTTCCGACCACTCGCCGTTGTGGATCTCCTTTGACTTTGGTGTCCTTTTGTCCAACCGCCCGGCAGCCGTAAATCCCTGGTACTTCCGCAACCACGACATGCGGGAACTGCTGGCCAAGGCCATAGCCTTATACTTTACGGAAAATGTTGGCTCAGTGGGCTCTGCGGTCACCCTTTGGGAGGCCTTTAAAACGGTGTTGCGGGGTGAGGCCTTGGCTCTCATCGCGGCGGCCAAAAGAACTCGTGATGCTGCTCTCCTGCAGGTTGAGGAGGAGGTCTTGGACCTCGAGTCCCGGCTGGGGCCCGAGCCCGAACCCGCCCTCCTGCATGAACTCGCCCTGAAGCAATCGGAGTATCACGATCTTGCCACGGATGCAGCTCTGCTCTTAGCGAAGGAGCAGCAAGGCCGCATCTATGACGTCGGAGACAAGGCTGGTAAATTGCTGGCCTGGCTGGACAGGCGGGAGATGGCGAGCCGAGTGGTCCCGGAGATCCTGTGCGATGACGGAGTGGTGGTCACTGATCCGAGCGCCATCGCCGAGTCCTTTGCTGACTATTTCCGGGGGGTCTACACCTCCGGATCAGATCGTTCCGAGGCCGACTCGGCTGAACTCCTCTCGGCGATAGACCTCCCCTGCCTCTCTGAGGAGGATAGGGTGGACATTGACCGGGACATCACGGCGGACGAGATCGCCTTGGCGATCCGCGCTTTGCGTACGGGTAAAGCTACCGGACCCAATGGTATACCGGTTGAACTATATAAGATCCGGCCGGACGTGATCTCTCCTCACTTGAAAGACATGTTCCTCCGTGCCCGTGAGGATGGCGTCTTCCCCCTGGACCAGCGACTGGCCACTATTGTGGTTATTCACAAGGATGGCAAGCCGCGGGATGTTTGTAGGTCCTACCGCCCTATTTCTCTCCTCAACGCCGAACCCAAGATCCTGGCCAAACTGTTGGCCAACCGATTGGTCGGGGTTATTAGCGACCTGGTGCACCCGGATCAGTCCGGTTTTATACCCCGCCGCAATACTGCCCTCAACCTGAGACGCTTACATGGCGTTATGGCCAGAGCTCACGCCCTCACTGAACCGGCGGTGCTGGCTTCCCTTGATGCCACAATGGCTTTTGATTCCTTGGAATGGAATTATCTGTGGGCAGTCTTGAAGAAACTTGGTTTTGGGCCGGGCTTTCTGGGCTGGGTGCAACTTCTTTATGCTAGCCCCCTGGCGGCTGTTATGGTGAACGGCCGCATGTCTGCTCCCTTCGCACTACAGCGAGGCACCAGACAAGGCTGTCCCTTGTCTCCGCTCCTGTTCGCGCTGGCTCTGGAGCCCCTCGCGGCGATGTTGCGCTCGCACCCCGACTTGCATGGAATCTCCTGGTCCCCGGGCTTTGAGGACAGGGTCTCCCTGTACGCGGACGACATCCTGCTGTATCTCACCTCCCCTTGCAAGTCGCTTATTGTGGCGTGCGATGTGCTCCGGCTGTTTGGGCGTTACTCCGGCCTGATTATTAACTGGGCCAAATCCTCTCTTTACATCCTAAAGGGCGACACGCCGCGCCTCCCCAGAGGCTGTAATATCCAACTGGCGGGACAAGGCTTTAAGTACTTGGGAATCTATATCTCACATAACCCTAAGGCAAGGTATGACCACAACTTGCTCCCCCCGCTCCACCGTTTGCGGCGGGACGTGGAGAGTTGGCGTAAGCTCCCTCTCTCGTTGCTGGGCCGGGCGGCGTTATTTAAAATGATGTCCCTGCCCAGATTCCTGTATGCCTTGCAAAATACTCAGGACCTTGTCCCGGCCCGCTACTTCAGGGAGGTCGAGAGTCTGCAGCGTGCCCTTCTTTGGGACGGACGACCTCGTGTCGCTGTTCGGAAGCTCACCATACCATGGTATGATGGGGGCATTGCGCTACCGGACGTGCGGCGATACTACTGGGCCTCTCAACTCACCGCCATTAATCATGGTTTTTACGGTCCCGTGGACAACCCTGGCTATGCCATGGACCGCTGGCTTTTGCACGGAGGCAATTACTATCGCGCCTTATACTCTAGATCCTTTGATCGTAACCTCACTGGCCCGACCAAGGCGGCGGTCCACACGTGGCGGACGATCACTAAGATACATGGCTGGCAGGGCAGACTGACGGGATTTACCCCACTCTTTGAATCCGATATTTTGGGTAAGCTTTGGCACACCAAGGGCTTTGAGAAGTGGGATCTCATAGGCATCTCGAGGGTTGCGGACATGCTCTCCAGGGGGGTGGTCAAGACCTTCCCACAGCTGCAGGCGGAGTATGAATTGAGTGCTACGGAGTTTTTCAGATATGCCCAACTACAACACGCAATAACTGCCGCCAGGCCGGAGGAGGGTGACATCCCCGAAAGTTCCCCTTTGGAGGACAGGGTGTTGGACGGGCATATGCCTGATAGCGCCATCTCTCTGTCCTACAAGAAACTGATCAACGTCCAGGTGGACCTCCTCCAGCGCTTGCGGGAACAGTGGGTGGCCGATGGGCTTGAACTGGACGATGAGGACTGGCAGACTGCTGTGTCCTCCCCTAAGGAGGTGGCCATTTCCTCGCGTCTGAGATTGGTCCAGTTTAAAATCCTTCACCGAGTGTATGTCACCGGCCCTAGGCTGGTGCACATGGGCTTCTCGCCGGATGGCCTCTGCCGCCGTGGCTGCGGAGCCCTTGCTACCTTTCTTCATATTCTATGGGAGTGCCCCGTTATTGCCCCTTATTGGGAGAGGGTTCATAGAGTGATGCGGGAGGTGACTGGAGTGGAGTTGGCGGCGGAGGCGCGTAGGTGCCTCCTGAATGTTTGGGAGCCCAATGACTATGATACGGCGCAGACCCGATGGGCCACACTGGGCAATATGGTCGCTAAACGGGACATAGCGCAGAGGTGGGGTTCTAATGCGGCCCCCCTGGTGGTACAATGGAAGGCCAACATGGACTGGTGTATGTTGCGCGAAAAGACTGTGTATACTGCCAGGGGGCGGCCTCAGACGTGGAACAAGGTATGGGGTGCCTGGAATGCCTATAGAGGGGACTTGTGTTTACCACCTGCACCGTTGCCACGAGATGAACGCTTGTCACCATAGACGTTGACGACAGCTGTGTTACTTCTGTATTGATTCTCCTGTTCTTCCTTCCCCCCCCCCCTCGCTTTTGCTACATTCTGTCTCAGTTCTTTCTATAACTTCTCCAGCTCCTTCCGCCTCCTACCGACTAGTGGTCTTCTTCATTTCCATTGCCTTCTTCGCGCCCTCGGGCGCTCTGTTTCAGTTATTGTTTTAAAAAATAAAAAACAACCTGCATTGTCCTGAAATGAATCGCTGGCACTATGACCGTTCTATACTATGCTGCCTTGCCTCCGGGATGTTAGGCTGAATAGCTGTGTGCTTTTTACAATAAAGGTTTTAAAAATTTTCAAAAAAAAAAAAACATGGGAGCCGCACTGTTTTTTCTCTAGCTATAGCACGTAAGCAATAGGAGTCTCCATACTGATAAATAAGAGAGAACCATTCCAATGATAAGTGTTTCGTACTGACACTGAGGGACTGTATCTATTAGTAAGCATATTTGCGCCGAACACGCCAACCTGGGATTTTATCAACACCTTCAGGCACAGACTGAACTAGTAGATGCGGAGCATATTTGTATGGGGTGGCTTCAACATATTGTTTAACCCTGAAATGGACAGCACAGAGAATGCCCCATACACCAAGCTTCTCTCGGCGTGCTTTACAGCAGCTCTGCGCTACATATACACTTGTTGATGCCTGGCTTCAGCGAACCCACTCCAACCCGCACACATATATCACTCTACACAACATAACACTCAGATCCGCCTTGACTACTGGCTCCTTGCGACCACTCTTACTCCCTGGATCAATTACATATCGCACCTTCCCCGCACCCTGTCGGATCACTCCCCTAGTAGTACTGCAACTACATATATCTAGAGTGGGTGGGGTTGAAAGGCAGGGGAGTTTCCCGGGGCTGGCGCTCCAAGATGAACCCTTTTGGATGGAGCTCTGCAACACTATTATAGAATATTTTGAAATAAATAAAGGTACCATTGATTCCTGGGCCACCCTGTGGGAATCCTTTAAGGCGTAAATGAGAGGGATTGGCATTTCCGAACATCCGTGGATCCTGAGAGACTTACACAACACCCTGTTTCAAATTGAGAAGAAGCTAGCAGTACTGGACCAGTCCCAGGTACTACAACAGTCGCCGACACACTTACACCGCTGAGCTTCCTTGTTGGCTGATTTTAAGGAGTCGGCTGAGAGAGAAGCTCATTTCCTGAGGAAGTACACAGTGGCCAGGAGGTATGGAGAGGGAGAGAGACAGGGTCTCATACTGGCTAGGCTGCTGCAACCCCCAGGGGCCAATCCTACATATCCGCCTTAAGATGATCAGATGGCACATATGTTACAGATACAATGGGTATTAAGAATTAAATTACTGACCTACTACACTGATCTGTATACTTCCTGCATGACCGATGAGGCAGCTAATAGAACCAAATGTCTGAAGGCAATAGCAATACCTTGGGGGCCCATTCACATTAGAAGAAATAATTCAGGCAACAGATTCTATGGATGACTCGAAGGCACCAGGCCTTGATGGGTTCACTGCGATTTTCTATAAAATGTATAAACACCTGCTAGCCTCACATCTCTTAGAACTTTACAGGGAAGCAATGGTCACAGCATACTCCCGCCCACTCTCAGAGAAGCGGTGATAATACTGATCCTCAAACATGGAAAGGCCTCACAGCAATGCGGTTCTTATAGGCTGCTTTCATGCTAAACTTCAAAAACCAAATATTAGCAAAAATAATAGCGACCCACCTCTCCCTCCTACTGGAACAAAAAATAACTCCCACCCAGTCGGGATCTGTCCCACACAAATCAACGGCCTTGAACCTATGCACACTGTTTGCGGTGCAACACAGACTATCTAAATCCGTGCCAGCTGTGGCGGCCCCCATTCAATGCTAAAAAGGCATTCGACTCACTGGAATGGCCTTTCCTGCGTGACATATTGCGAAAAATGGTTAGTCCCGTGGGTTTTGCATCCCTTATTACGCTACTATATACACAGCCCACAGCAAGCATTCTTATGAATGGGACACTAACTGCTCCTGTCCACCTATCACAGGGAACAAGACAGGGATGCCCTCTGTCACCCCTATTATTCATTATAGCTGTAGACCCCTTGATACGTCATTTACAGGCACACCACCTTCACATGGGCCTGCAATTCAAACCCAGTCCGCTCCTAATTACACTCTATGCTGATATCATCATCTATGTGCAGCACCCAAGCAAAAATACGGCATCTATCCTGAGGGAGATTATCCAGTATGGAGCCCAGCAGGATTACATATAAAGTGGGGGAAATGTGAACTATTCCCCATAACGGCAGCGACAAGTGTTTGGGGATACATATCCATAGAGACAAGGAACAAGTCTTATGAGTTAATTACAGCCCTGCTGTGGATAAATTGAATGCTTGAGCGCTTGTTATAACTCCCCCTTTTGATTGCAGGCTGTATAGCCATCATCAAAATGGTAGTCTTGCCCCAATATTTGTAACTCTTCCACAATATCCCTATCCCGCTGACTAACGCGTTCTTTGCAACTCTTCATGCCACCCTCACAAGTCTCATCGGAGGGGAGGGGGTGCGGACAGCTGAGGATCAGATGGGACACAATGATCCTCCCTTAAGAGCATGGAGGCTTCAATGTCCCTAACTTCCACCTTTACTATCTAGAGGCAAAATGACGTTTTTCTCTGCATTGGTAGTGCCCGGATACCCTACACCAGACCCGATGTCGATTTGGCTGCCCCCATACCGTTGGCAGCAATCCTGCCGGCTGGACTGCCGCTTGATTCACAGGATATCCAAACTGTATCCATTCGTTGGGCCTGGAAGCAACTGATACATACGACGGGTGGCCATTTATTGTATTCCCCAGTACTCCCTTAGATGCTATCCCTCAGTTGCCTATTACACAAGAAGCACTGGTCCAACAGACCCTTTCTAGATATTCATTGAGCACAATTGGGGACCTCTTCCCCAACGGACATGTACTCTTACGTACAGAAGATACATGCTTTCAAACTACCCCTTTGATGGAATACTTTGTGTTGCAGCACCGGCAGGGGGCACTTAGAGCCCAGATTAAAAGCTACCCCTTAGAACCGGATAATTTCCCACCCCTGACATTAATTATCAAAGACACGGACGAGGATCATTTAATCTCTAAACTTAACCATAACAGCCTGGCCTTACTCCCTACCCGAGATGCCAAGCTGTGTGATGACTGGGAACAGGATCTAGGACACCCCATATCCAACTCACAATGGTTCAAATGCTTGCCATAAATTATTACATATCAAATTCCTTTGGCGTGCATATGCTACACCCTTTAAACTATATTGAGTAGATCCAACTTGCTTGCCCGAATGACACAAATGTCCCTCCTCTTTAGTGGACTTTGCCCACATGACGTGGACCTGTAGTAAGATTGCATCATACTGGGGGGGATATTTTTTCCGACCTAGCACTCATGACTCAACTCACCATTCAACCCTCCCCATTAAGCTCTTGGAATACGTCCAGGACATCCCTACAACACTGCGCCAATTTGTTGCTCTTTTGCTGCTCTTGCCAAAAAAGAAATTGCTATACATTGGGGCAGCAAACAATTGTCCACTAGTAATGCATAACTCAACAGCCTAATATACTGGGACACAAACAGTGAGCTCTATACAACTATACAGCCACCCACCTCCAGGCCATATGACATCTGGCAACCGTTATGATATTATCTCCTCGAACCCGACACCACTGCCAATACACAATCCTGATAACCAAGTCTTTTGCATCTACTCGTACCATGTCAAAAAAGAGACCTGTGCACCACAGACCTGCATCGGGAGCACCCCTGTCTTCATCTCGTAGATTTCACCTTCCTGATGTATGTACAAAATAATGTACCTAAAGATGACTACTTGATGTCTGTAATAACAATGGTGAAAAGCAATATATAACTCCTAGAAAGAACACTTGCACTCCTTTTTAAATCACATGGGTAATCCAATTTGAGTTGGGGTAAGTCAGTGCTATTTGGTAATTCCTCCTGAGTATGAGGAAAATAGAATCAATCCAGTAGCAATATCCCTGAAGTGAACAATGTCCCCAAATGCACACAGGGTTATAATGTTTAAAAAAACAATTCACAAACGATTTTATTAGAAGTTCCTTTGAATATAGTTTTTATGTAAATTTCCTTGAATTCTTCAATTTTTTTCGATGTTATTTTCACATCACTGGTTTCCTTTTAACACATAAATGTCCCTTGCCCAATGCATTTAGGGCATTTAGCCCTTCATCAGGGGCTTAATGTTCTGTTAAGAAGAATATACACAACATAATAATGAATAACTGTCATAGAACATATCATTGCACGTTAAAGAAAACTTTTAAACATGTAACTTTTAAACATGTAACTGTGTTGCAATAAAATGGCCTTGTATCCCTGTGTTTATTTTGAAATTCAAATGGGTAAGTGAAAAAGCGGTCCAATAATAAGTGCATTATTCCTCAAATGCGGGTAAAAAGTCATGCGATGGTAAATGTGTAGGGAAACCAAACGGTGAAAAAGGATAAACAAAGAGAGAAAAGGGAAAGTGATCGCGATGGGGTTCCGGTCATGCAAACGGTTGTATGCGTGTCTAAACGATTCAAAGAACCGTGCTAAATACCTTCAGCATGCCGGTATGATATGTATGCGGCACTCTCTTGCATGGCAAAAACAAAGGTCACGTTTAGTTCCTGAAAAGTGTAAAAAACAAATGAAGAAGTGCCATATTTTGTTATATAAGTGTCTTTGCTATCATATAATTGACATGCATCGTGGTTGTTTTATTACACACCACACACTCACACGATGGCCTTTTCAGCCTCATTTCGCTGCTGTCACCCATGTTCATTGTACTCACAACATCATTTGTCCGTAGTGTTTTCACATTTTCCCGTTTGTGACAATCATCATTTTTTCATCTCTTCACTATTCTGGAACTATCTGGTGATCTTTCATTTTCGGTTTGTCTACATTTTTTATTAACATGAGGATCTTTCCTTTTTCAGACACGTGAGCCCCACAGTATTTTTTATACTTCACGTAATTTCACATGCACTTCCAACCGCGTGTTACCCGCTCTGAAACCTTGGGATCTGTTCTTTTCCCAGTCACGTGGGCTACTTAGTATTTTTTTCATTCCGTCCTCACGCATCGCGGAGTTCGTTCATATACGTGCCCAATCCCCATTGAATTTCTCAACTTCCGGAATCTTCACACGGAAGCAACGCTAGTGCAGACACTTGTTTACTCTCGCCACTACTACAGTAAGACGCTTTCTTGACCTCGGGTGATTTAGCGATATACCAGCACGCTAAGGTACACCATAAATTAATGTACTGTTTCACATTGTTGCAGATCGAAGATACTTGTTTGAATCGCGACTAAAGAGACCCAGAAACTGATAAACGCTTGTAAGTTCAGGTATATATGTGGCTTGTCACTATTTGATTTCGGATTACGCACCTCCATATCAGCTCAACCCGTGCAGTCTCGGTCAGAGAATTATTGTTTTCTAGAGTGGGGCTTGAACCTGCCCCTCTTCTCCATTGGCTGGCTTCCTAAACGGAGGCCAGCCATTGGAGGAGAGGGGCGTCACTCCGTTCAAGCCCTGCTTTTTCCGATTCGGGGGCGTCTTTTTTATCTTCTATCTTGTTTTCTTTCTCTCCTCTTCCCATTGGCTGGAATTTTACCTTCCAGCCAATGGGAAGAGGAGAGAAAGAAAACCACGCCCCGAATTAGAAAATTACGCTGCTTTCTCCGAGGCATTTCTGCCTCGCCTCGGAGAAAGATGGTGGTTTCATGGCGTTGTGCAGGTAAGTTTTTTGCCGTCTATTCCCTTGTTGTGCGTTTGATCCCTCGTGCTTTCCGCCCCCCCCTCGTTGTGCATCTGTTCCCTCGTGCCGCCCCCTCGTTGCTTGTGCTTGCTCTCCTGCCCCTGCCCCCTCGTTGCTTGTTGTGCCTCTGTGCCCTGCTTGTAATCTGGTTTTCGTGCCTCTGTGCCCTGCCCTGCTTTTGATCCGGTTTTCGTGCCTCTGTGCCCTGCCCTGCTTGTGATCCAGTTTTTGTGCCTCTGTGCCCGCCTGCCCCCTCGTTGCTTGTGCTTGCTGCCCCCTCGTTGCTTGTGCTTGCTCTCCTGCCCCTGCCCCTCGTTGCTTGTTGTGCCTCTGTGCCTTGCTTGTGATCCGGTTTTGTGCCTCTGTGCCGCCCTGCTTGTGATCCAGTTTTTGTGCCTCTGTGCCCCCCCTGCCCCCTCGTTGCTTGTGCTTGCTCTCCTGCCCCTGCCCCCTCGTTGCTTGTTGTGCCTCTGTGCCCTCTTTGTGATCCGGTTTTTGTGCCTCTGTGCCCCCTGCCCCCTCGTTGCTTGTACTTGCTGCCCCCTCATTGCTTGTGCTTGCTCTCCTGCCCCTGCCCCCTCGTTGCTTGTTATGCCTCTGTGCCCTGCTTGTGATCCGGTTTTTGTGCCTCTGTGCCCTGCTTGTGATCCGGTTTTTGTGCCTCTGTGCCTCTGTGCCCCCCTGCCCCCTCGTTGCTTGTGCTTGCTCTCCTGCCCCCCTCGTTGCTCGTGCTTGCTGTCCTGCACCCCTTGTTGCTCGTGCTTGCTGTCCTGCCCCCCTCGCTGCTCGTGCTTGCTGTCCAGCCCCTCCTCGTTGCTTGTGCTTGCTGTCTTGCCCCCTCGTTGCTTGTGCTTGCTGTCCTGCCCCCTCGTTGCTCGTGCTTGCTCTCCTGCCCCCCTCGTTGCTTGTGCCTGCGGTCCTGCCCCCTCGTTGCTTGTGCTTGCTGTCCTCCCTCCCTCGTTGCTTGTGCTTGCTGTCCTGCCCCCCTTCGTTGCTCGTGCTTGTTGTCCTGCCCCCCTCGTTGCTTGTGCTTGCTGTCCTGCCCCCTCGTTGCTTGTGCTTGCTGCCCCCGCGTTGCTCGTGCTTGCTGTCCTGCCCCCCTCGTTGCTCGTGCTTGCTGTCCTGCCCCCCTAGTAGCTCGTGCTTGCTGTCCTGCCCCTCCTTGTTGCTTGTACTTGCTGTCCTGCCCCCTCTTTGCTTGTGCTTGCTCTCCTGCCCAGCTCGTTGCTTGTGCTTGCTGTACTGCCCCCTCGTTGCTTGTGCTTGCTGTCCTGCCCACCTCGTTGCTTGTACTTGCTGTCCTGCCTCCCCTTGTTGCTCGTGCTTGCTGTCCTGCCCCCCCCTCGTTGCTTGTGCTTGCTGTCCTGCCCCCTCGTTGTTCGTGCTTGCTGTCTTGCCCCCTCGTTGCTTGTGCTTGCTGTCTTGCCCCCTCGTAGCTTTTGCTTGCTCTCCTGCCCCCCAGTTTATTTATTTATTTTATATTCTTCTATAGCGCATGAATAGACCCCCGGAGGGGTATCTCCGCGCTTATGCTTGCTCTCCTGCCCCCCTCGTTGCTTGTGCTTGCTGTCTTGCCCCTCGTTGCTTCCAACCAATGGGAATGGAGTGCTTTTATTGCCCAATGGCATTGCGTTGTGCTGTGATTAGCTAAAGACATGCCTGAAACAGGTGGCAGAGGGGTAAGACCAGTTTAGATAACTGCAGGTCTTTTTTATTTTGAAAACATCACGCAATGGCATTTTTAAATGTGAACAGCCAAATCTACCAGCACTTGCAGTAAAATATTTCGAAACGTTTTAGTAACACAATGGATTTGCTGTGCACTCATTAAATGTGATGTAATTCAGTAACTCTGTGAATTGTGTACTGTGCACTGATGATGTTGCATTACATTTTCAAATTATTTCTGGAAGTGCTTTAAATTTAAATCTACCACTTGTGCTAATGCGATAGCGCTGACACAGGTAATGGATTGGTAGGATTTCTTTGCACCGCCAACGGATACCTATTGATTTACATGATCATTTTTCTGACTGCAGTACTTATGTGCCTTGAGGGTAACACTATCCTATTGTACTGATAAAGACCCTGTTTGCAAATAACAACTGGGTTTGAAACGTTGGCGTAATTTGTTGACTGGATATTTAACGTACAATCTGTGGCTCTGTCTGTGTGTGTGGCTCTGTCTGTGTGTGTGTGGCTCTGTCTGTGTTTGTGTGGCTCTGTCTGTGAGTGTGTGGCTCTGTCTGTGAGTGTGTGTGGCTCTGTCTGTGTGTGTGGCTCTGTGTGTGTGTGTGTGTGGCTCTGTCTGTGTGCATGGCTCTGTCTGTGTGTGTGTGGCTCTGTCTGTGTGTGTGTGGCTCTGTCTGTGAGTGTGTGGCTCTGTCTGTGTGTGTGTGGCTCTGTCTGTGTGTGTGTGGCTCTGTCTGTGTGTGGCTCTGTCTGTGTGTGTGTGTGTGTGTGGCTCTGTGTCCGCTAATACTCTCTACTACTCTATAATGCTCACCTATTGCCATTGTAAATGACAATACCATTTAATTATGTTTAAAAAAAAAACAAAAAATGAAACAAATGCCATTTGCAATGCCAATAGCTCTAACTTTAATAAAGCCGAGACCATTGCATTGTAAATGCTTGTTTACACTTTTCAGGAACTAAACGTGACCTTTGTTTTTGCCGTGCAAGAGAGTGCCGCATACATATCATACCTGCATGCTGAAGGTATGTAGCACGGTTCTTTGAATCGTTTAGACACGCATACAACCGTTTGCATGACCGGAACCCCATTGCGATCACTTTCCCTTTTCTCTCTTTGTTTATCCTTTTTCACCGTTTGGTTTCCCTACACTTTTACCATTGCAGGACTTTTTACCCACATTTGAGGAATAATCTACTTGTTATTGGCCCGCTTTTTCACTTACCCATTTGAATTTCAAAATAAACACAGGGATATAAGGTCATTTTATTGCAACACAGTTACATGTTTAAAAGTTACATGTATAAAAGTTTTCTTTAACGTGCAATGATATGTTCTATGACAGTTATTCATTATTATGTTGTGTATATTCTTCTTAATAGAACATTAAGCCCCTGATGAAGGGCTAAATGCTCAAAATGCATTGGGCAAGGAACATATATGTGTTAAAAGGAAACCAATGATGTGAAAATAACATCGAAAAATTGAAGAATTCAAGGAAATTGAAATAAAAACTATATTCAAAGGAACTTCTAATAAAATCGTTTGTGAATTGTTTTTTTAAACATAAGTCCGTGTGCATTTGGGGACGTTGTTCACTTTAGGGATAACGCTACTGGATTGAAAAGCAATATATGTCATATAACTGTTAACCTTTCTGAATGTGTGGTACAGCACATAAAAAAGTTTTAAAAAAATAATAGCTATCATTAAGAGAATCTGCCATGAGGAGAGATCAGATGGAGCAAATGTATAGGAGAAATGAAGTCTTCTTGGTTTTGTGTCTTTTAGACTGATACAATGCCCTAAGGCGCAGAAAGTGCAACTTCGCTTTGTAGACCTGACTTTTCTCCTGGCTAATAGCTCCATTACGATGCGGTGTAAATCGGCCGCACCCCCACAGCTTTAAGGCTGGCATGGGGAAGTGGTGAGATGGGGTGGAGCTGAGAGTGCTGCTATCCGACGGGAGGAAGAACGAGGATTGCCCAGGAGAGTCACCTCTTTAGACTGGGACAGCATTCTGGAAGCGTTCAGGGCCTTGTCCCCGCCACCAGTACTGGTAGCTCGGACTTAACAATTGTTTCTAGCACCATGAAACCTTTCTGGTGTACGAGCGCTTTATTAATTCCCCAAACTTCAACTTTATTGCCTAACCTCAGTTTTCCAGTTTCCATGATTATTGAATTTCATTGTTTGTGGATCCTGTGCCATATGGTGCATACATGCTGCCTGAACGTTTATGAGCAGCCGGGAGTAGAGGAAACTTTGCCATATGCGCTATGAATGGTTGGTGCCAGACGAAGTTGGGGGAAAGAGGGAGGGAGGGATGGGACAGTAGTATTCAATTGTCATACACTTCCTGTAGATGATAATGCAAGTATACTGTACGGTGATTTCAATGTACTACGCTATTGTGGATAACTGCAAAAAGCTGCAATTGAAGAGTTGAAAACTAAAACATTTAATAAAATATATATTTTTTTTAAAAGTCACCTTGGCTTTCACAGTCTTTCCTATCTTTCGATTTTTCTTCTACCTCAAATATCAATTGACCAGTTTCTTTACTTGTGCATTTCAATTCATCCTGGCTTCCCTAGCCAAGGTTGTCTTTTCCACGTTCCTATTTTACCCGATTTGCCATCTTTGGGTCATACCTGTGTCTCATGATTGGACATTCCGGAACCAATCAACTGAACTTTACCATGTAATATGTTTGTGCTAGTTGAACTGTTTTTCTTTCATTCAGTTTGATGCAAAATGGAGCATGAGTTCGATGTACAGCACTATCATACCCCAGGATTGAGTGAAATATAATAACGCATAAAGTTTTCAATAAGGCTGAATGTAGCCTGTGCTGTCTCATTCCACAGATTGCACCAGGTTGTCTGGGTTGAATTCCTTGTAGTTCCTTCATAAGATCAGTTCAATCTGCCCGAAGATATAGAATAGTGTCATATTTTTGTCAGCTCACACTTGGATGTCTTGAAAGATGATGTGTGAAAAGTAGCATGGGAAAATATGTGAGGAATACACTGTTCTATTATCTCTTACCATAAGATTAGCAATGGTGGCATCACTCGTACACAAATATGGAGCAAACCAACAGAATACAGGCAGTCTAATGTTAAAATATATGTGCACAATAAATGGAAAGCAGAACAGATTTTATGAAATGTGTGCAAAAGGCAAAGGTTTTACATCATAGGCCAGGGCTGTAGCCCAAATCTCTGCGGTCACACAGGCCTAACATAATAGAAAATTATTTTGTGCACATGACAAACAAGTGCGGGAGAGTGAGAAGTAGTTATCCAGAACTATTATGCACATTCTTGTTGAACAGTCAAGGTCAAACATGTTGCATTTCACACTGGTATAACATTACAATTGCACAGGAAGACGTGTTTAACAACAATACTCAAATTAGGGACTGAAGAACACAGACTTGCAGAAAAAAAACAATCTGGCATGTTTGTCAATATATCGTATGAAATTGTCCAGAAGATTATATTGATCTGCAGATGAAATATTGCTTCATCTTACCTGACTGAAGGAATCCAGAGAAACTCCATTATCCAGCAAGAACTGACGAACATCCTGCACCAGCTGAGTTTCACCGAGAGCTACCCTCACTGCAACACTGCCTCGTCCCTCCTGGGCACAATGATGAAAAGAAAGTTGTAGGATATCAGACACATTCCTATAACATGGTGTTAGGTATAGCATACAGATAGAATCTCAAGTAGCCTAAAGCTGAAGGTCATTGAGCTATAGAACAACACAACAAAAACCAATTTCCTCCTTTCCTTTGATTACATGTCATAGCATCATATTTTTCTCTTCTGACACCCATATTTTAACATGGCCTAAGGACAGTGTAGAGCCTATACAGAAACCCAACATGAAATGATGCAGTTGGAGTACAAGCAGGTTTTTGCCAAAGACGATGTACAGCTCTGAGGCAGAAAGAGCTCACATTTTAATGGCTCAGGTAAAAAAAAAAAATCTAAATCCCTCAATAGAAAGCACTGGAGGCAATAAGTACAAAATGATTTTCATCATGATGAGAGAAAGCATCATTCAAGCTCTGTTTTGGATGAGGCTCTCTCATTAAAAAATAAATGACAGGAACAGACCATTGTAACAGCATTCACAGCATCATTAGAAAACATACAATCACTAATATGGGATGCTTCTGTATGCCCAAATGAGGACCAAATAATTCTCATAAGCATAACAACAAATATTAATATTAGAAATGTGATAGACAAAGCATACAGTGCCATGATCAGAGCAGGAGCAATTTTTGTCCCCATTGCTCAACAGTAAAATGATTAGGCTAAATTGGTGTACACTAGGAACTCAAATAATTTTCCCTTGATGTTTTCATCATTTTGTTGCACTATAATTAAAGATTAAGGTGTATATAAAAATAACGGTTAAAAAGCTTAACCCACTAATTCTCTCCTTAACCTTGGGAAGAAGATACTCCTGTTGCAGGTGTAAGGTCCTGTCCTTGGCTAAGGACAGTAGGCTGACCACCAAATTTAGTTATCTTTCCAAGAGATTTGGTTAGTGTCCTATCAAATCCTTAAGGCACTGGCACCTAAAATGATACAAGACCCCTGGGAGAGGGATTGAGGGGATGCAGCACTAAGGAAAATGCTACTTACCAGTATGCATCTGTTCTAGGCATGTAGAGCTGCAGAATTACACACTGTGCATAGATCGCCACCTAGTGTTGGGCCCGGATGTTAGCAGTTTGTTTTTGTCCAGAAAAGTTCTTTGGAAGTCACGAGATAGGTGACTCCTCCTTTGAACCCCATTGCGCATGGGCACGGACTCCATCCTCAGATTGTTTTCGCCATTAGGGAAATGATGAAGCTTTGCAAGAAAAGGAAGGATGTCCATGTAAGCTGTATCTAATTAAGATAATGCTGGAACAGACAAGGGTAGCCGGGGAGGCGGGTGGGCGTGTGTAACTCTGCAGCTCTACATGCCAAGAACAGATGCATACTGGTAAGTAGCATTTTCCGTTTGAGGCATATGAGCTGCAGATTACACACTGTGCATAGATTGTATAGCAGTACCCACTCTTAGCGGTGACCACCCCTATCTGTTGCAGTAGTTTGAAATAATGTTTTAAGAACAGCCTGGCCCACATTACCTTGTTGTTTGGTTTGCACATCTACACAATAGTGTTTTGTGAATGTGTGCGTTGTAGACCATGTAGCTGCTCTGCAGATGTCATCTAGGGGAATGTTCCCTAGAATGTCATTGAAGCCCCTATTTTCCTTGTAGAGTGGGCTTTAGGAGTAACAGATAATGTACGTTTAGCTTTGTGGTAGCAAATCTGTATGCATTTCACAATCCATCTAGCTATCCTAGATTTTGATATGGGATTACCCTTGTGTGGCGGTGAGAAAGACACAAAAAGTTGTTTGGTCTTACGAAAGGGTTGTGTTCTCTCAATGTATTATAGCAATGCTCTTTTGGCATCTAGGGTATGAAGAGCTCTTTCTGCTACTGTTTGTGGCTGCGAGAAGAAAACGGGCAGTTCCACAGATTGATTGAGATGGAAGGGAGAAATGACCTTGGGCAGGAATTTTGGATTGGTACGGAGAACAACCTTATTCTGATGCATTTGCAAGAAAGGTTGTTGAATGGTTAATGCTTGTAGTTTACTAACTCTCCGCAGAGAAGTAATAGCTACTAGGAACGCAACCTTCCACGTTAAAAATTGAAGATCACATTTATGTAAGGGTTCGAAGGGAGGTCCCATTAGCCGTGTGAGAACAATGTTTAAATTCCACACAGGTGAAGGTGGTACTCTGGGAGGAATTATTCTTTTAAGGCCTTTCATAAAGGCTTGAACAGCAGGCACTTTGAATAGAGAGAGATGCTGTCTGTTTTGCAGATATGCTGCTATTGCTTCAAGGTGCAGTCTAATAGACGTGTAAGCTACATTACATCTTTGGAGGTGCAGTAAGTATCCTATGATGTGTTGAATAGACACGTCTAAGGGTTTAATATTGTTATTGTGACAATATATTACACAGCGTTTCCACTTAGCTGCATAGCATGCTCTAGTGGTTGGACGTCTAGCTTCTTTTATGACATTCATGTAGTCTGGAGGAAGGTTAAGATATCCAAATTCTAGGATTTCAGGAGCTAGATCGCGAGGTTGAGCTGAGCTGGGTCCGGGTGTCTGATCTCTCCACAGTTCTGTGTTAAAAGGCTTGGAGACAGGTATCGTTTTTGGTGCGGTACTGCAGACAGTTGTAGCAGTGTGGTGTACCACGGCTGTCTGGCCCACGTAGGAGCAACTAGGCTGAGGGTTAGAGAATGATGCTGTAGTTTGCGTACCACTAGTGGCATGAGTGGTAAAGGTGGAAAAGCGGAAGCATCTGTTTGACCAGTTCATCCGTATCGCATTGCCTTTGGACAGTGAGTGTGGATATCTGGCGGCGAAGCTTGGGCATTTGGCATTTTAGTGGGTGGCAAAGAGGTCTATCTGAGGTTGTCCCCACATCTGAAAGAATGGTTGAAGAACTTGCGTATGAAGTTCCCACTCGTGGATCTGTTGTGTTTGACGACTTAACAGATCTGCTATGGTATTTTGTACTCCTGGAACATGCCGGGCTATTTTGAGGTATAGCCCACCACCATATGTCCTGTGCTAGTTGAGAGAGTTGCAGGGAGTGTGTTCCGCCTTGTTTTTGTATGTAATACATGGCTGTCATGTTGTCCGTCCGGACTAACACAGCTTTGTTTGATACTTGCTTTTGGAAAGCTTTCAGTGCTAGGAATATAGCTAGTAACTCCAGAGGATTGATATGGAGTAGCTTTTGTTGTATTGTCCACCTGCCTTGCATGGTGTGTTGCAGTATGTGGGCCCCTCAGCCGGAGAGCGATGCGTCCACTGTCAAGACTATTTGAGGAACTGGCTCTAGGAACGGTTGCCCTTTGGAAAGGTTTTTGGTGTTCCACCACTGCAGAGAGCGATGAGTCAGACCGTCCACCAACACTAGGTCTGCTAATTGATCTTGAGCCTGGTTCCATTGACGTGATAAGCACTCTTGAAGAGGACGCATTTGAAGTCTTGCATGGGGCACTATGAAAATGCAAGAGGTCATCATCCCTATGAGTTGCATGAACACTCTTGCTGGAAGTGAGTGTTGTGGCTGAAACTTTGTGAGAAGATCTTGCATGCTGGCTATCCTTACTGGAGTTGGATAAGCTAGCGCTGTTGAGGTGTTTATTGTGGCACCGAGGTACTGTTGTACTTTGGATGGTTGCAGATGGGACTTGGTGTGGTTTTTTGTGAACCCCAAGTTGTGGAGCAGTTGGATGGTGTTATGGTTGTGTTCTACACAGGTTGTATGAGCTGGCTTTTATGAGCCATTCATCGAGGTACGGGAAGACATGGATGTGTTGTTTTCGTAAATGTGCAGCCACTACTGCTAGGCACTTGGTAAATACCTTTGGTGCTGTTGTGACTCCAAATGGAAGTACTTTGAATTGATAGTGCTGCCCGTCTATTACAAATCTGAGATACTTCCTGTGAGCTTTGTGAATGGGCATGTGGAAGTTTGCGTATTTGAGATCTAGAGTAGCAAGGAAGTCGTTTTGTAACAGGAGAGGAAGGACTTGTTGAAGTGTGACCATGTGAAAATGGTCTGACTGTATGTATATGTTTAGCGGTCTGAGGTCTAGAATAGGCCTTAGAGAGCCGTCCTTCTTTGGGATAAGAAAGTATAGTGAGTAATCTCCCTTGTTTTGTTGGTGCAGAGGAACTGGTTCTATTGCACTTTTTTCTAGCAAGGATATTACTTCTTGCTTTAGCAGTGATAGATGCTCTTGAGACATTGGACGCTGTTTGGGTGGTATGTTTGGGGGGGTTGATGTTAGTTCTAGACAATAACCTGATTGAATAATTTGTTGCACCCACCTGTCTGATGTGATGTTGGTCCAGGCAGGAAGGAATTGTTGTAGTCTTCCCCCCACAGGAGTTAAATGGTGGGGGGGAAGCGGAAGAAAGCCATTGGGTAGGGGTGGAGGCAGAGCGGGAGTCGTTGGTTTTGCCTCTGCCTTTGTTGTTGTTACCCCTATGACCCCCTAATTGGTATCCCTTGGTGAATGCGGATTGACTATGGGTTGTGGAAGTGGAGGGGCTATCGGAGGCGTAGCCTCTTGTGTTGCCTCTATATGATGAGCGACGAAAAGAACGTCTGGGAGCTTGCAATTGCAAGACTCCCATAGATTTAGCTGTGTCGGTGTCTTTTTTCATTTTCTCTAAAGATACATCGACATTAGGGCCAAATAGGTGTTGCTCATCAAATGGCTGATTGAGGATGGAATTTTGCACTTCAGGTTTGAAACCTGAAATACGCAGCCAGGCATGCCTACGCAGAAGGACACTAGTATTAATTGCCCTTGGGGCAGTATCTGCTGCATCTAGGGCGCAACAAATGGAAGTATTGGTGATATTTTTACCTTCCTGTACGAGTTAACTGATCCGGTTTTTATATTTATCTGGAAGATGCTGCATTATGGATTCTAGTTCATCGTAGTGTGCCCTGTCATATCGTGCCAATAGCACTTGAGTATTGGCGATGAGCCATATGTTAGCTGCCTGTGATGCTGTGCGCTTACCAGAGGCATCAAGAAGTTTAGATTCTTTATCTGGTGGTGAGGCCTCACCTGATGTTTGTGAGTTAGCAGGTTTAAGTGCATTAGATACTACTAAAGACTTTAGTGGTGCTGGACCTCTAATGTAAACTGGTTCTGTAGGGGCAGCTTTGTATTTTTTGTCAATGCGAGGGTTGAGGACCCGAGCCCTAACAGAATCTTTAAATACCTCCGTTGCGTGCTTAAAGACCCCTTTAAGCATTGGCAAAATGGCAGTGGACCTTTGTGTAGTATCAAAAGTGTCCAATAAGAAATCTTCCTCCACAGCATCGGTGTGCAAATCAACCCCATGGTACGGGGCAGCTCTCTAGACTAGTAGTTTAAAACCTATAGTGTCTTCTGGTGGGGAAGGCCTGGAAGGATATACATCGTCTTGAGGGACATAAGGCACATCAGGGGTATTATAATCATCCCATGGATTAGGTGATTGAGGGGGACTATTAGTCCCTACTGGGTCATGTGCATCCCCACCTGTGTCATCAGTCTCTGTATTTACATCATCATCTTTAAAATTTAAGGCACTATGCATTGCATACAAAGCCATCAATAATACAGGCCCACAGTTTCTTAAAAATGCCCTCTCTCCGCCCCATCATTCAAGAATACTACGTTCATCCTCAGCTCACTTGCTGAAAGTCTCACGTACAAAAAAAGCTAACTGGGGTGACAGATGTTTCACTACTTCTACAGCTAAACTTTGGAACACATTACCCCTACACATCAAAACTGCCCCCACCCTCATTAACTTCAGAAAAAAACTAAAAACCTGGTTCTTTGCATTATAATCTTTCAGCCTCAGCGATGGCTCTGTACTCTAAGCGCCGAGACACCTATGGGTAGTTGCGCGCT
Organism: Lissotriton vulgaris; assembly: GCF_964263255.1. Classification (NCBI taxonomy): domain Eukaryota; kingdom Metazoa; phylum Chordata; class Amphibia; order Caudata; family Salamandridae; genus Lissotriton; species Lissotriton vulgaris. The sequence goes on from NC_141699.1 coordinate 285,091,898, forward strand.
ATAAAAATCGCATAAACATAAACATAAACATAAACATCTGGATTATTTGAAGGTGTAGGCGAATGATGTGGTGGAGCAGGTGTAGGAGGAGGAATAGTATGGGGAGGTGGTGGAGAAGGGACCCTTAATGGAGAGGTTGCAATGTCTCTTTTCTTTTTTGGAAGAGGAGGAGTTGCAGGTGCCTCTAGTGGTCTCTTCCTGGAGCTAAGAGCTAGTTGGCCAGTCTTAGGATCCTTTACAAGAGTCTTTTGAGTAGGATCTGGTGTAAAAAGCTCTTCTGTGTAGGGCAGATCCTTTAGCGTCAAAGTTTTGGGTTCCGGAGGTTTTTTCTGCACAGACTCGGTAGCTGGTGTAGGGTCTTTTGGCTTGGAAGTATGACCTTTTGAAATGTCTTTTACCGGAACGTGTTTTTTCGGTTTCGGGTGTTTTTTCGGCTCCGAAGCGTGTGAGTCGGGGCCTTTAGGCGTTTTTTTTTTACTGAGCTCCGAATGCGGTGTTCTGGCACGTCGAGACCCTCTGCAAAGATGTCATCGGGGATCGAAGCTGATGAGCGAGCCATTGTTCTTCGAGGTCGTCGGTCCCGAATTGTCTTTTTGGAGCAGAAGAAGGCACAAGCGGAACGGTCTTTGGCCTCGTGCTCCGGTGAGAGGCAAAGGTTGCACACCTCATGTAGATCGGTGTGGGGAAACTTCGACCCACAATGAGGACACTTCTTGAATGGCGTCCTTTCCATGAGCCAGAGAGTAAGGCCCAGGTAGGCCCGAAGGCCTTCGTCGACGTCCGGAATCGAAGACTTCAAAGTGGTGCAGAATCGCGTTGAAGGGGTAGCGCGATCGAAACAATACCGTCGAACTGGGTGAGGATTGCGCGCCGAAGGAAAATCGGTTCCACACAGGAGCGCAGGAAACACATCCGAGCACGATGGCAGAAAAAAACAATCTGAGGATGGAGTGGATGCCCATGTGCAATGTGGTCCAAAGGAGGAGTCACCTATCTCGTGACTTCCAAAGAACTTTTCAGGACAAAAACAAACTGCAAACATCCGGGCCCAACACTAGGTGACGATTTATGCACAGTGTGTAGTCTGCAGCTCATATGCCTCGAACAGGATGTTTGTCCCAGCTTGATTATGCAGGGCTTCAGATTCATCCTTTGAGACAATGTGCAGCATAGCACAAGGAGCATAATACACAACCTTTATTAGAAATGAAGCCTGTAAGAGGGATGGGACTGTCCCTCTTCTCAACAGGACAAAGTGTTTAGTCTAATAGAGGAGACATTCTTCATAACTCGGTCAACAGTTTGCGCTGAACTCAGGTACCTCTTTACCTCTGATGGTACTGAAAGATGTGAAAGTACAAGTAAATCGATCTGCCATGTAGTAGATCGACTTATCATACATCCTTGAGGGCACAGGTTACAACTGGATGCGGAGGCAAAAAAATTAAGTCTGGCAGGTGATAGGGTCCACACTGGCCTCCAGGGCAGGCACATGGAGGAGTGTGGCTCAATGGTTAGAGCGGCAGACCCTGATGCAGAGTTCTGGCCCGGGACCAGGGTTCAATTCCTGCCTCGGCGGGTCTTTGGCTCAATTTCCTCGGACCTGACAATTCTCGCCTCGGTGCCTATTCTAATCATGGGCCCCACGCTGCAACTCTGGGCAATAGCTTGCTTAACCTCCACACCGGCCCCAACAGCGCTAGGATGCCTGGCTTCACCCTGGGGGTGCCCAGGAGTGGACACTTCACAGGGAAACCCAGGAAGGGTTCCACAGCGGTATGAGTAATAGCGCCAGGAAACCGCTTGGTGAAGGTGCGCTCTACAAATACCTTGACATTTACATTTACATGAAAGGGAAAAGCTGAGGGTACTTAGCAACAAATGCTCAAAAACCAAGATCAGTGGATCTCACTAAGCCTCCTTGAGTATCTGAGTAGACGTGGACAAGAAGCAAAAGCTTAACACAATGGAAATGGTCAGGGGAGAAGTTTGGTAAAGTAGGAGAAAACTATCACAGTTACAAGAAATTAAGCATGTCTATCTAAGGTTATGTAATATACAACATTTTTAATACTTTTGTGTTGTATTGCTATTTATATAGCATTGTCCGTACCCCTTGCGAAGTGAAAACCTGGTCTGAATCATGGAGTAATTAGCTGCTCATTATGAATCATTTACATAGGGCTTCATAGCCCTGATGAGGTCAAAGCACACTAAAATGTTCATCAGAACCCTCTGCAACCTTCAGATGTATGGTTATGTATGGTTATGTTGAGGTAGGTGAGCGAGGTGTAGGGGTAGTCTAGAAGTGTTGCACAGAGTTTCACAATGCAAACAAAAAGACGCAAGCATGCACCTTTTACATGGAAATTGATACAAACAGAAGCCAACATTATTGGCACCTGTATAGTCCGCTGGTTAAACCACTAGTTTGAAATGTGCACAAATATCTGGTGCATAAAAGGGACGCAGTTGGCTTAACCCACTAGGATATTGAAACCCATTAAGGGACATTTCAATCTATGTGCCAAAGGACGGCAGTTTTCAGGTCGTCTGAATACACAGCTATTCCGTTGAGGCATGTAATATGAATCCCTTATGTCATGTCCATCCTGAGGTCGTGTACATGCTTAAGAAGCTAGAGTCATATTTTGGGAAAAGGTTGCTGATTGACCATATTTTTTGTATGAGGTGTTCAATAGGTTTGTATAGAACCTCCAACTATAAGGGTTCTTCTGAAATGTAGGATGATTAGCAGTAGTTCAATTTGTGATCTAAGATTCATTCTATGCTTGAAGAGTTTGAATTAGGATTGTGGAAAAATCAGTCTTGCGCTATGAATATCCCTGTGGGTGATGAATAGAGTTTATAAGGAGATTCTTCTTGTGACGGGTAGCCAGTGCAGGACCTTAAGGACAGGGGAGAGGATGTGGCATAATGGCTAGAGCAGTCTATCTCGAAACTGGAGAACCAGGTTGGAATCTCAACAGGCACGCTCAATATCCTGTGATTCTGGGCAAATCACTTAATCTCCCCGTGCCTAACAAAAAATGTATGTGTACGTCTATAACACAAATGGTGCTCATGTAAAGCGCACCTTTGGGTCAAGTTTGCGCTATATAAAACTCCCTAAGAAATTAAAAGGGCAGAAGTGCTGTCTGGCAGCAGCATTCAAGATTCATTGACATTTGTGGATCAACTGTTTTGAAAACCCAATGTTGAGTCCGGTGGTTAACCAGGGGTTGCTGGGGTTTGATTATTTAATGGTCGCTCTGGAAGGGAAATATCTATTGTGATGTAATCGGAGGGCTGGCAGCACTTTTTGTCACATAGTTGACCTGGTTTTTAAATCAAACCGACATCCAGGCTCATTACTTCTTTTGAAAGATTGGGGGATGTAGGATCTCCTTAGGGCAGGCAGCGGTAAAATTATAGTATTTCTGTATTCCGCCAGTAAAGACAGCTCATAATATAGTAAACATATTTACAGTATAAACAGTAATAAGAAGATGGAATGAACACAAAACGCAACACAAATGCAACACAGTAATCATACAATGAAAGCAATCATCCTAATGATAAAGCTAATCTTATAAAGAAAACTGTAATGCTCCAGACAAAATAGTAATTTTTCGAAATGTGCATTATTTATTTCCATGTAATTACATGAAATGTCTGCAAAATTACATAAAATGCACATCCATCATTTAGTGCTTAATTTCAGCACAAAATGAGTCCTTGCGTCAATTTTTTGCATGAGCATGCATCTTGTGATAAACATTAGTGTAAAATAAGAAACCACCAGGAATAACAGTTTCTTGTATTCTGTTTCTGTGCATTTGCAGTAAATTTTGGAATCTCTGTGCTAATTTTTTTCACAGCAAATGGTGCATAATTAAGCAAAGTGAGGTGATGACGTAATTTCTGAAGTTTCATGTAACAAGTGTAACATGAATTTCACACAATTATGTGCATTAAGAAAAAGCCATTGAAAGTTCGCCCAGGCCGAATGGTAATCACACAATACAGCAATGAAACCAATGCCCCTGGCTAAACACTATATGATGCTCACTTAGTTCTTATAATCACAAAGTTTAGAACATACGTGGAATGAAAATATACAGAGTCAATGCAATAAAGAAAGGAATAAGCAAAATTATAGGGTGTTTACCAAGCGCTAATGGTCACTAAGCTTTAAATGGATGCAGTATCCAAATGGAGGATTGCAATCTTCCCACCGAAAATAGGCTATTATGGATTACTCTGTACGATTTAAGGAAAACGTCACGTCTCCTAAGGTTCAATAAGATCAAAATCAATAAACGGCAAGTTAATTTAACAGCAGTATCAAAGGTTTCTGTAAAGGAAGTGGACAGTGTCTCTAAGCTTGAGCGTGCGAGTCCTATGTTGGAATCAGATGAAATTTTAGTATTGTGGCACACCTTTACAAAAATTTTCTTTTAGATTCTTTTGAGGTAAACGGGTGTAGGGTGCCAGTGGGTATAGCCCTCAGACCTCTAGCATAGAAATCAACTATTTGTGTGAACGCGTCGCCTACGATTAGAACAACGTCCCCACTAAGCACACCAGAGAAGTGTGTATTAATAACATCCATATTATCCAAAGATTGTTTTTTATCCTTGTACTTCATTAAACCATGATTTCAATATCAAATTTGTTGTGTTCTACATTCACATGTAGAACAGTAACAAGTTTTCCACTTTTCGAATCAATCCCAATGCATTTCAGGACGAGGCCCTTCATCGGGGGAATTTCTCCTATAATGTGACTAACAATGCATTTTATCAGAGATCTAAGCAAAACAATGGGGAAAATGTAAAATAAAATATCACAAGGTGGTAAAGAAAAAGGAACGTGAGAAGTATATAAACCAACTGTGTGCAAAACCCGGGTAGAGCCTGAGATCAGGAGGGCGAAAGTGCTTCCATTTGGTGTATCGTAACCTGCTGAAAAGTCTAAACCGTGAACCGGAAAAAGAAGAAAAGTGACCAAAGTGTGCAAAATACATGTGCCGAGAGTCAGGAAGGCAATAGAACCCCTATTCGATGCAGTGTTAGAACGAACATGAGAAGGAAAGAAGTAACTAATGCAGCGGTAACATTAAGCGTAAAAAGTCTCTGAAGTGACATGCTAATAAAAAGTCGTAACTGTGGCCTACCATTAAAACACGAGCCTGCGTTTTACGGACCTAATTCATCCTTCTATGTTTGCGAATAACTTTGACACTTTGTGGACTGTGAAAGCTCTCTACTCCTAGCCACTTAAGGTAACTTCTAGTTCTCTCTCTTAGACTGCCTTAAGATTGCTTTGGTCTTCAGTTTCTATGCCATACCCTGTGTATGCACAGGCATCGGTGATGGCCCTGGGAAAAGAGTCTCTGAGGGCGCCGATGGAGAGGCAGCTGGTCAATGCCCAGCACCAGGATGGGTCCAGCTAGTGCCAAAGGCATTCCCTGAGGAGAACTCTGGGGACGAATAACACAGAGAGCAGGCCTACTAGCAGAGGACTTAGAGGGCCCCAAGGCGTAGTACATGAGACTGCAGCTTGATTCATTTCATCATGGCACACAGGAATTGAGCTTGGTAGGCTCCAAGCATCTGGCTTTCCGGAAATGCTAGCGCCACATATGGTAGTGGTGGCAATAACCTCAAAAGAGGCGTTGTGGCAAGCTCTGGAGTTGGTGTCCTACTTGTAGGAAAGTACCCGTTTTTGACATGTTCACCCACACTTTTTGCCCGGTATTTGATACAATTTTGACAGAAGTGCACTGGGTACCTGTTATCCAGGTCCCCAGTGCCAGATCTCTTTCCTTAAAACTGTACAATTGTTTCCCAATTGGCAATATCTTTGGCACCTCTGAAAGGTCCTATAGATGGTACCTCTGGTACCTACGGCCTGGGTATTGAAGAGGGTCCCTAAGGGCTGCACCATGTATTGTGCCACGCTAAGGGATCCCTCACAATACTCATGCAGACTGCCATAGCAGTGTGCATGAAATGGTGCAGACAAAAGTGAAGACACAACATAGCCCACCCCGTGTACCATGCCTACAGACACAGCATGCAATATATGCAAGTCACCCCTACAGGAGGCCCTACAGCCCTAAGAAGGGTGAATTATATTACAGTTGTGAAAATATCTGAATGAGCAGGTATGCCCCTGAGATGTCTAAGTTGATTCATAGACATTGCAAGTGATCAGGGAAGCCATCCTAAGGATATGTACAGGACACTGGTGAATAAGAGTTCTCCAGCTACATAATGGCTTCGCTGAAACCAAGGATGTTTGGTATCAACCATCTCGTATTAATAAAACCACACTGATTCCAGTGCTGGATTTATTAATACATGCACTCAGAGGGTACCTTAGAGGTGCCCCCCTGAAACCTACTAGTCCACTGGTGTGCTGGCTGGCTTGTAAAGTCTAGTCTGCCACCACAGACGCGCTTCTGAGCCCCTAAGAGGTGAGAACCCCACTCTAAGAGGTCAGGAACAATGCCTGCTCTGGCAGGTGGTGTTTATACCTTCTCCAAACAGGATGGCTTGCAATCAGCATAGCAAGGCCGCCTTTGATATGCAAACCTGGCATAACCCAGACCTGGAAGATGACACCCACTGCCCTGAGGCCCATTTGACCCCAGGACAGTCCTGAAATTAGTATGCAAAGTATGCGAGGCGCACACCCAGGTCAGTCAACTACAAAGGTGAGTTGCTGGATGTGCCCCACTACAGGACGTTTCCGCCATCTTGGTGCTGGCAGAATTTAGAAAACTGAAACAGGGTTATGCCCACTTCCTACAGGAAATGGTCATGTAGGGGGTGTAGTGACCCCAAGAGTAGGTAGCCCATTGGCTATTACTCTCCACTCCTGAATCCAGAACTTCAGATTCCACACTACAAAGAAGAAGAAGACACTGAAGGCCCAATCCATACAAGAAGTAAAGACTGCTGTGGACTTTTGGCACCAAACTCTACCTGCTGCACAGAAACTTGACAATTGCATAGACCTGACTCGTCCTGCCACTGTGCCTGCTCCACAAGCACGTGGTTTGCCAGCACTTCGCAAGCAGCCAGCATCTCCCTTAGAGTAGAGGAGCTACTCCATTGCATCCACGGACTGTGATGTCCAGTTTAAAAAAGCTGCTGTCCACTGGGTCCACAGAGCAGAAGCCGCCCAGAAGAAGGTCAGCACACTCGAGGAGATCAGATCCATCTTCCTGCCAAGCGTGAAGACGCCAGGACTTCCACAAGCCACCCTAAAACACCACCTAGGGTACTGGACCCTTGCTGCGACCAAAAGTTTTTGAAAGTCCAGCCCAGACACCAACGAAATCATGGCCGACCAGCCGACCAGAAACATCAGCACCACAGAGGCCAGCACTGAGAGTGGCTAAGCTGTCCTGTTTTTGTCCCCCTTGCTGATCCTGACTGACAACAGTGAGCGCCTTGATGCATAGGAGCCAGCAAACTACAAAGCCTCTGCACCCAAGCTGCATGGCCCAGGCTTAAGGAAACTGGCTGCTCCCCATGCTCCCAGAAACCTCATGACTCGAGCCCCCATTGGGAGCTCATGGACTTGTCCCCATGTCCCCCTTTGCAACCTATTTTCAAGCGCCCCCTCCTTACTACCGCACAGCTTCTACCTTCAGGAAGAGCCTCAAGACCTGGCTCTTTGGGTGAGTCGGAGCTACACGACTCCCCCACCCCCAGCACCTTGAGATCCTCACAGTGAATAGTGCGCTTCACAAATCCCTGACTGATTGATTGATTGATAGCGTGCAAGGCTGACGACCCATTCAGGGCCACCGCACTTGGACACACCAGGGCAGATAAGACTGGTGAAACTTTGGTCCTTGTCCCTTTACCACCTGACAATCAAAAGGGGTTTCATGGAAAATGCATGTGATTGTTCTTTCTCCCATAGGAAAGCATTACTCGTAAATCGCACAGTTAACATACCTAAAACTGTAAAAAGTCTATTACGAAAAAGTACTTACCTCTTTACGAAGTTCTTGGTTTCAAAATATATATAACAATGTGTTCTTTTTTTTCTAAATTGGTGTGGCTTTCCTTTTTGAGTGTGTGCATCATTTATTGACTTTGTGGGTGCAACAATTGTTTAACACTCCTCTCTGATAAGCCTAATGCTGCTCGACCTCACTACCCTAGATAGAGAACCATGGGATTGCTAGAGTAAACCCCTGTCCACTCAAAAGGAATACCTGGACTCTTTACACAACATACCTCCTTTTGGTCTACCATATAAAGAGCCAGCTTTCTACACTACTAACATAGGTTCCTTGGGTGGAGTGATGTCAACGAGCTCCGGCTTCTAGGAGGGCTGGACGTGCAGTGCTACAATGTGTCTTACCTTAAGCATTGACATTGCTATTCCCAAGAAACTGTAAGGGACAGAGCAGGTTTATTCTTTAATTGTCCATTCCTCTCCTTTTCTGTGTGCTTTTTAATGGATAACCAGCCCATCATCATAATTCTAAAATATTTCACTTAAAGACACACAGATTAGAAGGTCAATACAAGTTTCTGCACATACAATTTGGTAAACATTAAAACCAACTCAACTAGAAATACATTTTGCAATTTCACTAAGACTAGAAGTATCACTTTCAAATGGTAACTTATGTGGCAGTTCTACATTTCCTCTACAACTATGAAGTCATAACTTCAGGTAATCCATAAAGATCTCTGTGCAACACCACCTGGCTATTCAGCTCCATAGGAAAAAGGTGCAGCTAAGCCGTACAGAGCTAGTTGAGATATCACCTTCTAGATTCTGGCTCATTCTCCACTTTCACTCAAAATAGGATAAGAATTGTTAGTCATGATAGTAAAAATCCATTCTTCTAACTCACATCATCCAGCACTTGACTCTTTGTTGTGCTATACTTCTGCGCGATGGCATCAGCTACGGCGTTTGTACCCATAAATAACGTGTTCCAATTGTGAGAGCTGAAGGAGGAATAGAAAAATTGAATGCACATCATGTGCTCATCAATCAAGTGAAAAAAGTTCTTAAATATTGCAGCATAACTTGACCCTCTAAAATTGCAGAAAGAAGACACACCTTGAAAGGTATATGCAAGAAATGTATGAAAAAAGGCAAGAGAAAAGTAAACAGGACAAGTAAGAAGTGTGGAAGGTAAAGAAAGAAATGAGGGTGGTGAAATCCAAGGCTGGGCAAATCAAAGAGGAGAGAGAGAAAAGAGGACCTGTGAGAAGGATAAAATGCTAGAGAGAAATACATCGGAGGAGCTTACCAACCTCCTCCCTCGGTATGTGCCCGCTCGCACTCTAAGATCCTGCAGTCAAGACCTAATCCAACTGCCCAGAATAAAGAGAGCCCGGTGGGGCGGAAAGTCTTTCTCCTATCAATCATCCAAGTTGTGGAACAGTATACCCTTCGCTCTGTGCTCGGTAAAGAACAGAGCAAGCTTTAGGAGAGCTTTAAAAACCTGGCTCTTCATCATGCCCTAAACACCTCTGCACTCCCTTCCGTTCTACAGCGCCAAGACGCCTCGGCATAAGAGCGCTTAAAAAATAATTCAGTCAGTCAGAAACAAAGGGTATGGAGAAAGAAAACCACAGGCGAAGGAAGGGCAGAGGACAGAAGAGAAGAAAAGTGGAGGGATGAAATTAATAAAGTTCAGCTGGCAAGAAAAGAGTGCAGTAGAAAAGAAAGACAAAAAAGTGGAGTTGAAAATTAAACCGGTTGGAAAGAACATGTTTGGCATAAGAGACCAGAATGTGAAAGAGAAATAGAAAAGGTACGACCTCTTCATTTCAACTCATTGACAATCATGAGTTAGGAATTGTTCCCAAACCATCAACTTTACAAATCATAAAGCAGCTCTCTTTTCAAATTGCGGCTTCCAGGACGTTGCTATCTGGATGAACGCTAACCATCCATAATTAAATAGTTATAAAACAGAGGTCCTGATTCGTTAAAGGTATTGCCTTTGGACACCAAAGTTCTAGCTTAACTCACTTTGTTTTTTAATGACTCCATTAGGAAATTAATGCAGAATTGGTATTGCGCTAGACTCTAGATGCACAAGTATGAGAGGAGGTAGGACCCTGCCATTTTCAAATAATAAATCTCTGGCAAATCTTACTCCACCTACTAGACTTTCATTGTAGCATGGCTATGAATTTCATGCTTCTGACCATTTTAGTCTATTGTTCTGGACTCTGGGCCTTTCACAGGTTTTACTGGGCTAACTGCAGCATTTTCAAAATGCTGCAGTTCACCCTATTGACATAAGTCGAAGGCCAAACCTATGTCTTTAAACCTGGTCCAATTTTATTGCCTTCCTATTGAGCAGTGAATCAAATTCAAGGCACTATACATTGCCCTTAAGGCCCTTAAAGGCCTTTGACCAGGATGTCTTTACTTCAGTTTTATGAGTCATCCCATCTTTTATTGAAGCACTCCAGCACACCCAGAGTTCTCGAGAAATCACATACTGGAGGCAACACATTCAATATCCAGGCCTCTCTGCTCTCTATTCTCTATGATTATTTCAGCATAGTGGCTTTCTACAGACAGAAAAAAGGCTTGATTGACTGTGAACTCAGGGATGCTTTCACCATTCCTTGACTAGATTTCTCGGGGCCAAACATACTATTGCCATTCAAAATCAGGGATGAGCGATTTCCACAGTGAATAGTTTGTGAATGGGAATGCTACTTGTAATATAAACACACACAGTTGGGGTTAGCACCATACATTATCCATTTGTGGGGCAGAGGGGGGTCACAAAATGGCCTACCTAAAGAATATTAAATAGACAGGTCATAATGTGTGACCCCTTGCATTTGCATTCGCAAATGGAAAATATATTTTTAAAAGCAGCCCACGTGCATTAAAAGGACCGGTGATACTTAACATTTTTTTCCATTTTGGAAGACTTTGGGAGGCACAGGCAGTCACCCCGAACCACTTTTTGCCCTCCTCTAAGGCAGGCAACTCGATTACCAAAGGGATGCTGTCTTCTGAGGATGGCCTCCCCATTGTAAATCAGATGCCACCATCTTTGAAGTGTTGGCACCAGACCATGGTTTGCAACCACAATTGCATTGATAAACTACTGATACATCCCCTTCCCAAGCGCAATTAGTACGGCGATGTTCCTTTCACGCCCGCTCCTATTTGTGATTTGAAATTGCTCCCAATAGAAATTTTATAAGTTGGACACTTATTAAGTCTTAAAAGTGTTTGGACAAAGTAAAAAGGTATGTTACTGTTGTACGCCGGGATTTTGGGAATCATAGGTTTGCAACCACAAAATACCTTTTATCCATCAGGCCCCTAGATGTTTAATTTTGTGCAAAAGGATTTCAGGTAGTTGTGGGCAATACAAATAAAACAAGTAAGTCAAGATGATAAATGCAGAGAAGAAAAAGAGGTTAGGTAAGGAACGGTGGAAGAGGAAAGGAAAGAAGGAAAAAGAAAGGAGCATAAAGTCATAAAATAAGGAAGTGATGAAAGAGTGGGAGAAGGAAAGAATGAAGACAGGAAGGGTGAAAATTAAAGGTGGAATGAAAAGAGGAAAAATAGGGTGGAGGTGGAATGGTGAACACAGGAGGACTAAATAAAGGGCTACACTGAGAGAATAGTAGGTTGAGACAATATGGAAAACAAAAAATAAGAAAAAGATGTAGAAGGTAAAAGGGAGAGGGCAAGGGAAAGTAGCAAACAGTAGGACAGTTAGGAGGAAAAAGAAGTTTGGAATGAAGGAAAAAGAACACAAGAGCAAGGGGGAAGAAGTAAAAAGGAGATGAAGAGTTAGAGGGAGGAATTCAGGAAAGAAAGGGAAGAAAGGGAAAAAAAACAAGAAGAGAAAAGCTGGAAGAACAGTGGGAAACATGTCTAAAGAAATATATGTAGGCTTTGCGAAAAATCACATTACTTTTCCACAATAAATGCATTTTCCCTGGTCATCATATGGAGAGATATGGTATTGAAAAGGTGAGTGATAGAAAACCAAAGAATGTTACAGGGCAGCTATTGATTTTAAAATGTATATAGCGCACGAATGCCCGAAGGCATCTATTGTCAATATATACTTATGTCCGAGAGGATGACGGAGGAGGGAAACTAAAGGAAAGGGAATCATAACAATTGAAATGAAAAGATGATGAAGGGTTTGAGAGATGCAAGGCGATAGGGAAAGTGTGGGGGAGGCAAGCAGAAGATGGAGAGACCAAAGAGGTGGAATAGGTGGTGATGTAAAGAAGAGAGAGATGGATATTGGTAGAAGGAGAGAGGGAGTGGTGGAAGAGAGAGAAACAGATGGAGGTATAGAAATAGTGAGCAGGGCGGTTCACATATGTATGGTATTGGCAATGTGTAAATCGAGATGAAAAGGAGCATAGCTGTACAGGGTCAAAGGCAGAGGAACAATCGCAGAGTGACTCTAGGCAAGGGCTGTGGGTTCTGAGAGGGGAAGAGGACTATTTACTGCGCCTCGATGTAGCGTTCTTTAAAGAGGTGTGTCTTCACCTCCTAATGATATGAGAGAAAAAGAGGAAAGAGAGACATAGAAAGAGGGGATTAAAGAAGAAGGTAATGAAGGAGAGAGGGAGAAAGAGATTGAGAATGGGAGGAAAGACAGAAAGAGTGGAGAGGGAGGGGTACTCTATTGTACAACACATAAAGAAGAAGAAAACGTGGAAGAGAGACAGTATATATTAGGTACCCCTCCTTCAACCCAACTACACTTAAAAAACACTGTTTGAGGATCAAAAAGGGTATATGTGACACACAGCAGTCACTTCCAAAAACACACAATCGCAGGACATATATGTGACAGAGTAGATCCTCCTTCACATACAGATACATTTCCCATACACTCTGTAAAAACAAGCATGCCAAAGCAGAAAAGGAAAGTCCTACACATGCACAGTGGGGATGGTTTTGCATTTGTAGTTTGTGCAGAATGAGACTGAGGTTGTTTCGATCAGATTACTTGTGGAGTAAACTTTATGACATTAAGTAACATCACCAATATCGGCTGTCTAACTCTACCGTTTTGATTCTATTCTCATAGCAGTGTCTGCCAACTAAATTATTCACTAAAAAAAGGCAACCATGGATACATGTTACACCTGTGACTCTGTCAAGACAAAATCTTAGGCTAAGCAATTAAGGAACATCATAGAAATTATTACAACAGAACTGGAGAGCTCTTCAAACTAGGCACACATCAGAGCACCAGCATTTGAATGTGAGGCTCCTATTCAAGAGAAAAGTCCTAATTATCAACTTGAGCACCACTCACTCATATCCTCATCTACAAGAGTGACACAACTTTTGCACACGAGCTCACTGAATTAGATGTTCAGTCAGGCAGCCATACCTGGCACTGCTCGCTTTGTCCTTGGATGCTTTCTGCTTTTTGAAAGTAGACGATACGGCAGTACTGGGATCAGTCTCGTCCTCGTCTTTCCTTATAGTGGAGGGAAGTACATGAAGCATCCTACCCTAAAGAAAGGATTATGAGAAGAAAGAAGAGAGAAATAACAAAAGCATTACCCCCTTTTCACCACCAGGTGCGAACATCAAATTATCACACATCAAAATCAAGACTGGAAGCAAAGGGGCCGATTTACGTAAACTATCAAACAAGCAGCTTCAGAGCAGTCACACTCACAGAGAGTATGACTGTGGCCATACTCAAAGAGATTAACTGAGCAGCCACATGTATAGGCAGTGAAAGAAGCCACACAATTGGGCAATGTCACAGTCAGTACACATACACACAGACAGAGGCACTCAACTGCCTACACAATAACTACATTTCAGCCACAATGGCAGTGACCCAGCCAGCTGCTTGCACAGGCAGATACAAAGCAGTTATTCACCAGCACAGAGCAGAGAAGGAGAAGCAATTCCTTCACACATACAACTAAACCAAACACAAAGCAAGTGAGAGTGCCCAGCGCACACAAGGCAGTGAGAAAAGCATGCACATGCTAAATGATTGCATGCATGTTTCACAGTACAAATTATAACACAGGAAGTGACATAACTGCAAAAATAGGCAGTGACAAACAAGATGCATCCACAGACTGCATCAGAGTAACTGCATATGTGGGCAGCTTCAAAGTAGCTGTAGACACATATGGAGTCAAAGCAGCTGTACTTACAAGCAATGACAAAGGAGCAACACACTGGGAGGTCACAAAGGCCAATTTAAATACAATGAAAGTAAATAGACCAACAGGATCTTGACCCCTCATATAACAAATATGACAATTTATACAGCTAAGTGATCCAATGTCCACAAATATTTTATGAAACCCAAAACCAACTGAGGGAAAGGAATAGCATTTAGCGATGGCAGTACAAACTTGTGAATCCTTTTAATACGAGGCATTTAGGAAAGTTATGGCATCCCCAAATAGCTAGTGGTACATGACAGAAACTACTCAACACGCCTTGATATCCAAGAAAGAGGTCATTAGGAGTTAGATAACAATATTTACATTTTATTCCACTCACTCGGTGCACTTGGGGTCTCCAAGGTCTGTTAAAATAAGCAGTGAGACAGAACTCGTATCAGATTATATACCCCATTCTGAGGGTGCAGAATTTAATAAGCACCATACAATTTATATAAGCTCACCATAGGATAATTCCCTTTATAGGTATTGTTTTTCAACTCATCACTTTGTTGAGTTGAACTTGACAAAAACATACCTGGAACACATGGCCGTCCACTTCGGCATATGCCTTCACTGCATGCTCAGGGATCATAAACGTGATGAAAGCAAAACCCTTCGGCTTCTTTGTCAGACTGTCGATAGGAAAGTGTATCTCTGATATGGGACCTGCAAGAGTCCAAGCTGCCAGTCATGATATTCTGAGACACACAGTACAAAAGCACCTCTTGAAGCAACTGAGGAGAAATGACAGTTTTGGACATAAAAAGTGGGAAACTATCTTTTATATATTTTAAACCATCCTGATCACTATCATCTATGGGAATGTTGCCTCCTTTCTTCAGCCATTCACTACTCCCGGCTGAAGGATGTGCATGACAATGGATTATCCACTAATCTTAGAATCCAGAGTAGCTTGCTACAGACAATAAAGATTTTCAATGCCTTAATATGGGAAGTAAGCCATCCATTCAGGGACCCCATGGACCACTGTCTGCACCAAATATACAACCTGGGAAGAACACTGATGAGTGCCAACCATACCACCATCATCACCAAGATAACTGGAAACATGCAGAGGTCACAGCTCTCCTGAAGAAACCTGTGTCAGACCATAAAGAATCCAGCACTACATTCCATCCAAACTTCTGGAGAAAGATCAACAGGCAATCCTACTCTCACCTAGAACAGCACCACTTCTTGGGCATAACTCAGTCAGGAATACACTGCAACCACAGCACAGAAATCACCCTCTAGGCAGCAAAAGATTACATACAGAGCATCAAAGACAGAGAGGAAACTGCGGCTCTCATGCTCCTTGACCTCGAAGCGGCCTTCAACACCGTAACCCATGGCACCCTCAACTGTAGCCTTCATGATTCAGGAATTCAAGGATCTGCCCTGAGATGGATCGCTTCCTTCCTCTCTGACAGAACACAAGTCAGACTCCCACATTCACCTACGAACCAAAGAAGCCCATTTATGGAGTCCCCCAGAGAACCTCCCTCAACCAAACCCTTTTCAACGTGCACATGGCACCCCTCGCCCACATCATTAGAGCCCATGACATCAACATTGTCTCCTACGCCAAAGACACACAGCTCATCCTCTCCCTCACCAATGAGAGCAACACCATCAGGACTGCCTTCACCTCCTGCATGACCAACGTGGCCAACTAGATGAGGCATAACTGCCTCAAACTCAAAACTGACTAAACAGAGATCATAATTTTTGGAAACATGAGCTCCCCTGGGTCTCCTCCTGGTGGCCCACAGAACTGGGACCCATTTCCCACAGACCACGCCAGAAAACTTGGTGTCATCCTAGACGACAAACTTAGAATGAATAAACATGTGAATGCAGTGACCTTATCCTGCTTCCGCATTCTCAAAATATTCTTTTCAATTGGCTCCCCACACACGTAAGACGCACTGACACCCAGGCCCTCATAACCAGCAGACTGGACTACACAAGCGGGCTGTACATCGGCATCTCAAAGCTCAACGAATCCAGACCATCCAAAACACCACTGCCAGACTCATCCCAGACATCCCCAAAATCTTTAACATTACTCCCTACCTCACAGAACTACACTGGCTACCCATCCAGAAACCATGCCAAATCAACCTGTTCGCCCATGCCTACAAAATCCTCCACAACACTGACCTGCGCATCTCAACGAAGGACTGCAACCTACCAACCAACCAGACAGCTACGCTCAGCCTCAATTGCCCTTGCACTAGTCCCCTGCATCGGCAGAAGCAAGTCAGGAGGGCGCTCCTTCTCCTACATCACCCCCAAAGACCAGGAATGAACTCTCTCAACACATCAGGATCGCCCCTTTGTTGCTCAACTTCAGCAAGAAACTGAAGACCTGCCTGTTCAACTAGGAGCTCCGCCTGACCTACATTTCTGCTCCAGCGCCTAGATATCCTCACAGGTGATAAGTTGCGCCATACAAATCGACAGAACATTACATATATAAATGCTATTAGAATACAATAAAGTACAATTTAGGTTCTTATTAGATGTTGACAATAAGTCACCAAGTAGAGTTCAAATTGCTCAAGGACTCGGACATGGAGGGATCAACAGGATGCCCTACATAAACAACTGAACAGGCAAACACCGTGACCAGGATGAGCTGCTCGCATATATTAGCAAGAGAGAAGCAGTTCCTACCACACACACTGACATTCTCTGATGTACTCTCTGAAATACTTTGCTCGTACATCAGCAGTGCAACGATAATGGCGGAGATGCTCCTAAGAAAATGATCATTATATTACAGCATCGTTATCACCCAACCAATAACAATCACTGTGCTAGACGAACAAAATTCAATAACAATGAACTAAGAACTACAAATTCAACCAATGAATGTAAGGCACATGTTCAATGATCAACTTTCTAATTTAGAAATTCCCAGTGACTACTAGTTATCACTTCACTAGCCATAGGTGCATAACCAAGACATCTGAATAATCAGTTGAAGATACAGCTATTTCATTAAGGACCAGGTTCCTAGCTAGATATCAACTACAAAGCTTAAGAGTGGGACTCTGAAAATCTACATCCAACAAAAGGCAGAAAATCCCAAATCCTCATTCTCCTTAGACCTCTACCACACAAGAACCAAGTCCCATCAATGTGCATTATATTCAGTACCAAAATATCTGCCAGTAAAGCTCAAGGTACAAGCTACCCATCACCTTCCCAAACCCAAATTGATAGCGGGAGTTTCTTATGAGAACTCCCATCCGCAATATGAAGAATGTGACCAATAAAAGAGAGGCGGATGACCCCATCTTTATGTGAATTTCAGCAATTGTTTCTATTTTTATTCCCATTTTGAGTGGTAAGGTGGGAGAGGCAAGGCAGAAAAATATTATTAAAGACAAAGAAGCGCCATTTCACACCATATTTAGAGAATAATTTCTGCAGGTCGTCCTCTGTACAGCTGTATGGAAGATTCCTCACAAAGAGCCTTCCAGACTCGGACACGTCCTCTTCTTCCTCATTGTCCTTCTTGTCCCTCTTCTGCCAGGGCATCTCCTTTTCTGCTCGTGTGAATTTGTTCTCCAGAGCTCGCTCATCTCGAAACACCTCTATGTAGCGTCCACCTTGGGAAAAGTGAAAAACAATAGGAATCAGCAGCAGTAAGCAGACTACTGAGACCAAAAGAAAGCAATCCTCCCCAAGGACAATCCAGCAGCTACCATTTTAAATTCATGAAGGCATGTATCTTCCTATTCAAGCATGTCAGAGGGGATAAAGCCTTCAAATAGTGGCCTGTCCACAGACGCAAGTGAGACAGAATCTGAGTAACAGTCATGCACTCTTTAGGATGAAGTTTTATCCTTATGGGCTTCATACAATATACCAGCATTTTTTTTATTTTAAAACAGCTTGTTTTTTTTGTGTAATTTTATTTTGGTTGACATTGAGAAGATATCATGTTTGAACAACACAAGTAGCCCCTGAATCTAGATTCCAGTGCAGGTTGGCCTCTAGGCACTTGGGCAACCATGCATGTAGAGGCTGCAGTGCCTTTATTTCAAGCCTCTGGGGGAATGGAGAAAGATGAAAAAAGGGTACAAATGATCTGCTGCCACAGGAGCATACAGTACACTTTCAACATGGCTAAATTAGCGACATCCTTATGAGGCTTGCAAAAATCCAGTCTGAGGAGCAAACAACATATTACGGAGCCAAAGTTGCAAAACAATTGCTACCAATGGAGTCAAAGAAGGATTCAGAGTCTGCAGGGGTAGACCAACATTGGCCCCCTCTGAGGGCAAAGCAACACTTGCAGTCTGCAGGGGATAGCTCAACATGGACAGCCATCTGGAGGCAGAACAATAGAAGAACATTTGGACATGGACATATAGAAAATGCTGTTTTTGAATAGTGAAAAACTCTATTGGAAGTAAATTCCATTTTTAATTTCCACAGCTGTTCCTGTCCGTAGTATACATGTATTCTTCATTTGAATGCATCTGGTGAAATAGCATGTGCACATTTGGCATGACCAATATTCTTATGACTTATCTGGGATTTCTAACAAACTATCTAAGCAAAAAATGCCATCCTAAACTAGAAGGGACTGCAATGCTGCTCCCCCTTACATGCCAGAGTAGGCACTTTATTACTGTGCGAATAACTCTTACCCTTCTTGTAAAGGTAGTGGCACAGTCTAACAAAACTTTAGAGTTCTAACATTGTCACCTGCCTCTTTAACCAACATGGTATTTGTCTTTTTGTTATCAAAACAAGGATGCCACTTTACTCTTCAGTTTAGGTGCAGTTATCAGTTGGGTAATTTGGTATGACAATGTCATAGTTTACTTGATCGTTTTGTGTTGTAATCCTGTAGTCAACCATAACTATGGTGGTAGAGATGTTGCATCAC
Organism: Lissotriton vulgaris; assembly: GCF_964263255.1. Taxonomy (NCBI): domain Eukaryota; kingdom Metazoa; phylum Chordata; class Amphibia; order Caudata; family Salamandridae; genus Lissotriton; species Lissotriton vulgaris. The sequence goes on from NC_141699.1 coordinate 285,111,014, forward strand.
ATATGCTTTGATCTAAACACTTGTTAAGTCCTTTAAGTCATTATGAGACAATCACTTCTCCTTCCTTCTACCTGGATGCTACTACTACCACATACCCATGTAGTCATTGCTTCTTTTCATAGCAGTCTGCACTTCCTCTTCACTGCTGAAATCCACATATATGTAACCTGCAAGTAGTCAAAGACAAGGGAATTGCATTAGCTGCAGAATAATAGTGAATACAGATCAGTCTAGGATATGAACAGAACAAGAATGGGACCCCTGCTTTAGAACCTTCAGAGTTGCATTACATAGATTAAAATCCCAGAAACACTGTAGAAATGCAATTTCTATCACTTTGCCCTCTTTTTAAAGAAGGGATTCTGCTTACTAAACACAAGATACCCTCAAGACCCACTTACTCCACAGCACACACTACAGGTTGAAAGGGAGAGAGAACCTCCTGTCATTAAGTATTATGAAACAAAACAAACTTTTAACTTTATAATATTGAGCACAACTGATGATTTCGGTAGACAAGCTGCAATGAGGAATAAAGGAGTGCCAAGATAAAATATGACCCCCATGCATCTGAAAAAAGGCTGACCCTGTTAAGGAGATTGATATGAGGACCTGCAAGAGACATTTTAAATAAGAACACATTTCTATTTCTACCTAAGTGTTATGAAAATTATGTTCATCTTGCGGTTCCCTGAAGTTTCTGACCTCTTCCTAAATTGAGGAAAGGAGGCATATTTTTTTGTGTGCAAAATATGCCCCACGATTAGGTACTCTAAACCCTCTGGTGAAAGTGGAAGCTGAATGACAACTTTCCAACTAAAGACAGGAAACCTGGTGGGCTGTAGCCCACAAACCTGGGTAAAGATTAGTCCTGTGAGTCTTGTTGTTAATGGGTTCCAATTTTCTTTTAATCATAAATTGACACACTCAAGAAACCACTGTAGGAATATATTTTAATGTTTTTATTAAAATTGGAAACTTATCCTAGTGCATATTATGTGCATAATTATAACTATAAAAATGAATAAAACAGTGCCAATGAAAGTGATTATGAAACAAAATATTAGAACTAATTACAGCATAATAACGGCAATAGTTTTTCAGAATTTCCTTTCATGGGAAGATAGAATTGAGTCTTTGTTCTCCAACCAACCTCTTCTTGCTCTTAGCTAAGCTGTTTTAGCACCCAACTGAGAATTTATGAATTTCTAAGGGGGTCTCTCACCTGCATACCTTTACTTGAACAACAATCATGCTGTTCCAATTTGAGATGGTCACTTCTGCATGTCCTCTCTGCCTAATACTGGTCTGTAACCAGCTTAAATGCACTTTTCTGATGATTTTGTAAAAGGCAGGTTTAAAATAAATGATGCCAGTGTACAAAGGAACACAATCTTTTTGCATAGAGACAGAACTCTATAATGCAATAGAAAACATGCTAAAACATATATATGAATAACAGATGTGCTATCAAACTATAACAAAGGAAATGTTACCCAGTATACATGTGCAAATCAATCAGGAAATATATAGAACCGCCAATCAACTGCTAAGGTATCCAGGTGCTTGCAGGTTCCGGAAATCTCATTCGAACAGCCAGTTCATTAGGGCCCTTTGGAATTCAGGAAGTGAAGTGATGGTCCGCAGCTGCATGGGGAGGCTGTTCCAGGTCTTCGCTGCGATGTAAAAGTAGGAGCATCCTCCACTTCTGCTTTTGTGGATGTGGGGCGTGTGGGCGAGGGAAGTGGAGCGTAGTCTTCTCGATGATTTGTGGATTTTGGGCATGAGGTGAATGTAGGCGAGTCTTTGGTTGTGTAGCGCTTTGTGTGTGTGGATCAGCAGCTTGAATTGGAATCTCTTCTGTACTGAGAGCCAGAGAAGTTTCCTGAGGGGAGGTGCGATGTCAGTATGCCTAGGGTGGTTGAAGACGAGGCTTGATGAGGCATACTGCATGGTTTAGAGTCTTTGTAGGAGGTATGTGGCGATTCCTTTGTAGAGAGTGTTGCCATAGTCCAATCGGCTGGTGATGAGGACCTGTGTCACGGTGCATCTGGAAATCTGGGGTAGCCATTTGAAGATTTTCTGTAGCATGTGCAGTGTGAGGAAGCAGGCAGGGGAGAGAGCATTGATCTGTGATGTCATGTTGAGCTTGATACTAATGATGACTCCGAAGTTTCTGTCTTGGTCTTGGTCAGCTGGGGTGCGTGCAGGACGTAGGCCTGGGGGCCACCAGGAGTCATTCCAGGGGTACTATTATTGGCAAAGTTCAGTACTTCCGTCTTGTCCGTGTTCCGCTTCAGGAAGTTGTTCTAACTGCAGCATATGTTTATACATAAGCAGTGTGCATTTAACTGAATATATGGTATAAAGAGGGGGGGTGGCTTAGCCAGCTGCAAGATGGCCGCACCTTGAGTGGGCTCTTCTGGCCAAGCCAAACATCTGACTACAATCCTGCAGTCACAGCGCTCCTCGCTTCTCTACACCATGCCATCGCCACTCACCTGACCCTGGGGCACAGATTGGTTGCACTCCCGTCTCCCTGTGATGCTGCTGGGCTGAGATCCGCCGCTGCAGGTGGCCCGGGCCTGGGCCTCGTGACTGGCGCGGCCAACCTGGCCCCCTCGGAGCAGACGGCGGACTACCTTCAGGCCTACGACCCGTGTCCTGCATCCCGCTCCTGCCTTTCTCCTGTTGGAGCTGGTAAGTGCCATTGTTGTGGGGGCGCAGTGTGGCGGGACTGGGGGGGCGTAAGTCGTACTGCCCGGCCTGCTCTCACGTGGACACCATACTCCATACTCCGGCACCCACAGCTCAGGCCTTTCCTCATCGGGCCGGGCGACGCACCCCCTTGGCTCCCCGCTACGTGCCGGCTTCCTCCCGCTGCGGCCTACTGGCTCTCTGAGGCCTACTGCTGGATCGGCCATGCAGCCCTTCTGCCCCGTCACCCCGGGGGCCTGGCCTCCTTCGGGGGTGATTATCCGCCTGCTGCTCTTCACTGCTGCTTCTGAGCGCCGCCAGTCACATCCGCCGCCCGCCGGCCCCTCCCGCGAGGCCAGTGCTGGCCTAAGTCATTTGGATGCTCTTGGCTGCCCCCTCCTTGATCCGGCCCTGCGCCTTGTCTCCTGCGTGGCGTTGGCCCTTCGACCTCTGCTGAGCCCTGCAGTGTGGATGCCTGGTGCCTGGGATGCCCATTGCTCTACACTCCCCTGGCCTATGAACTGACTGCCTTGTCGGCATCCTCCCTGGGGGCCACATCAACCGGGCATCACCATGTGGAAAAGTACCTCCAGCTCACACTGCGCTTCTGCCTGCTCTTGGCCTGCCTCCCCCTGAAAACACCAGCGGCTGGCTGGCACCGGTGCTTCCTCTATTTTTCTGGCGGCCCTGCACGCACATCATTACTACTGTTGCCACGCCGGTCTGGCCCAGCCTTTTCACACCAGGTCCCGCCTCGCATCTTCCGGACTGGTGGTCCGGGTGACCATCTGGTTCACCCACTGGCGTTGGGTTTGTTGCTGGCAGCCTCCGTGCTCCACCTACCTCTGGCCTACCTGTTAACTGCCCCTGCCCATCGACTCAACTGCCTGCTGGTCTTGTGCATCCGCTTTCTCCTGCGCTGTTCTACCGCCTTCGGGTGCGCTGCTTTTTCCTCGTTCCGTAGCCTCCATTCTGCTGTCAGACTCCTCCTCCAGTCATGAGAAGAACCGACCCCAAGCAGCCCAAAATCACCCTTGATCAGCGCAGCTAGGCGCGTCAGGAAGGCGCGGGCGCTGACGGAGGGGACCCTTCGGCTCCATCCCACATGGCTCCAACACGTGAGGATGACCTAAAGGCCATCATCCTGGACGTCAAGTCAACTGTTACTGGCACAGCTGGATCAATTGTCCGCCTGCCTGGACACAGTGAAGGTCCGAGTCGACTCCCACGATGCCTGCCTTTTGCACGTAGAGACCAGGGTATCGGACGCGGAGGATGCCGCCACCCAAGTTCGTCAGAAACTGTTGCAGATGGACAAAATACTACAAATCATTCGGGCCAAGAACGAGGTTTTGGAGGCGCACTCCCACAGGAGCAACCTCCGCATCACGGGGGTGCCAGAGTCCACCAACACTGCCAAAACCAACCTGCATGAAGGAATGAAAGAAGTAGCCGACTGGATGAAGCACAGCCGTCTGAAACTGAACTCAGACAAAACAGAAGTCCTCATCCTAGGCACCTCCCCCTCCGCCTGGGATGACTCTTGGTGGCCAGAGGCCCTTGGAAAAGCACCCATCCCGACAGACCACGCACGGAACCTGGGCGTCATCCTGGATTTCTCACTCTCGATGAACAGACAAGTCAACGCCGTTTCTTCATCTTGCTTCAACATTCTTCGCATGCTCAAAAAAACATTTCGTTGGATCCCCACCGAAACTAGAAAAACGGTCACCCACGCTCTGGTCACGAGCCGACTGGACTACGGAAACACCCTCTATGCCGGTACCACCGCAAAACTCCAGAAAAAACTCCAACGCATCCAGAACGCTTCAGCCAGGCTCATACTAGACATCATGCGTAAAGAACACTTCTCTGGTCACCTGAAAAACCTCCACTGGCTCCCCGTCAATAAGAGGATTACTTTCCGGCTCCTAACCCACGCACACAAAGCACTCTACGAAATCGGACCCGAGTGCCTCAACACACCCCCTCCCGCCAGCTACGATCCTCCTACCAAGCCCTTGCCACTGTACCTCGCATCAACAAAACCACCATGGGAGGTAGATCCTTCTCCTACCTGGCAGCTAAAACCTGGAACTCACTTCCCACTCACCTTCGCCTCACTCAGAACCACCTAGCATTCAGAAAACAACTTAAAACGTGGATATTTGATAATAATTTCCCTCCCTTCTTCAAGCGCCTTGAGACCCTCTGGGTATGTAGCGCGCTATACAAATTTATTGACTTGACTTGACTTGACTTGACCAACATCTCCCACATGGAGGATTATGTGGAGCAGTTGCTTCGTGAGCTCTTTGGTGATTTCCTTTCACCTGTCTTCATTGTTGAGCGGGCCCATCGCTCCCTCGGCCCTTGCCCTGGCCCTGGCCTGCCGGCCCTACCCATCATAGTAAAAATGTTGAACTTCATTGACTGCGACGCCATTCTACGGTCTGCCAGAGAGAAAGGGGAGATCCGTCATTAGGGAAATTCACTTTTGTTCTATCCTGACTACACCACTGCAGTTCAGGTGGCTCACCATGAATTCCTGCTGGCAAAGCGCATCCTACAAAAGCACGAGATCCCCTCCTCACTGGCTTATCCTGCCAAATTGCGCGTCAAGCAAGGCTCCCAGACTAATTTTTCTGGATCCCAGAGAGGAGATGGCTTTCGGTAAAAAACTGGACAGGTCACATCGTTGCTCGCCCGCCACTTCCCAAGCTGCTGCTGATAACAATCTTAGTGACAATGGCTGACCTGCTGGCAAGCCCTGTTCTTTATGCTCTTGGGACCTCTTGTCACTCAGGCTCTTAGTTAGAATGGTGGCTATTGAATGCATGATGCCCCCTAGGCCAACACAGTTTATTTATTTATTGTTGGAGTGGTGTCCTCTACTTCTACTTCTTGATGCTCATCTCTAGTTGTCTGCCACCACTTATGGCTTGGCCAACCTGTCTTTCTGGCAGGGGTGTATGCGCAGTGCTGCCATGCCCTCACTGGATAATTCCCTTCTCGGACAAAGTCCTTTCCCTTCCTAGTTGTGGGTCCCTGGGGTGGGAATGGGTGGAACCTCAGCCCGATAGGGGGGTTGGTGTGGGAGCGGGGATGTGGGGTTTTCTGTGTTTCTTTGGTTCGGGGGGTAGGTTCATGTGGTTGGGGGCTTGGGATTTGCAACCTCCCAATGAGACAATACTGTTCTTTTCAGCGTTGGCTCATATTCCGAGCCCTTTCATGACATGTTTCCTATCTCCTGAAGTCCATACTCAGGTTGGGGGGATTGTATTGTCTGGTTTGTTGCCTCCTTATGAGGCCCTTGTTCTACTTTCAATTGCACTATTTCAATGTGATTCCACGGTTATTGCACTGCTGCTCTTCCTCGTTATCCACTGCACCGCTCACTGCATTTACACACATATTCTGCCTTCTCCTTCACCCCTTTCTGTCACTCCGTCCATTGACAAAGCGTCATGACTTACACTACACTCTGGACCTGGAATGTCCGTGGGCTTAACGACCACTGCAAGGCACATCTGGTACATGCCCATCTTATTCGGCATAGGGTGGACATTTGTTTTTTACAGGAGACCCATCTGTTACCGGCCACCTCCTCCAGACTTCTCTCACGACACTGGGGTGAAATTCACTCTTCCTTCTACTCCAACTGTTTACGGGGGTATCTATACTGCTGCGCAGAGGGCTCCCATGGCAGACCTTGCAGGTGTAGCTGTAAACTCCTTAGCACACGTTTGATAATTTAAATAGTATACATGTGTTTCCACTTATACAGCAAACATACATAATTATATCATTTTTAGTCAAGGTTGTCTTTGGTGTTGTTTATTTTCAGGAGACGTCACAGCCACGTCACAGCCAACACGTGTTTCGTCGTTATGGGAATGTAACCCACGACTTTCTCAAGGCTGTTAGGTAAAGAAAACGAACATTGTAACCTTTTTGTTTTGATAGTAACATGATGTTACGTACATTTAGATACATTAAGTGTAACCACATTTACTAGCGTGAGTAGGTGGTGTTCAGAGTTGTACAGTTTTCCCTTAGGTACATTGGTTATCACAGATATAAGTGCATATTCAGTTGATGTTTCTCAGCCTTGAGAAAGTCGTGGGTTACATTCCCATAACGACGAAACACGTGTTGGCTGTGACGTGGCTGTGACGTCTCCTGAAAATAAACAACACCAAAGACAACCTTGACTAAAAAGGATATAATTATTCACGAATGTATGATTGCTGTATAAGTGTAAACACATGTATACTATTTAAATTATCAAACGTGTGCTAAGGAGTTTACAGCTTTGTGTGGCTCTAGCCTAACCCAGAAGAGGGAGTGTGGTTCTCTTCTCCTTATAGCACCGTCCTAAGAAATATCCATTTAGAATAACGTAGGTGGATTTTCCTCTGTGGCGCCAATACCTAAAATAAATACCACCAACCAAGACCAAAAACCTTGCAGGTGTACATTGACTCTGGGGGGCGATTTGTGATTCTTCATGGCACCCTTCGGGCCCAGCCCCTGACGCTTGTTGCGTTGTATGGCTCAAACTGCGATGACCCGGACTTCTTCTCGCAAGTCTGGCCACATCTCATCTATTGGCCCTGCTGCGCTCCTCTGGGGGGGCGTTTTCAATGTAACACTGTCCGCTTCTTTAGACCGTTCTGTCTCTAATGTCTCTCATCCACGCGCGGATTCACTACTTAGCCCCATTCTCTCGGTCAACTCCCTGTACGACGCGTGGCGACATGCACACTCCGCTGTGCAGGCTGGCACCTGTGACACTGTTACTCGCGGCTGCTGGTCTCGTCTTGATTTGTGGATCACTATTCTGGATGCCTTGGTCTGGCTTATATCCGTTGATCATATGGCGCGCACTCTCTCAGATCATTCTCCCATTTGCCTATGCCTTCGTCTTCCACATTCTTCGTCCCGTGCTTTCTCCTGGCGCCTTCCCCCTAACGTGCTACGCGACTCGGTCTTTTGTGATGAAAAACAAACTGCAATTGTAAACTATTTCAAGCTCAACGAGGGTTCGGTGGATTTCCCGTTCACGCATTGGGTAGGGTTTAAAACAGTCATTCGTGGGAATGTATCTCCAAGCAGTCTGGCGTTCTCCGCTCCATCTGCGGCATTCTTGACAAACTGGAAGGGGAGATTAAGGCACTCCACGCCTCTCACGCCAGGGATCCGCACCCTGACACGCTTGCCCAGATATGCGGGAAACTTAATGACTTCACCGACGAGGCCAGCAGAGACCTTGCATTTCTCGGTAGGGAGGCATGGGCGCGCTGCTTTTGTGAGGGGAATCGCCCTGGCAAAACCCTTGCCAACCTCATCCACCAGCCTCGGGCGGCATCCTACATCACCATCCTTCAAGACAGCGGGCTTGCCCGTACGACCTCCCCTGAGGAAATTAAAACGCGCTTTACTACATTTTACACACAACTCTACACAGCCGGATCTGTAACATCGCGTGAGATACTCAACCAATATTTCGACACCCTTCAGCTCCTTTGGCTTCGAAATCCCCATCAGGAATTCCTTGATGAGCCCTTCTCAAAAAAAGAAATTCTAGGGGCAATCAACAGTATGCCTGGTGACAAAGCCCCCGGTTCGGATGGCCTGCCGGCCTCCTTCTATAAAGCTTTTGCCCCGCTTTTGATTCCTCATCTTGCCTCCATGTATAATGAGGCTTTTGAAACAGCTCAATTCCCCCCATCGCTACGCAAGGCATTGTTAACTCTACTCCTGAAGCCGGACAAACAGCCCGAACAGCGAGACTCCTATCGTCCTCTTTCCCTTATCAATACGGGCAATACAAATTTTGCCTAACTGCTTGCTTCTAGTCTCCTTCCTTTCATGCCGCTCATCGCCCACCCAAACCAGTCCAGTTTTATTCCTGGTTGCGCGACCTCTCACAACCTCCGGACCATTTTCTCTGTTCTTCATTAAATTAATACAGCACTCCCGGCAGTTGCCACCCTGCTTGATGCCACCAAGGCCTTCGATACCTTGGAGTGGCCCTTTCTATTTTATCTCCTCTCCCGGTTGGGTTTTAGCCAGGTCTTCTTACGCAAAGTGCAACTCCTTTACACTCTTCCTACTGTCCGTTTCCGGATAAATGGACAAATCTCGAAGCCATCCCCATCGGTCGCGGTACTCGGCAGGGCTGACCGCTATCCCCCATGCTCTTCGTTGTGGCAATAGAGCTCCTCGCAGCTCGGCTACGACAACATCATACCCAGAGAGGCATTGGTTTTGCGGCTCGTGCTCTGCTGGTCTCTATGTACGTGGATGACGTTACCCTTTATGTTCGCAAACCCCAAGACAACCTCAGCCCGCTGGTCCGTGAAGTGATAAATTTTGGAGGCTACTCCGGAATTCAGGTCAACTGGAAAAAGTCAGCACTATTCCCCCTTACAGACGCCACAACACCCTTCGTTCCCGACTATCCCTTTGTGTGGGTCTCGGAGCCCACCAGATATTTGGGCATTTGGTAGAGCAGGGACGTGGATGAACTTTGGAAAGTTAACTTTGGCCGTGCAGTGGACTGGTTCAAGTCCAAAATCCTTCTTTGGAACCGGCTGCCACTTTCTTTAACCGGGTGCATTGCCATCGCCAAAATGGTGGTAATTCCGAAGTTTTCTTTTGCAAAATTCGCTCTCTGCTAATCACTCTTATTTGGGCCGGTTGGCAACCCGGATCGCCTACAGCACCCTCACTCTCCATATGCCACGTGACGGGGTTGGTGCCCCTGATTTCAAGCTTTAGGCCCTCAGTGCTCAGGCCAGTTTTCTCCATGTCTGGCTTCATTCCACCCAGTTTCAACCCCACGTTGAGGTAGAAGCTGACCTCGCTGCCCCGTGGCTGCTCCCGACTGCCCCGGCAAAAACTCCTCTGCACTGAAATAGACACAGTTGAGACCCTGCACTGGGCCTGGGATGGGCTCCACAAATTTTCTCGCTCTGATATGCTTTCCGCGAGCAGCATGCCACTCGCTCATCACCCCGCTTTACTTCCTCTCCACTCTTCCGGGATTGTCAAGCACGCCACGCGCCTGGGACTCTCCACAGTGTCGGACCTCTACCCTGGGGACACATTTTTCCCACTTGCCGCCGATTCTGGCCCCATGGACACCCTGTTGTATTACCAACTCAGGGTTGTTTGCAGCAAGCTTCATTCCAATTTCCCTCAACCCCACCTCCTTCGATGGCCACTCTCGATCATCTCTATGCATCCTCCTGTCCTAAAAAATGGTCACTAAAATCTATACTTACACGCTATCAGCGTATTCCATCTCTTCGGACCGGGCACGCGTTGCATGGGGAGCAGTCCTGGGAGCCGAAATCTCTCAAGCCGACTGGGTGTGTTGTTGTAATCAGATCAAACGTCTCTCCCCAAACTATTGGTTGCGTCTTATCCACTTCAAGTATAAACATCGGTTATATTGGACTCCTGCCCAACTCCACAAGCTGGGACTTATAGCTAGTGATAGATGCCTGCACTGCTCCGCGCCCGACTTCTCTTACCTCGCCTGGCTCTGCCCCCGGGTCTCTGCATACTGGCGCGAGGTCTGCACTGCCATCTCTAAAATCACGTTGTCACTGATCCAACCCGACCCTCTGCTTTGCCTCTTAGGCTTCGTTAAATTTTGCCCGGACACCACCCGTCGTTTGACTGCCATGCTGCTGGTCCTTGCGCGGCGTAGGGTCTCCATGTGCTGGGGTCGCAGTCTTGCGCCTAAGGTTGCCCTCTGGCTTGAGGGTGCCTCCCGCTGCCAAACCCTCCTATCCGAGTTCTGGGACCTTCAACCAGCCAGGTCACACCCAGTTGACATTTGGGGTCCACTTGTGACCTACCTCTCAAATCATGATTCACAGCGCCCTGCAACCTCTCCTACACGCCTTGCCTGCGGCGGCCGCCTGTAAAGGTCCATGACATGTTTCCTCTCTTCTCCCGCTCCCCTACTGCTCCCTTCGTCCATTCACCCTCCACATTGTGCCCTTTCTGATATATGTTTCACCTCCTCTGTGGCTACATGCTATTGTCCCCATATCTTGCCCTTAGTATCACAATGTTAAGATTGCCTCTGCTGTGCTGTATTATATTGCTGTGCTTACTCCTTTACAACTGTGCAATCTTGCAACTGTGCAATCTTTCTCAATAAAGGTTAAAAAAAAAAATTACAACATATGGTATAAAGAAAAATGCAATGGAAAGAAACATAAGCAAAAACCTGCAAAGATCATAACAGGCAGATGGTGGCACGCACAGGTTAGTCACAATTCTGGCACCTGTTCACCTGAACAATATTTGTATTGTCATGCAGCGACCGAAAGGAACTGTTGAGTAAGTCTTGATGTGCTGATTAGTAATACCTAGGTATCAACATAACAGTGAAAGTAAGTCCCCCTAAAAATGTTAGATGAGGGAACTCACAGGTAAATCCAGAGGTTCTGAGAAACGAAGAATCTTTGGTAAAATAGATAACACTAAAATCAGTCACTATTCCTCCATTTACCCCTTGCCTATACAGTTTTCCCTAATAGCATAAGATATTTGGAAGGGGTCATGAGTAGGAGAAGGCAATGTTGACCAAGTTACTTCCCTTCAGTAATACTCTTTCTGGCGGATACTTTATCTAATAGGAGGTTCCTCACCTTTAGAACATTCCTAGCAGTCAGACTGGATACAGAAATATTTCAAAGCAATGCTCCCGCACACCTCTGGATGGCGCCATACAGCTATATATTGACTTTGTTCCGCCCCGGAAGTGCCAGAGTGGAGCCACATATAAGAACCCTCCCTGCCCTGTGCACCAACAGTTTCTTGCTCGACCCTTTCTGTGCCCTTGAAAGTGGGCCACCAAACCATTGCCCTTACTATGGGGAGGAGAGAGGTTAGTGAGAAATTCGTATTTATATAGAATATCCACCAGAAAGAGTCTTACGGAAGAGAAGTATCTTGTTCTTTTGGTGGATACTTCCTCAAGTAACAATAGATACCCAAGCCGTACCTCCCCTAGGTGGAGGGCTGTGGCATGGGCTCAGACAAAAAGGTCCTGCAGGACCTTTCGGGCAAAGAGCCCTTTATGTCTGACCGGTTTGCCAAGGTAGTACTGATAGGTGATTATGTGCACCAACGCCCATGTCTCAGTATGACAGATTGCAACATGGACTGGCACTCTGCGTGCCAATACAGTGGTGGGAGTCTTGGCCCAGGTGAAAAGGGGCCTCCAGAAGATATTTTTTAGCCAATGCATAGCAGATCTTAAAAGAAGGACTATCAACCTTGACAAAGTCCTTTTCCAAACCACTTTACCTTTAATTGTCCCAGAAAACCCCACAGAAAACTGATTGTGCTCCTGATGATCTTTGGTGCGATCATTATAATACCTCAACATTATTTTGGGGTTCAGCCAATGGAGACTCTCTTTCAAGCGGTGAGGTGGAGCAAAGAACATTGGGAGGGTGATGGATTGCCAATGTGAAACGATGTCACCACTTTTAGCATAAAGGCTGCCGTAGTCAGTAGTACCAGATTGTCAGGGAAAAACGTAATGTAGGGTGGGTGTATCAGAGAGCCTGGAGCTCACTCACACGATGAGCTGAAGTAATTGTGACAAGGAAGACTGCCTTTACGGAGAGAAGTCATAACTAGCAGGTGTGCATCAGCTCGAAGGGAGTACAAATAAGAACTGCAGGAGCAAATTACCGTCCCACTGTGGCATTACAAATAGTTTGGGAGGGAACATACATTTCAAACTTTTATGAAAATGCATAAGAATAGGTGAAATAAACAATGGCGGGTAGCCCAGTAAACGGAGAAAGGTGGAAAGGGCTGAAAAATAACCTTGAATGGTGTGTCCATTGCAAGTTCTAGCTATGTCAAAGACCAAACAAAAAACAAAATATCCATCAGCTTGGCTTGCAAACGGTCTGTCCTGTGGAACTATACCAGGCTACAAATGTGTCCAGAGCATGGCATAAATAGACTTCGTGAAGGGGCTAGCTAAAGGGATGACATCCACAGCTACAGTTGGCAAAGCAAATGCGGTCAATTGCAGCTGCTCAATCTCAACAAATGGAGGTGTGGATTGAGACCTTTCAGGTGCAGGACCCTGCCCTCCTGCTATGACAGAAGATCTTCCCAAAGTAGTAGCCTGATTAGAGGGCAGATTCACATGCTCGAACCTCCAGGTACCACACTTTCCTGGCTCAATCAGGGGCCACTAAGATTAGTTGGGCCCGGTCTTTCCCGATTTCCTTCTGAACTCTCAGCAGTAGAGGAAGAGGTGGGAAGGCGCAGAGGAGTCTTATGTGTCACTCCAGCCAAAATGCATCTCCTAGTGAGCGTCTTAGCAAGATCTCCAATGTACCAAAGTGTGGACACTGCACGTTCTCAGCAATGGTAAAGAGATTTAGTGAGGGGTCTCCCCACTGTTGTAAGATGCCCTAGACCACTTCAGGGTGCAGCTTTCCATTTAGTTCCAATCAGAGTCTGCTTTTTCACCAAAGAGGCTGGAGCCGTCAAAAGAAAATATATCAGACCCATAACACACAGTGGCAGCTGGTGACATTTGAAAGAGGTGGGCGTACATACTGCTCTGTGGCGAGTCCGAACCACCTACAGGGGTTCAGCGGGGGTTCCCCCCCTCGAGAATTTTTTTTAAAAAGAGTGGGCAAATGGTGCACTTTCAAGCAAATTTGATAAAGAGGTGGCTTGGCGAACACATCTCTGAGAGTAGCCAGAAAAGTCTCTTTGCACTTGCACAGATTCATTACTTTCCCTGCACACTACTCACCCTGCACTCATAGACCCATTACTCACCCTTCCTTGACACATCACTAAGCCTGCATTAACCCATCTACATCACTCACCCTAAACTCACAAAGGCACACTGCTCAACCTGCACTCACACAGCCATCACTCGCCCTTCACAGCACTCAAAGATTCACACTTTTGCTCTCCCTACACTCACAAAAGTAGACCGCTCACCCTGCACTCAGAAGGGCACACCACTTATCCGGTGTATTCACACCACTCAACCCTCACTCATGAGGGCATACAGCTCATCAAGTGTACTTATACAGCCACACAACTCACTTTGCGCTCACACAGACTCACATTCACTGTTGGATGTGTCCAATACACACCCAATAACAGAGACCGGTATCCCTGTTCTTGTGGCAGTCTCTCAAATCAGGCAATCTGCCTAGCTAGGCCCCGAAAGCATACTAGGTTTCCCCACTTCTGGGGAAGTCTGGTGGTTGCAGCCCTTACACGACCTGTAGCATACAGGCAGCCAGGTCTCACGGATCTTGGGACAGTATCCCAAAACAACATGTCTGCTTACTTACATCCTGAGAAAGCCTATAAAAACAAACCCAATCACCCTGACTTTAAAGGTTGTGCAGGCTCTACACAACCCACAACACAGCACTGACTGATCTCCTGGATCATAGGCTAACCTCGCAAGATAGCTTGTATTCCCAGAACAGCCTAAATTGTACCCATAGCATGCTCCCAGCAAGCTGCCATATGTGCACCCACAGCAGAGTCCTCTGCCAAGGCTGGCCTAGGACAAACTGGATCTCACCCTTAGCCGGGTCTCATCATAAATCAGCTGGGTGACTCAGAGTCTCCTGCCTCCTCCCTTGACCACTCATAACCTCTGTTATCTTGTCAGAGAGTCCCAAAGTCAGGACGAGAGAAAGGGCTTCCCTTGAATGCTGCCTTAGTGGCAGTGTTAAAAGAGGGCAGTGGTGACAATTACCTGTGCCCTGATGTCGTGCTCTTTTTTCAGCTGTGGTCTCCTGTGGTAATGGTATTAAAAAGCATAAGTAGTTGTACAAGTGTGAGAGCGGACACAGCCGAGCAGGCAATCTTATTATCAAAATGTTGGTCACTGCACTCATTAAGTAACATAACTTGTATTTGTAAAGTGCAAGTTCAGCCAATGGTATCTTGGAGCTGAATAACAGAGGTTTATTGTTAGTAACAGGGCTGCTGTACACTATACTCCGTATATAAAACAGGTCATCAGAAACATAAATCATTTATCTTATGTAGCAGATGACAGAGAATGCAACAGCCGTATCTTAGAGCTCGCATACAGCATATCTTTGTGTAAATATACATCAAAATTCGGCGCGCACAAAATGCAGACCTCAGTTCACATATATAGCTAATTGTGAGCAATATATACATAATTTCTGAGTGCCCAGGCATAAATTAGCGTTGCGTATACCCATCCTTTGGCTTTGATTATACAATGGGGCTGCTACTCCGAATAATGCGACTGAAGAGAGACTGCTCACCAGTGTCGGCACTCTCCTCTCTACTTCACCTGCTTCCTGCCCTCTCGGCTGTCACCAGTGTCAGTACCCTTCTACCCTCTTGAACAGGTCCATATCCGCACAGAGCTGTCACCTGTCCCTGCACCCTCCTCTCCACTTAGACAGGTCCACACCCTCCTAGCTGTCAGCATTCCCAACGCCCTTCTCTCTACTTAAACCAGTCCACATTATTTCTCAGTTGTCACCAGTTCCAGTACCCTTCTCTCCACATGAACTGGCCCCATCCTTTCAGCTGTCATCAACAATAGCACGCTCTTCTGTGAGAATCAGTGCCGGTCCTCCACCCCTCCTGAGGAGAGGCCTGTATCCTCCCTCCACTCCCGTCTACTGCTCGCCGTCCACCGGTCAGGATGAGGGCACACTGGGTCAGAAGGCCCCACCGTTCAGTCTCGGCACCAAAGGCGCCCTCCTCCGTCTCTTCAGTCCTGTTACCAGATAACAGCTGCAGGGACGTAACTACCACTGGTGCAGCAGGTGCAGTGATGCCATGTCCCTGAGGCCTTGGGGGTCTACTGAATCCAGTTTATCGTAGTATGTTTAGCTGTCCAGCAGCAAGAGGGCCCTTTTGTCTTATTTGCACTTGGTTCATGGCACCCTTGCTACGTCACTGAACAGCTGTCTAGGCGCCCTTGTCTTTCCTTAATCATGTCCTCGCCCACCGAACACTCTCGTTGCTCTCCTGGACAAGCGTCCATCCCCGCACTGTAGGCTTCCTCCCTGAACAAGTGCACACCCCCAGGACTCTACACACCCTTCTCTGTGAACAAGGGCCCATCCACAAGCGCCCGTTTCTAGGCACCTTCTTCTGTGAACAGGTCCAATTCCTAGCACTCGGGGCACCCCTTCCCTCGAGGGCCATCGCCTGATGTATTTTATCCGCGCCACTATTTTGTTTTTCTGCTGAAGCGTGGTATCCCGGCCATTGAAGAGACGGATAGTAGGCGACTAGGTTCTCAATCTCCTTTATCCCCATAGCAATATGGATCAGCTCTGGATGGGTAGTTGTGTGCCTGCATTATTTGATTGCGATACCAACACCGGTTACCATGCACGCTCTGTTTTGTTGCAATATATAAAAAATGCAAAAAATAAGGTTTTAACAACAAAGAAATTGCTAATAAATAGCAGCTCCGTGAATAGCCAAGTTCAGTTTTGGAGCACGGGAAGTACAAATTCTGCAAAATTCTGAAATTAGTAACTGTGACCCTTTGGCTTCCTCCTCCTCCACACTCCTCCTTTCCTTATACATCCGCATAACCTCACCACCCCTCCCCCCATCCCCTATAGTTGCACCTCCCTTCCCTTGACCTCCCCCCCCCCTGCCCCCCCCCCTCACTGAAGCCATTCTGACTCCCAGAGTAGCTTTCCTACCGCTGTGACCCACTGGTCCTGGTCTTATCAGATTATTTTCCGTCTGTAACCTGGCACTAAATGATAGACTGTCTCGGGGCACTCGAGGGAGTCAGAGAGAGTCGTCACTGCAGTCCATGTCCTGTCTGAGGTGGAGTCTGCGCAGACTCGAATCCTCGGCTTCCCGCCTGCCACACCCCTTTCCCAACTCGTCTGTAATGAGTTGGGAAAGGTGTGGGTGGGTGACAGTCTCCCCTCTCTGATTGACGTGGAAGTTTAGCGATCCAGGGCTTAGACTTAATACGCCTGGGGCTAACTTTCCCTCCACGCCATCAGGGGTGGAGACTGGGGCCTGATGCTAGGTCTTTGCCGAGCTGATGAGATCACAGCCTTCAGGGCTGTGAGGTTGTCGGCCCGGCAAACACTTAGGCTTCTTTGCACCTGCAAGGGGTCAGTCACGTCACTTGACATGCTTCCTTTGAAATTACGGCAGCGCCGGCGGTATTGGTGAGTGTTCAGGGCTGCTGCTGACAGTATCTGTGGTGATTGTGTAACACTAATGGAGCAAAAATGTAAAAAGTTAAAAAACTTATTTTTTAAAAAAATTAATAAATATGATTGAGCAGCTTTTGGGAACGGGGGGAGCCCCGACACCCTCAGGGAGAAACCGCCCTCCTTGGCATAATTATAACTGCACCGAGCGCAAATTATTGGGCATGTACCTCACCACATGACACCGCATAGCACACAGTGACAATACATCTGGGTGCCAATGCAGCATCAATCCATCCCATCAGTAGACCCCACCATTACTGTAAGTGCGCCTAGTACAAGCATTCGGTATGAATCCTAATCATCGGCACAACACATCAAGAGTAGCAATAGGGCCTCCAAAGTACCCACTTCCAAAGGGCACCACATGTGCGCAGGGGACCACTTCTAGGGCTCACATTAGGCAAAAGCTTTACAGTGGAGCACAGGTACCTACTACCAACTCAGCCTAATAACCATTACAGATGAAGGCAGGGTGCCTATGCATCTACCCTGAGCATGCTCAACAGTTCACCATTGTTCCTCGCCTTACAGGGTGTGCATGTCCTAGGAGGCAGCTTCCAAGGTACTGCGAGAGGGCACGTCCTGGGCTGGCCCAAAATGCCTTGTCCCCTAACAGGTCCCCACTGGGACTGGGACCCGCCAAAGGGGGCTCCACTATGGTTGCAGGGGCAGTGGGAAACAGGGGGGGGGGGTGTTGTACCCCGCCCACCTCTATAGGCCAGGACTCACCGGCCTTCCTGCTCAGCAATTCACCAGGGACGGGGGGCTGCAAGCAGCACACGGCGCAGCTCCGTCTCCTCTCTCTCACATAGAGAGCCGTAGAGGAGCACGAGAACAGCCTTGCCTGACTTCCCGGCAGCAGGGAGCGAAGTCTACCATGGCTCCATACTCCTCCTCCGGGACCCAGTGTAGTATTAAACTTAAAGTGATAAGTGCTTTCATCTGCCATTGATAGTTAACTTAAAGGCGCAAACATGCTTTGTGATTCCCTTCAACAACGTATTGATGCTGGGTAACTTAATAAATAGCCAAGGGCTCTCCTAGAGGGGTCACTTTTGCCAATTAATTTTACATTCTCCTTAATTTAAATGTAGAGAGCACCAAGGTCAAATGGAGGGCAAGTGCCCAATGTACTCAGTCATTTTTAGATGTTCATGAGCACCTAAAATGAAATCTTATATCACCTTAATGCACTGAACGCGAAATTACAAAAACATAAAAAACACATGCTCTAGGTGTAAAAACACAAACATAAGATTCAGCATATATGGACTGGATTAATAGGAAATGAATCACGCCTAACAAGCTTAGATAAAGACGAAAAACTGAATAAGAAACATTTGGAATAGCCAGATGAAATTTCCCCATCCCATTATTCCTAAGGGTATTACAGATGGACATATAGATCCTCTTTGGTATTGAGGCCGTTAGGAATCTTCGAATTTAATCTCAAGATGTATCTGGATTCTAATGCCTTAAATACCTCTCTCTATTCCTTCCTCTTAATCTCAAGCATAAAATATTCCAAGTTGTTAACATCACTATTATGTGCCTGTTCAAAGTGCATTGCCACTTGACAAGTTTGGTCCTTGTTTTTAATGGCTCCAATTTGTTGTGGGATGCCCCTGATGCCCACGTAAGATGGTACTCCCCATGTAGAACTTGTGAGAAGTTGGCCCGATATGCAACGTTCGCTATTCTAGCGACCGCTATGTATCGTTCCAACGACCCTTATGGTGTTTGGTTGTAAGTCAACCTATAGACCAGCTATCCTAGTAGCGTGGATACGAGCAGTCTAAGGCTAAAGACTCGAGAGGGCGCGTTAAGCCAGCTGTTTACCACACATGTACCCCTTGAACACCCAGTGAAAGGACACCACACAAGTGTTATGAAAATAAACAGTATATTTATTAAGAATCACAACAGCCCTGTACTCTTTATGAGGACAGGGTACTAAGCACAAACCAAATCTCTTAGGAAAATACTTCAAGTGCACAATTAAAACAAGTGTCCGAGGACACGGGAAGTTTAAGGTCTCGGGCGGACCCGATAAGGCAAGTCGGAAGCGAGGGACTCGGGACCCTAGAGTAAAGAGGCTATGCAGGCACCGAAATGCCGAGTTACCTAGCCACGAGGGCTGCGGCTGCACAAGTCTTACAGGCGTCGGGGTCTTCGCTGACGAGCCAGGAGCCGGAAGAAAAGGAGTTGCTGGCCGGCGACCAGTGATGAATAGTTCGTAGAGATCCAAGCCTGGATCAGAGATCGTTGACACCTGAAAGCAGAGGGGACCAAGTTCGTACTACTAGCCAGTAGTCAGAGGGTACCAGGAAGGCACCGGTTAGCCGTCACCTCGACCAGGTGAGTGGGCGACGCTAGGCTCTGCAGTCTCACGGACCAGGAGGCGTTGTCGGCGACCACGGTGGAGGTGCGAGCTGTCCCACGAAGGATGATGCTGTCGGCGTCGCTGGGCCCAGGATGGGGCAACAAGCCTTGGCAAATCTCAGGGCCACGTGGTGGGCCTAAGATGGCGTCTTGAGTGGACCAGGAGGGTCCGGGGTGCTTCTCGCAAAGATGGAAGCAAGGGCCAGTCTGGAGCAACCAGACCAGCAGAGTTGTTTGTCGGTCGTCGTCAAGGACGGGCACAAGCCAGCGGCTAGTGACCAGACAACGTGCTGAGCAGCGAGCAGAAGGGCCCCACGCAGATCGTGGAGATGCTGGGAGACTGCACTTCGGTGCTGGAGCGGCTCAGGGTCGGGGCTTCTCGGACCCCAGAGCACTCACCAGAGAGTTACCTCGATGGTCGTGCTGGTTTAAGAGCGTGCAGGTTCTGATGATGGCCGGTCCCTCGAGGTCTCGTCGCACCCACAGATCACAGCTGAGCTGATGACGTGGGTAGAGGTCAGAGGTGCCAGGGAAGCCGGTTCTCGTCGAGCTGGGCCGTCGGATCCTTGAGGAAGGACTTGCAGCAAACCGCAGAGTTCTTAGATGGTGCCCGCTGATGCAGGGTGACTACTCCTTAGTCACAAGGGAGAAATCTTGAGAAGAGTCTTCAAGTCCTTTCGTAGAAAGTATTCTTGATTCAAAGATGATCTAATTTGGAAGGGTCCCCGCTCCGGCCTTTATTCTAAAGAAAGGGGTGGGTACATGACTAGGTCCTGCCCTAAGGGTGGGACCAGGAAGGGGGGTAGTTACACCCCTCTCCCCTGCCGGACTTTCGCCAGGGCTGTCGCCCCTGGAACTGGTTCTAACCGGCAGATGCGTAGTGAGCACCGGGGTGCCACTCCGCAGTCACCTTCTCGCAAAAGCCCTACCTACCCAGAATACACAAACCCTGTCTGGGACGGTGCGAACACCGCCCTCGACAGGAAACCCTTTGTCCAAGCTCTCCTCGCTGGAAGGACTCCCAGCAGCAGGAGGTCAGACTCGTGTCTGTGGTGGCAGCACCCATTTTGTGGAGCTGAGGCTTTAGTTAACTTTAACCGGGGTTCACAGTTACGTACATGTCGTGTCCCTCTAGAAGGGTGGAATGCTAACCTCATCGCCAGAATTGGTGAGAGGGCAGCACCCCGATTCGTATGACACCTTACTCGACATGCCTTGATAACGCGACACCGAAGTTACCGATATGGTACGCGTTATCATGGAACAGCCATTGGGTCTTGATTCCGCGAGCTGCAACCGGGCTCGGCTCGGGCCTGAACCTAGCTCACACGAGCCCACGCACTCTGCCTTCAGGATTTTTAAGGCCTGCCATAGGAGTGACTGATAGGAACTCGGGTGTCCATTGTATGGTTAGATATAGAACTACTATACCTAAAGCGAAGGGTGCTTACACGACTTCGCCCCAGCTGTCGTGCAGCCAGTTGTGTCAAATTTAGGAGGCCAGCCAGGGGTGGCATAATACATGCTGCAGCCCCTGGCGGCCCTGGGTACACCTATGCCCTGTGTTACGGGGTCTGATAAGGTGGCCCAGTGCCAATTGGTAAATGCACCTAGGGTACATCTCGTAATTTAGAAAGAGAACAGCCAGGCTGTGGGTCTGATTAGCAGGCCCACAGCCAGAGAAAGTCGTAAACCAGTGAAACAAAAGCGAAAAATCTGGGTGATCATAGGATTGCAGACCCTACTCTCCTACAGAACTTATGACAACTACATCTTAATGCATAAACAGCAAATTCACTCCTACAAGAAAGGGGTTTCAATATCTGCCATTTAGTATCTGAAAATGCCAGAGGCACCTCCATTGTGTTGACACCATAATTTCATGCTTTGCATTAATGCCATTGCCTGAACCCTTTGCTTCCACTAAGCCATGTCTCTTGCTGTTTTGTCCCTGGACTATTATTAACTAAATCCTCTCTCGTTGTTCTTGCTCTACGGAAAGTCAATAGTGGTCTATGGTGTATCCTAGGACTTAAGATTGGGTCATTGCAAATTATGTACCAATGATTTGGAAAAAGGCATGTATCTTATGATGTTGCTCATTAAATCCTGTAATGAACCATATTGATTGCTCTGTCTCATTATGGGGTTTCCTCCTACTGTCGTCGGTGATGGTAAGTTTTTCCTTGGGTCTTGTGTTCGCCTTTGCTCTAGCTGCTTAAAGTGTGTCTCTACTGAACCCTCACCTTTCAAATCTCCCTGCTAGTTCCATTTGAGATTTGTGGAGCTGCTCAGTTTCACTGCAGTTCCTCTGCATGCAGAGATTCTCTGCGTAGGGTATGCTGTTTTTGAACTTCGTTGGATGGAAACTCCAAGAACGCAGCACAGTATTGCCAGCAGTGCTCTTCCTGAATGTTTTTGTCTGAATCTTTCCATCCACCACATAGATGGTTTAATCCAAGAACTCTACCTCGCTTTTGCTAATGTGTGAGGTAAAATGTAAATTGAGTTCATTACGACTGATGAACTCTATGAAGTCCTCTGCTGATGGTAGATATCCGCGCCACAGGACAAAAAGATTGTCTATATAGTGCAACCATAGAACCACATTCCTAGACATTTCAGTGGCTAAATCTTTGGCCACCACCTGCTCCTCCCACCAGCCCATATGCAAATTCGCATAGCTGGGGGCGAAGCAGGTGCCCATGATAGTGCCCCTCATCTGTATAGATCTGGTCCAAAAAGGAAAATGTTACTACACACAAACACCATCCTAGCACATGCAAGAGCATTTCAGTATACTTGTACAGTGTCAGTGGTCTCGAGCAGAGGAAATATTGGACTGCCCTAATAATCAATCAATCAATCAATCAGAGCATTTATATAGCGCGCTACTCACCCGGAGGGTCTCAAGGCGCTACCGTCTGTATATGAAATACTGGTATATAGGGAAGTCACGTTAAGTGTGATTATTAAGTAGTCCTGTTCTCATCCTATATCATAAATCTTCTTTAGAAAATCCTGTGTCTTTGGTATAAGAAACTAAACTTTTCACTGGAACCTGCAAGAAGTAATCCAGATATTCACAGGTATTTTCAAAGAGACTGCCAATGGCAGAGATGATGGGACGACCCGGAGGTGCACTAATGTTTTTGTGTACCTTTGGTATCAAATACAAAATAGGTGTGATCGGTGTGTCAACCTTAAGGAACTTGAACTCAGACTGTTTAATAAGCCCTAATGCACTCCAGTGCAATAAATCTGTGTGAAATCTCCTGGTTACTTCCTTCAAAGTACTTTTATCTACCTTGGCATAGCATTGTTGTCATTTAGCTGGTTCATAGCTTCCTCCTGATACATAGTGAGAGGCAAAAGCACAACGTTACAGCCCTTGTCAGCTTGTATCACTACTATGTCAGGAAGTGAGCACAACTTATTCACTAAGCTTTTATAAGCTGATCTTATCTGCTGTTCTATCCCCTTCAAACTGTGAATACATTCTTTTGAGGGCCTGTACTACCAGGTCAGTAAAGGCGACTATTGAATCTTTTGGAACCATAGGCAAAAAAATTTACCTAGCTCTATATGGTGTTTCAATCTACTATACACATTCAGATCTTGCTCCCTGGTCAGTACATTATCTGATGTCACATTTGAATCATTCCTAGATAAGCTATCCAGGTCACGTAATAGATTAAGGTCTGAGATCAACAGATTATCACCGCTCGCTAGTGTCTCTTGCTGCAAATGCCCCGTTTTTTTGCTGGTTGCAAAACATTTAGCTAGCCTGAGCTTATGTGGGAACTTAAAAACAGTCAATCTTAGTTTGAACATAGTCCATAGTTTCAGAGACACACTATGACAGACCACAAGACAGAATTTGAGTTTCTCATGCATTTAATGTGAGGTCAGTATGGTTCACGACATTCCCCTCTGTATTATCCCATGTTATTTGGTCTTCTTCTGTGGGCCCTTGCTGGCGGCTTGCCCTTCCTGACACCTGTTCTTCCTCTGCCTCTTCCACCTCCACGGAAAGTTATTTCTTGGCTTGCCAGGGGCCTGAGGTTTGTATTCCTGTCCCACTATAAAAAAGTAAGCTTGTCTTCTACTGATGGTACTATAGTCATAATTTGTCCTCCATCTTCGTTGTCAGTGTCTTCCTCCGAACTGAGTTCCGAGCCAGTCCCCATATTACTAGATGTGGCATTTGTTTGCAAGCTTTGCGATAACTTTTGTCGACGGATGACTTCAAACCGCTTGGAAAAGGTGAAAATTTGGCCCACTGGTAATCTAGCTTGTCCCGCTTTGCGGTCCTTTATAACTTGTTCCGATTTTTTCACCCTCTCTTGCATTGATCCAGTAATTTGCTCAACTCGTCGTTCAGAAGTTCCATCTCCTTTAGTATCATCTGCCTATCAATGTCTGTGTATTTCACTAGTATCGCCAGCCTCCTTTTGGAGGAATCAGCGTGGTTTTCTGCCCACACCTTTCACATATCCGGATGCGTATTTTAATATGGAGTGGCAATAAGAATTCTCAGACCCCTTGGTGCACGTCCAACTTCCAGGTACCGGGTCAATGACTTGCTCTCCCACCACTTCGATGTTTCACGTTTGATGAGCTTTTCAAGCTCTTTTAAAATCTCTTTATGCCCTTTGGGCTTAGATGGCATGCCCACTGCATTCAAGCCACTCGGTTCTTCAGCAACATCGATTTCACTAAACAGCTTTTCAGTATCGGTCTCTCGTTCTTTAATTCAGTCCATATTTTGCAACAATGTGGCCAATTCCCCATCAGTTACTGCGTCCTGCTCTGCGAAAAAATGCAGCTTTCCTCGCTCTTTTCATATACAGACGTGACTTCCCTATATATGAAGGATTATTTTATATATATATATATATATATATATATATATATATATATATATATATATATATATATATATATACACATAATATGAAAAGGAAACTCTTCCAATCAGAGCCATTATTGGTTGACACTTGATCTCCAAAACAGAAAGGGTTACATATCTGGAAGCAAGCATTCTAAACAATTCATAAAGTCAGCCCCTTGGGATAGAGAACTTCTACTTCTCGAATCAATATAAATACAATTAAATAAATAAAAAAAGATTATAGTGAAAGGAAAAATGACTTTAAAAGACAACATCTTACCAGTCTTATTGCCATAGGTGTTCTTGACAATCCGGATTGCAACTGGACGGAGAGGCACTAAGAACTCCCGGACATTTTGCTGTTAATGGAAAAAACATTAACATTTATTTAAAAGTCAAGACACAAGTCTTAATAGAAAGAGAGAAGCGTTTATTTAGCTACAATTCCACACAGGTCTTCACCAACCAAACCCCTACTGTTTCAGGTCTATAAAGAAGCAAACTGTTCCTAAATAGGTTAATAAATCATATTTATGGCCTTAATAACCACCACAAGAAAGAACTCAAAAGCATTTAATAAGCTGCACTACTGCAAAGAAAAGGGTTACAGTTCTGGCTTTCAAAACGAAATTGGTCACTCTTGAAGAGACAATCTTAATGGGATAGCATAAAACAATCAAGATTCGATTTTTTGTTTTCTGTATTTGATTATATTCTGAATAAAACTCATGTTTCTTATAAGAAAAGAGTTCTGGAATGTTCTTTCTGGTGGATACTTTATCTACCTGCAGATGCTTCATCCCCAGAAAATACAGGCGCAGACTGGAGCCGGAATCTTTTTCAATACCTTGTCCACGCCAGTAGAGGGTGCTGGTTCAATGTTGGCACTGGAAAAATATGCCATTGTGACATAACCGTTGGGAAAGTACCCATTAAGGCGTCCTGATGACAGTTTACCATCCATATTTTTCTCACAATTTGGACGAGAATCGCATTTCTATTGTTAAGGTACAGTGCAACACCAAGCTTGGAACCTTATTAAAAGGATTAATCAGTCACAAACCACAAATCAGGTTTTACTTAGTGGTGCTGGCAACCAGCAGTCCTTGAAGTGCCCTTTGGCTTTCTCTTGCCTACATTTGCGATCTACCATACTGGCAAGTTCAGAGACTGATTAAACATGGTGAATTTGTACTACATGATTTTATATACGGTACTAAGCAACAGATGAAAAGTAAGACACTGACTCCATGATGTATTAAAGTTAACAGTTTCATCTCGGATGAAAAAGAGGGGCCTCAGAGGAAACCTGATTGCATTATGATGGATCTTCTGAAAAAGGAGCAGATATTTTTAAGATCTATTGTGAACATCACATGCCCTAGGTGTTACTGTGAAGGATAGAAGAACATCCTCATTAGGGTACCGAGATATCTTTCATATCAAAAGCGAAAGGGGCGGCCCCAAGCAACTGATTGAGGGAGGTAAACAAGAACCCATAAAGATGTATCATGACAGAGGCACACAAGCAACGTCGCAAAATCGGTTGGAGAATTAAGCTTTTTTAAAGAACTGACACCTGGGCCCACTGCAAAGATATTGATTGCAATGACCCAACCAACAAATCCGGAGGTGACGGTGGGGACGTCCTTGACACAGCGTGAGAATCACGCTCTATTCTGGAACACAAGATAAATATAGTTGTAATGGATGTCAATCCTCTATGTACCAGTCTTTGTAAGGTAAACAAAATATAAAAGAACTGTAATTAGTTACACAAAGACTGACCACTAGTGCTGAAGATACAGAGGGGGGTACCCAAAGGAATATTGGACACACAGTTTGTGTCTTGAACAAGTAGAGGGACCCAGTTTCAACTGTTATGTTGAATCCCTCATCATAAATACAATACCACCTAGTGATTTATTGAAAGTCTTCTTGGGTTAGAGAGCCAACCTTGAGCAATATTTGCTTGCCTACTTAATTATAGATACAAAGACGCCATTCTTCAAGCAACAAAGGTGAACAGACATATGAGAATCAATGACACGTTTTTTTGTTCCCTGACTTCATCCAAATGGTGGACAAATAGAATAGGTTTTCAATGGGGTTGAGAGTAACTTTAGTGGCATATGTTGCATGATGCGGTTTCCTGCCTAAACCCTACATTTTGTTGGATGGGAAATCTTTGCACTTTGTCTTTCTGGATAACCTTTGGAATCGACTGCATGAACAAAAAGCTGTGGAAGAGTCTTCAGCTTCTTCTTGTAACCGACAGAGCTGATGCAGATCATAGACCATGAACGTGGAAGTAAAGAGGCCCGTCTTTCTTGCACAGAATGAAGTAGCAGAGGTGCAGAGTAAAGAGCTTGCTTTGCCCAAGAGCTTGCCATGCCAACTTATCAAGACACCTCTGCTCAATGTCAACCACCATGGGATGAAGAAAACTATTCTAACACTGTTAGGCTCACCATTTTGAGTTGATTTAAATGGTAGATATTTCTCTCCTTTCACAATCCTTTTGGCATTACTAACCTGTGGTGCAAGGTAAAATCTTTTATTGAGATGGCAGCGGTAGGTGCTACTGGCTGGCCTCTTTGAAGTTCTTTCCTGACAGGCCAGAATGATGTAGGGGTCCAGCTCTGGCAAATGGCACATTATGCTTGAAGAAAATAGCAGATGGGTGGTTGCAGAAGACGGTGAGGATGGAACACTGATGACAGGCAATGTTCAGGTAGCCCACACGTTTGTCAGTTATTTTAAGAACATATATGGAGCCAAGGCACACTGCTGCTGGGATTCATCCAGGATTTACCCATACCAATGATTTACTTGGAAGATCAGATGGCATAAGAAGGAAAACAAACAGAAGAGTTCTCAGAAGTTACTACTAAATTACATAGTTGAGGGCCCAGAGGTTCTAATGGTCTCCCCTCAGAGTTCTTTAAAAGAGTGTCTGACAAAATCTCAGAACATGCGTTATCAATGTTAGAAAGAGCTGGGACATATGGAGCCCTGTTACAAGAACTGAGAAAGGTCACAAATGTCATTATACATAAATGAGAGAAGCCAAAAACAGGATGTGCCTGGCATACACTAGTATCACTCTTCAATACAGAAGCAAGAATCCTCGCTGGATTTGTAATGTCTTAGATTTTCTGCTGGGGAGAAGAAACTTAGACGGTTATCTGGTTGTACAGAATACACAACAACTAACACTGAACCTGCATTGGTGCTGTCGCTAGATGAAGCCAAGGCCATGCCCAGATTGAATAGCCCTATATTCCCGAAGTCCTCCCGAAAATGGGTTTTAGACTGTATCTACTGTCCTGAATCAATATACTGTATAGGGCCCAACAGCTAAAGTGAACAGAGTTCTCACCAAGTCCTTTACGTTGCAGAAGGAAACAAGGCGGGGATGCCGCTTTTTACATTGTAGTTTTTTTAGGCACTGGAACCTTTGGTCTGCTGAATATGGAAGGATGCCCTCCTGAAAGAAGGTCTTAGTGGGGATTCTTCATTGGAAGACAGATTTCACTATACAGATTACATTCTTCCATATATTGCAGGATCCGAATCATCCTGAGTCCTCAGAATATTAGGAAGGTTTGTTCCACGTTTTGAAAGCTGCATCAACTGGACAAATCTGGGCTCAGACATTCGATTTCCAGCTTCCTGCCAAATGTGATAAAGGAGGGTTTAAGGACGTAGGGATACATATCATGTGAAAGAAGAAGTAGTTCCTCGACCATAACTTTAGATGCGGAATGAGTTCAAAGATGATGTGCAGTAGTGGTGTTCATTGCCCCTTTTGTTCATTGGTAGAGCAACCATTTACAGCCATATACAAAGTAATACTAATCCCTAAGATGATTTATATAATTTAAATTTTGCCATACATAGTACCAGTAAACTTAATTTAGAGACTCAATGATATACTCCGTAACCTATTTTGAGATGGACGAGAATCTTGGATATCGCTAACCACACACTATTGGTAAGTGTACCATGAAGGCATTGCGCTCTCTGATGTGCATAAATATCACTAAGCATCACAATTACTAATGGTGAATGAGTGGGTCTTCTCACCCCTGCAGGAATCATTTCAGACTAAACTTCCTTGCTTAAGGACGTCTGATTAACTTGCAATGCTGCATGGGAGGAGAGGGATGACCGTAAATTGAATGTGGCAGGTCACTGCATAACAGCTGGGTTAGGAATCCCTCTTTACTAGGTACACCCCATTATGCACTAGTTACTGATTGGCATAAATGAGAAAACTATCAAGCTTTTGTAAATGAGCCTTGATTGGTACTGCAAACCTGGCCAGTGGGGGAATAACAGTCTGAAACTCTACATAGAAGTTCAAAAGGTATTTGAACTGGTGGACACTGATGTTTTTAAATTTATCTGGCTCAGGCATGCTATACTCATGCACATTCTGCACAACATCAGGATTCATTACAGCACTCTACTTTCTGATGTTCTCATCTGTAAAACTTTGATTAACAACACTATGACACTGCAATGCTTTATATATGAATTTACAGTCCAATCAACTTAGAAGACTGCAGTCAGCACAGAATACTGCTGCCTGATTGGTGCTAGATGTCCCTAAACATCAGTCCATTAGGGCCTGGATACAAAAGCTGCACTGGCTAGGAGTCGCTCAACGCATGAAATTCAAGGCACTGTGAATAACACACAAGGAACTGCACAGAGTAGGTCCACGATTTCTTTAGCATACCTTTAATTGGTACTCCCCCAGTAGACAACGGCGAATGACAAATGCCTTCTTGATGCCCACTTTTAGAGTCAGGACAACCAACTGTGGGGGGGGGGGGTATGGGAAGGAGGAGTTTCAGTCATAGCACCATTAGGCTTTAGAACGCTCTTCCACTTGAACTCAGAAAGATACCCTCTCGGAGTTCAGGAAACATCTTAAAACCTGACTTTTCAAAAACTAAGTTGCCTGTACAGTTTGCTGTCCGAAAGAGCCTAGATACCTAGGGTAGTAGTGCGCTATAGAAGTTGTGATAAAATAACATAACACCACTAGATAACCTGAGATTGAAACAGGCCCATGGCTTAAAGGAATTGAAGGGCTCAGAGTTTGCAACACCCTCAAGAAGCTTTGCTAGAAATAAAAGTTAGTACATTGCACAAGCAAATAATGTCAAGTGGGTACCTTATTCTATACTACATAAGAGTGCCCCAAGATTTTCCTGCTCTGGAAAGGGGTTAGTAGCACATAGGCTAAGTTCACTGAAATACCATGGGAGAATGTTGCACGGACCATACTATTGGACATTTGTGATTAATGAGCCCCACCTAAATATACTAAACTTTATACAAAATGGCAGTGTTGGTGGCAATTTGAGATATTGCTACAAGAGGATCAATGTTCTGGTTTAGATTGATGCATGCTAACTGAAATATCTGTATCAGAAGCAAGGGGTTGTTCCAAGCTAATTTGATTGCAATGTCGTTCATGGGAATTCTGCTGTTATATTTCTTCTTCATTGTCCCCTTTCCTCACACATTTTTTCTGCCACCTCATTTCCCTGTCCCTCTACTCAGTATTACCTTCACACTAAAACAAACACTGAATTTTGCTCACGACTTTAAAGCAGAACTGCTTTAATGTGATCTATATGTGGGTGGTTCCTGTGGTAATCTGGATGCTGTTGCTGTACATGTATTGTCCTCAAATGACCTGCGTGTCACAATCAATATTTTTCTTTTGCTTTGTTTATGGTTGATGTGTAGGTAGTAAGAAAACAAAACAAAAAATCAATACTATTATTTTAAAAAGATCTAACCAGTTACATTAATCTTTTATACTAAGAGCCCAATTTACATATATTGGTGGAAAGAGAACTCCATCACTAACTGCAGCTGAAATCCCCACCTGCATTATGGCCCCCCAGCCTGATTCAGAAGTGGGCAGTTTTGACGACGGTGGGGACTACTCTATGTACACTATGGTCAAACCCTTCCAACGGTCTAACAGAGTATGGGCTGTTGGAATTTTGGCTACATGTTTCGCTAATTTAGATGGACTGGACATAAACGAAGCAGTTTTTCAATGGCCATCACTGCCAGGAAAAAAGCAGGCGATATTGGGCATTAAAAAATGTTCAATGTCCTCCCCCACCTACCCCATCCCCCTCCTCGCCATGGGAGGATCCTTCCATGGCAAGGAGGGCCAAACAAAACTCTGTCATGTTGCTGGAGCTGTATTGCAAACTTACAATACATTGACAGGAACCTCCATGATGGTGTTTCTTACCAATGCTAGAAATTTCTGCTGAGCAAGCAGACATTTTCTAAATTTGGTCGGCGGTGCCTCAGTGAGGACAAGGAGTAATTTACTCTGTCGTCCTGGCAGAGAGTGTGTCCTAAAATTCTTAATGTACACCTAAGCATCTTGAAAGCAAAAACCTATTTAAAGGCAATCCTCACTGTTTGAATGCAGCTGTCACTTAACAAGGATTTAAATGATTATTCCTCTCACATAAAAAGGCGGCTATAATAGGCACATATGAACTTAATTGTATGGGGTTCTTTCCACATATTTACAAAAGATGGACAAGTAACTATTAAAATGAGCATATAATGCTCCCTTCCAAAGAAAAACAAAAAACAACAAATCAAAAAAGCATTAGAAGTCTGCTCAGCACATTAAATGATAGGCTACAACTTTCTCAGTTCTCAATTTCAAATTTCCTAAAGAAAACCAACATTTGTTTTGTAAAACACTACACCATCTAATATGAATAATTCATATGTCTTCTCCCTCAAATAGCTTTGAGAATATTAAATAATCACAACATGTTACATTTAGAGAATTAAAATTCAGTTAATGTCTTTGGCTTTACACTGTACAGACCTATAAAGACTGACTAAAAGACCCACTAAAATAGGTCTGCCATTTCTCAGCTCATCCTGAATATCTACTCAGAGATAAGTTACCCCTCAACAATGTTCAATTGGATAATGATAATCTCCCTAGTGTTGTCTGTGTTCCCGCCCACCACTCATGCATGGCTAACCAAGGACTGTCTGGAAATGCACAGACCCCATTTAGGGAATCTGTTCTGTCTCACTGCAAATCCAAATTTTCTTAGTGAGTTGGTGCCTTACCTTCACCTACTTTGTTAAAGCCAGGGAGGAAAGTCCACAAAGATGTGCTTATCAACAAAAGTAGTCTGGGTTAATCTCTTCAAGCCTAGGATCAGAACATGACTGATCCTGGATTCTTATTAGTGCCCCCATAAGCCAATAAGTTGTATTAAGGAATTTTGGAGACTATATACTGCAGAAACTGAGGAATGCATTACCAGAAAAATACTTTATGTTTCTCCCAAAGTCTAGGAACAAGCTGCAGCGTCTGAAGGAAGCCCTTCAGTCACGACCTATCATGAAATAGGAGAAAGGTGACCTGCCCCAGTGCATGCAGAGGAGCAGACCTCTGGCTAGGAGGAGGTGGGCAAGGTTCAGCGGACTAAAGCCAGCATTAATGCTGTCTTGGGAAAGTGAGTTGCCCAAGATTCACAGCCTAGCTAACTAAAAACAAACTTAACATTTGCTTTGCAATAGGGCCAAAAACCTGTAGACCACATTCCATATTCTTTTATTTTGAAGAGCCTCCATCGCTATGACCAGCCCAACTTATGATTTTGTAAGAGGCTTTAGGGCTCCATTATCCAGCCTGAAAAGGATCTAAGAAAATTATTTTTCAATCTTATGTCTTGAAGTAGTGTCCTGAAATGGATACGATTTGAACCACCTTTCTGGCCCTCGTGGTTCTCAGAGACATCACAGCTTAATGATAGTTCAAACCAAACCTCAAGTACCAGGTTGTGGGAGCCCCTTTTCTGAAGCTTCGGACTGCAATTCGTGAGTTCATGAAAACAGTCCCAACAGCACTGTAACCCCAATGGTACCAATACATGTGTTAAGCAATTTCCAACATCAGTATGTCTACTTGCATTTGAGATCATATGGGGCTGTTACTGGTCTACCACGACCCCCGTTGTCCTGTTAAATACCACTGAATGTTTGAATTTGGACCAGTTATTTTCCACCTTAACACCATAACTGTTCAGTAGTGATTCAGAGCTTACATTTCGGTGCTTTTTTTCTGCTGAAAATGTTTGTGATTTGTGATGCATTTTTACATATTACATATGGCACTGCCTGGCAACATTTTTATTGCAAAACAAATTATCCTTGTGTCGCCTGCTTACATCTGCATGTTTAATGGTATCAATCTCACAGCCCGAATCTAGTGGTGGACTGAAAAGCTAAAAAGCACTGCAATAATTCTGAACCAGAAAACAAAATAAACTTGGAATTTAGTATGGGAAATAGAGCAAGTTGCTAACTGTTCCAAATAACTTAATCTATAAAACCATACCTAGAGACCTTGTATGAGGAAACTTCATCAGACACACAGAGCATCTGACCTGGTAAGCTTTATCTGTGATGAGAGAACAAAGAGGGTCTCCAGTCGTATCATGAAATGGATGTGCTCTAAGGGTCAGCTGTGTTCCATATTTTGGAGGCCAATTAGCTTAATTCGCACAAATGCCACACACTGATTACTAGAGTTCATTGTATTTTTTCCTTTGACTCACCCAGCCCTGGAGGTGCCTCACAGTTTCTACCTATGTATGCTGGTGTAGACGGACGCCCCCATAAAGTTATTAAGTTGCATTGTTCATGAAAACTGGAACTCATGCTTATTTGCTATCTCCCCATTGTTTCTCCATCCCTCTTGCAGATTATCAAACCAGATTTTGCACAGGGATCGGAATTGCAAGATGTGTGATAAATGTCATACCTTTGCAGTTTTACACTGATCAATTCAGACAGGTCAAAACTGATAAACTTTATCAGGGGAAAAGGCTCAGGAAAAGGCAAAATGTGCAAAAATGTGGTGTGTTTAATATTAGTGATACATTTTATGACTCAAGTTGAAAATTCAGAATATTTACCACACCCGGTAAATACTTAACACTAGGGTAATGTAATTACCAGGTTCAGTGAATAGCCCACCCTATTCCACACAACTTGTAATCAGGGAATCGGTCTTGTCCTGAATAAGGACACATCATTTAACTCAGTATTTGTGCCATTTTTCACTAACACCTCGTGGTTAGATTTGAAGGTTAGGCTTAGCAAACGAAAGAACTATATGTGTTTTGTAGCTGTCTTTTAAACTTTTCCTGTTTTGAGTGGTGTTGCATTTTAATGTGCTTTTTTGCAGTGCTATGGACCTTGTGTGACTGTCTATTGCCTTTTAGCTGTAGCATGATGTTAGACGGACCGGGAGGGTCGGCCGAGTATAAGGGGAGAGGTCTCCAGGGAGAGCCGTCTCCAGCGATCGTACAGACAAGTAACTTCCCCCCCACAGACGGACACCACACAAGGATAAGGTTAAACGATACTTTATCAGCAATTCTTTGAGTACGGTCAAATGGTACAAGGAGGTCTGGACTCAGGGGTCCCCTCGGTTCGAGTCTCTAGTGGGGAAAAGGGGTAGCGGGACAGTCTTGTTACCAAATGGGTGGATGGATAGCTCTCAATCCTCGAGCTCGGCGTTCTAGATGACCGGGCAGCGGCGGAGCCAGCAGGTCCCGAGATGGTTGAAGGTGGCGACGGTCCGCGGCGGAGCCAGCAGGTCCCGATGAAGATGGAGGTACAAACGGTCCGCGGCCACGCCAGCAGGTCCCGACGACGATGAAGGTTTACGGAGGTTGCTGCAGCGCCAGCAGGCAGTACGGTAGTTCGCAAGGTAGGGCTACGGCAGCGCCAGTAGTCCGTCAAGGATGAGTTCTTCTCTGCGTCTCTCGACTCCAAGATACAACTGCCTTCCTGCTCTGGAGCTGCCTCAGTTATAGGGCTGATGCCCTTTGATGTCCGGACCCTCGCACTTGGAGATCGGTGGGTCCAGGATGAGGGCGTCCAGACACCCAGCAGGGGGGTGGAGCCAGCGCCCGGGGAGGCTGGGGGCGAGCGGTACCTGGTGGGGGAGAGCCATCGACACCTCTTTCTCCCATTGACCTGCCAAGTAGTCCACTCACCTCCTGGGTGGATGTTGGTGCCGGGATGTCTGAGGCCTGGCCAGGCCCAGGGTTAGGGTCGGTCGGAGGCCACGCGGCCTCGTGGTGCAGTGTCCAAGATGGCGCCCAGGTCGGGCGCGCGGCCCAGTAGTGGATCGGGCCCAAGGGGTCGAGATGTTCCGAGGCAGGGGTCCCGGAGGGGACGGAAAACGTGAAGTGGTGGTGGGTAATACTTGAGGGACCGGGCTCGGGCCTGGTCGGGCAGAGGGGGAGCGGGTCCTTCATGTGGCCTGTCCAACATGCGTCCCCCCCAGCTGAAGGCGGGGAGAGTCACCCATCCTCTTGGGGACTCTCCTCGTCGAGGCGGAAAAAGCGTGACAGGCCATCCGCGTTGGCGTGGTCTTGCCCAGGTCGATGTTCCACAGTGAAGTCCATCCCCTGTAGGGAGATGGACCAACGTAGTAGTTTTGGGTTCTCCCCCCGCATCTGCATCAGCCACTGCAGGGGTCGATGATCGGTCTGGACCCGAAAGTGTGTGCCAAAGAGATAGGGCCGGAGCTTTTTGAGGGCCCATACCACGGCGAAGGCCTCCCTCTCGATGGTGCTCCAGCGTTGTTCTCGAGGCAGGAGTCGCCTGCTGATGAAGGCCACTGGTTGATCAAGGCCTTCGGGGTTCAATTGAGACAGGACCGCCCCAATGCCGTGGTCAGAGGCATCCGTCTGGACGACGAATTCCCGGCTGTAGTCGGGGGCCTGAAGCACAGGGGCGGAGCACATGGCGGCCTTCAGTTGTTCGAAGGCTGTTTGACAATCTGGGGTCCAGTTGACCTTCTTTGGTTGATTTTTGGACGTCAGTTCTGTGAGGGGCCCCACTATGCTACCATAGTCCTTCACGAACCGTCGGTAATAGCCCGTGAGTCCCAGAAAGGCGCGTACCTCGGTCTGGGTGATGGGGGGCTGCCAGGACTGGATGGCGGCGATCTTGAGCTGCAGAGGGGCCACCAGGCCGCTTCCCACCTGGTGTCCGAGGTAGGTCACGGACCCCTGACCAATCTGGCATTTGCTGGCCTTGATCGTGAGGCCAGCTCGCTGAAGGGCCTCTAGCACCTCTCGGAGGTGGTGGAGGTGGTCGGACCAGTGGTGGCTGTATACAGCGATGTCGTCTAGGTAGGCGGCACTGAATCCTTCGAGTCCGGCCAAGACCTGATTAACGAGTCGCTGAAACGTTGCTGGGGCATTCTTCATGCCGAAGGGCATGACCTTGAAATGATAATGGCCGTCAGGAGTGGAAAACGCAGAGCGTTCTTGGGCCCGGGGTGTGAGGCCGATCTGCCAGTAGCCCGCCGTCAGGTCGAAAATGCTGAGGTAGCGGGCAGCTCCCATGCGGTCAATTAGTTCATCTGCCCGGGGGATGGGATGTGCGTCTGTTCTGGTGACTGCATTCAAGCCCCGGTAGTCGACGCAGAACCGGAGTTCCGGTGTGGTGCCGGGGGTGGCTGCTTTGGGGACCAGTACTACTGGGCTGGCCCAGGGGCTGTCTGAGGGCTCAATGACCCCGAGCGTGAGCATCTTGGTTACTTCTTCCTGGATGCAGGCCCGTACCCGATCTGGTACGCGGTAGGCCCGGTGGCGGATAGGGGGGCTGTCCCCAGTGTCCACGTCGTGCACACACCAGGAGGTGACACCTGGGGTGAGGGAGAACAGGCTGGCGAACTGCAACAGAAGGTCTCGGCATTCTTGGCGTTGTTCCAGGGTGAGGGCCTCCGAGAGTCGGACCCCGTCCACGGAGCCGTCTTTCTCCCGAGTCCGTAGGAGGTCAGGGAGGGGTTCGGATTCTTCTTCGGCTCCATTGTCTGTGGCCATTAGGAGGCTGAGTTCTGAACGCACAAAATGGGGTTTCAGTCTATTAGCGTGGAGGACCCGGAGGGGGTTCCGTGAGGTTTCCAGGTCGATGAGATAGGTGACAGGGCCCTTGCGCTCGACTACTTTGAAGGGCCCCGTCCACTTGTCTTGCAGGGCGCATGGTTCGGTGGGGGACATCACCCATACTTGTTGGCCGGGTTCAAATTCGATGGAGGAGGCATTTTGGTCATACCACTTTTTCATGTCTTCTTGACTGGCCTCCAAGTTTGCTTTTGCCAGCTCTCTGAACCGTCGGGTCTGGTTGCGGAGGGTTAGGAGGTATTTGAAGACATCTGGAGGGTTCTTTAGAGGGGGCATTTCCCAGCCTTCCTTGACCTGGCTGAGCGGTCCCCGTACGGGGTGTCCATACAACAGTTCAAACGGGCTGAAGCCGAGGGACTTCTGGGGGACCTCTCGATATGCGAAGAGGAGGCACGGCAGTAGCACATCCCACTGGCGACGGAGGGGCTCTTCCAACCCCCCAATCATCCCTTTGAGCGTGCGGTTGAACCGCTCAACGAGTCAGTTTCCTTGAGGGTGATAGGGGGTCGTGAATCGGTAGGTGGCCCCACACTGTTGCCAGAGGGACTTCATATATTTTGAAATAAAGTTCGTGCCTCTGTCGCTGACGACTTCTCGGGGGAAGCCCACACGGGAGAAGATCCCCATCAGGGCCCGGCCGACTACCGGGGCTGTCACAGTTCGCAGGGGAACAGCCTCGGGGTAGCGGGTGGCGTGGTCCACCAGTACCAGGATGAACCGATGTCCTTGTGCTGTACGGGGGTCCAGGGGCCCCACAATGTCTATCCCGACCCTCTCGAACGGGGTGGTAACCACTGGAAATGGTTGCAGGGGGGCTTTTAGTTTGCGGCCGCTCTTTCCACTGGCTTGGCACGTGGGGCAAGATCGGCAATGCTGGAGTACATCATTCCTCATTTTAGGCCAGAAGAAGTGGGTCACTAGGCGGCTGTAAGTTTTATCCTGGCCCAGGTGTCCAGCCAGGGGGACATCGTGGGCCAGATTTAGCAAGAAGTCTCTAAAACGGAGGGGCACCACTAGCACTCGACTGGCCCCCAACTCCGCGATCCTTTGTTCACTGTATAGCAGCTCATTGTCCCAATAGACCCAATGTGTTCCGGAGGTATCCCCTGCGCTCTGGGCGAGGGCTTGTTGGCGGAGTCCCTCGAGGGAGGGACAGGTCTTCTGCTCTTGGCGAAACTGCTCCTGTGTGGGCCCCCCCTCTTGATGCCACTGGTCGAGGCCAGAGAGGTCCGGAGGTTGAGCTGGTTCTGGGGGGACGGCACGGTCGGCGTCTTCGACTGGAGCGACCGGGGGAGGAGGCGCCGGCCATTCAGGTTCCTCGGGTCGGGGATTGGTCCAGGCGGCCATGGACCGGGTGGTGACGCACGCCCAGTCCGGGATGCCTAACATCCCCAGGTGTTCTCTTCGTTCTACGGTTGCCCACGGGGAGCTTTCAAGGTCATTCCCCAGGAGGCAGTCTACGGGGGCATCATCTCGGACCGTCACCTTCAACATGCCGGAGACTCCTCCCCATTCGAAAGGGACGCAGGCCATCCGACACAGACTTTCCGAGTTATCGGCTGAACGGACAGGGCAGAGAATATTTGGTAGGAACTGTTCTGGGGTCACCAGGTGACAGCGGACGGCTGTTACACTGGCCCCGGTGTCACGGAGGGCTTCGGCCCGGCGTCCATTGATGCTCACCCATTGGCTGTACTTCCGGGTGTTAGCGGGTAGGGGGACCCGCGGGACCATGTCTTTCCCCCCTAAGCAGGCTAGAGCCATGGCGGCTGGCTCCCATTCTTGATGTTCTTGCTCATATTCTTCTTGTTCCTCGGAGATCTGTTCTTCCCCCAGGGCAGCGGCAGCCACCTGGCGGGGTCTCGGGCTCTGGTTCTGTGGGCAATTTGGGTCGTTTGCGTAGTGGCCGACTCGCTGGCATCGGTGACACGTGACATTGGCCCTATATCCCGGTCGTGCCGGGGTGCTGCCCCGGTTGGCCGGGGGAGTGGTGCTGGCAGCGGGGGCGGCCGGAGTGCTGTCTCTTCCTCTTCCTTGGCCCCCTCCTCCTCCTCCTCCTCCTCGGGGACGGTGCTGACCGTGGTGGTTTCGGTTCTGTTCATAGGACCCATTTCGGCCCACTCTGGTGATTTCCCACCGGTCAGCTTCGGCTGCGAGTTGCCGTGGATCAGTCAATTTGCTATCGAGGAGGTGCTGCCGGAGCTCGATGAAGCAATTGTTTGACAGATGCTCCCACACCATTAGATTGAAGAGTTGTTCGTAAGTTGTGACATTGCTTCCTTTGATCCAACCCTCGAAGGCTCTGCTGAAATAGTTAACGTACTCCACCCAAGTTGTACCCGGGATGCGGGTGCAGTCTCTGAACCTCTGGCGGTACATCTCGGGTGTGAGCCCATAGCGGGTGAGGAGGGCCGCTTTCATGTGGTCATAGGAGGTCATCAGATGGTCCGGGAGCTGTAGCAGGGCATCGCGGCCCTCATTGAGGAATCTCCCCCATAGACCGGCTCCCCAGTCGCTTCGATCGATCCGGTGGGAGGTCATAGCTATTTCGTAGGCCTTGAACCATTGTTGGATGTCGTCCTCTCGGAAGTATTCTCAGACGACATCCTTGGGGATGTGTACCTTCTTATCTGTTGCTCCCGGGGTGCGGGGTTGCTCGGTCGCCCCTGATTCCTTGTTCTGCTTGCGTAAGTCTATCTCAGCTAATTTGCGCTCATGTTCATATGCCAGTCTTTTTTCCTCGAGCTCTCTTTGTCTCTGTTTTTCCTCTCTTTCTTCTCGGAGCCTCAGATGTTCTAAGTTCAGTTTCTGTTCGGCCAACTTGAGTTCACCATCCATTTTGAGCCGGGCCATTTCTAGTTCGTGTAGTCTTGTTCTTTCTCGTTCCTGGATCTCGTTTTGCGAGAGACCCGTTCTTCGCTCCTCGGGAGCCGCGGTGTCTTTTTCTACTGCTGCGATATTTTGGTCCGGGGGTCTGACGGCCCCGGTTTCTGCCCAGGACTCCAGGGCCTGTTTGAAATCATCTTTGGTACTTAGACCGGTGGTAGCGATACCTAGTTCGATGCAGAATTGTTTTAATTCACGATGGCTGTATTCTTCCACTTTCTCCATCTGAAATTTCTCGGTGGATCCGCTTTCTTTGGTAGTCATCGTGATTTCGTCGTGGGGTGAGCTACTCTCTGTACGATTATGCGGTGATTCGGATCGCGCCGCTGGCCACCAATGTTAGACGGACCGGGAGGGTCGGCCGAGTATAAGGGGAGAGGTCTCCAGGGAGAGCCGTCTCCAGCGATCGTACAGACAAGTAACTTCCCCCCCACAGACGGACACCACACAAGGATAAGGTTAAACAATACTTTATCAGCAATTCTTTGAGTACGGTCAAATGGTACAAGGAGGTCTGGACTCAGGGGTCCCCTCGGTTCGAGTCTCTGGTGGGGAAAAGGGGTAGCGGGACAGTCTTGTTACCAAATGGGTGGATGGATAGCTCTCAATCCTCGAGCTCGGCGTTCTAGATGACCGGGCCGCGGCGGAGCCAGCAGGTCCCGAGATGGTTGAAGGTGGCGACGGTCCGCGGCGGAGCCAGCAGGTCCCGATGAAGATGGAGGTACAAACGGTCCGCGGCCACGCCAGCAGGTCCCGACGACGATGAAGGTTTACGGAGGTTGCGGCAGCGCCGTCAGGCAGTACGGTAGTTCGCAAGGTAGGGCTACGGCAGCGCCAGTAGTCCGTCAAGGATGAGTTCTTCTCTGCGTCTCTCGACTCCAAGATACAACTGCCTTCCTGCTCTGGAGCTGCCTCAGTTATAGGGCTGATGCCCTTTGATGTCCGGACCCTCGCACTTGGAGATCGGTGGGTCCAGGATGAGGGCGTCCAGACACCCAGCAGGGGGGTGGAGCCAGCGCCCGGGGAGGCTGGGGGCGAGCGGTACCTGGTGGGGGAGAGCCATCGACACCTCTTTCTCCCATTGACCTGCCAAGTAGTCCACTCACCTCCTGGGTGGATGTTGGTGCCGGGATGTCTGAGGCCTGGCCAGGCCCAGGGTTAGGGTCGGTCGGAGGCCACGCGGCCTCGTGGTGCAGTGTCCAAGATGGCGCCCAGGTCGGGCGCGCGGCCCAGTAGTGGATCGGGCCCAAGGGGTCGAGATGTTCCGAGGCAGGGGTCCCGGAGGGGATGGAAAACGTGAAGTGGTGGTGGGTAATACTTGAGGGACCGGGCTCGGGCCTGGTCGGGCAGAGGGGGAGCGGGTCCTTCATGTGGCCTGTCCAACACATGAGTTGTAGGTAAAGGTGGCTTGAGCGCCGATGGGGACGGTAGCGTGAGCCGACGGCTCCGTGCCTAAAACCCCGATATTATCCTGCAAACCGATCCTGATTGTGGCTCACAGCGGCCGGGCACACATCGGAATACCAGGGGCACATCCTGGGACCAATATTGCGGCATGAGAGGGCTCCATTGTCCTACAAGGGCTGACTGAAGTGCCAGAGGGACGGCAGGCTGACCGATACAATGACGACTGCGGTCGGAAGTCCGGAATGAGCCGCTGCTAAGGAGATCGCTGCTGGCAACCGGAGCCTGGAACCTGCGGACCGAGCAGTGCCTGTAGCGATGGGCGATCAGTGATTTTGCTGCCAAGGCTGGAGATTTGCGGGAGGCGAGCGGGCGAGATCGGACTTGACCCGGGAGGAGGATGTCGGCGAGATGGCCTAAGATGGCGGCCACTGGGCGGATTGCATGAACTACACAGCCCCAAAGCCTTGCGATCGGAGGATCCGTGGCCAGGTTGCGGCATTGACGGGCACTGGACTGGTGCTGCATCGGCTGGGCGTTCACTTTAAAGAGCCCCGGAACCACTAGAGGGTCTGTGCAGCAGCCGGGACATAGGCTGAGCACCGTTGTGGGCTGCATGCTGGGACGGCCCGATACCCTGCGGACAGACGGAGGAAGCAGAGAGTGAAGAGGGCCGTGCCGAGAACGACAGATGGCTGGAGGGTGTGCATCCCTGGTGGCCCTGGTGAGTGCGGGGCTGCGGGCCTGTGCCCGGTGCAGTAGAGGAGGGGGCCGGGGCAGGCCTGCGGCGCTGCACAGACGGCAGGTACAGCTTCCCTGAGGCCGGTGTGAGATTACAGACGCCCGGGAGAGGAGCGCACACTGACCGATTTAAGCACATAGGCGGCAGGGCGCTGAAAGTGAGGTGCTGGGAGTAGTAGCGGTGCTTGTTTCTGCGACATGTAAGCGCACTGGACCCACTTTGCTCGCCTGGACTTCACCGGGGATACGGAGAGGCCACCGGAGGAGAGCTGCAAGGGGGGTCTGAATGGTGGTGCAAAGACCGGGCATAACACGCCCCTGCTGGCCCTTCACGGCGGAATACGGAGGAGAAGCACGACCAGGAGGCCGGAGACCCCCTGTCCCGGGTGGTGAGAGGACGCGGGTCGGCTGAGGGAGCTCAATTTTGCGCAAGTGGCTGCTGTAAGGCGCTGAATGGTTGGACTAGACCTGGTGGAAAGAGTGCGGGACAGAGAGCAGTGGCGATAATCATACCCTCAGTCTACTAGCATGTTATGCCCCCATTGATTGACTGCGCGCACCTGGGCACACGCGCAGTGTGGACATCGGGGAAAGCAGCACAAGAGACCTGAATGGTGGCGAAGGGGTTGGGCTCTGGAGGTTCACTTTGACCATTTGTTGGCATGAGGGTCTCTTGACTCCAGAGTTGACCCAGGTCGAGGATACTGAAGACTTTCGGGGCTGAAGGTGCGGCCGATTTGGAGCTGTAAATTGCTGCTGAACACTGAATTGGGCGACCTGGCACGAGCGGACACATATTAGTGAATATACCAGCCCGGACACGCCTTGGGTGCTCCCTGTGGCGCGGGCAGCTCTTACTGTGGGTTGGGCGGACGCTATTGGCCACAATGAAGCCGAAGACAAAGGCGGAAGGTGCTGGGGCGCAGGCTGACGCCCAGGACGATGTAAGAGACGGTGAGGGCTCAGGGGTGGAACGAAGGCTGAACGAACGACTGGACAAAATTCTAGAAGCGATCACAGCGCCAAAGGAGTCCTTACATAATGACATCTCGCAGGTTGCGACAGGACTGGGACTCCTGAAAGCCGACCACTCGAAACTGGTGGACAGGGTGAAGGAAACGGAGCTGGTGTTTCAGGACCTGAGGCCGGCAGTGGTGACAGTAGAATGCAAATTGGAGGATGCCCTGCAGCGCCTGGCGATGCTGGAGAAGAGGACCGAGGACGCGGAAAGTCGAAACCGTCGAAACAACGTGAGAGTGGTCGGTTTGCCTGAAAAAGTGGAGGGAACGGACATGGTGGCTTACTTGGAGAACTGGTCCTGAACGCAGGATGCCCCAGAAGGCCTTCCCCATTTTTCATGCTCGAACGGGCGCACAGAGTCCCGGCCAAACCACCCTTGCCGGGCCGACCACCTCGACCTGTGGTCGCTAGAGTCCTTCATTTTAAAGATAGGGACTTATTGATCCAGAACTCATGCACGACGGGGCCCTTCAAGGTGGAGAATGGTACTGTCAAGCTTTTTCCGGATTATACACAGGACGTACAGCGTAGTAGGGCCTCCTTTCTAGCCGTCAAGAAGGAACTCAGAGATGAGGGGATCCAATACTCGCTGTTGTTCCCAGCTAAACTGCGAGTCATTCTAGATGAATCGACCCACTTCTTCCTGACCCCTGACGACGCCTGGACATGGTTGGACTCGTACAGGGCTGGTACTGATCGCAGGGACAGAGGGGACCGAGGACGCCCGAAACCGCCAAGAATACGCAAATCGCAACGTATCCGGAAGTTGAACAAAAACCAACAGGCACCTCTGCAGGCGCAACTGGCAGCTGACAAGCGGGGTGCTCTGGCGGCGACAGCGGTGATAACGGGGTCGCAGAAAGAGGACTCGAACAAAGGCTCCGATTCGGAGGAGGATAAGAGACATTCGGGGGCTGAACTGTCGGACGTGGACAGTATCATGGGGCCGGAAGTGACACCAAGGTCGGCGGATGATTTATAGTCGTACTATGCTGCTTTATGCCTATGGACTGCAATCTGAGGGGATGGAGCCCCTGGTAATGTATCAGATTGGTATAGCTGTACATGCTGCTGC
Organism: Lissotriton vulgaris; assembly: GCF_964263255.1. Lineage (NCBI taxonomy): Eukaryota > Metazoa > Chordata > Amphibia > Caudata > Salamandridae > Lissotriton > Lissotriton vulgaris. The sequence goes on from NC_141699.1 coordinate 285,154,406, forward strand.
TTGGGGTTGTAGGGCTGGGGCGGGAGCTGCTGACTGTCGGGGCTGACCACATCCCTATTGCACATAGCTCTGAAGAAGGAGACACATCTTACCAGGGTGGAGGGTCAGGCATTACAACAGAGATGGCGGGGACAGGTCTTCAGTACAGCTTACTCTGCGTTTGCCAGGGGAGTACTCATTTGGCTACGGGCAGGAGTGCCATTTCAGGTCACTAAACAGGTGTTAGATCAAGAAAGCAGATATGTAGCTATAGAGGGTAGGTTGTATGGTAGAGATGTTGTGTTGTGCAGTGTATATGCCCCAAATAGTGAGCAGGCTCGCTTCCTGGCTACACTATCAGGTGCGCTGGCGCCCCCATTAGCTGGCCCGACTATTGTGGGAGGGGATTTTAATGCTATCTCGAATGTGGACATGGATAGGTCACATCCTCCTCTGGCGGCAACACCGGTTAGGAACCTGGCTAAATCTAGGTCCGATTGGCAGGACCATTGGGGTTTCATTGATGTGTGGAGGGCTCACCACCCTCATGATAGGGACTATTCATTCTTTTCGGCTGTGCATGACCTACACGTACGCATTGACGCTATACTGTGCTCCCCCCTGATAGCACATATGGCGGCGCGTACCGAGTACCTTGCTCGAACTATCTCAGACCACAACCCGCTGTTGATGTCACTGGGTTGGCAGAGGGCGAGGACAGCGATACCGACGTGGCGTCTACGCCCTCAGACTCTGGAAGACCAGGTATTTCAGACGGAAGTGGGAGAGGGTATTAGTAACTACTTTCGGGAAAATTGGGGTACGGCAAGCTTGAGGGCATTGGAATGGGATGCCTTTAAGGTTGTTATCCGGGGGTTATGCATCAGTAAATTTTCGGGAGCTAGGAAATCAGTAGTAGATGACGTAACAAAGGCAGACGAGGCCCTGAGAGAACTGGAGAGGAGGAGGCCGGAGTTGCCATCCTTACAGGAGCAATTGCTGGCAGCCAAAGAGAAAGTGGCGGACGAAACGGAACGGCTGCGATGTTTCGACCAGAGAGGGTACCTGGCGAGTGTAAATGCGGAGGGGGATTAAGTTGGCACGCTGTTGGCCAAGCTGGCTGACCCGGTACAGAGGAGTGGACCGGTTATGCAGATGGCACTGGAAGATGGCACCCTGACCCACTCACAGGAGAAGGTGTTATCCCGCTTTGCAACCTATTATGAAGCTCTATATGGCAGCAGGAGGGGGGAAGCAGTTGAGGACATAGAGGAATATCTAGAGGGACTCCGCCTGCCACGATTAGAGGAAGACGACGCTGATGGGTTGGGTCAGGATATCACATTGGCTGAAATACGTGGGGCAATCAAACACATGGCCCGGAACAAGACGCCGGGACCTGATGGGCTGCCTATCGAATTCTACGCTCAATACATTGATGCACTGGCCCCCGCCTTATTGGAGGTTTATCAGGAAGCGGTGGTAGAAGGTCGCCTGCCGGGATCGATGCGTGAGGCCCCGATAGTCCCTCTGCTGAAGCCAGGACGGCGGTAGGCGGACATGGCCTCCTATCGGCCCTTATCCATGCTGTCGGTGGATTACAAAATCCTGAGCCGCATACTGGCGTCCCGGTTACTGCCGCATATGACGTCGCTGGTTCACGTGGACCAGGCGGGCTTTATTCCCACGAGGTGCACTGCTACGAACATTCGCCGACTTCTTAGAATCATGGCAGACAATCAGACCGGAGAGAGCTCTGCGGCAGTGCTCTCTGTGGACATAGAGAAGGCATTTGACAGCCTGGAATGGGCCTTCCTTTGTAAAGTCTTGGATGGATTCGGTCTGGGTGACGGATTTGTAAAATGGACGAAGGTGTTGTACTCTTCGGCCGCAGCTAGGGTGAAACTGGGCGAGGTGATCTCGGAGCAATATTCGATTCAGAGAGGCACAAGACAGGGATGCTCGTTGTCACCCCCTGTTGTTTGCACTGGCGATCGAGCCCTTGGCAGCACAAGCGAGGCTGGGGCGATTATATAATGGATTGGTGCATCGGGGCAGCCCGCATTACATCTCACTGTACGCTGATGATCTGCTTATATTCCTCCGGGAGATCGGTGATGACCTACGGGGGGCGACCTCTATGCTGTCCAGCTTTGGGAGGGTCTCCGGTCTTCGGGTGAACTGGTCTAAGACATGAGCTGGGTACCATTAAATGGGAACCAGCATGCCTTACCTATCTAGGGGTCCAGATTTATCATATGGACCAAGATTTGTTAGAGGGTAACATAGGCCGTGGTATCAGAGCTCTGAAAAAATGTATAGAGTTCTGGGCGACGCTTCCTCTGTCGGTCATGGGCAGAGTTGCACGGCTTAAGATGGTGGCACTCCCCAGGCTCCTGTACTACTTCCGTACGCTGCCGATCTGGATCCCACCAAGACTATTTAGGGATCTGAGGTCGCCGATAGGGGGTTTTATTTGGGGTAACGGTAGGCGGCGAATAGCCCTGGCAACATTAATGAGGTCCAGACCGGAGGGTGGCTTGGCGGTGCCGGACTTTGAACTCTATTATTTGGCGGCCCAATTGCAGGTCTTAACGCAAAATATTGCGAGGGACTACCGGGGCCCGGAGAGTAGCTGGGGAACTGGAATCCCTCGCCATGTGCTAGCCTACATAGTTCTGCAGCAAAAGCTGGACCTGAGGGACTTGACGGGGGAAGAACGGACCCTCAGACTTTGCTGGAACAGGATGCAGCGAAGGGCGGGGACTTCTCACCCATATGCACCGGAGATCCCGCTGGGCATGCGGACAGCGCTGCCGCATGGTGGGGACTGGACCCCGCTAGCGGACTGGGTACAGTTGGGGGTCCTGATGGTGGAAGACCTGTATGTGAACCAAGAGTTAGTGCCTTTCTCCGTGTTGCAGGAAACATTTGGGCTCCCAGGGGGGACTTTTTGCTTCATGCGGAGGTCACAACAGCAATTCAAAAGCACTGGAAAACCGGGAAAATGGAACCGGTGGAAACCCTTGCTTGCCAATACATAGTGATGGCGGCGGGTACGGTTAAGGCGGTGACCTGTATCCAGTCCCGACTGCTCTGGGAGGGCATGCGTCCCTTGGATACTCTTAAAGCGAAACGGGAAGAAAGTATAGGTCGGCAGATACCACTTGGGACCAAATCCTTAAACGGGCATGGAAGGGCACAATAAACGCTCGCTTCCAATTAATCCAGTACTTTGTGTTGCATAGGGCCTATCTAACACCGGGGAGGGTCCGGAAGTACTTCCAGGTCCAGGACGCGGCGTGCCCGAGATGTCTGGAAGTGGATGCAGAGCTAGAGCACATGCTATGGCTTTTTCCGCGCATGGAGGGCTACTGGGAAGAAATAGGGGAGCTTTTGAATGTGATCACAGACAGAAAAATAGAGTATGACATGGCCACTTGCTTGTTGCACTGGTTCCCGCACACGGCCAAGACCAAGGTAACCAGCAAATTTATTGATTTAGGGCTTTTGCTGGCGAAACGTGAAATTACCTGGCATTGGAAAGAGAAGGAGGGTCCGTCGTTTGAGCGGTGGAGGAGGGAGTTCTGCAAGTGGGCTAGTTGCGAGAGTGTGGTGAGGCTCAGGCAGGCCACCCGCTCAGGCCACGACAAAGCGCTGGAGGTAGCTCGGTCTTGGGAGGCTTTGGTCCAATCCTTGAAGGGCCAGCAGTTGACAGAAGAGGGGGAGTAGGTTCCACATCCATGTGATTGCAACAAGTAAAGCGTAGTTTTGCTGACCCAGCGATAACTCAATAGCGATTCGTCAAGAGATTTGGTAAGCGCCCACACCACCATTCATGTATGGGGGAGGGAACTGGGAAGGAGGGGGGGAGCTGGAAGGAACGGCAGTGTAGAACTTTAGTGACAGCTCCGGGGGGTAGTTCTAGTTTGTTGATTGGGGGTTTGGGGGGGAAAAAGAAAAGGGGATATAAGAATCCTTTTGTTGGCCAGACATGGTTATATTACGGTGTTATTCACATGCGCATTACGACCTGGAATGTTGCCGCCCGACTTCGGGTTGTGGGCTAAATGGCTGTGTAATTTGAATTTTACTGTGTCTCAGATAACAAATGGTGTTTATATGATTGTTGATCGGCATCACTGTGCGACAATATATTTGCAATAAAAAATATATTTAAAAAAAAAAATAAGTTGTAGGTAAAACCACGGCTGTGCTAAAATTACTTGTACTCTTCTATGCTTGAAGTGAGTGATTTACTAAATGTTGTTAATATTTTAGGGCGGTTTCTTGTGTTATCTTTCCTTGTGTTTGAACTGAAAATTGCCGTCGTGCCAGTGCCAACTGTTATTCCCAATAAGTTAGGTGTAGGGGCTTACACCTTTGAAGTTACCAGTCAAGCTCTTCCTTTACATGAATGGACTGTAGCTGATTTTCGATTGGACCTCTTGTTCGTATTTTAATGTTTAATACTCAAATATCTGTTCATAGTTAATATTTGCCTTTTGTAGCTCCATCTTTTCTCCTGAATAGTTCCCCCTATGGCTATTACCCAAACCTCTCTCTGTACAACAGGGAAGACTCCCTTCCAAATGCCAGTTCACTCAAAAATATTAAGTAGAAAAAATAGTTGGTGTCTAATTAACCCTGAGATATTAACATCTAAACTGGCTCTATGCTCCAGTTTTTTTTAATTTAGTCCATGAAACAGTAACATGTGGTCCCTAGAGACTTGAATGAGATTATTTAAAAAGCAAAATTGTACTGATTAGCATTGCAAAATTCTACATGGTCAGCTTTCATAATTTCAGGAACATTATCCGGAAAGTGTATTGTGTCTGACTAAACACAGAGTATCTCAACAGATTATAACATGTCCTCTGATGAGAAAGGGAGCCTAGTGTCTACCTCTGTAACATTGAAGGGGGCTCCCCGCAGCTTCACTGTATACTGAGTGGTGGGTTCATTTGAAGCAGGAGTAATCACATTCTGAAAAAAAGAAGAGAACAGTGTCTATGTCAAACATGCAATATTGCTTAGGCAGGGGGCTTAGGCCAGAGCCTAGACTCCAATACAAACTGACCCAAATCTGAAAACAACCTTAATTTTCTGATTCACACCTTCCCACCACATGGACAACTCATGTTAGTAGCTTGGTCTTCGCCACATATCGTTCATCATATCCTAGACAATCATTTTCTCTTACAGGGATCCCTACCCTCTCACTATCCAACTTCTTGCAGGGATCATCAGCATCTTCCCTTTTTCGAGGTAAGATTTTATTCTGCTAGAATTCCCATTTCCAGAAGTAACCACCCCCACACATTTGATCACCCCCTCTCACTAACATCACAGATAATGCTCTCCCAAGGTCCTCACTCAGAAAGATCTTACTAAGGAGTCCTGCTCTGCTACACCAAGCCAAAAAACACCTCTTTGCCTTCACAGAAATAAGTAAACTACTCTTAGATTTCTGGAATCTGTTTGTAGTGATTTTAATATATAAATTTTCATAGATTTTAGTGAGAAGTCAACACTTGCATTTCACGTGGTCAGGAACCAGAACCATGTGTACCTGACAATCCCATGTAAAATCATGTTAATTGCCACTCCCCTAATAAACCTATGACTGTGCAAAAAACAAAACAAAAAAAGCAGCACATGCAAATCTTAACCCGCTCCAGTTCAAACATACCTTTGATTTCAATCCTTTCTTCTTCTCAGATCCCTGAGCATGGTCCTTTATTAAATGCTTTTTCTTCAAGACAGTCGACTCCGGCTTGGGTTGGCTATCTACACCCCTATTGTTCCTGCTTCGTTCATTGTTGTCGCTCTCGTCCTCGGACCCGGACACTGTATTATCAACCTTCTCTTCCAGTGAAGGTGAACCCTTCACCACCTTTGATTTTAGATAATCCATGTCCGAAAGCTCAGAGCAAATAGCAATGTTCTTACCATCATCCTTAATGACTGTGAAAAAAATAATGGGTTTCAACTGTGTGCACATACACAAACTTCTACAAAATGAAGCTTCTTTGCACGTATGTAAGTATCATGTCAACCCTACACCCCTCTCACTTATGGAGCACTTCTAGAGAAACCTGTGGCCTCTGTCTGAAGTAACAATTTTTAGGCGGTAGAGGGCCACTTAAATTCCAAGCTCATCACATTATTATCAATGCAGGCACACCTTTACTGTCAATATATTATTTTGAAGAGATATTATATTGACTTGTACTTGGCTGATATTTTGGCATCTCTCTTCTCGTCCCCATTCCTCCGCATTTCTAATACTCACCCACACATTCCGATTCCGACATCCCTCTCAAACTCTACACATTTATGTAAGGGCCCAACAAGTTGCAAATATACTTGAAAATTACTGATAGCACTTCCACTTGATACCTGGAGCAAAGAAACTAGCTGTTTAGTCAAAAGTAGGATCTGACTTCAGAGTATCTGAGGCCAAGCCTGCTGGGCAGAGGTTGCATACATTGTTTTTCTAGACAGTACATCGGTTTCATGACTTTCAAGTGCAATAGGTGGCGGGTTTTATATTGTGTGGATGTTTTATCTTTCGTGTGGCTAAATAGGTAAACTTTTATTAACAATTTTCCACCGGTAGAATCAAACATTAGTGCCATCAGAGACATTTATTGGCAAAAACACTCGATGGTAAACTTATAATTCAACAATCTACGGTTTTACAGCTAAATCAAGCGATGTATTAAGGACTTACATACTCATATCCCTACTGCTTGGATTTCACAGTGATTGCACTCAAATTCTTAAGTTACTTTAAGGACCCATTTCTAGAATACAAAGCAAATTTAATTCTCATGTACTACTGATATATTTTCAGAATGTTCCAATCAAGAAGGTTTTTTTACCAGATTACAGACCAGCTACTGCCAGAAGTTAGACAGAGGTCACCAAATTCTCTGACCAAGTCTGTGGTGGAAACATTCTCCTAAAGGCAAAGGGTTCTCTGCACATGTGCTAAAACCTTCATCCATGTTGTTAGCGCATTACTAAAAAGATAATGAAAATAACATCATACCATTCACACCACTGCCACCATGCTCCTGTTCATCGCCACTCTCTTCCTCATCGTCGCTCAACACTTCCGATGAGTCTGAATCAAAGTTTAGATAGTCACTGTTTGGTTTGACCTTGACCTTGACTTTTGTGGTCTTATCAGTCACTGTGTCATTGCTCCAGGTGGCCACTTGAGTACGATTCTGATGCACTGCCAGAAACTCATCGAAAGCCTTATCATCCTTCAGCTATCAGCAATGGGAAAACAAAAATCATATCACATAAAATGCCCGTTTAAAAGTGTTCATATCACTCACTGTTCTTAAGCAAGATCCACTACCAAGTAAACAAATGTATAGAGATTTACAGAGACCATAGTTGCTCACATAAAATATTAAAATAGTCTGCAATTCATTAAAAAACATGTGGTATTAGGAGATGTTTGTTTGCACCATCCACTGACTAAAGGTCTTGGACAGCCTTACCTGGTCATCAAACTCATGGCAGCAGAAACCTGGACATCCATACAAACTTTCACAATCAAAATGCTGTAATAGCTATCACATGTGGCTTTAGGGAAGCAATCAGTTTACCTTTTGTGTAGTGTAAGTAAGCAAAACACATGAAATGTGGTGGGATTATAAAAGATCTAGAGATCCTGATGCAAATGTGTGTTTTTGTGCAAACTCTATAACAGAGAGGCGGCAGATTTTTGCTACATTTCTCAGCTGAGAGCTATAGATTAGAAAGTGAGACTGTCAGGGAGTACACCAAAGGGATGCTCCTTTGAGAGGCACTTGTAGAGAGGTAATGATTGCAGACTATTCTCTGAGTTTGTACTGGCTCCTAATCCAGGAAAGACATAAATTCAAGCTACTCACCCGTGCCTACAAAGCTCTCCACAACATCTGTCAGGCTTACCTCAACCACCACCTTAACTTCTATCAACGCTTCTAACACAGTACAATTGCCTTTTCGATTAACAATTGATTAAAATAAAACACAGGGCAAAAGCCAGGCTATTTTCCCTATAATCTTATTAACTGTGAGCATGTTAAAAGTACCTAAGAAAAATAGTAGCCATTTCTCTTACACAGACACGCCGATATGTGCATCCTTCTTCATTTGATTGTATATATTTTCATGGAGAGTAAAATGCACCACTTAGAATGGTAAATACTGAATATTAAAATGCCTAATAGAAATAAATGTATGTATAATGAGTTTCAATTAAAGTCTATTCCATAATTTAGCTCTGGTATGCGTGTTCTGAATTTTGGAAGAAAAGAAAACAAGGTACAAGGAGTAAAACTGGTCTGCCAGTGTCACACAATGTGGTTAAGGAGGAAAACAGGTGACATGAAATATATCTTGTTCACCTAACTAGATGGAATAGAAGGTCAATTCCAGGAAAGGTCTAGTAAATAGCACGTTGGACCAAAAGGTAAACAATATGGATGGCCAGACCTGAATAAATGTGTTCTCAAATACGTTTTCCAATGGCCATCTACTGAACACATTTAAGCCTATTTTCCAGGCAATCCAGCTGTTACAAACATTCCGATATGAGGAAACATTTGCAGCAATAACAACATTCAGTATGATCTTTATAAGAGAACACAGTACTGACTAAAGGACTCCGATATTTAAGCAGCAAGCCCTTTGGTTTCTAGGCTACACCAGCTTCCTAACACAGTCTGCTAGCTTTCTTAATAGGCTGGTACCTTTGGAAATCCAGCTGAGGACATGCTATGGTAAAATGTGAAGCAATATGTCCTGGTCCTAATGCCTTTTCTTATGGGAAAGGTAGCTTATGCATTAAAATGTTAATGTCAATTATTATCTGCAGTGCTGCTACTGGCCAGGTTCAAGTTTCATGCATCAGCCAAAGCAATACGCCTTCTCTTTTTCCTTCTCGGACTAGAGTAGAGCAACACATGCACACCATAATTCCTGAAGATCACTGTGGCAACTGCATGGCAATGCCTAATCGATACTGGGGATATTGTGAACATCCTAGGGCTGAAATGCCAAACTTACTGCATCAGAGTGTAGCTATGAGTTGCTTTCACAGCAGAAAGAAGCAAAAAGAATTAGTCCTATTAGAACTATGAACAGAATAACTGTTCTATGTTTAAATAAGGGAAGGAGGCAGAGTGGCAATTCAGTGGCAACTGCGCTTTATGTTTAAGACAGATGTGCCATTAAAGGTTCTTTCTGTGTAGAAGCACGACGACACCACACGGCTTGCAAAGTAAGTACTTAAAGATTGTATATCCTTTCTTACTAGGAAATGTGTCAACATCCCTACAGCAGAGGCGGTAACTTTCAAAGGAATTTAAGTGTGAAGTATTCATTAGCTGAGAATAGGAAAATGTAATGTGATAACAAACAATGGAGGTGATGAAGAATAGAGTAAAAATGAGTGTGTGGCTTTCCTGATACCTGCATCCTGTAAGGAACTGGGCTTCACCTAGAGGCAGAATACATCCAACCAGAGAAGAAAAAAAACTGATCTCCTTTATTACTAGGAAATGTGTCAACATCCCTACAGCAGAGGCGGTAACTTTCAAAGGAATTTAAGTGTGAAGTATTCAGTAGCTGAGAATAGGCAAATGTAATGTGATAACAAACAATGGAGGTGATGAAGAATAGAGTAAAAATGAGTGTGTGGCTTTCCTGATACCTGCATCCTGTAAGGAACTGGGCTTCACCTAGTGGCAGAATACATCCAACCAGAGAAGAAAAAAAACTGATCTCCTTTCTTACTAGGAAATGTGTCAACATCCCTACAGCAGAGGCGGTAACTTTCAAACGAATTTAAGTGTGAAGTATTCAGTAGCTGAGAATAGGCAAATGTAATGTGATAACAAACAATGGAGGTGATGAAGAATAGAGTAAAAATGAGTGCGTGGCTTTCCTGATACCTGCATCCTGTAAGAAACTGGCCTTCACCTAGTAGCAGAAAACATCCAACCAGAGAAGAAAAAAACTGATTAAGTGGGCAACGAAGACAAAAATTCTAGAATTGTGGAAAGATGTCACAGCTTGCCATATAGAACAGCCTGTGACAAGAGGGGGAACATGGAACAGCTTGAAGTGTGTTTTGGATGTTGTGCTTCATTCAATGAAAATATCAAAATATTCTCCACTTTGAGCTCAGTATGGCATATACTTTGTACTCACCCCTTCAAGAGCACCCACTATTTTTTCCTTCTTTTTAACCTACAAATAAACAGACTTATTAGAAAGATAATCTTAAACAAAAAAGCACAATTGCGTGCAATAAAGAATGCTATTCAAATAAAGACAACATACTAACATAATTTACGAAGAGACACTAGTATGGCTAGAAAAGCAGTATGCTTTAAAAGAAAAAAAATATTTGTAGACTATATTGGCATTGAAGAAAACCTGTGATTTGCATGCTACTGGTCTAGGTGATCTTTATCCCTCTAGACACTTTGCACTGATAAACTGCACTTGCACACTTAATCTTGGAAAACCTATTTGATGTATCCAAATTTATAGGAGAGGTGTCAAATGCGGACCTATTTATTATAGTGCTGCATGTATATGAGCTTAAAAAGAAAAGTGATTTGTGCCTTCATATATCGGGACCTTGAAAGTATTTGTGGTGAGCATAATGAGGCATACAATGGCTACACTGATGAACATGTTTAATTTCTCTTAAAAACCTGCAAAAATATAAGTATATATATATATATATATATATATATATATATATATATATATATATATATATATATATATATATATATATATATATATATATATATTTAAGCTCCTTGTACATCGATGGCACGAGTCACTCCCAAGCGGGTGCTGTTGCGCGGCGGTGCCCCGCGTTACAAATGATTGCTCCAATTCCTCTTAGATACCCAGCCGGGTCAGAAGAAAATACAGCACTCACGGGGTTATCAGCAGTCAGCAAAGGATTTATTCATATATATATGACTAACTTTACACAAGACTAACTTTACACAAGAAATAAACTGAACTCAGATTTTATAACATGCTGGTGCATCATCATGAGAGGCATCAAAATGGAATAGCCCGCTAACACTGGGATAGCCCTTGAGGTCTAGTTTGCAGTTTACAAATGTGATCTTATTGCTAGGAAAGGAAATCACATCCCCACTAAATCAACAATAATGGCTCAGTGACCCATTCAGAGAAAATAGGAGAACAACAAAGTGCACCTTCAATATGGTAATATAACAGAGTATCAAGGTTTATGCAAGGCAGACAAAAGAATTGTTGCACTACTGAGGCTCTCATTACGAGTTTGCAAAATGGTATCACCAGGGGTGAATATATCTACGTCCAATTTCAAGTGGCCCGGCATTCCACACCTGGCATTACCAGATGCAGAGAACATCTTACCCATCTATCAGGTGTTGATGTGCACCCTGTAAAACCATGGATTAAAAGGGCCAGAGGAAGACCACACAAGTACAGTTCAGCAGTAGTGGCTGGCACAGATCGGGGGAGGTAGGCGGGGCAGGTGGAGGTAAAGATAAAAAATTAAAATTACCTCCATGCATCTCTCCGTGTCGTATCTCATTGTCCTCATTCCTCCGCTCCAGCAGGAAAAAGAAGCAGCCAAGCTCCCCTGACCAATCACAATGCTGCATATTGAATGGGGGCCTGCGCATGTTCTCCAAGCAGGCTGTAATGCAGCCAGGATGGAGAACAGGCAAAGTGCGCATGACTGTGTGACCCGCCCAGGAGGGCCGGTCAAACAGTCATGTGCAGTTTACAGAGTGTCACTACTTCTTCCTCTGCTCTGAGAACAGAGCACCCCCACCCTGCAAAGACACAGGAACAAATAAAATGATAAAAACATCCAGTTATTATCATTTTATTTTTCCTTCGTTTCCACTGCTAAAAGCAGTGAGGTGACGCTCCGCCTCAGCGGAGGAGCCGCCACTGCAGCTCAGCGTCTGTCAATGTCCTCCAGCACAAAGAGAGAACTAATAATGCTCCTCTCAGAGAGACCAGAGTCTCCTGTCACCCAAGACTTCCTCCTTGCCTGGCAGCCTATACCCCTCCCTCCCCCGGCATGCACCATCCCTGCTGAAATTAATATGAGTGAATTTGTCACTAGAATGGGAGAAAGCATGTGGAAAGGAACTCTGGCCCGCATGTTTTTCTCATTATAGGAACAAATTCCTGTGATGTAAGAGATACCGACCGGCCAGAATATGAGATTTCAGAAAGTCTGAATCAGGATTCTAACCTAAGGGACAATCCCTATATTACAATGCGGGACGAGATTAGCCACATTAAACACTTTACAGCAAGATCAGATATGTATATTTCCCCATCCCAATCACAAACGATGAGGACCCATCTTACTTTCTTTGTATCAGTGGAATTTGTCTTCTTTGTAGGTTTCTCTGGTTGCTCTGGTTTCTGAGAGTGCTTGCTCCATGCCTTCGCTTTTGTTGGGTCTCCAAATGATTTGCAGAATTCAACCTTTGAGAAAAATAAGAATTGACTGTTGTTATTCCGATTTATGAAAGATAAGTGCTCATCTCCATAGGTGATGGTATGTGTTTCACAGTTTAACAAGGACTTTCAATCCACGGAACAGAGGCATTCATGAATAAAACTCTGATATTCTTCTACAAAATTAGAATCATTTAGTACATAAGATAGGTAAGCAAAGGAAAGAAAGGCAAGTTACTTTAATTATTATATTTTTTAAGCGTTTTAAGGAGCTATCTTGGACTAACAACAGTATTAGACTGCTTACATTGTAACAAACCGATACATGTTTTGCAGAACAGTGAGCAACAAAAGATATTCATTTACTTCAGGCATAAAAAGAAAAGAGAGGCTTCCAAAGTACGTGGACTGAATAAACAGGTAGGCTTAAGGCATTTCAGACTAGGCAACTAGTTTTATATTTACCAATTGCTTCAACGGATTGACAATATCAATTGCAACAGGGTGATGCAATAAACTTTCATGGTAAACAGAAGAGTTCATGTGCAGGGTGTAATATGGCGTTGAGAGGGAAAATCAAGAATGAAGATACACAACAAGAATGGCACTGTCAAAATCCAGGTAAAAGATAACCAGGCAGTGGAGTGCTATTCTTAGTTGTGTACAAGACAGAAAAAGGTGAAAACTGGTAGATTTCACTAGTTTGTTTACAAGAAAAAACGGAGAAAGTGAATATTCTAAAGTAAAGCCTAACAATGTACCTGTAGGTGAGAGATACCAAGACCGATATTTTACTTTGAAAATGGGGAAGAATACAGAGTCAAATGTGTTCATATAGAAGGGTTAATCAGTGGGAACGTATCCTTCTGGGCATTAAGCATCCAAATGTTGGCAGCCAACCATGTTTGGAGAGTAATGGATAAGCAGCGTTTGGTGTCATCACATATTGGTGAATATAAAGGTCCAATCCCTCAAATATTGTGCTCAGTGGCTCAAGGTACAAACTGAACAGAGAAGTCAAGTCAAGTCAAGTCAAAGATTTATATAGCGCGCTACATACCCGGAGGGTCTCAAGGCGCTTGAAGAAGGGTGGGGAATTACTTGTCGAATATCCAAGTTTTAAGTTGCTTTCTGAATGCTAGGTGGTTCTGAGTGAGACGAAGGTGAGTGGGGAGTGAGTTCCAGGTTTTAGCTGTGAGGTGGGAGAAGGATCTACCTCCCATGGAGGTTTTATTGATGCGAGGTACGGTAGCAAGCGCTTGGTTGGAGGATCGTAGTTGGCGGGAGGGGGTGTAGAAGGAAAGTCGTGTGTTGAGGCATTCGGGTCCAAGTTCGTAAAGTGCTTTGTGTGCGTGGGTTAGGAGGCGGAAAGTAATCCTCTTATTGACGGGGAGCCAGTGGAGGTTTTTCAGGTGATTAGAGATGTGGTCTTTACGTGGGATGTCTAGTATGAGTCTGGCTGATGCGTTCTGGATGCGTTGGAGTTTATTCTGGAGTTTTGCAGTGATACCGGCGTATAGGGTGTTTCCGTAGTCCAGGCGGCTGGTGACCAGAGCATGGGTGACCATTTTTCTGGTTTCGGTGGGGATCCAGCGAAATGTTTTTTTGAGCATGCAAAGAATGTTGAAGCAAGATGATGAAACGGCGTTGACTTGTCTGTTCATAGAGAGTGAGGAGTCCAGGATGACGCCCAGGTTCCGTGCGTGGTCCGTCGGGATGGGTGCTTTTCCAAGGGCCTCTGGCCACCAAGAGTCATCCCAGGCGGAGGGGGAGGTACCTAAGATAAGGACTTCTGTTTTGTCTGAGTTAAGTTTCAGACGGCTGTGCTTCATCCACTCGGCTACATCTTTCATTCCTTCATGTAGGTTGGTTTTGGCGATGTTAGGGTCTTTGGTGAGTGATAGGATCAGTTGAGTGTCATCAGCATAGGAGATGATGTTGAGGTTGTGTTGGCGTGCGATGGCCGCGAGGGGGCTCATGTATACGTTGAAGAGGGTGGGACTGAGTGAGGACCCTTGTGGTACGCCGCAGATGACTTCAGTGGCCTCTGAGTGGAATGGTGGGAGGCGGACTCTCTGGGTTCTTCCGGTGAGGAACGAGGTGATCCATTCCAGTGCTATTCCTTGGATTCCGATGTTTCTGAGGCGCTGTAGAAGGGTGCTATGGCAGACTGTGTCGAAGGCTGCGGAGAGGTCGAGGAGGATGAGGGCGACTGTGTCTCCATTGTCCAGTAGAGTTCGAATGTCGTCTGGTGCTGCGATGAGTGCGTTCTCAGTGCTGTGTTTGGCTCGGAAGCCGGACTGTGAGGAGTCGAGGGATTTGTTGGTTTCGAGGAAGGCGGCGAGCTGGTTGTTGACAGCTTTCTCGATGACTTTAGCCGGGAATGGGAGGAGCGAGATGGGGCAGTAGTTTTTGAGTTCGGTGGGGTCAGCTGTGGGTTTTTTCAGAAGGGCGCTGAGTTCGGCGTGTTTCCAGCTTTCTGTGAAGGTGCCGGATTTGAGGGAGCAGTTGATGACGTCTCGGAGGTGTGGTGCTATGATGGAGTCTGCTTTGTTGAAGATGTGGTGAGGGCAAGGGTCTGAGGGGGATCCTGAATGGATGGAGTTCATCAGGCGAATGGTGTCCTCAGTGGAAATTGGGTTCCAGTCATTAAGGATGTTCAAGGGGGGTGAAGGTCCTGCAGAAGGTTGGGTGGGTTGGTCTCCGGGTCGGTTGTCGAAGCTGTTGTGGATGTCTGCGATTTTGTTGTGGAAGAACAAAGCTGGGGAGTCGCAGAGGGCTTGAGAGGGGGTGATGTCGTTGGAGTTGGCTGAGGGGTTGGTAAATTCTTTGACGATGTTGAATAGTTCCTTGCTGTTGTGGGCGTTGTTGTCTAGTCGGTCTTTGAATGCGGCTTTCTTGGCAGATCGGATAAGTTGGTGGTGTATGCGGGTGGCGTTTTTGAAGGCGTCCCTGGTGCTGGTGTTTGGGTCTTTTTTCCAGGCCTTCTCGAGGGAGCGACAGAGTTTCTTTGATTTCTTAAGATCATCGTTGAACCAGGAGGCGTTTTTGCTGCCTAGTTTGGTTTGACGTTGATGTCGGCGCTGTTGGATAGCCATTGGGTGAGGTTAATTGCTGCTTGGTCGGGGTATGAGGAGTGGGCAGGGGGGTTTTGAAGAAGCGATGAGGAGATCTGGTCGATGGTGATTTTGTTCCAGTTTCTTCGCAGAGTAGGTTGAGGAAGGTTGTGAGTTGTGGTCTTATTGTAGGTAAAGTGTACGCAGCTGTGGTCCGTCCAATGGAGAATAGTGGTGTGACTGAAGGAGACATGTTTGCTGGAGGTGAAGATAGGGTCGAGTGTGTGACCTGCGATGTGGGTGGGCGTAGTGACAAGTTGTTTGAGTCCGAGGTTGGCGAGATTGTCCAGAAGGGAGGTGGCGTTGCTGTCATTGCTCTTTTCCAGGTGAAAGTTGAGGTCTCCCAGTAGAATGTATTCCTCGGAGGGGAGGGCGTGTGGGGTAATAAAGTCAGTGATAACATCGCTGAATTGTGCGCGGGGTCCTGGAGGTCGGTAGAGGAGTGTGCCTCTGAGTGTGGTCTTGGGGTCGGTGTGGATCTGGAAGTGAAGGTGTTCGGCGCTGGCAAGGTTGACGTCTGAGCTGGTTGAGATGCGGATGGAGTTCTTATGGACGATAGCGATGCCTCCTCCTGTTTGGTCGGTGCGGTCCTTACGGATGATCTTGTAGCCTTCCGGGATGGCAATGGTGATGTCTGGGGCTGATGAGGCGTTCATCCATGTTTCTGTTAGGAAGGCGACGTCGGGAGAAATGGTGTCTAGTAGGTCTAGTAGGAGCTAAATCTATGTCTCAGTAACCCCACATGACACTGTTGGACAGGCCGAGAAATGATTTATCCATCTTCATCGTGTGAGATGGCTGGTTAGGAAAGAGGTAAACCAACAAAGGGGTTGGTCAAGGTCCATGCAGTGTTCCAAGATTGAGAGATTAGCCTTTTGTGATTAACTATAAAACAATTTATTCAAGGATCAGATAAAATAATAAGACAGGAGTTCTCACTGCTTACATTGTGCAGTACCTCATTTAAATTGTTAGGGTGGTGTTCTCAAGACTACAGTAGAACCAGAAGCCACATTAATCATCAATAAGAGCTGACCTTTAGTTATCTAGGTAATGATTTGTTCGGAAGCACAGCTTATGATGTCTTTACCAAGGCGAAGCAGGTTGGAAAACAATTTGTGTCACATTTATCAGCTAATGTAGTTGGTAGAATTTGGCGATAGGAGTGATGTTCGGATAAATATAGTGAAATGGTTTAACAGAATTGGTGAAAGAGTCCATTTGTTCCTGTAAAAGTTTTACTTTGGGAGCAATAATGGACTGTTTTTAAATTGTCTTCTCAGAGCTTTTAGTTGTTGTGCAGAAAATCGTCGATTTATATGCTTGCTAAGTTTTATTACCTGTCTCTCAGACAACTAAAGGTGCTTATGTTTATTGATGTTCCACACTTTATCACCTACGGTCTACAAAAATTTAAAATAAACAAATTAACTTAATTGTATGCGTTATAGGGATCCTATGAAATAGTCGACAGAGTGTTAACTGTTTACAGCATTTATGCTAAAAGCCTTTTCAGTTTAAACAATAAGCTTTTTGTAGGCGGTTTGTCCAGCCCGTAATTTTTTTTTAATCATAGCTAGTAATAAGGAAAGAGAGCAATTACAAAAGAACCGATGTTCTGACAAGATTCAAGCGTGATTGTAAATCTTTCATCTGTGTCTGTGCAATGCGTTATAAGATAACCAGCATAGGATTTTGTCAAGCACACATTTTTTAAGACAGCTAAGGCGACAGAAATTGTTTCAAACACATTAGACTAAAATCGATACCAAACGCATAGGATTCCAAATAGCAGTGAATGATCAACCCACCAAAGATGAATCTCAGTCAGGTTTTCAGGATATTAAAAATGAAAATAGAGGTGAAAATGTACATAAAACAAATGTCAAGAGGAATTCTTTTTATATGCGTTAATCATTCCAAAACCAAACAGAATTTTTAAATACAGCGATTTGATCTCAGCCACAAAGTTAATTTCTACAATGAAAAGTTTAGCCACCTAGGAAACTTACCGAGACTCTTGCAGTGTCAATGAAGGCCTTGTTAAAGTGATTAAGAGCAGCTCTTGCCTCATCCTCAGAGCTAAAGCCAATGAAGCCAAACTTACGGAATTTTCCTTCCTTTGTGAACTTCAAGGTACAATCCGTTAGCGTTCCAAAGGCACTAAAGAGAGACCGGAAACGATCTTCTTTCATCTGAAAATTAAGAGCAAAGAACAATGACGGTAGGCTGATTATGAAGAGATAAAGCATGAAGACCTGCAAGGTAAAAAGTGGAGAAAAGGAGAAGAGTGAGATTGGAAGGCAATGACGAAGGAAAAACACTCAAGACAAGGCAGGCAGTGGAAAAAAACGAGCGGTGGCAAGGTAATAAATGGTTGACCAAGAGAGCAAACAGGAGGGTGAGGGAGCAAAAAGTTGGCTGAGAAAGAAGATGTGTGGGCCAGCTTCTGAGAGAGAATAGAAGACAGAAGAAGGGGTACAGAGAAATCAAGAGAATGGGGCGGGGAATTGGTGAATCAGAAAGGGGACCATGAGACAGAGAGACAGGAAAATTATCACTTTATGCCTGTGGCATAGATCACAAAGGAAAAAGTTCACTGGACAGGGGGAAAGCCGCTTCGCCTTCCATATTGGATCATCAAGAAATGGGCTGCTTTGCATTTGTGCAACTGGTAGTAAAGCAGTTACAATGCCTGCTTCAAACATTTAATATAGGGACCACTACCTAATTCATTCTACTTGCAACAGGACACAATGCATGCTTACAAAGCAATACGAGCATATTGCAATCCAGGCAAAGAACACTGTGATCAGTATTTGCATGAGCACAAATCTGCCTCCTTTGTGAAAGTGATAAAGAACACTGCATCTTGCCATAAACTGTAAAACAATTGTATATGAAAGATACACAACAGAAGAGCACCTGCACTCAAAATAGCCTGCCTGATTAATAAACAATCTCTTGGATGTCAACTGAAAGGTCGAAAGTCTGATGTAACAACCTGCCTCTCATTTTAGTGTCCTGGCAGACTCCATATATTTACTGGTGCATGAGATCTGTGTCAACACTATCCTGACAAGTGCTCTACACAATGTTGGCATTTTGCTCATCAGCAGCTTGCTAAGCCATGTTGGGTAATTTAAGTCAACCAAAAGTGGCACTTCTTTCAACATAGATACCCACTGCCCACGAGACCAGGCCATGCTACTACCAACAATAGGTGGCAACTGATTACAGCCCTGGGCGCATGCTTTTATACCATAATACCTTTGGGAAGACAGCCTACAAGCCTTCCATGGTAAAAATGTCACAATGGACCACGTATTTTCCCAGGGTGTGTGTGGAGTCCGGATGCGATTGTAGAGGTGTATGTGAGGTAGATTACCCATGTGGGATCCCCCTGGCTGTGTGCAAGTCCTAAAGAGGTAGGGTGTTCCACAGGATTAAGAAGTGGCCAGTGCTGCTACCAGTGCAATTGCATATTCAGTGGTTTCCCTGCATGTACTCCTGTGCTGCTCCTCAGACTTCCATCTTCCTCAGGAATTCTTTCTAAATTCTAGTGCAACTATCTGGCTTGAATTATTCTGTTAGACAAGGGAGATGGAAGGACCTTTTGTTGCAATGGACCTGTACCAAAGCAGTTGCAGTAAGGCAGCCAGTGACCTAGCTAGCCCAGCACATAAGCAAAAGTATGACCAAAAGGACGGCAGAAGATTTTACACCGTTTATATAGACTATGGCTGCTTTCCCAACACTCATCCTCGCATCCCACACTTTGTGTTGATGAACAGAGCTGTGTGAGAGCAACATACAAACTAATAGTGACAGTTTCACCTAAATTTGGCTGCCTTGCACCTGTGACTCACAGAAAGGAAAATACACTTAGAGCAGACTGTTTGTTCCAAACCCAACCTTTGAGATCAACTTTAAATTTGACGAGACAGTTGGATTTAGGTCAACAGAAAAACAACGGTTTATAGACTGACACAGAGAGCATATCTGGCATATTCCTTCGATTTCAAGAGTCATTCTACACATGTACTAAGGAAAGTGAGAACCAGAGGAGAATGCTGCGAGTATCTCACTATTTGCGTTAAGGTTTATAGGAACTGGAGTGAGAAAGAATTAGGACTATTTCCCCAGAACCCAATAATCACTCGTGGACCTGAGAGTCTGCACGCTGCATTGCCACATCTGCAACCGATGCCTGAGAGTGCCTGTCTGTTGCACCCTCCGTTGCTACTACTTCTGCAACCAATGATAGTGAGTCAGTGTGGTACACTCTAAATTGCCTTTAATTCTTCTGAGAACAAGGACCTTGATAGCTCATGTGTAGTAATCTGCACAGTCACTACATCTAGTCCGTAGGACTGGTCTGTATTGTACCTCTGCACCCAGAAAACTCTTCTTTCCTCAAGCAGTCAGCTCTGCAGAGCATGTGCACATACCTGCCACTGCTCTCCTCCTGCCTGGATCAAACTGAGCCACCTGCCACCATCCACGACTACCTAATGAAATCTATGTGATTTGCTGGGCAGTACGGTCCACTTAGGTAGCTCCAGTGACGCCACGTAAAGAGAAAAACCAAGAGTATGGATCAAGTATTAAATAGTGCCAACAGTGACCACTTACACAGCGTTTAACAGAGCAGTGTTTACTCCTATTTTTATAAACCTTAATGCGTGTCCCTAAGGTTTAGATGCATAGTACATTTAGATAAAGATTATAAAGCTTAAATCTTTATGCAAAAGTATAATGCTGCTGGGATTTAATAATTATGTGAGTGATATTTGCAGCCTGAAGTAGACAATTTACCATGCGCCATGTTTCAACAGCAAGCCCTCTTTAACTTTACAATGCCCTGCATGGTCAAAACCTAAAAAGGAGGTACTGGGCAAATCAATGAGCTCCAGGGCCTGCTGTAGGACAAACTTCCTTTGTTTCTAATGACACCAGAAATACCTGCCACAAGTGTTACCTAACCACCCTTGAGTCATACAGGCCATAAAGAACTAGTGGGATGCTAGTAATGTCCATAACCATGTCTATATCTATTCAATGAAAAATCTAAAGGTTAAACTTTTGCTATAGTTAGGCAAACTTTATTTATTCTTTCTATACCAACCAAACTTAAACTAAACAAACTTTAGAAATGCTAAAGTTATACTATAACTTAAAATGATGATTTATGCATCACCTTTAAATTACTTAACTTTATTTAGTTTTTCTATACAAATAAAAGTTAAAAGTTATACTTATAACTTTAATTTATAATTTACAGAACACCTTCAAATTATTATAACCTGCGCACTTCCATACACCGTGCATTCAACTCGGTAGCCATAATACATTAACTATAACTCACCACTCTACTGTGCACTCCGTTCTCACAATGATGTGATTTTCGATGTTGTGTTATCGTAAATGCTATAATTTTAGATGGTAATAATTACATAATATAGGGAATAAGCATTGCATAGAGAAGGCGCAACTTATAGTTATTGTATTGTGGCTCCCGAGTTGAATAGACTGGGTATGGAGGTGCGTGAATTATAATAATTTGAAAGTGTTCTGCAATTTCTTTAATTAAAAGGTATAACTTTAGAATTTCTAACCTAAAACTGGAGCGGTGCAAACTGGAGTGGCGCTAAGTGCAGAGTGGTACAGTGGAATGGCGTACAGTGGAATAGTGTACAATGGAGTGGTGTAGAGTGGAGTGTGGTACAGTGGAGTGCGGTACAATTGAGTGCAGTACAATGGACTGGAGAAAAATAGCGTAGAGTGGTGTACAGTGGAGTGGTGTAGAGAGGAATAGGGTATAGTGGGTTGCACGTCATCACAACGCAGGCCTTTACCACGCGTGCCTTGACAACACATCCTTTACCACAAATTTGCCTTTACCACACATGCCTTGACAACGAAATATATATATATATATATCCACCAAAGTTTTTCCCCAAAATAGGGAAGCCAACAGGTACGTGTGTAGTACTCGAATTTATTAAGGACAGCTTTCTGCAAGCATGGAACTTGGAACGCAACACTACATTATACGCACAACAATATCTTAAACAAAATTAAAAGGTAATTAAGCATCATGTGTAATTAAAACAATGTGACATTATTCCTGTTTACCAGTATGACCATAGAAAAAATAGCAATGCAGGATTTTAGCTATTTAATGCATTGAGAAGGAGCACAGGCCAAACAATAGGGTTTATTGTGTTTACAGAGCGATTATTGTGTTTCTAGGATAGGTACTGGGCCCAACACTAAAAAGTGGCGTAGTGTTGGTGATTCTGACCTAACGGAAGTCCTCCAGCATATATATTTGTAGGTTAGTCAGAACCTCAGCATATTGTAATTTATGGTCTCACAGAGAGTATGTGTGAAATCCTAGGGGAAATGCAGCCTAGAAGCAGCAACAGTCTAGCCCCCAGCACATATATATACATATATATATATATATATATATATATATATATATATATATGATGAACCCCTGCGTGTACAGCAAAGATCCACGAGCCACACCAACCGTAAGTGTTAATCAAGTTTGTTTATTCAGGCAGATAAACAAAGGTTACAGGGATGTTATAGAAATCAAACACAATTTTTAAAACTTTAGAAATTCACTGAAAAAACTAAAAGGTTACAGGGACGTTACAGTTAGGAAACAGAAATCATATTTTAAAAAACTTACAAATACACAAAGGTTACAGGGACGTTCTAGTTAGGCCCAGGTACAACAAAAGTTAAAATAGTATACTTTCTACACTACTAATGAGTTTTATTATTTCTAACAGTTGGATAGTACGCGACCGCTGATTTCTTCTGATCCAAATACGGCAACACAACAATTCCAGGACTGGCTAGGCCATGCTACCAATCTTTTAGTTCCTATCAAGTCTATATCCAAGAACAGATCCATTCCAACAGCCCCGTGGTACACGGATGAACTAAAAACGCAAAAACAACATAAAAGGAACTGCGAAAGGCATTGGAGGAAAACGTATGACATAGTAAGTAGAACACGCTACAAAGAATCACTCGCTTTTTATAAAGCAATGATAGTAAAAGCCAAAAAGTCCTTCTACTCAGACCAAATCGAGCAAGCCAAACACTCTAGCAAACAACTATATGAGATCACCAAAACCTTGTCAGGCAACGTTCCCGACTTGATTCCCCCTCCTTCCCAAGTAATGTGCGATGAGCTCGCCAATTTCTTCTTTGCCAAAGTGGATGATATCTACCAAGCCTTTGCCTCTAATTCCACTATAATGAACCCCACTCCTCCCAATATACATCCAGCTACCTTCGCCAGCTTTAAACCTCTAACGAATGACCGTATAAGAACTATTGTCGCCACAATTAAAACAGGATCGGCACTGGACCCTTGCCCTTTCTCTGTCCTTCCTCCAGTGATGGACTCCATTATACCGATCATTACACAAGTATGTAATTCTATTCTGAGCTCAGGGATATATCCCAACTCTTTAAAAAATACACTACTGAAACCTCTTCTAAAGAAACCAAGCCTCGATAAAACCGAACTAAAAAACTACAGGCCAATAGCCAGCCTCCCTTTCATAGCTAAAGTGGTTGAAAAAAGCTATGAATTCACAACTGTCGGAGCACATCGAGAAACACCGATTGCTGGATGATACACAATTCGGATTCCGAAAATATCACGGTACCGAAACTGCCTTAATTAAAGCTGCAGACGAAGTGAGAGCAATCCGAGATCAGGGTGGGACAGCAGTTTTGGTACTGCTTGATTTATCAGCCGCTATCGACACGGTCGACCATAAGATCTTGGTCGACCGTGTCGGTAAGATTGGCGTCTGCCAAACTGCAAGAAATCTGCTCGCCTCGTTTCTCACAGACAGAACCCAGGCCGTCACTTTGGGGCCATACCAATCTGCTAAGCTTTTGTTGCCATGTGGGGTACCTCAAGGCTCATCCCTCAGTCCAACACTATTTAATATCTATGTGTCGGACCTTGCTAATGTCATCAAAGCCTATGGGATGAGCCGAACCTCTTACGCGGACGACACGCAATTGGTACTGGCCATCAAAGGTGACGGAGGGGAGGTAGCCCAACGCTTCCAAAATGGAATGCTGGAAATAGGCGAGTGGATGGCAACAAATTGCCTGAAACTCAATTCTGAAAAAACTGAGGTAGTTATCTTTGGACCCCTCTCACCAGTTTGGTCTTCATTTTGGTGGCCATCCACATTTGGAGCACCCCCAACTCCAGCAGCCAAGGTTAGAAATTTGGGAGTCACCTTTGATGAGGGCCTCAGTTTTATGGATCAAAGTTTCTACTTCAGCTCACTATAAATTACGCATGATTAGAAAAATCAGTCCGTTTTTACCAGCAGCTGCCACTAAAACTCTGGTTAGTTCCTTGGTCCTATCGGCCCTTGACTATTGCAACGGTTTATTTTTAAATACCCAGGTCAGGGTCACAAGGAAGCTGCAGTTGATACAAAATGCGGCAGCACGTCTACTTTCAGGAACCCCCAAATTTGCGGCCATATCAGAAACCATTAAACGACTTCACTGGCTGACGATCCAGAATAGGATCAAATTCAAATCACTATGCATAGTGTATAAAGCCCTAAACAATCAAGGTCCGCACTTTCTAATGGACCAGCTGGTTCCATACCATCCTTCCAGACAGCTTCGGTCTTCTAATCGTAACCAGCTAGTGATCCCTCGGTCCAAAACAGTGTCTTGGGGCGATCGTCGCTTCTTGATAGCAGCCCCTAAATTATGGAACACCTTGCCACAAGACATCAGACTAAGCCCTTCACTCATGCAGTTTCGCAAGAGACTAAAGACTTGGTTGTTTAACCAATAGTTCCCCACTAAAGAAAGGTATTCGGTTGGAGCACATTACACTGAGCAGTATCTACGTAAAAGGTTTAGCGCCGAGGAGGAGCCAAGATGGCGGACGGAACGGACGCGTGAGTTCCCGGCTCCGCAGCCCGTCTGCTTTTAGATAGAAATCCTGCTAACTGTCCTCTGCTGTACCCTGTTTGACCGAGGCCACAGCCGCGCTGGAGAAAACGGCGTTCACCTGATGTCTCTCCCGGCTAGATCCGCTGCGGACTCGCGGCGTTTGCCGACCTCCGGCGTAGCCCCTGAAAACTGACCAGATGATCGCCGCCGGACGCCGCTGGAGTCAGTCGGTGAAACTCGCTGGGGCAGACCCGATCCCTTTGGGTGCTTGACATTTGCGGAGCTGGGCTGACTCGCCCTTCTTCATTGTGCCGGGACCCCATTTCACACCGGAGCGGTTGTTTGAAGGACTGGAGCGGGGAAAGCGACGCTTTCTTGTCCAGAGGCAGGCAACTGGAGTGGGCTCCATTTTGAGCGTCTTTACCGCCGCGCACGCCCGCACCAACAGCAAGCGAGGGGGCTCTCACTCATTGCAGCCCCCCACCCCCCCCAGACTGGGAACTGCGCTACCATTAGTGGCCCTACCCGCTGTTTCGTTTGTTGCTGTGGTCGCCCCCCTCCCTCCACGGCGGGCTGACCGTGGGGGCGGTAATGGCGCCTAAATGTTGGATCGGAAGCGTGGTGGCTCCCCTGCCCTCAACATCTGCAGCCCGGCCCGTCCTAACGCCCGAGGCTGCTCTGGAGACGCCACCGAGCAGTGCTGACCGGCCAGTATTGCGGGGTGCCCTGACTTGTGGCGACATCCTTTCAGCCCTAGCAGATCTAAGGGCGACATGGCGAAGGAACGCCCGAGGTCTGGAATGGAAGATCGAAGAAGTTGCTTCTGATATAAAGCGACTACGGCTGGCTGATTCCCTACTGCCTCTCACTGCTCCCGGAGGGGACACAGTGTTGCAACGTGAGGATACGGGGGACTGTTCTGTCCCTGGCTACAATGTTGAGTGTTTCCTAATGGACGAGGCTACAGTTGCACAATCTCCCTCCACTCCGACACCCGAGACTTTGCCTGTACAAATGCTGACATTGCTGTTTCTACAACATCGGAGTGGGTGCCATCCTGGGACAAAAGGAGAGTCCGTCGAAGTGGATGTTGATCTGGCTGGTGAGTGGGGACACTCCCCTCCTCTTCCTCTGCTTCGTCTTCATCGAGAGTGGCCATCTTTCTCCTTTGTTCTGCATGGAGTACACTCACAGCTGCTGCCTTTCCTGGAGGGAATCCGACGTACGGGGGAGGGCTGAGGTCTTCCTTCGGTGGTTCTGATCGATTGCCTGGCTACGATCCCGGATTGACCTGCTTTTAGACACATTGGTCATGTATCGTTTGCAATTACCCCCCACTACAGGTCGCCGTTGCTATCATGCGTACTGGTCTCCTCTCCACTTCAAGCTGCAATTACTGTGTTTGATTTTCCTTGTCCCTGCCTTGTGGGGTGATTGATTTTGCGGGTTGGGGTTCCGGGGACAAAAGTTGTGCTTGATGGTCCCGGACCTTAGGCCTGATCAGTTGGGGGGGACCCGGATTGGAATACTATTCCGATATGTGCAGGACCTCTCCTTGTCCCCGATGGCCTATTGAACTTGGTTGGGAAAGGGCGAATGATTTACTGATGATGTTCGTTGGACATTTTGCGTCATTGGTTTACTCTCCTCCGTTATGCAGCCATATTGGTTCTTTGTCTTGGTGGGGGCGGGCCTTCTTCATGCGCCTCATTTTGGGATCTGTCCGAGGTCGGGACAGGACTAGGTTCTTTTTATGCTGTCGGTTGCTTGGCTGGTTGGACCGGGATTAGGAATTTTACACGCTTGCTTAAGTCACACACGATATGATGTCTTTCCCCGACTGCTTTCGTATTAATATTTGTTTCTCAGTGGTCACAGACTGGTTGGGGATAGTGTTTTTGACTGGGGGGCTGGGAACGTTTAGAATGGCTCCTCCTCCCGCTTCACTTGTAGTTTTTGAGAGTTGTAGACTAGGGTGGCCTAATCTCACTCTCTATATTTCAGAGTTATATTTTATTATTTTTCTTCTCTTTACTTCTTTCTGTTCTTTTACTTGCACTACATTTCGGGTTCTTTAAGGGGCGACAGGCACATTGTCGGGGGGGGGTAGGCCGTAGCCTCCGCATTGGTGTAGGGTGGGGGGGTAGATTTTATTTTCCGTATTTAGTTTCTATGGGCCTTTTTCTCACTTTTCTGCGCTTTCTTGTACTGTTTTCCTTTCTGGGTCTGTGATAGGGGATGGTTGGGAGTGGGTGGCGCTGGGAGTGGTACGAGCATGGTTCCTGTGGTCCAATTTGTTCTTCTATTGTATTGCCACTCTGATGGGGTGCTTCAAGCAACTGTTGTTATTATTCCTGCTGCCTACTCATGTGGGGGAATTACTGTACGGACTCAGATCGTCTTTGCACCTATCCTTCCTTGACTTTTATTTAACCGAAAAACTTTAAAATGTAACCTTTACTGCTCCTCCTCCCTGGCGACATGTTTTTTCCAGTGTAACTGTTTTAATTGTTGCTATGTCACCTGATGCCGTTGGGGGACCGTATTGCTAGCACCTGTGCTCAAAAGTATTGTGGCCGGCCGGATGGTTGTAGGCCCGTATTTGTTCTTCTATTATATGCACAATAAAGGTTTCAAAAATTAAAAAAAAAAAAAAAAAAAAAAAGGTTTAGCGCCGAGACGCCTGCAGGTATTTCTCACGCTTTATAAATGGCAACAAATAAATAACACATATTTTGAGTGGCTGTATCTGTGTGCGAGTGGGTGTCTGAGTGCCTGTATGGTTGTGTGAGTGGCTGTACGGGTGTACGTGTAGGTGTGTGAGTAGCTGTGTGGGTGAATAAGAGGCGCTGTCTGACTATATTGGTGAGTGAGTGGGTGCCCAGCACCATGTGACTCTGGGCAATAGCTTGCTTAATCTTCCCGACGGCCCCCAGCGCCTAGATACCCTTTCGGGTGATTGTGCGCTTTACAAATGTGGATTATTATTATTATTATTATTATTATTATTGTCAGTGGGTGTAAAAGTGACTGCATGATTGAGTGAGTGGTTGTCTGGCTGTATAAAAGTGATGGGCTGTGAAAGGGGCTGTATGGGCGAGTGAGTGGCTGTTTGAGTGGGTATTTGGTTAAGTAGGTTTGTGTGTGAATGGCTGCATTGTACAGTAAGGGGCAGATTTACAAGCCCCTTGCGCCACTTTTGCGTCACTTTCCCCATGTTAAAAATGACGCAAAAGTGGCGCAAGGGCTTTGTAGATAATCCCCTAAGTTTCTGTGTGAATGGATGTATGGTTGAGTGAGTGGATGTGTGAGTGCTTAAATGGATGTATGAACGGGTATGTAAGTGGGTGTGTGAGTGCGTGTATGGGTGAGTGAGTGGCTGTGTGGAGAGGCTGTACGAGTAAATTGGTGTATTAATGGTTGTATATGGGAATATGCGAGTAGCAGTAGCAGTGAGTGGGTGGCTGTGTGAGTTGGTGGGTGTATAAGTGGCTCTATGGATGAGTAGGAGGTTGTGTGATTACTTGTTTGGGTCTATGAATGTGTTTGTGAGTGGTTGTGTGAGTGGGTGTATGAGAGGCTGGCGGTGAGTACCAAGTCAAACCACTCGGAGACGAACTGCCAAAGGTGGTCGAGCTGTACGGAAGGAGTAGAATTGGGATGCTTGCCTGATATGGTCAGTTGCCTTGTCCCGCCAACACTACAGCCCACAGGCTCCTGCCCAACTGTATCTGCCTGCACAATATCAGTTACAAAGGTAGCTGGCATGATCTGTTGTTTTGCAATAGGAGAGTATCGCTGGTGCCTAGGCAGAGCCGACAATGGTTATGTCCACTGCAAATGTAAAAATAGATTCTAAAATACGTATGTTAAAAAAAATGTGGTAGGGTAGTTGGCACTAATAAGTCTACTCGTGATAAAGGGTCCCCCAAAGTATAACACTTAAATGTAATGAAGGATCGATCCAAAATAGTATTTCCAAAATGAGCCTTAAACAAGCATTTGCAATGCAATAGGTCTCACCTTAGGCAAGTTTGAGCTATTGGTATTGTAAATGACAAATTTTTTATTTATGTGTTGGTTTTGAAAATACCGAAATTAATAGCGTTGTCATTTACAATGCCAATAGTTTTAATTTTCGCAAATATGACACCTATAGCATTTGTAATGCAATATATGTTGTATTTACGTGACTTAGATGTGATATTACACATAACAATGGCTTCTAATTTTTGTGACATTTGTAATAAAGCTTGAAACATTGAGAGAACATATTTGAACCAGTTGTTGTTGAATGGTTGCACAGATTGATGCTGTGGTGGCGCTGAATGATGCGGTGGCGACAAGTGATGCTGTGGCTTTCAGTGATGCTTTAGTAGCGTATAGTGATGTTGTGGTGCCCCTGAGTGATGCTGTGGTGGTGCTGAGTGATGCTGTGGTGATGCGATAGATAGATAGAGTGAGTGCGATAGATAGATAGAGTGAGTGCGATAGAAAGATAGAGTGAGTATGATAGATAGATAGAGTGAGGGTGATAGATAGATAGATAGATAGATAGATAGATAGATAGATAGATAGATAGATAGATAGATAGATAGAGTGAGGGCAATAGATAGATAGATAGATAGATAGATAGATAGATAGATAGATAGATAGATAGATAGATAGATAGATAGATAGATAGATAGATAGACAGACAGACAGATCCGGATGCGGCTTGCCGGACTTCGCATGCACGCAGCATGACAACGCGACTGTGACATTATGAATACATTTTTAAGTCTAAATAACCACAAACAAGCCCATTGCCCACCCCAATAAAAAAAAGAACAGCTGGGTGTGATAGTATAAAGAAACAGTCCTACCTGGTCCCAGTCCTGGCTCCTTGCCAAGTGTGCACGGTTCCCTGATGGCAGCACAGCACAGCGGGAACTTTGGTTTTACTTTCCGAGTGAAAGCCGCGTTAGATGCCGCCGAAGGACAGGGTCGTAATCAGTGGCTAAGGCGCGTAGTCCTTTGCTCTTACTTTAGTAGCCGTTAGTATTACCCGCTCGGCCAGAAGTGTTACCAGATACGATTGACTGCCATGTTTATTTGTATAATTAACAAATGCCTAATGTACGTTCGGCCTGCCTGCAGATAGTTATGTAAATCACAAAGATTACAAGTTCTCAGAGAATGGCAAAGTGGCAAAGAGGTGACAACAGCGAAGTAGATTATATCCTGCTCCGCCAAAAGTTTAACCAGAGATGAATGCTGCCATGTTCTTAAGTAATTAATTGATTCATGCACATCCCGTCCTGCCTGCAGCCTATTAAATAAATTAAGATTCCTGGGAAATGATATGGTGAGTAGCTTATCAGGCAGTCCAATACACTAGTTACGGTGATCGATAGATAGATAGATAGATAGATAGATAGATAGATAGAGTGAGGGCGATAGATAGATAAAGTGTATTTATGTTGCATGAGAAGAGTGTAATTATGTGGCGTGTAATTATGTGGCACTGAGTGGTAATATGGGGAGTGTATGCTGTATTCAGTAGAGTGTAATTTTGTGGCGTGTAATTATCTGGCACTGAGTGGTATTTGGAGTGTTTGTTAGCATTGAGTGCAGTGTAATTATGTTGCATATAATTATGTGGCATTGAGTGGTATTATGGGGAGGTTATGTTGTATTCAGTAGAGTGTAATTGTGTGCCGTGTAATTATGTGGCACTGAGTGGTATTATTTGGAGTGTATGTTCCATTGCAGAGTGTGTGAGGGTGCAGAGTGTGAGGGTGCAGAGTGTGTGTGAGTGTGCAGAGTGTGTGTGAGGGTGCAGTGTGTGTGTGAGGGTGCAGTGTGTGTGTGAGGGTGCAGTGTGTGTGAGGGTGCAGAGTGTGTGAGGGTGCAGAGTGTGTGAGGGCAAGGGGAGACAGAGAAGATAGAGAAAGTGAGGCTGGGAGTCGATTTGTTGGGAGGGAGAGTCCAGGGCACAACTCATGCCTTGAAACAAGGCTCTCTCGTTATGCCGCTGGCTTCTAAAGTGTTAATTGCAGTCTTAATTTCTCCCCTATTGAGTAACCTTTCTTCTGTCCTCCTTACCTCTTTATCCTTAGAAGGAGTAAGGTGAAGAGCATTGATCACTGAAGCGTGCGGGCGCCTCAGTTCTACCTAATAGTGTATTTTTTTAGTATCTCCCCAAGTTTACCCTATGTATTTAAACGATGTGTTTGTCGAATATTTGCGTGGAGTGGGGCAGATTTGTAACGTGTTTATTCATCAACATCCCCTTCTCATTTAACGGCATATGGGAAACATCACTGTGTAACTTCTGCCTCTGTTTGTGTTCCACCTTACAACCAATCACAGCCGGGAAGACCCGGAACCCAGCTCAGACATTCGCGGAACGTGCGCTCTTATCTTCTCACTACAGAAAACAACCGTGTTAGATCAAGTATGCAACTACAAGAGAAGAAACACCCTAGTTTCATGTGACAGAGGTCACAAAAGTATATTTTGCAAATGTACCTGAAAAGCACTGAATATACGAGAGACAGAGCGAAGGAAAGGGAGAAGGGTGAGGGAGAGAGAAAGAGAAGGAAGGGGGAGGGGGAGTGAGGTAGGGATGGGATGCAAGAGGGTGAGAGAGAGAAGGAAGGGGAGAGAGAGAGAGGAGAGGGAGGGAAGAGGGAGAGAGAGAGAGAGAAGGGCCGAGAGATGGAGGGAGGGAAGAGGGAAGGGGAGAGGGAGCAAGAGAGAGGAAAGGGGAGAGGGAGCAAGAGAGAGAGAAGGAAGGGGCAAGAGAGGGTGGAGAGAGGGGAGGTAAGAAGGAGGGAGAGAAAGAGAGAGAGAGAGGGGAGAGAGAGAGGGGAGGGAGGGAGGAGAGAGGGGGAGAAAGAAAGAGAGAAGGAAGAGAGCGAGAGAGTGAGGGAAGGAGGGGCGGGAAGAGGGAATGGGAGTGGGAGAAGGAGCAAGAGAGAGAGAGGGTGAGAAAGAATAGAGGGGGGGGGTCTAAAAAATGACTCTCCATCAGAAAATACTTAGAAGGTCCCAAAAGCGAGACCTGGTGGGCTATTCCAATGCTTGTTTTGTTTGCAGTGGGAAGAGGCTCAGAGGAAGCAGCGATGGAGGAGCTGGGTGTTGGAGATGTAAGCAAATGGTGGAAAAAAGCATTTGGTTGGAAGAGTAAGATAGAGAAGGGGGGGCAGGGATGTGAATGGGCAAGCAGCAGATGGCGAGGAAAGACCAAAACCAGAACTGCAGAGGAGCACACAAACTGTCCCTGAGGTGAAGCCTGGCATAGAACTCTGCCATGTTTTGTCACAATCATCATCTAAAGTGAGTCTGTCGTGAGTTGAGCTGTTCAAAGGTGGTGAATGCGTGAGCACTTCCTGAAATAAACTGTTATCGTCTGTTGTGACAGTGTACACGGCGACAGTGCAGGAGCAGCAACAGTCACCAACTTCCAGGGCATTCGGAAGCTTTCACACTAGCAGGGTGCAACACTCATTCATCTCGCAGATGGTTGACGCAGTTTGCTCAGGGTGGAGGAGCAGCTCTGACACCCTACATTTTGCATACGAGTCCCCGAGGGGTCTAAAAATGGCCCAACTCTTGGAAAGCGCCTGCAGTAAACACGACACGCACAAAAACACTCACAAAATTAAATCTGCCATTCTACGGTGAAAAGCAATGAGCACTGAAGTTTACGTGGGACGGCATGGACCGTTTTATAAGAGTGTGAATTCCTGCAGGAAGGTGCAGCGATCCCATGGGCGCTGTGCACGTGTGTCAAACCATTCGTCACAGCCGGTCAAAGAACAAGGCTGTTAATGAGGGGAAAGACGAAGCGGTTTGAGTCAATGAGGGAGATGCTGCAGGAGGGGTGAGAGAAACTGCGTGGGAGTCCAGCGCGGCCACGCTAATTCAACAAGCCATACACATATGAGAAATATGCATTTAATTGATATAAATGCTATTGATTTACATAGTGGTTATCCTTAAAAGGTGTCATGGATCCCAACCCTCGTTGGACACCCTTCTTGCATGAAAGTAAAAAACAAGTTATGTTGGGGAGAGCAATATTTATAGCTATGCTAACTTTACTGAGCCAACACTCCGATTATCCAGGAGTTCCAGCTCCCATGCAACAAAGCTCGCTCTGCCCTCAGACAAAAGAAGAAAAAAAAAGCGCTACATTGGTTGCCACATGGACCTTTCTGGCCCACACCCAAAATATAGCACTTCTGAAAAATTAATAAACAGATTTAGACATTAATGCATCAAAAAAGTATTCCGCAAAGCTTTACGATAGAGTAAAATCTCCATACCTTAAAACAATACTTTTTACTTTTGCAAAGAATAATAATAAAGGAACCGGGCAAACCGGATAAATGGAAAAAAAAGCACTAGTGTGGGAAGGGGAAAACGAAGGAACACAGACTACAGAGAAAACGGGAGACACCTTGGTGACTGGAGACCGCGAAGGAGGGGGAAAGGGAAGGCAGCTGGAGACGTTGAGTGAGGAGACCAGAAACGAAAGAATAAATAAAGGTGCTTCACCATGCGGTTTGAAAAAAAATCATAACCGTTGGCATCTGGTTGAACAGATTATAAAAAGTGGTATGTAAATATACATTTTTTATTTAAACTACTGATTTCCAGACATAGGCTGCCGACACCGCCTTGGCTGAAAGGACAAAGTTGCTTCCCAGCCGAATGCGTTTGAAATGCATCAACACCTTGCTTCTGAAAGACAACCACTGAAGCCGCCAGCAAGTCTGTAGTAGTGTGAAACGCCAAGTCTGGAGTGGTGTGAAACGTCCCAATAGGTAGTAGATGTGTTTGAATGGGAGTCTGAAGTGGCACAATAAAGTGAAATGTTGCCCCCTTGTAAAGATCGTTATCACAGAGAGAAAGTTTAAATCTTGCTTTGATGAACTTTCACATATGGGTTCTGTTTAAACAAGTTTCTTACGGAGATAAGAATGATGTACAAAGATTCCATTCTGTTTGCGCTGTAAAACGCAGCAGCCACAGGTACAAACTAGAAAGCACAGGAAAGGCAGGAAAAGCAAAGCAGATGGCCGCGTGTTCACGCGCACGCAAGCTTGTAGCCAACAAGCAAAGCTGGGTAGCACTTTTGAGAACCCCTTTTACAACATTAAACAAGCCTGAATCGACTCTCCCACAACTTGAAGTATTACCTTCCACAGCTCGCTACTCAGAACGGCCAACGTGAAGCGAACCATCCTCCCAATTCGGACCTGCGCCAGCGGATCCCGTTACTAAACCAAGCGAAGGATAACGACGTGAGCATGCACCTCAGCTGTACGTGAGCATGCACCTCAGCTGTACGGGAGCAAGTCACGCTGTGCGCGTTTCCATGTGCCGTGAGCATGCACATCGGACGTCTAGGGAGCTCGTCATCACCTTCTGCGTCGCCTGCTGTTGCCGAGCCTGAGCCGCTAACCCTGCACAGCTGAGGAGGAAAGACCGGCCTCGAGAGCAGCGGGGGACTCCTGAGTCAGCCCGGTGAGTAGGGGGGGGCGTGTAAATACTGTGTTTTTGGTGCATCAGGCTAGCGAGACAGGAGATGGGCACTTCGAGTGTGTGGATGCACGTGTGTGACTGTGTGTGTGTGCGCGTGAGCCCGTGAGTAGGTGGGTGGGTGGGGGGGGTGAGGGTGTGTGTATGCAGTGTGTGTGCCTGCGTGTGTGTATGCAGTGTGTGTGTATGCAGAGTGTGTGTGTATGCAGAGTGTGTGTGTGTGC
Source organism: Lissotriton vulgaris (assembly GCF_964263255.1). Lineage (NCBI taxonomy): Eukaryota > Metazoa > Chordata > Amphibia > Caudata > Salamandridae > Lissotriton > Lissotriton vulgaris. Next base: position 285,188,742 of record NC_141699.1, read on the forward strand.
GCGGAACTGAGAGAGGCATGGCTGACTGAGATAGGAGATGTGCACGGCTCTGGGGGCTGGGCGTGCGCGTTCACGATGTGTAATCGGCGCTCGTGGCCAGATCTAGGTCGCTTGAAAAGGAACTTGGTAGCAATAGGTCTAGCGAGACCTAAAAATGACACATAAATACATTGACAACATAGAAATATCATTATAAAAAAAAGCTGAAGACGTGACACTTTTGTAATCCAAACAATAAATCGATCTCCTACTCTCACCCTTTAAAAGCGCATCATAACCCCGTGGCGTGGCTCAGTGTTCCTCTCTCGGCTATACCACCGTTTGCCCTGGGAACATCTCAGTTATTTCTCACTGTTCAATGTCTTCCTCGGCTGTCGCGTTCTCACCAGTGCAGTGCCTCTCTCAGTTGTGCCTCGTTCAGTCCTTTCATTCCCGACCCTCCCTTCTAGTAGCCCCATTACAGTAGCACTTACTCCGGTCGGTAGTCCTTTCATTCCCGACCCTCCCTTCTAGTGGCCCCATTACAGTAGCACTTACTCCGGTCGATAGTCCTTTCATTCCCGACCCTCCCTTCTAGTGGCCCCATTGCAGTAGCACTTACTCCGGTCGGTAGATTCTTCACTATCAGGCGGGACATGATGCTCTTTTCAGGAATCTTGCCTTCTTCCACTAAAGTTACAATTCTCTCACGTTGGGTATGGGGGCTGCCATCTTTGTTTCCTTCACGTGACAGTATGACGTTTCCAAACACGTTTCATGATGCACAACGCAGAGCGCATGCGCAGAGTGGATGCGTTTGCTTGGGGTACGGCGAACGATATTCCGGGGAGAGAGTTTCGTGTTATATACGCGGTCATGATTTTTGTACGTTTTACGTTTTTTGGGCTGTTATCGAAGAAGGAACGAAACAACAACTAAACGCGGCCAGCTAGAACCCGATGGTGTTTATCGGCGATGTTTCTCTGGACGGGCGGCGAGGGCAGCTGCCACGCCTCGCCCCCGCGCCTTTTAACATGCCAAAGGGGTCTTGTAGCAGTGCCTTTTAAAGGACTCGGTTACGATGGTGGTGCAGTGCTGTGAGGCTCAGGCCCAGGACGAGGAGTCCCCCACCCACTCCTGGGTCTCGCAGCCATCGGGCCGAAAGTGCTTCAGTCGCAGCGTTTGGAGGGGCGTTGCTTCAGGGGTTGTTACACGCTCCTGATAAATGTATTCCCTAGCAAATAGTGGGTACATGTGCTTTCAGTCTGATATGTTGAGCTGTCTGTCAGATATCACCTATGATTTTTAGATGCACACTAAAAAAAACACTCTCAATCGCTCTGTTTTTAAGTTGTAATAAAAACTGTTGTTTATTTACAACGTATTGTCTTTGAAATAATCCTAACAATCCACAGTGCTATCCCTTTTCACTGCCCCTTAGCCCCCTCATGCTCTGCTTCAAATACAAATAATGTATTTTACGATGATATGCAGTGTTTCCAACATTTTTTGTAGTGAAAGCTACATCTGATTTGTGAATATCGCAGTGAGATAAGGGCCAAACAACTTGTGTATTGTTTCCAGAGACCCCACACGCCCAGCTTTGTTGACTTTACGTCTAATTTCCATAGAGCCGATGCTATGTTTGATCCAAATCCTTAAGAGTTCCCCAAATAGAAACAATTGGGTTTGTCGCCAGATTTGTTGTCACCGTGCTTCAAGACATTTCAATTATCAGCGGTCACCCAAAATAATAATTAAAATGCAGTTCAAATGAAAACAAATAGTAAAAATCAATCTTAACGTCAATATGGTATTGCATGATGTTCTCTAATGATGTGTCATTGGTAGTTTCAGGTAGTAATTCTGAAGAAGTCACCCACATGTTATCAATTTACTGAGATGGTTACCGTTTTCCATCTGCACATACAATCCTAGGCTTCCCATCTGAAGAGACACATTTCAGAATTTAATAAGAATAAAGGGTCTAGCAGAGGTTCTAGTTTAGAATATACATTCTATAATGGTCTTCCCTGCCTTAAAGCACTTTTAAAACTGTCTTGAATCATGAAAATGTCTTAATTTCTTGTAATTACCTCTGAGCATAATAATTGTGATTCCCTGTCCTCATTGACAGTGTTTTCCATATAGGTAACAAAAACAAAATTCCTTCCAGCTCTGAGAGTGGAAAAGTGTGGCTCAATGGTTAGAGCGGCAGACCCTGATGCAGAGGTACAACGCGGGACCAGGATCCAATTCCCGCCTTGGCGGGTCTTGGGCTCAATTTCCTCGAACCTGATAATTCTCGCCTCGGTGCCTAATCTAATCATGGGTCCCACTCTGCAACTCTGGGCAATAGCTTGCTTAATCTCCACAATGGCCCCAACAGCGCTGGGATGCCTGGCTTCATCTTGGGGGTGCCCAGGAGTGGGCACTTCACAGGGGAAAGCCAGGAAGGGCTCCACAGCGGTATGCGTACAGCGCCTAGAGGCCTCAGGGTATAAGTGCGCAATACAAGTACGAAGTTTACAGTTTTACAATAACACACATTCACACTGTAAATGGCTATCATTCAAACAAAGTGAGACTTGTTCATCAGCACCATAGTAACACAGTTTTGGGAACGGCACATGCATTTGATCTGAACTCCTAAAATAGAAAAGTGTTATGTTGTTCCGTGTTATTACAGATAGTGCACATGTTAGGGAAAGATAATACAAATGATTTATTTGGATTTGATTCAAATAGCTAAGCACCTAACATAGAAAACTGTAATGTTGTTTGATGTTTTTCTAATAAGTTACTGCCCTTGCTAGAAAAAGATGACTAAAGATTTTTTTTTTGTGCCATGATTCACATGGGAAAAAAATAATGCTTATCTTTTCCTAACAAGTTCACTAACTGTTATTAGAATAGTACAGAACTACATTTCACTTTTCTATTTCAGGTTTTCAGCTATTATGCAATGAAACACACCAAAATAATGCTTATTATATTTTCATATTAAGTGCACTAACTGTAATAAATCAGAACATTACACCATTCTATTTTTAAGACAACTCATGTTTGTAATTAAGGCATGACAATTACAGAGACCGGTACAAATATCAGCACACCTCCACGGCTCCACTCATAAATGAAGGTTAAGCAAAATCCAGCTTTTTAAATACCATTTTCTGAAAAAGCGACATCAATCCCAACAAGCATTTGCAATGCAATAGGTCTCGCATTAGGAAAGTTTGAGCTATTGGTCTTGTAAAGGACAATTTTTTTATTTATGTGTTAGTTTTGAAAATAGCTAAATTAATAGCTTTGTCATTTACAATGCCAATAGTTATAACTTTCGCAAATGTGACACCTATAACCTGGGGTTGCGCGTGGTGCTGCTGAGTGATGCTGCTGAGTGGTGGTGCTGTGGTGGGGCTGGGTGGTGCTGAGTGATGCTGTGGTGGTGCTGAGTGATGCTGTTGTGGTGCTGGTGTTGATTTATGCTGTGGTGGTGCTGAGTGATGCTGCGGTGGTGCTGAGTGGTGCCGAGTGATGCTGTGGTGGTGCCGAGTGATGCTGTGGTGGTGCTGAGTGGTGCTGTGGTGGTGCTGAGTGATGCTGTAGTGGTGCTGAATGGTGCTGTGGTGGTGCTGAGTAATAATGTGGTGGTGCTGAGTGATGCTGTGGTGGTGCTGGGTGGTGCTGTGTTGGTGCTGAGTGATGCTATGGTGGTGCCGAGTGATGCTGTGATGGCGCGTGGTGGTGCTGAGTGATGCTGAGTTGTGCTGTGGTGGTGCTGTTCTCTTCTCTGATGACTGCCAAAGGCGTGAAATGTACATATCAAGGTTTCCAGTACGTAAAGGAATGGCTTAATGATGTAATTTATTGTCAAGAACAGAATGCCATATTTGCTGAAATGTTACCTATCGCTAGTAGGCCGTCAGATATATGGGGACCACTGCTCACCTACCTTATTTCTCACGGGGCGCAGGATGGGTATTCAACGAGTGAGGTAGTACCCGCTGTTTATGGCGAGGTGCTGGATAGTTAACTACTCTGCCATTCTGGGATGTTTGCTGTCTCGATTTTTAAGGCGGTTTGTTATGTGGTTAGCATGTTCCCATGTCCCTAACACCGCAGCGTCAGTATCGATGCTTTTGGAGCATGCCAAGTTGTCTCTGATGCTACATGTACGTTATATATGCAATGATTCATGATGACTGTAACTGTGATTGCCCTGATGTGATATGCTGCTGTGGTGCCCTTTTCTCTTTACTGTCCTACTTATATTGCCTCATGTTTATGGAATGCGTTATATCATGCTCATTTCTGCTAATGATGGCACATATGTCATATTGCCCATGGAAGACTGGTTGTAATACTGAAATGTTGGAAAATAAAGTAAAAAAAAAAAAAAAAAGGTTACCAGTACGTATCAAGCAGTGCTTGTCGGCGAAAATGAATTGAAACCTACTGCATGGTTTCACAAAGACTGTCTTTGCACTATTTCTCCGCATTTCAACAGTATTTGACTGAGCGCATTGAGCGCTCTAATTACCTGAATGCTTCAGGAGGCGAGGCGCTCTGTCACACGAATGACAAAGTGCTAATGTGCCTTGGAGTGTGAGTCCAGATTCTAAAATGTCCGAGCAAATGTAAAATGGCTGCTTAGCCTGGATTTAAAAACACAACCACATTCCCAAAATGAAATACATTTGTGTGTGTTGCACATGGTATGTTTTAGCAACACAAGAGACAAAGCGCTCGAAAATGAATGGACGGGTTGATACTAAATACAGATTTAGCTCAGCGCAGAGTGAAGTAAAAATGATAGTACATCATGTAAACATTAAGTCAGATGCGAAAGAGCAAAAGATATAACTGCTCACAGGATACTTAAAAGCGGCCACATTCCTTTGAAGTGTGAAGCAGGGGGCGGGGAGCGGATCCCTTTGAAGTGAAGCTCGTACATATCAAGGTTTCCAGTACGTATCAAGCAGTGCTTGTCGGCGAAAACTAATTGAAAACCTACTGCATGGTTTCACAAAGACTGTCTTTGCACTATGTCTCTGCATTTCAACAGTATTTGACTGAGAGCATTGAGCGTTATAATTACTTGAATGCATCAGGAGGCGAGGCGCTCTGTCACACGAATGACAAAGCGCCTTGGAGTGTGAGGCCAGATTCTAAAATGTCCGAGCAAATGTAAAATGGCTGCTTAGCCTGGATTTAAAAACACAACCACATTCCCAAAATGAAATACATTTGTGTGTGTTGCACATGGTATGTTTTAGCAACACAAGAGACAGAGCGCTCAAAAATGAATGGACGGGTTGATACTAAATACAGATTTAGCGCAGTGCAGAGTGAAGTAAAAATGATAGTACATCATGTTAACAATAAGTCAGATGCGGAAGAGCAAAAGATATAACTGCTCACAGGATACTTAAAAGCGGGCGCATTCCTTTGAAGTGTGAAGCAGGGGGCGGGGAGCGGACCCCTTTGAAGCACGGCCTCTCGGCCGTGAAAGTGAAACAGCCTGAGGCCGAGCGCACGCTAGGGTAGCTTCAGATGCCTGTGGGAGGGAGGCTGATGGCTTTGATGTGGACGCGCATTCCGCACGAGTGCACCACACAAACTGTCCGAAATCCGCGATGGTTTCAGACCTTGGTTTGCCCTCTATACTCTCGACTATTATCGCTTGTGGGATTAATAGTCGAGACCTAAAAAGCAGCAGCGATAGTGAACAGGCTTTCTTGATCAATTCCCAGATATATACACTTGTTCACTTTAACGACGTGGAGGACAGGTTACATAACAAAGTGATCCATTGCACAAAAACCTCACCAAGGACAAGAGATCTGAGTACCATAAAATTATAGTTGAACGCTCGGAATTCAAACACATTCTCAGCTTCCAGCAATACTGCTTCTACTGCCAGATCCGGGTCAGTTGGGTGGACAAGTCCACACAGTGTGTGCAGATTGTCCCTAGTTGACTGCCCGGGATAATGCCAGACAGGTCTTGCAGTACCGGAAACGGAATGTACGGGAGTAAGCAATTTGCTACTGTCTTTCCCAAGATCTTTGTGTCAAGATTAAATAATGACAAAATGTGATGTTGGTCACAAATTGCCTAATTTTGACAACAGAGAGAGGTTGAGACATTGGCAGGAAGTGGTAGTTCAGGGTTTGAATGCCCTGTAAGTTTATGAACACCCACATACTAACATGATTATAGATATTCATCACTCATCTCCAAAATGTACCCACACTGGAAAAGGTTGGACATTTATACCCAACAAGGACAGCCTTAAAGTCTTTACCAGGGTGGAAAAAATGGGGGTTAGGGAAAGTCAATTTGCAATTGATTAACAGATGTTCATATGAGCAAATATTCAGGTGCATGTTTGCTTGTGCATAAGTGGAATTCACAAGTTTGCTATGAGTATGGTTTCCAGTTCTACTTCTGTAAACTCTTGTGAAATCCTGAAAGTCACAATTACTGCACAATGCAAGGCCACATGCTGCGGGTACACTAATGTGACTTTTTCATTTTAAAACGCAGACCCCAAATGTATTTTTATATTGCCCACAATGTTGCATTTGATCATTTTATGACTAATTCTTCATAGTTTTTATGTAACTATTTAGATGCATCAAACACGTTTGACTAAATATTGGCTAAAAGAAATGGTATTTAAAGATACGCAACAGTTTAGTTAAACATTGCTTTAAAGTTCCGATTTTTTGTGTATATATTTCATTTTAAAAACGAATAATCAATTTTGTCTTCATGCTTATACATATATTTGCACATAATCATGGAGCATTCCGGGAGCATTATAAATAGCCTCAAATTGTTAAACAAGCTGAGCTCACAGTGTTTACCTTGTCACTTAATCCTCTTTCAAATATCTATTCTGTGGTACTAAAAACTGGCAGCCAAAGAATTTGTGCTACAGAAGCTTGGGCTTCTTTGTCCAACTGGGCAAAACAAGCATAAAAACTTGTGCATGACTTTTTTGCATTCCCACCATCTCAACTTCCAGACCGATACAGAAAGCATTGACAAAGGAAGACACCCGAGTGTTCCAAGGGCACAAGGTAAATTCAGAATTTTCAAATTTTGTATTTTCCAACGAGTGCCTATCGCCATTAATTTCAGCAGAGGAAACCAAGAGCAGCACGGCCAGAACAGAAGTAATATATTTACTTTTGTTGCCTTTTTCTTAAATTTTTAGACGTACCTGAGGGATAAGAGGAATAGGTGGGAATGCATAGAGATGATGAAGAGGCCACTGTAAAGATAGCACCCATTTCTAAGTGGCCTGCTACAGCAAAGCATAGGAAGAATCTTAGGTGTTGAGTGTGTTCTTAGGAGATAAATAGACCTCTGAAAGTCGTCCTAAACTTTCATAGAATGAAGAACACCTGTTTTGTAAGGGAACAATATGCAGAGGTGATCTGCCATTACATTCTCTTTCCTTTTGATATGAATTGCTTTGGCAGTCAGCAGCTTACTTACCACCCAACTTACTATTCTGATTAGTACATGTTGATTGAAGAGGATTTTTCAAAAATGCATCGATGGTTTGTTAATGGCTATAATGTATCCCCAGATCAAAGATTTCTGATTCTTTATATTAGACTATTTCCCGTGAATCATTGCAGAAACACAGGTCGCGCCCCATCATTCCTCGCGGACATCGGTTATCACCCCTTATGAGGGCGAATGGAGAGGAAACCCTTCCTGAGAGAATCTAGATTTAGCCAGCACATTAGATGTTTTAGCTGAAAGGTTGCTGGAATTTACTGATCCCAACTCACTAAGGAAGGTTGCCAGTATTTTAGAAGGGAGATTACAGAAAACCTCTTCGATGGTGCCTTCCCAGAGTAATAGGAACACAAATAAAGCCATGAGACTCTGGACCATTAACAAAAAATGAGCTGGAGCTTTCTTTAACGGTAGGGGAGATATCAGAACTATTCTTAGTTGTTGTGTTCTTTTCTCTGGGAGAAAACCATTCCCATATTGGTCTTAAATAATGCTCACATGAAGGCCATGCTCTGCTGAAGTACTGACTTACATTTACAGTAGATTATCAATCCATATTACTCTAGACAAGTTGTCATAGCTCTCAACCTCTATAATGCTGTCTAATTGGATGTTGCATGAAGAAGCCAATTGTCTACAGATGGGTAGATGTTCCACCCATGAAGATGAAGTCTTGCTACAAAAGCTGCCATCATATTGGTGAATGCCTGTGGTGCTGATGGGATTCCAAAAGGGAAGAACCTGAAACTGGCAGTATAACTTAATCTTTGAAAATCTCGGGCATTTCTGATGTTTCTTCCATATGAGGACATGAAAGTAAACATCTGTTAGATTCACTGTTACCAAGAAAAGATTCTCCACTATAACTGGAAAGGTTTTCTGTAGGGATTCTATCTTCAACTGAACCTTCTTGATCTAGCTGTTCCCTTTCTGTACTTCGAGGAGCATCCTGAGGGTTTTGGTACTAAAAATACAATGGAATGTATCCCTTTACCCCCTTTCCTAATTCTGAACAGGTGAAATTGCCCCAGTCAGAATTAACCTCGGGATGGCTGACATCACTTTTTGTTTCAGGGGCAGGGTGCAATTATGGCTGTGGAGACTGGTGAAAGGGTAACAATATGTATCAAATATCCTGCCTTCACTTCTTTAGTCTCTTTGAAATGTCTTATCCTCCCTCCTACTGACTACCTCTAGCCATTTCTGTGATAGTCAGGAGTGCCGCGTCTTAGATGGTGATAAATTCCTATTCTTCTGTTCTGTCCAATTCCTGTATCCCTTTCCTTCACAGGTTCTTGACAAGGATAGTTGAGCAGACCTTCTTCATTGTTACCGGAATGCCGAATTTAACACCTCCAAATTGCACCCTTAAGGCAGTAGCCTTCTAAGCAGAATCAGTGTGCCATTCTCAAAAGGTGTGCAGTTCCTAGGTGTGGGGGAGAGTTCAGGTCTTTTAAGAAGTGCCCTCACACAACCAGGAGGATGTCAGGCTTCATCATTGGGCCTGCTCCTCGTCAGGCCAGCGCTGCAATGCCCGACTGGCACCCGCGAAGGGGCTCTTTAGCGGAGATCTTCTGTAGATTAAGCTGTATGGTGTGTGCGGGCTGGGTAGTGCGGTGAGTATGCAGTAGGGTTTTTAAAATAGGTCTAGGGCAACACTTTCTATTAATTTTATTCCATGGCGGGCACTAGCCTAACTAAAAGAAGGTAGCCCCGACTGGATGTAATGATCTTACAGGGTCGTGTTGGAGAAATGCTGGTGTAATGTAGTAGTAACCAGCGTTGCAGTTAAATACCAGGTCCAATTAGGCCGAGTGGTCTGAGACCCCTAAATAAGTGGATCTGAACTGACGGGGCATTATGGCAGAGCATTTTGTTGCTCCGACGTAGGAAGGAGCTGCAACTAGCTGTGTTCCTACCCTAGCTCATTTCCCCGCGGGTGCCCGTCTGGAATTGCAGCGCCGGCCCGACGAGGAGCATGCCCATGATGAAGCATGACATACTCCGGGTGTGTGAGGGCACTTCTTAAAAGACCTGAACTCTTCCCCACACTTAGGAACTGCACACCATTCTTTCAAATATATGACTTAAAAGTACATGTGCAGGACCTGTTTAAAAAGCTCCCGGTTCCTCTTGTTTCAAGAGACCATTCTTAAAAGGTACATATTTCTCCTGCTATAGTTGCTCCCTCAGCTAGTGCAGCAGCTCTGACCACATCAAATGAGACATCGCAAAGGTATTCATTCAATTTTTTTTCTAATAACTTCCAGCACAGCAGAACATTCAACACCATCCTGCATAACCTTTTATAAGTCCTTGAAGTTAACTAGAACAGACTGTAACATGATTGCACCATAAACCCCAGGACACATAGCCAGATGAGATCCTGTATAAGACTTCTTCAATATGGACTCCATTTTATTTTTATAAGTTTGGTCTTTAAGAATACTTTCTTCAGCCATATTGCAAAGGACATTTTTATCAGCGCACTTCCATTGCCTGGACACCACATCAGCGATATGCTTGTGAATGGGAAGGTCTAACAAGGGTGCTATTTAGAACTGCCTTAAAACTGGATCTGAAGAAGTACTTGAAGGCTACTTTACAGCAAATTCCATATTCACCTTGATCCGTCCCAAAATCTCCAGTAAAAGTTCTTTCTTAAGGTGCACCCCTCCCTGGTCTGATGAAACGTTTTGTACCACTCGTTCTTCTGAGCTGTACCTTGAGGATGGAAAGGCTTGAATACCATAAGATGACTGGTAGAAGCTGGGGTCCGTAGAGCCATTATACTTTCTATTACTATCCTCTTTATATGTTTCTCTACTGTAGGAGCCATCTTCTCATGCCTGCTTTTCCTAGTGACTAGAAAGGAGTAATGGGAAGAAGGGGAATCTGTACATCTCGCCGTCCTATAATGTTTCCCCATCATATATTACTTTAAGCAATAAGTAAAGAAAGGAAAATTTGATAAGCATAACTAACAGCTTTGGTTTTTAGAACTGCTGCAATACTTACCACGGTACAGTTTTTAAAAACAAAAGATATGCGCTACCCTTAACTGAATGCTTGCGAATGTGCAGCAGATAATAGCATCAAGCAAGCACACAATTTGAGACATTACTTCACCATTTACCAGTCAGCTGCACCCAAACGCAAGATAAATATCTAGCGGTACTGAGTGAAAAAGAGGGCAGGCTTTCCCATCGTCACTCGGGTACTCATAATAATTCCTCCGCCAACAACTAAACACCAGCATTGGACTTTCATGTAAAACTTACAGAACTTCCTCGCTCTGTGATTATCTCACACTCTGCACTTCCCTGGTCTTTCTTGTGCCTGGCCCAAACAGACTGTGGGATGTGAAGTAGCACAACTCAAGACTTCCTTTGTCCATGTCTCAGTCTGAGCAGCAGAAAGAAACAGAAATGACCTGGGGGAAGTTAACCCGTAGGATGAGTGCAAATTATTTCAGTTCCTGCACCTTTCTCCAGTGAGAGGTGCGTTCAGATCAAACGTAATGACTGAGACGAAGATGTAGGGAAGTAGGGATAATGAGACCACTGCCATAATGTGTCACCTCATTGCATAGCAGGTGATAATAGCCAGCCTCTGCACTGCATTGAAAAGTAGTACAATGGTATGCCAGGTAGGATCTCACACCATTCAATGCATTGTGCTCACATGCGCAGAAACAGGTATACAAAACCAACTGTCACCTCTGATTCCTACTAGGCACACAGAAATAATAATAAGCATTTATTGAGCGCCTGGCTACACAAAGCTGTGTGTCCCCGCGCTGACTGCAAAATGCAAACCCATCGAGAAGAGCTTGAACCATGAACATTACGGTGAAGTGCAAAGGACAGACCAAAAGAGAGAAAAACAGCCCGTGGTATCAATCATTAGGAGCTAGGAGAACAGTACGAATCTCAGCTGTAGCGGCAAAGGGCAGGCGCAGCACGTCGACCACCCCCATTTACAGAGGGGAATCTCTGCACCCCCAAAGTGAGATGTGGCAAGAGACCATGGGGTTATGCTACTGGGACTTAACGGCCATTCGGAGAAAGGTGTCAATAATGAACGTACTTAACAGGAAAGTAAAGAGTAAGAGTTTACAGACGAGCCCTGGAGGAGGTATGGAGGGTCTTACGACCGCAGTACTGGGGACCCCAACTCGAAGACCCCACCACAAACGCAAATCCCTTATTTTTACTATGTATTACCTTTTCACTAAGGTTCATCAGGCAGCCTTCCAGACCAGGGTTGTGAATAAACTACCGGGAACGATGAGCATATTGGGAAAACAAGTCCAACCGGTGCCTCCGTCCTGCACTGAACATTACGCATGGAACTACAAAAAAAAAATCCCATCAGCCTTGTGGGTCGTTGGGACAATCGTGCACAACAGCAGGAAGTCATCATCATATGAAAGTCAGGCGCTGAAGCACCATCTTGAGTGGGACATTATGACGCCTCCATGGAAATAAAAGAAACACTGAAGGAGGTGGGCTTCTTGCTGTTGAGACAGCAAGTTTTTCCAATGAGAGTAGACACCCGTAGCAACGACGCTGCCTGACGTATGTCACGTGACAGACAGTGCTACCAGCGTACCGGTGCATTTCAGAGACAGGAGGACGGAAGGGAAATGAAAGAACGATAGGTCAGCAGCTCAACCAAGGAATTGTGTGTGGTGGTCAGGGAAAGGGTGCATAAATGCACTCAGGGGGGCTCAGGAGGTGGAGACTTTTGGAGGAGAAGGACGAGGAGCATGATGAGCACAAGAGAGCGGTGTTTGGGGGGGCAGAGAGGGCGGAGATGTGAGTGTGTGTGTGTGTGTGCGCGCGCGCGTCTTTGTGTGTGTGTGTGAACAGCATGCCATCTCTTGTCTCACTGTAAGCAGTGAAACTGAATGTTGGTTTGCTTGCGGGACAGTAGATGTGCGCGCGCGTGTGCCTTTACATGCGCGTCCACGGTCCCTAATCGCCGCGTGTGCCCCGGTCTGTCTCCCTTGAGAGGCATTTTGACAACAATAGGTCTCGAGAGCAAGACCTAAAAACGTACCAGGGAATCTCTCAAGGGAAAGCCCGTCCTGCTCTCTGGAGTTCGATGGCGGGACTCTGATAGCAGCGCCATCGACACAGTCTGACTCCTACCAGACACAGCCCAACCCCAGGCCAGAACGCGGGGGCTAGCTGTTGCGAGGGAAGGCCTGTGCTTGAATCGCCCAGGCCGTAGAAAACGGCAAACCAGACAGTACCCCAGCAAGTTGTTGCTGCACAGAACCAGTGTGCCCAAGCGCAGTTCCGTGCAACATAAGACAGGTGGCGCTGCTGGGCTAAAATGAATAATGGAGAGGTCAGCGTACAAAACGAACTGAACATTACAATAGAAAGAAAAACGCCAAGTGTTTACATTTTTAAATATGAACATTTATCTACATATTTCCCGAAATCAGGCTGTGAGCTACTAAAAGGGGTCGGCGACAAACCAGTAGCTCGCAATCCACCGGTTGGAGACACATAACAGTAACTTACACCCTCCAATCTTGATAACCAAGCTACTTCCCTGTTCATTTTCACATGAACAGCGATAAGATGGGTATTTGAGGTGCCCTTAGGTGTGAAGTGAGCCCTACCCCATCGTGAATTAAAAGCAGGGTATCCTGCAGGGCTCACAATAAAAGATAGAAACACATTACATCACAGTGAACATTGCTCACCTTAGGATTGGCAGCTCTCCAAGGGGAAAAAATCCAGCCATTTGTTGTTTTTTAAGAGTCTGCAAAGGCCGAGATGGCATTCTAAATAGAACTTAAAAAAAATAGTATGTATTCATTTGTACCATGGCTTTTCTGCTTTTCTTTACTTTAACATAAGCCTGGTATTGTTAATGCATTTCTAGAACACATTTAAAAGTTTTTTCTACTTATAACCCCTGCTCTGTGCCCAACTCCAGAGTACATGCAACCTTACCCCCACAGTATTCCTTAGCAAGAATAGGCCAACAAGTTATTGTTTCTGTAGTGATCAATTGTTGGCCGCAGTTTTCACCCTTTCCACCCCCTCTGACACTCTCTCACCCATCCCCAATCTCATCCCTCTTACCCCCTCCCCTCCTTTCCCCTGCTGTCTGATCCCTCTGCTCCTTTCCCCTCCACCCCCTCCGATGCCTTAACACCCAACTCCAACCTTGCCCCTCTTACCCCTCTGTCCTCCTCTCTCCCACTGTCTGATGCCCCCACTCTGTCCCTCAAACACACTGAATCCCCTCACTCCTTCTCCCTTACTGTGCCACGATATACTCCTATTCCACCCTATCTTATCGTTCCACAACCCCAAAGATAGGAGTGCTCCTCTCTTCCCCAGCGACTCCCCCCCTCGTCCTCTCATAGAATCCATCAGACCTATGGGTTTGTGGGCGCTCACTCAACTAGCCTTCATCAGGTCAGAATCAGGAACACCCCTCTCGTCCCGCCTCCTGGGTTCCCTCCTCGTTCATCGCCTATCCCTCTCTCCCTTGATAATTTGGAACAAGCCCCCACCCCCACGGACCCTTATCGTCCTCCTTTTTTAACTCAATCGCTTCTTAATATTGAACTCCACCTCTCTATCTTGTCATTGGAACTCTCATCCCTCAGGAAAGACTTGACCACCCTCTCTGTTACTAATCCTGCCAATCCCCCCTCATTCGACGACGCTCTTCCCAACATTTCTCACCCCCTCAAAGAGGCACCTCTCCTCATGACATCCTCCACGATGGACTCCCCTGTAACTGCCTTCCCATCCTCCCTCTTACGCCTACCCACCCTTCCTCCCCAACCCTTTGACTGGTGAATCTCACTTACCTCTTCTAGGCATGAGCGGATTTTGCGGATTGGCAATCCGCGAATTTGCGGATTTGCGAACTCGCAATCCGCAAAATCCGCGAATTCCCGCGAATTTGCGGATTTTTTTTTTTTTTTGTGTTCGCCCGTGTTTCTGCCAGTTCGCGAGGGTTTTTACAATTTCGCAATTTGCGAACTTACCTGTCGGGTCGCAAGTTTTGCGAACTTGTTGTTTCTACGTGTCCAACCTGTTTGGGACACTCTTCTTCATCACTGCCACTCTCTGTCACCACTGCCACTCTCTGACTACTCATGCCACCCTCTGGCCCACCCATGCCACCCTCTGTTTCATCACCACACCCTCTGGTTGTCCAGTGTACATTATTTTCGGCAAAGCAAAGCACACCTTCCCTGCCTCAAGTGACCTGAATTAATTTGGGGCTGATTAATGTGTCACAGAATATTTTTTTAGCTGGCACCTGCTTCCTTAGTGCGCCCTGATTAGTGATCTTTTGCACTTGCTAAGTGCTTTCATTGTTGCAAAATTAGTTACAACACCTGCCCTGCCCCAACTGACAATAATGAATTAGGGGCTGATTAATGGATTTTAACTTCCAGCCTGGCTCCTGCTTGTCTCCCTTAGCTGTAATTCATGACCTTTGTGGCATATGTGTAACTATTCTGAGGTTCAGAGCAGGGTCACATAATAGTTTCAACTGGCAACTGAACTCTGGAGGGGCCCCTCAGGAAGCACTACAGGAAATGGCTACTAATGATGTGCCTGAACTTTTGAACCTGGTAAGTAGTTACTTTCAGTTTTGCTTAGATCATATTTCTGCAATTTCGCACTTATTCGCGGGGCGCGAACTCACGCGAACAGTGCGAGCAGTGCGAGCAAAATCCGCTGCTCGCGGATTTGCGGATTTTGCAGGAAATTCGCAAATCTCGCGGATTGCGGATTTCCCGAAAATCCGCAAAATCCGCGAGCGGAACGGATTTTCCGCCCATGCCTAACCTCTTCCCACTTTTGCAGCGGCCCCTGGGATAAACCTCATCCCTATCGCCGCTGGCTCGCCCAGGCCCCCTCCACCACCTTCTGCGACTACGGATCTTCCTATTCCTCACTCCACTATCCCCGTGATCCTGGGGATAAGCCGCACCCCCATCTCCCCTCGCTCGCCTAGGCCTACCCGGCAAAACACGACTGTCCACTCTGAAACTACTCCTGCTATCAATCCCAAACCCTTTAACTGCATGCTCACACTGTCGATCCGCTGCACGTCATGTGACTGAAATCTCACTTGTCATGGACTCCCATCAAAACACTTTCGAATACCCGGCAACATAACATTTATCCTCCCCTTGGTGACCCTATGTCTTTTGTAGATGAACTGTCTGACCTACTCTCCCAAGCCTCGATTTCCTACTCCATTAACATTTTCCTCGGAGACTTCAATATTCACTGGAACAATAATAATGACCCCGCGGTTTTAACCCTCAACGACCTCCTTGACGTTGATCCAACTTTGCCACTCTCCTACACACAACAAAGGAGTTACGCTAGATGCCATCATCACTAGCAAAGATTTAGCCTCCCTCTTGCAAATTGTCCCCATTGATTGGTCGGACCATCACCTCCTCCTCTTCACGATACACAGCTTTAGTCCTGCCCCTCCCCCCAAAAACCTTAAACTTAAGAAATTAACCAGAAACCTCCACCTTATTCCCCCAGGTGAACTAGAGTCTAAACTTAAAGCTAAACTTCAACTTCCTCCTCCCTCACACAATGCCAAAGATATTACTGAACACTACAACAAAACAATCATCGAGGTCCTTGACCAAATTGCACCAGCCAAATTAAAACCGCAAAAAACCATCCCTTCCAAATCCTAGTTTAATGCTGAACTCAATAATGAGAGACGTGCCCTTAGAATGTCCGAGCGCTCTTGGAGACAACACCCCTCTCCCTCTAACTTCGCCTTCCTCAGATTCGCTAGGAATAATTACAAAAAACACATCCTTAGTGAAAAAGGCCTCCTTCTTCCACACTCAACTTGATCGTGCCAAGAATAGACCCATGGAATTATTCAACATTATCAAAAAACAATTTGCTTCTGCCACCCCCAAATTGACCGCTTCTACCGAAAATTGTGAAGAAATTGCGAATGTCTTCTCTGAAAAAATTGCCAAGATTGACTCATCCTTTGATTTAACTCCCCCCCCCCCCCAGCAATGTGTCTCGCCCCCAACTTGTCCTCCCACCCTTGCCGCCTTTCTCTCTTTCGCCCCCTCTAGATCCTTTTCCCCCTCCAGATCCTGCTCATCTCCCGCTCACGGTCACCCCCCAGGATCTCTTCCCCCCTAGCACACAGCCTTAAAACAATGCATCCTGGCTTCATTTTAGCCCAGTTACCGAGCTCGAAGTACTCAACATCATCTACAAGCTCAAACCCTCCTCTCATACCCTGGACCCTCTCCCCACCAACATCGTACAAGACTTAAAGCATATCATCACTCCTTATTGGACTACCCTTGACTACAGGTTGTGTCCCTGTTTAACTTCAGCTGGGCCAAATCTCGCCCATCCTCAAAAATGCTACCACTGACCCCAACGACCTCAACAATCTACGCCCCATCTCTAATCTACCTCTTCTTTCCAAAACCCTCGAAAAATGCGTCCTGCTCCAACTAGACAAACACAATGACTCATTTTGCCTTCTGGATGTATTACAGTCAGGCTTCCGAAAGGGTTGTAGCACTGAAACTGCAATGCTCAACATTGTTGATGATATCCATCACTCCCTCGACAAGGGTGAGGCTTCCCTTCTCATCCTTCTTGACCTTTCTGCTGCCTTCGATACTGTCAACCACTCTACCCTACTCAATACCCTCAAAGTTCGGTTTGGCCTCAATGGTCCTGTTCTTGAATGGTTCACTTCCTTCTTCCAGCACAGATCCCAACAAATCAAAATCAGCAGCTGCCTCTCTAAGCCTATTCCTGTCTCCCTGGATGTTCCCCAGGGGTCTATTCTCTCTCTTTCTCTATTTAACCTCTTCATGGAGCCCCTCACCCTCATTCTAAAGAAAGCAGGTATCAATTACCACCTCTATGCAGATGACACCCAACTTTACTGTAAAATTAAATCCCATTCAGACATATGGCTGAGATACCAGCCACCCCCTCTCAACACAATCCCCAAGAATGGGAATACAGAAACATTTCTGAACTTTTTGGAAGGCGGGAGGGAGTTACCCTCCCTGCCGTATTTATTAAAATATGAAACAAAATTAAAACATTAAAATAACAGTTTCATATCATGTACAATTTCATTTCCACATTACGATGTTTTGGCTGACCTTAACACATTTCTAATACAAAGGTTCTCCTAGCCGATACTAACATCCTACAAATGCATTTTCAAATTGAAATTGTACATCCTAACGTTAAGGGCCAACGGCAAGGTCGTAACCGGTGTCAGATCCCTAAACCAGAACTCCCCCCTCACTTGTGAGGGGCGGCCGCACAGAGGACTGCACCTCATGTGCACATACCAATTTCCCTTTTCTTGACGGGGGCCCCAATTAACTCGACGCCATCTTAATGGTCGTCCGAGGACTCGTGTAAGGTGTCTAGAAGGTAGCGTAGACCCCCCTCCCCACCCCACACAACTTACCACATCTGCCGTCGCAGATGTCCTGGCCCCGGGAAATTCCCAGGAGGGGCCCGTAGCCCCTCCTATCCAGGGAGGGGCCTCGACCGCCTTCCCTTTCCTTTCGGCGTCCCATCCTTAGAAGGGACCGCCTCCCCGTTGAGGGGCCAATGGCCACCTCCCCCCGGGCGCTCCCATCCGTAATGGGTGACGCCCCCCCCTAGGGATCTTCCAATTACTGCTCACCGATCATGACCTTACCGCCCGACCAAATAATAAATACGACAAACTAAACTAGAGAGACTAATTACTAAAGAGGAAAAGACAAAAAGACATTCAAAGTATGAACTGTCTAAACATCACTGATAAACTCTGGTGCAAATACTTTTATTCGATTAAGCATACTGTAAAGAATTATCCACTTTATTGCATACTGAATCACAACTTTATTCAGAACAACCTGTAAGAATTAGTGAATTACCACGTCAAATAACTTTATTTCAAAAACAACTTGCTGTCTTCAGGGGCTGGTGGGTGGGTCAAAATTGGCTCTTCGTTCCGTCTCGAGCTCACGTGCAGCGGGGAGGTGCAGCTTCAGAGCACAGGAACAAGAGGATGCTTCCTTGGCTTGTCGCTCCTTTTATCCTTCTTCGGGCGGGCGTAAACCCGCCTCCGCCCGCCTCCGGGGGCGTGGCTGGCGGCTTCAGTGTCTAGGACAACCCACTCTTGGGCGGGAAAAAGCGCGCCCCGGCTACGCCGCTTTGGGCATACCAGCCGAGACTCGCCTCCCGCCCAAGATGGCTTCCCGGGGGGATCGGGGTACTCCACCATACGTTCGGGGGGACCGAGTGGTCGCCCCTTTCCATATGGCTGAGATACCCGCCACCCCCTCTCAACACAATCCCCAAGAATGGGAATACGGAAACATTTCTGAACTTTTTGGAAGGCGGGAGGGAGTTACCCTCCCGGCCGTATTTATTAAAATATGAAACAAAATTAAAACATTAAAATAACAGTTTCATATCATGTACAATTTCATTTCCACATTACGATGTTTTGGCTGACCTTAACACATTTCTAATACAAAGGTTCTCCTAGCCGATACTAACATCCTACAAATGCATTTTCAAATTGAAATTGTACATCCTAACGTTAAGGGCCAACGGCAAGGTCGTAACCGGTGTCAGATCCCTAAACCAGAACTCCCCCCTCACTTGTGAGGGGCGGCCGCACAGAGGACTGCACCTCATGTGCACATACCAATTTCCCTTTTCTTGACGGGGGCCCCAATTAACTCGACGCCATCTTAATGGTCGTCCGAGGACTCGTGTGAGGTGTCTAGAAGGTAGGGTAGACCCCCCTCCCCACCCCACACAACTTACCACATCTGCCGTCGCAGATGTCCTGGCCCCGGGAAATTCCCAGGAGGGGCCCGTAGCCCCTCCTATCCAGGGAGGGGCCTTGACCGCCTTCCCTTTCCTTTCGGCGTCCCATCCTTAGAAGGGACCGCCTCCCCGTTGAGGGGCCAATGGCCACCTCCCCCCGGGCGCTCCCATCCGTAATGGGTGACGCCCCCCCCCTAGGGATCTTCCAATTACTGCTCACCGATCATGACCTTACCGCCACAGGCCGGATAGTTGACCGGCTATCCGGACCCCCCACAAAACTCCTACCTAAAGGTCATGCTGTAAACTCTTTAACCAAGCTACGAGGTCTCCTATGAGTAAAGAATTCCCCACCCGGGACAAATGGACCCCATCTTCTAGATACATATGGTCCCCCCTGATACATCCATGAGGAATCGAATGCAATGTACTTGTACGGAACAGTCTACCAAGCTTGTTATTTACCTTCTTCACAGAATGATTTATAGCAGACACTGAATTAGCCCCCCGCCACACCTTTCGTGGAATCATATGGGACCATGCAATCGTGCACCCTGGAACCCTTCTCGCCAACCAACTTACTGTGGATAGTATCGCCTCGAGAAGTAGTCGTCTACCAGTGGTCACCAAATCATTGCCCCCAAGATGCACTATGATTATAGATGGCGGTGACCTTGTCCGCCCTAACAAACCCTCGAAAAAAGTTTGAAACTGGTCAATACAGAGCCCGCCCCTTCCGTAGAAGGTCACCCTGTACCCGTATTCCCCAGCCATGTGAATCATGTTATCTGCTTTGAATACGTCCGCGGCACGCCTCACGTATGAGTGGCCCACGACCCACACCACTTTTTCCTCAGCCGGTGATCTTTGACCGCTGGTTCCCAGGTGTCGGGTCGACTCCACAGTCCGCCCCGCCTCGTAAGCTTGCGAAACTGTAAACCAAACAAAAACAAGAAGCGTGAGTACATGATATCAGCTTCACAACATGTGCAACCGCACATACCTTTTGTAACAATTCGAGGACCAACGCCCCAACTGTTTCACCTTTTCCACACTCAGACCCCTGGCTGTAGCCTCTGTAGCAGCCCCTATCCGGAAGGAATGGGTCCCAAACTCGCCCGGGTTCAAGCCCGCGGCCGAAATTGCCATTGCAAGCACCCGCTGGAACTGAAACCTCGTCAGTGGGGTGGCATCAGCGTGTCTCAGCAAGGTCCCCCCCCATGATGCCGCCCTCTGCGCCAAATATTCCTCAACGCATACGACAGGGCACATGGGAGATCCGAGAATCCGATGGACTACTACACTGTCCCCGATCGCACCCTGATCGGTCTTGGACCTGGCAAACGAGACAATCATCGTCTCCCCCTTAACTTGAATGTGCTCTCGGCACAGTCCCCCCCCCCCCGTATCCTGCTTGTTCTTTGCCACCAGTTCGCTTACCCGCATAGCCCCATGGAATGCTAATGCAAAAGCGGCCCGGAATAACACTGTTTCTGACTGGGATGAACATGTCGCAGGGAGTACGGACAGTAACAGGGCCAACCTCTCCAGACCTATCGGGTGCCTTTCATCTACTCTGCGACCCTCAAGGCGTTGCCACCCACGCAGCGCTTTCTGTACTACAAAAGACGCTGTAGGGTCCTGGATACCATGAGCCCGTGCCATGAAGGAAATGGCGGCCCGATGCCTCTGGGCCGTGGCTACCGATTTGCCTGCCTGATGTAATGACAGCAAAAACTTTACGACAAACTCTTCCTGGCCCCAAAGCTCCCCCCTAGCAGAACCCAAAAAGGACCAATAGGAACGGAACGCCCCTTCATATGCCTTCCTTGTCCTGGGTGCTAAACTCTCTCCCACGAGGTTTTGTAGTTCGGGGCACCGAGAGACCAGAGAGCTTCGGGAAATGGTGCCGCCACCGGGTTCGCTGTGGGCAGAAAACCCCAGAAGGCCTGCATACGGAAACGAGAAAGCGCATCAGCAGCCTGATTCAGCACCCCTGGCACATGTCTCGCCCTAAAGAGCACGTTCAATTGCATACATAGTAAAACAATTTCCTTGAGCAATCTCAGAATCCATTTGCATCGTGCTGCCTGACTATTGATACACTCAACCACGGTCATGTTATCAGACCAGAACACCACAGAGTGATCCCGAAACCCCTCAGGCCATGTTTTCAAGGCCACCAGAATAGGGAACAGTTCGATAAAAGCAATGTTACTTGTAAGCCCACACTCGTGCCACCATGACGGCCACGTTTGAGCCGACCAGTGATTACCAAATATGGCGCCAAAGCCTATACTCCCCGCCGAATCTGTCCACAGCCCCAACTCCTCAGAGGACACCGCCGGCTTGTTCCAGACAACCCGACCATTGAAATCCGCCAGGAATGCCAACCAAATGCGCATGTCCTGGCGAATCTCTGCCGAGAGCCTCGTGCGGTGGTGCCCCTCTTTAAGACCGACCATGGCTTGTGCAATCGAGCGGGAAAAAGGGCGGGCCATTGGCATCACTCTAAGGGCAAAATTCAACTGACCCACAGTCTGCCGTAATTGATGCAAATTCACCTTAGTCTCCCCAATACATGTTTCAAGCGAGGCCCTGAATTTCCTCACCTTTTCTTTTGGCAACCGGAAGCAACCCTCTTCGGAATCGAGCTCTATTCCAAGAAACTCGAGCGAAGTAGATGGCCCCACAGTCTTACCTGGCGCCAATGGCACACCAAACTGACTCATCAGACCACAAAATTCTTTTAAAGCCTGTGCACATTCTGGGTCCCCGGCTGCCCCCAGGAACAGAAAATCGTCAAGATAATGCATAACATGCTGAAACCCCGTCATTCTTGTGAATGCCCATTGCAGAAAACAACTGAATTTCTCAAAATAAGCACAAGATATGGAGCATCCCATTGGCATACATTTATCCATGTAATAGCGCCCCTGAAACATGAAACCAAGGAGACGCTGATCGTCTGGGTGTACCGGGAGCAACCGGAACGCTGACTCGATGTCTGGTTTGGCCATCAGCGCTCCAAGCCCCAGGCGATTCAACATGGCGACGGCATCATCGAAAGATGCGTACCGCACCGAACAAACCTCTGGGTCTATCGCATCGTTCACCGAAAGACCTCTCGGGGCTGACAAGTTATGTATCAATCTAAACTCACCCAGGTCCTTCTTGGGGACCACTCCCAAGGGTGAACAAACAAAATTAGCAACTGGTGGCATGTCGAATGGTCCAGCAACCCGACCCCGGGTCACCTCCTTCCCAATCTTCGCTTGTACCACCGCCGTATTCTGCAGGACCGACAGTTGGTTCCTACAATGTGCTTTACCCTGAAAATTCCCCACTGGGATGCGGAAACCATACGAAAAACCGTCTCGCAACACCCCAGCGGAGACATGATCCGGGTATTCATTGAGCCAAGGAATCATTGCCATGGTATCAACCGGGGTAGGTAAAGGCGCCCCTCGGACTATTTCAGACCTGTTTGGCGCTTCCCCTACTTCCGTTATCACCCATTTTGGCTCTGCACATGGTCTCGGGATGCGAGGACTGTCCACACCCCCCACAGTCGTGCCTAAACTTGCATGACCCCTGGGGCCTTGTACACTTTCCCCTGTTAAAATTCCAGCAGACCCCTTTTTTACCTGTATTGCCATTCGACCTTGAATGATGCTCGTTGCTTGAACCCGCCCGAAAGGGCGCCCCAGATGAATGGCGGGAAAACTCGCCCCCGTTTCCCCCCAACAATGGCGCCTTTGTCATGCCTGATTTCTCCATTTTTTGCCAGGAAATGGAGTCGTAACAATCCCACGTCAGAGATGTGTCGAACTCCTTGGCCTTACGAAAAATATTATCATAACAAAACCACTGATTGCCCTCATATGTCTGAGAAAACTCCATAATACGTGTCTGGTACACGGGTAACTCGGCCAACAGTTCAGGCCTCCGTTCCCCCATAATTGCAGTGAATATGCCAAATGCTCTGCCCCAATTACCTATCGTCTCATCGACTCTGAAAGCGGCCATCTTGGCGCGCCAAACACTCGGGTGCATAAACTCTTTTTGAACTTTCACGTGCTCAATCTCGTAATGATCAGTTAATAAAGAAAACATGTTTATATATTTCTCAGCCCATATCCTCACCTTGATTTCCATCGGAATATGCTGAGCAACTTTCTCCCTTCTCGAGGGTACTGACCCCTCCCCCGCAATCGGCAGTAGCTGCTTACCTGAACCGGAAGCTGTAACCGTAGTCGCTGCCGAACTCATGCCCGCTGCGGGTTGTCCCACTGGAGCCTGCGGGGGAACAAAAGGACATGGAGCCTTTGCAGCCTCTCTTGATTGCCGCAACTGCCTCATTACTGCCCTGGCGTCATCTGCCGTAGCCCCCTCACTCTCTTTCCCCAACCATGCTGCCAGCTGTGCAGCCAACTCGGGAGGCATATCCTCCCCATTCACAGGGGTGATTACAACGGGAATTGGTTGCCCCTCCTTCGGGACCGGAATCGGCGCCTCAGTCGGTGTATCAGGGTGCGCCGGCGGCGCCTCGGGAACCGGGGCCTCTTCCCCAGTTGCTCCCTTCTTGGCCCTTCTACCTCTCCCGTTGGGGACTACACCCGGCAATGCTGGTCCGACGTGTCGCTTAGGGCCCCCTACACCGTTCATTGCCGCCATCTGCTTCTTCATCTCGGCCATGTCTTTTACGAGCATGCGGAGCATCTGATCGGTTCCGACCCGCTTTCCGGCCTTCTTGCCCGGCATTGTCCAACGCTGATTCTCTGAAAGAACAAAGACAAGAATTAAAACGCTCAAAATTGGCTCTTCGTTCCGTCTCGAGCTCACGTGCAGCGGGGAGGTGCAGCTTCAGAGCACAGGAACAAGAGGATGCTTCCTTGGCTTGTCGCTCCTTTTATCCTTCTTCGGGCGGGCGTAAACCCGCCTCCGCCCGCCTCCGGGGGCGTGGGTGGCGGCTTCAGTGTCTAGGACAACCCACTCTTGGGCGGGAAAAAGCGCGCCCCGGCTACGCCGCTTTGGGCATACCAGCCGAGACTCGCCTCCCGCCCAAGATGGCTTCCTGGGGGGATCGGGGTACTCCACCATACGTTCGGGGGGACCGAGTGGTCGCCCCTTTCCATTCTGCTCCTCAACGACACCCTGACTAAGATTCAACAATGGTTCCATCACAATCACTTGAAACTCAACCCTAAAAAAACTGAAGTCATTCTCTATGCCCCTAAAAATAACAGGCTACCCATACAACACTGGCTCTCTGACCTTAATGCTCTCAACTGCTCCCTTTCCACCTCTAGCTCTGTCAAATCTCTCGGAATTAGCATTGACCAAACATCAGCCTTTCCCCCCACATGAAAAACACTGCCAAGGAGCTCTCTTTTCACTTTTACACCTCAAAAAAATCAAACCCTTCATCCCTGCTGATGACTTTAAATCCGTTGTTCAATCATTAGTACTCTCCAGATTAGACTATGGCAACGCTTTTCTCTTAGTACTCCTAAAGTCCACCTAGCCCCAATCAAGTCAGTCCTTAACCTCGCGTCCAGGCTTATCTCTGATTCTAAGAGGCGGGAACACATCTCTCCCCTTCTCAAAGATCTCCAAATGCTTCCCTTGGACGGCAGATCCATCTACAAGAATGCCTGCATTACGCATAAAGCCTTGCATCCTCAGACCCCACTATATCTATCCCAAAAACTTCACAAAGCTGGCTGCTCCAGAGAATTGAGAAGCACCAATGCCCTCATGCTAGTCCCTCCCTTGGTTAAAAATAAATTCACCCAAGCACGCTCTTTCTCCTGTAAGGCACCCAGCATTTGGAACTCTCTCCCCAAAGATCTACGTTGCAACCCCTCTAGTTTACCTGCCCTGGTCATAAATCATCATTGGGCGAACTGTCATAATTGCGTCATAAATCATAAGCATTTGCGTCATACAGCTATCATAAATAGTCATAGTCATAGGTTCTTATACAGCGCACAAATCACCAATAGGTCTCAGGACGCTTGGCAGTAGAGAGGGAAAAACAGTAAACAGGTGTCGAGTGGAAGGCTGAAATTACTTAGGAAAAAGCCAGGTTTTAAGGCCCTTGCGGAAAGCCTGGCAATTGGACAGGGTCAACAGATGAGGAGGCAGCTTGTTCCAAAGTAAGGGGGCAATATAAAAGAAAGCCCTGCATCCATTTCTCAAGGTCCTGGCCCGCGGCTGTACCAGGAGGGATTAATCTCAATGTGTCTGGGCACCTGGCTGATCCTCTGTTAATTGCTTGCACTACGCTCTTGTCTGACCATAGTGTCAGCGTCATGTTTTGTAATTCCTGCTTCCAAACTGTTAGTGCCACTATGATAGGGAATAGTTCTAAAAATGTGATATTGCTGGTTATACCCTGCCTTTGCCAACTGCTTGGCCATTGGCCCGCACACCACTTCCTGCCTAGGATTGCTCCAAACCCTGTGCTGCCAGCTGAGTCCGTGAATAGTGTGATCTGTCTGCTAGTGACCCAACTTTCTCGCCAGATCAATACCCCATTGAAATCTGCCAGAAATGTGTCCCACATCACAAGGTCCAGCTTGACTTCCGCCCGAGCCTGACATGGTGGTGCTTATAGGTAAGACCCCTCGTTAGTTGGGTTAAACGCCTGGCGAACACCCTGCCCGCTGGGATAACTGGTTGCAAAATTGAGTTTGCCTATTAGTCTCTGAAGGTCTCTTAGCGTGGCCTTTTTGCGCCCGCGCAGGCCCCTGATTTCTGCGGAGAGCCTAGATGTCCCTGCCACTGAATCCAGTTCTATCCCCAAGAATGTGATTTTTGTCGCGGGCCCACAGTCTTTTCCACCGAAAGGGGGATCCCTAGCTCATTTGACAACTTCATGAATGCTGCCAGGGTTTCGCCACACTCAGTCGACGCCGCTGGGCCTGTAAAAAGGAAGTCATCCAAGTAATGGAGTTTCCCTCCCCGGGGATGTGTGACGTGTAGTGCCCATTCTACAAAGGTGCTGA
The DNA here is from genome assembly GCF_964263255.1 of Lissotriton vulgaris. Taxonomy (NCBI): domain Eukaryota; kingdom Metazoa; phylum Chordata; class Amphibia; order Caudata; family Salamandridae; genus Lissotriton; species Lissotriton vulgaris. Next base: position 285,215,140 of record NC_141699.1, read on the forward strand.
AAATTTCAAAGTAGGAACAGGATACAGAGCACCCCATCGGCATGGCCCTGTCGAAGTAAAGGTCTTCTCCCCCCCCCCCCCCCCCCCACCCCCCACCCACACTGGAACCCTAGTAGGTGGAAGCTCGAAGGATGGACCGGGAGTAGGCGAAGGGCTGACTCAATGTCTGCCTTTGCCATGAGGGCCCCACGACCCGCCATTCTGACTAGATCAATCAATCAGAGTACTTGTATAACGCGCTACTTACCCGTGAGGGTCTCAAGGCGCTGAGGAGAGGGGGTGCCGCTACTGCTCGACGAACCAGGTCTTGAGGAGTCTTCTGAAGACGAGTAGGTCTTGGGTCTGCCGTAGGTGGGTAGGGAGAGTGTTCCAGGTCTTGGCGGAGAGGTAGGAGAAGGATCTGCCGCCGGAGGTTGTTCGTTGGATGCGGGGGACATCGGCGAGGGCGAGGCTGGCGGAGCGGAGCTGGTGAGTCGGGTGTAGAAGTTGAGTCTGCTGTTCAGGTAGACTGGTCCGGCGTTGTGGAGTGCTTCTTTGTGTGCGTGGGTGAGGAGCTTGAAGGTGATCCTCTTGTCAACGGGGAGCCAGTGTAGGTGGGGGGTGATGTGGCTGTGGCGGGGGACGTTGTCAATCAGTCGAGCGGAGGCGTTTTGGATGCGTTGTATTCGTCGTAGGTGTTTGGCTGGGATTCCTGCGTAGAGTGCATTGCCGTAGTCCAGTCTGCTGCTGATGAGGGCCTGTGTCACCGTTCTTCTTGTTTCGGTCGGGATCCACTTATAGATCCTGCGGAGCATGCGGAGGGTGTTGTAGCAGGAGGAGGAGACGGCGTTGACCTGTTTAGACATGGAGAGGGAGGAGTCGAGGATGAATCCTAGGTTGCGTGGGTGTCAGTGCTGTTCCCAGTGTGGCCGGCCACCAGGAGTCGTCCCAGGCTCAGGGAGTGGGTCCGAGGATGAGTATCTCCGTCTTGTCCGAGTTCAGCTTCAGACGGCTGTTCTGCATCCAATCGGCGACGGCCTTCATTCCCTCGTGGAGGTTGGTTTTGGCGGTGTGCGGGTCCTTGGTGAGGGAGAGGATGGGCTGGGTGTCGTCGGTGTAGAAGATGATGTTGAGGTCGTGTTGGCGGGCCACTTGTGCGATGGGGGCCATGTAGACGTTGAACAGCGTCAGGCTGAGGGATGAGCCCGGGGGGACGCCGCAGATGATGTCAGTGGCCTTGGATCGGAAGGGCGGGAGGCGGACGCTCTGGGTTCTGCCGGAGAGGAAGGACGTGATCCAGTCAAGGGCCTTCTCTTGGATTCCGCCTTCTAGGCGGTGTGTCTTTAGAGTGCGATAGCAGACCGTGTCGAAGGCGGCTGACAGGTCCAGGAGGATGAGGGCTGATGTTTTGCCGTTATCTAGTTGGCGCCTGATGTCGTCTGTGGCGATGATGAGGGTTGTCTCTGTGCTGTGGTTTCGTCTGAACCCGGACTGGGACGGGTCCAAGATGATGTTGTTCTCTAGGTGGCGGGCCAGTTGCATATTGACGATTTTCTCGATGACCTTTGCCGGGAACGGGAGCAGGGAGATGGGCCGGAAGTTCTTGAGGTCCTTGGGGTCTGCCTTGGGCTTCTTGAGGAGGACGTTGATTTTGGTGTGTTTCCAGCTTTCCGGGAATGTAGCTGTTTAGAAGGAGATGTTGATGACCTTTCGTAGTTGGGATGCGATGGCAGCGTCAGCTTTGTTGAATACGTGGTGTGGGCACCGGTCTGACGGAGATCCTGAGTGGAAGGAGTTCATGACCTTGCGTGTCTTTTCATCGTTGACGTTGGTCCAGGAGGTCAGGCGGTTGGCGCTGGTGGTGTTCACAGTGGGGGTGAGGTCAGGCGTAGTCGGGGGGTCATGGTGTTGAAGCTGTCATGGATGTCAGCAATCTTGCGGTGCAAGATGATGGCTAGTGAGTTGCACAGTTCTTGTTAGGGCGGTATGCCATTGGCGCTGGGGTTGGAGAGGTCCTTTACGATGCGGAAGAGCTCTTTGCTGTAGTGTGGGTTGTTATCTAGGCGGTCTTTGAAGGAGGATCTCTTGGCTATTCTGATGAGGTGGTGATGTCTGCAAGTGGCATCCTTACGGGCTGGGTGGTTGTCCGGAGTGCGTTCGTGGAGCCATATCTTCTCCAGTTTCCGGCAGGTGCGTTTGGAGGTCTGCAGCTCGTCGGTGAACCAGGTGGCTCTCTTGCTGGCGTGGTTGTTGGAGGGCTCCTTGAGTGGGGCGAGGGTGTTGGCGCAGTCGTCGATCCACTGTCTGAGGTTGCGGGCTGCGGTGTCTGGGTTGGTGGGGTCGGTGGGTGGGTTCTGGGGGAGGGTGGTGATCAGCTGGTCTTCGGTGACTTAGCTCCAGCAGCGACTAGGCAGCTGTTGGGTGCGGTGGTGCGTGGTTGGTTTGTTGAAGGTGAAATGGATGCAGCTGTGGTCAGTCCAGTGGAGTTCGGTGGTGTGGTCGAAGGCGACGTGGGTGCCTGTGGAGAAGATGGGGTCCAATGTGTGGCCAGTGGCGTGGGTGGCTGCGGTGATGAGTTATCTGAGGCCGAGGTTGGCGAGGTTGTCGACCAGGGTGGCGAAGTTGGCGTCGTTGTTGTTCTGGAGGTGGAAATTTAGGTCCATTGGAGGATGTAGTCTGTGGAGGCGTGTGCGTGGGTGCTGGGGAGGTCGGCGATGGAGTTGCTGAATGGTGCTCGGGCCCGGGTGGTCTGTAGATGAGTGTTCCTCTGAGGGTGGTGGTGGGGTCGGTGTGGATCCGGAAGTAAAGGTGTTTGGCGGTGTTGAGGGTGTCATCTGCGCGGGTGGCGACCTTGAGGGTGGAGGATGACTATTCCTCCTCCGATTCCGTTGGCGCGATCCCTGCTGGTGATCTTGTAGCCGTCCGGGATGGCTATGGTGATGTCGGGCGCCGAGGAGTTGTTCCACCAGGTCTCGGTCAGGAAGGCCACGTCTGGGGCGGAGGTGTCGAGCGGATCCCAGAGCTTGATGGCGTGTTTGCGTGCGGAGCGGGTGTTGAGGAGTATGCAGCAGAGGTAGTTGGGTCCGGTCCTTGGAGGTTTGGTGGTTCTGTTGCAGGTGAAGCTGCAGTTGTGGCAGGTGAAAGGTCCGTGAGTCCGTTTCAGTGTGGCTTGGAAGCAGGTGTGGTTATGGCCGGCGTTGAGTGTGTATAGGGCGCTGGCGTTGTAGCGGAGTCTTGTGTTGTGGCTTTCGCGGGGTCCCGGGGTTCTGGAGCTGAGCACGGTCCAGGTGAGGACGGGTGCAAACAGGCTTGCCTTTGGTGCGCCTTGATCGCGGCCGCTGCGTGGCCTCCATAAGAGGGGGAGAGGGAGGGAGGAGCACAGGGGAGGCAGGAGTGGGGTGGCCAATGGGTACCAGGGGGGCAGGGACGCAACAGTGGGAACAAAGGAGCGGGAGAAGGCAGCGGCATCAGGAGCAATGAGGCAGCTGGCGGCTGTGTGGTGGCGTGGGGAGCGTCATGCCTGCGAGCAGGGTCAAGGGTCGCTCCTATGCCACTGCGCAGCCCCCTTAAGAGGTGAAAAGGGAGGGAGGAGCAACTTGGAGGTGGAAGCGGGGTGGCTAATGGGTATCAGGGGGGCGGGGACGCAGAGACGCACCGGCTGGATTGTAGGAGCGGGAGACGGCAGCAGCAGGAGCAACGAGGCAGCTGGCGGCTGTGTGGTGGCGTGGGGAGCGACCTGCCTGCGAGCACGTCGTCTTCCGTAGCGTAACCCACTGAGAAAGCTTTTGGGCTTATCCCATTGTTTACTGAAGTCCCCTCTGGAATGACAGGTGGTGAATTAGCCGGTGTTGTCCTGGTGTATTTTTGGGAACCACCCCTAATGGTGGAATTACCAACCCCTCGTAGGAGGGAGGGGGCCCTTAATACCCCAAACTAATTTTCTTCTCTAATTTCCTCTTGACTACATCAGGGTTTTTGTTGGGCTGATTTCAGATTCCTGGTGCTGCCTGGGGGAGGGGGCCTGTAAATAGGATAGTAAAACCCTCCTCAAAGCCTTGTAATAGTATTGCGGCGTCTGTTTTCTTGGGGTATGTATTGCCACGTTCTCTCAATTTGATGGTGTTAGAGGGTGACTGAGTTAGCTTGTAATTTTGGAACCCTTTATGTTCCCCCGTGCCCCTTTTGTTTATCTTACTGTTTCTTCTTCTCTTTCTTGTCTCCCTTGTGTTCTTTCTTACGTCAGCACCCGGCTGCTGGGTGTCCCCACAACAGGAGGAGCAGATATGCTGAAACTTACATGATGCTCCGTTGGTGCATTTGTTAGCCTCAGATTTCCAGCAAATTGCCGCCGCCCCGCTACCACTACCATGGGGCGCTTTCCATGTGCCGAAGTGACTGGGATTTTGGGTAGGCCTCCAATTCCCTTTGTGAAAGGGACTCCAAAAGGACTGCTCTCCCTTTCACGCCCAGGACTTGGCTTCCTTGGCTACCATCATTTTATGAATGAAAACTGACACATCTTCGTTCCACTCCATCTCTGGGTGCGTTTGCATTTTTAGCCAGAAACCCTTATCGAATTCCAGCCATGCGTCCCTTGGGAATTGCCTTTGTGCGTTGTGTATGGTGGCTTCGTACAGCCATAGGTCGGCTTTGCAGCGCGGGAATTTTTCTACAATTATGCATGCCATAATTCTGAATGCATCTAACCAATTGTCAAAATTTTTCTCCTTTCACTCCTTCCACCTCCCACTTCTATTGTCATCCTTCTTATCGCAAATGTTTAGGTCTAATCCCTCAAACTGATTCTCTAGTAGTGGAAAAATGTCAATAAACTCCTTGCTCCATATTCTCTCTTTGACTGCCAGCGGTATGAGGCTAGCTAGACCTGTGACCTGTGGCCCTGGTGGTCAATGACGCTGGCCTAGGTGAGGGGCGGGCATATGATGCTGGTGCGGGGTTGCAGTGGGAGCGTGGCTTGGTATGGCCGTGCCTTCCCATGCTGCTATGGGTAACTCCACCTCCCCCACAGCTACCGTTGTACCCTGACCCCCCTATGCATTCAAGGCATGAGTGGCCTGGGTCTATCAGTTTACAAGGCAACCCAGACCCCTCCCTGTCTGTTTAGGTTTCTGCTCCCCCAGTTTCCTGCCTGCCCAGCCCCTTCAATAAGATTGGTGCAATTGTCATAAAGTATTCTTTCATTATTGCAATGATATGCTTGCTGCTGCTTCCTTGGTCCTGGAGCTTGGTCCTGCCGCCGCCGGGCTGGCCTCAGGCGGCAGGGTCTTTTTCTGAGGTGGCTTCCTGGGTGCCTCCGCACTCTTGGCTGGCGCCCTTCTTCTCCTCTTGGCTGCTAGTGGCCTGCTGATTTCATGTTGCTGGCTGCTCGGTCCCTCCCCTGCGTCGCGCAACATGTGCGGCTGAAGCCAGCCGCTCCCATGGGCTACCGATGAAGCCCAAATCTGCCAAAGTAGTTCGTTGAGATCCTCAGGCTGCCTTTGGCCCGCTCAGCGTTCCATTCCCCTAGGTGTTTCCCTGCCGGCAAATGCACCCGCTGAACGCCTTTGACTGGTCTCTCTGCTAGGGCGGGGTGCTGCCGCCTTCCCTGTATGCACCAACGCGCTCTTTGCGGCCAGGTATTAGTGCCCCTGGCTGTAGCTGTGTGTTTCTGCTAAGGCAGAGTGCTGCCGCCCTCCGTGTATGCACCAACTTGTTCTTGTCACAAAGTAATAAGGCCCTTGGCCGTAGCTGTGTGTCTCTGCTAAAGCGAGGTGCTGCCGAAAAATGAGCCAGTGATATCCAGTCTCGAACCAGGCTTGCCTTGACGCTTAGGACTGAAGCGCCGTACTTCCCTAAATGCAAGAAATTGTCTCGGCAAAGTCTTAAGTTTGTAACCACTTGTCAGGATATTTAACTCCACGAAACTCCTTAGGCGTGCTGCTACCAGGCAGCTAGTTTTTGAATTCTCCCGTATTGGTGCCGCTGCCGCTTCTGCCTTTGTGCCGCCCCTTTAACCGGAGCAGCTGAGGAGGCGGGACGTTGCGTGGAGCCCGGGCCTGGGCTTCCCTCACTGGCGCATGTTCATTTGATTGGCCTGCAGCTGCGGTGGTGGCGGTCTATTTCAGTTCTCCCGGGCTCGTACCTGTCTGTGCGCTTGTCCGGCTCGTTCGCTTGGTGGAGCCGGTGTGGGCACCCAGTCGTCTTCCACACGGGAGAGCGGCGCTGTGCCACACGAAAGCGGCGCTTGGTCACGCCTACAGTCGGCCCCTGTTACCAGGTCGAGGTGGGTTTCTGTCGAACACAGCACTGCCTGCAACCAGCACGAACCCATGCGCCACCTCTGATCGACCGGGGATTGGCCGGGTTGGGCACCCAGTCGTCGTCTCCTCCTAGATCCACCTTCTCCTGGTGCAACAACAAGGTGTCGCTACTCGTAGGCCCCGCGGAACGGGCTTCGTCTTTCTACTGGACAGAGATTCGCCTCAAAACAAGTACCGCCATTGCAGACAAAATCCGTCATAGGGCCGTTGCTGGTCCCCCCGCTCCACAAAGTTAGGAGCTCACTTGGGGGAGCGGCGCTTATATCCCCACCAGAAATATTGCACCTTGCTGGCGGGTTCCCCTATTTGGAGGTTCGTATCCTACACGGGCCCCCATTGGCCGGGGGGTGTGCGCCACTCTGTCGGCCGCCACGGGGGCGCGGGTGTTTCTACCGCTCCTGGGCCCCCAGCACGCCAGAAACCGGTTCTTTCTGGGGCTCACGTGGGTTATGGCCCCGGCTCCTGAGGCCCCCTTTGGGGACAACCTCTGCTATACCTGCTGTTTCAAGTATATATCTGTAAGGGTTAAAAAAATGTGCTTATATCCTGCCAGTACGTTAAATACTGGTGGAACCGATAGAAAACCGGCCAAGTGGCAAGCAACCCTATTCATCCAGGAGGAAGGAAAAGGGTGAAGCACAGAGACTGGAGGTGCAGTGCCTATAAAGGGTGTACGACAAAGGAAAGCAAGTATTTGCAATGCAAATTTGTCTCGTAATTGTGACAGAGCTACTGGCATTGTAAAAAAAATAGAAGTATGTCAATTGAGGTACACAGGTTGTTTAAATACCTCAAGGCTAATATTATGGTAGGCAAGAGGATGGGAGCTGGGTGAGAGGTTGACAGTCTCTTTTGGAAATGTGCACTTCATAATTTGAAGGAACACATATAAAATGTGTGGTGCCTTTGTGTTTTAACGTTTTAGTAAAGTTAAACCTATTGCTTGTGGGGTTTTTTTTCTATAGAGGGATAGTTTGGCTGATTAGGCAAATCTTGGTTTAGTCTGTGGTAAATGTTGAATCCCACCATGGTTGCCTCTGTCGTTAATGCTTTTGAAGATGATACAATTGCAATCAAGATGGGGAAATTCAGTTTAACCTCTCTAAAAGGGCAAAATCGGTGGCGGTGAGAGGTTAGGGTCATTGCCTGTACACGACAATACTGACACAGAAAACACGTTAGGCAGACACAGTCTACACACCTAACAATGACACGGGTTAGGTTGGAAGGTTCTACCCTCTTTCTTTACAAAAGACCTCTGTGAAGGAAATACATTGTGTGAGAATCTTGGATTATAACTGTAGGATGATGTCTGCACAAATAGCCAAAATGCTAAGGAATTAGTGTATACTATACTACAGATACATTGTTACATTACATATGAGTGGCTAGAAGCTATTAAATGGCGAATAACAAGAATATTTCAATAGGATTTTGTGACTTCTAAGAAGAAGTGACCAGTTTAACATATTTACGAAATGAAAGGGACAATTCTATGGGATGAATGATATTGCACCCAAGAAGAGAGAAGGCCGCGCGCCGTACCAACCTTGCTCAGTCTCAAATTCCCGCTCAGGGTAGAGATGCCAAGTCCTTTGTTTTTGCCAAACCTACATATACTTTGTATTGGGCAGGGATCCAGAGCACACTATATGTATCTAAATGATAATCTCATGTTCAAATATTTATTCATTCGGGATAGATCAAACCAAACTTAAATTTTCAAAAGTTTTATTCATCAGCAGTGTTCACCTCTTGGGAATCACTGTACCTGTCACTCAAGCCTACACGTGTTTCATCACAGCATGTGGCTGTGACTCTTCAGGGCTGATCTTAATGATCGAGGCGCGTGGTCGGGGAACCGGTGATAAATCCAACCCGGTCCTTATCGGGTGGTTTTTTGTTTAAAGGGTCACGGCACCAGTCGGTTGGTCCGGTTGCCGTCAGCAAACTGTTAAATGCGAAGTTCACAAAGGATAAGATTCAGTAACGGTATTCAGGCCGTGTACAGCCCGTGATTAAGCCTTGTACCGCTTCGGTCTCCAAGTGCGGTGAGTAGGTTCCCGCACTTGGAGACCGAAGCGGTACAAGGCTTAATCACGGCTGTACACGGCCTGAATACCGTTACTGAATCTTATCCTTTGTGAACTTCGCATTTAACAGTTTGCTGACGGCAACCGGACCAACCGACTGGTGCCGTGACCCTTTAAACAAAAAACCACCCGATAAGGACCGGGTTGGAATTATCACCGGTTCCCCGACCACGCGCCTCGATCATTAAGATCAGCCCTGAAGAGTCACAGCCACATGCTGTGATGAAACACGTGTAGGCTTGAGTGACAGGTACAGTGATTCCCAAGAGGTGAACACTGCTGATGAATAAAACTTTTGAAAATGTACGTTTGGTTTGATCTATCCCGAATGAATGAATACTTGAACATGAGAATATCATTTAGATACATATAGTGTGCTCTGGATCCCTGCCCAATCAGAATAAGAGGGAGGTTTTTGTACCTCTTCTCTTTACAGAGGTTAAAGTTTTCCTCTGGCCAAGAAGCACCTACCTTGATACCACGACAATCTAATACTTTACCGTGAGAAGTTGAGCGCCAAAATTTCTGAACACTTAAAAAACCTACTCATAGACTATTCATATACTTTGTATTCCATCAAAGGTGGTACATTATCAGCATTTACGAAGGGCCTGCTTTTGTCAGAACATCAGCAGATCACACTGCCTTTTTTATTGTATGGAGTTATTTGTACAGGAACCAGTGAGAGGTCAGACAGCAGTTTTGAGGCAGCTAAACTCATTCAAACTAGTACCTGTTTGGAAAAGGAAGGAGTCCTGCAGTTATGTGGCGATGCTGAGGCTGACAGAGTGATGAGTCAGAGGAACGAAACGAGCTAATAATGAATGAGAAAGCAGTTCTTCTTTGGAAATGACATGCCATTTCCTTCCACAGAAAGTAGTTTTACAATTTTGGTACCCAATTGGATAATGTTTGCAAGTGTTTCTCTTTGTAAAAAAAGACTACAGTGGTCCTCATCGGTTTCATCTCAACACATTTCTAATAATTGGTGAAATCACTAAACGTAATTAATGCTTATGACAACACATATGACCCTTACTCATCTTGTTTGTTTGTAGGTCTTTTTATAACATTCGACAATTACTATTTTCACTTCTGCTCATATCAGGTTTTTCAATTAAGAAAGCAATGTTTGAATGCCATAACATTCGTCAGTTTCTCTGTTCAGCCACGGGTGACACCCGATCCAGAGTGCTTTTGTTTCCTTTTGATCCAGCATCATAGCTTCTTAAAAGCTTTTTGGTGTACACACCTGAGCTCTTTATAAATTGCAGTAAACAAAACAAGCACTGGCATAGCCAATAGGTCTCGCCTTTGGGACCTTATAAGTTGCCATGCAGCAGATTATCCCCTAATAGCATGCTCACGCACTCAACATTTTCGAACAATCCTGCTGTGATCAGAGGCCAAACAGTCACAAAATAAATAGCCTGGATTACCGCACAGCCAGAACAAACCCCTTTCTAGAGGGCGTTTTCAAAGTTATGGTGCAAACATTTGAAAAAAAGCACGGCGGCGCGTTCTGTTCAATTAGCAACCTGATCCACGAGAAGGAATGAAGCTTCCACCCTGCGCGCAGCTGCTCGCTCCCTAGAGCAAAACGCTGAGGAAGTGAACATTGGAAAGGAGGTGGGCCATGCACCCGCCTTAGGCCATTTGCGTGCTTTCATTATTGAAAGGCACACGCAAAGGCCAATCCAATGTGTGGGAGGAGTCAGCCCCACACAGATAAGTTTAGAGGGCTCACAAGAAGCCTCCAATAGGCAGCGCATGTGCGCTGTGCTAGGCTCGACCTAAAAAGGGCGACACGTGCACAGAAAAAGCATGCTAGAAGCAAAACAGGCAGCTGTAAATAGGGTTTGGTTTACCCATATCATAGCAGATAAGCCGTTCTTTGCCAGACAGCGAGTGGTTGAGAGGAAGAGAAGAACAGGTCTGGTACAAAACACGAGACAGTGTGAAGGGAGGGCAGCGAGGGAAGTGCAATTCATGGCCCTGGCTGCGTCTCTGACTGACGGTGGATAGTCCCACATTACTCAATGCAGTGTCAGGATTTGGGGATGGGGGAAGGATGGAGCAGCTTGTAGCGGGCTGGAGAAGACAAGTCTCCATACGGGCAGGAGTGTTAGGGTCACCAGGCTTCGCCGTCAAAAGTCCATTCTCCATGCCCTTTCAAATCTTCTACATACTTTTTTCTGTTCTCTAAGTTTATCATTGAACCAGGGCTCTGATGGCCTTTTTCTTTTCGATCGTAGCCTCTTTTTGGGGACAGCTGAATCTACAGCTGTCTTGATCCAGGTATTTACCTCATTAACCATATTATCGACACCTGATTCTAGAATTGGTTTAGTCGTTATTAGTTGATTCTGGAAATTTGAAGAATTGATGTTACTCCAGTCCTGATATATGACTGTACCCAGAGTTATTAATGATGTCATTGGTTGCAGGGTGTCCCGTATTATAAATATAATAGCTTGGTGATCTGACCAAGTCACCGGGATAACTTCCGACACTTCTATCCTGTTATTGGAAGTAAATATTCCATCCAATGTTTGTCCTGCCTTATGTGTCCCTTGTTTAACCAACTGTCTCAGGGAAAAGCTAGTCATTCCGTCTATGAATGTAATAACGTTGTTATCATCTACCTTTTCAAGGTGATAATTGAAATCTCCTGAGACTGTATAGTCTGACCCATTTATGCTGTCTTCCAAAATAAGACTAATATTTTCTATCAACAAGGCTTGAGCTTTTGGTGGGTGTTAGAAATTACGTTACCAATTCTACAGGGGGTAGCATGGAGCACAACGGGCAGGCCAAACTTCAGAGGACATGTGTAAAGCATTCATGCATTGCCCACAGACGACACACCAGGCACACCACAAAAGAGACACAACACTGCTTCTGTTTGGAAAAAGAATACGTTTTGTATTGTCTCCAACCTGCAAAGGTAAAACACAATAACAGCAGTAATCACATGGGGGATTATTTACAAGGAAAATGGGAAAAAGAATAAAAGGTAAGTAAGTCCATTAGTGTCCAGCTGAAATGAAAACAATGTTAGCAAATGCATAAAGATAGGGTCAATATCGCAGGGCGAACTCAGACCTTAATCCTTGACCTGAAGGACTGGGTTCTTTAAGACCCAGCGGTGCCAGGGCACAACACCTGAAACCTTCGTGGGTAACCTGCTCCGGCGTACGAATCACAGAGACACGGGACACTTCCTTCGACGTCAAAGATTCAAGGTTTATTTGCTGCAGGGAACACAGATGTCACGACAAGTACACCACGTGCAACTTGGGGAGACTGCTTCAAATTGGTTCTGTGGATCGCTCCTTTTATACAGTTTTTACCCATAGGATATCATGGCACACAAAAGTTTACAACCCGGTTCCCATCATTATCCCCCAGAGGGGTCGCTTTGGTCGCTTTGAAACACATGAGGTCCGGAACATAAGTGCGGAAACATTTGGTGGTTCCCAACTGTAAAAACCCATCTTCCCACCATTAGCAAATTCCAATCAGCAGTAAAACAAATCGAAATAGGAACAAAGACAGGTGCAGAGGAAGACGGAGACAGTGGGGAGATCGGAAAGGGTGTAAAAGGGGAGGTATCAGGAAACACGAGATACAGGCATCAAAGGGACGTGCCTAATGAGATGCACGGCTGAGACAATAAGTCCGTGCGGCAAGATGAGCCTCGAGCGGCGCCATCTGCCTTACAGTAGCAACCCCCTCGTCATAAAGACACTCACAAAGAACATGTGTCTTCCGCAAATATCTTGGGAGTCCCAGGGTCGGGAAGCGGACAACGTCCGTTCGCTGGCTACTTGAGGGCAAGAGACAAAATGGATGCTGTATCTAAGATGGAACCCGTGGGTACAGATGAAAAGCCCACATAACAAACGAACGGTTTAAGTTAGCACAGCGAAACTGTGTACACTTACTAAACTCGTCATTTGCGGTTCATAGATACCAGACTCGACCATATTCGTGCGAGCCGAAAACACCACTTACAATTGTCACGGAACCTCAGACGCTCCTTTTGCCCTCATGTAGGCAAGCACTAGTCGGAATCATATTCGATATTCATCAAACCATCGAGATGTTGCTGTAGCATAGCTCTGTCCAACTGAGTCCCCTTGGTAACAGGTGGTTGTCTCATACACGTTGTAGCACAAAGGCCACATAAGGCAGGACCACACTGCACACAAAGGCAACACGTGAACAGGAACACCACAACAACTCCGATGATCATCAGAATTTTCCAACCCCAAGTCGACATCAGGCCCCAAAACCATCCAAGTAGCGTCCAATCCCCTACATCCACGTGTATGGATTCGGAGATCTTATGCAACCTCGAGATGGCTTGATAGACAGTAGGAGCATTATCTGGGATGAAAATGCAGCAGCTCGAATGGATCACCTTACATACCCCACCTCGATCTGCTAAGATGACATCTAAAACCATACGGTTTTGCAACGTCATAAGTCTCTCCGCCTGAAGTTCTGTGGTGATATTACCAAGGGCACTGGCAGTAATATTAGCTGTCGATTCTACCACTCGAGTCAACTGTCTCAGGTTCCTACTATTGACCATAGGTCCCCAAAACGGGAGGAAACCCTTGAAAAAGTCTCCTGCCTCTTGACCGGCAGTATCCTCTTCGCTAATTACGCCTCGCACAACTCTAGTCTTATGATAATCGGCATCTACGGTAAACGTCGGAGGCAACAGATTTGCAATGAAGCATGAGCCCATGAAGTCAGCGGGCAACCATGTGTATGCACGATCATAGCAGATAAAGTATGTACCCTTGGCAGCCAGAAACACAGGGGACGAGGACATCGGCAGAATGTAATTTTCAGTGCAAGCACTTGCTCCAAGTCGGGCTTGCGATCTTCGGCCACGACCCATAAGACAAAAATTACCAGTGTGGGGTACGACCCATATCGGAGGCGAGCTTTTAAGCTGCTTTTCGCTAGTGAACACACTATATTCACCTCTACTTAGGACCCTATAGGCCTGTACCTCTTCTTCGGGAATAAGCGAAGGATCATAGATATCACTATCTAAATCCTCTATTGCTATCGACAAAGGTTTTTGATACGAGGTAGGACCAGAGTAGGGGGAACGTGGTTCTCGAATGGGGTGGAAACCCAGTGCGCTTCGAAACATTGTTTGAAATGCTCGAGCTGACCCTTGGGAACTATACGGTAACACCAGATATGGAATTCCCTTATCCGTCGTATGGGGCATCAACCCACACACCCAACAATTAGTAGTGTTAACCACTAACTGATGCTGATGGAGGAGCTGAATAAAGGAATTGTTGCGGAATTCTACACGTCTAGCCTGTTCGTGTTCCGGTAACATATGAAAGGAATGAGGAGAAGCAGTAGAGGTAAGATTAGGGTAAGGAGTAGGAGTAGGTGTAGCAGGTAAGAAGTAAGACATCGTGTAATACACCCCACCCGCCAATAATGCAGAAGCAGTCAAAAACAATACAAACAGTTGGAATATAAAACATTTGGTACGACTGAGTTGCTGCAGCTTGAATCTGTGGACTTGAGCTCCCTCCAAATCATTCAGCTTCGAGAATGCCATTCCCTACGACCGTCCGCAACGTTTCTTGACGCACTTCGTTCTGTGCAGTAATAGTCAATCCCTAGGAGTTCCCAGGAACCGACGGCCTTTAACCTAGCGTCAAGACCTACTATCCAGAAGGAAGTACGCGCGCGGCCCTACGGCCTTTAATGCACAATATATGTATGCAAAAGCAAAGTCTCTCAGCTGTGGAAGCAAAAAGTACAGGGAATGAAGCTCAAAATATATGTACAAAAATAATTACAGTAATACGAAAGTTCAAAACTGATCACGGAAAACGAGATAATGCAGTTGTCAAATCAGCAAAGCAAAATCTTTTATTTGTCCTTAGTGCGAGATCGCAAAAAGTATCGGGTTTTCCCAGGACGTGTCTGCTCGTCAAACAAAGGATCCGTTGAAGAGACAGCGTCCTGCTGATCAGTTGAGTGTTCCGGTCTTGAGTCTTTTGATGCTGATTGTTCAACAGTGTCTTTCTGCTGCGACGAGGGTTCTCCAACAAGCTGTGCGTCGCTAAAAGGCACAAACGCCGGCAATGTTTCTGTTTCAGATGACGCAATGCCTCTCCTTACCCACGGGTCTGCCGGCAAAGGGATGGGGACTCTCTTGGTGTGCGTGGCATGCACCCAATTCTTACGTCCCTCGAGACGAACGGCAGTCCTCGTGGCCAGGAGCACCTGATAGGGTCCGGTAAACCTCGGGTCCAGGTTATTCTTGCGTGAAAAGTTTCTTGTCACCACCCAGTCTCCGGGCTGGAGCTGGTGGCCTGGACCCTCTGTCTGCGTCGGCAATGCGTCGTAAACCTGTTGGTGAATTAACCTCAGTTTAGCAGTCAAGTCATGTAGATAATCGATCAACATTGGGTACTCAAGATCAGAAAACATTCCTGGCCTAGGAACCCCCCACACATTCGCAGGACGGCCAAACACTATTTCATAGGGACTAAGCCCTACTCGGGAGTGTACAGTCGCCCTAGTTGACAGTAATGCTAAAGGTAAAGCGTCAGGCCACGAAAGACCAGTCGTAGCCTGAATCTTCGCTAGCTTTAGTTTAAGGGTGCCGTTGTACCCTTCAACCAATCCAGCTGACTGGGGATGATTGGCGCTGTGGAATTTTTGATTAATTCCAAGGCCCTTACACACACTCTTCATCACACTTCCAACAAACTCACTTCCGTTATCTGACCACACGACTCTAGGCATTCCATACCGAGGAAAATATTCCTTCAGTAGGATTTTCGCAGTAGACAAAGCAGTGTTGTCTTTGAGAGGATAGGCCTCGATCCATCGGGAGAATGCGCAAACCACAACTAAAACGTATTTCAGGTTATTGCATCGCTCCATATGGATGAAGTCCAATTGAATCACCTCAAAGGGATACGAAGGGGGAGCAAAACTGCCAGGAGGAGTTGGGGTTCCTTTGCCAGGATTGTACATAATACACACCATACAATTCTTCACCAGACGTTCAGCACATTTCGTAATGCCATCATTCTTCCACACAGGAGCCAGCAACTTGCAAATACCTTTCGCGCTGATATGTGCTAACCCATGTGCCATTGTCACAACGGCCAGCACATACGCATCAGGCAACAACCATCTTTTCTGATCCGACAAATCAATCCAACAACCATTCGCATCCAACTTTCCCGTACTTTCTTTCCACTTCGTCTTTTCAGTCTCGGTAGCCTCATTCTGAATTGCTTTCACACTTTCGATAGTGTCCTCACACATACTCGATTCTGTAGGCCACCTAACCGAACTCGTCACATACATCCGAGTGCTAAGGTTCCGGGCAGTCTCCTTAGCAATCTCGTCCGCAAATGCGTTACCACGACCAACATCATCCGTCACCTTACGATGCGCACTACATTTAACAATCGCAACTTGCGTAGGCAAAGTCAATGCATCCAAAAGATCATTCACAAGCTGGCCATGCTGTATCTTCGTACCGTGCGACGTCAAGAAACCTCTCTCTCTCCACAATCGTCCAAAGCTGTGAGCAACACCGAACGCATATTGGCTATCAGTAAACACATTCACACGTTTCCCTTTCGCTAACACACATGCTCTAGTAAGAGCAATCAGCTCCGCAGCTTGGGCAGAATTCTGATTCAACCTTGCAGTCTCAACAACAGTATTCAATGTTACAACAGCATAAGCAGTAGCCACATCGCCATTCGGCAACTTAAAACATGACCCATCCACATACAAAGTACCATCCGGATCTTCCAATGGGGTGTTTTTAAGGTCCACTCGACCTTTTGTTTCCTCTTCAGTCCTCAAGTAGCAGTCATGTTCTGCTACTTCATCTGACTCTGTGCTAATTGGTAACAAAGTTGCCGGGTTCAAAACGTTACAACGTTTTATCTGAATGTGGCTTGCCAAGAGCGTCAACTCGTACCCAGACAACCTCGCACTCGTCAAGTGCTGAGTTTTCGTTCGATTCAAAAGAGTATCGACTGCATGCGGAACCATCACCGTAAGCATATTATCCATGACCAATCCTGCTGATTGTCGGATAGAGACCGCGGCTGCCGCTGTTGCTCGTAAACAACTCGGCAATGCTCTAGCTACCGGGTCCAAGGTCGAGGAAAAATATGCACATGGACGTTGCTTACCACCAAAAGGTTGCGTTAAGACACTCAAAGCACAACCTTCCCTCTCGTGAACATATAACGTAAACGGCTTACTGTAGTCAGGGGTACCTAACACAGGAGCCGAACACAATGAATCACGCAATTCAGAGAAACTTTTCTGACATTCTTCCGTCCATGGTAAGGGAGTTGAAACATTCTTGCACGTAAGAGCCACCAATGGTTTCGCTAGCAATGAAAAATTAGGAATCCATTGCCTGCAGTACGACGTGATACCTAAAAAGGCACGCACATCTCTTTGGGTTTTTGGCACAGCCATTCGCGCAATCGCTGCAATTCTCTCTGGGGTCAATCTCCTTCCCTCCTTTGACAATAAGTGACCTAGATAGGTTACTTCTTGACAACAATATTGGAGTTTAGAAGGTGACACCTTGTGATTTAACTCACAGAGATGTTGCAGCAACGACACCGTAGCAATTTTGCAAATGTCCTGAGTATCAGCAGCCACCAATAAGTCGTCGACGTATTGGATCAAGGCCGCACCAACCGGCAACCTAAACGCATCCAGTTGACCCTTCAAGGCTTGACTGTAAATAGATGGACTTTCACAGTAGCCCTGAGGAGCGCGTTTGGCCCGGAAGCTACGTCCACCGAGAGAGAAACCGAAAAGGTCCCTGCTCTCCTCGGCAATCGGGATGCTGAAAAACGCATTTTTCAAGTCAATCACCGAAAACCACGATGCAGAAGCTGGAATCAGAGTCAGTAGCGCCGTGATGTCAGGCACAACAGGAAATTGAGGAACCACAATTTTATTCACCTCCCGTAAATCGATAACAAAACGATAAACAGGCGGTTTTGAAGGATCTGTACGTTTAAGAATGGGCAGCACAGGGCTGTTGCACACGTTTCCCCGAGTCTCCTCAATAACATCTTTCTCAATCAGATCATAAATGATCGCTAACAGTGCTCGTTCACCATCAAGGGAGATACGATATTGGGGAATACGTGGCAGTCGCACATTAGATTTCAACTGAACAACATAAGGGGAGATATCAAGCAGGCCCACGTCATTTGGACCCGTTGCCCACAAAGATGCAGGAAGAGAACTCAATTCCGGTGGGAGCTTATCGAGGGACAAATACATAGGAGAGACAACCCTCTCTCCTAACGTAAGCTTTACACCCGCAGGAGAACAATACAAAGTTGCGTACAAACGTTTAAGCAAATCCAGGCCCAAAAGATTTTCACCACAACCCGTAGTCAAAATCAACGGAGCTTCTAGCTCACGTGGCCCAATTTTAAGGGGCAAAGGGCGCAAAACTGGATTGCTAACGGGGGCGCCAGAGAATCCAACGGAAACATTTGTTAAGCCAGACAAAGGTGCGCCAGGGAGTTTCGAATGCATGATAGAACTTTTCGCTGCACCAGTGTCCAACAGAAAAGGCTCAACGACGCCCGATGTAGCAACTGCGACGTAAGGCCCTCTCTGATCAACCGGAACTGATACCACTCCCTCTCCTTGTCTTTGGCTGTCCTAGTAATTACTGTCGTCAGTCCCCTGATCGACGTAATAATCGTCTACATTGTACTGCGCAGATCGTCCTTGCGATGATCCACGTTGATCGAAACAATTATTAGAATTGGATGAGTTATCTGAGCGATCGTTCTGAGCACCACGACCTCTACCACGTGATGCCTGCTGCGAACCACCACGACCTCCTCTAGATGAGTTACCATTGTTACGTTCATTCAAAACAGGGCAATTGAATTTAATGTGTCCCTCCTGTCTACAATAAGCACATTGATTGTACCCTAACGAGGATCTCTGGGAGGAGGAGTCATTACGCGGCTGCGATCGATTCGATTGCGACTGCGATCTATTCTGTTGGGACGCATTCTGATTTGAACGCGGAGGATACGCTTGTTGCAGCAACACTTTAGTTTTGAGCTCTTTCGTCTTTTTATCAGCACGGTCATTCTCTTCTTTCTCTCTATTCTCATAGTATTGTGCCGTAGCCAATATCTGAGCCGAAGTAGAAACGGCCCATGCACTTTCCGAATTCTTTAACTTATTGCTCAAATCGGGCAATAAATTCGAAACAAATTTATCCACAAACAATCTCTGACCACCCTCAGTACCCATATCCTGTCCACTGTGATCGATGAATGCTTCCTCGAACCTCGTAAAGAAGTCGGAAACACTCTCATCCTTTTTCTGCTTACAGGCTGACAATTTGTCCCAGTTTACTCTCATAGCTGGCATAAGCGTTTTCATTAATGTTATTATTCTTTGAGGGAGAGCAGCAATCAACTGTTCAGGCTTAGCACCACCGACTTGCAACCCATCTGCCGCTACAATAGCCGCCCAATCACCACCTAGTTCGTTTGCGTGATTTTCTTGACGAATCTTAGCCCATACCGGTTGCGGTACGACATTGCCAAACAACATATCGATATCGGCAAGATTCATTACCGTAGCGTCTACGAGCTGCGATAATTCTTTGTAATACCCTGCAGGATTTTTGCGAGGGTCAGGCAAAGATTGTTTCACCTGTAACACTTCCGATCTCTTCCATGGGAGATGTATCCATACTCTCTGAAAATACGGCGGGACCGGAGGGGCAGCTGCGGGGTTACCTGGCATCCAAACCGGTGGAACTTCACGCATAGGATATTGGCCAGACTCGTCTGGTTGTTTTTCAATATCCTCAACAAACAATGCATGAGGGATTGGAGCGGGACGAAGAGATAGCAATCGTTCAACAGCACGTCGAACATTAGTATCCACTATCAGTCCATTTGCGAACTGAAGCTGAAGATCAGACAGGGCGGTCAGCACCTCGTCAGGCGCATCGGCCGCAATTTGATCATAAAGGGACTTGCACATTTCATTAAACACATATCTCTGGGTTGGCACATTGAATTGACAAAAGGTATCGAGGACAACACGGGGTGGACACCTAAGAGGATTTACCATCCAACCCATCGCCATATTATATAGCGCAACGCGTTCTCTGTTTCCAGGAAGCTGACTACGTCTCTGAGGACCATCAGAACCAGCGGACCCATGAACAGGTCCGAGCGAATGAAAGAAGCTAGTCGCAAGAGGAGAATTGCGACTACGAATAGAGGGAGAAGAATAAGACACAGGACTAACAAGAGAAGGAGTAGAAACAGTAGCAACAGCAGGAGTTAACAAAACAGGAGCAGTAGCAGGAGCAGTAGCGGGAGCAGGAGTATGTGGAAGCGGAGGAGCAGTAGGGATAGCAACAGGCAAAGGAGCAGGAACAGTCGGAAGAACGGGTGCAGGTTGAGGAACAGGCGGAGGAGGAATAGGCGGAAGAATAGGTACGGCAGGGACCACAGGAGCTGCGGTACCCTGTACGTACGGAGGTGGCGACTTCATAAGATAAGACATTAAGGGATCCTCAACTGGCTCTTCCTTCTTTTCCGACTCCGTAGGCAAAGCAGGATAACATTTATCTACAGTCATACGCTGTAATCTATCAAACACTTCCTTATCCTTAACCTCCTTATCACGCTGAAATTGCTCTGCTTTCTTCGCTATGGTAGCAACATTATCTCGCTGATTACGTTTAGTCTGTCTGATTTCTTTCTGTCGGGCTTCTTTGCGCCACAACCGAAAGGCATCAAACATGGCCGGCCTTGACTTTCTTTCGAACAATTTAATCTCTAGATTATCTAAGATCGGGGCCTCGAAGCTACCATGAGGTGGCCAACGAAGGTCGCCGTCCTTTTTCGTATATTTAATCCAGTAATCGTTAAAGGTAACTGGGCCTAGCCCATGCTTACTATAGAGCTCATAAGTGGGAGTTCCAACCGGAGGTATCGGACACGAGTCCTCCAGTCGGGAATCCGTACCACAAGGTCTGAAACAACTAAACAAAGTACTGCGACCAGGCATCTTGCACACTAGCCGAGTTTCACAAACTTCAAGGGTTACGGGATTTACCAAGTCCCAGCAAAGAACAAAACCCTCGGTTTTTGGCGGCTGCAGTCGTCAAACAACACAACAAAGTACGCTAGCAAAGTGTCACCGACAAAAACACTCACACAGCGTTAAACAACAAAAACACTCGCTAAAGTGTCAACAACCAAGAACTCTGGGAGCGACCCACAAATACTTAACTCAAAGATCGATGGCGTCACCAGGAAGGCCCGTCAATCGTCTCGCTATACCAAGGTCTACGCCAGGCGCCAAAACAGGTCTACAGTCAGGGCAGCAGTCCGTCGCAGCCGTCCGGAGGCGGGAATCTTCGCGGGAAAAGTCTTCGGGCCACTTATTTCGACAACAGGATCGATGAAGCGGAGTGCACCTTCCCTCGGAGATTTCACACGAAGTTCCTCACGATCGTCGGGCTTGGACCGGTACCACTGATGCAGCCCTACGTTGGGCGCCAACTGAAGGACTGGGTTCTTTAAGACCCAGCGGTGCCAGGGCACAACACCTGAAACCTTCGTGGGTAACCTGCTCCGGCGTACGAATCACAGAGACACGGGACACTTCCTTCGACGTCAAAGATTCAAGGTTTATTTGCTGCAGGGAACACAGATGTCACGACAAGTACACCACGTGCAACTTGGGGAGACTGCTTCAAATTGGTTCTGTGGATCGCTCCTTTTATACAGTTTTTACCCATAGGATATCATGGCACACAAAAGTTTACAACCCGGTTCCCATCATTATCCCCCAGAGGGGTCGCTTTGGTCGCTTTGAAACACATGAGGTCCGGAACATAAGTGCGGAAACATTTGGCGGTTCCCAACTGTAAAAACCCATCTTCCCACCATTAGCAAATTCCAATCAGCAGTAAAACAAATCGAAATAGGAACAAAGACAGGTGCAGAGGAAGACGGAGACAGTGGGGAGATCGGAAAGGGTGTAAAAGGGGAGGTATCAGGAAACACGAGATACAGGCATCAAAGGGACGTGCCTAATGAGATGCACGGCTGAGACAATAAGTCCGTGCGGCAAGATGAGCCTCGAGCGGCGCCATCTGCCTTACAGTAGCAACCCCCTCGTCATAAAGACACTCACAAAGAACATGTGTCTTCCGCAAATATCTTGGGAGTCCCAGGGTCGCGAAGCGGACAACGTCCGTTCGCTGGCTACTTGAGGGCAAGAGACAAAATGGATGCTGTATCTAAGATGGAACCCGTGGGTACAGATGAAAAGCCCACATAACAAACGAACGGTTTAAGTTAGCACAGCGAAACTGTGTACACTTACTAAACTCGTCATTTGCGGTTCATAGATACCAGACTCGACCATATTCGTGCGAGTCGAAAACACCACTTACAATTGTCACGGAACCTCAGACCTCACCTAGAAGTAAGCTGTAGGCGTAAAATAAATCATTAGGCGTGAAGACCCCTCATGCATGGCATCAGCATAAAAGCAATCAATAGGCTTAAATATTAACCTCAGGGGTAACATCAGTCTGCATATAACAGCCCTCTGCATAAAGATGAACACTAGTCATGGAAGCCCCTTGTGGATAAACTCCTTAGGCCAGCAACACTGTCAAATATGAATGGCATCAACAGCGTTAACAACAGGAGGTAAATCTGAAACCTGTCAGGCCTAAAATACCTTTAACAAGGGACCTCAACATCAGCACCTGGGGCCTATATCTCCCTATACCTCAGGGGTGTACTGAAGATGAACCTGGGGGCATACAACCACTAGGCTTAACTCGGGGCATAGGGCATCCTCCTCGATGCGAGTACACCATTTAATACGTCAACCCTAGGCATCGGTTCTATTGATGCCCAGCTCAGGAGTCTTAGTTCCTTTCGGGCCGCTTCAGTTTACCAGGGGCCAACTACAGTCTCCAGGGGGCAGGACGACCTCCGTGGCAGCCAAACACTAGTCCCGGGGGCAATGAGGGTTAGGCTCCCTCCTTGAACAACTCTGCATACAGGCGCCACAGCTCCTTGAGGACACAATCCTCCAAACACGGCCCTCAGCAGGTACAGCGCTTAGAGTACACAGCGGCGCTTTGGGGGCAGTCACAACAGCGCTGACAGCACTCAGGCCAGCAGCAGGCAGTACAGTTCAGGCACTTTAAGACCACCCGGGGCTTCTGCAGCACAGCGCTTCCACGATTATAGCACTTAGCAGGCACTCAGCAATACAGTTCTTTAACAGGCCAGTGCTTCCCAGATTATAGATCTTGGCAGGCAATCAGCAGGGCAGTCTTGGTTACAGCGCTCTTGGGACACAAGCAGTCTTCTGCAGGCCAGCACTTCCAGGCACACAGCGCAAGGGGGGCGGACAGTCCCAGCAGCAAGCCCTGGGGTAACACTCCTCACCTCCTGGGGGGGGTCCACGATGCTCCTTCCCCTCTAGGCGCTTCTTTGTGCAGCGCTTGCGTGCCACAGGGTCCTGGCAGCTTCAGGGACCTAGGGTGGCCCTCCTTCCTCAGGGGCCCTGGGGACAGAGCAGTAGGCACTTCTGGGCCAGGTCAGCAGGTAGTGGGGGCATCATCAAAACAGGGTGGTAGGCTTTCACCATCCCCACTGCAGCTTTTCCCTCCTCCTACACAGCAGCCTGAACTCCTGAAGTGGGGCTTCCACTATCCCTGGGGACAGTAGAGGGGTTCTAGATGGGTGCAGGGTCCAGCACACAGGCCCAAGTGGCGGTATCCCCTGGCATGAGGTCCCCTCACATTCCTGTCCCAGCTCTGTCTCTGGCCATCACATCTCTACTGCTCTCCCTATACCAGAGAGGCTGTAAGCTTCTAGAAGGTCCCTAAAAATGCTGGGATTGCTGGGTACCAGACAACTAGACCGCTAACCCACATCAGACAGGCAAACTAGTTCTAACTGGCTCAGGGGGAGGAGTAGAGCACCCTGGGTGCCAGGCTTACTCTCCAAATGCAGGGGTGGCTGGGTACCTAACAACTAGACTGCTAACCTCCTGCAGTCAGGTGGCACAACGCATAGCATTGGCAGCCATTTTAAATGCAAAACACAAATGCAGCATTTCACCAGGGTACATGTTTACAATGGGGGAAAATAAATGTACAGATTCTAACAGGAGGGGGGAGAGAGAGAGTCAGTGGATTCAGTCTCCCAGGTTATATGAATAAACAAAGTGGAATCCACTCAAAGTGATAGTGATCCCTAGAGTGATGGGGAACACACAGTGTTGTTTAAATGCCCCTCACACACCAACAGGCCCCTTGGTGTCATGCTTCATCATCGGGGCCTTCGCACCCCTCTACGGGATGCGGCGTGCTGCGACTCGCGAATATGCAGGAGCACTTGAAGTGAACTATGTGTGGGGGTGTGTGTTTGTTACAAAAGTGTGAGTGAGGTGAGTGAAAAAAGGGTGAATGGTTAAAAAATACCTGGCATGTGGGAGGAAAAAATACTTTATTTAAATCCCCGGCTGGTATTATTAAAACAAAAGTGCAGGGCGTGGTTTAAATAGATACGTATTAGGGTATCCAGACCACTGTATCAAGATGTCAACATGACAACAACAACAAAATAAATGTACACACCATTGCATTGCATTTAACATTACACAGGGCTTCTAATACCTCACATGGCCTATTCAGTAACCTTTACCATGGGGGAGACATCCTACATTAGGGGGGCGAAAAGCGAAAATTTTGGGGGAAAAAGGGCCAAGTCCAACAGTGGGCAATATAAGAGAAGCCCTTTGAAGGAGTAGTTGTTATTGATTTTTATCTGGAAATGCAGAGATTCGCAGTCTGGTGAGAAATTGCTCATACCTGCCGTTATTCTCAAGCCTTCATTGGCATTAATTGCAAGCCCCCTCCCCGCTTGTGTGTTCTATCAGCTCTTATCATGCTGTAGTGGGTGGGTAACGCAAAAAGCAGATCCGTATCCGATGCTGTATCTGCTAAGGTCTCCGTTATGAAGGCTAAGTCTATCTGATGACTCTCAATCAACTCCGCTAATTCAACACCATGCTTCACTAACAAACGTGCGTTGATTAGTACTGCTTTTAACCCAGTGTCTGAGTTAGTAGCCCTCTTAGTAGTTTTAATCTGGGAGCTTCAATTCCTTGGTAGCTCAAATCTAAAACGCATGTTGCATTTTACACAGGTCTTTGGTTCTTTCCTTATGACACCAGGTGGTGTGTGAGACCAGTCCTTCACTTTTTTGTGAGATGCCTGCCCTCACGAATTGATTAGCACTACCACTAGCGACAACTCACTGGGAGCAGCTCTATTGTGATTAACAGTTTCTGTTGGAGGCTGTCAGCTCCTAGTACCCCGTGCCTCTGGTTCTCCCAACTCAGTCTGGGTTTTGTGATGACACCCCCCCCCCCCCCCCCCCTGTTATACCTGCTGCTCAGTCAGTATGAGTGTGCTGTATGGAATGTCGGTGCATGGTGATGCATTGAAATGTTGGGTGCCTGTGAGTGTCAGTTGGAGTATGGGCTTAGCAGCAGGGAAGCTGTTCCTGGTGGGGCTTAACATCTAGCTTATCCCGTAATCTTACCAATGGAACTCATTACCTGGAACTTTGATAAATAAACCATTTTATTTAATCTACACCTTGGATTATGGATATTTCTTTCATTACTACACCCCGTGGCCAGAGAGGCCTGATGGGCAGAATGCCGACCCCTCCCTGAGAAAGGGGGGTGGAATATCGCCCACAGTCCTGCAGGGCCCTGGAGTGGAGAGGAGGAGACAACTCTGAGGTGGGCCATAGTGGGGTCAGAGATAACGGCCCATGTGGTCCTTTAGAAGGGGATTACCGGGTGGGAGGTGCACAGTCTCCCTGTGCTGATGCAGCTTTTGGCCTTCTAGAGGAGGACACACCCCGGTGCTGCCTACACCCAGGAGAGGGGGAGACACTGCACTATGACAGATTTAGCCACTGACCGGTAGTGAGTTTTTGGCCCAGGCGGGAATGGTCACTCCTAGCAGCACTCCCATCAACGGTCGACGGGGGGAATTGGGAAAGAGACTTGCCATACCTGCGGCCGGATGGTGCAACCTAAGGAAGATTGGATCAGCTACGGATGCCAAACCCCCAGCAAAAAGAAGATGTCCAATGCCACCTGGAAACTTATCAAGGACTGGAAACACATTCAGCAATGATCTTAGTAGGTGTAAGGGACACAAAAACAGCCTTAGAGCATAAATTGATGTAATGGCCCTAGACTTACCACAAAAAATTGGTGGATAGTTTGGAGGAAACCAAAAGAGTGCAGACACGACTGGAACCCACAGTTACTGAAAATGACTAGAAGATGTTTGCGTTCCAAAAAACCATTGAGCACCTTCAACATAAGACGGAAGATGCCATGGTACACTCTCATTGCAATATTTAGCTACTGGTGGGTGTCCTGGAAAGATCTGGAGGTCCCAGTAAGGAACTGTTCTTGGAGGCCTGCCTTCTCTCGGAAATGCTGTACGGCAAGGCAAAGATGATGTTCACAGGTGAGAGGGTGCCGGGCCGGCCGCCAGTGCTGTGTGTGCTTCCCAGACCGATAGTGGCCCAGCTACTCAACCAACGCAACCAGGATCACATCCTGCAAGGGGCACGCACGCACCCACAGCCCCTGGCAGATAGGGGAGCCTTGGTGAACATATACCAGGATTACACCATTACAGTACTGAGACAATGAGAAACATTCCTGCAGGTAAAACGTCACCTCTGGACACTGAATCTGAAGAACGCCCCGTTCTTCCTGTCACAACTGCAGATCAGTGACAAGGGAGAAACACACTTCTTTCTACCCGCCTCTGCTGCATGGGATTGACTTGAAACACTTAGCTATCCATTCGCAGACTTCCTAGAGCCAACCCTGTCCCTGGAGTGGCCCCAAAAGCGGCCTTGACGCTGGCCACGCAGATGCCTAAAGGCAGCCCCAAGAGTTCAGACAGAGACCAAGTCAAAGTGATGGCGAACATTCAACACCATCGATCCTTGGCCTTAGGAAATAAATGGGAGACATTGGTGATAGACTCAAATGAGGGGACTAGAGACTTTGCAGACTCTAAGACTGATTTGGAGGATGCCACCCTGCCTGTGATCACCTTGATGACTGCAGACACAATAGTGTGTCTTGAGCCGACATGGGAACCATTTCCATTGCAGACATGGAGTTCCACCCGGGCTGGACCTTATGGCAATCCGCTATGAACACCACAATGTAGACCTCACAGGGCCATGCCTACCTCTTCAAATGGTGTCAGATGCACAACCATTATGTTTATCTTAATTGGTTTTGGGCGACAGACACTTCAGGCGTGGAGGGGGCGGGTAGTTTTAGATCCACCGCACAAGGAGTTTGTGAAGGGGGGTAGAGATACAGATGGAGGCATACTGAGTCAACATTTGGATGCTGTGATACCGAGCAGACACTACTAAAGACAGGGGAACCCTACTCACAATGAACCAGGGTGATAGTTTTATATATGTATATGTTTGTACAGTAAGCAAACATATACATATTTTAGTTAAGGAATATAGACAATACCAAGCAGAATGTCTGTAGACACCTCACTCAGCCATCATTCAGAAGCCTCGCTTCAGATATGGTAGCGGTCACACTCACACGTACCAGTAGCAGGGTCACTCAACCTTCCATCCCCATTCTGTTAAACCACACAAGATTCCATAGGAGTCATACTAGCCCTGAATATTAACCATCTTTGAATATAAAACCACCTGTAAGAATGGGAGCGCGAACATGAAAACACGGGTCCACGACAGACGTCATAAACACCCTTTTTAAAATGTAAATAACTGTGCGATTAGGCTATTATGGTATTGTCTATATGCCTTAACTACAATATGTATATGTTTGCTTATAGTACAATGCACAAAACATGCACATTTTTCCCAAATTACAGGGCTTGAATTTATTACACTTTCAGAATGAAGTTGTAAATAACCATGTCATCAATATGCCCACAATGCCGCTGTTCAAACCAGAGACGGATTCACTTCGTTTTTTTTATAAACATTTCTTTATTAGGATATTTTTGCAACAAAACGTCCCGTCGCCCCCATGCCCCCTCGCCCGACCCGGTCACTTTTTTCATGTATTATATGAAGAAAAAAAAGAAAATAAAAGAGAGAAAAAACAAGGAGAACGGAAAAAAAGAAAGAGAAATACATCTCATTAATACATAGTCATGTGTCACCAACATATTGCCTCATATTACCGTCATATCAGGATTATTTCAAGTACAAGCCATTATACTTTAACATTCGTAGTGTTGGATCTACTGTATGAGGGGATCCGAAATTTCAAGAACTGCATCTCATTGGTACATAGTCATAAATCACCGACATATTACCTAATATTGCATTCATATTAGTATTAAATCATGTATATAAAACATTATACTTTAAGATTCATGATGTTGCATCCACAATCTAAGGGGATCCCAGATTTCAAGGCCCTTTTTTTCCTTTTTACTCCCTTCCATCTATATATAGCTCTCTCTAGACTATATGTAGCTAAGAGTCTTGCCCGGCACTGTGAAAATGTCAGGGGATTCGGATCCAACCAGCTAGATGCTAAGCAAATTCTGTAAACAGCCATGGAGATGAAAATGAGACCCTATATTCCCTTTGGTCTAACATCCCCGTCAATTCCTAGCATGATTTCACCTAGAGTGATTTCTATTCTTGAGTTCCATAGTCCAGATAAAAATGTAGATGTTTCGCGTCTGATGAGTCCTAGTGTGTCACATGTGGCGAATATATGTACTATATCCGCTTCCTGTGATGAACATCTTGGACACTGTGTACCTTTGCCAGTGCTCCATTTAGCTATTTGATATGGTGTATAATATAGTTGAAAATAGGTTTTATAATATTGTACTTGTAGTTTTGATGACATAAGTGATGTTTGCGAGAGCTGGAATGCCCGCTGTACTGAGTCCTCATTCATATCTAATTGATTTTGCCATTATAAAGTGTGTTTATCCATATCGTCAGGCAGTGTAGAAACTCAATTGTCTGGATTTTATGGAACTCTGCTCTACCCCCCCACTTTTTTCATTAAAAAGTCTATAATTTGTAGATATTTGAAGAAGTCATTGTATCCTAACCCGTACTCATTCTTTAGTTCTTCGAATGACTTGAAGCCTGTTGATGAAAAGAAGACACCACATTGAGAGATCCCTGTTTCACCCATCTTTTCATATATATGTCGGTGAATATATTTTTTGTAAATTATTGTTTCTACAAAAACTTGTGTAATAAGAACACCATCCAATTCCTAGAAGTTTGCGAATATGTTTCCAAGCATTGTATATGCCAGCTAGTGTTTTGAAGCTGACTTTTTTTAGTGACTATCGTAGGTCAGTCGCCACAGATGTTCGCCTGCTTCGGTTCCGAGAATAAGTTCTTGTGGAGTCAGAACCCCCCCCCCTCTTGTACGGGATTCCTATTTGGGGCCAGTAGGATCTTACTATATTTCAGAAGTGTGGCCCACCAGTTGACCTTGAGGTTAGGAACAGCAAGGTCCCCTCTATCTCTCGGGAGCAAGATATATTTGTAGGCTCTGCGTGGTCTTGTGTATTAATTGTGGGTTTATATAGCGCTAGGATAGACTCCCGGAGGAGTATCTCCGCGCTTCGACCGCTGCGAAACCCTTCCTGGCTTCCCTGAGAGATGGTCCCTTAATGGGTATCTCCAGGGTGAGACCAGGCATCCCCGGCGGTCTGGTGGGGCCGTTAGTGCAGATGAGGCAAGCTTATGCCCAGAGTTGCCGAGTGTGATCGCTGATCAGAGTGGGCACCGAGGCGAGAGAATTATCGAGTCCGCTGACCCTGGTCCAGAAACCTGCCGCGTCGGGAATCGAACCCTGGTCCCGGGCCGTCCTCTGCTCTCGGGTCTGCCGCCTCTAACCAGTGAGCCACACTACTGCACTAAATCCCCAGATAAATAGAGAAAATATATTATCTATTTCTTTAAATATGTGTTGATCGAAGTTTAGGCATATAGTTCTGAGAAAATATAAAAATTTCGGAAAGAAAATCATTTTAATAACGTTACATCTACCTATTAACGTTAGATGTAAATTATGTAGTTTACTAAGAATCCTTGTCGTTTGTTTCAGGAGTGGGTCTATAATGATTTTAACTAGTTGATCTAATTGGAGGTAATATTGACACCAAGGTATACCGCATTTCCCACTATCCTTTCATCTCTGTAGTTTGTATTTATAATTATCTGGGTCTTCCCCTGATTTAATTTATACCAGGAGATTTCTCAGAAGCGCCTAGCCTCTTCCATCATTTTGACGGCTTCGCTAGGATTACTTGTGGCTATCGCGATGTCATCCGCGTATGCCAGGGTCTTGGTGGTTCCGTTTGGAGTTATAACGGGTAATATATTCTGATTAGTCTCTAGATTGCGGATAAATTGGTAGATAAATATTGCAAACAATAAGGGGGAGCATGGGCACCCCTGCCTTGTCCCTCTGGTCGTATCAATCTTGCCCGACAATCCACCATTTATCATACCAACAGCTTCTGGATTATTGTATAAGCTACGTGTTGCATTTATAAATTGTTCCCCGACTCCACTCTTTGACATAGCTGTCCATAGATAGATGCAACTTCCGCTATGTCAAAGAGTGTGATTACCCTTTGTACATCATCAGTCGTGTATCTGCCGCGGGCAAATCCATGTTGCCGGACCGAGATGATCTTGTAAATAATAGGGGCTAATCGGCTAGCTAACAGTTTAGCGTGGATTTCGGAGTCGCAATTGATTAATGTGATCTGGCGATAGGATCCCAGTTCTGCTGGGTCCTTATTTTTTTGGGAAAGACCACAATTTTGGCCCGTGCCCATGATTCTGGTGGTTTCCCCCCTAGGAAGATTTGAATCATTAAATCTGGTAAATTTTTGTTTGTGATTTATGAAATTTGGCATAGAATTCGGCAGGTATTCCATCCAATCCTGCTGCTTTCTCCGGGGCTAGAGAGTTGATGGATAACAAGATTTCTACCCACTGAGGTGTAGCCGCTAAATTATCTTGGTTGGTTTGAGGAAGTTGGGTCGTAGTAACTTGTTCTAGATATTCCTTGATGAGTTCTTGATCCTTAGCGGTCTCTTTATATAACTCTTGATAGTACTTCTGCAGTCATCCCCCTCACTAGAACCTTACTTAAGGATTGTCACAAAACCTTTCCATCGTTTCTTGCTTACAAGATTTAGGTTTTATTTAATACATTTTTCTTTGGGTTCTTTTAAGCATTGGGCTAAACAGGAACTTCTCCTCTCAAGATACACTCCATCTAATTATGTTCTGTGAAAAGTACTCTGTGCCCCGTAAAAAATTTCTATTGCCCATACTAAGAGAAGCTGGATTTTTGCAAGTGAGACCAGCCCTCATACACTTGCAGCTACTGAGCAGCGTGCACACTACTTTTAGTGTAGCTAGCTTCTTGGTGGCAGCAGTGAGGATTAACAAGTATTGGGAATACCTGTCTACTTCATGATGTAGCAGAAGGAGAAGGGGGTAGTCACCTTTACTAAGCAGATAAACAGAGGTGATATAAGAGTTTATACTTGAACAAATTGTGATTTGTAATTAAGAGTGCATATTTGATTTTTGTATTTGCTTGTATGATTTTATATTTGCACAGAGTTTCTGTAGCGCTACAAAATTTGCCATTTGCACTACAAAATTTGCCATTTGCACATATCTGCACATATTATGCACAAGTCATGAATTGTATATATTTCGCTTATGTTTTAATAGTTGCTAAAAATTAGTATCCCCATCCGTTTGTGTATAGCTTTTAAAACTTTTTAACTTGTATGTATGTTCTTTTGATGCTGCTTTTATGATTTTAATTAATCGAATTAAAGACTTTTGACTGACTGACTGACTGATAGTATTTCTGAAATTCTGACCTAATCTCTTCTGGGTCTTGCCTAAGAATATTGTTATGATCTTTGATCTCTTTGATTGTCTATGCAGTATTTTGTTGTCTGGTACGGATAGCAAGATGATGCCCTGTTTGCTCACTTAATTCATATACTTTCTCTTTATGCATTGTGACTTTACTGATTGCATTTTCCGCAAATATTTCCATTAGTCTATTTTTTGCAATGGCCACCTTTTGTGACGCCATTTCTGTGTTTATACCCCCTTTGATTGCACTTATAAGCCCTTCCTCAGCTTCTGTCAGTTTGCCTTGTAGTTCTATTATTTTTTGTTTAGCCGCTTGATTATTCCTTATTGATAACCGTAGTGTTTCGCCCCTAATTCCAGCTTTAAGTGTATCCCACACTATTTCTAACGGTGCACCACCCAGGTTGTCTTCCAGAAATACCGGTATCCACTTCTCAATACGTTGGCAATATTTCTCATTTAATAGTAGAGCCCTTTCAAATGTCCAATTATGTTGATCTTGTTGGATTTTATCAATATCGAGATTTAAGATTAATGGGTTGTGGTCTGACCGAACCCTGGGTAATTTATCTATGTGACACTTAGTTATAATAGTGTGGGAGGCAAGCATATAGTCTAATCTAGCAAATTTCTGATGAGGATGGGAGCAGAATGTAAACCCTGATTTTTGGAGGTACTTAGATTGCCAACAATCGAACAGTCCATGTGTATTGCATAGCCCCTGAAATGCCCTGAAAACCTTTGGCTTCCTCCCCTGTTATTTGAAGTTGGGTCCGATGGACCAATCTGAAGGAAAGTTAAGATTAAAATCGCCACATATTACTATTGGGAGTGGCCAATGCGTTAGTTCACTAGATACAAATTTCAGCAATTCAGGATCATCTGTGACGCATCCATAGAGAGAACAGATAGTTAATTTCTTACCAATATCATATTGATATTCCGTGAATGCACATCTCCCAAACTTATCGGCTGCGGATCGCATAAATTGGAGCCCCCCACCTGTTGCCCAGATAGCCACCCCTTGTGTCTTAGTTGCTTGTGTTGTGGCAATAATAAGTTTATACCCCAGCATTTGTAGGAGATGATGTTGCGACCCCTCCACATGAGTCTCCTGGAGACACACGATGCTAGCCCCCATTTATCTTAATCCTATTGCAGCATTCTGTCTTTTTTGTGAGTCATTTAGGCCACAAATGTTCATAGAGAGTATTTTTAGCTTGGCCATATTTTTTTCTTTTTTTAAAAAAGATATTTCCTTCCTCGGTATTGTGCCTGTGATAGCGTACCTTTAGTGTTACTCCTGATTATACTTCGCTCATATTGGCTTCTTGTAGACCGGATTGCCCACCCACCCCTCCCCCCTGCCTCCCCATGCCCTTTCGTCCAGCCCTAGCCCACCCCTGTGTCTCCCCACCCCCCACCACCCATTGAGACGTCCTGGGTCATAGGGCACCCAGGTGTGGGTGTCTGTGAAGTCAGTACGCCTCAGCTCGTCCTGTGGCCTGGCCATGAGTACATACAACTGGGGTAGATAGGATGAGAGAAGGGAGGATCATATATGAAAATAGACCTACCCTTATATTAAAACATATTGGGATACGATCCTTAACCTTTCAACTCTACACATCCCCTTCTAGGTATACCCCCTAGATCTAGACAGCTGGTGGTATTGTTCCTTTTTGTCTTTTATTCCCTCTTTTTCTCAGTTGTTTTTATTTGATACATTTTCCTATTTTCCTGTGCTTTGCTTGGTGGTTTCTGAGATTTCATTTAAGTAGGACTCTGCCTGGATATTGCTTATAAAGCTTTTTGTTGTTCCCTTGTAGATTACTTTCAGACGCGCTGGGTTTTGCAAGAACACGGTCGCTCCGGTTTGCTCAAATGGGGTAAACAATTGTCTCAATCTCCACCTTTGTTTGACCGTAGCATGGGCAAAGTCTGGACGTGAGAAGAAGGTGAAGCCTTTTTATTGTCTCTTGTTTGTAGGTCTGGCAATGTCATAAATATCCTCTCGTAGGATGAAGTTCCCAAAATTAACCAACATGGCCCTAGGGTATTTAGGTGTCTTATGAGTGCGTTTAGGAAGTGTGAAGGGGAAACAATGAGCGCGTTGAATTTCACTATTCATTTCCCAGGATTGAAGTTCAGGGAAGGCTGTTTTTAGAAGATTGGACATGAAGCCCCTCGGATCGTTTCCCTCCGCACCTTCGGGAATTCCAAGAAAACGCAGGTTGTTTCTTCTGCCTCGATTTTCTAAGTCTTCGACTTTTAGCATTAAGTCTTTGAAGATTCCCTCCTGCTCTTTTTCCTGAGTTTGGAGCTTAGTAACGTCAGACTCCAAATTCTCTGAGAGTGTTTCAACAGAGGCCATTCTGTCCGAGATTTTAAAGCAGGTTTTGCCCACTTTTTTAATTGCTCCTTGCAGTTTTTTTTATGGCTGCATGATTCCTTTCACTGTCCATCTTAACATCTTTGTGGAAGAGCTTAGAACTTCGCTCAGCAATGGCTCTGTTGATTTTCCAAAGCAGCCACTATCTCCATGTTGCTGTTGGGCCCCCGCTTCATTAGCCCCCATGATGTGCCGATTAGATTCGGGTTCTGTTGTTGTTTTTGGAGTTGGGCTTTTCCGTGCATAGTTTGTTCTTTCTTTTATTTGTTCAGTGTTGCTCCCGAGATCTGTGGTTTCATCATATGCTGATTTACATTGCCTTTTGTTCCTTGTCCTCTTCTTTTCCAGCCTTTTCTTTGGGGTGATGTCTTGGTTTGGTACACTTCGTTTACTTGAGGCTGTGGGATCGGAAACCTCCAGGGTTGTTGCAGCTGGTGTATGGCCTGAGCTTGTTTTGCTCGCCTCACTTGCCTCACTTATCTCGCTGAAGATTGAGACTCCTGTTTCATAGATGTCTGAATCAGATTCCTCGGTCTCTGGTTGTAGCTTTCTTCCTGTGGAGGAAGTTTGTATCATGGGAGAGGGGTGGTCATGTCTCGGGAACTCCCTTAGATACATAGGTACATCTTTGCTTTGGTCTGGTTTGATTGGAGCTGGGCTAGGGTTTTTTCTCCCGGGATTATATCTGGGGACTGGTTTCCTGGAGCAGAGTCTGAAGCAGTTTTTATCCCCACGATAAACTGCTCCATATTAGTGGCATGGTCGAGATGAGTGATTCTGCTAGTTTCATAATTTTGCTCTTTTTCGTCATTCTGAATAGATCGTTGCGGTTTCTCCTTTTTTGCTGGTTTGCTCGTCCCTTCCTTGGGCAATGGGCTAAATATGTTGGAGATCTGTGGCTGAGAGTCTGTCAGTTGCCCGGTGGTTTTAGCAGCGGCCTTCAGATTTTTGATAGTTTGAAGTCTCTTTGCCTTCTTAGCCAATAGCTCCAGATTATCGTTGTCTTCGACAACCTTCTCAATTTCTTTCTCCTGCCCATTTTCCTTCTCCTTTCCTTTTACTTTATCTGTCTCTATTTTTGCCCTCTTGTCTGTGTTTTTATTTTTATTTTTATCTTTGTCTTTAGGTCTCTAGTTGCCATCATTTCTTTCATCCAATTTTCTTTGGCTTTCGACCCTCTGGTTTCTGGCCGCCTCTGCAAATCCTTCGTTTTCTGCATATTGTTTAAATTTGGCATTTCTGGAGCTTCTTTTTGGAGTTCTTGGAGTGCTTGTTGATCATGTTGCAGTCGGGTTTGCTCAGTTATTTGCTCACTGGGTCTGGCGAGGCCTGCCATATCCTGTGTCAGTGCCGTACCTGAACCTCTACCCGTAGCTGTAACTGATTTTGTCTTTGATTTTTACTTTGTCGAACAGTCTTAGTGTCTGTTTGTATCACAGTCTGAACTCCTTTGGCACTTCTTTTGATAAGCTATATTTTGCAACCAGATAACTTTAGCATGTGAGTATATACCATGGACATAAGTATTGGTTCGATGGAGCTGGATTATGACAGACACGTGAACATCCTCTGTCGGTGCTTTTGCTAGCGCCCCCAGCATCGCGGTGATCCTCTCGCTGGTTGTCAGCCTCACTTAAAAAACCTGTATTTACCCGTAGCAATTTACTCTGGTGTACTCTGGTGTACTCGTATCTTTTTTCCCCCCTGCCACTGCTTCTCTCCAATCTGTATCAAACTCTGCAGTTCCTTGCGTCCCGCTCCCTAAGTAACAGGGAGCTTCCGTGACGACAACCAATCACTGTGGCCTTTAACCCCGGAGCCCCGGAGTGTGCCGATGACACCTAGTGTGGAGCTGGCCGAGTAACCGATCGGTAGCTGGAGTGGCTATGCACCACAGAGCAGAGCGCAGGGAAGACAATTGTTGAACGCTGGTCCCGCTGTAGTTGCAGTTTTTGCCGGTCACAGATTACAGGTCAGTGGCGAGTGGCTGGTGGTGTATACTGTAAAGCAGCGTTTATACTGAGCGCTGACTCATCCGTTCGTGCACATGAGCTCCCGGGATAGCTAACCGCTGATCTCCCCCTGGAGCACTGATCGCCGATCACGTCAGCTACCTCTTCCGGCAAAGCCTCCCGCAGATGGGCTTAGGGGAGGATTGACAGCAGATCCTCAAATTAGTTTATTCCCCCCCTCCCCCCCGAGATACAGGGTAGAAACGGGGAGGTGCTAGAGGCGTAAGCGAGCAAAATAGTCAAAATAGTCAAAAATGCAGATATCGTACTTACAGTTGTATGACAAGCTCATATCACCTTATCATGACATCATGACATCCTAAGAAACGATGAAGATTAGCTGGGTAGAGCTGTGTTTAAGTCTGAAGTTGTTGTTAGTCCTTGTAGTCCGTACTTAACACAATCCAATCCTCAGCCTCGCCACACACACCATGATGACGCCACAGTAGCTCGGTAGTGCGGAGAATGGTCAAAGCGCTATTGTCTTTTTCTTTTTGCCTTTGAGAGTCTGTGTTTCTTTGTAGCCCCTCACACCTCATGACTTGAGCGATATGAGTTGGATTGAGCAGGGAGCAGGATCACTGCGATGGAGAGCGATGGAGAGCCAGGTGAGCCAGGTGATTTCATTGCCGATGCTCTCCAACCTCCATCTATTGCCGCAAACAAAAAAAAAGTTTTTTTTAGTCCATGGCGAGCTCTTGCAACCAGCACAGCAGGCACAAGCTTAAGCACAAGTGCGAGCATAGATAGTAGTAGTCTATGTTACGAGTAGTACCAGTAGGTAATTGTAATCTTGAGATAGTCTTATGATACCAGCATGGTAGGGCAAATCCAGTACTCAGGCCAGTACTCACGGAGCCAGATTCACTTAGGCAGCGCGCAGGACCTAGGTCACGGCTTACTTCTACGCCGGCAGGCCGTGTCTCGGTTGCCATGACAACCAGGCACTGGTCGATCGAGTGATCAATGACACAGCGCTCCTCTGCCTTCCCTGTCGAGTTAGAGCGCGGGAAGACGGCTCACCAAGAATAAAACACAGTTTACATCGAACACTCGGTGTAATTGCACCTAAAGCCCTAGTGCGGAGCGGCAGTGGACCCATTATCCTGCCATGCTCATTGACGGAGATTGTTCCGCTTACAACTAAATAAGTCTACATACGCATTCCACCACTATGTGGATAATGCGTTCCCTTTCCATCCCCCGTCCGCATTTCTTAACTAATATTACACTCATTCCTCCTGCAGCACTTGGAACTCTCCAGTGTTCCAAAATTAAGAATCCAAAGCTACTGATGTAGCAGGGCATTAGAAAAGCCTGCAATTTCTTACTCTAAGAGCCATCTTCACAGAACTTCCTTCCAAGTGGGGTAAGGCCAATTACAGTGCCAGTCATTTACACAAAGAATTTATTTGCAAATATTCCATATAACCATGTCCCTTTCCTTTTTTGAATGTCCATTGAAGTACCCGGCTGGGTTCTCACGTGAGTCCATTCCTTCCTTTTTTTCACTGCACTTGGGACACGTCACAGTCACCTAAGCTGCGCCCTTTTTAATCCAGGTACTCGCCCTCATTTTTAACCCTTCATTGAGTTTCTTGCATATGTG
The DNA here is from genome assembly GCF_964263255.1 of Lissotriton vulgaris. Lineage (NCBI taxonomy): Eukaryota > Metazoa > Chordata > Amphibia > Caudata > Salamandridae > Lissotriton > Lissotriton vulgaris. The sequence goes on from NC_141699.1 coordinate 285,252,644, forward strand.
CCAGTAAATAGGGCCAAATGTTCCCCCTATCCCTTTTAGATGTCCCCACATTGACAGTCCTGAGGAGACCCTACATCAATAGGAGTGTTGAAACGTCGTCAACAAGTTTACAGAAAGGACCATCACACAGCCAATGTCATCATAAACTTAGGCTCTTGATCTTGTATAATAGAATGGTCGCTTCTTGTATTTATGGAAACCTCCAGTTTTAAATTGCACACTGTATTTAGTCACTTATAGTTCTATGTTACACTTGGGGACACAACACACTAAGTATACCACTTTTTGAATTTAAGAAAGTGTTTAATACCATTTCTTTGTGTATCTATAAAAATGCTAAATGAACAAACTGTGCAGAGAATCCTTTTTGCCCTTCGACAATACTAAGTCCTTTACAAATGTATCGCCATTGTGCATACGTATTGCCTAAATTGTTTGTCTCAACTTATCCACTGGAGCTGTTGTTTTCTTATATAAAAGTGATACCGGGCAGAGGCAAATATACACAACAAGAGCTACACCATACTCGAATCCCTGGGGACTAACTATGAAGGTTTTATCCTGGAATATAAGTGGCCTATGTAACAAGTTGAAGAGCGTAGCAATATGGAACTATTTAGCGGGACGCAACCCCAATATAATCCTCCTGCAAAAATGCACCTAGCAGGAAACAACTATAGGATGTTGAATCACAGCAAATACCTTACACTGGTACATTTATGATTCTGTTTGGGATCCAGGGGAATGGGAATACCGGTCCGAAGATCCCTCCCTTCACAATGTCCCAAACATGGGATCTCAGCCATCAGTGTGCGGGCGGTGGCTCGAGGTAAACCTGGTACTCACCTCTTGATACTTCTCCTCGGGCTACTGACTGAGGGGTTGGACAAAATGAGAAAATGGATAGGAGAGGTGTGGGATTTCCTACTCCATATGAGAGCTATCAGCATAACCCAACAGAGGGACTTAGGTAGGATGACGGTGTCCGGGTATAGACTTGGACTGACTTACCCCTGGCATCTTTTCTTGACTTAAGGGGGTTGGCAGAACTGTGGCAGGAAGAACACTCTGGTACATGACAATATACATGCAACTCCAGCAAAATGCGCTCCATGTCTAAGCTTGTCTACTTTCTGACACCAAGACATAAACTGGGCAGGTTTGGCCGTACTACTATCCTTGCATTAGGTATCTCTGTCCACTCAACCCTAATTATTCACCTACAGACACCCTGAGGACAAGGGGGGACAAGGTTAGATCCCTGGGATGCAACTGATTGGACTATTAGAAAACTGATCACTGAGTCCACAGACCTCTACTTTAAAGAAAACACAGGTATGGTCGACTCTGAGATCCAACTCTGGGAGCCATATATCACCGTCATGTGGGGAAAACTTATTGCACATGTCTGGCAAATAGAAGGAAAGACACAGAGAGGCCAGGTAGCTAAAACCAGAACTAGCACTCTGAAAGGCTGACTTTGTGACTGTGAGAAAATGTGTTGTTGGTTGACTGGGGTGTGTGCATTGGTCAAGCAGCAACCATGATCCTTGTCAGGTTGAGGTGCAACCCAACCCTAAATAAAACATGTGCTCAACCCTTTGGTAGATTGAAATGGAGCGGTCAGGCTTAATTTAGAGGCAACGTGTAAAGTATTTGTGCAACACTTCAAACAGTAATAAAGTGAAAAAATACACAAAAAGGATCCAAGAAAAAAAATAGAACTTCTTTGAATAAATAAACAAGACGAAACAACAAAAATCCAGTACAACCAGAGATATGCAGTTTTAAAGATTTTAGTGAAAATAGTACCAAAAAGCACAAAGTGCCAACTGTGTATATCTGGTTGCACCGGACCGGAGAAAAGTAAAAGGTTCAGGTCGACTTCAGTGGATCTTGGGCCGGCTACAGGGACCCAGTTCGGTCAGCTGAACAAAGTACCTTCAATCCTGGTGTGTGTACCTTTGCGAGGATCCACGTCGAAGATGTGTTGTGCAGCCGAAGTTATGCATCAATTTTGAGGTGCGTGCACTTTGACGATTCTGATGGGCTGCAATGCAGGTCTTTGTGACCGGTCCAGTCAACGCAGCAGCAGTGATTCTGCTCAGGTTTGCACTGCACAGCAGAGAAGATCCATCAGTTGCACTGGATTCACAGAGTCTGTCAGAGCTCCTTAGGTCTACTTCCAAGGATCAAGGAATGGGGTGGCATCACTTAGCAGAGGTAGACTCACAGATGACAGAGTCCAGAAACAGGTGCAAGGTTGTTGGAAGCCTGTTATGTCCCTGAGGCTTCAGATCAGGAGGCCAGGTAATCAGCCCTTAGAATCACTTTGTGTTCTGCGTTCAAGAGGTACAGGTCCAGGCTTTTTCAACAAAGCAAAAGGTTAGCAGATCAGCACAGCAAGGCAGCAGTCCTTCAGAGCAGCAGTCCAGCAGAGTGGCAGTCCTTTCAGCGGCACAGCAGTCGTTTTTCCTGACAGAGTATCCACAGGTCCAGAAGTGTAGTGAAGAGTTGGTATCTGAGGTCCATTATTTATACCATTTTGTGCCTTTGAAGTGGAGAGAAGTTTCTAAAGGCATGCCTCTGAAGTGCACAGGTCCCTGCCTTCCACCCCCTGCGTTCCAGACTAACTACAGGGGGTATGCAGCCCTTTGTGTGGAGACAGGACACAGCCTATTCCAGTGCAAATGGGGCTGGGCCGGCTCCGCCCTCCCATCCTGCCAGTAATGGCACACCCAGTCACACCTAAGCTCCTCATTGTATGTGGCTGTCTAGGAGGACTACGCAAAGCTCAACTGTCACCCACGCCCAGTCATGCGATCCAGAGACAGGCTGCAAACACCCACAGCTATGAAATAAAATGCAAAATTTCTAATAGTGCCATTTTTAGGGTTGTATTTTAAAATTCCATAACTTCTTCTCAGACAAAGTTACCTCCATCTACTCCAGTTTCACCTCGCACGCCATCCCTGAATCCACCAATATCCTCCCCCCATTAACACCTCCTCCCCCATTTTTTCTAACTTTAACCAAGCCTCCCCCGAACAGATTGCATAACTAATCTCCACCATAAGATCAGGACCACCTCTCGACCCCTGCCCACCATCCATTTTTTAACTCATCCCTCAATCCATAGCCCACTCTCTCACCAACATTTGTAACTCAATGTTCAGTACAGGCTGCTATCCCTCAGTTTGGAAAAAAAGATATCATAAAACCCCTGCTTAAAAAGCCTACCCTCGACCCTGAAGCCTCTGAAAACTACAGACCCATTGCCTGCCTGCCATTCCCTTAGAACATTTTTGAAAAAATAATGAATAGACAATTATCAGAGTTTATTGATCACAACCACCTACTGGACGACACTCAATTTGGGTTCAGGAAGAGCCACGGAACCGAAATGGCTCTCATCAAGGCAACAGATGAGATAAGTACAATCTTGGATCAAGGCGGCGCGGCAGTCCTCATACTACTGGACTTGTCCACCGCCTTTGACACGGTCGACCACACCACTCTTATCGACCGTGTCTCTTCCCTTGGCATCAACCACACTGCAAGGGCCCTCCTATCCTCATTCCTTGCTGATCGTACCCATTCAGTAAAAATAGGCAACTTTTACTCCCCAGGGTTCACGCTCCCATGTGGAGTTCCCCAAGGATCCTCGTTAAGTCCGACCTTATTTAACATCTACTTGTCGGAATTGGCCAGGATCATCAAAACACATGGGATGAGGCTAACTTCATATGCTGACTACACCCAATTGGTGTTAGCAGTGCACAATGACGGTGAAACAGTGGCGGCAAGATTCCAAGAGGGAATGCTGGCCATCAGCTCCTTGATGATGAGCAATTGCTTAAAACTAAATTTCAATAAGACGGAGGTAATGACCTTAAGATCCCTCACCCCAGGCTGGTCCCCCATCTGGTGGCCTAATGAGCTAGGTCCCCCTCCAGAACCCGTCACTAAAGTCAGAAACCTGGGGATCATGTTTGATGATAAACTCTTGTTTATTCACCACGCCAATGCAGTTGACTCTTCCACCTTCTACACCCTAAAAAAATAAAGAAACTACTCCCTTTCCTCCCACCCTCTGCAGGCAAAACCCTGATGTCCACATTAATATTCTCAAAAAAAGACTACTGCAACGCACTCTTGCTGAATGCGCAACAGAAAGTCCTCAATAACTACAGTTGGTCCAAAACTCGGCAGCCAGAATCTTAGCAGTTATCCCCAAGTTCCAATCCATCTCATCCACCATCCGCCAACTTCATTTGTTGCCCATCAGAAGCCGGACCAAATTTAAGGCACTATGCATCGCATACAAGGCAATCAATAATACGGGACCACAATTCCTAAAACAATCACTAAGTCTATACACCCCCAACAGACCACTACGCTCCTCCTCAGCACACCAACTTCCGGTCCCACGCACCAAGAAGGCCTCATGGGGAGATCGACGTTTCCTAGTCGCCACGGCTAGACTCTGGAACACCCTTCCACTGCCCATTAAAACTTGCCCCACACGTATCATATTCAGGAAACAATTAAAGACCTGGCTTTTCAGCCAGCAGTTTCCACTCTCAGCGATTATCCTCTGAATTACTGCGGAAGCGCAGAGACACCCCAGGGTATTTGCGCGCTATATAAGTGCATAAACATAAACATAAACTTAGGATTTTAAATTCTAATTCCAGAGGCACCAAACATGAGCTGGTTACCTATTCCTGTTTGGAAATTACACTTATAAAATGTAATAGGGTAACTTCCATGTTATCGTATGGGAGAGGCAGGCCTTTCAGTAGTGAAAAACGATTTTAAGAGTTTTTGAGTACCAGGACATGCAAACCATAAAAGTACATGTCCTACCTTTTAAATACATTGCACCTTGCCCTCTGAGCTGGCCAGGGCCTGCCCTAGGGATGACGTATGTATTAAAAAGGAAGGTTTGGGCCTGGCTAAAGGTTTACTTTACAAGGTCAAAATGGCAGTTTACAATTGCGCACACCCAGGCCACAATGGCAGTCCCGAAGCAAGTTGAAAGTGTTGCTTAAATGGGTGGCACAACCAGTGCTGCAGGCCCACTAGTAGCATTTAATTTACAGGTCTTGGGCACAAGTAGTGCCACTTTACTAGGGACTTACACAGAAATTAAGTATTCCAGTTGAGTATAAGCTAATCTGACATGTTTTAAGGAGAGAGCACAAGCACTTTAGCCTGGTTAGCAGTGGTAAAGTGTGCAGAGTCCTACAGCAAGTAAAAAGGAAGTCTGCAAAAGCATAAGATGTGAAGCCTAAAAGTTAGGGGGAAAACCATGCCAAGGATGCTAGGATTAACAGTGACCAACACCACCCCTAGCCTAGTGATCCTGATACAAGGGATGAGAGAAGACCTGTGAAACCTGGTACAACAAGAGGTGAGGTGGGCAACAAAGTGGGAAAACGGCTAACGTAGCTAGGCAAGAAAGGCCAAAGATGGATCGCTGCCTTCAGCACAGGGTCTGCCAAGCCCTCCGAATGCCCGGCCTAAAGCACAAGCCTTTGCTGCACACTTGGCTGACCTTTACTAGCAAGGGACACACACACACACAATTCAGAGTGCTTCATTAAAGATTTACCGGTGCCCAGACTCCAGACACCAGAAGGAAGTGAGCCGATCCCTAGATCAGAACTGTCAGAGCAGAAGATTTCTGACGCACTGGGCCAGATAAAAATCAGGAAATCCCCATATCCCAATGGCTTCTCCTCTAAGTTCTTTAAATGTGTAAAATCTCGACTAGAGGGCCTGCTCAGAGCAATGTTGAATAGGGCAACGAAGGAGGGCACCCTACCCAGAGTGCTCAGACGGGTGGTGTTAGATTTGGGGGTATCTGGTTGGCACAGGTAAGTACTTGTGACAAACAGGGACCCTCTCCTCTAGTCAGGGCAAGAGACTTACTCCTAAAAATAGCCCCTGCTCACCCTCTAGGTAGTGTGGCACGAGCAGACCAGGCTAAACTTCAGGGCGTAAGTAGTTAAGCATTTATGATCACACACAGTAATTGTCAGGATACACTCCACAGGATCCAGATGTAGCAAGTATGTTCCACCTCCGGACCTCAACAACACACTGAGATAAATAATTATACAGGGTATTCGAGTGATCGGGCGAGGGAAAGGGAAGGTAGGGAACAGCAGGGAAAGGGGGGCTGCAAAAGAAAGCACACAAAATTATTGCATTCACAGAAGCAACCTACTCTCAATCATTCTCACTAGTAGAGTCTGCTTTTCACCTGGATCATGCTCTCTATGATTCCTGCTTCTGCAGAGGTTTCTTTGAACTCGTAGAGTCTTCCTTGCTTAAACAACATAAGACATAAGATCTTGGCTAATATCACCAGCCTCATATATCATGCGTATGTAACCTCTGCCTAGGAATATACCCTCTGTTTTGTAAACCAAAATACTACTGGGAACGCTCCTTGCAAATAGAGGCTTGTCTTCTGGGTAAGGCAGAGTTACAACCAAGAACTGAGTACTGCATCACCTCTCTAAGGTATACCAGTGTAACAAAGTAGAACGCCTCCTTCCCAGCACCACAAAACAAAGTTATTCGAGTCAATGGGGTTCCGTCACCACACTGACCCACAGAGGTTCCAATAATGAGTACTCAACATTGTGAGGACCAAATACGGCAAGACGAAGTTAATATCACCACAGTCTTCCGCTTTGGCAATGTATTTAACAGGGCTCTACAATTATATCCAAATCAGTTATCCAAACACAGCAAAGTGTAGTTAAATCCAGTACCACTTTCCGCTTTGGCACTTGTAATCCTTAACGTGGGGTCCACATGCCATACTCCTAGTCTCTTCGTAACAGTAATGCGTGGTAAATCCACTGCATTCCGCTCTCTCTCTGTATCCACGACGAAACAGCGCTGTAAATTAATCTGTGCCTTTAACCTCAGGCGCCACATAAAAAAAGACGGAGAAGCCTCTCCACCTTCTGCCCTCACTAAACAGCGTTTATCAAATTGTCTTGTGCGCTATAAACAGCAAGCTGCCACAGCGGGTCCGCCGTAAGTAAATCAAGAACGCCCACCAGGGAAGGAGCGCTAGGAAACATACAGTACCTCAAACAGGAAAGGTGCCAAAAATGTCTTACGAACTCCAGGGAAGAACAGGAATCAGCCACCTTCCTTGACATGAACAACGAACAGAATCACGCACAACGTCCGCTAAGTCCGGCCCTCTATACATAAAGTAACTCCCGCAATGGCCTCAAGGGAAATAAAGTTTTTAAGAGGCCAGGCAGGCGCGGCTGGCTAAATCCTGACAGTAATTTAGGAATGCATCACAAACGGACACCAGTCTAGTATTTGTATCAAAAAATAATGTTTCTTTATATATCTGTTTAAGCAGGCTTAGATACAAGACCAAATAACGTTCAAATAATACTTTTATAGAAATTAAGAGTTCTTTAAAAATGCTTAATCTTGGGTCCTGTGCGCTTTGCACCCCTCGGGGCGACTCTAAGTGAAGGGAGATGAAAAAAAAGAGTCTAGCAATCGATGCGGATGCTCGGGTCCGATGTGTACACCTTATGGAGCGATACGGGCACAGTAACTTGGGTGGTGGAGTTCGTCGCACACACGTGCGGTCACAGGCGAAGGCGTGCCCGGGACGGGGTCGGTGGCTTTCCACTGGGAGTCCCGCTCGTAGGAGACCTCAAGGTGCGAGGAGCGGGACTGCGGGGAGAGATGCGGACAATCCGGGGCTGCAGGCGTTCGCGGTGCAAGGCGTTTGTTCCTGGCATACGAGGTGTACTTCTTTATTGCGCGATGATGTTCAAGCCGTACCTTCTGTGAGAGCGGCTGTCTGGAGCGGGCGGCGCCGCACTGTCTGCCAGTACGTGACGTACTGGGCGGCTCTCTAGTGCGGCGCGGCCTCCGGGCGAGAAGTGCTTTGTGGTACGCTTCAAGCGTACGTGTCGGACCTCACCGGGGACGTTTCGTTTACTGTCCGGGGCGGCCAGAGGCTTGTGGCAGTGCGGCACAAGCAGGCGAGGGAAGCAGATCAGGGTGCGGTGCGGCCCTGCTTCGATGCGTACCTCGGCTCGGATTTAAGCGGAGACACACGGGCAGGGGGGCAGCGGCACGGGGAACAGATCAGGGTGCGGTTGTAACGTCCTGAATGTCTCAGGATCGTTAACAGACAAGATAATGAGGACGCAACCACTTGTGTACGTTTAGTTACTTTAATGTTGGCAAAATATGTACAATAAATCAACAAAAGGAATAGTCACTGGAATCCTCCAGTCTTTCTACGTTACCAACCCACAGCGCGGATGGTCCTAACCGTCCTCTGCAAATACGCCGGTCCCGGCGTATGCCAACAGAGGGCAGATTATGCAATGGCCGAAAATGCCAATCGATATGCTGTGAGGGGCACGAAGAGCGAATGGGAGAACAGAGGAGTCCGGGAAACACCCAGCCGGGGTCTCTACCTGAAGGGAGCAGCCGCTCAACCTCTTCCTCGTACTGCACCGGAACGCGGAGTCACCTCCTGGTGCTGCGTCACCGATGCCCAAATCAAAGTATGGCGATGGGATCGAGAGCAGCCGCTCGATCGATCCTGGGGACCTCCTAGACTGTAACGCGGCAAACACCTCCCGGTGTGCGTCACAGCTGGTAGTCCCTGAATCTCGGGTCAGGCTGGGAGCTACGGCTCCTACCAGCGCAAGTGCTACGGCGCCTGGACTCAGCCGAGTCAAGGCGAGGCTCAATGGATGTCCGGTAGAGCTTCCGGGTCTGGAACAGGTTGAACTTGGCAAGACACGGCCCAGGGAGTAACGACTCGACCTACCTCCGTTCTTGCCGGACTGGAGCTACCACTCCGGAACGCTGCTCTTCACGAAGCGGGAATGTCGGTGTAACTCAATATCCGACAGCGTTCTTTCTCCAGGTTCCTCCTTTTATAGGGCGTGTTTCCTTGAGTCATGTAACGGCTCTCCCATTTACATAACATCTCAACCGCTAAGCATCCTGGGAGTTGTAGTCCATTTTCGCTGGTTACTGGTTTTCCCCCCGCATAACGGGAATTCTTGACAGTACATCCTCCCTCTCAGCAGCTCCCCACGGGGCCAGCGCTGGAAGGAAAACGTCGATGAAACAATGAGACCAAGCGCGGAGCATGAACCCCTTCAGCAGGTTCCCATGATTGCTCCTCCGGGCCATAGCCTTTCCACGCCACCAGGTACCACAGCTTGCCCCTACGCCATTTGGACGCCAGTATGCCCGATACTTCATACTCCACCTCCGACTCCACACATACCGGCCTAGGTGTCCCAGACTGCTTGGAGGTTGCTGGTTTGAGCAATGATACGTGAAAGACTGGGTGTATACGCAACGACTGGGTTAAGCACACCTTCACGTTCACGGGACCCATACACTTGGTAATCCGATAGGGGCCCATGAACTTGGGATGGAACACACTGTTCTTTCGAAATCTCATGTTTCTTGTGGATATCCAGACGAAGTCTCCAGGGCGGTACAGTGGCCCGGGCCTTCTCTTCCTGTCAGCTGTAGCCTTGTACCTTTTCTTGGCCTCTATCAGGACAGCCCTCGAGCGCATCAATGCGCCCTTAATGTGTGCCACCCTGTCCGCCGTGGCGGGAATCTTGTCCTGTTTGAGAGGATGGAGAAATGGCAAGAACCTGGGATGCTGGCCATAGTTGCTGTAGAACGGAGATGATTGGGTGGAGCTGTGAGTGGCGTTGTTGTATGCTATCTCCGCTACCCATAGCAAGTCGACCCATTCCTCCCCACCCTGGTCCACAAAACATCGCAGATACTGCTTGAGCGTTTGGTTCAGGCGCTCGGTTTGGCCGTCCGTTTGAGGGTGGTAGCTGGTGGACAGGGCGGTTTTGACGTGCAGCGCCGTGCACCAAGTTTTCCAGAATTGAGCAGTAAACTGCGACCCCCGGTATGACACAATCACCCCTGGCAATCCATGTAGTCGTACCACATTCTTTAGGAGTAGTGACGCCAATTCCCCGGCTGTAGGGACTCTTTTGCAGGGGATGAAGTGCCCCATCTTCGTCAAATAGTCCACAACCACCAGGATCGCTGTCATCCCTTGGTCTACCGGTAGACCCACCACGAAGTCCAGTGATATATTATCCCACGGTCTATCCGGGGTCGGAAGCGGATGGAGGAGCCCTTGGGTTCTGCCGTGGTCGGCCTTCATGGTAGCACACGTAGGACACGCCTGTCCCCACCTCCGGACATCCACTCTCATGGTTGGCCACCAGAAATGCCGTCCCATGCTAGCCACCGTTTTTTCGAGCCCAAATGCCCTGCACATGGAGAGTCATGGCACCAGACGAATGCTTGTTTCCTCAGTCTAGGCGTGGGTATCAGCAGGCACCTGCCTTTCAGGGGTATACCATCCTTCACTTACCATTCTTTGTGACTGAGGAGCCACCTCCGCCATGCGAATGAACGGATCCCTCTCTGGATTCCCCTCAGGAATGTATCCGGCTGGATAACACCCAATACCATCCGAGGGGAAATGATGGAATGCTCGGCAACAGGCAGCGGTTCTTTAACAGCAGATTGACGTGACAGGGCGTCTGCCTTCTGGTTTTCCGTCCCAGGCCGATACGTGATGTGGAAGTTGAACCCTGCAAAAAATATCATCCACCTCAACTGCCTGGGAGAAAGGTGTCTTGCGGCCGTCATGAACTGTAGGTTCCTATGGTCCGTATACACCGAAACCACATGCCTTGCCCCCATCAACCAATGCCTCCATTCGGTGAAGGCGTCTTTGATTGCGAGAAGCTCCTTCTCCGCAATGTGATAGTTGCTTTCGGCGTCGTTAAGTTTGCGGGACATGTACGCAACAGGATGAAGCACCCCTGTGTCATGATTACGTTGGGACAGGATAGCCCCCAGTGCCACATCCGACGCGTCCGCTTCTACCACGTAGGGGAGATCCGGATCAGGGTGAGCCAACACCGGTGCCTTACCAAAGGCGCTTTTCAGGGCCTCAAAGGCTGCGTTCGCTTCTGGGGACCAGACAAACTCCTTGGACTTCCTCAGCAGCTGTGTGATTGGGGCCACCAACCCTGAAAATCCATCTATAAACCGCCTGTAAAAGTTGGCGAAGCCAATGAAACTTTGGACGTCTTTCACTCCTTGAGGCACCGGCCACTCTTTCACCGCCTTGATCTTGCGTTCTGCCATCTCCTGTCCATCCGGACTCAGCATCACTCCGAGGAATTCCACGGATGTGACGTGGAAATCGCACTTGCTGAGTTTGCAAAACAGCATATTCTCCCTCAGCTTTGGAGCACTGTCTTGACGTGGTGTACGTGCTCCTCCACATTGGACGAATAGATGAGGATGTCGTCGATATATACGACTATGTATATATCCAGCACCTCTCGAAATACCTCATTCAGAAAGTACTAAAAGGCTGCCGGGGCGTTGCACAGGCCGAACGGCATGACGAGGTACTCAAAAAGGCCAAACCTGGTCTTAAAGGCGGTCTTCCACTCGTCCCCGTCCCTCATGCGCACCAGATGGTATGCCCCCTTCAGATCCAACTTGGTGTAGATACGAGCTTTCTTGACCTGTTCCAAAAGAACACTGATGAGAGGCAATGGGTATCGATTCTTGATAGTTATCGCATTTAACGCCCTGAAGTCCACACAGGCTCTCAGCTCCCCGTTGGTCTTTGGGATGAAGAAGAGTGGTGAGGCGGCCGGGGACTTGGACGGGCGGATGAATCCTAGCTTGAGGAGTTTATCCAGGTACCCCCGGAGATGCACATTTTCAGGTTCCGTCAGGGCATACAGCCTGCCACTGGGAACGCTTGCCCCTGGCACCAGGTCGATGTGGCAGTCAAACAGTCTATGTGGCGGGAGCACCTCTGCCTTTACTTCATCAAATACGTCCTCAAAACTGTGATAAGCCAGAGGGAGTGCCACATCTTTCTCTGCCGCTGTAGCCACCGTCTGCCTCCCGCTCTCTTCTGTGTCAGGGGGTTCCGATCGTATTCCACAATGCCGTTTGCAATATGGTGACGTCATTTCGATTCTATGCGTTGGCCAGTCCACAGTGGGGTTGTGCTTCTGTAGCCAAGGTAGTCCCAATATGACACCGTATTGGGGTGCTCTGATGATGTTGAAATCGATCTGTTCCGAATGGTTCCTTCCGTACTTCACGGGAAGGACCCCTGTGTGTTGCCCGATGGGCCCCGTCACCAGTCGCCTCCCGTCTACTGCGTAGACGTCTTCGGGTACGGCCTTGGGAATAAGCACTAGCCCTAGCCTGCACGCCTCGTTGTAATCCATGAACATACTTGTGGCCCCTGAATCCACCATGGCTACAACAGGTATCCACTGGTCGTGCACCCCCACATGCACCGTGAGAAATAGGTGCCGTTGTCCTTTCGTGACTGAGGTAGATAGTGAAGGGATGGATGCGCGACTCCGAGATGCCCCTTCATTGGTCTGGGAGTCCTCTAGTTTTCCGCCGGTACATCCACCACGGCTGTTACCGACCGGTTGGCCCGATAACGTGAGGTCTTCGGTTTGGCAGGGCACTCACGTACGTAGTGGCCTTTCTTGCCACAATATAGGCACAATCCTTGTTTACGGCGGGATTCTTTCTCCGTGGCTGTGAGACTCGCTCGTATCACGCTAACGTCCATGGGTTCTCCCTTGGCTGCGGTTGCGGGTTCGGGACTTCCCACAGTCACATAGGAGGGAAGGGCTCTTCCTTTTCTCCCATGATCACCTTTTCGTTCGCTTAGCCTATGTTACAACCGCAATACCAGGTTGATAAGGCCTTCACATGTCTTGGGTTGAGGGTCTATATGAGCCACGGCATCCTTGAGCTCATCGCATAGCCCTTGATGAAAGAGCGCCGTTTGTTTCGCAACAGGCCACTTGGTTTCCGCAACCAACCTACGGAACGCGTTGAGATACTGCACCAGGTCATTGGATCCCTGTCTCAACTCGAGCATTTCACGGTCCGCTGTGTACGAGTCTGCCCTTCGGTCGAACACTTTCAGGAGTTCTTCGCGGAAAGCACCCCAGTCGCATAGGATGGGGTCGTCCCTGCTCACCAGAAGTACGGCCCACTGTGCCGCGTTTCCAGCCAAATAGGAGATAAGGAATGCCACCCGGGCTTGACTCGTAGGGAACGCCTTAGGTTTGCACGATAGATGTAGCGCCATCTGTGTGAGGATACCTGCACCTTTTGGGGTCCCCACTGTATCTCTCTGGTGTTGCCAAGGGTATGGCAACCGGCATCTCCACTACTACCGCAGGGCTTTGGTTCGTGAGGGAGGTGCTGGGCGTGAGCGGGTCTCTCTGTATAGCATCCAGTCTGGCCTTTACATCGGCAGTTTCTTGCCTAGAGGCCGCCAATTCTACTTGCATGGCAGCTAAAGCAGCCAGTACGTCATCAAGTGTTGCCATGTCTGTTTATCGACCAGGAGACAGTTAATGTTAATAGGGTCAGATATTTTGTTGTTAACAGACAAGATAATGAGGACGCAACCACTTGTGTACATTTAGTTACTTTAATGTTGGCAAAATATGTACAATAAATCAACAAAAGGAATAGTCACTGGAATCCTCCAGTCTTTCTACGTTACCAACCCACAGCACGGATGGTCCTAACCGTCCTCTGCAAATACGCCGGTCCCGGCGTATGCCAACAGAGGGCAGATTATGCAATGGCTGAAAATGCCAATCGATATGCTGTGAGGGGTACAAAGAGCGAATGGGAGAACAGAGGAGTCAGGGAAACACCCAGCCGGGGTCTCTACCTGAAGGGAGCAGCCGCTCAACCTCTTCCTCGTACTGCACCGGGACGCGAAGTCACCTCCTGGTGCTGCGTCACCGATGCCCAAATCAAAGTATGGCGATGGGATCGAGAGCAGCCGCTCGATCGATCCTGGGGACCTCCTAGAATGTAACGCGGCAAACACCTCCCGGTGTGCGTCACAGCTGGTAGTCCCTGAATCTCGGGTCAGGCTGGGAGCTACGGCTCCTACCAGCGCAAGTGTTACGGCGCCTGGACTTAGCCGAGTCAAGGCGAGGCTCAATGGATGTCCGGTAGAGCTTCCGGGTCTGGAACAGGTTGAACTTGGCAAGACACGGCCCAGGGAGTAACGACTCAACCTACCTCCGTTCTTGCCGGACTGGAGCTACCACTCCGGAACGCTGCTCTTCACGAAGCGGGAATGTCGGTGTAACTCAATATCCGACAGCGTTCTTTCTCCAGGTTCCTCCTTTTATAGGGCGTGTTTCCTTGAGTCATGTAACGCTCTCCCGTTTACATAACATCTCAACCGCTAAGCATCCTGGGAGTTGTAGTCCATTTTCGCTGGTTACTGGTTTTTCCCCCGCATAACGGGAATTCTTGACAGTGGTACGGCCCAGCTTCGATGCGTGCCTTGGCTCGGATTTAAGCGGAGACACACGGGCAGGGCAGAACCGGCACAGGCTTCCACGGCAGGGTTTGCGAGGTGCACTCAGCGACGGCCCCAGCGGCCCACGGATCCAGACAGTCCACCGGCTCTCAGGGAAGGCATGGGAAGAGCCTAATGTTCCTGGGGCTCAGTTCAGGGGGCAAGCTCCCTTCTTAGCCCTTGGAGATCGTTCACAAATGCACAAGTTGAATCAAAAGTCCTTCTCAGTTTCTTTCCGCTCCTTCTTGCAGCAAGACACCCACCACAGGCAAGTCTCCCAGGTCAGAGACAGTAGTCCTCCATGCAGCTTTCCCAGGTCCTTCTCTTCTGGCAGAGATTCTTCTTGGCGTAAACAGGATCTGATTTGTTAGGAGCAGGGCTCCTACTTTTATACACAAAATCCTTTGTTCTTGCAGGCCAGGGGGGCCTTTGCCTAAACCAGTCCAGTCCCTGAGCACTTTGTTTTGCAGACTCGATTCTCCTTTCAGTGAGCAGGGCAGGGACATCAGACGCTCCGCAGGAGGTGGAGCCAGCATTGTGGTGACAAGTACAGTCCAGGAGTACTCTGTTGACAGTCTTCCCCTCTCTCTTCATAAGGTGCAGGGCAGAGACATCAGCCGCTCCCCAGGGGGCAGAGTCAGCATTGAGGTGGCAGAGCACAGCCTTATTCAGAATCAAGGGGCTCTCCCCCCACCCATCCTGGTGTAATTTCTCTATTCACCACCTGTCAGCCCCAGCCTGTCTCCTGGAATTCCCCAGCCCTGTCACACACAGAAACCAGACAGCAGATACACATCAGACCAGAGGCGGGCTGAAATGGTTAGGCAAGCAAATAATAACTTTCTAAAAGTAGTATTTGCAAACAAAGGATATTAAAATAAACTTTACTAAAAGATGTATTTTATTATTCTGAGTTTAGGCATACTAAACTTGACTTTCTACCATGTTCCCTGAGCCTGCTGGGATTATAGTGTGTAATAATTCCAGCAGCCCATTCTGGTCTATGAGAACAGGTAGCCCTACAATAGTGAAAAACGAAAATGGCTGTAATTCACTACTAGGACATGCCACACACATCAGGGCTTGTCCTACCTTCAGTGCTTAATTTGTGCCGGTGCTTTCCGGTGCTAAGCACCGGCACTTAAGTCTCAGGGCCGGGGCTACAAAGGGTGACTGCTGTTAAGAGATTAGCCTAACAAAAGGAAAACCCACAAGCTGTTACAGGCTGTAGTATCATGAAGTTCGTGTTTTTAAGCACTGTGAATGAAAGTGAATGCCCAATGCAGCTCCCCATGTGTGAACCCGTCGAGATTTAATCGCCCGGAGGCACAAGGCAGTGTTGTATATCAGAATGGTGGGCGCGGCATTTTACAATGCCATTTATATTTGCTTCATTAGGTGACGTGACAGTCTAAGTCCTCTAGCCAGGGGCGGGTGGGGTGCACACAGCACCAGAGATAAGAGGCAGGGTTGATTTTGAGTAAACACGTGAATCCCTCCCCCACCCCATGCTGACCTGGAATGCTATTTACTTCAAAGAGCAGGGGCTGGAGGAGGGGCCCGCCGCCCACAGTGTATTTGGCAGTTGGCGCCTTGCACGTGAGAGAAGTAACGGGTGCAGCGGGCCAGATCATTTTGTTTGCAACTCGCACAAATCCCATTCCTTTGGAGCTGCAGTGCGTCTTTGTGGATTGGAGCCAGGCTGCAGCCCCAGCCCCCACGTCGCCATTGACCGGATTGACTGGGAGAGCAGGAGTGTATTAGGTATGTTAAAATAGCAGCAAACACTTCAGCTTTAATGTTGTAAAGTGTAAACAGCGTGTTGCCATTTTAAAGTTTGGTATGAAGATGCCATCCGAAGATGGTCTAACAATGCTCCTGGCCTCCCTGCACATTTAAAATGAAGTTTGCATTAATTAAGGTTGTCAACGGGGCCCGCGAAGGCAGCTGCAGTTTCCACCGGAAGGGGATGCCTGTCATGCCCTGGTGAGCGAGGAAAGGAGGGAGGGAAATGAAGAATATTTAAAGAATGGTGCATATTACTAGAGAGACACACTCACGCGCGTCCTCTGGAAAGATGTAAGAGGTTTGAGAAGGTAGATGATCATGACCCCACAGCCCTGTGTTTGCTGCCACCAGCACATTAAGTTCTCAAGGAGTTAAAACAAGCCTGTGTTAACATCTCGCCTAGCCCCAGGTAATGGCGATTTACCTCTTTCAAAAATACAAGCAGTCGCAGTCCATGTTTTATGATTCGAATGACATGAATTAAAACTCGTGCAATTGGGGATAGCTCTGAGCTACATCGTAGTGGTTTCACCTGTCGGACTGGCACCACTACAAATGGGGAATATCACCATAAAGTAGAACCCGACTCCAGTTAAGGAAAGGAGTTCAGAAAGGAGATTTTTTTTTTTATCCTAATACGTGACTCAACATCTTTCAGCGGTTGTATGCGGTTTAAGAATAATACAACTCTGTAACAGAATGCTAAATTAATGAATGTGCATGTGAAATAATTCCTACGGGTTAGTGTGTAATTTTCCGCTTATTAAAACAAATAGCGAAAATCTACATTGTGTGACACATTGCTCTTAAAAGAGTACCAGGTACCGTGTAAGCAAATGGTTGCTAAATGCATTGTTTATAGAAAAGATACTCTTTCAAACTGTCTGTTTTATTGACTATAGTAAACAGCCAATCATAGGAAAGCAACTGTAATTTGGGTACAGGAGCATCTATGCATCTGATTTGCACCTTATGCTAAATGTAATGCCTTCTATACCCAGGAACCGACTTGGTGAGTACAAAATATTTCGCCTTACTGATGTAAATTGTCCTTCATGCAAAAACATAAGAAAATGGTGACACAATTTTCTACAAAGGGCATCTTTCAGGCTGATTTGTCACACTAAGTGTAAGATTGTTTCTAATAGTCTTCTAACTAGCAGAATGCAGATGACCGATGCCAGAATAATCATACTCTTGCATTACAACAAAATGGTTTAGAGCAAGAAATACCACTTGAATTAAAGTGGCGGTATGAAAAGTAATTTGCATATTCACGCCACCTCCTGCTTGGCTCATGGTGCCATATGGTTGGATTACTAGGCCTTATCTGATTGCTCCCTCATTTTTTTGGTGCCACACACTGAGCACCCCACTGCCCTTAAGATCAGGCTCATGGTGTGTAGCATGTACCACGGTGCACTTCAAACATGCTTCACTTGCGGCATGCTTTCAGTTTTGTTAAGGCCTCAGACCTCGTTGCGCTGGTGCGTGTGCACACGTTTTCAAGCGCTTCAAGTTTGCAGAGTGCAGCCTGGGACCAATGCGTGCTGAGCAGATTTTAACTATGTAACGTTAATCGTAGCACCAGCCCCCGGACATCATGGTTTCATAATTCAACAACCTCCATGACTTTCTGAACAGTGCTCCTCCCGCCTTGTCGTGGGAATTCTTTGGTGGCTATGCCAGTCATGGTAAGACTGAGAGTGGGCGCTGTGTGTCTAAATACAGGGCAAAGCTCTGAAAGCGTGCCACACCATGACCTCTCCCCCTCAACGTAAGCTGCAGATGGGCTAGGCTTCCCTTATCTCCAGCACATCAGAACACTATCAGTCAGATCACCGGTTTGTAGTGAGTGACCCCACAGATTCCAGCTACAGCTACCAGGCTGAGCAGCAGGAATTATTTACCCAACACCCAGTGAGTCTGTAGGTAAGTGAAAGATAAAGTGAGGATTTATCATGTTCCTGTTGCGGAGAGATCAGAGTTGTCTGGTGCAACTTTTGACTCTGCAGTAGCACAGAGAGAGTTAATATGCCTGCTGCAAAGAACGTCAATTCTGCATATCACAGAAAAGTATTTTTATGTGGGTAGCTCAGGGGGACTGCTTTTGTTATATAGATTGTTTTGTTACTTGCAATTCATACATTTCAATCCTAATCTACAGTAACCTTAAAACTGTTATCAAAGACTTCAGCTGCATGTAAAGTGCTATACTCGAGATGGCCACCATAATGCCAAGGACAACACAATAGGCCAATAATGGGTACCATTGCGTGAATGTCACCTTTGTGTCAGGTCTAGACACCATTAATACTATGGATGTCCAGAATATATTAAAAACGGTAATCAGGGTGGCACCATAAATTCAAGGATGCACTCAGTTTGTCAATGGTGGCCACCATTATACAACATGTGGCTACCTCAGTTTGACAATGATGCTAATATCCGAACACTGGCCACCACTGGGTCATGCCACCATTATGCCAGGGCTAGGCATTATAATGCATGTGAGTATTGTCCTTTCCCTAAATTGGCACATAAAGCACTGGAATGTTTCACATTCCAAAATGGTGCTTTAAATGCACTTTTAATGTCATCCTCTTCAGAATTTTCACAGGGCAGGGGAACCTTCTATCAAAACCTTAATTGGAGCAAGACTCCCTTGCTGAAATGCAGATCGGGTATTACAGAAGCCTTTCATCAGTGCCAGTTGATGGTGTGGGCGGAGCCAATAGAGAGTGGGTGGAGCCAGTGGAGGAAGTGGGTGGAGCCAGGTGAACGTGGGTGTGGCCTCCCAAAAAATTTAGAGCACCTGCACTTCATATTTTACAAATTAAGCACTGCCTACCTTATGCTTACAACGCACCCTGCCCTTGGGCCCACCATAGGGGTGACTCACACGAAGTAAAGGGAAGGTTTAGGGGCTGGCAAGTGGGTGCACTTGCATTATGGTTCGCACTGTTTCCCTCGAGATCAGTGTCTCTCCAGAGCACTCGATAAAGTAATATTCATCAATTCATTCGTGAAAGGTAATCAAGATTCTCTTGTGTAATTGATTTCATTATTTTTAATTTTGATTCATCACATGATTGTTCTCATGGTATTTAAGTAAGTGGCCCGGTGGCCCAAGGCATTTCGGGCTTTGCCCTTCCTCAGGGCCTGTGTAGTATTCTCAAAGTGACCAAGTACAATCTCAAATGAAATTTTCATGTACGTTTCATACTGTATACAAATAAATAAGTACAAAGTATTTGTGGTCATGCAAAAGGGAAAGAGGAGGAGGTTCCAGTGTAAGTCATGAAATGTAACACGTTGTTTTTCATGCATATCAGGGGGTGAAAGATGTGACTGTGTGTCATGCAACAGAATTCAATGAAATTAATGTGTCTACGACGGTGCCGTTCATGAAACAATGGAGATTAATGTGAGCACATGGTGTGTCGGTATTTTTCGTAAATACGTGCTCTAACGGTGAACTAGCATGCAATAACTGGTAGTGTGTGCACTTGCCCAGCCAGCATGACAGTACCAGACTGCACGCAGGGTCTGCAATGGCAGACCTTAGACACATTTTACCAGGCCGCTTCTGTGGCGGCACAACCAGTGCTGCAAGCCCACCAGCAGCATTTGTATTTACAAGCCCTGGCACTCCTGGTGTACTTTACTGGGGACTGACAGTAAACCAAATAAAAGAAGAGTGTCTATGAGACAAAGAACCAAAAAATGGAGCTCAATAACAACCATACTAGGATGTTTAGGAAGGCCCTCACTCACCACCTAGTGATGACATGCTTCATCATCGGGCCCCACCAAAGAGACCGAGTGTCTCTTTGGTGTGCTGCAACGCCAGGATTACTGCGGAGCTGGTTGGTGGGTATAGGGCGTGTTGAGTGAAAATGAAAATTTAGTGAGTGATGAGGGTATTTTTAAAAAAAAAATTTTGTCAGTAGTGTATCTGAAGCAATTTTTATTAAAGATCACTAAGGACAACAAGTATAAAATATATGTGAGGATCCAGTCCACTTTTAATTGAATGGTGGGATCCTAGAGAGTAGTAGTCAACATGTTTCTTGCCATCGAAACGGTGTCAATTTACCGGGCAATTCTTCAGGACTGGGTGTGGTAAACCCTGGCGGTATGGGCACTCTAAGGCCCACCCTTACCTAGGGACGTGATATGTGAAAATTATAAAAAAGTGGAAAAAGTGCGAAAAAATTAGGAATATTGGATTAATTCCTAATTACTCCTGGTTTAGGAGGCTTCTACTTATCGTTTTCTGCACCTGAAAGGTAAGGGACAGAGACACATAGATAGAACAGGACAAACAATTAGAGTTGCTCCTAATTGCCAGTAGTTTGTATGGTGAAATTGGTGCTCCAAACGTGATAGACACTCTAGCTGTGGAGAAAATAGCGCTATGTTTAACACCGCCTGGTAGCCAAGGGTTCGCAAGGGCTATGAGAGGTGGGGTGTACTATTTGTGGTACAGGCTAGTAGTGACTAAGGGATAAAAACACATGAAGATCTTCAAGGAAGATCGATAGTTTTGCGATCAAATTAAAATATAAACATATGATCATCAAGTTAAAATTGTCTCACTTTTGAGGTGTTAGGGATAAACACCATGGGTCTCAGGAGGGGGGTGGGAGCGTATTTGGCACACCCTAATTCATGGCATAACGAGAGAAAAACAATAAACCGGCATTAGAATCATGGTTAGTGGAGCGCGATCAATACTTAACTTGTTGCAGGTAGGTTGTTCCTACTTACGCCCTCGACGCTCGGCACCCGTGGTGTACCTACGTCGCCCTCGTACCGGACCCCGACGATGAGTGAGTGGGTTCCGTATGTTGTTTTTAATGCCGGGAGGCAAGGCGGCAAATGCTTCCGGGTGGGCGTGGCATGTTGTCGTCACGGAGGCGTAACTGCATCCGAGCGCCCTATTGGGCGTTATCTCAGAAGGTCCACCGAGTGAGAGTGGGCCTGCCATTCTATTGCCTGGGTAACCGGAAAAGCTTGCGTGGCCGCCCTGATGGTGACGCGGCCGCCGTAATGGTGACGTTGCCGAGTGGGCGTAGTTCCGTGACGTTAGTCATGGAGGCGTCGCTACGCGGCGTTATTTGTTGGTTCAGGGAGATGTGGGACGTCGTCTGGAGTTGCCTGGGTGACCATGTTTGTTTACAGTGTGCATTTTTTGCCGTGATGGTTATTTAAGCAAAGCGGGTTGCGTGGAGGTAAAATAAAGTGGTGTTTTAAAAGATAACTACCTACTCACGTGGGTCAGGGTTTTTTTGAAAGGCTCAGAAGAATCATAGAAAAAATACTGATATCGCAAGACTCTGATTCATTTGATCACTGTATTCCAAGGAATGTCATCATTTAGACCAATCAGATGGGTGCCCAGTCTGTAGACCCACCTTTGTTCTTTTTCAAAAAGAATGTTAGTGATGTTTCTTGTGCCACCTACATGCTCAATAATAGTCCAACGCATGTCGTTGGGGGTGTGATTGTGTTCCAGGAAATGGCGACTTAGTTTGGTGGTTAGTTTTTTACACCTGATATTGGAACGGTGTTCACCTATTCTTTGTTTGACTTTGCGGGTGGTCATTCCTACGTAACGTAGGTCGCAAGAACAGGTGATCAGATAGATGACATTATCTGTGTTGCAGTTGGTGTGACATCTTTGTGTCCATGTTTTCCCAGGTTCGAGTTCTAGTGTTTTAGTGTGTGTCGTAAGGTGGCACACTGTTTCAGTATAGTTCCATGAAAGATTACTTTTTGTCTTACTATCTGGTCTCAACCCTTAACACCAAAAGTTTATCATGGCGAACCTCGGATTGACATTCTCCGAATCTGAAATAGCTGATATCCTATCTGACTCTGACCAATTTGCTGACCCTGCTATTTCCCAGGTTATAGCCCACACCAGTGAGTGGGACAAACTCACAGAAATCAAAAGGGACAGGATACGCACCATCTTACATGGAACTATACTGAAACAATATCTCCTAAAAAACATAGCTCCACGCGGACTACTTGTCACAAATGCCCCACGCATCTTTCTGAATGATGCCACATTCAGAAAAGAATGGGCAATGATCGCATGGCATTGCACCCGCGACTGGCTTGCTTTGATTATAAAAACAGCTTTGCGACTCTCAGAAACCCTTCAAATTGAAATACAAGAAACTGAATCCAAATTCAAAGCAAAAATAACGGGTTACAAAAAGAAACTCGACGAAATAAATGAAGAGCTTAACGAGTATAAGGATAACCTAACCCAAGCGAAAGTGAATAAATTTCAGAAAGATTTTTAAAAATTCGAGTACGAAAAAGTGTATCCTTACTCAGCTCCTACATATACACCACCTTCCAGTAACCCTTCGAATGATGATATGTCAGATGATAATTCATCTAACAGCAGTGGATCCAGTTCAGGATCATTTAAACAAGGAAGAAGACGTGGCAATCGGGGCAACAGAAATAACCGTGGCCAACCAGGCTACCACAACCAACCACCCAGGTGGCAAGGGCCACCGCAAATGCCTACCATGGGTCACCAATTCCCATTTCATCAACCACCATACCCTATGATGGGCTGGAACCCAGGTTTCTTTCCCCCTCCCAACTATCAACCTCACTATCGCCAGCCTTTTTTAGAACAGGGCCGGAGAGGAAGGGGAAAGAGAAGAGGTGCGGGTCAACCAACGAACCATGTATCTTGGGAGACCGACGACGCGGTGAGCAACCACACCCGCAACAGGGAACAACAACCAGGATCGAGCGGAATTTAAGTCTAATAAATAATCTGTCCGAAAAAGTGCTTACCCCTACAGAAACTGCTGTCCTTGAAAGAGGTCTGGGCTTTGTGCCAACAGCCCGCCCAGACAAGTTTAAACTTCATTGTGAGCTCTCAGCTTTCTTCAGGAAACTAAAGCTGAAAGCATTCTTTGAGGGTAAGGAAGACCCAAATGAAGCCCAACGTAAAGGTGACACTGGGCTAAGATTGGACTCCACCTTTAATCCTCCAGTCCAAACAATACCGGCTGCCATCACCGCCTTTGAACAGGCAGTATTCTTGGATTTCGAGACCTACCAGGCTGCCCCAACTTACTGCAATTTCAGTACAGAGGAGTACCAAGCACTGAAATCTCTACAAAATGATCCCAAGATCACTATAAAACCGGCGGACAAGGGTGGGGGTCTTGTAATTCAAAACACCATTGATTATGAAAAGGCCTGCGAAGTCCTCCTAGCAGATAGGCGGAATTATACTCCCCTAACAAAAGACCCGACCCCGGAGCTGAGAGCACGAATCACCACTCTGGTCAGAAGAGCGGAAGAAAATGGAGAAATCTCCAAGAATGAGGCTGACTTTCTGAATACTAACGAAAGTACAGTCCCATATTTTTACACTCTCCCGAAGACACACAAAAACCGGCTACCACCGCCAGGAAGACCGATTGTGTCTGGCATTGGGTCTCTGTTGGAACCACTTTCCCGGTTTTGCGACCATTACTTAAAACCTTTGGTCCAAAACACCCCAACCTATCTCAAGGACACAAAAAGTCTACTGCAACTACTCCAGAACCTAGACTTCCCAGAAAACTCAGTCACCCTAGTGACACTGGATATTGAAAGTCTGTACACCAGCATCCCCCAGGACGACACCATCAAGGTCCTGGGGTCGGCTTTGGACTCAGAGGACTGGGACTATCAAACCTCTAAGGCCTTTATCCTAAACTGTGCCACCATAGCTCTCAAAGAAAATTTCTTTGCCTACAAAGACAAACTCTACCTACAAACAACGGGGACTTCTATGGGCAGTACATTTGCCCCCAGCGTAGCGGGTTTGTATGTAGCTGATTTCGAAGCTAGACACATCACACAACCAAACTGCCCCTGGACGTCTTCAATTAAAATTTGGAGACGTTATATTGACGATGTCTTGATGATTTGGACAGGGAGTGATGAGCAATTAAAAACCTTTTTGAGTTGGATAAACACATTAGACACCAACCTTAAATTCACCTCTGAACTAAGCAAAACTGAGATCACCTTCCTGGACGTCAAGATCCAAGTCAGTGGCACAAAACTGTCAACAAAAACTTACCAGAAACCAACAGCTCGTAACAACCTTCTCGAATTCACAAGCTTCCACCCGAGGCCCCTAAAAGAAAACCTCCCATATGGACAATACTTGCGAATCAGACGCAACTGTTCGGAACTCCAAGACTTTAGAACCCAGTCTGCAGAATTAACAGAAAAACTCAAGCATCGTGGGTACCCCATCCAAATACTAAATAAAGGGTACAAAAGGGCACGTAATCAACCACGTGAGTCACTCCTGGAAGACAAGGCCACCAACAATGAAACCATACCACTAACCTGTGTAACCACATACAATGCCATGTCCAACTACATGAAAAAATCAATTAACAGAAATTGGCGCATTATATCAAGCATCAAAACTGATTGGGAGAAACCACTATTCTCTTTCAGAAAAGGGCGCAGCCTGAGGGACAGCCTCGTACACACACGACCCAGAGCTGAAACCTCAACCACGGAAAGATCCATCACAGAAACTTGGGGTCTCCCACAAATCACTGGACACTTTCCATGTGCCAACTGCAGTGTTTGCCACCTTACGACTGTGTGTCATGCAACAGAATTCAATGAAATTAATGTGTCTACGACGGTGCCGTTCATGAAACAATGGAGATTAATGTGAGCACATGGTGTGTCGGTATTTTTCGTAAATACGTGCTCTAACGGTGAACTAGCATGCAATAACTGGTAGTGTGTGCACTTGCCCAGCCAGCATGACAGTACCAGACTGCACGCAGGGTCTGCAATGGCAGACCTTAGACACATTTTACCAGGCCGCTTCTGTGGCGGCACAACCAGTGCTGCAAGCCCACCAGCAGCATTTGTATTTACAAGCCCTGGCACTCCTGGTGTACTTTACTGGGGACTGGCAGTAAACCAAATAAAAGAAGAGTGTCTATGAGACAAAGAACCAAAAAATGGAGCTCAATAACAACCATACTAGGATGTTTAGGAAGGCCCTCACTCACCACCTAGTGATGACATGCTTCATCATCGGGCCCCACCAAAGAGACCGAGTGTCTCTTTGGTGTGCTGCAACGCCAGGATTACTGCGGAGCTGGTTGGTGGGTATAGGGCGTGTTGAGTGAAAATGAAAATTTAGTGAGTGATGAGGGTATTTTTAAAAAAAAATTTTTGTCAGTATTTTATCTGAAGCAATTTTTATTAAAGATCACTAAGGACAACAAGTATAAAATATATGTGAGGATCCAGTCCACTTTTAATTGAATGGTGGGATCCTAGAGAGTAGTAGTCAACATGTTTCTTGCCATCGAAACGGTGTCAATTTACCGGGCAATTCTTCAGGACTGGGTGTGGTAAACCCTGGCGGTATGGGCACTCTAAGGCCCACCCTTACCTAGGGACGTGATATGTGAAAATTATAAAAAAGTGGAAAAAGTGCGAAAAAATTAGGAATATTGGATTAATTCCTAATTACTCCTGGTTTAGGAGGCTTCTACTTATCGTTTTCTGCACCTGAAAGGTAAGGGACAGAGACACATAGATAGAACAGGACAAACAATTAGAGTTGCTCCTAATTGCCAGTAGTTTGTATGGTGAAATTGGTGCTCCAAACGTGATAGACACTCTAGCTGTGGAGAAAATAGCGCTATGTTTAACACCGCCTGGTAGCCAAGGGTTCGCAAGGGCTATGAGAGGTGGGGTGTACTATTTGTGGTACAGGCTAGTAGTGACTAAGGGATAAAAACACATGAAGATCTTCAAGGAAGATCGATAGTTTTGCGATCAAATTAAAATATAAACATATGATCATCAAGTTAAAATTGTCTCACTTTTGAGGTGTTAGGGATAAACACCATGGGTCTTGGAGGGGGGTGGGAGCGTATTTGGCACACCCTAATTCATGGCATAACGAGAGAAAAACATTAAACCGGCATTAGAATCATGGTTAGTGGAGCGCGATCAATACTTAACTTGTTGCAGGTAGGTTGTTCCTACTTACGCCCTCGACGCTCGGCACCCGTGGTGTACCTACGTCGCCCTCGTACCGGACCCCGACGATGAGTGAGTGGGTTCCGTATGTTGTTTTTAATGCCGGGAGGCAAGGCGGCAAATGCTTCTGGGTGGGCGTGGCATGTTGTCGTCACGGAGGCGTAACTGCATCCGAGCGCCCTATTGGGCGTTATCTCAGAAGGTCCGCCGAGTGAGAGTGGGCCTGCCATTCTATTGCCTGGGTAACCGGAAAAGCTTGCGTGGCCGCCCTGATGGTGACGCGGCCGCCGTAATGGTGACGTTGCCGAGTGGGCGTAGTTCCGTGACGTTAGTCATGGAGGCGTCGCTACGCGGCGTTATTTGTTGGTTCAGGGAGATGTGGGACGTCGTCTGGAGTTGCCTGGGTGACCATGTTTGTTTACAGTGTGCATTTTTTGCCGTGATGGTTATTTAAGCAAAGCGGGTTGCGTGGAGGTAAAATAAAGTGGTGTTTTAAAAGATAACTACCTACTCACGTGGGTCAGGGTTTTTTTGAAAGGCTCAGAAGAATCATAGAAAAAATACTGATATCGCAAGACTCTGATTCATTTGATCACTGTATTCCAAGGAATGTCATCATTTAGACCAATCAGATGGGTGCCCAGTCTGTAGACCCACCTTTGTTCTTTTTCAAAAAGAATGTTAGTGATGTTTCTTGTGCCACCTACATGCTCAATAATAGTCCAACGCATGTCGTTGGGGGTGTGATTGTGTTCCAGGAAATGGCGACTTAGTTTGGTGGTTAGTTTTTTACACCTGATATTGGAACGGTGTTCACCTATTCTTTGTTTGACTTTGCGGGTGGTCATTCCTACGTAACGTAGGTCGCAAGAACAGGTGATCAGATAGATGACATTATCTGTGTTGCAGTTGGTGTGACATCTTTGTGTCCATGTTTTCCCAGGTTCGAGTTCTAGTGTTTTAGTGTGTGTCGTAAGGTGGCAAACACTGCAGTTGGCACATGGAAAGTGTCCAGTGATTTGTGGGAGACCCCAAGTTTCTGTGATGGATCTTTCCGTGGTTGGGGTTTCAGCTCTGGGTCGTGTGTGTACGAGGCTGTCCCTCAGGCTGCGCCCTTTTCTGAAAGAGAATAGTGGTTTCTCCCAATCAGTTTTGATGCTTGATATAATGCGCCAATTTCTGTTAATTGATTTTTTCATGTAGTTGGACATGGCATTGTATGTGGTTACACAGGTTAGTGGTATGGTTTCATTGTTGGTGGCCTTATCTTCCAGGAGTGACTCACGTGGTTGATTACGTGCCCTTTTGTACCCTTTATTTAGTATTTGGATGGGGTACCCACGATGCTTGAGTTTTTCTGTTAATTCTGCAGACTGGGTTCTAAAGTCTTGGAGTTCCGAACAGTTGCGTCTGATTCGCAAGTATTGTCCATATGGGAGGTTTTCTTTTAGGGGCCTCGGGTGGAAGCTTGTGAATTCGAGAAGGTTGTTACGAGCTGTTGGTTTCTGGTAAGTTTTTGTTGACAGTTTTGTGCCACTGACTTGGATCTTGACGTCCAGGAAGGTGATCTCAGTTTTCCTTAGTTCAGAGGTGAATTTAAGGTTGGTGTCTAATGTGTTTATCCAACTCAAAAAGGTTTTTAATTGCTCATCACTCCCTGTCCAAATCATCAAGACATCGTCAATATAACGTCTCCAAATTTTAATTGAAGACGTCCAGGGGCAGTTTGGTTGTGTGATGTGTCTAGCTTCGAAATCAGCTACATACAAACCCGCTACGCTGGGGGCAAATGTACTGCCCATAGAAGTCCCCGTTGTTTGTAGGTAGAGTTTGTCTTTGTAGGCAAAGAAATTTTCTTTGAGAGCTATGGTGGCACAGTTTAGGATAAAGGCCTTAGAGGTTTGATAGTCCCAGTCCTCTGAGTCCAAAGCCGACTCCAGGACCTTGATGGTGTCGTCCTGGGGGATGCTGGTGTACAGACTTTCAATATCCAGTGTCACTAGGGTGACTGAGTTTTCTGGGAAGTCTAGGTTCTGGAGTAGTTGCAGTAGACTTTTTGTGTCCTTGAGATAGGTTGGGGTGTTTTGGACCAAAGGTTTTAAGTAATGGTCACAAAACCGGGAAAGTGGTTCCAACAGAGACCCAATGCCAGACACAATCGGTCTTCCTGGCGGTGGTAGCCGGTTTTTGTGTGTCTTCGGGAGAGTGTAAAAATATGGGACTGTACTTTCGTTAGTATTCAGAAAGTCAGCCTCATTCTTGGAGATTTCTCCATTTTCTTCCGCTCTTCTGACCAGAGTGGTGATTCGTGCTCTCAGCTCCGGGGTCGGGTCTTTTGTTAGGGGAGTATAATTCCGCCTATCTGCTAGGAGGACTTCGCAGGCCTTTTCATAATCAATGGTGTTTTGAATTACAAGACCCCCCACCCTTGTCCGCCGGTTTTATAGTGATCTTGGGATCATTTTGTAGAGATTTCAGTGCTTGGTACTCCTCTGTACTGAAATTGCAGTAAGTTGGGGCAGCCTGGTAGGTCTCGAGATCCAAGAATACTGCCTGTTCAAAGGCGGTGATGGCAGCCGGTATTGTTTGGACTGGAGGATTAAAGGTGGAGTCCAATCTTAGCCCAGTGTCACCTTTACGTTGGGCTTCATTTGGGTCTTCCTTACCCTCAAAGAATGCTTTCAGCTTTAGTTTCCTGAAGAAAGCTGAGAGCTCACAATGAAGTTTAAACTTGTCTGGGCGGGCTGTTGGCACAAAGCCCAGACCTCTTTCAAGGACAGCAGTTTCTGTAGGGGTAAGCACTTTGTCGGACAGATTATTTATTAGACTTAAATTCCGCTCGATCCTGGTTGTTGTTCCCTGTTGCGGGTGTGGTTGCTCACCGCGTCGTCGGTCTCCCAAGATACATGGTTCGTTGGTTGACCCGCACCTCTTCTCTTTCCCCTTCCTCTCCGGCCCTGTTCTAAAAAAGGCTGGCGATAGTGAGGTTGATAGTTGGGAGGGGGAAAGAAACCTGGGTTCCAGCCCATCATAGGGTATGGTGGTTGATGAAATGGGAATTGGTGACCCATGGTAGGCATTTGCGGTGGCCCTTGCCACCTGGGTGGTTGGTTGTGGTAGCCTGGTTGGCCACGGTTATTTCTGTTGCCCCGATTGCCACGTCTTCTTCCTTGTTTAAATGATCCTGAACTGGATCCACTGCTGTTAGATGAATTATCATCTGACATATCATCATTCGAAGGGTTACTGGAAGGTGGTGTATATGTAGGAGCTGAGTAAGGATACACTTTTTCGTACTCTAATTTTTTTAAATCTTTCTGAAATTTATTCACTTTCGCTTGGGTTAGGTTATCCTTATACTCGTTAAGCTCTTTATTTATTTCGTCGAGTTTCTTTTTGTAACCCGTTATTGTTGCTTTGAATTTGGATTCAGTTTCTTGTATTTCAATTTGAAGGGTTTCTGAGAGTCGCAAAGCTGTTTTTATAATCAAAGCAAGCCAGTCGCGGGTGCAATGCCATGCGATCATTGCCCATTCTTTTCTGAATGTGGCATCATTCAGAAAGATGCGTGGGGCATTTGTGACAAGTAGTCCGCGTGGAGCTATGTTTTTTAGGAGATATTGTTTCAGTATAGTTCCATGAAAGATTACTTTTTGTCTTACTATCTGGTCTCAACCCTTAACACCAAAAGTTTATCATGGCGAACCTCGGATTGACATTCTCCGAATCTGAAATAGCTGATATCCTATCTGACTCTGACCAATTTGCTGACCCTGCTATTTCCCAGGTTATAGCCCACACCAGTGAGTGGGACAAACTCACAGAAATCAAAAGGGACAGGATACGCACCATCTTACATGGAACTATACTGAAACAATATCTCCTAAAAAACATAGCTCCACGCGGACTACTTGTCACAAATGCCCCACGCATCTTTCTGAATGATGCCACATTCAGAAAAGAATGGGCAATGATCGCATGGCATTGCACCCGCGACTGGCTTGCTTTGATTATAAAAACAGCCTTGCGACTCTCAGAAACCCTTCAAATTGAAATACAAGAAACTGAATCCAAATTCAAAGCAAAAATAACGGGTTACAAAAAGAAACTCGACAAAATAAATAAAGAGCTTAACGAGTATAAGGATAACCTAACCCAAGCGAAAGTGAATAAATTTCAGAAAGATTTTTAAAAATTCGAGTACGAAAAAGTGTATCCTTACTCAGCTCCTACATATACACCACCTTCCAGTAACCCTTCGAATGATGATATGTCAGATGATAATTCATCTAACAGCAGTGGATCCAGTTCAGGATCATTTAAACAAGGAAGAAGACGTGGCAATCGGGGCAACAGAAATAACCGTGACCAACCAGGCTACCACAACCAACCACCCAGGTGGCAAGGGCCACCGCAAATGCCTACCATGGGTCACCAATTCCCATTTCATCAACCACCATACCCTATGATGGGCTGGAACCCAGGTTTCTTTCCCCCTCCCAACTATCAACCTCACTATCGCCAGCCTTTTTTAGAACAGGGCCGGAGAGGAAGGGGAAAGAGAAGAGGTGCGGGTCAACCAACGAACCATGTATCTTGGGAGACCGACGACGCGGTGAGCAACCACACCCGCAACAGGGAACAACAACCAGGATCGAGCGGAATTTAAGTCTAATAAATAATCTGTCCGACAAAGTGCTTACCCCTACAGAAACTGCTGTCCTTGAAAGAGGTCTGGGCTTTGTGCCAACAGCCCGCCCAGACAAGTTTAAACTTCATTGTGAGCTCTCAGCTTTCTTCAGGAAACTAAAGCTGAAAGCATTCTTTGAGGGTAAGGAAGACCCAAATGAAGCCCAACGTAAAGGTGATACTGGGCTAAGATTGGACTCCACCTTTAATCCTCCAGTCCAAACAATACCGGCTGCCATCACCGCCTTTGAACAGGCAGTATTCTTGGATCTCGAGACCTACCAGGCTGCCCCAACTTACTGCAATTTCAGTACAGAGGAGTACCAAGCACTGAAATCTCTACAAAATGATCCCAAGATCACTATAAAACCGGCGGACAAGGGTGGGGGTCTTGTAATTCAAAACACCATTGATTATGAAAAGGCCTGCGAAGTCCTCCTAGCAGATAGGCGGAATTATACTCCCCTAACAAAAGACCCGACCCCGGAGCTGAGAGCACGAATCACCACTCTGGTCAGAAGAGCGGAAGAAAATGGAGAAATCTCCAAGAATGAGGCTGACTTTCTGAATACTAACGAAAGTACAGTCCCATATTTTTACACTCTCCCGAAGACACACAAAAAACGGCTACCACCGCCAGGAAGACCGATTGTGTCTGGCATTGGGTCTCTGTTGGAACCACTTTCCCGGTTTTGCGACCATTACTTAAAACCTTTGGTCCAAAACACCCCAACCTATCTCAAGGACACAAAAAGTCTACTGCAACTACTCCAGAACCTAGACTTCCCAGAAAACTCAGTCACCCTAGTGACACTGGATATTGAAAGTCTGTACACCAGCATCCCCCAGGACGACACCATCAAGGTCCTGGGGTCGGCTTTGGACTCAGAGGACTGGGACTATCAAACCTCTAAGGCCTTTATCCTAAACTGTGCCACCATAGCTCTCAAAGAAAATTTCTTTGCCTACAAAGACAAACTCTACCTACAAACAACGGGGACTTCTATGGGCAGTACATTTGCCCCCAGCGTAGCGGGTTTGTATGTAGCTGATTTCGAAGCTAGACACATCACACAACCAAACTGCCCCTGGACGTCTTCAATTAAAATTTGGAGACGTTATATTGACGATGTCTTGATGATTTGGACAGGGAGTGATGAGCAATTAAAAACCTTTTTGAGTTGGATAAACACATTAGACACCAACCTTAAATTCACCTCTGAACTAAGCAAAACTGAGATCACCTTCCTGGACGTCAAGATCCAAGTCAGTGGCACAAAACTGTCAACAAAAACTTACCAGAAACCAACAGCTCGTAACAACCTTCTCGAATTCACAAGCTTCCACCCGAGGCCCCTAAAAGAAAACCTCCCATATGGACAATACTTGCGAATCAGACGCAACTGTTCGGAACTCCAAGACTTTAGAACCCAGTCTGCAGAATTAACAGAAAAACTCAAGCATCGTGGGTACCCCATCCAAATACTAAATAAAGGGTACAAAAGGGCACGTAATCAACCACGTGAGTCACTCCTGGAAGACAAGGCCACCAACAATGAAACCATACCACTAACCTGTGTAACCACATACAATGCCATGTCCAACTACATGAAAAAATCAATTAACAGAAATTGGCGCATTATATCAAGCATCAAAACTGATTGGGAGAAACCACTATTCTCTTTCAGAAAAGGGCGCAGCCTGAGGGACAGCCTCGTACACACACGACCCAGAGCTGAAACCCCAACCACAGAAAGATCCATCACAGAAACTTGGGGTCTCCCAAAAATCACTGGACACTTTCCATGTGCCAACTGCAGTGTTTGCCACCTTACGACACACACTAAAACACTAGAACTCGAACCTGGGAAAACATGGACACAAAGATGTCACACCAACTGCAACACAGATAATGTCATCTATCTGATCACCTGTTCTTGCGACCTACGTTACGTAGGAATGACCACCCGCAAAGTCAAACAAAGAATAGGTGAACACCGTTCCAATATCAGGTGTAAAAAACTAACCACCAAACTAAGTCGCCATTTCCTGGAACACAATCACACCCCCAACGACATGCGTTGGACTATTATTGAGCATGTAGGTGGCACAAGAAACATCACTAACATTCTTTTTGAAAAAGAACAAAGGTGGGTCTACAGACTGGGCACCCATCTGATTGGTCTAAATGATGACATTCCTTGGAATACAGTGATCAAATGAATCAGAGTCTTGCGATATCAGTATTTTTTCTATGATTCTTCTGAGCCTTTCAAAAAAACCCTGACCCACGTGAGTAGGTAGTTATCTTTTAAAACACCACTTTATTTTACCTCCACGCAACCCGCTTTGCTTAAATAACAATCACGGCAAAAAATGCACACTGTAA
Organism: Lissotriton vulgaris; assembly: GCF_964263255.1. Lineage (NCBI taxonomy): Eukaryota > Metazoa > Chordata > Amphibia > Caudata > Salamandridae > Lissotriton > Lissotriton vulgaris. Next base: position 285,286,042 of record NC_141699.1, read on the forward strand.
ACAAACATGGTCACCCAGGCAACTCCAGACGACGTCCCACATCTCCCTGAACCAACAAATAACGCCGCGTAGCGACGCCTCCATGACTAACGTCACGGAACCACGCCCACTCGGCAACGTCACCATTACGGCGGCCGCGTCACCATCAGGGCGGCCACGCAAACTTTTCCGGTTACCCAGGCAATAGAATGGCAGGCCCACTCTCACTCGGCGGACCTTCTGAGATAACGCCCAATAGGGCGCTCGGATGCAGTTACGCCTCCGTGACGACAACATGCCACGCCCACCCGGAAGCATTTGCCGCCTTGCCTCCCGGCATTAAAAACAACATACGGAACCCACTCACTCATCGTCGGGGTCCGGTACGAGGGCGACGTAGGTACACCACGGGTGCCGAGCGTTGAGGGCGTAAGTAGGAACAACCTACCTGCAACAAGTTAAGTATTGATCGCGCTCCACTAACCATGATTCTAATGCCGGTTTAATGTTTTTCTCTCGTTATGCCATGAATTAGGGTGTGCCAAATACGCTCCCACCCCCCTCCTGAGACCCATGGTGTTTATCCCTAACACCTCAAAAGTGAGACAATTTTAACTTGATGATCATATGTTTATATTTTAATTTGATCGCAAAATTATCGATCTTCCTTGAAGATCTTCATGTGTTTTTATCCCTTAGTCACTACTAGCCTGTACCACAAATAGTACACCCCACCTCTCATAGCCCTTGCGAACCCTTGGCTACCAGGCGGTGTTAAACATAGCGCTATTTTCTCCACAGCTAGAGTGTCTATCACGTTTGGAGCACCAATTTCACCATACAAACTACTGGCAATTAGGAGCAACTCTAATTGTTTGTCCTGTTCTATCTATGTGTCTCTGTCCCTTACCTTTCAGGTGCAGAAAACGATAAGTAGAAGCCTCCTAAACCAGGAGTAATTAGGAATTAATCCAATATTCCTAATTTTTTCGCACTTTTTCCACTTTTTTATAATTTTCACATATCACGTCCCTAGGTAAGGGTGGGCCTTAGAGTGCCCATACCGCCAGGGTTTACCACACCCAGTCCTGAAGAATTGCCCGGTAAATTGACACCGTTTCGATGGCAAGAAACATGTTGACTACTACTCTCTAGGATCCCACCATTCAATTAAAAGTGGACTGGATTCTCACATATATTTTATACTTGTTGTCCTTAGTGATCTTTAATAAAAATTGCTTCAGATACACTACTGACAATTTTTTTTTTTTTAAATACCCTCATCACTCACTAAATTTTCATTTTCACTCAACACGCCCTATACCCACCAACCAGCTCCGCAGTAATCCTGGCGTTGCAGCACACCAAAGAGACACTCGGTCTCTTTGGTGGGGCCCGATGATGAAGCATGTCATCACTAGGTGGTGAGTGAGGGCCTTCCTAAACATCCTAGTATGGTTGTTATTGAGCTCCATTTTTTGGTTCTTTGTCTCATAGACACTCTTTTTTTGTTTATTGACTATTGACCGGGGAACAAGAGTGTCAGATACTCTCCCTACCTCTCTCCTTGATATCTAGTAAACCAAATAAGCCAATCATGGAAACCAATCAATGTATACACTTTTCATAGGGAGCAATTGCACTGGGGCACTGATTGGCAGTGGCACAGTGCCCTGAGCAGCTAACACCAGCAAAACATATGAGGCACATCAGCAAAAAGTAGAAGGGAGACTCACGCCAAGGTGCCAGGTCTAACACGTGTCCCCTCCAGCTGAAATGTGGGGAGAACTACTCTACCCCAGGGAGTTCCTCATCACTAAGGCGGACAAATCTGGACAGACCGTCAGCATTGGCGTGATCTGTGCCAGGGCGATGTTCCACCGTGAAGACCATACCCTGTAGGGAAATGGATCACCTCAACAGCTTTGGGTTCTCACCTCTCATTTGCATCAACCATCTGAGGGGCCTGTGGTCTGTCTGAACCCGGAAGTGAGACCCAAACAAGTAGGGTCTTAGCTTCTTCAGCGCCCAGACCACAGCAAATTCTTCTCGCTCAATTGCACTCCACCTCTGTTCCCGTGGAAGTAACCTCCTACTGATGAAGGTTACAGTTTGGTCCCAGCCCTCCTCAGTCATCTGTGAGAGAACAGCCCCTACACCATGCTCCGAAGTGTCTGTTTGCACAAGGAACTCTTTGGAGAAGTCGGGGGCCAGGAGCACGGGCGCCGTGCACATGGCAGTCTTCAGGGTGTCAACATGTTTCTGAAAGGTGTCAGTCCAGATCACTTTTCTGGGCTGCTTCTTGGAAGTCATCCCGTCAAGGGTGCAACAATGTTGCCATACCCCTTGACAAACCTCCTGTAGTACCCTGTGAGTCCTAAAAAGGCCCTCACCTCTGTCTGGGTCTTTGGGGGTTCCCAAGCCAGGATGGTTTCAATCTTGGGTTGGAGCGGCGCCACCTGGCTGCTCCCCACTTGGTGTCCCAAGTACACCACGGAACCCTGCCCGATCTGGCACTTACTCGCCTTGATCGTGAGGCCTGCCTTGCGCAGTGCCAACAACACTTACCAGAGGTGGCGCAGATGTTTTTCCCATGTGACACTGAACACTGCTACGTCATCCAGGTAGGCGGCACTGAATTCCTCCAGCCCAACCAACACCTGGTTGACCAACCTCTGAAGGTGGCAGGGGCATTCTTCATTCCAAAGGGCATAACCCGGAACTGGAGGACTCAATCACCCCAAGAGCAAGCATCTTTGAGACCTCCTCTTTGATGCAGGTGCTGACCCTGTCAGTCACCCTGTAAGCCTTGTTCTTCACAGGTGAACTGTCCCCTGTATCCACATCATGGACGCACCAATCAGTGATACTAGGGACCAGGGAAAACAGGTCAGAGAACTGTCCCAGCAACTGGCGGCAGTCATTCTGTTGTTCAGGGGTCAGGGTGGGTGAGAGGTTAACTCCATCCACTGACCCATCTTGCTCTCTAGCTACAAGGAGGTCAGGAAGAGGCTCAGTCTCCTCCTCCATTCCATCATCTGTGGCCAGGAGCATGCCCACTTTGGACCTCTCAAAGTGAGGCTTAAGGCGGTTGACATGCAGGACCCTCAAGGGGTTCCTGGGAGATTGCAAGTCCATCAAATAGGTAACTGGACTCTTGTGCTCCACAACCTCAAAGGGGCCTGTCCACTTATTTTGGAGCGCACATGGCTCCACGGGGGCCAAGACCCACACCTTCTGACCAGGTTGAAGCTCAACCAGAGTGGCTTTCTGGTCATACCACCGCTTCATTTCCTCCTGGCTGGCTTCCAGATTTGCCTCAGCAAGTGCTCTGAATCACCTAGTCTGGTTCCTGAAGGCCAGCATGTAACTGTATACATTCTGGGGAGGTTTCCTGGGAGATTGCTTCCAGCCTTCCTTGACTAGACTTAGAGGTCCTCTCACTGGGTGGCCCTACAGGAGCTCAAAGGGACTGAACCCTAGAGACTTCACTGGCACCTCACGGTAAGCAAAGAGAAGGCATAGCAAGAGGACGTCCCACTTATGCCTCATGGGTTCTTCCAGACCCATAATCATGCCCTTAAGAGTTCGGTTGAAGTTCGGTTGAATCTCTCAACCAACCCATTTCCTTGGGGGTGGTAAGGGGTAGTGAATTTGTAGGTTACACAACACACTTGCCAAAGGGATTTCATATACTTTTTTTTTTTTTTTTTTAAACCTTTATTCGTAACAAGTGGTGGAAGACAAGCATGAGATCATCAATGACATACATACAAAGCATATAACGATACAGGTGTGATGAAGTGCAGCGGCATACAGAAAGTGTCCAGGTGACAAATCCAGAGGGAGAAGTCCAGTGGGCAGAAATAAGGTCACGGCAACAGTAGGGGCCTGGGACTTGACACACCATTACAGAGCATATAAACACACCAATAATACGGACAGCAAGCAAATAACGGTCCAAAGGGGAGAGCAGTGGTAGGGCCGCGAGCACATACGCACAGCGTAGTGGCCCCCAAGGTAAGGCATCATAAGCTGCATCCCAAGAGAGAGGGCAGTAAAGCCCCGTTCCCCCGTCAACGGTAATAACATACTCCTCACATCGAGAGAGGCCGCAGTGCATTCATAGGGACCCTCACAGCACGTGGACTGGGCAAGTGGCAGAAAAACGTACAATCCCAACAAACTAATCCACATTAACCCACCCCAACCCGATCAGCGCTGACCGAATCAGAATCCTGCCCAGCCCTGGTAAGAAGGTACACCTGCAGTGGACTCCAAAAGTCTCTGGGCCTGCAGCGCACAGGCATCAATTCCGCGTAAACATTATATTGGTCCTGACAATAAATGACATCTCTCAGCCAGTCATCGAACCGCGGTATCCTGCCCCTTCCCCAGCAGCAGGCCACACGCCTCTTTGCCAGCAGCAGAGTGACATCCACAAACCTACGATACATCGCTGGCACCGCCCTGGTATAACCCAACAACAGGACCAGAGGGTCAAATGGCACTCCATTGTCGGTCATAGCCTGAAGAGCATCATGGACCCGCACCCAGTACTCCAAAATCACCCCACACTCCCACGCCAAATGGAGAAAATCAGCACCCGTCGCTTGACAACGAGTGCATCTGTCATCCTCCGCTAGTCGGAACCTGAGCTTCCTAGCTGGGGTGTAGTAAAAGCGCTGTATGAATTTGTAGTGTATGATCTTTAGGCGGCAACTAGAGGAGATGTTAGCGGTCACACCACAACAATACTTCCATTGGTCATCAGAAATGGAAATGCCTAGCTCAGCATCCCACTGGGTCCGCGCTCGCCCAGGTGAGACAGCACGTTGTCTCCTGATGGCACTATACAATCGAGACACCAAGTGACGTCCATCAGAAAGCAACAACTCATGGAGTGGCAGGGTCACCCCCGGCTCACCGGGGAACTCAGGCAACAGTGACCTCAGGCCCTGGCGCAGCCGGACATAGTAAAACATATCAAGTGGGGAGTACGCCCCATCCCCGAAGAATTGCTCCAGGGTACGGAAGGTGCCCTCACGAAACAGGTCACCCCAGGTGTGAATCGCAAGACGACTGCACAGGCGTCGGAAACCAGCTTCCTGCAGAAGAGACAGGGCAGGGTGATACATCAAAGGCAACGCAGGCGAGTAAATAAAAGCAACATCCAGCACCTTTGCGATGCGCTTCCAGGCATCAACAGTGCAGGTGACCGTCGTTTGGTGTGTGTCAATGTCCTAAACACGACCTAGGACCATGCCCTCCAACGGGAGAGGATGAGCGACCCACTGTTCGGTGGCCACCTGAGGCATGAACGGCGTGGGGCGCATCCAGTGGTAGGCGAAGTGCGCTTGAGCGCTGACATAATAAAGTTCAAACTCAGGGACGTCAAAGCCCCCATCGACGTAAGGCAGCGTCAGCGTAGACCACGCCACTCGTGGCTGTTTACCCCCCCAAAACAACCGAAGCAACTCTGAGCGGAGACGTGAGAAAAAATAAGCCCCAGGATAATACGGAATGTTTTGAAACAAATACAGGAAGCGAGGTAACACCACCATCTTGATGAGAGATGCCCTGCCCGCCATAGATAATGGCAAAGAACTCCACCTCGTGATGATGTCTGCCAAGTTAGTTATAGCCACACCGTAATTAAGCCGTAGTGTCTCCTCCTTGAGCAGTGACACAACAATACCCAAATATCGCAGGTCGGAGTCACACCACTCCAGGGGGTAGTCAAGTGGGAAACGGTGGACCGCCGCAGTGAGTGGAAAGAATTGGGATTTCTGCCAATTGATATGAACCCCAGATACACCACCAAAGACTACAAACTCACGTAGTAATGCATTAAGATTCGACTGTGGGTCTTTCACATAGAGAGTAACATCATCAGCGTACATGGATATGCCAATCTGCCGCTGAAGGCAATTAAACGCACTCTGTTGATGCAATTGCCGTATCCTACATGCAAGAGGCTCTATAGCAATGGCGAACAAGAGGGGGGAGAGTGGACACCCCTGCCTGGTACCTCTCGTGATCGGGAAAGGGGAGGACAACACCCCATTTACAACCACTCTGGCCATAGGGTCAGTGTAGAGTAGTTTAACCCACGAGATAAATATCCTGGGGAAGCCCATTCTGCACAGGGCGTCAATTAAATAACCCCATTCTACCGAGTCGAACGCCTTTGTCGCGTCTAGAAAAACAGCAGCCACCGGGAGCTCCGGGGAAATGGTCGGGATCAAGGAGAATAATGTGCGAAGGTTATGGGAGGTCGCCCGTCCAGGCACAAAACCTGACTGGTCAGGTAGTACTATAATGGGCATGAGTTCAGAGAGACGCACCGCCAATACCTTGGCCAGAATTTTAACATCGCAGTTAAGCAATGAAAGAGGCCTATAGGAGCCCACATCAAGAGGATCCTTTCCGGGTTTGAGTAAAGAGATGATAGCAACTTCCCTCATAGACCCTGGCAGGCGCCCCACTTCAAGGGATTCCTCGAAAACCTCCCGCAACACCGGAGCCATAATATCTACGTAACACTTATAAAATTCAGCGGGGAGGCCATCTAGGCCTGTAGCCTTGCCATTATTAAGCGACATGATGGCACTCCTGACCTCGTCGACCTCCAGGGGCCTACCCAGAAAAGCCCTGTGATCATCAGAGAGCCAGCGAAGCGACAGCTCATCCAAAAATCCCCCATATCTCACATCTCCGGAGTGCTGGGAAGTGTATAAGTGTGTATAGTGTTGCAGAAATGTGTCCCGTATAGTCTCTGAGTCCGTGCAGCGAGTGCCATCAGCCAAGACCAGTTCCAAAACATCTGAGCTGTGTCTCTGGTGTCTCGTAAGAGCCGCCAGGACCTTCCCCGGTCTCTCACCCTCACAATACCGTCTAGCTACCCAGTATTTTCCCCTATGCTTCGCTTCCCTGGCCGCTTCTTCCTCGTATTCCGATAGTGTACTCCTAAACTGGTGCATGAGATCAGGGTCAGGGCCAGCAAGTAGACCATTCTCTAGTCGATTTAGGTCGGCATCTAAATCAGCAAGTGTACGGACAATGGTCCTGAGTACCCCACAGCTCTTGGAGATAGTGAGCCCCCGAATCGTAACCTTGAATGCCTCCCATATTACCTCCACACTGTTCACAGACCCCTTATTCCTCGGAAAGAAAGCCTCAATCTCCTCACCCAACTCCGCCTTAAAAATGGGGTCCAGCAGGGCCGATGGGAATAGCCTCCAAGGCGGACGCGGTCGGTGTAGTCCAGGCACCGACACCACAACCCGAACCGGACAGTGATCAGAGAAGGTCCTGGGGAGGTGCGTCACCCCATGCAATCCTGCCACTAGCCCCCTGGAAAGGAAGATATAATCCAGCCTCGCCCAGGTACGGGCCTGTGTCGTGAAATGAGTGCCCTCCTTAACAGTGGGGTGTACATATCGCCAGCTGTCCACCAGCCCTGCCTCTTCCACAATGCCCCGCAAAACATCTCTGGCTTGTATATTGTACTGATGACTCCCCTCCGATCTGTCCTCAAGAGCCACCATTGCCAAATTAAAATCCCCCCCCCACACAATATGAGAAGCATCAACAGCAAGCACATGTCCCCACAGTGTAAGAAAAAAAGCTGGACTATCAACATTCGGTGCATAACAATTCACAAAAAGCACAGTGAGCTGTCCAATCCTTCCCCACAACAGTACATATCTCCCATCAGAGTCCAAGTGTGATCCCAACTCCTGGAAGGCAAGTGATTTTTTAATCAATATTGCAACCCCCCTTGCATAAGAGGAGAACGAAGAGAACTTCCTCACAGTGGCCCACCTCCCACCAAACGCATATGTCGGTGACCGGCCCAGATGTGTTTCCTGTAAAAGTGCCACCTGTACGGCATGTCGGTCTAGATACTGCAACACATTTCGGCATTTCCTGGCATCATTGAGCCCACGCACATTCCAAGAAAGAATCGAAATCTTATCCAACACTGCGATCGCCATCACTCATAGGGTATACGTGTCAAAGAGCCCCGCACACCCGCATCAGGCACACCATACGAGCCACGATAGGAGGCCGTAGCCGCCACATCATTACCCCACCCAGTAACAAGAAAAACACAATCAACCATGTCGTCTTCCAACCCCAGAACCAATCCCCCCCCCCCCAAAACCGGTTAACGCACAACCGTGCAACAGGCGCGCAGCTCCATACGGGAACATCCAGAGCGCATCGCATCCAACAAGTGAATGTACAGGGTCCAAAAAGTCCCTACCTCCCACCGCCCACCTGACCAACCCCAACCTGTCAGGACCCCCTACCACCCCCCCTCCCCACACCCCAGGCATCCATCCACACATCCAAAACACCATCCGCACAACAAAGTAAAGTGTGAACATAGTAGGGGAATTCCCGTTGGGGGTGCCCACCAGAGGTGCACTTCACCACCCCCTCACACTATGCCGCCCTCCCAGCCGATGAGGCAAAGATACGAGGCAGGCACAGTGGTAGGGTGGGTGCCCGGAGCAAGAATAGGAACACAACCTCAACCAACGCCAACCCAACAGTCACACCATGCAGCCTCACAGAAAAAACACAGAGGACCAGCCATCAGCCCACAATATCACACGCTTCGGAGCGGCAGCAGGCAGCGGCAGGTGAAACAATGTCAATAGGAAGCGTTCAACACAGTCATCATGCCATCAAAAACCTGATATGGGGTCTTCCTCCTCCCCCGCCGATTGACGATCGTTCTGTCCCATCCCATCCTGGCGGTCAGCAGCAGCACGTTCCCTCTGCAGCCGCTTCACAAAGTCTTCCGCCTGCTGCGGATTCGTGAAGAAAGTCTGCTTCGCCTGATGAGTGATCCTTAATTTCGCAGGGTAGAGCAAAGCGTAGTCCACCTGGAGGTCCTGAAGCTTCTTCTTAACCGCCAAGAATTTTCGCCGTTGTTCCTGCACCATCGGAGTGAAGTCAGGGTATATCGTGAAATTGACACCCTCGAAGGAGAGTGAACGGGAAGTGCGGGCCGCATGAAGAGCCGCATCACGATCCCGATAGTTCAGGAGGCGAGCAATGATAGGGCGTGGGGCCGCACTGGGGGCCGGTCGCGGTCCAAGCGAACGGTGCGCCCATTCCACAATAAACTGGGTCGAAAAGGATCCTGCCCCAACTGCCCCAACCAAGAGCCTCTCCACATACGTTTCCATCTTTCCAACATTCGTAGACTCCGGCACACCTACTACGCGAATGTTGTTGCGCCGACTTCTCGCCTCCAACTCCTCGTTCTTAGCGGCTATTACACGTAGGATATTGTCCATCTGCGCCAACTGAGTGGTATGAGTGGCCGCAGTGTCATCGTGATCGGAGATACGCTGTTCCGCCGTGGTCAGGCGCTCCTCATGGACATCAAGTTTCTGTACCACCGCGTCCATGCGGGAGGATAGTTTGTCCACCTTATCCACAATGGTGGCGAAGCCTTGCCGCATCTCCTGCATCATCTGCTGGAAATCAGGGGTGGACGGTTGCAAAACAGCATCAGCGGCAGTCGGAGGAGGAGATCGCGAGGAACCAGCCTCCTGTACCAGGCGGGTGCCCCTTCTGGAAGTCGCCGAGTCAAAGGAGAGCTTAGGTTGCTTATTATCAGGTTTGCCCATGGTGGTACACACAACACACGCACCAATGTCGTAAGCAGGGAGGCCTGAGGGTTGAATCTCGTAAGCAAGGCCACGGTCAACACAGCGACACACACAGCAGGGGATGCCTCGTAAACAATGTCAATAGTGGGTCGCAGAGTGTACACCTCCGTACAAAACCACCAGTAGACACAGTACAGACTCGCCAGGTGCCAAAAGAGCTGCCGCTGTAATAATAGCAGGATGTAGTCCAGGGGGGCCAAGTGATGACCCTGTCCACCACACCTTGAAGTAGAGAGGGCTGTGCCACTCACAGTCCGCAATCAGTGACTGCGTGTAGGGGTCAGCCCTAGCTGTGTTCCGCAGGGGCCAGGGTGGTGCAAACCAGGATCACGGGGCAAATCAGGCACAGCAGGGGACAGCCATGGGCCGTGGTATGTGAATGGCGCTAGCGCCGTGCAAACCACCAGAAGGGACTCGCCGCGTAGCCTATCCCAGCCGGCTCCGCAATGCAACGGCCGCTGCAGTGGAAAAGGGCGCCAAGAAGCAAAAGTCCAGGTCCGCTGTGGTACATGCGTTAATATCGCCCACAGCCCCTACGCCAACGCAAGAGTCGAAACACAGCAGGGAGTGACAATGCAGTCCGCGGGGGCACGCCGCCAAACAGACGAGTATAGCAGGCTCCACAAGTATGCCAGACACAATGATGCCAAATGAGCGAGCAAACGGTCCCCCCGTAGTGCAAACAGATAAGGTCCTCTCACCAGCAGCAGATCACCTCAATGTACAGCACGCCGTCCGCTGGCGCCCAGGGGTAGACCACAGAAGGGGGCACGAGCAGGCAGGCATGCCCCGCCACTCCCCTCCGTGAGATGGCCGGCGGTCCACTCAGGGGCGATGTCCACGCACCCGTCAGATCTCTACAGGGACAGCTCAGCGTGACCCCCGCGATGTCGTCGCTTCACCCCTGCTCACGATCGCCAGCCACAGGCGCCAACGCCGGTCGCGTCCATGCAGGTAGCAAAGGAAAGTCCCCGAGGGGGGAGGGGACAGGCCTCCTCCCCTCGTGACAAGCAGCGGGCTGGAGTAATCCGGGACGCCGGACAGCGGAACGCCAGGTCTCCAGAGCAACAGGCGGTGAATCTTCAGAGGCCACGAACTCCAGATCGGAACCACCGATCAGCGCGAAAATCGAGCCGAGTGTAGAATACACTCCTCCAAGGCAGAATCTCGGGTCAGATCTGGGGTCAGCGAGGATCCGAAGGATAACTAGCCGGATGAAAGCTCCGGGCTGCAGGAGCCTCACGGCAGTGCGGCCATGCTGCAGTGCGCCCTCTAGCGCCCCCCAGGATTTCATATACTTGGATATGAAATTGGTGCCCCTGTCAGACACCACCTATAGAGGGAATCCCACTCTGGAGAAAATTCCCATCAGTGCCCGTCCCACCACGGGGGCCGTCACTGTCCTCAGAGGGATGGCTTCAGGGTACGGGGCATAGTCCACCAGGACCAGGATAAACCAGATGCCCATGGCTGTCCTGGGGTCCAGTGGCCCCACAATGTCAATTCCCTCTCGCTGGAATGGCGTACTGACTACGGGGAATGGCTGGAGAGGAGCCTTTTGCTTCCTCCCACTCTTACCACTTGCCTGGCAAGTTTGGCAGGTCCTACAGTGAGCATCTGAGCTCCTACGCATTTGGGGCCAATAAAAGTGGGTGACAAGCCTTTCAAAGGTCTTGTCCTGCCCCAAATTTCCTGCCAAGGGCACATCGTGAGCCAGCCCCAGTAGTAAGGCTCTGAATCTCTGGGGTACCACCAGCGCACGGGCTGACCCAGGCTCAGCAACCTTAGGCTCTGAATACAGGAGGTCATTCTCCCAATAAATGAAATGTGTACCGGACTGATCACCATTGGCCTGGTCTGCAACCTGCTGCCGCACACCCACGAGAGAAGGGCATTCTTTCTGCTCCCTGCAGAATTCCTCCCTGGAGGGGCCTCCTTCCTGCTGCCAATGGGTCAGTCCAGGCAGGTCCCCCAGTTCAGCTATCTGTTCCCCGGTAGGCTCCATGGCATCCCCCTCAAGGTCTGCTTCCTCCTGGGCTGTGGGAACTTCAGGGGCCGGTTTCCCAAGCCTCCTGCGCCTTCTCCCTAAGGCCGGTTCCTGGGCCTCTCCCTCAGGCTCCAGGACCTCTTGAACACCCTTACTGGCTGTCATGGACCGGGTGGTCACGCTCGCCCAGTCAGGTAAGCCCACCATCTTCAGGTGAGCTGTCTTCCCCACCTTTTCTCAAGGGGAGCACTCCAAGTCATTCCCTAGCAAACAGTCTACAGGTATGGCAGTTCTCACAGCAACCTGCAGAGTACCAGAGACCCTCCCCACTCAAACGGAACCTGAGCCATTGGACACTGACTCTCGGAGTTGTCAGCGTTGACAACACAGCAGTATGCATGGGGTACAACCTGCTCTTGAGACACCAGGTGCTGCCGGACTGCAGTCACACTGGCTCCTGTATCTCTAAGAGCCTCTACCTTTTTCCCATTGATGGTCACCACCTGCCCATATTTCTTAGTGTTGGAGGGCAGGTAGTTCTCAGGGACCATCTCACGGGGCAGAGCACCAGTGGGTGTTGGTTTACCAAACAGGCAACACTTGAGATCATTGGCAAAACGACCCAGTTCACCACACTTGTGACACTTTATGGGCCCTCTTTGAACAGGGGTACCTGTCGGGCCCGGTCTGTTTCTGGGGTGGGGGAGGCTGAGAACCTTTCCCTTGGTTCCCTTGGGGATTACTTTGTGACCTCTTCTGAAATTCCCTCTGTTTACCCTTGTCCCCCCCCACTCTTCTGCTGGGGACCCTGCCCGCCCTTGGCCTAGTCTCCCACTTGACCCTTGTGGACCCTGGTGCTGACCCAGCGGTCTGCCTCCTGAGCAAGTTTCCTAGGGGGTTAGTCAGCTTGCTAACAATCAGGTGCTGACGTTGCTCAGGAAAACAATTACTAGACAAGTGCTCCCATGCAATTAAATCAAAGAGACCTTGAAAATAATTCACTTTGCTACCCTTCACCCAACCACCCAGTGCTCTGCAAAAAAAAAGTCACATATTCAACATAGGTGCTCCCAGGAATCTTTGCACAACTCCTGAACCTCTGTCTGCACAATTCAGGAGTTAACCCATACCTGGTCATCAAAGCTTCCTTCATGTGGGGATAAGAATTATAAACTTCAGAGGGCAAATCTAGCTGTGTGTCCTGCCCCTCGCTAAGGAACCACCCCCAGAACCCTGCACCCCAATCTCTCTCAGGGACCCGGTGGGAAGACATAGCTACCTCATAGGCCTTGAACCACCGCCCTATGTCATCACTTTAAAAATATTCTTTCACCACATCCTTTGGCATGTACACCATTGACTCTACCTGCACTGGCGATGCGCTGCCACCAGAAGGAGTAGTTTCCAAACTTTTAGCTTCCAGCTCCCTCAATTTCATCTCATGTTCCAATTGGATCTTTTTCTCTTCCATTGCCAACCTTTGGCTTTCCCTTGCCATTTGTCCATTAAGCCTTGCCATCTCCATTTCATGTGCCCTGGTTGCCGTCCTGTCTGCCAACTCCTCTGTCGACATGACTCGGCCAAAATCAATGACGCTTCACTCTGGTTCAACTTCCAATCCATTCTCAGGTGCCCATGACTCAACCCAGGCCCTCAGCGCCTTTTGGTATTGGGTCTTGTTTTTACATCCAGATTGGGAAACTCTAAAGTTCTGGCAGAAGCCCTTCAGCTGGTCTAAGGAGTACCTCTTCAATCTCTCCACTTCCCAGTCAATTCCTTCAATGGCAGAGATTACAGAGGCTGCACTTCCTCCATTGAGTGAACCAGGCATGACTTATTTAAAAATGGAGCTTTCTCAGCAAAACAAAAATCAGTAAGTCTGTGGCTGCATTCTTGGCCTGAACTCACTACGTGGTAATCAAAATAATGTACATAAATCATAAATGCAAATTCGAAATCCTCACCGCTACCTCCAATGTTAGATTTGGGGGTCTCTGGTTGGCATAGGTGAGTACTTGTGACAAACAGGGACCCTCTCCTCTAGTCAGGACAAGGTACTTCTAAAAATAGCCCCAGCTCACCCTCTAGGTAGTGTGGCGCGAGCAGACCAGGCTAAACTTCAGGGCGTTAGTAGTTAAGCATTTATGATCACACACAGTAATTTAGGAATGCACCACAAATGGACACCAGTCTAGTATTTGTATCAAAAAATAATGCTTCTTTATATATCTGTTAAAGCAGGCTTAGATACAAGACCAAATAACGTTCAAATAAGGCCCAATACTTTTGTAGAAATTAAGAATTCTTTAAAAATGCTTAATCTTGGGTCCGGTGCGCTTCGCACCCCTCGGGCGACTCTAGGTGAAGAGAGATGAAAAAAAAGAGTCTAGCAATCGATGCGGACGCTTGGGTCTGATGTGTACACCTTGTGGTACGATATGGGCACAGTGCCTTGGGTGGTGGAGTTTGTTACGCACAGATGCGGTCACAGGCTAAGGCTTGCCAGGGACTGGGTCGGCGGCTTTCCACTGGGAGTCCTGCTCGTAGGAGACCTTGAGGTGCAAGGCATAGGAGCGGGACTGCGGGGGAGGTGCGGACAATCCGGGGCTGCAGGTGTTCGCGGTACGAGGCGTTTGTTCGTGACTTACGAGGCTTACTTCTTTAGTGCACGACGATGTTCGAGCCGTACCTTCTGTGAGAGCGGCTGTCTGGAGTGGGCGGCGCGGCACTGGCTGCCAGTACACGACATACTGGGCGGCTCTCTAGTGCGGCACGGCCTCCGGGCGAGAAGTGTGTTGTAGTACGCTTCGAGCGTACGTGTCAGACCTCACCGGGGATGATGCGTTTACAGTCCGGGGCGGCCAGAGGCTGGTGGCAGCGCGGCACAAGCAGGCGGGGGAAGCAGATCAGGGTGCGGTGCGGCCCAGCTTCAATGCATACCTCAGCTCAGTTTTAAGCGGAGACACGCGGGCAGGGCGGCAGCGGCACAGGGAACAGATCAGGGTGCGGTGCGGCCCAGCTTCGATTCGTGCCTCGGCTCGGATTTAAGCGGAGACACACGGGCAGGGCGGCAGGGGGACGGACTTCCACGGCGGGGTTTGCGAGGCGCACTCAGCGACGGACCCAGCGACCCACGGATCCAGGCAGTCCAGCGGCGTCAGGGAAGGCAGGGTGTTATATCCTGCTCTTCCTCTCTCTTTGTCCCTCCTTAGTGTTAGTGTCTGCTTGTCTATGTCATGTCTCTGTGATGTCATCCATGATTCTACCTGTTGCTATTCAAGGGATTTATCAGTTACCTGGAGGCTGAGCAGGAAGTTATCTGCTCCCGGTGGGGTTTCTTACCATATTACATTCCTACCTGAATGCTGTACCTTCTATCTAATCTCAAGAATAAATATACTACATGTACATTACAACAAGGACCCTTCATCATTATTTTACTGAATTTAACACAGGGGAAGAGCCCAATGTTCCTGGGGCTCAGTTCAGGGGACAAGCTCGCTTCCAAGCCCTTGGAGATCGTTCACAAATGCACAAGTTGAATCAAAAGTCCTTCTCAGTTTCTTTCCTCTCCTTCTTGCAGCAAGGCACGCACCACAGGCCAGTCTCCCAGGTCAGAGACAGTAGGCCTCCATGCAGCTTTCCCAAGTCCTTCTCTTCGGGCAGAGGTTTTTCTTGGCGTAAACAGGATCTGATTTGTTAGGAGCAGGGCTCCTACTTTTATACACAAAATCTTTTGTTCTTGCAGGCCAGGGGGGCCTTTGCCTAATCCAGTCCAGTCCCTGAGCACTTTGTTTTGCAGACTCTGGCTTCTCCTTTCAGTGAGCAGGGCAGGGACATCAGACGCTCCGCAGGAGGTGGAGCCAGCATTGTGGTGGCAAGTACAGTTCAGGAGTACTCTGTTGACAGTCTTCCCCTCTCTCTTCACAAGGTGCTGGGCAGAGACATCAGCTGCTCCCCAGGGGGCGGAGTCAGCATTGAGGTGGCAGAGCACAGCCCTATTCAGAGTCAAGGGGCACTCCCCCCACCCATCCTGGTGTATACGTTCTCTATTCACCACCTGTCAGCCCCAGCCTGTGGTTAGGCAAGCAAATACTAACTTTCTAAAAGTAGTATTTGCAAACACAGGATATTAAAATAAACTTTACTAAAAGATGTATTTTATTATTCTGAGTTCAGACATACTAAACTTGACTTTCTACCATGTTCCCTGAGCCTGCTTCGATTATAGTGTGTAATAATTCCAGCAGCCTATTCTGGCCTATGAGAACAGGTAGCCTTACAATAGTGAAAAACAAAAATGGCAGTTATTCACTATTAGGACATGCCACACACATCAGAGATTGTCCTACCATATGCTTACAATGCACCCTGCCCTTGGGCCTACCATAGGGGTGACTCACATGAAGTAAAGGGAAGATTTAGGGGCTGGCAAGTGTGTGCACTTGCCCAGCCAGCATGGCAGTACCAGACTGCACGCAGGTTCTGCAATGGCAGACCTTAGACACATTTCACCAGGCCGCTTCTGTGGGTGGCACAACCAGTGCAGCAAGCCCACCAGCAGCATTTGTATTTACAAGCCCTGGCACTCCTGGTGCACTTTACTGGGGACTGATAGTAAACCAAAAAAAGCCAATCATGGAAACCAATCAAAGTTTACACTTTTCATAGGGAGCACTTGCATGAGGCACTGATTGGCAGTGGCACAGTGCCCTGAGCAGCTAACACAAGCAAAACATATGAGGTACATCAGCAAAAAGTTGAAGAGAGACTCACGCCAAGGTGCCAGGTCTAACAGTTGGCAATAGTTATGATATACAAGCAAGGGAGGAGTGCCCCTCTTACCGCCCATAGTGTCCTCCTAAACTGGGAAACCAAGATCTATCTTGGCAAAAGAACTGGCAAATCATCTGCTGCAAGTGGTGGTCAATCATGCTTTATGCCTGAAAAGGTGTTTGATTAGTTGGAGTGGCCCTACTTAATGGTGATGCTATATAAAATGGGATGGCTCATGACCTGAGTGAAACTTTTATACAAAGACCCCATAGCCAGGGTCAGGGTCAACAGAGCCCTCTCTAGGGAATTTAGCCCAGGCAGTGATACCTGATAGAGATGCCCGCTGTCCCTGTTCTCTTCGCAATGGGGATTGAACCCCTTGCAAGCTGTCTACAGAAAGATGCACTGAGATGGGGTGTGAGATGGGACTCAAACTGACAGGATGTTGTTTCCTTGTATGCAGATCACATACTCTTGTACTTAGCAGAACAGAACCACTCTGTTCTGGCAATAACCTCCACTATGGCAACATTAATGCTTCACATCTCTCAGGATCTTTATCACTTAAGTCTGTGACCTGTTCGTTAAGGAAAATCTGATGAAAATCCTCGGCTCCTACAAATGGATGCAGATAGATGGAGGAAACTGCCACTCTCCATCATGGGCAAAGTTGTCCTCTATAAAATGGTTTATTTGCTGAACTTTGTTTTTTTTTGTTTTTTTTTTAAAACCTTTATTTACGAATGCACAATACACAGCGTCTGCCTACAACCCCGCAGGGCCGGCCGCTATGACATAAACAGGCTGAGTGAAAAGTAGATTATGAGACAGCACGTTGTCGAAGCAATCCTTCAAGTCCACATTATCGGGTAGAGCATAGTATCATATAAGTAGGATAAGAAAGGTTTAATTTTATGTTTTTGTTGAGAAGAACAACAACACACAAACACATGGTATCATAGTGGCAAGGGTCGCTGGGGGAGGGGGGGCAAAGTGACGCGGTGAAAAAGGACTCTGGCAAGGGGGGGGTGGGCACGAGCGGGAAAACAAAACATGTAGTGAAATTGGGGGAGGAACGTAAATCATGGAGAGGAGGGGAGAGGGACCTCATAGTCAAGCGGAGGGGAGCAGATATCACCGCGATAAGTATTCCACGGAGCCCAAACTCTGGACCACTTCCCTGGACGCCCCCGAGCCTCATACACAGTCTTCTCTCGGAACATGGACCAGTCCATATTCTCCTTCCAGGCACTGAGCAATGGTAATCTAGGGGAGCCCCAGAGCTGCGCGATGTCCCTCTTTGCGACCATATTGCCCAGGGTAACCCAAAGTGTCTGGGCAGCATTACAATCAGACGGTTCCCACACATTCAACAGACAACGTCTTGCTTCGGGAAGCAGTGGGATCCCAGTGACACGACTCATAACATCATGCACCCTGGACCAATACGCTGCAATCATCGGGCATTCCCACAGGACATGAAGAAAGGTACCATCCATCCCACACCCACGCCTACATCGTCCATCCGAAACCAAACCCATTCGCATCAGACGCACTCCAGTCAGATACACACGGTGAAGGACCTTCAACTGGACAAAGCGAAGCCGTGCCGGAATAGCCACCTCCTTAGGGGAGGACACAGCTGACTGCCAGTCCTCGTCGTCTAATTCAAGGCCGTCAGCCGTCCAGGCAGCCCGGAGCTTCTCGAGTTGGTCAGCCCTGTTGTTGATAAGCTTTTTGTAGATTAAGGAGATGGTACTATCCGGGACGTGGCCGTCTAGAACTCGATCCTCCAAAGGGGAGGACTGCGGAATGTCGGTGCCAGGTGGAAAGACGGAAGACAAGGCGTGCCTCACTTGCATGTACCGGAAGTGCTCTCTATCATCAAGCCGGTATTCCAGTTTCAACGACTCAAAGGACTTAACCGCGCCCCGTGCCCATAGGTCCTCCACCGTGCTGATCCCAATCATGTCCCATTTCTCAAACCCTTTTGTCTTCCACAGGTTGCCCAACCGTTCCGAATCATACAGTGGCGTCTTACGTGTCAGCCTACCACCCCAGCCCGTAGCTACGGTAGCGTCCCTCCATGCCCGCACTGCACATTTCGTCGGGCCCGTAAGGAGTCGGAAGGGTGCCTTTGAATACAGAGCCCTATTAAAATTGCCACCGGGCAACAATAGCTTATCCAAGGCAAAGGCGGGGGCGGGCCCCGGAGCATAGGTCGCATGGTTGATGGCGCCCAGGTGTGAGGCCCAGTAGTACCGTCTAATATCCGGCAACGCAATACCCCCATCATACCAGGAGAGCGTGAGTTTGGACAAGGCAATGCGGGCACGGCCATCCCAAATCAGTTGTCGCTGTAAACTCTCGACTTCACGGAAGTAGCGAGCTGGGACAGGGTCGAAAAAATGTTGTAGGGCGTAAAGAAACCGGGGGAGCGACATCATTTTAAAGAGAGCCGCCCGGCCCAAAGGAGATAGAGGCAAATCGCGCCAACGTCGAACGTCTTGCTTAAGTCTACGGAGCGGAGCGTACAAATTTCGCTCATAGCGGACCGATGAGGTCATGGATACATAGATCCCCAAGTACTTAAAGCCGTCGGCCGCTACCAGAATGGGAAACCTGCGGGGCAGAGGCGGTAGAGTACCAGCTATAACGTAAACACAGGACTTGGTCCAGTTAATGATGAGTCCCGAGTTCTTACCGAAGGACGTGAGAACGTCGAAAAGAACGTTAAGAGACTTCTGAGGGGAAGTGAGATAGAGGAGGATATCATCCGCGTACAAGGAGACACGGTCCTCGAGGTCTGGGGACCATCGGATCCCTTTAATAGAGGGTTCCCACCGGAGCCATGCGGCAAGGGGTTCGAGCGCCAGTGCAAATAGAAGCGGGGAGAGCGGACAGCCCTGACGTGTGCCACGGCCTAAGGGGAAGGGGTCCGAGCATCTACCATTCACCGCGACCTGAGCAAGTGGCCGTTCGTAGAGGAGCTTGACCCATGCGATGAATTTAGGGCCAAAGCCAAATTTGGCGAGGGCCGCCCATAGGTAGGGCCATTCGATAGTATCGAAAGCCATTGTGGCGTCCAGGGAAGCGACCACTGCCGGCTCGGCGAGAATTGGAGCTCTCGCGAGAACACTGTGGAGTCTACGCAGATTGAGGGCCGTGTTCCTATGGGGGATGAAACCGGATTGATCCGGGTGGATCAGGTCGCAAATCACCTTAAGCAACCGATTGGCCAGTACCTTGGCAAGGATTTTGGGTTCCGCGTTAAGGAGGGAAATAGGGCGGTACGAGGCGCAGCGGTCACGAGGTTTGCCGTCCTTATAAATGACAACTATAGTAGCGAGGCGCTGCTCAAGGGGGAGGCATCCGGCCTCAACCGCCTCGAGAAACATGTGACGCAGGTGGGCGGCCATCTTGTCGGGACAAAGCTTGTAAAGTTCAATGGGGAGTCCATTGGGGCCCATCGCCTTCCCCGAGCGCAAGGATCGGATAGCGAGGGCAATCTCATCAACCGTAAAAGGGGCCTCCAGGGCAAGACAGTCCTCATCCGACACAGTGGGTAGGGTAATATCACGCAACAGTAGCCTGGAATCAGCCTCATCTCGATCGCTAACAGGCGTGTAAACCGTCTGGAAATGGTCCACAAGGCAATCAACAATTTCACCCGGATCAGAGACACTCTCACCAGATTCACGAACAATGACCGGTACAACTCGACTCGCACGTTGAGTCTTATCCAGCCACGCAAGGAGCTTGCTAGCCTTGTCGCCCACATCATACAGTCGGCCTAGTTGATTCGCTCGCAACAGTTTAGCAGCATCCGTGACACAGGCTTTATAGTCTGCTTGCTTCAATTCCAGAGTGTGCAGCAATGCAGGCATGTAATTCCCACCCAGCTCACTTTCAAGCGCAGTAATTTCGGTTTCAAGAGCCACAACAGCCTCCCTCTTCACCCTACGCTCTGCGGCAATAAATGATAGGGCGGAACCTCTAATAACCGTCTTGAAGGCCTCCCAAAGAACAGTGGGGGAAGTGACCGAGCCCACATTCTCAGCAAAATAGCAATCTATTGCCTTTATCAAATCTGAGCGGAGCCGGGGGTTTCGGAAATGCCAGGGAGGAATCGGGGGGACCCTGTTGCCAAGTAGACCGCCCACAGAAATCGTAATCAGCAAGGGGGAGTGGTCCGAGATACCCCGGGGAAGATGTCGCAGCTCCCGAACAGAGGACAGTGTGGAGGCCAGCATAAAAAAATAATCGATACGGGAGAGACTACCATGTGCACCAGAGTGAAAAGTGTATTGCTGGAGTGTGGGGTGTAGTGAGCGCCAGACATCTACCAAGCCAAAAGTATCAGCCATCTCACTGAGCCACATCTGGGACGGCAACAACACCCTGGGGGGAAGTCGGTCACATTCACCGGACATTACAGAATTGAAGTCTCCGCCCAGGATCAACAATCCGTCTGGAAGCCCAAGGAGAGTCCTGCCAAGATCGGCATAAGTGGTGGCCTGCAGTCCCGGGGGGATATAGACAACAACAAACACGATCTGTTTACCCTCCCACCTCCCAGAAACAGCAGCATACCGCCCACGGTCATCAAGGATAACATCGTCAATAGCAAGAGCAAGGGAAGACTTTATCATGATACCCACACCCCGGGAACCTGAAGTGAAACCAGCATGTGCAACCAGGCGATAACCCCGGCGGTCTAAGGCCTTGCAAGCATTTCCAATCAAGTGGGTCTCCTGAAGGAATACAACATCTGGGGTGTGGCGCCTCAAGAATTGCAGTACAATGCCCCGCTTGATCCTATCACCCAATCCGTTTACGTTCCAAGAAAGAACCCGCATTTCACCCCCCCCCCATTGCGACAAAGACATTCCACCCCCACCCCCCAGCAGAACCCACGGTTCAAAGTCATTTCAGAATGTGAAATACCATGAAAACCAAAACAGAACAAACTAAACAAAACACAACCCAGTCCCCAGAAACCAACCCCCCAACCGAAACCCGTTACAACACCCCCCTCCCTGCACCCCTGCTGACTAAAAAGCCACCCCCAACTGCAGTGTGCCTGTCGCCCCATATTATCTACAGAAAGAACCCCCCGAGGAGGAAGGGAGAAATCACCCGTTCCCGCACCGCCACGGGCAGTACCATAAAGCACGAAGTTGATTAACACAGTACAATGTATAGTCTCAATCAGAACCTCTGGGGCCCCATATTACTCCTGGGCCGTTGCACCACCTTCAGCACCACCAGGGCCTCCACCACCAAAGTCATCTGCCGGCAACGAGTCCAACCAGTCGGCAGCACGTTCAGGCTGATCAAAAAAGTAGGCACGTTCTCGAAATTCGATCCGTAGTCGGGCCGGAAACAGCATGGCGTATTTCAAGCCCCGATCTCTCAAACGACGCTTCACTCCAAGGAAACCTGATCTTAGTCGCTGCACTTGGGGAGTGAAATCAGGATAGATGGAGACAGAGTTATTGTCGTATTTCAAAGGGCCGTGCTTACGGGCGGCCTGGAGGATAGCGTCTCTGTCTCGGTAGTGGAAAAGTCTCGCAATGATAGGCCTCGGTGGGTTTCCTGGCTTCACTTGTCCACCTGGAAAACGATAGGCGCGCTCTACGGCAAAGAACTTGCTGAGCCCTGCCGGAGCAAGTTGAGCGACAATAAGTTCCTCGACCAACAGGTCGGTCGATACAGCACCATCACATTCCGGCACTCCGACTAGGCGTATGTTGTTCCGCCTGGCCCTGTTGTCATAGTCCTCCATCCGCTTGAGTAGCAAATCGTGCGAGGCGCGCAGATTACCAATCTCAGACTGCGCCTCAGCCATGTCCGTCACCAGACTCGACGTTTTAAGATCCAGAGCCTTCACCCGCTCATTTGTTTTGGCTAAGTCGGCCCGAATAAGAGTTACATCCACCGCCACCGTGTCTATTTTGGACACTACGGCTTCAAATTGCTGACTCATATCGGCCTTAAGTCCAGTGATGGCAGCCAAAAGATCTTGGAGCGATACTTCCGAAGGGGACGTCAAGTCCGTTTGAAGTCCTTCAGCACCCACACTCGTGACCCCGGGGGAGCCTCTCGGTTGGGTGTAGCGTTCGATCATATTGGACTGGATCGATCCCCCCCGGGTTGCAGCCTTCCGGCACTTTTCGGCCTCCGCTTTCGTTGCCATCTCGCGGTCAATGTTGGCCAAGTAGCCAGGAGAAACGGCGAAAAGGAAGAAAAATCCCGAAACTCCGATGTGCCAGTGGAGTGAGAGTATCGCGGCCTCCGTGCCAGTCCTACGGAGGAAAGTGTGGGCTGTGAGGGCAGCAGGCGAAGGCAGAGTAGGAGGAGACAAGAGCAATGAGGCTGGGAACCGAAAGTGAAAGCAGTACACCTGCGGTGGGCCAGATGCCAGGCAGCCGTTGTTGTTCAATTACGGGTCGGCCACAGTAGGTAGCCGAGTCCCCGGTCGCGCCCGTGGGCAGGCCAAAAAGTTGCAGATGTCAGAAAAATGGTCCCCAGGGTCCGTTTTCGACCAGAAAAGGATCGTTAGTATCAGTGAAGATATCGCTGCAAAAGCCCGTCAAAATGACCAGGATAGGTGAAGGATAGATAAGGACGGGCGGCGCGGGTCTCGGGAGCTCTCTGCTCAAGCGACCATCTTGGATGCCCGCGTAGCTCCTCCCCCTTTGCTGAACTTTGTTAATGTTTTACAAAATACCCTGTTTGAGGTCTCTGATGGTCTTTTCTGGGCATTAGCAGATGTAACGTGAGGCATACTGTGGGAGGGTGGAACACTGAGGACTGCCTGGACGTCCCCACCAAAAAGCCACTGGAAGGTGGAACCGCTTTCCCCGACCTATGTTTCTATTATTGGGCGACACAACTGCAAATGGTCAATGACTGGGTCTTCTTCTCTCTATAGGAACTCTCGATGATGGCAGATGGATGGTTGATGGACCTGGAGGGCCATGTCCTAGGATTATACAGGGAAAGGGGGATGAAACCAGCACCGACCCCTAGGGCCGTTGTGGTCAAGGTATTGCATAAAGCGACCAAGGTCCTGGGCTGGAGGACAAACTGACACTAGAAACCCTGCATTGGGATTCAGAGATACTGAAAGGACTATGAAACATAGAGGTCATAGAAAATGGGACCTGCTGGGAATCTCCAAGGTGACATCTGGCGCAGGAATAAGATAATAACTTTTGTTGAA
This sequence comes from Lissotriton vulgaris, assembly GCF_964263255.1. Lineage (NCBI taxonomy): Eukaryota > Metazoa > Chordata > Amphibia > Caudata > Salamandridae > Lissotriton > Lissotriton vulgaris. Next base: position 285,309,707 of record NC_141699.1, read on the forward strand.
CTGCATGAGCAATATGATTTGTTTTGCAGCCAGTACCTTGAATACAGCTAACTGAAATATCTCCTGCAAACGATTTGTAGTGACTATTTGAGGCACGTGCACTGCTTTATTTTATCCCAAACTTATGAAATATTTAATTAATCTTTGGGTGATAGGTAAAACCCACCACTTTTATTATTCCTGACAGGGTGATATTCGTATTTTCTCATAATTTAAGCACAAAACATGCTAGTTTCCAGTTAACAATACAGAGGTTCACAACATTAGGAGATGAAACTTGGAATAAGCAGATCGTACTATGTTTTTTGATTGTCTTTTACATTTCTTTTTTTCTTTGTAGTATTGTTCCCTGATGAAGGGCAGGCTGTAATGCCCGAAATGCATTGGATGGATTAAAAATAATGCCGCATTTTGTTAAATGAATTGAATGGATTGTAAATGAATTACAATAGAACTTTATTTGACAAAAGTGTAAAATATAATTGAACTGAGAACAATTGAATAAAAGATGGAAAACATTGAACTAACATGGTGATAAGAATCCTCATTTCATACTGAGGAGAGCAAGGTGTGCCCGCAGGGATGCTTCTAGTGTCCCACTAGAAGCACGTTCTTTTTCTTGTTAATATCTCCTGCAAAGCCAAATAGCAACAATACAGGATGCCCCAGATGAGACTCACTGGAGTATAGGGTTTTGGGGTCCCCCCTGACCAACCATGCAATATCCAGAGTATATTCCTTTGCTACACAGTAGTCTCACCCTTCCCCTCAGACATCCTAAGGGATAAATGGGAGGGAGACCTAGGCAGACTTGAGGACAATGACTGGGGGAGTGGCATGCCTGGTACACACAATCATGGTCTGCTCCAGGATCCTGGAATACTGGGGTAAAGTAGGCTGAAGGCTGTCTGCAGTCCCTGAATTTGTGCTGATGCTCGCCCCTCAGGTGGTGACCCTGGGCATATTGGGGGAACAAACCCTGGACCACTACACACTCCTCTTTTATAATATTGCCCTGATGGTGGCCAGAAGGGACAAGATAAGTCTATGGGGACAGGACAAGATCCTTATGCTACTGGTCTAGGATTCCAATTTGGACTGGTACATGAGGGGCAAAAAACGAGTGTATCAGGCAAAAAGCTGCCCGCGGAAGTTTGAGAAAAGATTGGGCCCCTGAAGAAGTGCTGAAGAAACTGATCCCTAGTGGGATACGTGAGCAGGAGTCCTGGGTAGGGGGAGGAAATGGGTGCTATACTACTGAATGGAAAAATTGAATTACATATTTAGAGATGTATGAAGAGTTCACTCTTATGCACACTAGGAGCACAGGACAGTAGTTTTACTAGCATTGGTGCTGTAAACCAACTGGTATGTCTCACAACTTTGTTCATGGTTTGGTGACCGCTGTACCACTGGTTTGAATTAAAAAAATCAGTAAAATGGTAATAATAAAAAAAGTAAAGGTAGGCTTGAGAACATGATACACAAGTATCCTGTTCAGCCCCTTAATCAATCTATGTAATTACTTGAACACAAACTGAACTGAATTTGAGTAGTATGCTGTTGCCTCGCATTCCCTGCTACGGGGCAAGATGAGGTAAATTAAGACATAGAGTCGAACTCCCTGAAGGCTGGAAAGTGATTGTGTTATAAGGGATGCAAGTAGTTGTAGTGAATCAGTATACAGCAGAGCCCCGCACTAATGACAACAGTTGTGTTGTATTGCACACAACTTCATTTGTCTTTCCACTGTAACATATTCTAATTTATGTTGGTGTTTGCAGTTTAGAGTGTGGATAGCTGGCATGAGTGAGGAGATGAGGTGTGGTGTGTAGGGGCAAATCACCCACTGTATGCAGTGGCAGTGTATGCCCAGTTATTGATTTTAGTATCCCAGCATGGGAGACCTTATAAGAAAAGTCTAACATTATGCAACAAGTGGACTATAGTAAAGGCTACAGTTCTTGCCATGTAACAACAACTGCAAGTTCAGTAGCAAATGGAAATTGCCACACATTTGTCTTTGCATAGGTAACTAATTGGTTTTGGGCAGTGGTCTGACTGAGCAGCACATTGGCTAAAACCCTGCTATTATTCCCCTGCATGCCAGTAGGTGTACCCGGAACATGTATGGTTTGCTCATAAGTTTTATCTAAGAAGGTGTTGTTAGTGCTGTCATCCTTAGGGTGGTCTCCCTCCAACTTTTTGCTTGCTCACCTCCACTTATTGCTGTATCCTTTTGTTGGTCTTAGGACTCTGGGCACTTTACCACTGCTGACCAGTGCTAAAGTGCACATGCTTCTCCCCAAAAACATGGTGACATTGGTATGTACCTAATTTGCAGATTTAGTTACATGTAAGTCCATTTAAAATTGATATACTATATACCATATACCCAGGGCCTATAATCTAAATGCTACCAGTAGGGCTGCAGCACTGGTTGTGCCACCCACACAAGTAGCTTTTCATTTCTGTCTCAGGTCTGACATTGTATGGCCTGTGTGTGCAGTTTAGAACCACTTTGACTTGGATTAAAACATCTTGCCAAGCCTTAAACTCTAATTCTATTACACATAGGTCACCCCTAAGGTAGGCCCTTTGTAGTCCTATGGAAAGGTGCTGTGTAACTAAAAGGTAGGACATGTACTTTTAAATGTTCGATGTCCTGGTAGTGACAAACAGCTAAGTTCATTTTTCACTGCTGTAAGGCCTACTCCTCTCATAGGCTAGCATTGGGAATGTCTTTAAAACACAATTAAGCTATAATTCCTGATTAGAAAGGAGTAGCTAAATCATGTTTCATAGCTTTGGAATGGTCATGATGAATCCTCTTTAGTGGTAAAGTTGGATTTGACATTACTATTTTAGAAATGTCACTTGTAGAAAGTACGTGCCATCAGTACTGTGGATCGCCTCAACCACAGTCAATACAAAAGTATTAGAAACAGGGCACTCCTCTCGAGCTCTTATCTGTTGCACTGCAAAAAACGGGAACTACTCCCTCCAATGTGTATAATTCATCCAGGTATTCCAATGTACACTGATATAGCCACTGCAATTATATCCATTCATATTGTAGTCTTTAACTTGGTACTCTTCATCACAACGGAGACAGTTTACTTCAATCTGCGATCTTTATTAAACCTTTCCAATACCAACTGTATGCCAATCCAGACTTTGTACATCGGTACGTACAGATTGAACTCCATTTAGAGTGGGCACAAAGTGTAATTTCCCAATGCATTTCGAGCACAAAAGGCTCTTCGTCAGGGGTTTCTAGAACAAATAAAATGAGCAGCTTAACCAGTCAATCAATGTATAATTCTTGCCACATTATATGAATACGGAAACATAACAATCACTTTAACCAGCATGTGACACCCTTCGTGTACCCACCCCTTCCTCACACACATACATAACAAAATACTAAAATACTACACCCTACACCACCAAAGACTTCCAACAAATCAAACCGTGCCAGTAATACCAAGCAACTCATCCTCACCCTTGTCACCCCGATCTCCTATCCCCACTTGTACTCCTACCCTTTCCTCGCTCTCTGACTCTCCCTCTCCCCCACCTTCACCCTGTTCTTTGATGTTCTCACTTGAAAGAAACTGCCCGCAGTGTTCTCCCCTCCTCTTGCTCATCAACAACACACAGATTAATTCATTCCAAACCTCCACCTACCTCATATCCCTCGCAAATTTTCACTCAAAAGAAGCCTCCTGCACCCTCCTCATGCAGAAGTCATGTGGTGCTAGTGAATGACCATGCTTCTGGATGTTTAGGAGTACGGGAGTGAGTGCAGCTGCTAACATGGATTAAATGCCAGGAAGTATGAGGAATTAGTATGCTAATGGTGAGGAGCACAAGGGGGTGAGGAAGGTGCAGGAGGCTTTTTTTGAGTGAAAATAGCGAGGGATATAACGTAGGTGGAGGTTTGGAATTAATTAATCTAGTATTAGCTACATGTATATACACGTTTCATCTTTCTTTCCATCATGAATTTGAGTGTAGAAGGGATCCTTTGGTCCTGATGAAGAAGCCAGGGGAGGGCTTCAAAACATGTTGACAGACATAGGAGAAGCAGCTCATTATAGCACTGTATTGCTGACTCATTCACTTCTTTTAATACTACCAGCTCAACGGAATATTAAAATTTTCTTTCCATAAAGCCAGGTATTTTCTACACTACACATAGTCTTGTTCAAAAAGTAGTGCTCCCGTGTAGCCGTCCTGCAGCGGGCCGGGAAGACCACTATGATGAATCATGACACTAAGGGCCCTTTTTACGCGTGAGGGGTATTTAAACAAAGCTGTGTGTCTTTCCACCATTGTAGAAGACACACCTTATTTGGGAGATCATGGTGATATATCTATTCTAGGGTGAATCCATTTTGTTTCTTACATAAGAAAAAGAAGACAAGAGTGGGTAGACCTTCCCCAACAAATCTCGACTGATGCAATTGGGCTCACATAAGGCTTCATTAGAGACATTCCATAAAACATTAGGAAGATGGAAAGTTTATTGGCCATAATGGACATGAAAATGGGACCATTTCTCACTGTGCACCCAAGAGTGAATGTAACATTACTGAAACTCATACAGCAGTCCATTCTTAATGCGGAAATAGAGAATACAGCTCTCAGTCAAACAGAATTCATTGAGTTCCAGTACTCTTCTTTTGTCTTTAAAATTATTGCCCTCTTTTAAGGAGGTGTATGCACTATTTTAATTTTGGATTTGACCTGTAAATGAACCAGAAAAGATCAAAATGTTGTTCAATTCACGTGGTATTATATAAATGTCATTGTTATGTAAACAAATACGTTATTTAGCTGAAATTCTTTTTAGTTTAAAAAAAATACCTAATCTCTAAAATTTAGCTCATCTTGTACTTGGCTCTAGATGAAGAGCATACACTTAATGAGCTCCCGCTAATTTCCTATTTCCTGACTCTCCGATTGGCCAAACTTTCACAAACCCTCCAGACTAGATGGCGAGAACAAGCTCATCACGCTTCACCTTCCATTTTGAAAGTTCTAATAGGACAGCTGTAATCCTGCAGGTCAACACTTCCACTGAGCATTTAAAAAAAGTTTGCAATAGGAAACTATATTACCAGATCTAAAGTGTAACAGCATGACAAAAGTCAGTTTGTTTGCAAGGCTTAGTTCTCAAACTCAGATTAACTACTACGTAATCAATCTTCCTCCGAGGACCCCATCCTCCCCCACACTCAGAGCCTTAAACTGGCTCCCGATTCACAGGAGAGCCCTGTTTAAACTGCTTTGCATAACACACATCCTTGTCAGGCTCAGGCCCAAGATACCTACAAAATAGGCTCATCGCATATGTTCCAAGCAGGAACCTTTGATCAAGCAACCTATCTTTTCTGTGCCTCCGACAGATTCGCTCTGCTAAATATGGAGGCTGTATCTTTTCCCATCTGGGCCCTCTCCACTGGAACAAACTTCATCTTTCCAGTCGCATTTGCCCAAGTTTAGCTGAATTCAAAAAATATCTTAAGTCCTGTTTGTTCTAATACTGCCTCTGCTACAGCTACCTGCCGATTATGCGCCAAGATGTTCTTACGGGGATGAGTTGTGCGCTATATTAAGATCCAAATAACATAACATAACTACCTCCATTCAAAAGCAAGTTTCAAATGTTAACCACAAAGGACTGTTTTCTCAGGGCATGGGGGACTTAGCTCCAGTTGCCCTGGTTTATCTGAGGCGCAGCAGAAGTGGTACTGTTTTACAACTCATTAAGGGCCAGATATAGGAAGGCTATTACTGGTCGGTAACGGCCGAAATTAACGAATTTCGGCCGTTACTGACCGGTAACAGGCTTTTCTGGTGTAGGGGCCGAAATGAAAGATTCAGAAATTTACCGAATCGTTTTTTTAAGGAATCAGTAAATTACCGATTTCTTAAATACCGATTCGGTAAATTACCGAATTCCTAATGTAGGGAGCACTGAAATGAGTGCTTATCCCATGTTAGGATTCGTTATTTACCACCAACTACAAGTTGGTGGTAAATAACGAAAACACCCCAAAAAGCAATTTTATGCAAATTGCTTCAGTGCCATGTTGCAGAAATACATGCCTTTAGGGCATGTATGTCTGCAACATGTGCACCCATACACAATTGAGGGGTGCAACAGGGTGTCAAAGTTACACCCTGCCAGCCTTCAATGTTTTCCCCCTTTTACTGAATCGGTATTTACCGATTCGGTAATTGACATTCATTCCTATGGGTCGCCAGGCCCATAGGAATGAATGGCAATTACCGAATCGGTAAATACCGATTCGGTAAATACCGATTCTTAACGATTCGGTAATTTTGCCGAATGATTTGCTACATAGCATTTACCGATTCGAAAATACAGAATCAGTAAAATTTGGTATTTTTGAATCTGTAAATGCTATTTACCTACATCTGGCCTAAGTCCCCAATCCTCCTCTTTTGCATTATGTCTATCTGGAAGTCTTGGGCTAGTAGTTGAAAAGGTAAGGATTTACTTTTGCGTTCACACAGAATATGTGATATGGGATTTTAATCACTACATGTGACCACAGGTATATCAAAATAATGAAGAAAAGAGTATGGAGATATTTGCTGTGTCATATAAGAATAAGGAGGACCTTGTGAATTGTAGTTGGGGTTCTGATCTAGTATTAGACTCAAGCTAAAAAGATTGAACAAAAATTGAAACGAGAAAATGTTTTCCCTTTCTCCTTTAGGATACATAATGAATCATTTTATCTTTTGATTACTGTAGGTATAACATTTTTATTTTTCCTTCATTCCCGGGTTCAAATGCAAGGCATTTCCTGCTGATTCTGTGCAAAGGGATGTTTGGATTGAGGGCCCAAAATAAAGACTCAACTCGAACCCTTTGTTAAACACACTGCCATTTTAAAGGGAAAGCTCATGGAGAAGCCAGTTAGTTTATATATAAGCTTCGCCAAATACTTGTAATAAGAAGTACATTCAGAATTAGCAGTCAAATAAACCTACTTTTTCATAGACCAAACAGTGTGTTCTCTAATTTCATCTAAATTGCAACCAGTTGGGAGGCACACCATTCTTTGTTATTGCACCAAACAAAACAGTAGATTCTTTACTCTCTTTTAACCTGACCCAAACATTCCACTGCCGTAGAGAATCAAAACTAGCCCACAGAAGGATTTCAATCATTAGCTTTGATGGTCTGTGGAAAACAGTTTGCGCAGATGAAAGTGCACTGAAAGTGAGCCCTCATACAAGGAAGCGCTGTCCCTGAGTGCTGCTGCCCGACCTTCCTGCAACGCCTCGCGGCCCCCGCTTCGCGGGAGCCGCTCGTAGGCGAGACTTCCTTGGGAGAATCACTTTTTTACTCTCTACCTGTGCATTGTGCACCAACGCGCCCTTTGGACTTGAACAGCCTGCTGACAAGGGTAGAGGCGGGACTGCGAGGACCAGCATTCCGAGCGGCGGGGATCGGCCGCAGCTGGTCCTCTTCCCGCCCCCTCCTCCTCCCTTTAAAAACCTCTGTGGAGCGAGTGTGCCCTGTGAGCCCTCATACAAGGAAGCGCTGTCCCTGAGCGCTGCTGCCCGACCTTCCTGCAACGCCTCGCGGCCCCCGCTTCGCGGGAGCCGCTCGTAGGCGAGACTTCCTTGGGAGAATCACTTTTTTACTCTCTACCTGTGCATTGTGCACCAACGCGCCCTTTGGACTTTAACAGCCTGCTGACAAGGGTAGAGGCGGGACTGCGAGGACCAGCATTCCGAGCGGCGGGGATCGGCCGCAGCTGGTCCTCTTCCCGCCCCCTCCTCCTCCCTTTAAAAACCTCTGTGGAGCGAGTGTGCCCTGTGAGCCCTCATACAAGGAAGCGCTGTCCCTGAGCGCTGCTGCCCGACCTTCCTGCAACGCCTCGCGGCCCCCGCTTCGCGGGAGCCGCTCGTAGGCGAGACTTCCTTGGGAGAATCACTTTTTTACTCTTTACCTGTGCATTGTGCACCAACGCGCCCTTTGGACTTTAACAGCCTGCTGACAAGGGTAGAGGCGGGACTGCGAGGACCAGCATTCCGAGCGGCGGGGATCGGCCGCAGCTGGTCCTCTTCCCGCCCCCTTCTCCTGCCCTGCCTTCATAACTTGCGTGGGTAACGCGGACGCGGGACGCGCGCGGGGCAACGGCCGGGGCGAAGACCGGGCAAAGAGCGGGCCGTTTAAGGCCGTTCAAGGACGGCAGAGGACGGCCCAGGCCCCGAATCCCTGTCTCATCGCCCTGAAACCACCATCCAGGTAGGCCGATTGCCGCTTAGCCTCTCGAGGCCACAGCCTTTCAACACCTGGTTTAGCACTTTTCATTGCCAACGCCAAGCATGCGGCACAAAACAAGAAGCTGTACCAAAAAAGCTACGGAGGTAGCACAAGTGACTGGTCCCATTGACCTTTTCATCTCACGGGTAAATGAGACAATTGATAAGAGCATTGTACTCCTAGAGAAAAGAGTCTCCCTGGACCTTATGAACGCCAAGCGCTCCTCCCTGGGCTCCCTTGCAAATGCAAATTCACCCTCTCAGCAAGCTTCGAATAATTGCTCTTTGCCCTTGCCCTTGACCACTATAGGCACTGTTACAGTACCGAGTGCTGTTGACTTGTCGGTTACCTGTTCGGAGTCGGACCCGTCCTTTGTGGATCTGGAGGCGACCCCAGACCTAGAAGCCTGTCGGACACCCAGAGAGACGGAGCCGGGCCTGGATGGGTTAACTGCCAAGTCGACTCCTCATGTGCCTAGTGATTCCAGGGGAAAGGTCACTTTTATTCCAACAAAAGTAGTGACTAAGCCCAAAACTAAGGAGTCTAAACCCAAGGAGAAGACTAAAGTCAAAGTTAGTAACCACAATTTGATAACACCTACTCCACATACAGCGCCTGGTATTCCATGTTGGGTCGAAAACATGGTCACTGATCTCAAGCATGATCTTGAAGCCACAATAGCGGCCCAAATCAAACCCTTGATTTCTAAACTTGATAGGCTAACATCGCTCATTAATACTAAATGGCCCAACAAGTCTAATGAGCCTGGGCCTGTCCAGCAACAAGGACACGGGGAACTACTGTCCAACCCCCAACCGCCAGCCAAGGTCATCAAGCCCATAACTGGTAAAGCGAACCTCGTGCCATTTTCCAAGGACCAAGCTGCATTACATTCTCCCCATTCAGGGAACAACCTTGCTCAGCCGCCACCTATCCCCAATACAAAAGCGGTGAGCAATCCTTCATCCGTGCAGCAATCAGCCGTTGGTACCAAATCCAACACCTCCCAAACTACGGGCCCCAAAGGGAAACCTACGAATATCCTAGCCTCTCACTCTACTAGCAACTCTGAAACCCCTAAGCCAAGGCAGACCCGCTACAAGTCTATTAGTCTGCCACCTGAAGTTTCTCCTTTTGTGATTGTGTTGACTGCTGTCCCCCCACTGAAGGAAGGAGTTAAAGAGACCTATGTAGAGTTAAGAAATAAATGTGCACAGTGGCTCCAAATACATAAACCACTACCTAGTAGTATGAGTGGGGAAATTCTCACTGTACGTAGAGGGGATTGGGTGGGTAGGGGTAAGAAAACAATACCAGGGGATGTAATTACTGTTAATTTCAGGGATGTGGGGGCTGCGACTTTTATTTGTAATGCACCTAACAGCGGTCCTGCCACCCAGATCAAACCACTCCCCTTGTCCTACTTCCTCCCCAACTCGACAAGACCCAACTTCCACCGGCCAATCATTCCAAGTAATCAAGAGCCTGTACGTCCCCCCCGATATGCCCCTAACCACTGGCAGCAGCCGCCCTACTTTCCACCTTTTGTCCCGCACCATGTGGGCCCCCAGTGGCAACAACCTTTCCACCCCTTACCACCTTTTTTCCAACCTACCCAGCAGTGGCAACAACCGCCTCAGCCACCTACCCAGCAGTGGCAACAACCGCCTCAGCCACCACTTACTGCCAATCATCATCAATGGCAACAGCCACGGCAGGATCCATTTTCATCTCTGTCCCTTAACCCCTCCTATACACAGTTTGCCCACCCAAATAGATACTGTCTACTGGATGAGGTTGATTGACTTTCTTCTAAGGGAGGCTCAGACACTGACCTCCCTCATGCTAATATCGCCATGAAGGACGCAGTGCTGGACACATCTCTCCCTACAATCTTAGAGGTGTCATCACCTACACTAACTAGGGATAGTGTAGTTTCATCCAACCCCCATTGTACTGTGATTCCAGACGGAAACTCAGCACATGGCGAGTTAAAAATTCTTAGTTGGAACCTTGCTGGGATCTCAAGGAAACTAGGCCTCCCAGAGTGGAATGCTCTGGTTGATGCCCACAAAATCTGTATATTCCAAGAGACATGGGCCACTGAACCACTGCACCGGGTGGGGTTTGTCACCTTTTCCACACCAGCAATAAAATCCAAGGCAGGGAAGGGGCGGCCATCGGGGCGGCTAATTATTTGGATAAGTATCCTGCTTAACTGCAGGATAACCACCAAGAAGGCAGGAACTCCGGATATCCTTGGTGTCTCCCTATTGGGCCTACGGGGAAGTATAACTGTTGACCTTTACAATGTTTACATCAGGGGAACAAAAAATGGGTGCATTTCACCCACAATGATGGAGCTTGAGGCTCAGCTGGGAGAGCAGAGTGGACATGGCCATATCCTAGTAGCTGGGGATTTTAATTGTACATATGAACCACTCCCCCTAGAAGGAATACCAGACCTAGGAGAAGAGGATAGTAGATGGGGTATCCCTACCCTCTCTATCCCACCCATCAAGCGCTGGACTCGCAGTGCAATCCATCTAAATGCACTCACACTGGAGTTTGGATTAAGAGCTGCTAATGGTCGCACTCGATCTGACCTCCTGGGTGCTCCCACATTTAACAGAGTTGGTCAATGCACACGGATTGACTACATTCTGCTGGATAGGGGCCTCTGGAGCCATGTTAACGACATGGTTATTACCAATACCATAGAGAGCGACCATAACCCACTCTCCTTATCCCTAAAAAATCCTTGGCACATTGAAGTACTGCCAGCCTCTCTAAGCCGCCCACAGGGGATTACTGTTGCCACTTGTGGCAGGCGTCTAAAGTGGAGTAAGTTTATGTGTAACACCGACAAACTATCCACAATAGACAAAGTGGTTAAGGGCACGCACGCAGGCTGAAATTAGCTCTATTGATCTTACCATAGCAGCAGACAAGGCTACCGCTATTTTTGAAGCTGCTGTAAAAACTATTGGGGACCTCTTTTGGGTACAACTGCCATCAGGGAAACAGAAACCTCAACCTAAAGGCAAACACGATTGGTATTCGGCAACATGCAGGAAGGCCAAATCATGCCTAATAGAGGCAGTCAAAGGGAAGTTGCCCCTAACAATTCAAATTGCCAGAAGAGACCATAAAAAGGCCCTACAGGTAGCTAAAAGAGAGTGGGAGGATGCCTACTGGCTAACCCTTAAGGAAGCCAGTATGAAAAAAGACTCTAAATCCTTCTGGGATACCATAAGGGCACGAAATAGACCGGATAGCGACCTTATAACCTGCAGTATTTCGGGCGAGGTATGGGAGGCTCATTTTTCCAAACTTTATTCCTGCCATAATGACCTGAACGGAAGAGGGTCTCTCCAATCCTCTCCCTTCACTAACTATATTCACCTCCCTAGTGACCCTGACTTTACTTTGAAGGAAGTAGAATATGCTATTAACTCCATCATTCCACAAAAAGCCGCAGGACCAGATGGCATCCCCGGGGACCTGCTAAAATCTGATGGTGTTAATTGGGGCAAATTAATACACTCCCTCCTTCTTGCCATCTGTAGGGGTGCCCCAATTCCCGTGTCTTGGAAGGGGGCAGAGGTGGTTCCCATCCACAAGAAAGGCCCTAGGGATGACCCGTCCAATTATAGGCCGATTAGCTTACTAGATGTAAGCCAAAAAGTTGTCGGTAAAGTTATTCTACTCAGGATACTCAACTGGGTAGATGAAAATAAAATACTTACCGACTTTCAGGCCGGTTTTAGAGTAGGCACCGGAACGATAGAGCAGGCCTTTAGGCTTATGATGATTTACTGGAAGGTGGTAGTGATAGGCAAGGGCAGTCTTTATCTCGCATTCATCGACTTAAAGACTGCCTTTGACCTTGTCCCCAGGGACTTGTTGTGGAAGGTGTTGGCCAACATGGGGCTTCCAAAGTATCTTTTATCCCTATTGGTCAGGCTCCATCAGGACAGCTTTGCCCAAATTAGGTGGGGCTCTGGAGGGGAGAAAACGGGCTGTATTCCGGTCGAGAGAGGGGTACGCCAGGGATGTGTTCTGGCTCCCACCCTTTTCTCTTTGTACATCAATGGGGTGGTTGAGCCCCTACTCAAATCACCATCCGACGAACCATCCCTGGCGGGGGTACGTATACCGACCCTCCTCTTCGCGGACGACACGCTCCTAATCTCCAAGACCCCAATGGGACTACAGAAACTCTTGGATAACTTCCAAACCTTTTGTACTGACCGGGGCTTGGTTATAAATACCAATAAAACAAAATACCTCGTCCTTAATCCCCCCAAACAGCAAGTGCGTCCCCCTATCCTAAACTCCGAGTTCCTGGAAAGGGTTAAAGCATTTGATTATTTAGGGATACGTATCTCAGACAAAATGGATTGGACCCTCCATCTAGATAAGATGCTGCTGAACCACAAAAGGATCACAGGTGCCCTATTGAGGGAGCAACGTTCCAGTTCGTTCAAACCAATAGGAACAGTCCTAGAGATCTACGCTGCCAAGGGTGTCAGCTCTGCACTATATGGAGCTGAACTTTGGGGCTTTGCATCTTCTCAAGCTTTACAAAAATCTGAGAACAATTTCTGTAGACAAATAATGTCCCTCCCTCAAAGCACCCCACTTCTACCCTTATTTATGGACCTTGGCTGCACCCAGATTGGCGAAATTGCGAAATTCCGTCCTCTCCTATTATGGGCTCGTATTTGGCGGGTAGAGGAACTTAATGCCTACGCCAGAGGCCTGGAAGAAATAATGGCGTCACCACACTGGGCCAGAGTCAAATGGTTAGCAGACATGAAAATCTTATTGTCGAACTTGGGCCTATTGGATTTCTGGTCAAGCAGAACCTCTCCTCCTAAACAAGTACTTAAAAACCTTTACCGGGATTGGATTCGCTCCCAAAGGCACTCTAGCACATCCATTGGTAGGCTCACAGAGGATTTTTTAACGTTTAAAGACTGTCCCAGACGAGAACCCTACTTAGACATAATCGGGAAACCGTTTGCCCGCTCTTTGTATTTTAAATTTAGAACGGGCACCTTGCCATTGAATACTTTCACCAAATCATGGAAATCCTGCACAGATATAACTGATTTGTGCCCATCATGTTTAGCCCACCCAGAGACATTAGCCCACTTCTTATTCGTCTGCAAGGAATATGCCAATCCAAGAAGGGCGTGGCTGAAGAACTTGTGCCGGCAATTGGGAACCAGGAGCCATGATGTGGCAATTAGGATTCTTGTTTCGGACAGCTATGTACCCTACGCCTGTGCCCTAGCAAAATTTTTATTTTGGGCTTGGGCTATTCGAGCCAGAAAGCTTAAATACTCTGTTTAATCTCTTTTTAACAATATTAATTCTAGTAAATGTTATACTTTTTTGCTATTAACTGGAAATGTGTTGCCAAATTTATTATTAACTACAAATTTTTTTAACAAGAACTTGCTTTTATGATAATGGAATTTTATCGAAATAAAGCTTTTTGACTTGACTTGACTTTAAAATAATATGTGCATAATTAGTGCCTTATAGGTTTTACGTTGCAGTGAGTTGAGTACATTCAACACACAGAAAACAAGAATGATTTCCAAAACGTTTGTTAAAGGAACAATATTTACAAGAAACTGAGGGGCAGGTTTACAGGCCCCATGCGCCACTTTTGCGCCGCCATTGTGTCACTTCTGTGACCCAGCGGCGGCGTAAAGCTAGCGCCATGCTGCGATGGATTTCCAACAAGATGCATCTAGGGAGATGCGTCACGTTGTAATGCCCTGGGTCACATGAAACCTGCGTCAGGTTTCATGTGGGCGTTCCATCGCAGGGTGGGCGTTCCGTTGCAGGGTGGGCGTTCCGTCCCAGGAACACCTCGGAAAAGTGCCTGTGTGAAATCTACAAGATTTCACTCAGTCACTTTTCCGACGCCGCTGCGTCAAAACCTTGTGCCTGCTTGAAGCAGGCATATGGAAAGAGGAGACCTCTCGGTCACCCCGAACGTATGGCTGGGTGCCCCGATCGCCGGGGAAACCTTTGCAGGTGGGGGGCGTGTCCCCGGCCGGTATGCCCAAAGTGGCGTGGTTGGAGCACGCCCCCGCCGCCTAAGAGGGTTGTCCTAACACCCGCCTGGAAGTCCGTGCACTTTTGGGCGGGATGGGGATGCTGCCCCGCCTTCCCGCTGCAAGATAAGAGGCGCGGGAATCCAGGCAGGCGTCCTCTTGTTCCTGCGCTCTGAAGGCTGCACCACTCGTCGCTCGTGAGCCCTCAAGGGAACAAGCTGCAGTTTTTTTAACGTGGTAATCGTTGTTTTTTCTGTTTCAGTCGTCGAGGCGTATCTGGAATCCGAGGAGCTGCTGGAAAACAGGCAGAGATAAAGCAGAACGACAGATAGGCCTGGAAAGAAGAGTGGAAAGAGCTCCGAGATGGAACGGATGCTGCGCACACTGGTAAACCAAGTGTCGGCGATGGACAGGAAATTTGGTAAAGTAGACCGACTGGGTCGCGGCTTAGAGGTGCTCCAAAAAAAAGTGGAGGCTCAGGCGGGGCCCTCAGGGAGACCTAAGAGGATCGTGGGGCCTGCTTTGCCAAACGTTACTCCACGGGGGATAAGGGGAAAAAGTAGAAAGGGAAAGGGGGTCCTAGCGAGGCCCCGGTCCCGATTGAGGTCCCGCTGGTCCCAGTAACACCAGCGGCCAGCCCAGTACCCACACTGGATGGGGGATTGCCAATCCCTGTGATTATCACACCGCTGGATAAGGATCAAATACCCCCGAACTGGCGGTGCATATGGCGGCGGTGTTGCTTTGGTTGAAGAAGGGAGCGGGGGGATCTGCGGCTGCGGAAGATCCAGCTGAAGAGGCTAGGCAGATTATCGACCAGCTCAGGCAGGCAAGGGGCTCTGGGGCAGCGAACGTGCCTTCTACTCCTCTGCAGGTGGCAAACCTGGCCGCGGTCGAGAATCGGAATAAGTCGACGGACACGACCGGAGGTACGACAGAAGACGGTAAGAGGTCGCTCCCAAAAATGGGGGAGGGCGCTGTACCTTCAAGGCGGGAATGCTTGGCACAACATGTTCCTATGGCCACAAAAGAGATGGTGTGGGCGAATAAGTACATTAATATGTTTTCATTGTTGACGGATAATCGTGAGTTAGAATATGCCAAGACCCAGAAGGATTTGTGGCACCCCAGTGAATGGAGGGCAAAAATGGCAGAATTCAGGGTGGAAGAGTCTATGATGAACTGGATCAGGGCTTTTTCTGTTTTTGTAGCAATTATGGGTGAGCGAACACCAGAACTGTTGGGAGACCTTGCTTGCTACCAGAGCAAGATCACGGGCTTCCATGAGAAGTATGGAGGGGACGCATGGAAAGGGTATGACGTGTCATTTAGAAAAGCGAAAGAGTTTAATGAATCACTGACTTGGGATTGTTTGGACACTGTATCTTGGCATGCGCAGTTCACGCCGGGCTCGGCGGGTGGATCAGGGTCGAGTGCAAACAGCTTCAGGGCTTTTTAGCAGAAACATCCACAGCCCTTTCGACCAGCCAACGGGGGAGATGCTCAGTCTAGATCGGGCGGAAATGGAAATAAGTGAGGAGTATGTTGGTGTTTTAACAAGGGAACGTGTAGCAGGCTGCAGGGAACATGCAGGTTCAGGCATGCCTGCGCAGGTTGTGGTAACACCTCCCACCCCGAAACTAGCTGCAGATCCAGAGGCAATAATACTGGAGGAAAAGGGGGTACCAAGCAGGATTGACACAGTGCCTCGGATGTCCAAACAATTGCCCGCGGATATTCTGGCTTTGACTCCCTGGCTGAACAAATACCCTGACCATGTGTCCGCCGGGATCCTGCGAGATGGCTTCTCGTATGGCTTCAGGATCCCGGCGGGTGATTTTCGGGGGGCCCCCTTATGCAAAAACCAACTGTCCATTACGCACAACCCGGCGGTGGTCGCCACAAAAATTGCAAACGAGGTTCGCTTTGGGGCGGGTTGCGGGACCGTTCGGTGAACCACCAACGGCCAATTTTGTGTGTTCCCCATTAGGGGTAGTTCCCAAGAAGGAGCCGGGAGAATTCAGGCTTAAACATAATCTGTCTGCACCAAGGGGGGCTTCCGTGAATGAGGCAATCGATGCAGGCATTTGCAGTGTGAGGTATGCATCATTTGATGACACAGTGGTCATGTTGAATCGCCTAGGCCCTGGTGCATTGTTAGCAAAATCGGATATTGAATCCGCATTTAGGTTACTACCGGTCCATCCCCAGGATCAGCACTTGTTGGGTTTCGCATTTCAGGGGAAGTACTACATGGATATGTGCATGCCGATGGGTTGTTCAATTTCATGTGCCTATTTTGAAATGTTTCACTCATTTCTGGAGTGGGCATTCTCGTAGGCCTCAGGGCACCAACATGTGATGCATTATCTCGATGATTTCCTGTTTCTCGGCCCGGCGGGCTCTCAGGACTGTGCACGAGCATTGCAAGAATCCTGCGTGCTCATGCGGGGTTTCGGGGTTCCGTTGGCGCCAGGTAAGACAGTGGGTCCAACTACCTCCCTGGAGTTTCTGGGTATTGAACTAGACTCCATGGAGGGTTGCTTCCGTCTGCTGGCGGAGAAGATCGCCAAATTCAGGGCCTCCTTGTTGCAATGCCTTCGGAACGACAAGGTGACGCTGCACCAACTACAGCAAACAGTGGGACAGCTGAATTTTGCACTGAGGGTTATACCGATGGCTCGCCCTTTCTCCCGATCCATTGCCCAGGCCATGGTTGGCCTCAAGGAGGGGCACCATTGTACGAGGCTGTCGGCAGAGGTTCGCCAGGATATGCTCATTTGGCTGGCATTCCTGGCGGATTTCAACGGCCGGGTAGTCTGGAGCAAAGCCCCGGCCTCGTCAGCAGAATTTTTTTTATTTTTTTTATTTTTTTTGGGAACCTTTATTATTACTTCAAGCAATTACAAGTATGGGCCTACAACCACCCCGGCCGGCCGCTAGTCAGAGCAGAAGTACAGCAAAGCAATGTGAAAAGTTATAGCAGTTCGAAAACTGGGGTCATATAAATGTCAGGACATATCTTGTAGTCAGACGTACAGGTTTGAATTCAGGATTATAAAGGTTCATTTTATAATAAGGAAAATTAAATAGAAGTGCCATACGGTCATACATGGTCCTACAATACTGAGCATAAATCAGGATATCCGCAAATAGTACAAATACAAATGAAGTATTGGGGGTAAGGTACGCAAGTCAGGCTAAATGCAGGCACAAACCCGTTACGTAGCAAATCTGAACCCCACCCCTCAAAACGAAACATACTGTAGGAAACAAGAAGAACGACGACACTAAAAAGGGGGAAAAAGACTAAAGGGCCATAGAAACAAATACCGGACAATTTGACAAACCCCATCCCCCTACCCCCCACCCTGCACCCCTGCAGAAGGCCACGGCCTACCCCCCCCCCCCCCCCCCCCCCTCAGCAGCGTGCCTGTCGCCCTAATGGAGACACGAAATATAGAAAAAGAGGAGAAAGAGGAAGAGAAGAAAAAAGTGGAGGAGGGCCCTCAATCTTGCCGCCCGGCCCCGCCCCTCACAACTGCGCCCAGGAGACATCCCAAAAGCAAAATCAAAATATCCATGGAGAACATCAAACACCGACCACAGCAGCAATATAATCCCGGTCGAATGTCCCCAAAGCACCGTCAGCCAACAATAGGTCCACTAGACTCTGGACGGTATCATCCCTGGCCTTGTCTATCAATGGAACCGACATACGTTCCCTTATCAATTGGTATACAGAACGGCGTGGAGGGTCCAAGTGATCCGGGCGGGCCAGGCCGAGGTGCCGCTGCCTAAGAATTCAGCAACCCAAACCCATCCGAGCATGCATGGCGGAAATCCGGTAGTGTCGATGTTGACCCCGAGAGCATCCCAAAGTCCGAACACAGTCTCACCATCCAAGAAATGAGAGTCACACAGTCCGGCAAGCGCCGAGACATCGCCGGGGCAGCCCAAAAAATAAATCGGCGCTGTTTCCCCAGCCGCCAATTGGACATGTGCCCCGAAGAGACACTCGCATGTACAACCGTGCTGTCCAGAGCGAGCACAGGAGCTGGGTCTTGCGGCGGCTCCCGGAACCTAGGCGTAGCTGGAGCTCTCTTCATGGACGTATTAGCGGGCACGTCGGCACTCAGTTGAGATCGAACTGTGTCCGTTTGGGACGGCGGGACAGCAATGGCGGCCATCCTTCTACCCAAGTCCCGAAAATTACAGATCAGGGTCTCGCGCAGGATCGTTAGAGCAGCCAATACATCCCTGGACGTGGGCTCCTGTTTGCGCCGCCAGTACCCCGATCTCATCCGCACAGCAGCTGTTCGACCTGGACATGGTCCGCAGAGGAGGGCGCCAGCCGCCATCTTAGCCAGTCCGGCCTCGTCCCTCTTCACCTCACCTCAGGGACCGGGCCCCAAACCAGAGCGCTACAGGATTCACAACCGGGACTCAAAACTGCCCTGGCCCCTAACGATAGGATGTACAAAATTCGTATGCAATGCATTATGTCATGATGTTAGACTCGGTTAGGAAAATCTTTGTATTAGAGATTTGTTAAGGTTAGCCTGGATACCTGTCTTCATCAAGTCTAATTAAAGTTGAATTTTGTACATGATAAATGAAACGTTTTAATTTAAAGTTTTACATTTTGTTTCATATTTTAATAAATACGGTCGGGGGTCGCGAGGCCCCCCTGCCTTCCAAAAGTTCTAACTGTGTCTGTCTCCAACAATTGGGATTGGTGGTGGAAGGGGTGGCAGGCATCCCGGACAATAAGGCTTGACGCACCACGTTGTGTATGGGCAGGCCACGAGCAATGCTGGAGTTGCATCACGCTTGCGACAAGACTCCAGCAATGCTCCACCCTTCTGAGGGGTGATGCGTCACGCATCTGTTTATCCTTGCGCCATGATGCACCGCATTGTAAATGTAACCGTAGGCTCATCAGTAGCCTTTATTTCAATATCAAAAGGATTAGTTTCCTATTTACATGTCATATCAGGGAAAAATACCAGTACATTCAAAATTACACAAAAACAATTAAGAAACCGATATTTCATCACATTGCTGATTTCAATCATCACATATATTTCACTCAAACTCTCACACTCACTCCAACTTCATTCACACACCATACTCACAGATTAATCATCACCATAAATTTTAAATTGTTAAAGTTGTATACAAAATCACACCCGGATGCTGGAGACAGGCGATACGGCGTTGGAAGTTCGGCAACTAACGGTGCAGACCGCAGAGTGAGTTGACGGCACCTAGAGCATCAAAACGAAAAAGCCTAGATTTCCACAATGCGGGAGTCACAAGGTATACGTCATTTGCGTCCCAGGGAATTTTCGGTTTCAAGATAAACAAAACAGACCATAACTACGGCTTTTACCAAAATCATACAATTTAGTCCATTTGTCGGGAAGTCCACGGATGTGGTTTCTCCGAGTTAGTAGTGCTTGGTCCTGATGAGAACCCCGGATCCAGTGGGGGTTTGAAACACATATTTTGGTGCATTTTGTATACAACTTTAACAATTTAAATGTAGGGTGATGATTAATCTGACCTCTTGCACAACTGTGTCAAATAATGGAAATCTTGAAGGCCTGCACCTGCTAACCATATTTATAATATTTAATGGGGAGACCATGTGTTCCTCAGAACCTGGGTAGGTAATCATTTTAGTCACTCATAGTTATGTCAGAATTCCGTTAACATCTTTCAAACGGTATACACAGAGGCTGCATATTGATATATTTTCACATACCTCATTATCCATAAATCATCAACACAAGGCTCATTCTTTATTTCAAAAGTGTATATGATATGTATTATCCAATACACTCACATTCCTTTATGGTGACCATAAATCTAAGTTTGCACAGAATAGTCTTGTGCAAAGAGTGACAAATAAAGTGCTTGTGCAGTGCAATAAAGTGCTCCAAATAGTCCTTTGCCAAAAATTTGCAAAGATCGACTATGTCTCACTTAATTACCCTATATGTGCCAGGTCACTGTCATTCACTTGTTTCCCACAGGGTGGAAGTAGTTCAAGCTATGTCTTCTAAAGCGTTAACGTTTCGACCCTTGTAGTTTATATGTGTTACCAAAATCATCCTAAGGGATCTTCCTCAGGACTAAACCAAAATATAAGCCCATCCTTTTTATTATGAACAAGCAAGAACTCGACATGAGCCAAGTGTAAACCAGAGTACTTCTCTTGTGATCATGCTTGACTGTAACTAAACAAATCTTCCTAATAGTTGTATGCCCCACTAGGTAGCATCCAATAGTCAATTGATTGAAAATGAATCATGAGTAAAACTTATTGAAATGACTTGAGAGATTCCCTCGCTATATGTTACGAATATATGAAAAATACTTACTGGATCCTTAAAACATATTTTATTGATGTGTGGAAGAATTACTCAGCGGGCCCACAGTGGATCAGACTATAGACAAACATGTAAAAATGTAAAAACTTCACTACTATTGCAGTTCATTGAGGGTGTCATATAATGGCCAATAACGTGGATCGACCTCACTTACCCCATGTAGAGCATTAGCAATGCATCCCAATTCAAACCAACACGGATCACCTGTAAAATAGATACATATTTAAATATAAGACAAAAGGACCAAGATTCGACGAGTTCAGGTAGGAAAGAGAAGGCTCAATGTCTCACCCTCTCACCAGAGGCATTGCTTCATGCCAGCTTGAAAGAACTATGCTGTGTGCCAGACAAACCTCTTTAAGTGGAAAGATGCAGCACCACATGTGAATGTGCACGCTTGTAGAAGGAGATCCAATGTATCTTCTTTCTTCAAGACGGGTGATGGATGACCACATACATTATATCTAGTATTCTACACCATGATTTATTCAAACTCTTTCAGTCCATGCCGTACTGTGTACAAAATATGTATGCACCTGCACTCCCTTATGTTCAATATCAAATTGATGTCCCCACCACTGGGATTGGGTTTGATTTTCTTTCTATTACTAATCATTTGCTGTCCCGATCATTGTATCTTGAGTTCATGAAATGCTCTACTAGTAGGGCACCTTCAGTTTAGCAACGGATCCGAGTACAATGTTGTAGGAACCAAGCAGAATAGCAATGCAATGGGGCAGTAAACAGACACCAAAGCATGCAGACTGGATCAGGGATATGCCACATTGCAAAACACAGCTAGACATGTATACAGAGGACATACTCCAATCCTCTAGGCCACGTGATTTCTGGGAACCACTGGTGCAATACCTTCTCTCTACCCAAATAGAGGACTGATTAGGCAAGCTGGTGGGCTCATAGTTGCGCTATGATATGGGAGATTCATGTCTCATCAAGCCCTATTGCCGGCTGTTAGTAGGACCTATATATATAAATAGGTAGCAGGTGCTAAACCAAAGTTTCCTGATCATTTGATTTGTGATGTTATCAATGTGCAATTTCCTTATCTTTTTCTAATAAGTCAATGATTAGACCTGTAAAGCCAGAGACACTAAAGGCGGCAACTTGATGCATGTAAGTGATACAATCTAATGTATATATTACTATTGCAATTGTGTTGTATGCACACTGTGTAAAACTGTACTATTTGACTGACCATGTAAAAAAAATAATTTTAAAAAAGTTAAAAAAATGAAAAATCTTGTAGGAACCAAGCCTTATTTTCTTTTCTACTTTGGCTCAAACATGCCAGATCACAAGGGCACTTGAGCACATAGATTACATCTGTGCTACTGCAATTCGTCTGTTCAGTAAACACACATTTCATATTATGTATGAATTAATTGACCTCAATGATCAAATCACATGCTCTGCAGCCCCACACTTGTAGTGTCCCACAGTTGATGATAGGCTCAAATGTGCCCTTAGATCTACTGTTCTGGTGTGGGCAATAATGCTGTCATCACATAGTCCTTCACATTCCTACCCTTCTTAAAATTAAAAGTGGCTTGTGACAGGTGTCTAGCTCATCTGACACCATGTTTCAATGCTTATTAATTACTTTTATTTGTCATTGCTACGTGTGCAAAAAGTGGTAACACATACCACTCTATTTGGTTCTGCTTTCTAGGTAGCAGCATGTGGCTGATGAAGGCAACCAGATTTCATGTCAAGACCGGAGGCTAGTTCTATGCATAACCTTTTATTGCTACTCTCCTTGTGCAGCACTTTAAAGCAAACTTTTACACCATACTTAAAATTCTAGAAACTGACCCACCACTGCAGTCTATATAAACCAAAGCCATCTTTCTCTTTTATTTGCTGCTCCTTGCCAGTTAAGTATCTCTTAGCACTGTTAACCGATGTATTCATTCATGGTTAATTTGCAAGATTGTGAATTTTTTAACATAAGATTATATGAACTGATGTATATTTGAAATTTAAAGCTGTTTTAACAGTTTGTTTTAAATTTACCAAGTTATGGGATATATATTATGTTGCAGGATAATAAGAATAGTTGGTTTTAGAAGTGTATGATTTCTAATTTTTAGTTTTCCCAAAGTAATTAACAATAATTTTAAAGGAATTTCTCTTGCCTGTTTTTGCCCTTGTGCACTGCTCATCTTGTGGTTCATCAAGGGTGAGGGAAACGGACTCAGCACAAGGCATTTTTCAATTTGTGCCTCGCACTGACGTTGCTTGTTCCAGGTGCGAAGAGGGACGAGTGTTCCCTGTGTTTAGTTTACAGACAGTTCAAGATTGAGGGTATTTATCTTATAAAGGATATTCTGGAGAGAAACAATTGGTTGGTAAAACTGGATTTGAAAGACGCTTATTTTACCATTCCAACAGCGGAAGGGGATCACAGATTTCTGCAGTTCAGATGGTTAGGAGACCTTTACCAGTTAACATGCCTGCCTTTTAGACTGGCATCAACACCTTTGTGTTTTACGAAGGTACTGAGACCAGTGGCTTCTTCAATAATAGGGAGATTAATTCGAATGATTATCTATATCGATGATTTTCTAATTATGTCTCAGAATCAGGAGGAGTTGAGGACAAAGGTTTCTATAATTCTGCATCTGAGTCCCTGTTGTTTTTTTTAATCAATTTCGGAAAAATCATCTCTGATTCCTTGTCAGGAGATAGAGTTCCTTAGGTTTCAGGTGAACACTACACATGCAACTTTCAATTTACTGGAAAGGAAGGTTATGAAACTAAAATCAGAAGTAAAACAAATTCTGAAGAAACAGTTCATTACTTTGAGGTCTTTAGCAAGTGATAGGTTTATTTTCTTCCTCAATTCATGTGGTCTTTCTGAAACCACTTAATTACAGAGCATTGCAGAGACTGAGGCAGAAGACCTAAGGAAGGGATTGTGGAATGGGGACCAAGTACAGGTTACAGCGGAAGCACAGGACGAGTTGAATTGGTGGCTAGAAAATTTAGATGCATGGAATGGCCGAGCAATTTTGGGAATATGTCCAGATTTTGTATTGGAAATAGGTGCAAGCGTTTCCGGCTAGTGATCTTGTCTAGATCAGCAGGAAACAGGTGACAGATGGTCATGGGAGGAGATTCAAAGCCATACAAATGGTTTAGAGGTGAGAGCAGGTCTTGTTGCACTAAAGAGTTTTGGGAAAACATTTAAGAATTGCAATGTGTTATTAAAGATGGACAATGTGTTAGCAATCTGTTATATAAATCCATTGGGTGGCAGCAAGTGAAAGAATTTAACTCAGGTTGCGAAGGAGATATGGAGCTTCTGTCTGGAACAAAAGATAGGTTTGAAATCAGAATATTTGCCAAGTCAGTGCAATACTGCACCAGATTGGAACTCGAGATACCTCTGGGATTACAGCGAATGCAAGTTGAGGGTGCATCTATTCAGGAGAATTCAGAACGTTTGGGGTCCCTGGGAGGTGGATCTGTTTGCCTCAAGGTTGACATTACAGTTAACTCGGTATTACAGTTCGAGACCAGATCCCCAAGCAGAAGCAATGGATGTTTTTCAACAGGTTTTGAAGGGGCTTCAGGGGTATGTGTTTCCTCCTTTCATGATGATTCTGAGGGTGTTGTTGATGGTAAGGAGACAGAAAAGCATTGGATAATTCTGATCACTCCTTCTTGGGCAGGTCAGTCTTGGTTTCCAGGGTTGTGGAGTTAATAATAGAGGAGCCATATTTGATTCCATTTTCATAAGACATGTTGCTGGGTCCAGGAGGAGAGGCTCATCCTTTGGTTTTGAAGGGGGTTTCGAACTTTCTTGCTTCGAAGATTTCAGGGGAGGAAGACATTTTGAAGAACTTTCAGATCAGGCTCAAGAGTTGTACAAAGAGTCTTGGGCAGCTGGGACACGGAAACGTTACGTTGGAGCATGGAAAAAATGGGTTTGCTGGGTGCATGGAGAGAGGGTAGGATTTTTTCCATAGGAATGTATATTTTGATTTGTGGAGTAATGAAAGGAATTAAGTTGCTGAGGCCTTCTAGAACTAGGTATGGTTCTTTATGGGATGTGAATTACATTTTTACGAAATTTGAGTGTTGGCCATCTAATACGTTTTTGACATTATGGCAATTATATTGCAAGATAGCTTTACTATGTCTGATATAATTTAGAAGGGTTTTAGACATGAGAGCCTTGAATGTGAGTAACTGGTTCTACAACCCAGAAGGTATGATATATAATATTACAAAAAGAACTAAGACAATGTCTTCTTCAGTGTTTTATCCAAGATTTGATGACCATCCAAAGTTGTGTATTGTGCGTAGCTTGAACGGATATGAGAGCAGAATGACTAAATTCTGGAGGGATAGTGTAACTCAATTGTTAATTTCGTATGTGAGACCATTTAATCCTGTGAGTTCAGTGACTATAGCGCAATGGGTAAGATTTTGTATGCTAGAAGCAGGAGTGGATATGCAAATGTTTGGTGCACATTCAATTTGAGCTGCAATGGTGAGCAAGATCTTTATTTCTGGAGAACATCTTGAAGAGATTTAGAAGGCGGAAAACTGGTCTAATGCTGGTGTGTTTGCAAAATGTTATTCGAAACCTATGGAAAATGTATCATTGGTTGTGTTTTCACAGCTTTGAACATGTATAATGCTAGCCTCCGGTCTTGACATGAAGTGTAGATTCTCCTAGTTTTATGATCAGAGAATCTGGATATCTTTTTAGATATGGAGGCTAGCATTATCCAGCCCTCCCTTCCCAGGTACGGTTGCATTGGAGGGAGAGTGAAGATTTTGCTAAATAGAAGATTTGGGTAAATATATTGTGAGGATTACAGTTTATATTCAAAGGTATGTTGTTTTTTCCATAGATTGTAGAAATTACAGTCTACATTCAGTTTTATGTTGGTTTTTTCCAGAGAATTAATAAAGTTGGTGACCTGAAAAATAGAAGAAATCAGTGGAGATATAAATCTTTTTGTTATTGGTTTTTTTTTTCTGTTCAAGAAAGTTTAGCCTCAGAGCAGCTGTAAAGAGGAAGATGGCTGCTGAGCTTTGGTTTATATAGACTGGAGTGGTGGTTCTGATTCTAGATTTTAAATAGGGCTGAAAGTCGCCTTAAAGTGTTTCAGATGGAGAGTGAAAATAAAAGGTTATGCATAATGCTAGCCTCTGTGTCTTTAATGAAATCCAGATTCTCTGATCATAAAACTAGGACAATCTGCATTCTACCTACCCTTCTCATTGAGCTGTATGAGCACCCACAACTCCCTATCCTGAAGCATCTGTCTGTACAATGAAAGGCTGAAAGTTGTCAGTAGTCGGGGACCTACACAATTGGTGCATTACATTCAGGGGATAAAAAGGCTTCTAACACGCCACAGTCATATCAGCTTCCTGTGCTACTTCTTGTTGGTCGGGGATGTCGAAGGAGCAATGTGTGCATTATTTTGTACCATACAATTCCTATGGTACCAAGTGAGTCCTATAAGGGGTCTTACTTGGGTCTAAATCACGGGAACCTCCCAACCCTTGCAATTATGTCTCTAAAGATACATTTTTCAATTCCTCACTATTTGTCCAAGGTATACCACAGAGGACTGGCCAAACCAATCTGGCACTTCCTAGCCTCCATGGTTTATTTTGTCCAGTTCAATCTTACTGGCATCTGTTCCACGTGCTTTGGTGGTCCATACGTGAACTGCTGACCACAACAAAGTCATCCCAAGTAGGCCAATATCCTTTAAATCTCATTGGGAAATTGATGTTAACACCAGTACCACCTGTACCCAGTTAGCCTTGCTTTCTGGTCCTACCACTTCTTTTACAGTTCTTGGTTATCCTGAAGTGTCTTCTTTGCTTTGCACATCAGCTGAGCCAAAATCTTGATGTGCCTGAGAATATAATCCACAACATAATGGTTGGTGGACTAATGGGTATCATCCCAATACTCTGTGACCAAAGTTGAGGGACCATGGACAGGATGCCCAAACATAAGTTCAAAGTGGCTAAATTCTACAGCTTCTGTGGGTTTCCCTGTAAGCCAATAAAATACATGGTAGGGCGAAATGAGATCCCATTTCCTCCTAATGTTCTGGGGTAGCTTTATAATCCCCTGATTGATTGAAACTGAAGGCCAAGTCGAGTCAATCTGAACAGTTTTCCTGGACAAGGGCTGCAACTGCTGATGCAGAAGATCCCCACTGTGACTGCTTTGACCTGTGAGAATTGCATCCCTTCAGGGCTGCCAAATGCCCGAATCAGAGACTACACCTGCTACAGCAAAGAAGTGCCATTCACCTCTCAGTGCCGTAGCCACACTCTCATCCTCATGGTACCCAGCAAGCGTGACCTCAATAGGAAGGCAAGGCGGACATGCCGCTGAATGCAGCCCACTTCTGACTCCAATAGATTCCAAAAACGACTTGCCTCTTTCAGGTATTCTGCATGATAGCAGCAGAAAGGACTCTTGAGAACTCATCTAGCCCAGGAAGAGCCAAGGTAAAAAGCCTGGGTGCATTTTTTGAACTGTGGGTAATCGAACTGCACTTGAGTCTTATTCACACTACTTCTGATCACCTTTAGTGCATGCAGCCTACACAGAGAAAATGGCCTCCCCATAGGCGCCCAGCTGAGTGTTGTCCCCACCAATCACAACGCTGCCATTGCAGCATTGTGATTGGCTTATGTGAGGGGAGGGAGGCTGCCTGCTGCTTCTTCCTGTGGGACCCGGCCAGGAGCGGAGGTGGCGCGGTACCCAGTAAGGTACGTTTTTATTTTTATTTTTAAATCCCCCCAGCGTAAAAGCCCCACCCGCAAGTCATGCTGGCTGCGACTGCCCAGAACCCAAGGAGAGCACCTGAGAGTGTACAGTGAGAGGGCGGGTCAGTGAAACGCCTACATAAGAAGGGCTCCAGAATCAACCACTAACCTGAATATGGTTACGGAAGTGTGTAGTATTTAGTAAAAATATATGATAAAAGGACTTTCTTTCTTGCAAAGATAAGCACTAGGCTGGGCATTTCCTTTATTGGTTACATTGGTTGATTGTTGAGCTCAAGCACATCCACACTACTTCCCCTAGAAGCCTGTGACTGCTCACACTTGCTAGCCTGAGAGTCAAGTGCGAAAAGTGGTGTACTTGGCCCAGTTTGTAGATTCATAGTAGGGAAGACCCCAGGACATTCAGGGGCAAACAACTGCAACCCCGTCGTGCAAAGCCGCAGAGGGCCGTGGGGCTGGGGGGGGGGAGAGGGGTGCACATGGCAGACAGGGCTTATGTTCCAGCAAGGTATAAACAATCAAGTCAGCTTACTGTACCATTTAGTTCCACAGTAACTGAATCTCCACCAGAATTGGTGCATCACTGTGTCACAGAATGGAGAGGGACAGGATTATCCTGAGGGGACACCCATTATAGGCTCAAGGTAGGTCTAGGGTTAACCCCCCCCCCCCCCCCTCACCCGCCTTTAGGTTACTTGCTGGCACCTACCCCGATCCAGGCTGTGATCCTCAAGTGAAAATATCGAGTCACTGAAGCTAACCCTAGTTCTTCTGCTTGTCTTCAGTTGAACCTGAACAGCAATCATGCAAAATATTATCTCCTGTACACATCTCCCACCACACCACACAGAGTCTCAGGCCCTGCCCCATGTACAGCTTGGAATTCCACTCTGCCACCATCGATGTCCACAGATTCACCCACTTGCTTTGATGTGCTGAGCACACTGCTATCTATGGGGTCCTATGGGAAAAGGAGGCGGCAATTAGCTCCAGTCCAGTAACTAGCAGGGCAGAAGCTCTGGCTGCAGCAGGCATGTTCCATGGCTCAAGGAGGGGAGCAGCCCTTCATTCAAGTTGAGCTTTTTCATGTCTTCACATTCTTTCTAGGAATGTTCATAGTTCCTATGTAAAGTCTAAGCAGTTAAAGTAACCCCTCATGATATATACACTACCCTACAACAAATCCAAGTCAGCGCTCCTATGCGGGAAGAGCTTGCCCTTGATTTTCAGTTTATAGGTTAACAATATTTACCGGATTACCACTAGTTGAGTGCTCGGTGCCCAAGATAAAAATCTCACTTCGAGCTCAAAAAGAATGCGAGCGGAGCTGCACACCATGCAAGAAAAGAAGAGTAAAAATACAATACCAAAAAAAGTCACAGATATATCTTCAGAGGACTCCTTGAGGTATAATGGTGCCATGGTTTGGGGCCTCTGCCAAAATACACCCTAATTTTAGGAGTGGGCGATTTCTTTATGTTCTGCCGTAAGTAGATGTGAATGTTGATGCAAGTACACCTGTTTTTGCTAGTTTCACATGTACCTGTCACAGATTAAAAATAGTAGCGGAATGCTGAAGAAATGTTATGCACTACATGTAGTTTTAATTTAATCTGTGGAGCAACCTTGTTTTCGCTCCGCATGTGGAAAAGAAACTCTGGGTTTCACATATTTTATAATTTTACCTTAATTATCGCCCATCTATATCGAGGACATGTTTCTGCTCCTTTAGGTGAGATATTCCATCTACCAAATCTAAAAAAAAAAAAAATGAAGTTAGACGAGATGCTTTTACGATGTTTGTGTTTTATAGTAACCTGTACGCTGTTAAATACATATCGATGCTTTAGCAACTCCAAATATTATTAAAACCACAAAGACTGTCTTAGCAACCGAACTCCCCCTCGGTGTGCATAGGGCAAACATTACATGTACTATTCCATTCTTGAAAATGAGTGTCTATTAAACTTGCACCTGTAGTGCTTGTTTGTAGTTTCCAGTGTTTAATTTGTAAATACAAGAGTGCATAGGCCCAAGTTTTTCTTAGGAGCCCACCACCGGTGCTGCCGAATGCCGAGTTGTGAATACCGAGGCTGTCTCGTCTGACGTTTTCTTCTACTACCCTTCACGTCCTGTCCCTTTATGTAATTCTTACAAGTTCTTTTTCATCCCAGCTTTCTCCCGTTTGTCACTGTTTTCCTATCTTTATGTTTGTCTTTTGCTCTCCTTTTCTTCTCTTGTTCTCTGTGAAAGTATGATGATGAAAAACAATCACTGGTTTCCAAAATGTAGTGCTAGCTCTGACAACTTGGAACCATCTGCACAATTTAACACTGGATGTTTACTGTTTTCTGAGGCAGAATTCTACTTTATTAATCACTGCGGGTGTAATAGAGAAAAACAGACAGCAGGGGGGAGTGGTGACCTGCGGAAGAAGGTGCTTCTTTTGTTTGCCCAATCCCTTCCCTTTCCTAAATATTTCATAAGACTTGTGAACGAAGGAGGATTTTGTACCGGTTTCATTTGTATTAAAATGCATTATTAGATTTTTTTATTTGCTTGAAATTCAGTTTCAGGATGGTGAAGGTTGAGTGAGGTTTGACTCCCGTACCCTGAAGACGCCCATCACTAAAGTTAATATTTCTAGCTTCACAACCTTTCATGATTTGTGTTATATTTCATGTTTGCAATTGTTAATTGCTGTATAGAACAGTTAACGTAATTAGACCCCAGTTAAGGTAACTGTTAAAGTAATGAAAGATCAGTAACTTTAAATAATTCATACGTATTATAATTAGGCAGGGTTGAATGTTCCCGGTGTAGTTTTTCCAGTAGATATAGGGCCTGGTTTTGAGTTTGACAGAAAGGGTAATCTAAGGCAAATACACCCTAGTAGCCTGCTCTCCATATTCTAGGGCCGTCTGCTTCATAGAGACAGGCGGACCATAAGGTTTCCATTGCCGGAGATCCTATTGTATCCCTCCACAGAATGGCTTCCTCTGGCGACCTGTTGGGGTTGGACCATTCAATTAATTGGAGGAAAGGCAATACATCGCCTGCCCTATTTATGGTGGACAGAGAGAGTAACGTTCCTTTTTAGGTCGAGCCTAGCGCAGCGCATGCGCTGCACTAGCAAAACAACCTCTTGCCATCAGTTCAGCTTTCCTTAAAGCTTGTGCATGTGGGGCCCACACGCCATTGACCTTTGCGTCTGACTTTATTATGCAATTGGCTAATGGCGTGTGGAAGTCCCAGCTTTTTTTAAAAGGTTTACTCCCAGAGCGTTTTGCTCTTGGGAGCCAGCAGAGGCGTGCAGGGCATTATGGTTTTAATTAGCCGCGGCGCGCTTGTTTCCCTGATCCAAAGTCGGAGGACACGCCTCATGTTACACAACACCCTCTCTGCTGCTTTTCTTTCTAGATGTCTCCTCTGGAAATCAGAGTGCTTGTTTTCGTAGGCACAAGGGGAACCGACATGCTTACTCGAATCCGGTTCCAAAGCAATCAAATAAAATGATGGAAGTGTACGCAAAATATCTAGATATTTTTTCTATTTGGTTTTATATTGGCAACGTTGATTGACTGCTGGTTAATTTTTCCCCACTTTTCTGGTTGTGAACATGTTCATATTTTATTTGACATCTGTGTCCCAAGATCTTGTTCTAGACTGATCCTTCCTCCAACCTTTTAGACGACCTTTTGGTTACTGCATTGCCATATCATTACCAACCTCCAAACACACACAAGCACAATACTACTAATCCTTCATATGAATTATGCAATCAGAATGTTAGGCACCTACTCCTTCTGATATTTCCAGATGACGGGGGTTCATGAGCCCACTTTACATAGAATGTCAAAGTTTAATCTAGTGCCTCAAGTCTGCCTACCGCTCGCCCCAGCGACCCGTTCTGACAGCGCCCCTTTCTAATGTATATTTCACCAGTTAAAGCAAGAATCTTAAACTCCTGCAGTCCATAAAACAAATGTAATCTAAAGATACCACAGTCCGCTGATTTTAAGCGGGCTTCTAAGCGCTCTAGATGTTGTCAGATAATGGCAATTTCGAATATGGAAATGGTATATTTACAGGACCACAAACTGTAGTGAACTTGGGGAGCTGGGATTCAAAGTGTGGTATTGTGCTGAAGAATAGCTTTCATTAGTGCAGCAGGAGCAGTGGGACCAGGGCTCATATACCCGAGAAACCCACTCAACTTTCTTTATTGCTGTATTTCATAATTCATATAGCAGCCAGAAGGGGTGTGGGGTGGGGGCATTTTCTTCCGCACACACTGGCTTGCTAGCCACCTCCTACTGTGTATCTAAAACTTAGCACACTTTATAGTGCCTTGGAAATAACCGTCAGTCTCTGATATCTGTTGGGAACCTGACTGGATGTTTAAAGTAACACACTGTATGGAAATCTGTTCTGCAGAACCAACTGCCTCTGGGCGCTAGCATCAAGTGTTTCGTTCTGGTGGCAATTCTATTCTGCACAGTTTTTTGTCCCCTGATAAAGAAGAGTTGAAATAGTGTTATCAAATTTACTTATGGAGCTGTGAATCTGCGCTTGTGTCAGTAAGTGCTATGTTACCTCCATGACCAGATTGCATCTGTATAGAGTTTTGCTCCCATGTTTTACATTGAGCTCTCAAACATCATTTAGAATTTGATGAACAGCACAACAATACCTTGTTTATGTAAGAAAGATAGATTGGCTTAGCAAGAGAAGGTTATCTGGAACTCGTGTGTGGAAAGACATTGTAATTTACAATGGCAATAGCTCTATCACAAATGCGAGACCAATTGCATTGTGATGGAGCAAAGTTTCAAACTTAAAGAGACTTGCTCTAATTCAATCCTCTCATAGTCACATATAATGTATTAATCAACATGTTTAGTCTTATTAATAATACACCACACAACATTTCTAGTATCTAGGGGAAGCTTGACAATGTACTTTTACTAACAGTAACTCGAATGCATTAAAATGGCCGCCGCAACATGGGAATTTCACTGCGCATGCGTCTGACTCACTCACGTGGTGTGACGTCTTTTCTGCTTTGGTGGGAAATCTTTGCTTCTGCGCACTAGTGTCAGAAATGGCCGCTTCAAACCTCACATGCTAAGGCTTACGCTGTTGCTTGTACTAAACATTGTTCGTTCTGCTTAACTATTAATGCTATAGTTAAAATAAAGTAATGGGAATAGAGTAGAGATAAGTGGTATACAGTGCATCCATGTATTAATTGTTCTAAAACTGTTTCTTTTTTACGTTTCTGCTAGCTCGTATTTTGGCCTGATGTAACCTTGCTGTACACCATATTAAAAAAATGTGCGCCTGTGCAGAAGAACTCAAAATCCCTGAAGCATTGGCATTGAACCACAGCTAAACCCTGACTTACCTGCGATGCTCATGAGAACTTTACCTCCTGACCTCTCGAAAGGAAGCTAAATTGAACAAATTTGATACATTGTATTTGTTATTGAAACATTCATTTCTGGGTGGAATAAGTGCATGGGAAAATAATATTATGGTCGGGAATGATAATTTGAATTATTAAATGAAAATATCTCATACTGGTATGGTGTGATGACCGCTCCTCGCTTTTTGACAAATTGAGGGAACAGACACATTTACAACACTGGGGGGTGGTATATTGCCCTGGAAAATGGTATTACTAAGGTAGGCTTAACTAGTTAGATTGTCCGCCTTGTCCGAATAGCTGACCTGTCACTGACCCATCGCACACTATAGAGATCGAGACCAGAGGTGCTGACGGAGCACTCTGTCATTAGGATCGATAACCCAATCGGGGTCTGAGGGCGAAGAATCAATAACCCAATCGGGGCCTGAGGGAGAAGAATTGATAACCCAATCGGGGTCCGACTTTTAGCCGCAGAGAGGGGTGTGACGCTGGCATTGCACTTAGCTGAGGTTACCTGTCCTGACCTGCATCTGTCCTGTCCTGATCCACATTGGTCTGCACCTGTGTTGGTTCTGTTCTGCACCTGTTTATCCTTTTGGCATCTGAACTATTAAGAATCCTATCCTTTGTCCCAGTCTGTGACCAGGGTTGGTCTTCACACCATTCTAGGTAAATATAAATCTGTGTGGATATGTCATTGTATCATTTCCTTTTCTCACCCTCCCTTTGTTTCCATGCCTAAAAGAAGTCTCGTAATATTCCTACATATCATTGCTTTAATCATTCTTTTCCTAACTGAAAAGGCTTTAATTGCTTCTATATGGACTGTTGTGGAATTTTAGTTTACGAGCTAAACATCATCTGCGCCAGCTTGTCACCCACGTACGATGTGCACGACAGCCATTTTAGGTATCATGGTCTCCCTGTCCACAATCAATCGCCAGCGCGCCCCTCTGACCCAGCAAGCATCCTCTGCGCATCCTGGCTCCCCCTCCCTCCCTCTCATGAGCCTAACCCTTCTGCATGACCCTGTTCTTGGGAGTCACGCCTGCGCCTGACCAGCACCTCCTCTCCTCCCATGAATGCCCCTCTGTTGATAAACCTTCCCTCCGCGCTCAATTGTCCACGCAGCATGAATACCACTCCTTTGATGACCCCTTACCCCGTGTCCGACTGTCCACACAGGTCCGAGGCCATCGCCTAAGCCGGGAGATACCATTTACTGCCCCTTATTGTATGGAGTCGCCCCTCTTCAAAGGGCACACTGTTGATCAGGGCCTCCCCACCCCCTGGGATATGATCAGGCGCACACATCCTAAGACTTGGCGAAACACTCAGCTGCGTGATGACCCCCTCCTCTTATCAGCAGGTTGAGGACCTCTATTGTGAAGGTATATGGGGGTGGGATTGACACGAGGATTATGGGGATGTCTATTTCCTTACTTCACAATGTTATGATTGTAATAAAGAAAGGTCACATGCCATAAACCAGTGTATAAGAGGCCAGGCCTCAGAGAGGCTGTTAGAGCACCTCGAGACGATACCTTGTTGTCTGATCTGATGTGTTCTGCTCCGTCGGAATAAAACTTCTGTTTCCTGCCTTCTGGTCTCCGGCGCCTGCCTCATTGCTTGGTAATTGGAATGGTACAAAGGCGGTTAGCGCCGGGCAAATCTTGAAAAAGGTCATAGCCCTACCCTTTTTCTACAATTGGCGCCCACGTGGGGCCCATCAGCGACACGTGGATCCAGTGGGAGAGGTCCCGACGACAGAGTGAACGACTGCAACGATCGGGAGAGCTCGTGTCCGATAGACCCTCGTCTGACAGCCGATCATCCGACCTTCACTAGTTCCGAACAGACCTCTCTCGAGTGATCTACGGTCCTGACTGGGAACCATCAGGAGTGCCACGAACATCACGAAGAAGAGAGGACGATCGGGCGCTGGATTCAGAAGACAGGAAACCGTCCATGCGGTCCGGGTAAGGTCGTGTAGACACGACGAACTGAGAAAAGATTGTTTTGTTTGGATAATACTAGTATTAAGCTTTGTTGAACCCTCTGGAGATTCACCGTCTGCAAACTGAGAAAATAACAGGCTCTCTCTCTTTGCAAGCAGTGAAGGATAGGTAACGCAGACTTTTGTCCCCGTTGTAATCCGTCGTGCCTATCTTCCTCCCCCACTGTTTTCCCGAACTATCGTTCGGGGATTATTGTCTGGAGATTCTTTGTCTGCAAACAGGGAAGAACAAGGTCTCTCTTTGCAGGTAGAGAAAGGGTGGGTAACGCAAACTTTTCGTACCCACTTATTCTCCCCACTGATTGTTTGATTGACCGAACACTGATTGTTCGGTATTGGTTCTTTTGAGGTATTCACCGCCGGCAAACAACGGAGAATAGAAATATTCTGTCTAGTCTTTGCCCGCCGTGATAAGATAGGTAGTGCAGACCTTTGTCCCCGTTGTAACCCGTCATGCCTATCTTCTCCCCACTGATTGGTAGCCTGTACAGCCCGGACCGCTTATTAGAGATGAACCATCCGGCTCCACTGGAAGGCACCCCTAATAAGGACATGTTCACTAAGCATGGACTGGTCGCTATAGCTTATATTAAGCTATGGCATAAATATACAAAAAAGAACCCTGAAAGTCAGTGGCCACTGATAGGTTCCTTCGATGAAAACAAAATAAAAACATTGGAAATAGCGCTCCAGAAGAATAAGACCACGCCCACTATGCTCGATAGTATAGGCATGTGGCGCAAAGAAACGGAACAACGAAAGAAAAGAGAAGAAGCAAAAATAGGGAAAGAATTACGAAAGGCAGCCCACCTAGCCGCTAAGCAACTAGAAGAAGAAATAAAAGAAAGAAAGGAAGCTACACAAAACCAAGAATCAGGGTCGACAGGTCAATGTCCTGTTAGAACCCCCTCTGCGCTCTACCCTGAAGTGCCCTCCAAACAACGGGCGAACGATGAGTTACTGCTAGGTCCCCCAATCATCTACATGCCCCCTCCATATGCCCCCTGCCAACAAAGCTTGCAAGCCCCGAGTGCGAGTGAAAGTGACCTTAGTGCTAGTGCACCAGCCGTCACGGCCTCTGCACCAGCCACATTAACAACATCGTCAGACGACCCTGAGGCTAGCAAACAACCACCAGCCAGACCAAATAGGTTGAGCAAAGATGAGCGGGATGGGATCGACAAAATAGCAAAGACATTAGTAGAACGAAGGGAAAGCGAAGAGTACACAATGAGCATATATAATTCACATGCCGACAGCCACAGACGGCATTTCGTTTTGCGATTCAGCTACCACATCCTGAACGCATATGAAGATAGGTATCAAAGTAAGGGCCCCGCTAAACTAACAACGCTGTATAGGAAGATTGACGTTGGAGATGAGACTGAATGTGAGGCGACGGAGCTCTTCATGCAAATGCTTGAGGTCCTCCGCCACCTCACGGAACAAAAACCAGAAACCAAGGTTACAGTCCCTGAAACGACCTCAGTAGAAGTAGCCAATACTATGATGCCCATCAGAGAGGCGGCCCCTTATTGGATCCCGCCACGTGGCCTGGGAACAAGCGACGATATTAATCATGCAGATGCAAAAGGGAGAGTTGTGTATAATTGGGTTTACCAACCATGGGACCGACAAGATATCCTAACCTTTAAACAAACTCTGCCCGATTTGAGAAAGAACCCGACAGCATTCTATACCGAATTAGGCACAGCTTTGGGTTCGACGATAATGACTTTAGCGGACATTGACTTGTTCTTCGGGTTATGCCTGCCAGCTGACGTGTGGAAGCAAATCCGGAAGGCTGACCACACGGATCTGTTTGGACATACCTGGGACCAACTCGGTAAACTAGATAGACAGCGAGAGCCAGGAAGGAAACCAGTGAAGGACATACTGGAACTCCCAGACAAACTAGTTCAGAAGTTAAAGACACTGATCCCAGAAAGAAAGGTAGACTGGTCGATAGTCACGGCCTGTCGACAGAAACCCCAGGAAGACGTGTCAGAATACTTCTCCCGATTCGAGACAGTGTCCTCCGACTACAGTGGCCAAGATATGACCACTGCAACCGGACAGCACCTGTTTGTACAAAATTATGTAAAGGGCCTAACACAAGAGGTCTCCCAAAAATTGCAGACAAGTGAGAGTAGTTGGGGGGCCTCCAAACCCGCAGCTATCCTTCAGATGGCTCAGTATTACGAGCACCAAAAGAATGAGAATGATAGGGCGTCCTAGAAAAAAAAGAAGGATTTAAAGGAAAGGGTAATGATAGCCCAGATACAAGGTATAGCGGTAGGACGGGAACACCAAAGAGGGAACTACCAATCGACCACCCCCAGAAATCTACCGCCTAAAGATCACTCCCCAACACCACACACTGGACGTAGAGACATTAGCAATGACCAATGCGCCTTCTGCAAAGGATTCGGCCACTGGAAATCCGAGTGTCCGGTTCTGCTAGAGATGAATAGAAATAGGGACCCCAGGGATGTGGCGGGTGGACAAAGAAACAGAGGACAAGGACGAGGGCACACAAACGACACCAACAATGACAGATCAGGGAGATTGAACACATTTGACCGCCCCCGACAGAACCAATATCAACTATCTGATGGTGAGAATGCCCCTGATTCTGCATAGGACTGCCAGGGGCAAGGGAGGGATCCAGTCGAGCTCTGTGTTGACCAGCAAGGTCCTTACGTCACCGCTAAGGTCCTGGGTACAGAGTCTCCATTTTTGGT
The DNA here is from genome assembly GCF_964263255.1 of Lissotriton vulgaris. NCBI lineage: Eukaryota > Metazoa > Chordata > Amphibia > Caudata > Salamandridae > Lissotriton > Lissotriton vulgaris. The sequence goes on from NC_141699.1 coordinate 285,347,489, forward strand.
AGACACTGGGGCGACATGTAGTGTGTTATCGAAACGACTGATTCCAAGGGCACCCTTGTCTGGCTCACACATTACATCGATAGGTTTCGATGGGACGCCCTCCACTAACCCCCTGTCCGTACCTATCACCTTTGACCTAGAAAGCAACACCACTGACACAACATTTCTGCTCTCCTCCAACTCCCCAGACGCCATTATGGGCATTGACTTACTGAAACATTTTCGAGCTACCATTAGGTGTTCCCCGGATGGAATCCGAGTCATCCTGTACGACAACCCAGGCATGCCCAGACCCTGCCCCTTACGACACATGTGCTCCATAACTGACGCTGACCTGTCCTTGCTTGACACCCTGCCTCCGTATCTGTGGGCCAAAAATGACTCTGATGTGGGACGAATGATGATTGACCCTATTCATATAACTGTAAGACAGGACGCTATGCTCCCGAAACTCCCGCAATATCGGATATCCCCAGAGGGCGAGAAGGCACTGGTAGCGATCATTCAGTCTCTGGTAGATGCAGGAGTGGTTGAAGAGGTGGTTAGCAACGTCTGCAACAGCCCAATCCTACCTATTGTTAAGAAGCAAGGCGAAGGAGATGAGAAAGCATACCGCTTCATCATCGACTTGCGAGAAATTAACAAAGTGGTTGTACCCCAATACCCTGTAGTCTCCGATATCACCACCATTCTGACCCTCATCCCGTCCACTGCCACCACCTTCACTGTTATCGACCTTAAGAATGCGTTTTTCTCTATCCCCATCCATCCAGACAGCCGTTATCTCTTCGGCTTCACTTTAAAATCCCGCTCGTACCGATTCTGTAGAGCTCCCCAGGGGTACACTGAAAGCCCCAGCATATACAGCCAGGCCCTCAAAAGACAGCTGGATGCCTTCCAGCTACCAGATGGAGTGGTGTTGATCCAATATGTCGATGATATCCTTTTGGCGGCCGACACCACCCCACTTGCAATCACAGCCACTATCCAACTCCTACACTTTCTTGCAGAGAATGGCCATAAAGTTTCCAAAAAGAAATTACAGTTCTACCAGCCACAAGTGACATACCTAGGCCTTCTCCTGTCCCAAGAAGGGAGGAAACTCACGCCCGACTGAATCCAAACCATCCTAGACACCCCCGTCCCAAAAACACAAAAGCAAGTCCGCTCTTTGGTTGGCCTAACCTCTTTTTGCAGACAAGTGGTTACCTAATTTCAGCCTCATTGTAAAGCCCCTACTGGCCCTGCTGGCCAAAGATGTCCCCTCCCCGCTCCCTTGGACCCCCGGGTGTCAAACGTCCTTTTGTGAATTACGAAATGCACTCTGTTCAGCACCCGTCCTAGGAACCCCGGATTACTCCAAACCCTTCTCCCTCTTCACCCACGAAAGGGAGGGGTGTGCATTGTCTGTCCTGACTCAATCAATTGGTCCTAAGCAGCGCCCTTGTGCCTACTTCGCCACTCTTGATCCTGTAGCCAGAGCTTTGCCTGCCTGCCTTCGAGCAGTAGCTGCCGCTGCTGTCTCTATCCGTCAGAGCGAGGGAATCGTACTTTCCAATTCCCTCACTGTGCTAGTACCCCATGCAGTCGACACCCTTCTGAACCAAACCAAGACTCAACACCTGACTAGCGCACGACTGACAGGGTACGAACTGACGCTACTTGCACCCCACATCACACTAAAGAGATGCACGACTTTGAATCCTGCCACATTGTTGCCCTTGCCTGAAAATGACCCTGACGTTCCTCCCATACACGACTGTGTGACCCTCACGGACGAACAAACTCGGGTTGACCTCCGAGACACCGCTTTCACTGACCCCGATGGAGAGCTATGGGTAGACGGCTCATGCATCAAACTCCCAGATGGCACCACTTCAGCTGCCTATGCAGTTACGACAGCCCGAACAGTAGTTGAGACAGCCTGCATCACACAACGATCTGCCCAGGCAGCAGAACTGATAGCCCTCACACGAGCATGCATCATAGCCACAGGGACCACTGCGAACGTATATACCGACAGCCAGTATGCCTTCGGGGTGGTTCACCATTTTGGGCTTCTGTGGAGGGAGAGGGGATTCCTGACGTCCAACGGCACCCCTATCCTCCACGGAGATCTAGTCACCGCCCTGATTGATGCAGTTCTCCTCCCCAAACGATTAGCGGTGATCAAATGTCAGGCACACAAGAGGGTGACAGACATAGTCGGACAAGGGAATGCACTGGCCAACATCACTGCACGAACCACAGCTGAGAATAGGACGGTGACACGCATGTATGTGACCAGGTCACAAGCAGAGAAATGGACTGACGCAAGGGAAATGATCAGAGACATCCAGTCGGCCAGCACCCCTCACGAACTGACTAAGTGGGCAGGGGTGGGTTTGAAGGACGATGAGGGCTGCTGGCGAACAAAAGATGCAAACAAATGGTTGCTGCCTGACTCATACCTGATCCCCATACTGATGATGGCTCATTCCCCCGCACACATAGGATCTGCACCCATGATCAAACTCATTTCCAAAGTCTGGCACAACAACAAAATCCCCGACTCAGCCAGACGCCTAGTCCAACAGTGCCTTATCTGTCTGCAACACAACCCCGGGAAAGGAACTGTGGTGCCCCGGGGAGGGTTTGGGATCCCCAATCACCCCTTTGAGGTCCTTCAGATGGACTACATCCAACTAGAGAGATGCCGAAGCTTGAAGTATGTACTAGTCATCGTATGTGCCTTCAGCAAATGGGTAGAGGCCTATCCAACCCGTGACAACACTGCCATGACAACTGCCAAAGTACTACTGAAAGAATTCTTCCCTCGCTATGGCCTTTGTCGAATTTTGTGGAGCGACAATGGCCCCCACTTCATAGCTGAGGTTATCCAACTAATCCTAAAAGGATTAGGGGTGAAACAGAGATTTCACGCAGTCTTCCACCCCCAATCCGCCGGCCTGGTGGAACGCCATAATGCCACACTGAAGCTGAAATTGTCAAAAATAGTGGCCACCACTGGACTTAAATGGCCGGATGCCCTCCCGCTGGCATTGTTATTGATGCGCTCCACTCCCACCAAGCATCATTCGACCCCCTACGAGGTTGTATTCGGGCGACCGATGAACCTCTGGACTGCTCCCAAACCAACCTCCATCCATGACGTCCCGGACGTCCTACTGTCTGATTATTTGTGCAAATTAACTAAAACGTTGTCTGTCATTCATCAACAGGTGCAGCAGGCCATCCCCGATGCTTCCAGGGGCCCCGGCCACGACATCCAACCGGGAGATTTCGTTCTAATACGAAATTTCCAATGGACCAAGAGTCTGGAACCCCGGTGGACGGGCCCCTGGCAAGTGCTGATTACCACACGGACGGCGCTTCGAGTGGAGGGGAAGAGGCACTGGCTGCACGCGCATCACTGCCGGAAGGTCTCTGCAAACCTGGCCACGACAGAAAACGTCAGCACCCAAGAAGAGCTCCTGAACAAAGACCGACCGACATTGAACTGTTATCCCGATACTGAGGCACTCGAACTTGCAAAATTCTCTGATCCCACTGTGCCATCCAGAGAAGGGTATTTCCTGCGTCGAAAGGAGGGAGCTTCGGCTAAGTAGGCCACGGACTAAGTTGAATCTCAGAACGGTGACCTAAGCACAACCAAGGGTTGCTGGGAGAGAAGCTAAACGAAGTCTGTGGTTCTGCCCGCTACCGAGCCCCTTGAAGGTGATGGAAGCGCCAGATAAGAAGATGATGGAAGCGCCAGATAAGAAGATGATGGAAGCAACAGGAAATACCCACTATAGAAACCCAAAGACTGACAATTTGCACAAATCAAAGACAATCGCCCTCTTTATTGTCTTCCTCTTCTGCCTCCTCCTCATGACCTCCTTCTGGATTCTGGAGGAAAGCACACCGGCTCATGAGGCATTGCTACCTACTGCACAACCAACACCCCTGAAAGAGCATCACCTAATCTCCCTGTCGCCACAGCTCCGAGAAAGGCGCAGGGAATTCTGGAACAATTCCTTCGTGCAACTGTTGCACCAACACAACCTTGCTGCAAATGCTACGAACTGCTGGATCTGCGGGTTGCTCCCGCATGCCACTGGACACTCCATGCCCTTCATCCCTTCTCCTTTCTCAGTTCACGGCTCCTGCCTCGCCTGGTTGATCCTCATGCAAGAGAGCCACAAGGACAACGCCACTTCCAGCCAGGCAGTGTCGCACTTCTACTCTGGGTTCTGGCTGAACAAACCCGGAAAGACCTCTGCTCCCCTGTGTCCTGCGCTCACAGGCACCACCTTCCTTAAAGACATTCCAGCCAAAGAACGAGTCGAAGTACAGGTACTCCACAATCCAGCTAGATCCACGTTCTCTCATCTGCAGAAACAAACTACCGCCACTCTGACCGTGGCTCTGTCTGTTATCAATGTCACAGGTCTTGTGTGCCTAGAAGGCCAGGGAACGCAGCTGGTGGGTCACAGTTCCTGCCGAATCACCAGAACATTGGACTCAGTTGACCCCCCTTCTTTTGTTGCTTCTCCAAATATGTACTTTGTGTGTGGCACCAAAGCTTACACCTGGCTCCCGAAAGGTTGGAAGGGTATCTGCTACATTGCCTTCATTCTTCCCCCCACGTATGTAGCCCCTGCTAACCATCACCGGCAGAGGCGTGCAGATGACATTGAACAAGCCGACTCCACTGGAGCTCAATTCTTGGATGCAGCAAAGGGACTTGTTCCCCTGTGGGGCCCAATGGCAAACAGCCGCGCTATCCGACACCTGACCCAGACAGTAGAAACAACGATCAACATCACGGCTGGCATCCTCGCTAACAACACGGCGGAGCTTCAGGCGTTCCGCCTCGTGACCCTTCAAAACCGCCTTGTCCTAGATGTGGTCCTAGCCGATCGAGGAGGAGCATGCCGCATCATCGGATCTAGCTGCTGCACCTACGTGCCAGATAACTCGCCTTCCGTCTACAAAGCAATTGAGCACCTCCACAGACTTTCCTTGGAGGTTCACCAAGAACAAGAAGGATGGTCGCTCGGGAGCTGGTTTTGGGACACTCTGAAGAACTGGGGTTGGAGGGTGTTTTCCTTCATACTGATACCTGTTGTGATATTATGTGGGTGTTGCTTAGGTATCCAATGTCTGCCATCTTTGTGCGGCCTTGTTTCTAACTGTATGTGCCCAAAGACTTTGGACTTCCGAAATGAGCACATGAGTCCCCTCTATGAAGTAGAAATACGTGGCCTTATGGGGATAAATCCGAACTGACAAGTTGGCGAGACATGTTAAAAGGGAGGACTGTGGAATTTTAGTTTACGAGCTAAACATCATCTGCGCCAGCTTGTCACCCATGTACGATGTGCACGACAGCCATTTTAGGTATCATGGTCTCCCTGTCCACAATCAATCGCCAGCGCGCCCCTCTGACCCAGCAAGCATCCTCTGCGCATCCTGGCTCCCCCTCCCTCCCTCTCATGAGCCTAACCCTTCTGCATGACCCTGTTCTTGGGAGTCACGCCTGCGCCTGACCAGCACCTCCTCTCCTCCCATGAATGCCCCTCTGTTGATAAACCTTCCCTCCGCGCTCAATTGTCCACGCGGCATGAATACCACTCCTTTGATGACCCCTTACCCCATGTCCGACTGTCCACACAGGTCCGAGGCCATCGCCTAAGCCGGGAGATACCATTTACTGCCCCTTATTGTATGGAGTCGCCCCTCTTCAAAGGGCACACTGTTGATCAGGGCCTCCCCACCCCCTGGGATATGATCAGGCGCACACATCCTAAGACTTGGCGAAACACTCAGCTGCGTGATGACCCCCTTCTCTTATCAGCAGGTTGAGGACCTCTATTGTGAAGCTATATGGGGGTGGGATTGACACGAGGATTATGGGGATGTCTATTTCCTTACTTCACAATGTTATGATTGTAATAAAGAAAGGTCACATGCCATAAACATGTGTATAAGAGGCCAGGCCTCAGAGAGGCTGTTAGAGCACCTCGAGACGATACCTTGTTGTCTGATCTGATGTGTTCTGCTCCGTCGGAATAAAACTTCTGTTTCCTGCCTTCTGGTCTCCGGCGCCTGCCTCATTGCTTGGTAATTGGAATGGTACAAAGGCGGTTAGCGCCGGGCAAATCTTGAAAAAAGGTCATAGCCCGACCCTTTTTCTACACTGTGACATTTAAGATTTTGCTTAGGTAAAGTGTTTAAACTTTTCCAGAGTCTGTGGTTATATATGAATGAAATGTTATTTTTCTACCTATTATTCTTCCACCTTTGATCCCTTAGGACTTAATACAGGTGACAAGGATTGGTAAGTCAAATGTGTATAGGTACACGTCCCAATGTATATATAAAATAAAACCTGATTGGCAAATGGTTAAAAGGCTGGATTCACCTGTTTAAAGTGTGTATGTATATGGGCCAAGGTGAGTATGTTAATTGAGCAGGTGACTCTGCGCGCCTTCAGTATTTCTTTGGTAGCAGCATGATGGTCAGGGTAGTAGTAGGGTAGATAGGTAGGGTAGGGTAGGTAGTTATTTGTGCATTGATTATTAATTTTGTATTGATTTTTCATGTATAAAACAAAACCAGTTTGTATTGTTTTACGTTTGTCTGGAAACCCGGGGGCAGAATAGTGGGTGGTAAATGGAAGCCACACTGCAGTGAGGTCACTTGCCGATGAAGTAAGTGCGTAAAGCTAGGTAGAACTTGAAGCTCAGATTAGGGATTTCTATATGAATGTGTGAATAAGTGATAGCAAAGAAGTTTGCTGGTGAAGCTTTGGCCTTATATCACCTAGAAAGGGTACGCCTGAAGGAGTAACAGGTTCTTTAGTGCTTGTGTGAAGAGTTAGCGGAAGAGATTTTCTTGTAGTGAGTGAAAGGTAAACGGAAGGGATATACACGCAGTAAAAGAAAACTATTGTTCCTTTGAATTTAGTCAATCGAGCACAGTTGCGAATGTTTCTACGTTGTATATTAATGTATTTGCATTTAAAATTAACGAGAAATACGTTTTCATATTACCTTGCAAAGGAGGGAGTCAGTCGCGGTGCTGCACTGACATCACAAAGAACTGCGCTGCTATTGGTTGAGACAGCGGGTGTGTAGCTGAGGTAATATTGTAAAGGAATGGTAATTTAAAGTATCTTCTTCTTTATTCAAAAAGTATTCATGGAGCATAGGCACAGCCAAAACGTTTCGTTCCTCTTGCCTTTTAGGAACTTCGTCAGGGCAAGTTCTTTGTACAAGGTGAGCTGGAATCAAAGAAGTCAGGTAAATATAGATCAGAAGTGGCGGTAGTTCGGTAGATCAGAACAGAATAACCTTTAGACTTGGAAAAATGAGCCTCACAGTGAGAGGCCTCGAGTGGATCCGGTCGGTGTCAGTACTTCGGGAACGGGCACCCTACTACAGGTGCTCCGTGGTTATTGCCACATCTACTCGGATATTTTCCGGACCGGTGACGTTTTAATTAATTTTGTTCGACTCCTTTATCTTGGAGGTTGGTGTCGTGGGACCCAAAGTTATATGCTCCACAAAATTGATACTAGAAACTGTGTTGAAGATGATACATTCCTAACACATCCAATACTACTTTGGCTGTGGGGCTGACTCTAGTTTCCAAACTTCTCCCGAACCTTAGAATATCGACCGGATCCACTCGAGGCCTCTCACTGTGAGGCTAATTTTTCCAGGTCTAAAGGTTATTCTGTTCTGGTCTACCGAACTACCGTCACTTCTGATCTATATTTACCTGACTTCTTTGATTCGAGCTCACCTTGTACAAAGAACTTGCCCTGACGAAGTTCCTAAAAGGCAAGAGGAACGAAACGCGTTGGCTGTGCCTATGCTCCATGAATACTTTTTGAATAAAGAAGAAGATACTTTAAATTACCATTTCTATTGACTTTATTCGAGTGCACCTTCCATTCTGTTTTTTGTATTTCACTAATTTACACACCCTACGGCAGCGGGTGTTGGAAGAAGCTTGCACCATCCAAAATTGAGAACTAAATGATCCGTAGTGCTTGAACTGGTCTGCTGCCTTTGGTCCTTTGGTCTCATAATATTGTAAAGGAGTGGTGAGTGCAGAAACATGAGAACTAGTCTCACGAGAAAAAAAACGCGCAACTATTGGTCGAATTTATTTGAATCCTAATTGTTGATTGGTTATTGAAAATAAGAAAAGCGCTGGTATTTGAAGAGCATTTAAGTAAACAATTGAGTATAACTGCACATCAAATTGTTGGTACAAATTATATGAGGCATTTAAATCCAGCAGTTATAGGAAAGAGACCCGATAGGAAGTACTTAGGTTTCGCACAAGAACAGTACATAAGAGGAAAACCCTATATCATGTACGGAGAAAAGAGAAAAATTTAACTTTTACAGAAAGTAAAGAATTTTTTTTAAAGGATAAATTCATTAAAACTAGAGAAGGGATTATTATTCCACCACCAAATACGCCCGCATCATACATGATGGTAGAAAGGGGCTACCACACCTGTGTGTGGTTAGAAAACTGGACTGAGTACACTAAAGATGATGGTATATTGGCATTTCCAGAAAACTGTACCTTTAATGGTAGATTTTTGCACAATTTAAGAACTCGCATGAATGAGTTAGGTCCTAGACCTAGATTAACGCTGTATGAGGCATTGGAGGAATGGGAAACTGAAGCTTTTGAGCGAGACAGACCCAGAAGTAACAGAAACTTGAGTAAGTTCCATCCTGGATTTCCTAGAGAGACAAGAGATAAGCAAATGAAACAATGGAGACAGTCCATGTTAGTGGAGGGATTGTATCCTGTCTTAACTCTAGAAGAACCATCAGGAAGCAAGTGTACAGGGAAAACTAGAAATTTAATGACTAGTGGTGATTTAGATGATGATTATCTTGAAGATTTGGTAATGAAAAACCCGCCGCCTTATCATGAGGAAACAAATAGAGTTAACTCTAGCGCCCCGTTCTTAAAACCACCTTTGGTTCCGCAAGTTATGCATGAGACAACATTAGAAAAGGTATTACGGGAAAAAGAAAGAGAAGCAATAAATAAACAGAGAAGTGAGTTAATTCAGAAAATATCCCAATGAAATACGAGTCCTGAAGCACTAACGATTCCGGTAGATAGATGGATATATTTATTTGCACAATTAATTAAAATCATTGCAATTCGTACAAAAAGAATAATAAAAAGACATTTTCAGCTCTCAATTTAAAAGAAGAAAGGGAAATGTAAGTTCATATCTGAGACAGCAAGGGTTCATGAGTGGTATCTGCTGGTAGAATTGAATTGATCTTAGATATACATTTTACAAAACGGGTGGACATTTGAGCTGATTCCCTCTTCACACACTCCTCTAAGGCTTTGTGGCTGGTCCGCACATTAAGAATTCTCCAGATGGGGTGCACCCAATACGTTCGAAGGGGGAGTAGAGTGCTAGAGATACACAGGACGTGTGTTAAATTTTCTTCCCCGTTGTTGCAGTAGTGGCACTGGGAAGACATGTCTGCTTTGTACCTCCTTCCATATTTGTACCCCACCAGGGGGATTAGCCCAAAACGCAGTCTCATTAACTGATGTTTCACTAATGGCTTCATGGAGGATGACAGGTAGTGTGGTAAGGTTTTAAGCTCGTAGAGTTTTGATGCCCAGCTGCCATGTGGTCGTTTTTTCGCAGATATTGCATCCTGTTCCATGGACAGTATTTTTGTCTGTTTGGTCAGGGCTTTGGCAGCAGCCCCTATGGGTAGTGAGCTTTCCCATAGATCGTGGGCTTCTAAAGAGTCCAAGCAGAATGTTAAGAATTTATTCCAAGAAGTGCTGGGTTTATTTAACAATGACCAGACGCAACTCTTTAATGTGGAAGCTTGGTCCATTTTTGTTTTTGCACAGTAGGCAATGAATCATGCTTTCATAGTCCAATGTTGGGAGAACACGCAGAACTCCAAGCCGATTCCGGTAACTATGGGCCCTGTTGTTCTCCTATATGGAGATAAACAGTCCAGTCCTAAAACCCCTGTCCCGACTACATCTGTAGTGCAACCCAGAAAGGAAAACCTAATAATCGATGACCAGGCAAGTGAGTGTGAGTCAGTAATTTCCCTAATGGACTTACCTGTAAGGGAACCTGAGAGTGGTTCAATCAGGAAAACTACTCCCAGAAGCTCCAGAGAAGTACGGATGGAAACATTCTCAGGTACAGGGAGTGCTACTGTAGTATCCCCAGAAGAAATAGAGAGGTGGTCCCGAGAATTAGAAAAGCCAAAATCACAGCCGAAAGTTTTGGACATTTTTAAATGAAGAGTCGAACTAGAATAAATGATTGCTGGAAATGTGGGATTGGAAAGGTTAAATACATTCAGTGAGGACGACTTGTTATTTATATGTTGAAGTATCACTCGAAATACAAAAACGTTTCATGAGAAATTAATGAATTTGGCTTCTGACATGGGAATTGACATAGGTAAATCTAAAGTATTACAGAAAACTTACAGAGCTGAATTTTCTGACAAAGATTTAGAAAATATGAATGTGTCAGGACGAAAAGTGCAGAATAGAGTATTATTGACATTATTGGAGAAATGGGGCGATCTAGACAGATGGAAAGCTAGATAGACAAAGAAAAAGGAGAAAGCTCAGGCAAGTCGTACTACATCTGAATATTTACTAAAACAACCCGAAAAGGTAGAAAGGTTGTGTCCAATGAGAGAGGTGCCAAGCGGAGGATATGTGCATGTCCCATGGTCCCGACAGCATATTTTGTCATTTACAAATGATTTCCCAAAACTCAGAGAGAAACCTTAGAGTGGAATAGGCTAGTCAAAAGATTCATAAACATTTAGAAAGTATTGTTAAAAGATTTAGATGCGTTGCTTGACATTGTTGTTCCTGCAGATTTGTGGACAGAATGTAAAACTACTGTAGATTGGCCAAACGATGAGTACCCCAGAGACCCAAAGACAGGAGCCCCGTCATATGATGTTATGAAAAAATACCATCAATACCATAACGCATTTAAAGGAAAGGTACCCCCAAAAGAGACAGACTGGACAAGAATAGACAAAACTACCCAAAATAAAGATGAATCAGTCCATGCATATTATGAACGTCTTTTGCAGGTATTTAAGCAGTACAGTGGGTTGGAAAACATTGATACAAAAGACATGACACATTTTATTTATCGTTTTGTGTCAGGGTTAGGGCCAGAAATTTTGCAAATCATTAAAGATCATAAAATATGCTGTCAGGCAAAGCCTGTGGATGAAATTTTAAAATATGCAAAATATTGTTGGGATGAAATTGACAATAGACGAAAGAATTTTGAAAAAAAAGTAACGTGGGCTCAGGTAAAATTAGCAGAGCAACAGGAACTCCAATTGAATCAATTGAAAAATAATCAGAGTCAAGGAGAAGGAAGTGGGGGTAAACCAAGTGGAAGAATGAACAGAGATGAGGCAAAGAAAAAGTTTCCATGTCATGGGTGCGGAAAATTGGGGCATTGGAAGAACGATTGTAAGGCTGTGCAAAGTAATAATGTCCAAAATAACAATTTGTATCCACAGACGCAAAATGGGGTGTCAAGGAAGCAACTGGTAATACAGAACCAGTTCCACTTGCACCTATGCCAGATTTTGGGAGCCAAGCTAAATACAGAGTGGATACCACAAATTGGGAGGGAAACGGTAGGAAAGACACAGTGACACCACAATTTCTTTTGAGTGACACATTTTTCGAGGAAGACAGTTTCTGACGGGGCCTGAGAGGGTAGGACAAGGAATGAGTACTTGAGCATCCTTGCTGGTAGATCAGTCAGGTACATACATTGAGGGAAAAATTGAGGGACATGATGTTACCTTTTTATTGGACACTGGTGCTACCCGTTCTACTGTGAGAACAGCAGACGTTCCAAACCTACTCCTCTTGGGAGAAGCGATCCAAGTAGTGGGCGTTTCTAATAAACAGATTAGTACCCCTGTTACAGAACCCATGGAAGTGAGAATAGGGAATTTTGAAGAAATGCACAAATTTGTTGTGTGCGACTCCAGTCCAGTGAACCTGTTAGGCAGGGATTTGGTATGCAAAATGAATTGCACGATCTTTAGCACCCAAGTGGTGTTGAAATTCAGACCCCAAACAAAGACGGAATCTGTAAATTAATCTTAGCCAAACAGGGAACCGAAATTAAAAAGATGATTGTAGAAGATTTACTGAGAGAACTGCAGAAAACTGTAAATCCTGAGGTGTGGGATTTTACAGGAAAAGAAGTAGGATTAATGGCAAATGTCGATCCAATAAAAGTGACAGTGAAGGAAGGTGCAGTTTACCCAAATATTTGACAGTACAAAATGAGCCCAGAAATATAAGCAGTAGTTGCAGCAGAAATAGAGCGGTTGGTTGAACAAGGTATTTTAAAAGAAATAATGAGCAGTCCATGTAATTCACCTATAATTGGCATAAAGAAACCGAGCGGAAAATACAGGACTTGCAAGACCTTCGTAAAATTAATAACATTATCATCCCATGTCATCCAGATGTGCCAAAGGTGTCACCTGAAAAACTACAAATCTGTACCACATCAGTGAAATATCTGGGGCACTAGATAGAGAGAGGTGTCAGAAGAGTTACTTCAGAAAAGATCAAAATATTCAGAAACATGAATCTACCTCAAACACAGAAAGAAATTAGAATGTTTCTACAGGTTTTAGGTTACTGCAGGCAATGGATTGTGGGATTTGCAGTCCTATCTAAACCTTTGATACAGATGACAAAGAAAAAAGCGAGAAACCCAGTAGAATGGAACGAAGAGAGCATGACGGCTTTAAAACTACGGGAATTTCTGTGTTCAGCACCAGCATTAGGGATGCCTGATTATTCAAAAGAATCTGCACTGTTCTGTGATGCGCGAGATAATTGTCACTTTCAGTTCTAACCCAAACCCATGGACTGATGAGACTAAGTGGCATATTTTTCTGCTACACTAGATCCAGTGGCATCTGCATTGCCGGATGTCTGAAAGCGGTAGCTGCAACTTGCATGAGTCTTGAGCAAAGTGAGTCCATCATTATGGGACATCCTGTAACTGTGTATGTTCCACACAGTTGTGATTCTATTGACAAGAGCACGTACACAGTATCTGACTCCTAGTCGGCTGACTAAGTATGAGCGAATCATTCTAGGTACAGAAAATGTGACCATTGCCATATGTACTTTTCTGAACCCAGCAACCCTGTTACCAGGTTCACATTTTGAAGAGGTAAAGGAGGAAGTCGAACATGACTGTGTCGACCTCACAGAATACAGTACTAAACCACGCCCAGATATAAAAGAAGAGCCACTGATAAAATCAGAATATGAGCTATTAGTAGATGGTTCATGCATGCGACACATGGAAGGAGATTTGAGTGTTACTTATGCTGTGTGTACATTGGGGGGTCCAGTAGAAGCATCCTATTTACCCGGAGTCCAGTCTGCACAAGTAGCCAAATTATTTGCATTGACCAGAGCTTGCAAAATTGGGAAAAATTGAAAAGTGACCATATATGATGGTAGTCAGTATGGTTACGGGGTTGTGCATGACTTTGGCCAACTCTGGATGCAAAGGGAGTTTCTGAATTCTTCAGGTACTCCTATTAAAAATGGACATTATGTAAGGGATTTGCTGAATGCAATTCAGTTGCCAAAAGAAGTGGCTGTGGTCAAATGTGCTACTAAGCAATCCGGAAACGACAGAGTGACAGCAGGTAACAGATATGCTAACCAAGTAGCTCAACATTGTGCCAAACACAAAATGGCTATAAACAAGAAAATGGATGCATGTGGAAACAGCTGCAAACTTATGTTGTTTGAAGGTATGAGAACGTGGAAAGAAGTGAGAGACTTGCAAAATGAAGCAGAACAGAAAAAAAGGAAGAGAGGGAAAGAATAGGCTGTAAGAGAAGGGTTGGAGATGCTGATATCATTTACCTTGATGGTAGGCCTGTGTTACCAGAATGTATGCTTGCTCCTATGGCTAGGATGTACCACACAGACTCTCACATAGGTAGAGACGTGATGATTAGGTTGTTCATGCAAACTTGGTTCAATACGAGTTCCAGGAATGTAGCAGAGAGTCTTTGCCAGAGGTGCTTAATTTGTCAACAAATGAATCCTGGTAGGAAAGCTGTAGTTTGCCCTGGGAAGATTGGGAAAGCAGAAGGCCCATTTATAAGATTGCAAATTGATTTCATCCAATTACCCCCTTGTCGAGGGTTAAAGTACGTCCTTGTCATTGTTTGCCTATTCTCAAAATTGGTGGAAGCTTACCATACCTGCAAAAATGATAGCATCACTGTAGCAAAACTCCTACTGAGGGAGCTCATTCCTCATTTTGGCTTTTCAGTAATGATCGAATCAGACCGAGGGTCTCATTTTAATAAAGAAATAATTTATCTAATCTGTGAAGCATTCCAAATTGAGCGAAAACTGCACTGTGTATTCCGCCCAGAGTCTTCTGTAGTGGTAGAACAACTGAATTGCACAATCAAGTCGAGATTGGGAAAGATGTATGAATCTACCTGATTGTAGTGGCCTGCTGCTTTACCTCTTGTTTTGATGGGACTCAGAAGCATTCCAGACAAGATCACAGGCTTGAGTCCCCATGAAATACTCATGGGAAGAGCAATGAGACAAGCGTGGGTAACAGGACACAAGCTGATAAATATAACTGAGGATTTAGTACTAGAGTACTGCAAAGAACTGGCTGACCAAGTGCGTTCTATCTCTCAACAGGTTGGGGAAGACGCTGTCGCCAGACAATCAACTCCAGCACATGACCTGAATCCAAGTGACTGGGTAGTGATAAAAGAATATACTCGAGAATCTTGCCTAGCAACAAGGTGGGGAGAGCCACATCAAGTAATCTTGGTTACCACCACAGCTGTGAAGTGCAAAGGAATTCCGAACTGAATCCATGCAAGTCACACTAAAAGGGTGACAGAACCTTATGAAGTAGAAGCTGAAGGTTGTGCAGCTGAGGGGTCTGAAGACATTGATCCTTAAGTAGCTGATGAGGAACAACCGAGCACCAGTCAGGATGAATGGGTTCCAGTAGTTGACATACCTGCAGAGATTGTGAGAACCAGAAGTCAAACCTATTTAGATAGACAGAGTGATAGTGAAGATGAGACAGGAATAGAAGAACACACTCAGATTACAGAAACCAAAGCCAATAGTAATTCTGAGGAGGATCAGATAAGGAGAGATCAATGTACTCAGACGTCCGAAACAACAATCAAAACCCCTGAGTCTGAGGAGGGACAGATAGGTATTAGGGCAAAGGCTCAGGCGGAAGACTATCAAGAGATCAAAATACCTGAGCAGGACCAGATAGGTGTTGGAAAACGTATTCAGGAAGAAGAAGGTAAACAAAGTCAAAATCAAAGTCAAACTCCGCAAACTCCTGAACAAGGTCAGATTAGTCTTGAAGAACGTATCCAGGCAGAACTGACACAAATAAGCCCTGGACAAAGTCAGATAGAGAGGAATTCAGAAGATGACAATGAATATATTGTGCCACAATTGAATGAAAATAAAAGAGCATCCGAAGAAAATCAAACCACAGTGTCAGCAAAAAGGCTCAGAAAGAGAGATAAGTGGCCTGTGTTTATCAAAAGACTGAAATTTTGCCTTAAAACAATAAATGACGAACCGGAGCAAATAAATGAGATAACAAGTCAAGCTGGACCATCCACAGAGAATCCAAGAAGGAGGAGTCCACGACTGAAAAGATTGAATAATAAGTTCAAAGGCCCTGAATGGATCAATGTCATCCTTGAAGATTTCAAAAACTTAGAGATAAGTGATGAAAGTGATGACAAACTAATTGTTGATCAGATTGACGAAGAAGTGAGACCAACTTGAAAGAAAATTCACAGGTTACAAGTCTGTGGAAAAGTTACAAAGAGGAGTTAAATCTCCTTAGTCAAAATGGCTGATTATAATGTTGTCGGAAGACCAAAAAAATGGTATTAAAACATGCTTTAGAATATGCACATGTAGTATATTAATAGTACTCATAGCATGGTTAGGACTGACCTTAGCTATACCCTATGTAATGAGTAAAAACATGCAGAATAACACTAGTACACATGAAAAGGTAGATACACCTGACAAATTAGATACACATGGAAACTTAGATAGTCGTAAATAAGACAGAGCAGACTTAGAAGCACCAGGAGAAGTAGAACTACACTATAGTAGAGCTGACAATAGAACAGATTAACATGTATCCGCTAATCTGTTAGTACACTATATAGAAGCAATGAAAATTAGTGATTGTTATGTGTGTATGAAATTGCCCACATCGGTAGCTGATGGGGTTACCTATCACCACTTACTCCTGACATATGGTATCTCATGTAGTATTTTAGCTAGTCTATTTTATAAAACCGGAAAGTTGCAATATTACTGTTCTAATTTTGATGTAATTTTTCTGAAGTTCCTTTACGTAGAAATCTGAACCCTGTCCTTAGATTTAGAGACTCTACACATTTCATGGGCGAGTATTTTCTAACAGTAGGATCAATAGATATAGCTGAAGCACACAAAGACAATTTAACATGTAAACTTCACGAAAAGGAGAAAATATTTCAAATATTTCAAAATGTAGTAGAATCAAGGAGGCAAGATTTCCATATAAAGGCTACTGGATCAAAACGTAAAATTCCTAAGTGGGCTGAAAGTAATGAGTTCACCTAAAATGGCAAGACTCAAGCTGCTATGTTGCTGGATTTCAAAAAGAAAGGGAAACTCTGTCTCCATAGAGAGAAAACAGATTATTATAACAATATATTCATTGGTTCCAGTGAATGTGAAGACAATTTCAAAGTAATTGGGGGTTGGGGTTTCAAAGACGGAACTGAACCAGATTTTCCTGGAATTTATTATATTTGTGGGAACAAAGCATATTTTAAATTGCCTGATCTTTGGTATAGGAGTTGCTATTTCGGAATAGTATTCCCAAAGGTATATCATGTAAAAAAAAACACTGGAAGCAATGAAGAAAATAATGGACTAATACGTAATAAAAGAGCTACTTTTGCTGATATTGTAGGTGACATATTTAGTGCATTGATACCTTCAGTGGGAGTGGTTCTAAATACTCAAAGAATTTGTAAATTGTCAACAGTGGTAGATCGCTTATCGACTGACACTGCTAGCGGATTTGTGATGATCAATACCAAATTAGTTGCGGTAAGATCAATGGCTTTCCAAAATCGACTTGCTCTTGATATATTATTAGCAAAAGAGGGCAGAGTATACTGAAAACACAACATTGTTGCATGTACATTCCTGATGAAAGTGTTGAACTTGGAAAGTACTCAAGAAACATTACACATCTGAGAGAAGAATTGAAACCACTTGAGGTTGATAGTGCATGGTAGAGACTAATTAATGGTCTATCCTCTGTAGGTAGTTGGTTTTCTAACGTAGGAAAGAGTATTGTAGGTAGAATACTGATGCCAATAACAGGAGTGGCCCTACTGATTTTAGGGATAATGATTTGGTATAAGTGCTGCAGTAACAAAAAGACATGTACTGTAAACAAGAAAGTAAAGAAGAGAAATTTCGATGAAATTGAGCTTGAAGAGTTGAATGGGAATTTATATAAGAGAATGAAAAACTTTCAACTGAATAATGAGAAAAGACCTAATAGAGCGTTTGAAGAAATTGAATTGGGAAAATGTTAAAAGTTGGCATCTTTTTCTATAATTTGTGATGATATAAAATATCATCAAGGGGGCGATTGATGAAGCAAGGTTTCACATGTAAAGAGACTTGCTCAAATTCAATCCTCTCATAATAATGTATAATGTATTAATCAACATGTTTTGTCTTATTAATAATACACCACACAACATTTCTAGTTTCTAGAGGAAGCTTGACAATGTGCGTTTACTAACATTAACTCGAATGCATTAAAATGGCCGCCACAACGCGGGAATTTCACTGCGCATGCGTCTGCCACACTCATGTGGTGTGATGTCTTTTCTGCTTTGGAGGGAAATCTTTGCTTCTGCGCACTAGTGTCAGAAATGGTCACTTAAAACCTCACATGCTAATGCTTATGCTGCTGCTTGTACTAAACATTGTTCATTCTGCTTAACTATTAATGCTATATTTAAAATAAAGTAATGAGAATAGAGCAGAGATAAGTGGTATACAGTGCATTCATTTATTCATTGTTCTAAAACTGTTTCTTTTTGACTTTGCTGCTAGCTCATATTTGGGCCTGATGTAACATTGCTGTACTCCATATTTAAAAAAGGCTGCGTCTGCGCAGAAGAACTCAAAATCCCTAAAGCATTGGCATTGAACCACAGCCAAACCCTGACTTACCTGTGATGCTCTTGAGAACTTTACCTCCTGACCTCTCGAAAGGAAGCTAAATTGAACAAATTTAATACATTGTATTTGTTATTGAAACATTCATTTCTGGGTGGAATAAAAGTGCATGTGAAAATAAAATTATGGGCGGGAATGATAATTTGCATTATTGAATGAAATGATCTCATACTGGTATGGTGTGATGACCTCTCCTCCACTTTTGACCAATCAAATTGAGGAAACACAGAAATTTGCAACACTGGAGGGTGGTACATTGCCCTGGAAAATGGTATAACTAAGGTAGGCTTAGCTAGTTAGATTGTCCGACTTGTCCGAATAGCTGACCTGTCACAGACCGAACGCACGCTATAGGAGATCGAGAGCAGAGGTGCTGGCGGAGCACTCTGTCAGAAGAATCGATAACCGAATCGGGGTCTGAGGGAGAAGAATCGATAACCCAATCAGGGTCTGAGGGAGAAGAATCGATAACATAATTGGGGTCTGAGGGAGAAGAAACAATAACCCAATTGGGGTCCGACTGTTAGCCGCAGAGAGGGGTGTGAATGCCGGCGTTGCACTTAGCTGAGGTTACCTGTCCTGAACTGCATCTGTCCTGTCCTGATCCACATTGGTCTGCACCTGTCTTGGTTCTGGCCTGCACCTGTTTATCCTGTTGGCATTTGAACTATTGGGAATCCTGTCCTTTGTCCCAGCCCGTGGCCAGGGTTGGTCTTCACACCATTTTAGGTAAATATAAATCTGTGTGGATATGTCATTGTATTGTTTCCTTTTCTCACCCTCCCTTTGTTTCAATGCCTAAAAGAAGTCTTGTAATATTCCTATATATCATTGCTTTAATCATTATTTTCCTAATTGAAAAGGCTTTAATTGCTTCTATATGGACTGTGAATGTGTGTGGGTGCTGCACACTGTAATACAATTTATAGCAAAATTAATCCGATACGAGTGCTACCTTTGATTGGTGCCTGCTAACACCTACTAAAACATGTATTTAGCCTGGCACCTGAATGGCAGCCATTCAGGTGCCAGGCTAAATACATATCTATATGGACTGTGACATTTAAGATTTTGCTTAGATACAGTGTTTAAACTTTTCCTGAGTCTGTGGTTATTTATGAATGAAATGTTATTTTTCTACCTATTATTCTAACACCTTTGATCCCTTAGGACTTAATACAGGTGACAAGGATTGGTAAGTCAAAGTGTATAGGTACAAGTCCTAATATATATATAAAAGAAAACCTGATTGGCAAATGGTTAAAAGGCCGGATTCACCTGTTTAAAGTGTGCATGTATATGGGCCCAGGTGAGTATCGTAATTGAGCAGGTGACTCCGTGTGCCATCAATTGCAAATGCTTATTTCTACCTGTCACTGTAGCGATAAAGCTGGTGGTGAGGAACATAAAAAACAATAACGACCATACACCTTGAGAGAAAATTTCCAGGTTCTGCGGCTCATTTGTTGTTTTAAAAAAATATCTTCCACTTTAGGAGTTTGTGTTTGCAAAAAAATGCTAAACGTGTGGTGGACGACGGCCAAAACCAAAGTCCTCCAACCTTTTTGTACCTTGAAGGGGGCCACCTTCACCCCTGTGATGGAAGTTCCCTTCAGGTTACAGGGATTGCCTCCAACAGCCCGACAGCGGAGTACTGTCCGTCAAATTCGGAATCAGGCTCACAGTTTTATTGTTGATACATTTTCACTGATGAATATATTATGGTTTCTAATTCTACAGTGCACTGCAAAAACACAACAGAAATAGGGAAATAAATATTTCAGACCCTGCAGAGGGGGGTCTCAAACCAGTGGCGTAACGAAACTTTAGGGGCCCCCCTGCAAAGTACATAGAGGGCCCCACCTTCCAGACTCCCATTGAAGCTCTCAGGCCAGAGTACAGTGCTGAGGGTACCCCGTGGAGCTCAGGGGCCCACCGCACTGCCAGGGCCTTCATTATGTCACTGCATCCACACCCTTCATATGTCCCATTACCCCAAACTGCTACTTTTCTCTATGGTTCCCATCAACTCCCACCCAGATCTCATCATGTTCAAGCCACCTTGCATGTTTCATCATCTCCCTAACCTAAGCCCCATCACCCCCAAGGGCCTAAAGTTTCACATCGCTCCCCTAAACACCCAACCATGACACATCAGTGCCCAAAGCCCTCCTGTCACTCTCAAAGCCATATCGTCCATCACCCCATACACCAATGCATAACCTGCTGTCTCTAGAAGATTCTTCACCAAAAGTCTACCGTATCCTATTGTCCCTCTAGGGTCACAGTACTAGAAATTAAATATCCCAGCAAATTACTCCAAACCCAAATGTCCACCATTGTTATAAAACTCACTGAAGTCACTTTATACCCAGATCCAGGTTAGGGTCCATCACCCCAAACTTCTTATGGCATATTACCCACACACACATACCCCCCGGCATGACACATCAGTGCCCAAAGACCTCCTGTCACTCTCAAAGCCATGTCGTCCCCTTCCTTTCATTCTCCGCTGGCGCAAGCTCCCTGGCCCTTCATTCATCACTTCCTCTTTAACCCTCCTTCTGAGCGCAGACTGCGGGGTCCTTGCACTGCAGGCTGGAGGAGCGTAGAGAGTAGATGGAGAGAGGCCGGACTGGGGGGAGGAGGGGGCGTGCAAGCCATAGCCTTCCAAGCTTCAGTATCCTTTCATCACACAGAGGTGCCGGCCGTGGCTAGCACTGGAAGTACTTGACGACCTGGCCAGCCTATCAAAAAGTGGCACAGTGGGGGTCCCCTCCCTTGAATGGACAAATGAAACTAAGGGTCCTTCATGCATATTGAAGCCCTGTTCCCTCCCCACTGGGTGAAGCGAGTGCGATTCTTCTGATGTGTTCCTGATGCTCCCAAAAGTTGAGTCCTGTTAACCACTGGACGGCATCTGTTGCCCAACCTCAAGGCTTTACCAGAGACCCCCTCAGAACCTAAACTAAGTTACAAATTGCCACTTTAAAAAGTTCATTTTTATTAATCTCAAAGTACCTCACCTCGTGCATCTCATATTTATTCACATGATATTTTTATTCATTTCATGATAAGTTTATTCACCTTGTGATATTTTTATTCATCTTGTGATCTGGACCTCATGATATCGACCACCAATGGATTAACAGCTTAGTTGGCCCTGCCAGGATTCGGAGAAAGAAGAATTTGCTGATATGAGGGGAGGAAGGGAGCTCTGCATGTGGACTGCATCCTTGAAGTTTAGAAAGGCTGGTGTGCACTTGCTGTGTGAGTTGGATCGACAGTCCCTTGGACAATGGACTTTCCCATAAACATCTGGGAGGCTGCCAGCAAATCACTCAATAGTTCTACACTCAATTCCAGGAGTAACGTTTAACTGATATTTTTTATTTGTCAAAAATAGTGCACCCTTCACCTTGAAATAAATTAGGTTCTTTATATAAAATGTAGGTGGTGGTATTTGAGTTTATCTCATCATGCACTGGAGTAGTGCTTTGCGCTGTACGCTCCTTCTCCAAAGTGACACTATAACTACAATAATTTTGGCCTGGTACATTTAAGGGTAGCTTTGGTGCAGCGAGAACCAGAGAGGGGCAGCATGCCGCTCTGCCCCGCGGCCTCTGCCTGCTATGTCCTGGGAATCGGCCCCTCAGTCACGTGGCACTTTGGAAAATCCCACGGGCCATAACTTCGACATCCTGAATTCCTGCAAGCCCTCTGCCCATAGGGACAGCAGACTGGGTGTTGTTCCGTGGTGTTAGGAGGGGTCCCATCATCCATTTGTGCTAAACTAGGTGGCGAAGGGTGAGAGCCTCAGCTAAAATAAAGCACAGAATGGTCTGTATCCCAATCTGGCACCAGCCAATCAAAACGCAGCTCACTATAAGCATCCTTTAGATTGCCCATCTCTGTGCCTCTGCAGCCTGTAAAATTTGGAATTGACAAAATAAAATAAGGAGATGAGAATGCATATGTAGTTTCATGAGAGTACAGAACTATTATCTGCTTGCAAGACTCCCAATTTGCTTTCAAGAATAGCACACTTTGTGGATGGCTCATACTGCAGTGTATACAAATATCTCCATTTCATGAATACTTCTCAATGGACGGTATTAAACTCGCTCATCACAAGAAAGCAAACTCAGGTTGTTTACAAGCGGATCACAACAATATTGCAGCATGATGCACAGCAACTGGAAACACCCTGACACAAGCAAAAGACATCATCCTTTGTAGCTTTCTTCCCTAAGTCCCATTTCCTGAAATTCCTACAGTTAATCGCTTGCGAGCGTAAAGTACCCCAACGCCTGGAAAGTATGGCACTTTCTATTAAAAGCTGCACTTGCCTTAAAAGAATGCAGTATTCTTCCTAAAAAATTCATAAGAGACATGTACAAGTGCGCTACATCTCTCACATACAAGAAGCTAATTAATAACATGCCAGACCCGACGGTTTCACTACGGGGTAAATGGATGACAGAAGTGGGTGACATGGATGACACAGAATGGCAAGAAGCCCTGGCGTCACCCAAAGAAGTGGGGATCTCTGCCAAACTTCGGCTAGTACAGCTTAAAATCCTGCATAGGATATATTACACCAGAACCACATTGCATAGACTACAAAGGGCACAACATCCATATTGCCTTAGGGGGTGCGGGGGAGAGGGTACTTATATACACACCATATGGGAGTGCTCAGCAATAGCAGACTATTGGCGTCAGGTGCTTCGCACAATATCGCAGACAATGGAAGTGTCACTTCTGCCAGAACTGCAAAGATGCTTACTCAATATATGGGAACCCAATGATCTCACAAGCCATGGCCAGATATCTGTAGTGTTGGGCCTCATGATTGCTAAAAGGGATATTGCGCAGAAATGGGGGGCAGCTGACTTACCTCGTTGGCAGCCTGGTGCAAGAACATGGACCTTGCTATGATCACAGAACGGACAGTGTACGCAACTAGAGGGAGCCCCGGAAGTGGACTTAAATTTGGGCAGCCTGGAACTCTTTTCGAGGGAACATCTGTCATCCGCTGCCTGAATCCGATACTGATAGCTCGGATGAGTAATAAGAGTCGGGGGGGGGGGGAGAAACTGCCCCCAGATACACAATATACTATTGATTTTGTAAGGAAGCTGTGTTTGGATATATGTAAACAAATCATGCTAAAAGGTTGCTTGATTACTGTCAGTACTGCCTATTTGTTGATTGCACTTAATAAAATTTTTTTTTTTTAAATGCATAAGAGGGGGGCAGTCTTCTTTAAAGCATTCTAACTTTCTCCTCAACAGTACTGCACTCTCCTATAAACAGCGCAGCACTTTCTTAAAGCTGCTTTCCTTAGAAAACTGCTGTATTTCCCAACAAAGCCAAAGAACAGACAGGGAGGTGAGCAGCATAAGACACTATGTTTTACTTTTATTGCCGGCCGGGTCCCACCATGATGCCAGCCTCTCCCTGGCTGATTCCAATCTAAATTATCTGATTACCACCCCGTCATCCACTGAGACTCAGTCTGACGGTCCTCGCCATGGACTCTGTTACTCCTGCTACTAGGCTCAGCCTCGGATGCAGCGCAGACTCTGACTCACCTGACCTGAAGGCTGGGGCTGGCCTGCAGCTTCAGAGTTAGGCGTGAGCAGGACGGGCAGGCAGCAGAAGAAGGCAGGGGCAGGGCAAGGTTAGCCAGGCAGGGGCCGGGTGGCTAATACATTAATTCAAATTATGGCCGCCGGTGACGGACTAGTCTTCAGACAGTCCTGCGTAGGAGCGTTGTTGGGTCTTCTTGGGAGTTGGGATTCCACACCTCAGTCTCACGTCGTCACGTGCACTTTTAATTTGCACGCGTTCAATGCGATGTCCGGACAAATTCAAATCAGGGTATTGGTCACCAGCCCTGCCCCACCCTGAAGAACGCGCACACACGTCACGGAACCAACTGTGCGGCGCACACAACCATTTAATATAAAGAGCCTCAGAGAGAGGCCGGGGATGCGCACCATTTATTAAGAGCCTCAGGGGCCCCGGGGCACTCGTGTGAAGCAGTTGTTGTTGCGCACCATTTAATGGTTATTAGGTTCTGAGGCCCGGCGGGGTCCAGGCATGCATTAATGCCTTGCGCACCATTTAATTTCTTAAAGGTGAGCACCGCGCACCATAACCATTCAATTCATGATGAAGTAAGTGAGGGGGTGCCTGGGGCGTGGGGGCCCCCGCAGCAAGGGGGCTTAAGGGGCCTGTGTTACGCCCCTCCACCAAACTAAGGAACTCAGCTGTTCCTGCACGGCACACAGGCTCGTACAGGAAACCCCTCCACTACATGCGTGAAAGGCTAAATACAATGGGTGCTCTGGGCCTTATTTACAATTTGGAGGAAGGTCACAGCGTCACAAACATGACAGATATCCCATCTACATTTTTAGAAGTACATTATATCCAATGGCAACCAGTGGCAGCTCCTCCGCTAAGACAGAGGAGCGTTGCTTCACTGTTTTTATTTCAGCAGTATAAGAAAAAATAAAATGATAATAACTCAGTTATTATCATTGTATTTTTTCCTTTTTGGTGCACCCCAGCTTTGCGAGGTGAGGCGGGGCTGACAGAGGAGCTGAGGAGTGGTTTGTCCCCACTCCCGAGTGCACATGACTGTTTGGCCGACCCTCTCGGGCCGACTGTAACAGTCATGCACACTTACCCTCTTCTCTACCCAGGCTGCGTTACAGCCTGGATGGAGAACATACCCAGGCTCCCATGCCCATCTGAGCGCAGAGCTATGGCGCTTAGACCAATCACAGCACTGCATTGCAGTGTTGTGATTGGCTCAGGAGAGTCTGGGTGCTTCCAGGCTGCTCCCTGTTCCTGCCGGCCGGAGAAGGAGAGGCCTGACCAGGAGGAGCGGCAAGAAGTTAAGTTAAATTAACTTTTATTTAACCCCACCCTCTACCCACATCCCTCCCACCGCCACCTCTCCACCTCCAATCGGTACTGACATCCACTGATGACAACTGTAATACGTAGGACATTATATCCATTGCGTTTCTGATGGATTATCATTATCATTATCATTATCATTATTTGGAAACTAAAGCAAGCAAACAAGCCTACGTTAATGAATTTAGAGAAATGTGAATACATAGAAGCAGAACGAATTGAATACAAGGCAACAGTGAAAACAAACACACACACACTCTATGAGGAGTGCTCAAAGAAGTGCATAAAATGATTAGTGAAATTAAAATAGGCTGCAGAAGGAAAAAACAGAGAATGCAATCATAATAATAAAACTATGACTAATAAAGGACAAGGCTACTTCGGACGAGGTGCCCCAGCTGTAGTTGCGACAAGGGGGGCGGTATTGTTTTGATAGACACCGACAAATATGAACAAAAAATGAAGACCATGCTTTCCGATACCGCTACTTACTCCTTAATAAGAACTAACCCTTTAACATCAATATCCCAAAAAATCTGTAACCTTACCACTACAGCTCTCTCCGTAGGTGATATTAGCCAAAAAGAATTTGATTTTTTGAACCATCACCAGTATAAAACAGCATGCATCTATGGTATGCCGAAAATTCATAAGAGCGCAACAGATCCTCCATACAGGCCCATTGTATCAACGATAGGCACAAACACTGAGCCCCTGTCCAAATTCATTGATTCGATTTTACGTCCCCATATACCCAAGATTACCTCATATATTAAAGATACAGGTTCCATGATATCCAAAGTAGAAAATCTATCTTTTGATCCAAGTACAGATTTATTAGTTACCATGGATATCGAAGCGCTATACAGCAACATCCCCCAGCAAGAAGCAATGTTAGCCACAAGTTGGTTCATTGATACTTTTGACATTACTTGTCCAAAAGAATTTCTATTGGATCTTCTACAAATTGTTCTCACTGAGAACATTGTAGAATTTGGAAATACCCTCTATCGCCAAATAAAAGGCGTTAGCATGGGGGCTTCGGTTGCTCCATCCATTGCCAACATCTATATGGCAGCCTTCGAAACCAGGGTCATCGATAATGAAATAGCACCCTTTTTTGAGTCCATTTCCCATTGGTCCAGATATATTGACGACATCTTTTTTATCTGGACCAATGGGAAAGACTCACTCTGCGAATTCCTAGAATGGATCAATCTGGCAGATGCAAATCTTAAATTTACTGCCCAATACAGCGATAACCAAGTTGAATTTTTGGATATAGTCATTAAACATCTCAATAATAAACTAGTTGTCGATCTTTTTGTTAAGCCCACCGCGAGGAATACCCTCCTTCACTTTAAAAGTTTTCACCCACGGTGTCAAAGAGAAAGTATACCTTTCTCTCAGTTCCTTCGAGTTAGAAGGAATTGTTCCAGTCTAGCTGACTATGACATACAAGCAAACATTATGCGTCAAAAATTTCTCAGCAGAGGCTATCCGCATAGGTTAGTTAGAGACTCATACAAACGAGCAAGATTTTATGATCGAGATTCGCTACTTAGATCAAAGCAACCTACAATAAACAACCAATTAGTTTGCATCACAAAACATTCTACCCTTGACAACACAGTCCGACATATTGTAAATTCAAATTGGCACATCTTGAATTCTAATCCAACCAATGGCAAACTAGATAAACCTATGTTTGCTCATAGGAGAAACAAAAATCTTAAAGATCTTATTGTTCACTCTCGCTTTTCTGCAAGTGATGTCTGTTCAGAATTTGTTCAAAGGTCAATCAGTGACAACTTCCCAGTCAGAGGCACTGTTAAATGCTCATCCTGCAAATCTTGCAATAACATCTGAACAGGTGAGTCTTTTGAACACAATGGCTGCCGTTTTAATGCCAAGGACATGTGGAACTGTAAAACGGCGAACTGCATCTATTTTATTTTGTGCCCTTGCCAACTTGGCTATGTTGGCGAAACCTCTAGACCCATACAAACTAGACTCACGGAACATCGGTCAGCCATCCGTACCAACAAGAATTTGGCACCTCTAGTTAAACATTTTGCAGAAAACCATCATGGGCCGGATGACTTCAAATGGTGCATTTTAGAGAAAATTAGACTCCCTGACAGTAAAGGTGGTGACAAGGTCAGGAGAAAAAGGGAAGTCTTCTGGATTTTTGCTTTGGGTACCTTTAAGAAAGGACTGAACGCTGAAATCCCTTGGAAGAATGCCATAATCTAAACCCTCTGTGTCTACAGTTACCGTGTCCTCAGTTAGAGTTTATTTTCCAGGTTCCAGTTACCTTACTTGGAAATAATTTATACTGTGATCTTCTATCAACATATTGAACATGTTATCTCTCCTTTAATACATATTCATATACATTTCTTTGAATTATCCAGACCACTAGGAATTGATAAGACTTATTGGAAAAATAGAACTTTTTTCCTCGATTTGTTATATCTGGTCTCTACTATTGAATTTTCGATTGTGTCTTCTTTGATATCTATTTTACTGTTCTGCATATAATCAAGAGCATGCTGTTGCGTTCTGAATTTTTCCTTTTGGTCGATTAGATTCGTTTATATTTAGGGTTTGGGTTTCTATCCCTTATATTATCACTAACGGCCTATATAGACTCCAACTTAACTCGTGACTGCCCGTTCGAGGGTTATGCCTGGTTGCTTTTCTAAGCAGCGCTTTCCTCTGTCCTTGCAGTCAAATCATTTATTGTGCGCTGTTTTCATCTATAAGCGCCATCTTGGAATGGGTTAATTTCACTTCTAAGTCCGTTATCACTGTCTATTACGGAACTCCTCTATTCCGAATTTACGCGCCGTTTTTGGGCTTTAAATGCCGACCTCCACCGTAGCGTTCACTCTCTCGGCCGGAGGTACCTGAGCCACATTCCGTCCATTGGAACAGCACCATCTTGCTGCCCATGCGATTATCATCCACTTAAGGTAAGAACTAACTAGTGTTAGGGACTGCTTACTATCGCCAGACACACAACTTCTGTGCTGGTGGTTTGTCCACTTAGCCTAGACCAGCTTTCTTGTAACTTACATAGTACATCTTTCCTTTGTTCTTTAGAGTTAAGAAATACCTGGTGCTTTGAGATGCCGCTTTTCCAGTAATTTTAAAACAAAGAAATCGAATTAAGAAGCTCATTTTGAACATATAAGGTACTTGGCTGTTTTGTATCGATAGTGATGCGTTATTGTGGTTACTCACATAAGCCTTATGCTGGTGAGTGTCCAGTAGTTAGCACAGATTGACTAGCGTCTTTTCTATTTTAAGATAATCCCTGGGTTTCTTTATTTACAGCCATGAACGATTGGCTACAAGCTGAGGTTCATATCTATTGACGTAGCCCATACTACTTGAATTTATAACTCACATCTGAGCATTTAAGGTATAATTTTTTATTAAAGAACGTGATTAATTCACTATTTCACTAATCACTCAGACAACTTTTCAAATGTTTCATTATTTATGTTTCCTTTCTATCGTTTACTGCTAAATACGCTACCCACTGACCCCTGTATTACCTTTTCCTTCCGCCCCTCCTTTCTCTCACATTGACAGTTCTACCATCCACATTGATATCTGTGGCACCATAAGATTATTCTTTGCTATACCTACCTTGAGGCTCTACATGATATCCGTGTTTGAATTTAACGTGTCTTCACATTTGACAAGAACGTTACAGAATATTCCAGGTAAATTTATTGCCAGATCACCTTTCATATCTCTAGAGCTGAATAGCAGTAACAATGTATATGGGAAGACTTTACATGTTCAAGTGTTTCCCCACTGTATGTTATCACGTACTTGCATTATGTTGGTCTTTACACGCAGCAATCTACGTGCGTTATTTATCTATCGCCAGGACTATGAATGTGGCGTAATACGTCACAGACACTATCTCTAACATGGTTGGCCTTCAACATTAGATAGGCATATGTAACCTTATATCATTTCTATACCCCTATACCGTTTTTTCATAGGGTTTTTTCTTGATTAAATAATGTGTATCCTCTATAACATCTCTCTTTATCTAGCTTTTTTAGCACCACTCCCATCTTTTTCAGTTCCATTTTATATTTAATTAGATTATGTAGACTAATCCGTTTCATAATCTGTGCGGCGCCATGTGTTCAAAGTGACTTAACATGTTTCTTTTCCCATAATTTATGATCATATCTATTATAATTGTTCATTTTAATCAGGAATTAGCCTTTATCAAGTGGCTCTGACTATCTGAATGTAAGAAGATATCATCAACTTTGAATACACTGCATATGAATACAGTATTGTCCATGTGAGTCTATTGCTATGTACTATAGAACGTTTGATTAAGACTAAGTTGTGTCTATCACTACTGTCTTTTTGACATAGGGTGTTTAAATATTCAAATATGAATAAAGTTAAAATAGCGCACCTTCTGTAGAGACTGATCAGTTGTTTGCCAGTTAAGTACTGTACAATCTTGATGTTAACATTTGTCTATCATATGACAATAAGTGATCAAATCTAGAGTCTAAACCAGCTAGGTAGCGAAGATTTTCGAATTTGATTTATATAATATGTACTTGCTTTATTATGTGCCCCCCCCCCCTTTGTTTAAACATTTTTCTGTATTGTTAATAATTCATGTTAGTCATGTAAACCAAAACCAGTGATTTGATATTTGTTTTTCTTATAAATATAATTTCAGAGTACCATCAAAGACTCCTGAAGAAGGCGTTTTTTCTGCCGAAACGCACGTCGAGTTTAAATGAATAATTCTTCAGTACTTTTTATGTTCTTAACTAATGTGAATGTATTGTTTTTATTGTAACTTGTATGATTTATGCTATGTACTTATTGTTTATAAAACATGTTGTTGGTTCCTTATGAATCATACTTTTATTCTATCATATAGGTTGATTTCTGTGAATCTCTATATGATTTTTATTTATACTAATTAAAAACATATATTTTTATACAGTTCATATTCGATTACTCTTTTCACCACTGGTTCTGGACTGATTGCTCACTTACTTAGCTGATGGCCTAGGATTTTTTACCCACATTGGCCCCAGCACTGTAGTCCAGCTCCCAAGGGGCTTGAGCACAACCGCTATATCATAGAATCAGCCAGAGCTATATAGCCAGGTCATTTGTTTTTTTCGGAAGAGGGCTTCCAAGGGGGCCTGCCTAATTAGGATGGGCAGAGAGTTCCACAGTTTTGGTGCTAAGTGACTAAATGAGCTGTCCCCTAATGGGCACTCTATTAACTGTACGAATGCTAGCCAGCATGGTTCCGGAGGATCAAAGGTTCCTGGCAAGGCGGTAAGGCTTTATGAAGGAATGCAGATTGCGTGGACCCTTAAGTTGTGTACCAGATGCGTGGGGCTATGAAGGAGAGTCTCTGTTTCAGAGGCCACCAGTGCAGCTTTGTGAGTATGGCCCTCATGGGAGTCTGTCTAGGAAAATACAGTAGAAGGCGGACTGCCACGTTTTGCACTTGATGAAGTCTCTTAAGCCAGGCTTGCGACAACCCTAGCTACATTACATTACAGTAGTCCAGCCTAGACATAACCAGTACCTGGACTACTGTTTTTTTTGCAGACTCTGGCAGAAAGCAGAAGATTTTGTTAACGGTCTTTAAAACCCCAAAACATTTCCCTCCCAGAGCAGTGATTTGGCAGTTGAAAGTAAGCTTTTAACCCTGGGCTTGGGCGAGGGTAGAGGGCAAAGAGAGTTCGGCCACCAAGCGATGGACAAGAGGAAGGTTTGTTTGCCCAAGATGAGAACCTCCAATTTCCCTGCATTCAACTTGAGACAGTTGCGGTCCATCTACCAGGCGACCTCTGTGAGGCAGGACCTCAAAGAGATAGCCATGTTGATAGATTTCTGTGACAGAGTACTGGTGAACGGAGTGTCATCTGCGTACGTAATGATGTGGAAATCATGATGTTTGATGACCTCTGCCAGGGGGTGCATGTATAAGTTAAATAAAGTTGTCTCAGGAAGGAGCTCTATGGCCCTCCCTACTGCAATGGGAAAACCTGCTAATGGAAGGGTTTTTGAAACACCTGAAAGGTGCACTCCTGGAAGAAGGAGGCGACACATTGGAGGGCTTTGTTACTGGCACGCTACTCCGCAAACACTCGATCATGAGGTTATGGGACACGGTGTCAAATGCTGCACTGAGATCCAACATTAGTTGTGCTGCATTGTTGCCCCTGTCTAGAACTTGGACAAATTCTGAGGCAAGTAATAGGACAGATTCTGTGCTATAGGAGCGGGTGGAAGCCCGACTGCGTCCTGGGGAGTAGGTCCTTAGCCTCAATAAAGGTAGAGAGCTGCTGCTTAACATTCTTTTCTGTGATCTTGGAGGAAAATGGTAGCAACGAGATGGGCCAATAATGTTTGGGCTTGGTGGGGTCTAACAAAGATATTTTTAGTGATGGGACCACCATTGTGTGCTTCCATTGCTGTGGAACCTGGCGTGACACCAGGGAGCTATTAAGTAGCTTGCGAAGCACAGGATAAATAGCTTTCGCCCCTCGATCCAGAATGGATCAAGTGGGTAGTCAGACTTGACTGACGCAATAAGAGGAGACAACTCCTCAGATTCAATAGGTAAGATGTGGAGCAACCTAGAGCTATCATCTGAGGCTTCAAACCAAGTTTTGAGACAAGGAGCATCTCTAGAGTGTACTGGAAAGAGCTGTAGATAGTTGCCACTTTGTCGGAGAAATACTGTGCTGGAGAATTGCATCAATCCTCAAAAGGCACCATATAGGCTGAAACTCAGGACACAGGAGAGGGACTTGACAATGACAAAGAATAGAATAGAATTTTATTGCACAATTAAATAAAATCATTGCAATCACAGATGCTGAGATACAGAATGAAGTGCATAAGCTTCAATTTTTGTTCCTGTTGTCATTTACATTAAAAAGGATTAAAATTCATAATGGTGGAATGAGCGTTATGATTCTATGGATTTTTTGGAGACCAGAATGTCCTTTGCGGCCATCAGAAATTTCATAAAGCGTGCCGACATTTGTGCTGAATAACCCATCAAACATTTCACCAGGGCATCATGACATGTCCGAATGTTAATGTACCAGATGGGTCGAAGCCAATAAGTTCTTAATGGGTGCAGTGTTTTGCAGACACATAATATGTGAGTTTACGTTTCTTCTCCCCCCCCCCCCCCCACAAGCGCGGCAGTGCATAGATGACATTCATTTGTAACCTTGCCCATACTTGTAAGCCAATAGTAGGATCAAGCTGAATCATAGCCTCATTAGTTGGCACTTCATTATTGGCTTTATGGGGGATGACAGATAGTGTGGAAAATCCCTGCTGTTGTTTTAGAGCCCAGCATCCGTGCTTGAGTTTTTTTAACCTTGTTGCAACATTGACCTCTGACATTATTTTTGCCTGTTTTATTAAAAGTGTTGCTGCCGCCAGTATGGGTATGGGGGCTGCCCATATTTCACAGGCTTCCGGAGTTTCAACAGAGTGAGTAAGGAAATTGTGCCAGGTTGACCCAGGCTTGTTTATCATTTTTTATGTCCGGTCTGAACACCTTTAGGAAAGGACTGAATAGTAAAGAGGACTGGTCCCGTTTGGTTTTCCAGCACAGACACCAGGATGTACTTCTTAATAGGTGATATATACCCCAGAGCGTAATTGTTTTGAAAAAGAGAATACTCCGCAGGCACATAGTGCACCTGGGCGTATTTCAAGTAACTGTAGTTCCTTCTATTTTCAATTTAAATTGTATAGGAGAAAGAGTCACCTACTGTACTGTCTGGCAAAATGACCTTTCCACCACTCAATGTTTCTATAGATACTCATAAATGGTAAATGGGTAGTTTATATTCATTAGAACACCTTTGAGGGAACGTGAGGCTAGAAGCCAGGATATGAGATAATGTGACAAAAGGCCATATATTTGTTTAAAGAGATAAAGCTGGTCCATTTAAAGTAAACAAGTGTTGTTCATAATAACAACCTCTTATTATTCGATTTAATGAAATATGCATAATAATTGTGGACTGTTGTTGTAGATGTGGTCGCCCAGCAAGGCTCATACAGGCGAACATTATTGTCCAACAGCATCTAACACAGTGCCACATTATTTTTTCCGTCTATATAAAGATGCAGAAGTTTTGTTCGCCCGACATGGTGTATTTCTGTAACACACGCACAGAATTGTATTTGAGACACATGTTACAACAAGGCGTATGTACAAAAAACACTACCAACCGCTAATAGTCAATAAAGTTGCCTTTTAATTCTTTGGAACAAAAAAGAGGACAACCCACTCTTCCCACGTGGTTCAGTCGTGTGGTGCAGAAACGTATTTAAACAGCTACGGTCAGGTCTTTCTTTTTTTCTATCCTGACCCGGAAGCTGTACACTGCGAGCAGGGAGGCCGCCAGGAAAAATTCAGGTACTTGTTCTAGGCACGCCATGACAAAACCCGCATTAGCCGCGTGTAAGATGATAGAACGCACTGCAGCAAATTAAATAACAACCGACCCTGAGTGAAGTATGTAAGCACTAGTGGAAAACAATCAAAGCAGCCTAAGCAGGTCCCACTGTAACTGTAATATAATGAAGGTATGTTGAGGAAAATTTTGCAGTAATCCTTGCTTTTAACAACTACCAGCTAAATACCTATCAGTTATAAATAGGGAACCGATATGGCCGTTTGTAACTTTTGGGCGGGATACATAACCATCGAACCCGAAGTAAAAGGGCTTACATGAATTAAAAATTGATAACATAGTGCCAGTGCATCGACCAGCAGTAGTTTAGTAATAGGCGAACCAAGCCCGCGGTAATCAATTATCATTTATAACGAACACCGCATTTGGCAATGTATGCCACATTATACGACCAAGGAGTACTTATGTACCGTATGTAATGCCACACACGTGGCTTGTTACGTGATATGTATTTCTCAATCATGCTCCCTTAAAATCGGGACCTGACACCACTTGTATAGCTCCATAATGCTAATCACAGGACATCCAACAGCAAAACGTAATCAACTTCCCGTTTGCTATGTGGATAAATAACTTATACCACTGAATGTAAAAGTCCGTTTATACCCTGTAGGGTGGTTTTATGCAATCCTCAAAGACTGTCTATGTACATATATCCTGTATGGCTAAAAGAGTCCTAACATCTGTTTCCTAGTGCATGTGGCCACAGTGCACGTGACATAGGACTGCAATATGACTAATAGTAATACATGAAGTTAATCTGTAAAATTAGGTTAACACCTAAAAATGATAGACTTAGCCCCTTTGTGCTAGATACAGAAGGATTAACTATTTAACACAATGCGAGGCGAAAGAAACTGCATAACTAGACCTATAAACTCTTGTTTTAAGATGAATACGCGATTTACACGAAACGTCATTTATTAATAGGTGGCTAATTCAAAGGCCAGACGAGGCGGACACTTAAGATCACAAAACCAGGTTGGCGCACCCCTATAGAAGCACATCAGCTCAAGCTCCAGTAATCCAATCACGCTAGTAGTGTTGGTTGTAGTTATTGTTCTACTAGGTAAGTCCTGGTAACTCTGATTTGTAACCTTTGGGTAAAACAGTCACCATACCACGAAGAATGGAAATTCAATATTATATATTTTTTCAGAATTCCACGGTGGCTCCAGTGTACATACATACACTGAGAATACTGTTACAAAGAAGAAGGAAGCGTAGACCAGGTGAAGTAGATAATAAGATCTCTACTTTATTCTTAAGATCTCTTCATAGTTACAGGTGACCAGATGTAGTTAGATCCATTAAAGTGCCCCACCAGGAGCAGGCTGTCCACTGCTCAGCCCATCCACACCAACTGACTCACTCTTCCAAACCAAACACAATCAACATTCCATCTGACCTCATCACTGGCTGAGCAGCAGGGAGAGAACTTCTGTAGGGAGAGTGCATTAAGTAAAAGGTACATTACAACACATCCCCCCGTTATTATGATAGAAAACAAACAACACGTGTGAAGTTGATAAAACACACGTTCCAGCAAAAGAGGATGCAATAATAACAACATTACACATCATCCCCTTGCTATAATGATCATAACAACAAATGCATGAAAGTTGCCAAACATACAAATGAGGACAAAGGAAGACGCATGAGATAACTCAGATACTACACCCATCTCCCCTTCATAATGATCATAAACAACAAGAATGCAAGTTAAATAAAAACATCCTTCAAAACCAGTGGAAACTATCCACATAACTCACGTCCCAAACTACGGGTACAATAATGAGTAGCCAAATGCACTACAAACTAAGGCACAAAACTGTGACAGAAGAGGGATCTACACCCCTCAACTGCACAAACCAAAGACAGAACCAGGTCTACCCAAAAGAAATGGAATAAGACACAGCCCAAACTAAGACAGGGTAATAAAACCCCCAAAACACTCAAAAACCAATAAGGGTATCCCTTAACCCAAAGCAAACATAATATGGGTGTGCCTAAACCCAAGTCAGACATATAACTCTAAACCCAACGTGCACAGCCAAAATGCACAGTACAAACACCTCCTTGAGGTATTAGCCACATACAGGGTATCCTGAAAACAAATAGGAGAAGTTACACTAGAAGAAAACTTCCCACGTGTGTACCCGTAACACACAGTCCGAAAAAAAATAACTCAGCGTGCATATCCTTAACGCACAGTCCATATAATGAGTATACATAACCCACTACAACTCCAGGTATCCTTGAATCCTAGACAAAACTGGCAAAAGCTTGCAATTCAGAAAAACTAGCACAAAAGCACAAACAAAACACTCTTACAACATACACTGGAATTCAGTATACTTAAATCCAAACATAATGGCCAAACCCTGGAATAAAGAAAATCTAGAGAAAATGAGCACAGTCCTGAACCCAGTCAACAGGGAACACACCAACAGTCAAAAATGATGTGACACACAACCTACAGCTACCAGTAGGTAAACTTTCTCTATAAACAAAACACACACAAACCCCCAAAACCCTTTGAGATACAATAAATCCATGACACAAAACTCAAAAATACATTTGACAAAACATAGTAAAAAAAAATGAGATACTTGTGTGTATCACTGAAATACACAATCCTTAATTGTGCACATAACTAGAAATGCTCAAATGAAGGTGAGTGAGTGCATCACTGAAGTAGAAAAGTGTAAGTCAGAATTAAATCCATACGCCAAATCTTAATGGAGAAAAAGTACTTGTAATGTTGAATTCCTTCAATACGCGATGTTTTGGTACAATCCGCGAAGTTTTGCAGTAAGTAAAACAAACTTGTCTGCCATCCGTGAAGAAATCGGGAAGATCTCGTCGTTGCCGTAGTAGTAGCGGTTTCTATGGATACCAAGATGGCACCATGTGTGTTTACGTGACGTCTATGCGGGATGACATCACTACGTACTGCGCACAACCGGCAGAAGAAATGGAGTGCGAGGAAGGACAGAACCAGTCCGAAGACAAACAGAGTCCGCAATGGCAGAATGCGCTACAGGAGAGCAGCGCGAGCGAAGATAGCGCGAGGCACCAGAGTCAGAGCGCGCTTGGTAACTGTAAGTGTGGTCGTTACGAATCAAAAGAAAACAATGGCCAGAAAGCCTATCTTTCCTTCGTTATCCTCAGCAAATTGCACAATCGACAAAATAGAAAGTTTCTTCAAAATCCAGCAAACGAGCAGTGCAAACAGCAATATAAATCCAAGAGAACGCCCATAAGTAGTCATAAACCCATGATGCCAACGAGTCCAACATTATTTGCGAGGTGATGGATCTCAAACTCGGTCAAAATCCACAAATCCACAAAGTCAATTAAGTCCAAGTGAATAATCCACGGACCATTTCAATACAGTTCCCAAATTTGCAGTCCAGTTCAAACAAGTATCACAATAGCTGTCCAACGCTGCTGATCCGCTGCACATATAGTTTATTTAAGAGTCTCATCTTCTCAGGGACAACGTAGCAGAAACTGGCAGTCATTTTCCAAGGCAACAAACAGGCAAACAGAAACTGGCACAATTCAGTTAAGGGCGACCGTTGACAGGGTCACTGGTGGGGCATTTGGGGTGCCCAGTTTCTTCAAGTCCAAACAAAATTTCCATATCATATTGAAATTCTTCATACCTAAAGTCTTTTTTTAACTTTAGATCCTTTAGTCTAGCTTAGCACGCAGGTTCTTTAAATCGTCGCCAGTGTTACAAAGAAGAAGGAAGCGTAGACCAGGTGAAGTAGATAATAAGATCTATACTTTATTCTTAAGATCTCTTCATAGTTACAGGTGACCAGATGTAGTTAGATCCATTAAAGTGCCCCACCAGGAGCAGGCTGTCCACTGCTAAGCCCATCCACACCAACTGACTCACTCTTCCAAACCAAACACAATCAACATTCCATCTGACCTCATCACTGGCTGAGCAGCAGGGAGAGAACTTCTGTAGGGAGAGTGCATTAAGTAAAATGTACATTACAACAAATACCTTGCATTATAAGGTACTTCTTTTGTTTATTTCATAAAAATGTATATAATATGTCAATGCAACAAATAATCGTAGTGCATTTAGTAGATGAAATCTATATTTCTTTCCATATCTCTTTCCTTACTAAAGGTGGAAACTTTT
The DNA here is from genome assembly GCF_964263255.1 of Lissotriton vulgaris. Lineage (NCBI taxonomy): Eukaryota > Metazoa > Chordata > Amphibia > Caudata > Salamandridae > Lissotriton > Lissotriton vulgaris. The sequence goes on from NC_141699.1 coordinate 285,385,526, forward strand.
GAGAAGGTCATCATTTGCTTCTCTTGCTTTTAATTCCAATGATTTTATTTCACCAGAAGTGGTAGATAGATTGCAGGATATCATCACCTCTGCTATGTTTAGGTATGTAGACTACATGTATGAAATTCTCTTATGTGAGATAGTGCACTATTTTCTGTAGACAACTATCTTACTTAGGACTAGGAATACATCATATCTGATTGTTTAAATTGCTTGTAGCTTATGCTGGTGGTCATGCCAAATATTTGACATGTTTAACTAATAAGGAATATAAAAGAATGTTATTTGTTAAAAGTATGCTCAATGTCAATTTTCATAAGATGTACATTTTTTTAACTGATTTTAATTGTATGTTTTCCATTACCTAGAAAGACTGTCCTGAAGAAGGTGTTAATCACAATACCGAAACGCTGCGTCGACAACTGTTTTTCCAAAAATAATGTTAATGAAATGTTTTATGTAATATGTTCATGATTGTATTGTATGGAATAAATTGCTTTTTGTAATATATGAATTGTTACTGTTGATTTTTAATTATAATTTTTATGACATTGTAGCATTATTATTTCCTGCTTTGTGCCTTCTCTAGACCAAAAGCATTACTGAACAGACTTTCTCACACTCCTATAGAATGGGATTGTTTTAGGGACTTTTTTTGTTTCTTGTTTATCATTAGCCAGATGTACATTTTTAATGAGTTATCCAGTGCTTGTTTGGCCTTTAGACAGAATGCTACAAATCATGCTTTGAGTATCAACTTTTGACATGTCAAGTTGAATTCTTTACGAATTTGCACGTGCGAAGTGGAAGAGGATAAGAGAAAAACTTTACACAAGCAGGCAGATTGAGCTCTATCCAGCCACAATGTATTGGGACTAAAAGAGAACTCGTCCATGACTTGGGAGTGTGCCTTCCTGATCTATACTCTGGGAATAGTGGTGCCATAATGGTTGCCTATTTAGAGACTGTTCCCTTGTATACCATTGGAGGTATGCCATTTGGGCCTGGTGCCTCGCCTTAGCACATTTTGTTGATAATGTGCATGGCCATATCTTCTGTTATTTCCTTTTGATCGCTTAGTGCGTGCGGTGGCTCAAAGCGAGTTGGTATGTTGGATGAGGTAGCAGAATTGTGACTTGTGCTGTCTTCACTGGGCGAGCCCACATCAGGAGCGTATATGTGATTTTCCCATGCTTGGGCTGAGATATTTGTAACAGTGGGTTGTAGATTTGATTTGAAGCAATTATTCATCCACTTCCAGAATCTCGTCTGGCCTCGAGATTTAATAATTTCATGAGCTTTGATCCAGTGAGATTCTTCAGCCATTCTTCGAAGAGAGAATCTTGCCTTCCTGTAGCTCTGGCGAATTGCTGCCACCTTTTCCTGGGCTAATCTATGCTCAGAGATCTCATTGGTGATGTTTTGCATGGTATAGTTTAATTTACGTTTAATTGCCGAAATTAACTCTTTTTGGGTTTTTTAGGCGATCATCTTTAAAGTGTGGTGTGCACAAATTTCTCTGCGTCCCACTGAGTTTATCCCTAATCATGCCCAGAAGTTCCCAAGATAGTGTCCGTATTAAGTTACCATTTTCCTCAGTTGCTCTTGACAGGATTGATTCTACTTCTCCTTCCATTTTTTTTTCTAATCGATCGACCACCTTATTTTCCTGATTGGCTCCGGATGGGCCTCCTCACCAATCAATTTGATTTTTGGCGATGGCATTGCGATGATAGAATATTGCAGGACAATGGCAAAGATTTCTTGAGAGGAGTTCTGGGCAGACAGAATTTTGGTATCGTAGAAATTGCTGCAAGATTGTCTAATACGGCTATGATACGATTTAAGGACCGACAATTAATTAATTTTGCTGACGGAATCATAGGCTCTACGCCAAGAATGCTCCAACCGCTAGCAGTTCTCTTTAAGTGTGAGCAATTTGTCACTAAACAACTCAGCTCATTGTTTATGTCTTTCGAGAGTCCGATTAGGAAAAGGGGTTGTTTGGCCTATTGCATCAGTGATCCAGCTTTCCTATTTTGAATTGGCTTTATCAGTACAACTATCGAGGGTAGGACAACTTGAGTCAAGCACCTGAGTAAAGCTGATGGGAGTCACCCTAACCCACTTGCATGACCGTATCACCTGGGCTGTTGAGAGACAGGGTAGAGGTTTGGCAAAGGAGACCCAAAAAGAAATTGCGAGATGGTGTGGCCAGGTAAGCAGAAGAGGGGAGTAGGTTGATAAGTTAACCAAACTGGAGAAGATACGGTCGAGGATATGCCCAAGTCTGTGGGTGGGGAAGGAAACAGATTGAGAGAGCTGGATAACTGAAGGTCTATATTTACAGCCCTCCTTACATGGTTGTTAAAATTCAACCCAGATTGAATGATAGGACTGGACATCTGATTTCCTAACCAATACTGGGTCCAAGACTGTGGATAATATCCAACTTAAACCAAAGTATCCAGTATTGGCAAAGCAAACAGGTCTGCTACAGAAAGCCGGGGTTCAATGGCTGTTTTTTAACGTAATCGTTAATGCAAACATTTGCAACAAAAATAAAAAAAGAGACTAAAAAACATACCATCACTTAAATGTTGTGGCCAAATTAAACAATTAAAAAAATAATAAATAATAGAAAAGTAGGTGGGCTTAGAAGGTAGAGACACATGTAAAAAAACATAGAAGTACTTTCTCGCAAAATGTACACCTCGGAAACACACGACTCATTGGTGGAAAGAACTGCATTTGAATTACTGCAGCTACATACAAAGTTATAAACACACAAGGATCACTGAAAAAGGATAAAATGGACAGAAAAAAACATTAGCAGAGTAAAGTACTGACGCACTAAAGCCTTGTTACTGATGTACACTTTGTTTTGCACAAGTGGGCAAGCAAACTGCAATCACTTACAGTGGAAGAGGTCAGTGACTGGAGTAAGCTGACCTTTTTAGGTCTTGGCTAGCGTAGGCTGCGCTTGCGCAGTCTCGCTGGCGAGATTTTATGTTTTCTAGTATGGGGCTTAAACAAGCCAGCTCTTCTCCATTGGCTGGCTTCCTAAACGGCGGCCGGCCATTGGAGAAGAGCTTTGTCTGTCACTTTAAGCCTCGTCCGTTTTGGATTGAGGGGCGTGTTTTTTCCTGTCCTTTCTGTCTGACAGGCCCGCAATCGCAAAAGGACGGGGCTTACAGACATGGCGAGTGCTAAAAAAACACTTTGCCCGAGACCGTCATAAAAGGGAGGCCGGAATCACCACCGCAGGCCCCGGGCCGCTGTTGGGAGAAGTGCGTGTAATTTTAACACTGTGCTGTGCCCCAAAAATATCACTGTTGCACCATGAGTCCGAGGAGAAGAAAAAAGCCGCTGACGTCACCGATGGGCCTTGCTGGGATTGGCCCCAGCCGTCTGATTTCCTAACCAATACTGGGTCCAAGACTGTGGATAATATCCAACTTAAACCAAAGTATCCAGTATTGGCAAAGCAAACAGGTCTGCTACAGAAAGCCGGGGTTCAATGGCTGTTTTTTAACGTGATCGTTAATGCAAACATTTGCAACAAAAATAAAAAAAGAGACTAAAAAACATACCATCACTTAAATGTTGTGGGCAAATTAAACAATTAAAAAAATAATAAATAATAGAAAAGTAGGTGTGCTTAGAAGGTAGAGACACATGTAAAAAAACATAGAAGTACTTTCTCGCAAAATGTACACCTCGGAAACACACGACTCATTGGTGGAAAGAACTGCATTTGAATTACTGCAGCTACATGCAAAGTTATAAACACACAAGGATCACTGAAAAAGGATAAAATGGACAGAAAAAAACATTAGCAGAGTAAAGTACTGACGCACTAAAGCCTTGTTACTGATGTAAACTTCGTTTTGCACAAGTGGGCAAGCAAACTGCAATCACTTACAGTGGAAGAGGTCAGTGACTGGAGTAGGCTGACCTTTTTAGGTCTTGGCTAGCGTAGGCTGCGCTTGCGCAGTCTCGCTGGCGAGATTTTATGTTTTCTAGTATGGGGCTTAAACAAGCCAGCTCTTCTCCATTGGCTGGCTTCCTAAATGGCAGCCAGCCATTGGAGAAGAGCTTTGCCTGTCACTTTAAGCCTCGTCCGTTTCGGATTGAGGGGCGTGTTTTTTCCTGTCCTTTCTGTCTGACAGGCCCGCAATCGCAAAAGGACGGGGCTTACAGACATGGCGAGTGCTAAAAAACACTTTGCCCAAGGCCGTCATCAAAGGGAGGCCGGAATCACCACCGCAGGCCCCGGGCCGCTGTTGGGAGAAGTGCGTGTAATTTTAACACTGTGCTGTGCCCCAAAAATATCACTGTTGCACCATGAGTCCGAGGAGAAGAAAAAAGCCGCTGACGTCACCGATGGGCCTTGCTGGGATTGGCCCCAGCTGTCAGGGATACCCGCGTCGTCATAGGAGTGCTGCGTCTGGATTGGTCCTAGTCCCGGGGATTCTTACCGCGTCATCAACCTGTGCGCTGGGATTGGCCCAGCCTTGAGGGCTTCCCCGCGTGCAGGCCTGGAAGCGGAGCTGTACCGAGGACTGGGGAGCCTCTCGGAAAGGAAACCTTCCGTGCTGGGAAGACGCCTGCCATCCCACAGACGGCCCAGCACCCGCCTGCCAGGTAACTCGCTCCGGTTCTAAAACGGGAGTTCGCCCCCCCCCGCAGTGATCTCCCGCGCGTCATTTTGTAGCAACCAACAGAAGAATGTTCTTTCATTAACATTGAACATGTATTGGGTTAGACTGGCGATTGACACACTAGTTTCTTGCAATTAAGAACTTGATTGTCCACCTGGTGCTGAATTAAGTTTAAAATGCTTTCCACGTTTTACCCACTTATTAAGATCTTTTTTTCAGTAGTTGATAACATAGGATCCACTCCGGCATATGTCATCTGTCCTCGCCTATTTGAAGCTCCAATATATCCGTGCAGACCGACCAAACTTGTTTTATTTTTCCTATTTATCCACCAAACATTTTAGCCATCTGCCTTACGCTACAGCTGTCTGCAGGTAACACATCTGCCCAGGTGTACAATAGCTATTTATGTAAATTACTTATTTTTTGCCACGTCTCCAATTATTTTGACACCAATTTCCAACTAAATATAGTATACTTCAGTTTTTGGCTATTCACGTGGAAGTCATCCTTTTCAGGTAGATTGTTTCATTTCTGCCTGCCTTGTAGTACACCCGAGCAGCTGCACGAAAACCCCTTTAGAAACGATAATGTAGTCAAGGCAATCAAATAGCTACATTGCTAGTGCATCACACAAAATGATAAGGCGAGGGTTACGTACACACTGACTCAAAGTCAAACCCTGTTCAAAACAAGCATTTACAATGCAATGGTCTCGGCATTGTTAAAGTTAGAGCTATTGGTATTGCTCCTGACATTATTTTTACTTATAAATGGCATTGTCATTTGCAATGCCAATAGCTTAATCGCTCGCAAATGCGAGACCTATTGTATTTGCACTCACACAGAGCCACATACACAAAGCCACCCACCCACATATAGAGAACCACCCACACAGAGTCATTCACATAGAGCCACCCACCCACACACACAGAGCCACCCACACACAGAGACACCCACACACAGAGACACCCACACACACACACAGAGCTACCCACACACACATAGCCACCCACACACACAGAGCCACCTACAAAAAAGCTACCCACAGAGCCACCCACAAACACAGAGCCACACACACAGACAGAGCCACCCACACAGACAGAGCCACCCACCCATACAGACAGAGCCACCCACACACAGACAGAACCACCACACACAGACAGACCCACACACACACAGACAGACCCACCCACACACAGACCCACCCACACACAGACAGAGCCACCCACACACACACAGAGCCACCCCCACACACAGAGCCACCCACACACACACAGAGCCACCCACACACACACAGAGCCACCCACACACAGAGCCACCCACACACAGCCACCCACACAGAGCCACCCACACAGATACACCCACAACCACACACAGAGCCACCCACACACACAAGCGAGTGGAGGGGGGTGTTAAAGTTGGCAGAGGGCACAGAAAGGACAGAGGTGACTGGCACCCACGCTCGAAGCGAGTGGAGGGGGTTTTAAGGTTGGCAGAGGGCACAGAAAGGACAACGGTGACTGGTACCTACGCTCCAGGCGAGTGTGGCGGATGCTAGGGTTGGCAGAGGGCACAGAAAGGACAGGGGTGACTGGCACGAGTGGTGGAGGGAGGATGCTAGTGTTGGAAGAGGGCACAGATGACATTAAGGGCATGTACATGTGCGGCTGGGTATGTGGGACTCGGCCTGGTGACTCTGCCGCAGCCAGCCCCCTTCGGCCTCCCTCGTGCCACAGTTGGCAGGCACACACTCTCCTTCCGTCCTCATCCCACGGCGGCGCCCTCAGCAGTGACAGTGTTAACGCACAGAGGCCAGAAGGAAAGGCCTGGAAAGCCGAGCCCCGGCGTGTCGCGGCCCAGCAGGCCCTGCTTTATTTAAAACCACAGGAACATTTGAAATATATGTGAACGCTGCTTCCTCGCACCCCTGCCTGCTGCTGCGCTCCAGACCGCAGCACTGGACCCAAAACAACAAACACAACAGCAGAGCTGCAGCAGTTCGCGGGCACACCTATGCAGCAGTCCCGGCACCCCGTGCACACCTATGCACAAGTACCAGCACAGCGTGCACACCTATGCATGAGTAGGGGCACCGCGTGCACTGTAGGAGCCCGCGTGCACTGTAGGAGCCCACGTGCACACCTCTGGGAACTTCACCCGTGGACTTCCTGCCTCGAGGTAAGGAAGGCTTGGTAAATCTACAGCAAAGTTTTAAGGTGGCAGCACGTTGCAGATTTTAAGACCCTCACCTGCACTTTTCGGAACCTCCTTAAGTTACTTGTGGCTGAGACGAGCGACACTGCACACTGAATGAAGCAACACGTGGGGCGCCTTGAAGTTACGATTCTGCTTTCTAGGTGCTTCAGGGCTTTAGATGCTGTTTCCCGACTAGCTGCTGCTGTTCGTTTTCATTTCGATCCTTTGTCTCCCCGCATCTTGTGTACATGATAACTGTTCCCCATTTGCTGTATTTGTGATTTTGTTATTGCCTGTGCTGTTCCTGTCTCTGCCCCCTGTGCCTGCCCGCCTCGCTCCCCGCTTCCCGCCGCCGTGCCAGCGGCCACGCCCCCTTTTTCCTTCTGTACCCTCCCCGCTCCCGCCTCCCAGCTGCTCCTCCCTCCCTCCCACTTCGCCATAAATGGCGACCGCGTGGACGCGCAGCCGTTTGTGCGCCGAAGGCGCGCCAAAGGTAAGCCCGTCTGCGCCCGTCCATGCCTGGACTGCGCCCAGTGCCAGGACCCCTGCACTGGGCAACCGACGCAAGACGACCCGACAGACCTACGACGCCGTCGCCCTCAACGCTCTCAATTCCGTCAGGAACCCCGCCTGCTGCCGCGCCACGCCGATACGCTTCCACGGACCATTCACCTGCACAACCTGCAAGTTCACCTGCCTCCGAACATGCACCGCGCCCGCCAAGCCAAACCCCAGCAGCGACCTCAAGTGCATCCTGCTCAACACCCGCTCCGTCCACAGACACGCCGTCGAACCCTGCTCGACACAACATCACCAGACGTCGCCTTCCTCACTGAAACATGGATGAATGCCTCCTCAGCCCCCGACATCGCCATCGCCATGCCGGATGGATACAAGATCATCAGGAAGGACCGCGTCAACCAGACCGGAGGAGGCATCGCCATTGTCCACAAGAACACCATCAGCATCACGACCGACGCCGACGACACCTTCACCGCCGCCGAACACCTCCACTTCCAGATTCACACCGACCCAAAGACGACCCTCAGAGGCACCCTCATCTACAGACCTCCAGACCACGCACACAATTCAGCGAAGACATGACGGACTTCATCAGCCCACACGCCCTCCCCTCCGCCGACTACATCCTCCTAGGGGACCTCAACTTCCACCTGGAGAACAACAAGGACCGCAACACCGTCACCCTGCTGGACATCCTCGCCAACCTCGGACTCAACACCCCCACCCACTACGCCGGCCACACGCTTGACCCCGTCTTCTCAGCCAGCAAGCACATCGCCTTCAGCCACTCCACCGGAATTCACTGGACCGACCACAGCTACGTCCACGTCAGCTTCAGAAAAACCACTACCCACCACCACCCGCACCAGGTTCCGCACAGAAGCTGGAGCAAGATCACCGCCGACTAGCTCACCACCTCCCTCAGCCAGAACCCACCTGCCAGCACACCGGACCCCAACGAAGCAGCCCGCAACTTCACGCAGTGGCTGACCGCCTGCGCCGACGACCTCGCACCACTGAAGAACCTTCCCAGCAAACCCAGAAGCAAGAAGGCCCCCTGGTTCACCGACGAACTCAAGGACTCCAAGAAGACCTGCCGCACCCTCGAGAAAGCCTGGCTCCTGGACCGGACCACTGACAACATGACCGCCCTCAAACACACGACCCGCAAGCATCACCAGCTCATCCGCAACACCAAGAAAAAATCACTGAAGGATCGACTGGACAACAACGCCCACGACAGCAAGGAACTCTTCAGCATCGTCAAGGAGTTCTCCAACCCCAGCACCGGCAACAACGACATCACCCCATCACAAGATCTCTGCGACTCCCTCGCCTCATTCTTCCACCGCAAGATTGCCGACATCCACAACAGCTTCGGCGCACCTTCCTCACATCCAACCGCCGAACCAACGCACCCCACCGCCACCCTCCGCACCTGGACCACAGTGACCACCGAAGACACAGCCCGCACGATGAACACCATCCACTCCGGATCTCCGACTGACCCCTGCCCCCACCACGTCTTCAACAAGGCCGACTCCACCATCGCACCCCAACTCCGAGACGTCATCAACACCTCCTTCGACACCGCCACCTTCCCGGAGAGCTGGAAGCATGCCGAGCTCAGCGCCCTACTGAAGAAACCAACAGCGGACCCCACCAACCTCAAAAACTTCCGCCCCATCTCGCTCCTACCGTTTCCTGCCAAAGTCATCGAGAAGATCGCCAACAGACAACTTGCCGCCTTCCTCCAGACAAATGGATCCCTCGACCCCTCGCAGTCTGGCTTCAGAGCCAACCACAGCACCGAGAACGCCCTCATCGCAGCCACCGACGACATCCGAGCCCTTCTCGACAACGGGGAAACAGCGGCATTCATCCTCCTGGACCTCTCCGCCGCGTTCGACACTGTATGCCACCGCACCCTAGTCCAACGCCTCAGCAACACCGGCATCCAAAAGAAGGCACTGAAGTGGATCATCTCGTTTCTCGCTGAAAGAACACAGAGAGTCCGCCTCCCCCCGTTTTGTTCCAAGGCCACCGAAGTCATCTGCGGCGTCCCGCAATGATCATCACTCAGCCCCACCCTCTTCAACGTCTACATGAGACCTCTCGCAGCCATCGCACGCCAACACAACCTCAACATCATCTCCTACGCCGACGACACCCAGCTGATCCTCTCCCTCACCAGAGACCCCGACACCGCCAGAACCAGCCTCCATGAAGGGATGAAAGCCGTTGCCGAGTGGATGAAGAACAGCCGCTTGAAACTGAACTCAGACAAGATGGAAGTCCTCATCCTTGGACCATCACCCTCCACCTGGGACGACTCCTGGTGTCCCCCTGCCCTGGGCACCGCCCCCAAGCCGACAGACCACGCACGCAACCTGGGCTTCATCCTGGACTCCTCCCTCTCGATGACCAGACAAGTCAACGCGGTCTCCTCCTCATGCTTTCACACCCTCCGCATGCTCCGCAAGATCTTCCCTTGGATCCCGATCGAAACCAGGAAGACGGTCACCCAGCCCCTCGTCACCAGCTGGCTGGATTATGGAAACACCCTCTACGCTGGAGCCACAGCCAAGCTACAGAAAAGACTACAACGCATCCAGAACGCCTCCGCCCGACCCATCCTGGACATCCCTCGACGCAGCCACATCTCCGGCCACCTGAGGAACCTGCACTGGCTCCTTGTCAACAAGAGGATCACGTTCAGGCTCCTCACCCACGCACACAAATCTCTCCACAACCTGGGCCCCAAGTACCTCAACGACCGCCTGACCTTCCACACACCCACCCGCCAGCTACGGTCCGCTAGCCTCGCCCTCGCCGCCGTACCTCGCATCCGAAGAGCCACCGCCGGAGGCAGATCCTTCTCCTACCTGGCGGCCAAGATATGGAACTCCCTCCCCATCCACCTTCGGCTGACCCAGGACCACCTCGCCTTCAGGAGACAACTGAAGACATGGCTGTTCAAGCAGTAGCGGCCCCCTTCCCCCATCCGCCTTGAGACTCTTCCGGGTGAGTAGCGCGCTTTACAAGTGTTATGATTGATTGATTGATTGATTGGTACAATGCTTTGCGTAAGAGTATCAGAGATTTTAGATTCCTCACAAAATTAAAATGGCTTTGTCAACCGCAAGTACAATTGCAATTATTAAACAAGGTTTGTGCAGAAAATGCCCCCGGAATCCCGCCGCGGCCGCACCGGAAGTCAGGCAAGGGCGCCTGTGACGGGGGCGGGGCCTGGTCTGGACCGGAAGAGGAGGCAGGCGGAGTCAATGCGTCTCGTGGCCCGGGGCTCCTGTGAGCGGTGGAGAGCCCCGGAGCCGCCAGCAGGAGGTTGCGTGAGATTGGCCCGGTAAGTTCCAAATAGCTAGAGGGGCTTGGTGCACTCCTGTGTGTGTGTGTGTGTATGTATGTGTGCGACGGTGACGGTGGGGGCGGGGGGGGGCTCAGTGCACTTGTGTGTGTGTGCGCACACGCGCGTGTGTGTGTATGTATGTGGGGAGTGTCTCTGTATGTATGTGCGTGCATGTGCCCTTGTGTGTGTGTTTCTGTTTATGCGCATGCGTGTGTTGTATTGGAGCTCCACGAAGGGATGAAAGCCGTTGCCGAGTGGATGAAGAACAGCCGCTTGAAACTGAACTCAGACAAGATGGAAGTCCTCATCCTTGGACCATCACCCTCCACCTGGGACGACTCCTGGTGGCCCCCTGCCCTGGGCACCGCCCCCAAGCCGACAGACCACGCACGCAACCTGGGCTTCATCCTGGACTCCTCCCTCTCGATGACCAGACAAGTCAACGCCGTCTCCTCCTCATGCTTTCACACCCTCCGCATGCTCCGCAAGATCTTCCCATGGATCCCGATCGAAACCAGGAAGACGGTCACCCAGGCCCTCGTCACCAGCCGGCTGGATTATGGAAACACCCTCTACGCTGGAGCCACAGCCAAGCTACAGAAAAGACTACAACGCATCCAGAACGCCTCCGCCCGACTCATCCTGGACATCCCTCGACGCAGCCACATCTCCGGCCACCTGAGGAACCTGCACTGGCTCCCTGTCAACAAGAGGATCACGTTCAGGCTCCTCACCCACGCACACAAATCTCTCCACAACCTGGGCCCCAAGTACCTCAACGACCGCCTGACCTTCCACACACCCACCCGCCAGCTACGGTCCGCTAGCCTCGCCCTCGCCGCCGTACCTCGCATCCGAAGAGCCACCGCCGGAGGCAGATCCTTCTCCTACCTGGCGGCCAAGATATGGAACTCCCTCCCCATCCACCTTCGGCTGACCCAGGACCACCTCGCCTTCAGGAGACAACTCAAGACATGGCTGTTCAAGCAGTAGCGGCCCCCTTCCCCCATCCGCCTTGAGACTCTTCCGGGTGAGTAGCGCGCTATACAAGTGTTATGATTGATTGATTGATTGATTGGTACAATGCTTTGCGTAAGAGTATCAGAGATTTTAGATTCCTCACAAAATTAAAATGGCTTTGTCAACCGCAAGTACAATTGCAATTATTAAACAAGGTTTGTGCAGAAAATGCCCCCGGAATCCCGCCGCGGCCGCACCAGAAGTCAGGCAAGGGCGCCTGTGACGGGGGCGGGGCCTGGTCTGGACCGGAAGAGGAGGCAGGCGGAGTCAATGCGTCTCGTGGCCCGGGGCTCCTGTGAGCGGTGGAGAGCCCCGGAGCCGCCAGCAGGAGGTTGCGTGAGATTGGCCCGGTAAGTTCCAAATAGCTAGAGGGGCTTGGTGCACTCCTGTGTGTGTGTGTGTGTGTATGTATGTGTGCGACGGTGACGGTGGGGGCGGGGGGGGGCTCAGTGCACTTGTGTGTGTGTGCGCGCACGCGCGTGTGTGTGTATGTATGTGGGGGGTGTCTCTGTATGTATGTGCGTGCATGTGCCCTTGTGTGTGTGTTTCTGTTTATGCGCATGCGTGTGTTGTATTGGAGCTCCACGAAGGGATGAAAGCCGTTGCCGAGTGGATGAAGAACAGCCGCTTGAAACTGAACTCAGACAAGATGGAAGTCCTCATCCTTGGACCATCACCCTCCACCTGGGACGACTCCTGGTGGCCCCCTGCCCTGGGCACCGCCCCCAAGCCGACAGACCACGCACGCAACCTGGGCTTCATCCTGGACTCCTCCCTCTCGATGACCAGACAAGTCAACGCCGTCTCCTCCTCATGCTTTCACACCCTCCGCATGCTCCGCAAGATCTTCCCATGGATCCCGATCGAAACCAGGAAGACGGTCACCCAGGCCCTCGTCACCAGCCGGCTGGATTATGGAAACACCCTCTACGCTGGAGCCACAGCCAAGCTACAGAAAAGACTACAACGCATCCAGAACGCCTCCGCCCGACTCATCCTGGACATCCCTCGACGCAGCCACATCTCCGGCCACCTGAGGAACCTGCACTGGCTCCCTGTCAACAAGAGGATCACGTTCAGGCTCCTCACCCACGCACACAAATCTCTCCACAACCTGGGCCCCAAGTACCTCAACGACCGCCTGACCTTCCACACACCCACCCGCCAGCTACGGTCCGCTAGCCTCGCCCTCGCCGCCGTACCTCGCATCCGAAGAGCCACCGCCGGAGGCAGATACTTCTCCTACCTGGCGGCCAAGATATGGAACTCCCTCCCCATCCACCTTCGGCTGACCCAGGACCACCTCGCCTTCAGGAGACAACTAAAGACATGGCTGTTCAAGCAGTAGCGGCCCCCTTCCCCCATCCGCCTTGAGACTCTTCCGGGTGAGTAGCGCGCTATACAAGTGTTATGATTGATTGATTGATTGATTGGTACAATGCTTTGCGTAAGAGTATCAGAGATTTTAGATTCCTCACAAAATTAAAATGGCTTTGTCAATCGCAAGTACAATTGCAATTATTAAACAAGGTTTGTGCAGAAAATGCCCCCGGAATCCCGCCGCGGCCGCACCGGAAGTCAGGCAAGGGCACCTGTGACGGGGGCGGGGCCTGGTCTGGACCGGAAGAGGAGGCAGGCGAAGTCAATGCGTCTCGCGGCCCGGGGCTCCTGTGAGCGGTGGAGAGCCCCGGAGCCGCCAGCAGGAGGTTGCGTGAGATTGGCCCGGTAAGTTCCAAATAGCTGGAGGGGCTTGGTGCACTCCTGTGTGTGTGTGTGTATGTATGTGTGCGACGGTGACGGTGGGGGCGGGGGGGGCTCAGTGCACTTGTGTGTGTGTGCGCGCACACGCGTGTGTGTGTATGTATGTGGGGGGGTGTCTCTGTATGTATGTGCGTGCATGTGCCCTTGTGTGTGTGTTTCTGTTTATGCGCATGCGTGTGTTGTATTGGAGCTGCGCGCATTGCAAGAAACTTGCAACAGCGCTCGTACTTGTGCGCGTGCAAGTTGGAAATCGCCTCCAAGAGAATGCGCGCGGCCAGGATTGTCTCCTGGGAAGCAGACCTGGCGACAATAGGTTCTCGGCGAGAACGCGCTTCCGAGCGCTTAGCCGTGACCTAAAAAGACATTATTATATTTTAACAGGTAACAGCAAAAGCTCATTTTTGTGCAGGGTTTCATATGAATATGCAGGGCATGACCCGACGTTTCTCAACACTTTTTTACTGTGTTTGTATTTAGTATATGTAGGCCCACTAGCCATAATAAAGGCACTATTATATCCATCATCATCTTCATTACAATTGTGGTGCGTCCTAATCAATGTTTTGCTTTTGTGTCACACACTTTTGTATCCCTATGTTTCCTGACTGCTGACTTAATCGCTGCCCCTCTTCATTGTAACGAATGCAAGTATTTTAACACAATTCAACTTAGTATTTTACTGACCAACCTCGTGGCATCAACGATGAAGGTACCCAGTTATGACCACAGGTAGGTAGCAGAGATACTTAAGCATTGGATGCTTGCTCATGGTGCACTTCATGGTTGCATTATTTATATTTGTATAGTGCACACCAGTAAACATAATATCTATTTCTATCTAGTACTTTTCATTACTCACTAGTACTCTGTCTCTACTACTCACTAACTCCTACACGCTCTCTACACACTATCTACTACTCACTCTATACTACTCTCCACTAATCTACACTACTCACTAACTACTATTGCATACAACTCACTCCTACTCTACTCTATACAAGTATACTCTCTATTAATCAACTAGTCACTCTCTACTAACTATTAATCACTGCTAATACTCTCTACTACTCTATAGTGCTTACCTATTGCCATTGTAAATGGCAATACCATTTATTTATCGGTTTAAAAAAAAACAATAAATGAAAAAAATGTCATTTGCAAAGCCAATAACTCTAACTTTAACAAAGACGAGACCATTGCATGGTAAATGCCTGTCCAATACTGTAGGCTGTGGTGGGCGGAAGCAAATGTGAATGACAGCTGAAGTGACCCGTAGATGACGAGGGCTGGCACAAATCCCCTCTCTGTGTATAGATGTATTTATTTTTCATTTCTATGTTTTTAATAACATGAGTCTGGCAAGGGCCAGACCTAAATAAGCAGTGCAGGGTGCAGGCTCATTAATATGCTCCAAGGAAAGTTAAAGAAAGCTGAAAGAAATATTCAGTGCTCAGGCTAATGATAACCCTGAGAGGCAAAGACCACCAACTTCGAAAGTAAAGCCGAGTGTGTATTCTTTAGTTCAATGATAGAATATTGAGCATGATTGTCCTCACATGTGTTTTGAGTGTTCTGTTCTTTTAATGAATTAGAACATTAACTGTGTGGACTCCATGATGCAGTTCTCGTTGTAGCCACTCCTCTTTGACTACTTTCTCAACAGTGATGTAACAAAATCTTACAGGGCCTACCTGAAATGTATGGTAAGCCCCCACCCTTATATCCCAAAGTCATCTTTACCCACCATCTGCTACTTTCACAAGGAACCACAGATATGTGCTATCCTACAGTTGACAAAGTGTCATGGCCAGAATGGTGGGAAGTTCTGTTTAGTCTTCTTCTTAATTGTTCGAGGAAAGGGAAACTCTTCCCGATTGCCGCAGTTCCACCCTGCAAGCAATTGCATACAGTGATGGTGTCAAGTGTCTCCGAGACAGTCCTAGTTATGCCGAAAACCCCACAAATGGAAAAAATCCTTCCTGCCAACCGTCTAACTCTTGATTGAAGATGAAAATGAATACTGTAAAAAATCAGTTAGGTACCAAACTCCTCATGACATCAACAAATAGAAAAGAGTGAGCCAAGCAAGCAATCCAAGCATATATTTCCAGAAGAAGATCCAACTGTTAGACGAAAATGTCTGGGACAAAAAACAATAGCAAAGGGGTGAATAATGGTAAACAGACAGAATATCCATTCCTTATTTCGACTTGCATTAATATCGAGTTCAGAATATCAGGATACAAAAATATTGACTGTCAGAATATCGTTGTCAAGAATATCGAGTCTAAGGTAAGTACTATCGTTTTTAACAATATCTAAGTTATTGATATCATTTAAAAAAATATTGGTCATTAATATCGTTTGCAAAAATATAGTATATCATTTTTTTAGTTAGTGTTATGTATTTTAGTATATTTTAAATGTATGTGGTTTTTGTGTTAGTTTTGCATTTGTTTTGTAATAGATCTATTACATTTGTATATTATATTAATTTTATTTTAAGTAAATTTTGTGCTTAGTTCCATAGTGGGTTTATAGGGGAATAGGGTGGGAAGGAATTTAATTATAATAAATTAATTAATAATTTTTAGAAGTTTTAATTTTATTTTAATTACATTTTGCGTTTTAGTTCCGTAGCGGGTTGTGGGTTTATAGGGGAATAGGGTGGGTAATAATGAAATAATAATTCATTTATTAGTAGTTTTTATTAGTTAATATGTATGTATTTAATATTTCGTATTATTAATTGTGGTAATTAATGTATTAATTATTTAATAATTACTTCATTATTATTAATGAATTGGTAATGATGTTAATTATATCATTTTTTTAGAAACAGGTTGTGTGTTGATAGGGGAGTAGGGTGGAAAGTAGTTTAATTATCTTTAATGAATTAATATATTGTATTTAATATTTATGAATAATATTTTGTATTATTAATTGCGCTAATTAGTTTATAAATAATTATTTATTAATTGGTTGCTAATTATTAATAATTCATTGGTAATTACGTCAATGGTGTCATTTTTTTAGTAGTGGGTTGTGAGTTGATAGGAAAGTATGGTGGAAATTAAATTATTTATAATTTATTAATTATTTTTTTTATTAATTAATATTCATGTATTTCATATTTATTGTTCATTGTGGTAATTAATTAATGTATTATTTATTGGTGCTAATTATTATTAATTGGTAAATATGTTAATTGTGTCATTTCTTTAGGAGTGGGATGTGGGTTGATAGGGGAGTAGGATGGGAAGTAATTTAATTTTAATACATTTTAAAATATTTTTATTATAAAAATGTAGTTCATTTTTTTATTGTTAACTGTGTGAATTAGTGTGTTATTAATGTTTTCATTGTGCTTGTTAATTGTTATTAATTAATAAATTGTAAATTAATTTTGTTAATTGTGTCATGTTTTTCAACATTGGTGGTGTCCTTCATAGGAGATTATGGTGGGAGGTAAATATTTATACTTAATTACTTTTTTGGTTAATTAATTAAAATTAAATATGCTAATTGTGGAATAATTTTGATGTATGAGTTGTGGGGTTTATAGTTGTACATTTTGGGAAGATATTTAAAAAAAAATTCATGATTTGATGTTAAATGTTATTTAATTTATTAATGTAAAATTAGTAATGGAAATTGTGTCAAAAAATGTAAGTGTGTGTTTTGGAATTTATTGGGGTGGAGGGTGGAAAGTAATTTAGTTTAAAATAATTTGTCATTAGTTGATAATTGTATTTATTTATTAATTGATAAATATTTTTGGTAATAATTATGTTTATTCTTTATTTAGGGATTTAGGTTCAGTAGCTGTAATGTTTGGTTTTATCCCCTCTGCTATCCAATACTTTCACTGCTGTTGCACTCATTGGAGTGGGAATAGTAATTTATTCCCCTCCGCTATCCAACACTTTCCCTACTGTTGCACGAGCTGGAGTGGGAATAGTAATTTTTATCCCTCCTCTATCCAACATTTTTCCCTACTGTTGCACTCCCTGGAGTGGGAATAGTAATGTATTCCCCTCCGCTATCCAACACGTTCCCTACTGTTGCACTTGCTGGAGTAGTAATATTAATCCCTCCGCTATCCAACACTTTACCTGCTGTTGCGCTTGCTGGAGTGGGAATAGTAATTTTTACCCCTCCGCTATCCAAATTTGTCCATACTGTTGCCGTCCCTGGAGTGCGATTCCAATGTCGGACGGACTCAGGTCCGTCCGACATCGGTCAGGACCGTAACCGACCGACCTGCTGTGGTCGGTTACGCCCCTGCAAGTAAGAAGCGACTGAACCCTGTTGGATTCCGAGCGGAATGCATGCGTCCATTATGAAATACAGGGGTGCAGTTCATCCCTGCACCCTGTGGCCGGCACCCCATGGTGCCTGCCACCGGGTGTAGGGATCAACGAAGGGGCACCATAGGTGCTCCGAGGCCGCCATTTGGTGGCCTCACACCCATGGGGGCTAGAGCAGTCAGCACAATGTCAATACTCAGTCATGCACTGAGCACAGCTTCTTGAAGTGTGCTGCCCATCAGTGGGTAGAGTGTTTCTTCCCTCCTTGAACATTAATGAATGCAAC
The DNA here is from genome assembly GCF_964263255.1 of Lissotriton vulgaris. Classification (NCBI taxonomy): domain Eukaryota; kingdom Metazoa; phylum Chordata; class Amphibia; order Caudata; family Salamandridae; genus Lissotriton; species Lissotriton vulgaris. The sequence goes on from NC_141699.1 coordinate 285,403,655, forward strand.
ACACAGACCGCCCAGCTCTGGATTTAAGCAACTATGCTATCTGCCAGGTTAAACAGAACAGAACATACTGGCTGAGAACTCACCCAGCAGAGCTATCGCTCAGGTTACAAAACTATGCCTTAGGCAGCAGATCTATCCCTCCAGTTATACTGATTCTCTTGCATGACTGTGTAAACATCACACATATCAAAGCATGAGCAGGTTCGTTACACAGTCCCCCACATCCCCTGCAGCAGGGGTGGCCCAGATTTCCCCACACTTGGAGTTTTTTTTACCATCTCTGCAGAGTATGTGGAAAGGCATGCAAAACAGTGAAGAGAAGCCAGAGGCTAAAATTAAATATGCTAATTGTGGAATAATTTTGATGTATGAGTTGTGGAGTTTATAGTTGTACATTTTGAGAAGATATTTCAAAAAAAATAATTTATGATTTGATGTTAATTGTTATTTAATTTATTATTGTAAAATTAGTAATGGAAATTGTGTGAAAAATGTAAGTGTGTGTATTGGAATTTATTGGGCTGTAGGGTGGAAAGTAATTTAGTTTAAATAAATTTAACATTAGTTGATCATTGGTATTTATTTATTAATTGATCAATATTTTTGGTAATAATTATGTTTATACTTTGTTTAGGGATTTAGGTTCAGTAGCTGTAATGTTTGGTTTTATCCCCTCTGCTATCCAATACTTTCACTGCTGTTGCACTCATTGGAGTGGGAATAGTAATTTATTCCCCTCCGCTATCCAACACTTTCCCTACTGTTGCACAAGCTGGAGTGGGAATAGTAATTTTTATCCCTCTGCTATCCAACAATTTTCCCTACTGTTGCACTCCCTAGAGTGGGAATAGTAATGTATTCCCCTCCGCTATACAACACGTTCCCAACTGTTGCGCTTGTTGGGGTAGTAATTTTTATACCTCCGCTATCCAACACTTTACCTGCTGTTGCACTTGCTGGAGTGGGAGTAGTCATTTTTACCCCTCCGCTATCCAACTTTTTCCATACTGTTGCTGTCCCTGGATTGCGATTCTGATGTCGGTCAGGGGCCGTAACCGACTGACCTGCTGTGGTCGGTTACGGCCCTGCAAGTACGATGCGACTGAACCTTGTTGGATTCCGAGCGGAATGCATGCGTCCTTTATGAAATACAGGGGTGCAGTTCATCCCTGCACCCTGTGGCCGGCACCCCATGGTGACTGCCACCGGGTGCAGGGATCAACGGAGGTGCACCATAGATGCTCCCAGGCCGCCATTTGCTGGCCTCACACCCATGGGGGTCAGTGCAGTCAGCACAATGTCAATACTCAGTCATGCACTGAGCACAGCTTCTTGAAGTGTGCTGCCCATCAGTGGGTAGAGTGCCTCTTCCCTCCTTGAACATTAATGAATGAAACACACAGACCGCCCAGCTCTGGATTTAAGCAACTATGCTATCTGCCAGGTTAAACAGAACAGAACATACTGGCTGAGATCTCACCCAGCAGAGCTATCGCTCAGGTTACAAAACTATGCCTTAGGCAGCAGATCTATCCCTCCAGTTATACTGATTCTCTTGCATGACTGTGAATACATCACACAGATCAAAGCATGAACAGGTTTGTTACACTGTCCCCCACATCCCCTGCAGTGTGGGTGGCCCAGATTTCCCCACACTTGGAGTTTATTTTTACCATCTCTGCAGTCTATGTGCAAAGGCATGCAAAACAGTGAAGAGAAGCCAGTGATTGGCTACAGTCTCCTGTGTATGATAACACAGAACGATATCTTCCTTGAGAAAAAATGTTGGTAACAAACTTTCAAATTAATTCATTGTTGCTGGTATAAATGGGTTTAGGTGAAAAAAGTGTTGTGTCTCTTGTCAATGGTCACTGATCATGCGAGTAATATGCAAAAGAAACAGCTGATGGACGGAATGCTGGACAATGCAAAGATTCACCCCCCAGTCACAAGAATCTGGGTTAAATCCATCATTCTTTTGCTCACCACATCACCTCAGTTTCGACCCAGCCATATGCAAATCAGTCTTTACGCTGTTCCTTGTGGGAACAGTCCAGCCCGAACTGCCAAGCCAGGCCCTCCCTAGCCCGGAAACAAGCATCCTGGGACCGGTTTCAGGGCATCACCCTTCATCAGCCAGGCTAGCTTGAATCCAGAGGTGTAGTGAGCACAGGACCTACGTCTGGGCATACCCTTCCCACTTAGGGCGACATACGCAAAAGAAACAGTTGATGGACAGTATGCTGGACAATGCAAACATTCACCCCTACTCGCAAGGATCTGGATTAAATCCATCATTCTTTTGCTCACCACACCACCCCAGTTTGGACCCGGCCATATGCAAATCAGTCATGACTCTGTTCCTTGTGCGAACAGCCCAGCCCGAACTGCCAAGCCAGGTCCTCCCTGGACCGGAAACAAGCATCCTGCGACCAGTTTCAGGGCATCACCCTTCGTCAGTCAGGCTAGCTTGAATCCAGTGGTGTAGTGAGCACGGGACCCACGTCTGGGCATACCCTTCCCACTTAGGGCGACATATGCAAAAGAAACAGTTGATGGACAGAATGCTGGAAAATGCGAACATTCACCCCCAGTCACAAGGATCTGGGTTAAATCCATCATTCTTTTTCTCACCATGGCCCAGCTGAAATGCAATGAGGACAAATCCGAGGTGCTCTTTTATGGGTCCTTCCCCCCCCTGTTCAGGAATACGCTGTGGCCCCCGAACATTCCCAGCCCCAAAGAGATGGGGGGCCCAGCGAAAAATCTTGGCATCTGGTTTGGGGAGGACCTAAGATTCGAGGACCATATAAAGAAGCTCTCGGGTACCTGCTTTGCCACGTTGAGAATGCTTCGCAAATTGTTCCCATTGCTCCCCAGGGAGGCCAAGGAGACCGTTGCTCGGGCTCTCATACTGGCAAGGCTGGACTATGCGAATGCCCTGTTTAGTGGCATTCTGGCATATATGGTAAACCCCCTGCAAATCATTCAGAATGCTGCTGTCCGCCTTTTATTCAACATCCCAAGATGGAAGAGTGTGCGCTCTGACTTGCGTACTCTTCATTGGCTGCCTGTATCACAGCGCATCCTGTTTAAATCCCTGGTGCTCGCGTTTAGAGCAATCCACGATCAAGGCCCAACTTATTTGAGAAAGAGATTTGCCTTCTATAACCCCGCCGAACCCTCAGATCATCTACTCTGTTTAAAATGTCGTTTGCCCGCTTTAAGCGAGCCAGACTAGGCGGTCAGTCGATTATTGTGGTCGTTGCTCGGGCCTGGAACGCTCTCCCTCTTCATCTGCGCTCCATGCAATCTGTTGCTCAATGCAAGAAGAACCTGAAAACCCATTTGTTCAAGAGTGGAACCTAAGATGTGTTCTTGTCTTCTCTTTGTCTCCTCCCATTCGCGCCAGGATACTCCCAAGTAATGGAGCGCTTTACAAAACGGTTTATACATACATACATACATACATACGCCCAGGTTGGACCCAGCCATATGCAAATCAGTCTTGACCCTGTTCCTTGTGGGTACAGTCCAGCCTGAACTACCAAGCCAGGTCCTCCCTGGACCAGAAACAAGCATTCTGGGACAGGTTTCAGGGCATCATCCTTCATCAGCCAGGTTAGCTTGAATCTAGTGGTGTAGTGAGCTCAGGACCCACGTCTGGGCATACCCTTCCCACTTAGGTCGACATATGAAAAAGAAACAGTTGGTGGACGGAATGCTGGACAATGCAAACATTCACCCCCAGTCACAAGGATCTGGGTTAAATCCATCATTCTCTTGCTCATGGTCTGGACTGTTCCCATGAGGCACAGGGTCAAGACTGATTTGCATATGGCTGGGTCTAAACTGGGGTCACATGGCAGCAAAAGAACAATGGATTTAACCCAGATCTCTTGACTGGGGGTGAATGTATGATTCATTCTGCATTCCGTCCATCATTTGTTTGCATAGCACTTTTCGCCCTATGTGGGATGGGTATGCCCAGACGTAGGTCCCTTGCTCACTGTGCCACTGGATTCAAGCTAGCCTGGCTGATGAAGGGTGACATATCCTGAAGCCGGTCTCAGAATACTTGTTTCCAGTCCAGGGAGGCCCTGGCTTGGCAGTTTGGTCTGGACTGTTCCAGTGAGGCACAGGGTCAAGACTGATTTGCATATAGCTGAGTGTAAACTGGGGTGGATGCACAAAAATATAAATGCATAAAAATCTTTCAAATAACTGTGATGTTGTCATTTTTAGTGCTGGACCTTTTATTGAAATGGTTAGTACTTCACTTGCTATTACAGGTAGGCAAGACACTGAAAGCTCGAGCCAGGCTCGAACTTGAAGCCTGGTGAAGCTCAGCTCGAGGACCTGTTGGAACCTCAAGCCCTTAACGAGCCGAGCTTTCATGTGAGAGTTAGGGCAAGTAGGTGTGCAATGAACAGCAATAGATCTCAACTCCATATCCCAGGGGTCACGTGTGGTGAACAGATCTTTATATTATGTGTCACTGTGTAAAGGAGTGGTAGTGGCATGCCTAAATTATGAACTCCATTATGTCCTTGCAGTAAACACCGCTGTACCTACTTCTCTATGTGAACCAAAATTGGTTGTCTCATTCTTATTGCATTCACTGGACTTCTTTGTGACAATTATGTTGGCATCCTGTAGAGCTCCCGAGCCTAAAAGTCACACGATGGTAGGCTGATACAGGTCATCATAGAGTGACATACCTAGGCAAGACCATCATTAAATGAATAATGCATCTGTAGCTCCAAGGGCTATACTCGAAATATGTACATTTGTTCGAGGCGATGAAGGTTGCGGGTCCCCTTTCGCTGCCCACCTCGCAGGTTATTGATACTGGCCTTTCATGTCCGGCGCTCTGGAGGGGTCTGAGTGATGCCCGGATACATGTCGGCGCAGCGGAGGCGGATATTTCTCGCAGGCAGGAATCGATGCGCAGATGTCAGCGCGTGCCGATGATGGATGGGCGCGCGCCCGCGGACGGCTCATGGTTACCCGCTGCTTGTTTAACATGCATGCGGTCACTCTCACGGGCCTCGTCAGGCCTCCCGGTGGACCCCTGAGTGTCTGCCATCGAGGAGAGACATTTCACGGTCGGGAGATGAGGGGCTGGGGTCATCTTACCGGCAACGTGTTGGATTCGGCACTTGCTGCTACTTGAGGAAGGGCGAGTAAATGTTCATAGGGGAGGTGGGGGTTTAAATGATGACCCTTGCGCTGCCTTTTCTGTGAAATGTATACGCCTCTTCCCTAGGGTATCCTCACAAACTTGCATTTACAGGAAACAATTAAAATAGTGTCACAGAATAAGCCTCGTGTCAGGCTCATCTTCCGCTAGCTAGAGAGACAAAACATTAACGAGCGCAAGGCACGCTCCCTGCCTTCGACAACCAGCTCATGTAAAAAAAGACACGACTTTTACTGGCAACTATCTGAAACTTACAAACATACACGCAGCACACTCAGACCAAAACACAACAGCGCAGCAAATATATTATGGCATGGATAGCAGACACACGCACATATTAAACTTACGTTTCACGGACATTAAAACACAAGCAGAGCACACCCGCATGGTTCATCACAATTACTACAGGCTGGTGTGGCCTGGCCTATAGGGCAATCAGGCAGTTGTGCACGAAGGTCCGGCCTGCCAGTGTATGGGCCTTTTAAGGGCGAAGCCTACCTTCCTAACGACATCTCGGGGACATTCGGAAAATGTCTCTAGGAATATGTTCCTCCCATTACTTACCATTGGTTTTGTAGCTCATGTTTGCTTGCTTTCTATTTTCTGGCTCTATTTGTTTCAGGCTGTCCAGCTTGAGTGCTCCCTTCCCTTCCCCAAATTCTATTTACTGTATTCTTCCACCTGTACTGGATTTCTGTAAACAGGCCTTTACATTTTGTTCTTGTCACATTTGCCATGCATTTAAAGACAGAGGTCAAATGTGAGGTTCTGTCTTCCAGGGAGCTTGGTGTTTACTTTTCTTTCTCTGACTTCAAAGTGAGAGGACCTGTACTTCTGTAGCACAGGGTTTGGACCACCGAGGAGTCTATTTTTAATCGTACTATCTTAAAGGACGTGATGAGCCTAGACCACGTTAGCAAGATGGGATGGCTATCCTATGTAAAAAAAAATTAATAAATCTAGGACGTCAAGATTATTACGATGAACCACTCTTAATGTGTCATGTCCCCAGAAAGGAGTTTAAAAATCTTTGTATGCTGTACCTGAAAGAAAGAAGAATTAACGATGAAATGAAGAAAAAGGCAGTGGTTGCTCATCAATTAATAATGACCTCTAGCAACATACAACCATATGTAACATTATACATGAGTGATCGCAAACGTTTTTCTTAACGCGTTTCAGGCTAAATATTCTTTTTAGAGCTTTTAGTTTCCCAGATATGAACAATTGGTCAAGGCAATTAAGTAAATGCCCCTGTGATGATTTATCGGAACAATCAGATATTCATATTTTATTTTTTTGCAAGTTTTATATTACCCCAAAGAAGAGATGGATTGTGCCCATACTGAAGATCATGGAAGTTAACCAGTGTCGCCCTGCTTTTTAGCTATACAGAAATTAGATACCACATTAACTGTTGCATCTGTTTCTGCCTTTTTTAAATATATTTTTAGATTGCGGAAATCAATTTATGTATGAAAATTAATAAGTCTATTTTTACTCTGCCATGAATATTGTTTTTAATACTGTAAATTCTGAATGCACTTTTATAGTTGTTTTTAATGATAATAACCGAATAAAGTTAATGATGAATAAATGAGAGGATTTATGTGACTTTCATGCTGGCTTCAGGGGGAGTGCTCGCGGAAGCCTTTGCAATGTTATTTTGTTTTCTAGCACACAACAAAATGCATATGTCTGTAAATGAACTGTGCAGATATGTCAGAATATATCAGAATTAAGGAAACCCAAATGAAACACGTTTTTGGTAATTCAGAAGTGGTGTGGAAACAAATATTTTAATACTATCAAAACAAATCAATACACTGGGGGATGACATTTAGACCCATTATCATTTGTGTGCAGTATACCTTATCAGTAAAATTGAATGTCTGTGCAAATGCAAAGGTCATTTCAATTAAAAATGTGTTGTCTGTAATGGGCAGTGTGCTACTATACTATGCATATTCCACCCTATGCCACTCCACTCTACTCTGCACCACTGCAAACACTATATCACTCCAATCCATGCCACTCCAAACTGTGTAACTGCACTCTACTCTGTAGCAGTCCACTCTACGCCACTTCACTCTACACCTCTCTACACCACTCTACTCTATGCCAATGCTCTTTATCCCATACTATTCTACTACGCATCACTGCACTCTCCGCCACTCTGCAACACTGCACTCTATGCCACTGCACTCTATATCAATGCACTCTACTCTGTACCACTCTACTCTACTCCAGTGCACTGAATGCCAGAGCACTCTTTGCCAATCCACTCTACGCCACTCTAGTCTACCCTGCACTCTACTCCACTCTACTCTACACCACTGTACTGTACCGTGCACCACTCCACTCTACCCTGGTACAATCTACTCTATGCCACTGCACTCACCACACTCTGTGACATTGTTCTCAGAGTCACTTCACTCTACTCTGCGCCACTCGACTCTGACTACTGCACTCTATGCCAATCTATTTGACACCACTGCACTCTACTCTGCGTCACTGCACTCTACGCGTATGCACTCTACACCACTTTATTCAAACCAATGCACTCTATGCCAATCAACTCTGCACCACTGCACTCTACGCTACTATACTCTTCTCTGCAACACTTAATGCCACTGCACTCTATGCCATTGTACTGTATGTCACTCCACTCTACGTCACTATTCTACTCTGCACCTCTGTACTCTATGCCAAAGCTCTCTACGCTACTCTACTCTGCACCCATCTATACCACTGTATTCCATACTAATGCACTTGACACCACTTTACTATACACCATAACACTCTATGCCAGTTAACTAAACATCACTTTACTGAAAACCAATGCACTCTACGCCACTGCACTCTACGCCTACTACTCTGCATCCCTACACTTTACACCACTATACTCTACTCTGAAACATTCTACACCATTGCAGTCTATGCCTCTGCATGCTAAGCCATTCTATTCTACTCTGCACCATTGTACTCTACGCAACTGCTCTCTGCACCACTCTTCTCAGCACCACTCTACTCTGCACCACTCCACTCTACTCTACGCCACTGCATTCTTTGTCACTGTACTCTACAAAACTCTAGTCTACAAGCCTGCACTCTTTGCCACTGAACTCATTTCCACTCTACTCTGCACCACTGCACTCTAACCTACTCTACATCAATGCACGCCACATCACTGTACTCCACTCCACTCTATTCTACTCTGCACTACTGTACCCTGGGCCACTGCTCTCTGCACCACTCTACTCTGAGGCACTCTACTCTACGCCACTCTACTGAACTGTATGCCTATGCACGCTACACCACTGCACTGTACACCACTCTACGCTGTAAGACTCCATTCTGCACCACTCAACTCTACGCCACTCTACTGTACGGCACTGCACTCTATGACACTTTTCTCGTCTAGACTGCTCTCTCCGCCACTAAACTCAAAGCCACTCTACTCTGCACCACTACACTCTACTCAAGTGGCAGCTCCTCCGCTAAGGCAGAGGAGCGTCTCCCCACTGTTTATAGCGGTGAAAAAAAGAACAATAAAATGATAATAACTTGCCTTATTATCATTTTATTTGCTCCTGCTGCACATCTCGACGGGCGGGCAGATCTGCTCTGCTCTCAGAGCAGGGTGAGGAGTGGTGGGCACTATGTAAGTGCACATAAATGTTTGACTGGCCCTCTCAGGCTGACCCAACATTCATGCACACTGTTCATGTTCTCCATGTAGGCTGCATTATGCCTGAATGGAGAACATGCCCAAGCTCCCATTCCCTGGCTGAGCGTGAACCACGGTGCTCAGGTCAATCACAATACGGCATTGCAGAGTTGTGATTGGCTATGGGAGCCGGGACCCGGGTGCTTCCTGTTTCCACCGAAGAAGCCAGGAAGAGGACAGAGAAGAAGCTGCGACAGCCAGCTAGCCGGCCTGCCGGCAGGTAAGTGTTTTCTTTTTTAAACCCTCCTCCCCTACTTCCCCCTCCCCGCCCCACTGCTGCTTCCTGGGAGTATCCAACACTGCTCTACCCCACTGCATTCTATGCTACTCTACACCATTGCACTCTGTGTCACTGCACTCTATGCCACTCTATTCTATTCTGAACCACAGTACTCTTCGCCACTGCTCTCTGCACCACTACTGTGCACTACTCTACTCTCTGCAACTCTACTCTACACCATTGCACTCTATTACATTCTACTCTGCAAGACTTCCCTCTACACCACTGAACTCAATGCCACTCTACTCTGCACCTCTGCACTTTAGGACACTGCATGCATGCCCCTTTACACCATTGTGCTCTGTCACTGCACTCTAGTCACTCCATTCTACTCTGCACCACTGTACTCTACGCCACTGCTCTCTGCACCACTCTACTCTGCACCACTCTACTCAGCACCACTCTACTCTCTGCCACTGCATTCTATGCCACTGCACTCAACACCACTGCACTCTACCCTGCACCACTAAACTCCACTCTACTGCACTCTATCCAATGCACTTTATGTCACTACACTATGCATCACTCGATGCCACTCAAATCTGATGTGCACCACTGCACTCCACATCACTGCAATCTACACCTCTCTTTGCCATTGCACGGTCCTCCTCTCTATGCCATTCCCCTCTCCTACACTACTCCGCTATAAGCCTCTCCACTCTTTGACAATATACTCAGCTCTGTGCCACTGATCCAGTGAGATTACCAGCTTGGGTTACTCATAAACTACCATACTCACCTGGGCCCATAAACATTCACACATAAGCCGATAATCACTGCTACGATCAAGATTTTATATTTTCCTTCATGGTGAATTTACCTTTACACTAATTCTTAGCAACCCTATCACCCTAGATCTTAATTTCCTCTGGTCAATAGATCAGATTGTTAGCAGAATAGGTAGAAATGAGGTTTACCGTTATTTCTTTAAATGACCACAGAATCAAGAGAGTTTAAAAGTTTTATCTAGTGAATAATTTTGTGAGTCAGATACCAATACGTGTCATACACCAATTTCTTTAAGGAAAATGATCAAGAGTAAGACACAATGACTAAGTTAAATCTCAAGATGATGGTACCTTGAAAGGGTGGAATCAGTGAACAGTACAAGGAAATACTACACAGAATTATATCTACCTAGAATGGTGTGAGGACCAACCCCTGGCCAAGGAGCTGGAAAGGGGACTCCCGAGTAGTCAGGAGCCAACAGTAAAGGACAGGTTCAGAACAGGATATGTGACCTCTTCTAAGCCCAACGCCAGCGTCGCACCCCTCTCTGGCATTACTCTCTTCGATTCTTCCCCCTTCTGGATTGACAGATTCTTCTTCATCAATATCTCTGACTCTTCTCTCTCTCCGTTTCTTCTCTCTCTATTCTTCCATCAGAGTGCTCGAACAGCGTCTCTGACCTCCGTGGCATTCTTTGTCATCTGCGTCGGCGATAGGTCTGACAGTCTGCGTCGGAGCTGTGTCTTCTAACTGACTAAACTTACCTTAGTTATACTATTCTAAGTGTATGTACCACCCCCCAAATTTTCAATTTTCGTGAAAAGCCCTACTTCTGATTGGAAAAGGAGATGGGGAGTGGTCATCACACCATACTAATGTAATGTTTTTTCTTTAGTTCATTGTTCAATTTTACTGCCCCTTAATTTTACTTTCCCAAGCTTCATTCCCACCCGCATTTTACATTAGAAACATATACAATGTATGCAAATTTTGTCTACTTTTCCTTCCCTTATTGGGGTTGAGAGGTGAAGTTCCCAAGCACTTCATGGCTAAAGCATCCTTGGCTGGGTTTCAAATGACACATCATGGCTTCAGACGAATTTGGGTGCGCATGTGCACAGATTAGGTGGGATAGGGATTTCAGTCACTTTCCAGGCCCAATTACGAACTAATAATAACGTTAAAGAAAGACATGTTAGAACACGGAAATAAATGAATGCACTGTATACCACTTATTCCTACTCTAATCCCATTTACTTATTTAATCTTTTCGCATTAGCAATTTGATAAAACATAACAAGCTTTAGTTTAAGCATTGCATGTGCATTAACATGTGAGTTTCAAGTGGCCATTTTAATAGCTACTGCGCAGTTGTAAAGATTTTCCTCCAAAGCAAAGGACGTCATACTACGTAGGTGCAGAAAGTTCCTGCGTTTTCGGCAGCTATTTTTAGACACTCAGGTTACTTACTAGTAAAACACATAAGCAAGCTTCCCCTCGATTGTGTCAAAAGGTGTAATGCAATTATTAGTATTTACAAACATGTTGGTTACAGTATTACATGTTATTTGAGAGGATTGCATCCAAGCAAGTTTCTTAACGTACAAAACCTTGCTCCATCACCACTCTACTCTAAAACACTACTCCACTCTCTGCAACACCCTTTACTCCACTCTGCTCTACAACACTCAACAGCACTCTATGGCACTCCACTCTACTCCACTCTACTCCCTTCCACTCTACTACATTCTACTCCCTTCATGACACTCCACACCACTCCATGACATGCCACATCACTCCATGACACTCAACTCTACACCACTGTCCACCAATCCATACCACCCTACTCTACTGCCCTTTCTGACACTGCATTCCATGCCACACTCTTTTACCCCACTAACTTTTAGCTTGCTGAACAGCAGCCATGCTGGAGTACAACAAGGCTAAAACATATTGGCAAATGCAATAGCTCTTGCAGAGACTAGACCTATTGTCTTTGCCAATCCTTGTTTATGTCAGTGGGCCAGTTTATGGTCTGGTGGGCCGGTTGTTACTGATTTTGCCAATGTACCACAAGCAATGCCTGCATCAAGCACAAATGCATGCAGTATTCCATACCATGCAAAACACTTATGCAGCATCTTTACAAGTTCAAAAGTTGCTAACAAGGCCCACTTTTGTTTAGCTATCCAATTCACTAATAAGTGTCACTTTCATTTTGGTGCCCAGGCATTTTTTCTAACCCAGTCCGACCCTGATTACACACATGTTTTGCATAGAGTGCACACATCACATCATACACAATACATGACAACGTCAGCACACACATACAGCACGAATACATTCTGCTGCACTGCATATCAAAACCCAGGAGGGAGAAAAACATAGAGTTGTGCCTCCTGTGAATCTTTAGTCAGCCCTTAATTGCTATGGCACAAAGAGCAGGAAGTACTCAGTGACATGTGTGTGAAATGTGTGTGAAATTTAAGCAATATGAATAGTTTTAAAGTAAAAAGCAATGCAATAACATTTCTTTACCAATTTACAAAATAGAGAAAGTAATGCAATTTAAAATAATAAAGAAAACAGTTTAGTAACTCCCAACCAATTTAGAAAACTAGAGAAAAATATAACATAAAATTAACATCAAAACAATTAAAATCGAATAATGGGAATCAAATACATGAATGTTGAAAAATGTAAGGCAAAAAACAACCTAGAACAAGTAAAGCAATTTAAAATGTGAGCTTGCAGTTTTTTTTAACAGAGTTATATATTGCGCGAACTTGACCCGAATCGGGTATCAGAGTGCTTTACATAGCACCAGTTGCATTACATGAGGACACATTACATTTTTGTTAGGCACATAGAGATTACGTGATTTGCCCAGAATCACAGGATGTTCAGCATCATTGCTGAGTATCAAACCCAGTTCCCCAGATTCAAGGTTGACCACCCTAGCCATTAGGCCAACTCCTCTCTGCAGTTGTTACTACGTATGCAGATTTGTAGAGTGCACCATCACCCGAGAAGGTATCCTAGCACTGAGTAGGTGTGTGTCTAGCCACACCTAGGACCTAATGTGCCTATTCAAAAAGCCAGGTCTTCAGCTTCTTGCGGAATGCAAGAAGTGTAGCAGCAGGATATTCCACACTTTAGGAGTGATGCAGGATAAGGCTCGACCTGCGGCTATGGTTTTCATTATGCGTGGGATGTGTGCAATAGGAGTCCGGATGAGCGGTTGTGCTTGGAAGTTTTGTGAAGGCCAATGCAATTGTTGAGGTGTGCTGGGCCAGTGTCAAGAAATGCCTTGAAAGTGTGTCAGAGAAGTTTGAATTGTGCTCGTATGTGGACGGGGAGTCAGTTGAGCTCCTTCATGCGTGGTGTGAGTGTGGCATAGGAGGTTGAAAGTGATTCTGGTTGCCAAGTTCTGAATAGCCACCAGCCTCTGGTGAGTAGTTTGTTGACTGTAGCATAGAGGGTCTTCCCGTAGTCCAGCTTTCTTGTGACCAGGGCATGTGTGACTGTTTTACTTGTGCTGATTAGGAGCCATTTGAAAATATTCCTCAGCGTCTTCAGGGTCTGGAGGCAGTGACAGTATTGACTTGGGAGCTCATGTTGAGTTTACTGTTGATGATGATTCCGACGTTCTTTGTGTGGGTGGTAGGCGTGGGTGACGATCCTAGCTCTGATGGCCATCAGGTGGACTCCCACTGTCACAGGCCACCTACCTGGATCCCAGAAGATTCCAATGGGGTGGTGATGCTAGTTCCCGAATCCTCCTGAGACTTACCCTCGGTTTACAGGAGGAGACACTGCTTCTGTGGCAAATCTCAGGGGCAAGGGAGTTGGGATGGAGAGAGCTTGTAGAGTCAAAGATGCTGTTGGTTGTCTGCTCAACAGCAACACTGCAGCAGGCAATCACAACAGTCTGATAAATGGTACCTTCAGACAAACAAATAGGCTTAAGTCTACTGTTAAGTCTATCTATAAGGTATTACCACATGAAAGCTTTTCAAATCTCAACCAACCTTTAGTTTTGTTGTTGTTTTGTTTCCATTTAGATTAACCATAGGGGCTCCTTTGTCAAAATGTTTAAAACTGTAGTGAGTATGATTCAGCATCAAACCCACAAGCAAGTTTAGATGGGGTTACCTTCACCCAAGTCCCCTCTGGCAAAGCCCTGCCAACAGTAGGTATGAGTTGAACAAAAACACTGGTAACCTTTGTTTGCAGAACAATGTTATGACTGAGCTCAGCGCATAGTAAAATCAAATCTGTTCTTGCTTCCCTTTTTTCTCTTTTTTCCATCAAGGTGCAAGACTAATGCAGGACGTTCTTTGCAGTGAGGTCAAAGTGGGAAGATCAAGGGAGCTGGCAAGACAGACACCAGGAAGCCAGGAAACAGGTAAGTGGCAGACAAAGAGGATAAGTGAAGGGGGGGAGTGTGGACTGTCTTTAAATAAGACTGCTTTAGAACGTTCAAAAAGGTCACACTTAAGGGGGTGTGGCCAGCACGCTCTGAAACCCTCACCCAGTACCCCACCAATATCAGTCTCAAATCTGGCTCAAAAAACATATTCCCGATGGTATCGGCTCAAGTAGTCATGGGCAACAATATAGGCTGGTTGAATTAATCGATTCACTGAGTAAAGGCGATAGAAGAAACCATACTGCGGAGGCAAAGGTAACAAAGAAAATGGCGGCGCCCACAGACTTGCCTAGCCGCGATGCGAGAGTGAAGCTAGCTCTGCACCACTAGAGCCAAAGATTGGAAGGCTGACCAACAATCAGTCAGTGAGTGCGAGCTGTAGTGAAAGAGCACCCAGCGTGGCAAGAGAAACGGCGGAGCAGTCCGCGACAGAACAGAACGAATGAGAGCAGCAAGTGGACAAGGCACGGCCGAGAGAACATCGCCAGAATCACCGGGCAGCAGCTAGCACAGAGCGGAGCTGTGAATGCGAGCCACATTGCACCCTAATCTCAGCGGCTGCAAAGAGCATCTGATCAGCCAGCACAGTCAAGGACAATAGCGGTGCGGAGCGGTCAGTGTGGGTGGGCCACACATCAACTTCAGTAGCCGCAGTGAGTATTGGAGCAGCCTGTAGCAATCTAAGGCAATAGATGAAGTGAGCACAGACTGCACCACACATTAATATCAGCTGCCACAGTGAGTAGGCAGGTGACCTGTCCTCAGGACACCCCCGTGCCGCACGGCCCTCCAGCTGTGTCTGTGCCCCCTCGCTGCTGCTCGTAGTGCCGTTTTGCAGTCTGTCCCCTCCTGTGCCCTGTTATTTCCTGCCCCTGCCTCTGCTGTATTCTGTCTCTTGTGTTGTATTTTGCTCTGTTCCTGGTTTGTTGCCCCCCCTCGCTGCTGCTCGTAATGCCGTTTTTCAGTTTGTCCCCACCTGCGCCCTGTTATTTCCTGCTGCTGCCTCTGCTGTATTCTGTCTCTGTGTGCTATTTTGACCTGTTCCTGGTTCTCTGTCCCCCCTGGTGTGGCCCCCACACCCCGCTCCCACCGCCGTGACATCGCGGCCCTGTCCCCTTTTTTTCTGTGTCCACCCCGCTCCCGCCTCCCAGCTGTCCCTCCCTCCCACTTCGCCTTAAATGGAGATCGCACGGTCGCGCAGTGGTCACGCGCAGCGGGTGCGCCAAAGGCAAGCCCGTCTGCGCCCGTCCGCGCCTGGACTGCGCCCAGCGCCAGGACCCCTGGCCCTACATGACGGACCTACAACGCCACCACCCTCAACGCACTCAACGGCGGCCGAAACCCCGCCTGCTGCCGAGCCAGCCCTAAACGCACCCACGGACCCTTCACCTGCCAAGCTTGCAAGTTCACCTGCCTCCGGACCTACACAGCTGAAGCCGAGCCCCAGCAACAACCACCTCAAGGGCATCCTGCTGAACACACGCTCCGTCCACAGACACGCCGTCGAACTCTGGAACCTGCTCGACACAACAGCACCAGACGTCGCCTTCCTCACAGAAACCTGGATGAACGCTTCCTCAGCGCCCGACATTGCCACAGCCACCCGGACGGATACAAGATCACCCGGAGGGACCGCGTCAACCAGACGGGAGGAGGCATCGCCATCGTACACAAGAACACCATCCGCATCTCGACCAACTCTGACGACACCTTCACTGCCGCCGAACACCTCCACTTCCAGATACACCCGACCCAAGATGACCCTCAGAGGCACCCTCATGTACAGACCCCCGGGACCACGGACACAATTCAGCGAAGACATCGCAGACTTCATCAGCCCGCACGCCCTCCCCGCCGCTGACTACATCCTCCTAGGAGACCTCAACTTCCACCTGGAGAACAACAATGACAGCAACACCCCCACCCACTACGCCTGCCACATGCTTGACCCCGTCTTCTCAGCCAGCAAGCACATCTCCTTCAGCCACTCCACCGGACTTCACTGGACTGACCACAGCTGCATCCACTTCAGCTTCAGAAGGACCACGAGCCACCACCACCCGCAACAGGTTCCTCGCCGGAACTGGAGCAAGATCACCACCGAGCAGCTCACTGCCTCCCTCAGCCAGAACCCCCCCACCAGCACAACGGACCCCAACGAAGCAGCCAGCAACCTCACACAGTGGCTGACCGCCTGCACCGACAATCTCGCACCACTAAAGAACCCTCCTAGCAGACCCGGCAGCAAGAAAACCCCCTGGTTCACCTACGAACTCAAGGACTCCAAGAAGAACTGCTGCACCCTCGAGAAAGGCTGGCGTAGGCATGGGCGGAAAATCCGTTCCGCTCGCGGATTTTGCGGATTTTCGGGAAATCCGCAATCCGCGAGATTCGCGAATCTCCCGCAAAATCCGCAAATCCGCGAGCAGCGGATTTTGCTCGCACTGCTCGCACTGTTCGCGTGAGTTCGCGTGAGTTCGCGCCCCGCGAATAAGTGCAAAATTGCAGAAATACGATCTTAGCAAAACTGAAAGTAACTACTTACCAGGTTCAAAAGTTCAGGCTCATCATTAGTAGCCATTTCCTGTAGTGCTTCCTGAGGGGCCCCTCCAGAGTTCAGTTGCCAGTTGAAACTATTATGTGACCCTGCTCTGAACCTCAGAATAGTTACACATATGCCACAAAGGTCCTGAATTACAGCTAAGGGAGACAAGCAGGAGCCAGGCTGGAAGTTAAAATCCATTAATCAGCCCCTAATTCATTATTGTCAGTTGGGGCAGGGCAGGTGTTGTAACTAATTTTGCAACAATGAAAGCACTTAGCAAGTGCAAAAGATCACTAATCAGGGCGCACTAAGGAAGCAGGTGCCAGCTAAAAAAATATTCTGTGACACATTAATCAGCCCCAAATTAATTCAGGTCACTTGAGGCAGGGAAGGTGTGCTTTGCTTTGCCGAAAATAATGTACACTGGACAACCAGAAGGTGTGGCGATGAAACAGTGGGTGGCATGGGTGGGCCAGAGGGTGGCATGAGTAGTCAGAGAGTGGCAGTGGTGACAGAGAGTGGCAGTGATGAAGAAGAGTGTCCCAAACAGGCTGGACACGTAGAAACAACAAGTTCGCGAAACTTGCGACCCGACAGGTAAGTTCGCAATTTGCGAAAGTGTACAAAACCCTCGCGAACTGGCAGAAACACGGGCGAACACAAAAAAAAATCTGCAAATTCGCAGGAATTCGCGGATTTTGCGGATTGCGAATCCGCAAATCCGCAAAATTCGCGAACGCGAGATCCGCAAAATTCGCTCATGCCTAGCCTGGCGCCATGACCAGACCACAGACAACATGACCGTCCTCAAGCACGCCACCCGTAAGCACCACCAGCTGATCCGCACCACCAAGAAGACAGCACTCAAAGAACGAATAGACAACAACTCCACGACAGCAAGGAACTCTTCAGCAGCGTCAAAGAGTTCTCCAACCCCAGCGCCGGAAACAACGAATTCACCCCCTCGCAAGACCTCTGCGACTCACTCGCTTCGTTCTTCCACCGCAAGATCGCCGATATACACAACAGCTTCGGCGCACAGACCACGCACCCGACCACCGATCCAACGCCCGCCACGACCACCCTCTGCAACTGGACCCCGGTCAGCACCGAAGACACCACCCGCACGATGAACACCATCCACTCCGGATCGCCAACCGACCCCTGCCCCCACCACGTTTTCAACAAGGCAGACTCCATCATCGCACCCCAACTCCGGGACATCATCAACACCTCTTTCCACACCGCCACCTTCCCGGAGAGCTGGAAGCACGCCGAGCTCAGTGCCCTCCTAAAGAAACCAACAGTGGAACCCACCGACCTCACGAACTTCCGCCCCATCTCGCTCCTCCCTTTTCCTGCCAAAGTCATCGAGAAGACTATCAACAGACAGCTCTCCGCCTTCCTCGAGACAAATGGATCCCTCGACCCCTCGCTATCCGGTTTCCGAGCCAACCACAGCACCGAGACCGCCCTGATCGCACCCACCGATGACATCAGATCCCTGCTCGACAACGGGGAAACAGCGGCCCTCATCCTCCTGGACCTCTCTGTAGCGTTCGACACTGTCTGCCACCACACCCTCTAGTCCAAGAGAAGGCACTGGAGTGGATCATCTCGTTCCTTGCCGGAAGAACCCAGAGAGTCCGCCTCCTCCCGTTCAGATCCGAAGCCACCGAAATCATCTGCGGCGTACCACAAGGATCATCACTCAGCCCAACCGTCTTCAATGTCTACATGAGCCCCCTCGCAGACATCGTACGCCAACACAACCTCAACATCATCTCCTATGCCGACGATACCCAGCTGATCCTCTCCCTCACCAACGACCCCGCCACCACCAGAGTCAGCCTACACGAAGGGATGAAAGACGTCGCCGAGTGGATGAAGAACAGCCGCCTGAAACTGAACTCAGACAAGACGGAAGTCCTCATCCTGGAATCATCGCCCTCCGCCTGGGATGACTCCTGGTGGTCCCCTGCCCTGGGCACCACTCCCAAGCCAACGGACCACGCGCGCAACCTGGGCTTCATCCTGGACTCCTCCCTATCGATGACCAGACAAGTCAACGCCGTCTCCTCAGCGTGCTTCAACACCCTGCGCATGCTCCGCAAGATCTTCCGATGGATCCCCACCGAAACCAGGAAGACCGTCACGCAGGCACTTGACTACGGGAACACCCTCTACGCCGGAACCACAGCCAAACTTCAAAAAGGACTCCAACGCATCCAGAACGCCTCCGCACGACTCATCCTGGACATCCCCCAACACAGCCACATCTCCGGCCACCTGAGAGACCTGCACTGGCTCCCCGTCAGAAAGAGAATCACGTTCAGGCTCCTCACCCATGCACACAAGGCTCTCCACGACCTGGGCCCCAAGTACCTCAACGACCGCCTGACCTTCTACACACCTACCCGCCAGCTACGATCGACCAGCCACGCCCTCGCCACCGTACCACGCATCCGCAGAGCCACAGCCGGAGGAAGATCCTTCTCCTACCTGGCAGCCAAGACTTGGAACGCCCTCCCCATCCACCTTCGGCTGATCCAAGACCATCTCTCCTTCAGGAAACAGATCAAGACCTGGCTGTTCGAGCAGTGACGGACCCCTCCCCCTAGCACCTTGAGACCCTCCCGGGTGAGTAGCATGCTATACAAATGCCATGATTGATTGATTGATTGATTGAGTATCAGAGCAGCCAGCAGCAATCAAGGGCAATAGCGGTGTGATGCGGTGACAGCTGGTCGCGTCGCATATAAATATTAGTGGCTGCAAAGAGAAATAGAACAGGAACAGCTGTCAAGAGTAATTGCAGCAAAATAAGCAGTGAGGGCATGAGACCAGACCAGGCCCAAGCACAGCACACATTCCCCATCACTGCACTGGCACAAAGGCGGGCTACGGGGTACATCAACCACCTCTCACCCCAGAAACAAAATAAACAACTCAGAAAGGAAGAACAGTATAGCGACGGCCCAGAGGGTACAGAGGGTACAGAGGGTGCCATTAAAGCCCCGGTTACAGGGGGATTAGCAAACATACCACCGCTAAGGCAAAGAGGCGATTTGGAGGGAGATAAACAACACAGTATCTAGCCCAAACAAACACACCATAAACGGATGAAAGGGGGTCGCAACACTGCAAACTGTGCTTCACGAGCCATAAGACCCACGTGGCAATGCACAACAACTAAAGATCGCAGGAATATCATATAGCAATAGTCATGGTACGGATAAGCAACCCCCCAGGAGGCCCAGCCTGACCCCCTTCAGTGACTCAAAAGATAGACACCAGAGGACAAAGTCGTCAAGGAAAAAGGTGAAACCACAACTCAAATCTTAAACTTCATCTCAACAGCCCCACGCGATATAAGGGCTCATCATTCAGTGGCTGTACGGCACACATGCTAAAACTAGGGAAACCCGACAGGCCGTACAGGGCACTCCACTCTAAGGCAGGCAGTGGGGACTACTGTGACTACTGTGCAAGACCCATGATTCAACACAAAATGCACACAGTAAGATGGCAGGTGGAAAAGGTGGCAAGGCCGCACTACATACCAAGCTTGACAAATATGCATGAGCTAAAAGTGGAGAAGACCAGAAAACTGCGCAAGAGCAAGCCCAGAATCCCACCGGGCAGTCCAAACTCGCCCTCCAAGATATAATGACAGATATTAACAATATCCATTCGTCCCTGGAGTCACGACTGGATACGCTAAATATCGAATTCTCAGATGCCAGAGCGGACCTACGCAACATGGATGCCAGAGTCAAATACGTGGAAGAAGCGACCAATACAATATCCATCAACACTTCTTTTCTCAAGCAGTAAGTACAAAAGCTTCAAACCAAGCAAGAATTGATGGAGGCACAGCTAGATGACTACAAAATAGGGCACGCTGGAACAATGTACGCATACTAGGAGTGCCGGAATGCACAGAATGGCCAGCAAAAAACCTCTTTGTTGAAGAGCTAATCACTAAGTATTTGCAATCAAAAGGCCTCTCACACTACTTCTAAATTGAAAGGGCACACAGAGTCCCCGGAGGTAGGCCCAGACCTGGTGCCCCCCGCAGGCCAATACTAGCTAGAGTCTTTAATTTTTGAGACAGAGATGCCATCTTTCAAATGGCTTGCAGTGCCCCACCAACTACATTTGAGAACAGTACAATCACCTTCTTCCCTGACTTCACTAACAGAGTACAAAAACAATGTTTTGCAGCTTCCTGGAAGTGAAGAAAGCACTTAAGGAAAAATACATCAATTATGCAATGCTATTCCCAGCAAAATTATGTGTTGAGGCAAAAGGGAAGACATGGTTTCTCTCCACACCAGAAGAAACATAGGACTGGCTGGGTTGTTGGCGTCAAGTTGGAACTCATGCCCCACCCAGCAGCTAAGACATCAGACACAGTAGAAAGAGGTGATTGCCGGAAACCCATACTTGAACAATGGCAATAGCACTCATTGAAATCCCACTCAAAATCCACACTTGGAACGTCACAGGCTGGGAGATAAGCTAAACAGAGGGATAGTCCTGCAATATCTTAAGCGTCAAACCCCGATATAGATTTAATGCAGGAAACCCATCTAGTGGGAAACAACTGCAGGGCAATGAACAGTTAGAGGTACAAATTAGTGGCACATGCCGGTTTTACATCAGGCTTCAGAGGGACTGGCATATTAATCCTTAAACTCTCCCACTAAAAATGCAAAAGGCGTAGGCTGACCCACAGGGTAGATTTGCTGTTTTGAGGCAATCTGGGTGACCTAGATATACTAATCCTTGACTTGCCACTCGGAGCCCTGCTTCTGGGCGGAGACCTCAATATGACTCTGAATGACCACACAGATAGGTGGCTGCCATGTACTCCACTCCGAACCACTACGCCACTGTCAGACTTCCTTAGCGTCATGGGCCTGATGTATGTATGGCGCCATTTTAATCCACATTCATCTCAATTCACTTTTTCTTCTGAAGCACATGACAGCCTGTCCCGCACAGATTATATTCTGACGCATACTGCAGACATAAGTTGTTATAGGGAAGCCCGATGCCGTGCACGCAGTGGGTCAGACCACTCTCCTATCTGGGCCACTCTCACCTTTGACAAATGCCAACATATGACCGATATAGCTCTTAATCCACGGCTCCTCAAAATTCCTAATATAAAATACAAACTGATCCATCATACAGACCTCTAAACGTGGGCTTGGTAGAATCAGCACAAATGTTATGGGAAGCCTTCAAAATGGTGTTAATGGGCCAAGCACTTGCACTCAAGGTGGGACACAACAAAGAACGAAGGAAGAAGATAGAGCAGCTAGATCGTACAAAATGAAGACGAGTACACACAGACCCCAAAGGAGGCCAACAAACACAAGCTAGACATCAAGATATTCGAATACAAAGCTCTTTTGATGGAGGCAGCTAAGGTCAAATATAAAACAGTCCATCACAAACTATATGAAATAGGGGACAGAGCGCGAAAACTCCTAGCTTGGCTGGAAAAGCGAAAACAAGTCTAGCGTTGAGTTCCTATGTTACAAATAAAACCGTACTACCATTATCACAAGAAATCGTAGAGGAATTTGACAACCACTTCAAAAGGCTGTACACACCAGCCGTCAAAACCACAGCTGAAGACTCAAAACAACTGTTAGCAGATTTTCCCCTACTGACACTAACCCCTGACGATTGGGACTTGCTTGAGGGAGACTTCACAGAAGAGGAAATTCGACCAGCAATCAGCAATATACAATCCGGGAAAGCAATGGGACCCAGGGGCCTCCCAGTTGAATACATTAAAATCACAGCATCCCAGGTTGCACCATATCTACAAGATATGTTCCTTGAAAGTAACAAGAAGGGGGCCTTACCCGAAGATCAAACGTTAGCCTCTATTGTCGTTATACATAACAAAGATAACCCAGCTGATAATCGCAGCTCCTACTGACAGATTTCCTTAATAAATGCAGAGGCCAAAATCCGTGCAAAGATACTAGCTTCCCGCCGCACTCCCATCATTACAAAAATAGTACATGCGGATCAAGTGGGATTCATGCCATGCCGCAACATGACCCTGAATATTCACTGGTTACATAATGTTCTTGGTCGGAAAGACATAATTGCAGAAGACGCAGTAATACTCTCACTAGATGCAAAAATGGCATTCGACAACATTGAATGGCCATACCTCTTCGAGGTCCTGAAATCAATAGGTTTTGGCCCTAAATTCCTAAGGTTGGTCAGGCTCCTCTATACCAACCTCAAAGGACAAGTAAGAGTAAACAACCTCACCTCACAGACGTTCCCATTGAGAAGAGGAACATGGAAAGAGTGCCTCTTATCACCCCTGATTTTCTCCCTGATGCTAGACCACTCGCAACCTGGGTAAGAGGCAATCGACTACTTAGAGGATTAAAATGGACAGAGGGCCACAAGGACAGAATATCCCTATACGCTGATGACATCTTACGATGTTTTGAGTCGCCATTTCGGTAAATACTCAGGCTATACCATTAAGTGATCCAAGTCCATAATCTACACACTCAATGGACAAACCCGAAACTGCAGCCCGACTGTGCAGCAACAGCCACAGGTGAGGGTTTACGATACCTTGGGATTTCTATAACCCCAGATCCAGATCTATTCTATACCAAAAACCTCCTGAGTCCGCTAAGCAGGCTGCAAAATGATGTGTGACAATGAAGAGAACTGCCACTGTCCCCATTGGGGCGCGCAGCGCTGTTCAAAATGTAGGCAGTGACGCATTTTCTATATATCCTACAAAAGAGCGCATACAACGTCCCCGAATCCAACTTCAAAAGTATAGACAACGAGGTCAGAACACTGGTTTGAGATGGCAAAATACCGCGCACAGCCACACATAAACTAACAAGGAATTGGTACGACGGTGGGATAGCACTTCCAAGCATACGATTATACTACTGGACCTCCCAACTGGTGGCTATCAATCACTATCCATGGGGGAAACAATGGGTGTTATGTCATTGGCATATGAGAGGGGATCATGTATACACTGAAGAGGGTCAGGCCCAGGAAAGATCCTTATGGAACCTTGCAGATGAGGTCCCGGGTGTCCGAAGTGTAATGTGCACAGCTGACTGACTGGACTGGCCCTTCCAGTCAGGAAGGAGCAGATCGATTGGAGAGCATGTCCCTGGATTCCAATGTTGTGAAGGCTTTTGGATGATGATGGGGTGAGAGACTGTGTCCAATGCTGCATAGAGGTCCAGGAGGATGAGGTCCGCCGTATCTGCTCGGTCTAGAGTCATGCGGATGTCATCTGTGGTGGCAATGGGGGCAGTTTCCATGGTGTGGTTGGGTGTGAAACCAGGCTGAGTGTTGTTAAGGTATTTGGTGCGGTGTCTGTTAATGATTTTCTCCAAGACTTTAGCTGAGAATGGTAGCAAGGAGAGAACTCTTTGTAGTTGGCAAACATTGAAGGGTCCACGGAGGGTTTCTTCAGAAATGGGAGGTCATGCATGTTTCCAAGCATCTGGGAAGGTCGCAATAGCGGTGGAGTCATTCTGAATGGGTGTGAGCATGGCGCATGTTGGGGGCAGGGGTCAAATGGGGGTTCCTGAATAGATGGACTTCAGAGTGATGGCAGTTTCTTCTAAGTTCATGATAGGCCACGTGGTTAGCTGTTTTTTTTATAAGATCAGGAGGTGTTTGGAAAGGTATGTAGGGTCGAGTTGTGGGATGAGGTTTCAGCGAATGACTGTGATATTGTAGCTAAAAAATCGAGAGAGATTGTTGCACAGGTTCTGTGTGGGGATGATCAAGTTCGATGTGGCAGATGGTGAGCTGAAATGTTTCACAATGGCGAAAATGTCTTTGCTTCTGTTGGTGCTGGTATCGATGTGGTCCACCGGAGCCACTGGAGCAGCACATTTGGTAGTCTGAATCCTTCGGTAGTAGCATCTTAGGGTGGATGAGAATGTGTTCCCGAATGCATTGTCCTGGCTTATTCTCAATTTTTGCTCCAGTTGTTTGCAGCGGCGCTTCTTCAGCATGACTTCTTCCATGTACCAACTCGTATGAGGTCTGGATCTTGTATTGCTTTGTTTGGGGGTGTAATGGAGTCAGCATTTGAAGTGATTCAGTTGTTGAAATTCATGATGGCTTTGGGAGGCGGTTGCTGTGTTTGAGTCAGTGGGTGTTGAGAGTGGTGTTCCATTCCATGTCAGTTATATTAAACCAGTTTTGGCAGACTGGCCTGGTGGTGGTGCATGTGTAATGGACCAGGACAGGGATGCTGAAATTGATGAGGATAAGGTCTGTTAAGGGGACTGGTATGGGATCATCAGCTCTGATGTTGGTAAAGTTGGTAAAAATAGAGTCTAGGAGTTCTGTGGTGTTGTGGGTAGGTCTCTTGACTTGCTGGGTAAGGCCCAGGCTTCCAAAGTCTTCAATGATTGCTCTTGTGTTTGGGTCGGCGTGGTTTTCCAGATGGAAGCTCAGGTCTCCAAGTAGGATGTAATTGCTAGCATTGAGGTGCGAGTGGTGCAATGAAGTCTGTGATAGTGTTGGTGAAACTGGTGATCAGTCCCGTGGTCTGTAGAGGAGAGCGCAGTTTAGGGTGAAGTTGGCTGTGCTATGAAGCTTAAATGTCAGGTGTTCCATGTTGGAGAATGACGTGTCTGTGGACATGATGCATCTGATGGTGTTCTTGTGGCTGATGGCAATTGAGCCTCTGGGATTGTGAAATCTGTTTTACTTGGCAATCTTGTAGCCTGGGGGTTGGCTCTGGTGATGTCAGGGTCAGATGTAGGGTTCAGCCAGGTTTCTGTGAGGAAAAGTAGGTCACTGGTATTGTTGTGCAGCAAGTCCCAGATTTCTTTAGTGTGTTTGATAAATGAGCTGGTATTGAGGATCAATCATGCGAGTGCTTTTTCATGTTTATTTGTTTGATTAATTAAAATCTTACAAAATAGATACATATTTAAAATATTTTTAAGTAATCAGATATTTAAAAACGTCATGCACATAGTTATACTCATATTTTATAAAAACGAAATCTAATTAAAATTTTCCTTAAGATTTTTCACGATCACCGATAAAAATTTTACAAAAGCAGAGTTCATTGGTAGATCTTTCGGGTTTAGGCAAGCCATTACTGCTTGTCTACAAGTCCTTATACCTCGGGCATTAAATAACCTCCTGAGGATTGCTTTCCTTTCTGTATCCATTGCAGATGACAGACATACCAAGTGCAGAATATCTTCTTGTCCCAGTTTACATAACCTACATGTCATATTGCCCTCAATGGCCTTCCATGGTGGAAGATGGCACAAGCCTGGCCAGAGTCCAAAGCGTACTCTTATAAATGATCGCTTACTTTGGTGGGACCATGGAGTTTCAAGGTATTTTTGGACTTGCTTTTTTGTATATTCGTTTATAATTGGCCATGCATGCTTCCTTTTTACCAATAATTCTTTGTCTTTTAGCAGTGATAGGTGAGTAGCCAATGTATTAATTGTTTTTTTAAAGCTTTCCTGGGTGATTGTATTTTCCCAAATTGCTGTTATTCCAAATTCTTCTTTTGCTTTATTTAGATAAGCCCAGGCTTGAAGTTTACGATTGTCTCTCACTTCTTGCCATAAGGCTCGGGACAATTGATTATCCTGGTCATTTTTTACACGGTTCCAGACTTTCAAAATTTGGCCTTGTCAGGCGTATTGTTGATTGTTTATTTCAGACTCCTGCCTTACTTGTGCCTGGGAGGCATTGCATTGTAGCTGGAATAGTATTTTGTAGGTTTTTGCCACTGCGTTGTTAATTAAATCTGCATCCTTACAATTAAGTACTTTGGCACTGCATGTTAAGGTCGGTAATAGTTTAGCAGTTATGATTTTTAGTAAAGGACCGTATGTCAAGGCAGTTAGTTTCTTTTGTATGGTTCTAAAAGCCGCAATCAAGCTATTTGCTTTTCTAGTGATATCTTTCCTCTGGGGGAGAAAACTTCCATTCTCATTAAGTAGAACGCCGAGATACCGATAGTTATCAACTTGCTCTAGCTGAGTTTGTCCCAGCATCCATGCGAGTGTGGAGTGTTGTGAGTGCGGTTGCAGGACTGTGTGAGTGCGAGAGAGTGGGATTTTGGGTGCTGTCAGTGAGGTGAGTGTTGGGTCTGGATAGGTGCATGAAAACTTGCAGGAAGCACAGGAGAATGCTCCCTCAGTGTTGTGGGGTGCCACACGGCAGCAGTGTGTGGAGTGGCGGGTGGGGTTGAGGGTGTGGAGAGTCACAGTATGGTAGCAGTGGGAGAGGGAAGGACCATGGTTCCTGGTACTGGGCACAGTCCATATCAGATGGGTGCAGTCAGGCTTGCCTTTGGCGCATCCACGTTGTGGCACCCCTCCTGGGTGGGGAGAGATGTGATGTCACTTCCTCTGCAGATGGATGACAGGAAATCCAGTGATGTCACTTCCTTTGCAGATGGATGATGGAAATTAGTCCACTTCCTTTGCTTTTTCTTTTAAAGGCAGATTTGGTGGGAAATTAGTGATTTAACTTCCTGTGCGATGGATGATCAGAAATCCAGGTTTGTCATTTCATATAAGGGGGATGATGAGAAATCCAGTGATGTCACTTTCTGTGCAGATGGATGATGGACATGAGTCCTCTTGCTTCTTCTTCAAAAGACAGCTGTAGCAGGAAACTAATAATATCACTTCCTGTGCACATGAATGATGAGATATCTAGTGATGTCTCTTCTTGTGCAGATGAATGATGGCAAATCCAGTGGTGTCCTTTCCTTTGCAGATGGATGATAGGAAAAGAAACTGGGACTTAGGCACAATTTCAGGTTGATTCAGATTGTGTGGATGTTTAATACAGCAAGCGGGGTTTCCTGGTCAAAGTTTTTACCTTTTGATCTAATATACGTGCAGATGGATGATGGGAAATCCAGTGATGGCACTTCCTATGCAGATGGATGATGAAATTGAGTCCTCTTGGTTAGCTCTTTTAAAGACACCTTTGGCAAGAAACCAGTGATATCACTTCCTGTGCAGATGGATGATGGGAAATCCAATGATGACGCTTCCTGAGCAGAAGGATGATGTCCTATCTTGCCCCATCCTTCTTTCTGTACCTATTTATCCCTGTCTTTCTATTACTCTCTCTGCCAGTCTCTCCACCTTTGTTTGTCTCTCCTCCATTCCTGTCTCCCTCTACCTCTACTGCTACAAGTCCCTCTGTCTTTGTCCCCATGGCTTTCACTTCTCTTCCTTTCTCTGTCTTTCTCTCAGAATCTCTTTCTCTTCTTGTCTCTTGTTGTGCATTTTTCTAGCCACATCTTTGTCTCTCTGACTTTCAGTCTCTCCCACTCTTTCTCTCTCACTCTGCCTGTCTTCATCTGTCTTTCCTCTGACTGCACTGTAGTCCAAGTAGCACTTGGTTATATCCCATATACTCAATTGTCACCAGTCCAACAGGACCCACAGCAGGTTATTGTATTCATACAGATCTATCAGCTCCTAATACGGGTTTGCCATGAAAGACCACTGATGTTCATAGCTGGTCTGACTATTGCTGATGCGAAACTGACATCCTCCAATCTGCAGGGACATACTTTTTTTGGTGTCTTCTTTCCTTATATCTGCAGTGCCAGTAGACACTTCCAAAACGAAAGTAAGCCACATTCACAAATTGAAATTTGAGACTTTCTAAACTGTGCTATTTTAGTAGCACTTGTACTACACAGTTTTGGGAACATTTGTAGTATGTCATGAATTTAGATTACTTGAGCCAGTGATATTGTACAAGACTGAATAGTGTTTTAAGATAACTTTACTAAGGGTATCTGGATTGTCCACTCAAGGGATGTGGGGGTAAATTAGTGGCCAGTGTTGCATTTAAAGCACATTAATGAGCTCATTCAGTTCAATAGATGGATGTGTGTGTTCATTCCCTTTAGCCTTCTTGGGCACGTGTATCTTCCCTTGGATTAAAAGATTTAAAGCCAGGGACTCTGCTGAGATCAGGACATGGCTAAATAAAAGGAAGTGCATGCAGTCTGCAGAGACAAGGCAATTCAGGAGAAGAGGTTTAGCATACACAAGAGAGTACTTGAAAGCTGTAAAGGAGGGCAGGACAGAAATTGCAGGCTGGAGACAATTGGAACTCGTTGCGATCAGGAAACTAGACATGAACTAGGACAGCCTGCCAAAAGAGATATTAGAAAAACTAGACAAACACACACTACAAAGAACAGAAAGGTACAGGTAAGAATATTGTAGATAAACTACCACAAATTATAGTTTTTATACTCCTAGGAAATTGATCTCTTTGTGAAGGAAGATGTTCTTTCAATAAGGCTATGAAGAGTTAATCTCATGGAGTGTTGGTAGGAAAGTCTGGAGCAGAGTGTGGATCAGAGCGGCGAAAGAGTAAAGTCCCTAATGCATGTATGAAATGGTAAGAATAATTGTGGGGCCCAGGAGCCAAGATATAAAGCAAAACTCTACCTTCAGGACATGATCTAGGCAGTGTTTGGTGGCAGAAGGACTACGATTATAAAGGAAGATGGTGAGAAACAGGTGGTAGAAAATGTTCTGTCATATTGTGGTGTAAAGGCTGGACCCCAACAGTGCCATTGTGAGACCATCTGGTGGCCATATGACAGAATTTTAACACCAGGAACTGTTCTGCTGATCTGCTTCAGACTTCACTGTAGTAAAGACACACTACACGTTGATGAAATACAGTAGACTTTATTCAGTATCAAACTACAGGTGCTCCCAGCTGGACGGCAGTTCGTGTCATCAACATTCCAATGCTGCTTTCGGGTGACAGCTCGGGCAGTGCCAAGGTGGGAAGGAAGGAGGGGGGGAAACAGCAGGGTGGGAGAAACCATTTACTAAGTTACAACACATCTTCCTCCCTAGGGGAACAGCGGAGGCGGGGAATGAAACGGACTGGGAGAACAGTGAAACACCATAACCTTGTGTTCTGCGATTCAGACTATGTCCTAGGTCAGAGCCTAGGTAACTGATACATAGTTCACCTACACTTCCAAGCGGGTGTGGCCACCTGAGCTTTACCTCATGCTATATTGCCTGTGCCTGGACGGGGTGGTTCTTTTCCTGTGACTTTCTCTTCTCTGCCCCAGTTCCTGCCCTCTGCCCTCTGTCTCCTGACTCTGCTATCCCCTCACCTAACAGATCTCTCTTTGCAGTAACAGGGACAACTCGGTCTTGACTCCACACTTTTCCGTCCTGCATCACTACCACATTGCTCTTGACCTCCCTTATTCTCTCTGGGGCGTAGAACCTGTCCTCTTTATTCCCCATCCTGTCCGGCCTCCTGATGTACACCATCTGTCCTCTATTGAGGTTCTTTTCTTTTTGCACCCCACTTCCTGTCGTACCACTCTTTGTACTTGCTTTGCTTGTCTTCAATTCTCTTTCTCATATCCTCAGGATCTACCTCGAGATGACCTTCTTTCCCCATCCACTGCGGGGACAGCTTTGATCCCGCCTTTCTTCCTCTCATCAGCTTGAACTGTGAGTGTCCAGTGGTGGAGTTGGGGGTGGTATGGTAGGCCCATAAAGTTTCCATTACAGCGTCTTCCATATTTTTTCCCGACTTGCTGGCCAGCTTGATACTCTCCTTCAGCAAACGGATCGCCCTTTCCACTTTGCCATTTGCCTTGGGACAATACAACGGCGTGCGGATATGGGATATAGAACAGTCTTTTAAAAATTCCTTCATTTCATCCGAGATCAGTTGGACCCCATTGTCCGTTATTAATGTTGCTGGAATACCTTCTCTCAAGAACACCTCTTTTAGAAAACGTATCAATGACTTTGTGTTGATATTCACTACAATTTTGTGAGTTATCCAGTTGGAATAATAGTCTATCAATACCAATAGGTACCAATCTTGTGAGCCTGATCCATGAATGGGTCCCGTTATGTCAAAGCCCAGTTTTTTCCATGGTGCCAAAGGTACTTCCACTGGAATCAAAGGAGAATGCTTGGATACTTTGGACTTGTCACTGATGCTGCAAGCGTAACAATCTCATACCTTCTCCTCCATTTCTCGGTCCATCTCCGGGAACCAATAGTCTGCTCTTAATCTTGACTTGCATAGGCTTCTGCCCAGATGACCTTCATAGACCAAGGTAATAACTTGCTGCCTCATTCCCTCCGGTGGAACAAGTTTTCCCGACTTCATGACGAAATTCGCTTCCACTGACAGATCATCCTTTACATTCCAATACGGTTGGAATTCCCTTTCCAGCTCTTTGCACTTCTGTGGCCACCCCGTAACAATGTACCTCTTCTCTTTCCTCAATGTCTCATCCTTTTCCATATGATTTTCCCAATCTTCTTTCGTCACAGCTGCTACACTTATCTCCAAAATGGTGTCCTCCACCTTTTCATCTTCCGTATCGCTGCGAACCGGAGCCCTTGAAAGAAAATCCGCCACTCTGTTCTGTTGTCCTGGTATGTATACAGCTCTAAAACTATATCCCTGTAGGCCCAAGACCCACTTAGCAATTCGCGGGATCATTTCCTCCATGCTCTTCTTGGTGAACAGAGGCACCAATGGCTTGTGGTCCGTATGCACCTCGAATGGTACTCCCCAAACATAGAACTTGAAGTGTTTGATGGCCCAGTAAGCAGCCAGTGCCTCCTTCTCCACTGTAGAATAGTTGGCTTCCGGGGAAGTGAGAGTTCTTGATGCGAAAGCCACTACCTTTACTTGCTTCTCTTCTCTTTGCGATAAGGTTGCGCCTATTCCCCGGTTGCTAGCATCTGTTGTAATTATTATTTCTCTTTCTCGATCAAATTTTCCGATGAAGAGTGCCTGTATGATCGCATTTTTTATATCTCTGAAAGCCATTTCTTGTTTCTCACCCCATTTGAAAATGCTGTCTTTCTTCACCAGTTCTCTCAATAAATAAGTTCTGATAGCAAAGTCTTTAATGAATTTCGCCATGTACTCTGCCAGACCAAGAAATGACACCAAATCCTCTTTGTTTGCTGGTGTAGGGGCATCTCTGATGGCGTTGACCAAGTCACATTTAGGTTTGATCCCTTCTTCGGAAATGGTATGGCCCAAGTAATCCACTGAGCTCACCCCCAATTTGCATTTGCTCAACCTGGTGGTGAACCCTACTTCCTTCAACCTCCTTAGCACACCTTTTAAGTTCTCGCTATGTTCCTCTTCATTTGAGCCATAGATAAGGATGTCATCCCGGAAGCACATTGTTTTTCTGCATTCTCTGAGGATGTGCTGCATCACTCGCTGGAAGGCCTCAGCCGCCGACGCTAAACCAAAAGGCATCCGTAGAATGCCAAAAGGAGTTGTGAACGCTGTCAGAGACTGTGACTCCGGATGCAGCTCTATCTGAAAGTAGGCCAAGGACAAATCCAACACACTAAAGAATCTGGCCCCTTGTATAGTGCTCAACATCTCTCCAATTCTCGGGAGGGGGTACCGGTCTATCTGAATGTTAGCGTTCAAGTCTCTCAGGTCTACACACAGCCTTATGTTCTTTCCTCCATCCTTGGTCGTGAAAACGACCGGAGCCAACCAAGCAGAAGTCTGTATTTCCTTGATTACCCCTTGGCTGACCAATTTGTCCAACTCGTTTTTCAATGGCTCTTTCATACGTAGAGGGATGGATCGCGTTTTATGTATAACTGGTACTGCCCCTTCCTTGAGCGTTATTCTGTGCATATAGTTCTTTAGCATCCCCAGTTTTTCACTAAATACCTCCTTAAATTCCTGAGTAAGATCTCCAGCAATACTAGGGGGCTCTACTAAAAGCACTTGCTCACTGTTGTTGGGATCTAGCTTGATTCCTAGTTCCTTCTGATGCTTCCATCCCAGGAGATTTGAACCTCTCGTGGTGACATACACTTTCCCTACCGTGTGCCTATCTTTAAAAGTTATTCTCATTTTTGTCATACCCTCTAGTGGTATTCGTTCCTTGAAGTACCCTACCGGATTTATGTCAGCTTTCTCTAGCACCACACCACGTCCGGCAAACTTTTCTTCAAACTCCCTCTTGTCTATAAGTGTGTAAGGAGAGCATGAATCCGCAAAAACGTCAATTTTTCCTTTCCAAAGTAATTTCACATTTGGGATATTCATTACATTCATTTACATCATCATCTCCCCCCTGGAATATGAAAGTTTTCTCTTTTCCACCATATGTACTTTTGGGTTGAAATTCTTACACACCTTAGAAAAATGCCCCCTTTTGTTGCATTTCCTACATAATACATCTCTTGCAGGACACTTCCACTTGTTTGCTAGATGATTTGGGCTACCACACTTGTAACAAAATAATCCCTGTGGATTGCTGCGCTGACTGACCTTAGCCTTCTCCCCTACTTTACAAACAGTCTCCCCTTCATGTGCCCCTTTGCTCTCATATTTTTCCCTTGTTGCTCCCTCGTGTATTTTCATCTCTTTCATGCACAAAGCAGTGTGCTCTAACCCTTTAGCAATACTCAAAGCCTCTTCCAGGTCAGGATTCCTTGTAAGGAGTTCCTCTTGTATCCTTGAGTCATTCGTGCACCTAACAATCTGGGCTCTTATCATAGAGTCAGTCAATGCCCCGAATTCACACGTAGCAGATAGGCCTCTCAGAACCGCTACGTAATTTGTGACCTTTTCATCTTTCTTCTGTGCCCTTTTGTAGAATTTGTGCCTTTCCAACACTACATTTAGTTTAATTTTAAAATGTTCTTCTAATTTCATTAAAGTATACTCATAGACATTTACCCCTTCTACCTCTTCTTGTTCATCATCTACTTGCCGACCCGTTATGTCTTCAAACACTTTTCTCCCATGTCTGCCCAAATTATGCAACAAAATATGTTGCTTCCTCACATTGTTATAATTACCTCTCCCAATTGCTATGAGGTATGGCTTGAATATCCCTTCCCATCTTTTCCAGGGTATATCCGGCTGCCCCACCTCATTTAGAAAGGGTGGGGGCTGGCTCATTCCTGCCCCTGCCATGGCCATCAACCAGTAAACCCTCTAATCCTCTGCGCTGCTGCGGAGGCTAATCCTGTAAACTTGAGGAAGTTGGGTGGAATGCTACACTATTTTAGCCCACTTGTAAAGTTTTCCATGCAGCAATGGGTGACACTTAAATAAATTTAGGTTACCCCCACAGAAAACGAGAATACAACTGAAAAAACGACTTTTAAATGAGCTTTCACTTATTGTATGAGCACACTGAGGAGACCATGCTAGTCCTCTTTGTTTCTCTATGATTCCCCACAGTCAATCGCTCTGGGCGGGAACTTCCTGTGGAGAGCGTCGACGCCTCGACAGAGCCTCTCTGAACACCATGCCATTCCTCCTTCGGTCCGATGCCCCTTGCGCTGTGCCCCCAAACCGCCGTGAAGAGACAAAGTCAAAACGGACTCTCTTGTTAAAGTTCACCCTCGAGACGAAGACAAAACGAAGACTCACGATCTCACTCGCCACCTCTGGCACTGCTCACACGACCCTCTCTTGGTTCCTCATCAGCGCAAACGGCAGTTTTTTTATTTTTCCTCACTTGCTCCCTGCTCCTGCGATTCGCTTCAATAGCGGACACCTCAGAACATCCGTGAAGGTGAGCCCAGAACCTCTCATGGCACACCAATGTTACGCCGTCCCGGCAGTGAAGTTCCCTCTAACAGCACCGGCACACAGTTCAACATGCAGCCCTCACCGTGGACATGGCTTCGCTGGAGGTCACCTCGTCATGTCGCTACCACATCAAATGCTCGCTAGCTAGTGGTAGGTTGACCAGTTGCTGCGCTGGAATTCACCTTGTCACGCCGCTCGTAATGCTGTAGAGGGTTGATCAACAGGGGTAAGTCGATTTACGCTTAACTGCTTTTCCGTCCCAGCACCGACAGCTCCAGGGGGGGATGCACCACACTGACCCTGCCTCAGCTCCTTGACCCTTGTCGCCAAAAAGCGTAGTAAAGACACACTACACGTTGATGAAATACAGTAGACTTTATTCAGTATCAAACTACAGGTGCTCCCAGCTGGACGGCAGTTCGTGTCATCAACATTCCAATGCTGCCTTCGGGTGACAGCTCGGGCAGGACCAAGGTGGGAAGGAAGGAGGGGGGGAAACAGCAGGGTGGGAGAAACCATTTACTAAGTTACAACATTCACCTTTGTATTTCACTAATCATTAATGAACCAGCTCATGCTGGCTACAAAATCAGTCCATATATTGCTGGCCCAAAAGCATCCCATACTGACCATTCTTGATATATAAGAACAGTGGTTCACCTGGAATACATTTAAAAATAATGTATATTTAGAGGGAAACAATGTACATTCAGACCCTTATGTATGTGTCCCCTTGTGCTGCCAGGACGTCATTTTTAGTGACGTTTTGTGGCGTAGGAGCCTGCTCCATGTTTACGAGGCAGCACTAAGCCACTTTTTTTGGCTTAATGCTGCCTCGTAAATATTGTTCCCTTTAACACAGTTTTCTGCGTTAAAGGGGCATTCAATGGGTATTGCTGGGGGTGTTCCCATCAACATCCGTGGCTTTTTTTCACTGCACCAGATTTACGAGAAATTGCAGCACACATAGAAAGAAGAAAAAGCCTCCTGTGATAGTTTTTGTGCAGGAGGGTTTCCCTTCTAGCACAAAAACAATCATCCCCACAATGCAGGTACCCTTGCACCATGGTGCAAAGGTGCCTGCATTGGCATACGGCAGTTCATTGTGCTCTGGCACAGGGGAAAAGGACAGGAATGCAGTGTATCTGATATATTAGGCACATCCCTGCCCTTTTCTTTTTCCAATAGGGAACCGCAGCTGGAATACCTCTGGTGCTACCCTAAGGCAAAACCTCATAATTGAGGCCCTCAATGTATACAAATAACTTATGCCGTAGAGCCTTTGAGAGAGAAAAGCAAATATTTAACCTCTGGAATAATAAATTATATCTACAAATTAGTGTCCAGTGCATTTAACTGAGCACCTTAAGGAGGTTCCGGATTATGGAGGAACTGCCACACTCATGGATTTGAGTGAGATATTCGATCCATGTTCATATCCCATTATTCTCCAGAGGCTAGCAGATATTGGCATCCAGGACATAACCTTATTTTGATTTTGTTCCTTCTTGCAAGACTGGACATTCCAGGTGGTTTTGAAGCCTTATGAGCCCTCTGTTTTTCAGCTGCCATATGGGGTTCCCCTCCCAGTCTCTCCTCTGGTTCCCTATTAATAAACATGTCCAGTTCAAAGCTTTTTGCCACATGCACACATGGCTGTGTTCGGTTGTTTTATGATCGCCAACCTATAAGGCCTGCCTTTTGATATAAAGCCAACGTTATGTGAACAGCTGGGGCAAGAGACCGTGGGTAGTATGATGGTGACGTGTACAATGTGCATGTTATATTTGTGAATTAGGGCTACTATATATAGAGTGTGACTCGTATATCTTACACACACACAAGCTGCACTCTTCTGAGATTCGTGCGCGATATCAAATGAAAATGAACATAACATTAAATCAAATCACCAGCCCAGCATGCCATTCCTGATCAAACATCTTTATCTCGGTTTCCAGGACAACACACACACACTGCCTCAATTTGGAAACTGAAGAAATATCCACGCATTGTAATAGATGGACACGGTGAATGATTTTGTGCTGCTTGCCAGTACATTTCCACAAATACAAACTTGCAGAAAAGCTAAAATGCAGATAGGAAAATATCACGTTTTGCTGATTTACTGTAGTGATCTAAAGCTTTTGTTATCTGACTTGTAGCAAAGGCGATCACTGCTTTAGACAGCAGGTGGCACTGTGTGCTCAGCTATGAGGTTTACCCAAGCCCTGACACATGATATGATCGACCAGAAAAAAATATAGCGGTAAGTAGAAACCTCTATCTGTCTTTACGAAATAGCAAATCGCACGCGTTTTCTGGACTGTTTCCTCAATAGGAAACCAAAGGGGACGTTTCGTGCCAGCAGTGTACACAAGGAGAATTTCTAGGCTAGGGATTTCCGCCTGAGAAGTATTATTGACGCCATTCTGCTGGAAAAAAAGGAATGTGTTTTGTGAACCCCAAGTAAAATCCGAAAAGATCAATGAGCTGGAAAGCTTTTTCAGGGGAAATGCACTAGTTTTGCCCGGGATGTATGTCAAGAGAGGTGAACGGCTCGTATGCATCACGGGCACCTTTATTTTGCGGAAATGTAGGGTCTGGAGAATTCTTTTGTGGCTGCCATGTGCTTACAAAAAACGTTAAAAACTGACTAATGTGGCTGTTTTACTAGTCATATTTTATAAAATAACAAGCCTTTCAGTTGTGCCGTGCATTTTAATATTATTATTTATGAAGGAGAAAAGAGTAAATTACCACTTACAGAAGCATTCAAATCCCAGGCAGCTACAATGTTACGGTATAACTTTATAACACAACCTCTAACAAGCATTGGCAACTCCAATAGGTTACACCTATGCAAGCTCTATTGACATTGTCAATGTTTTTAGAAAGGAAACGAGAGTGATGTGAAAGGCCGCTAATGGTAAGTGTTGGTAAGTTATAGGTGGGCTTTAAACCTATTTTACTTTTTTGTCTAGGTGGTTAAAAGTAATAGGTACCAGCACATATTTATTGGAACTGGGATTTATTTTTAATCAGATGAAATGGGCAGAAATCAAGAGAGAAAGCCGGGCAAGGAAGAAAATAGCAGAAATTAAAACATCGAAAAGCGCTGTCAAAGGGCTATATCAGGTTGAACGAGAACCCTCTAGACTAGAGTAAGACTGAAAGTGCAGCGCTGTGAAAATAAGGCATGAGCAGAAGCAGCCCGTGAAGGTAAGAGCGGTAGGACGGCAGAGGGGGTGGGAATTCGACAGATGGAAAATTAACTATTTATTTAATTTCCCCTCAGCATTGTCTGTTGAATCCCCACCACACCACCGATCTTACTTGCACGGGCCACTCCTGGGCATGAGGTACAAGCTCATGTAGTTAACCGTGGCATTTCTCAACACTGACAATGAGCAACATCTGCAGGGTGGTAGGAGAAAAATGGACCCCACGACCCGCACCCTCTTATAGGAAGGTTACGAAGGCAAAAGTGGTATCTTATCAGTCTAAGGCTTGTCCCGGGGCATCCCTTTAAACTGCCCCTGCTCACAGAATAATAAGAACTAGGGGCCATATTATCAAGAAAGGGCGATACATTATCGCCGCTTTTATCGGCAGGAAACTGCCGCTAAAGCAGCGATAATGGGCTTGATAGTATGCCCTTGGGAATTCCCATAGAAGCCCAGGTTCTGGTGTTAACCTGGGCTTCTATGGGAATTCCCAAGGGCATACTATCAAGCCCATTATCGCCGCTTTAGCGGCAGTTTCCTGTCGATAAAAGCGGCAATAATGTATCTCCCTTTCTTGATAATATGGCCCCAGAGGCTTTCAGTAAGTATTTCTATCAATACTGGACCATGACCAATGCCAGCTTTGCTGCAAAATCAATGTAAGCTGGGACATACAACGAGGGATACAGATGATGCAGTGTTAAATAGATGATAAAAGGCACCAATAATATGGGGGAAAACTATATATGATGATAATGTGGTGCTATGGGTATTAAATTGACCGTCACTGGCAGGAAAATGTGGAGTAGAGGCGTTCCGATCTCAGACCCAGGAAAACAGGGGCATATTATCAAGACAGGCAATACAATTATCGTCGCTTTGGCAGCAGAAAACTGCAGCTAAAACGGCGATAATGAGCTTGATAATATGCTCTATGGAATTCCAATTGAAGCCCATTTTAGATGTCTTTCACATCTAACATGGGCTTCAATTGGAGTTCCATAGAGCATATTATCAAGCCCGTTATCGCCGTTTTAGCGGCAGTTTTCTGCCGCTAAAGCAGAGATCATTGTATCGCCTGGCTTAATAATATGCCCCAGAGTGACAACCATAAGAATAAATGGAAAGTAAGGGCAGGCTGGAAGCCCTTGTCAAGATTTTTTTTAAATACAAAAGCGCAAACGTTGTGCAGGTAAAGATACAAAAGACTTCGAAAGTGCTGGGCAGGCAAAACCTAAAAGGGAAAATAAATCACCATGTTACTTGGCACCCGAAACGAAAACAAAATAAACAGCCAGTATTTCAAGGTAATAGAACAAAAAATGAAATAAAAAACAGGAAATGTGGTCTAGCAGCTAGAAATGTCGACCTTTGAAGCGATGGACCATGCCTGAATCTTGGCCTCAACTCAATATCTTGTGATTCTCAGTAAATCACTCAATCTACCTCTTCCTAAAAAAATAAAATGTGTTAAATATTCTGGTGCTCTAATGCCATAGGTACAAATGTATGCTACATCAAACTGTTAAAACAATTAAAAAAATAAACAAATAAGTAACTATTTTGAGACAGATGTGAATATTGTACACAGGCTTTGTGCAGGCACTCAGAGTGAAGTTAGCAAATGAATAAGGTGAGCTGCCCCATTGCCCGTGCTGTATGCTGGGGAATGTTCCGGTGTGATGGTGGACAGAATGTTGGATAGAACATTGGTGAAGTAAAGATTATGTGACCAGCAGTTGCTGCCTGACCATCAGTGCTGCTGTATGAAATAAATGCACTGCAGGCTTACTGATGTTTGTCTTTTCAGTGGCGATGAGCTTCAGCATTGGTGTAACCTATGTGTAGCCCGACATCCCTTGGCTGTTGTCATCATCCCAAAGTTCTGCATGTCTCTCCTGGCCCTGCAAGTTTTAGGCAATTGAACCTGTGTCAGCTGTCACTTCTGGTAAGCGGCTGATTTAGCCATTGCCTTTGGACATTATCTGATTGTTGGAAAGTCAGGAGTTGGAGACATGTCTTGCATATATATTGCAGGGATCAATGGATTTATCCATGCATGCAGGTGTTGCTTAACTGGCTTGAAAGCTCAAGTTCTTTCGGAAACTCATGCAGTGATGCGTGGGTACCACGTTTCTGGAACAAGCCCACATTCCCATGGAAATGTGCGCTGAGCTGCGTGAGCATATTTTGGTGGCCATCTTTGTTTGGGGAGACTTTTTGTGTCCTACTAACCTGCGAATATTCACTTTGATTACATTTTTGACAGTCGTTTAAATATTGGGAGAGCTATCATTTCACCGGTACACAGTCCACATTACAGTAACTCACAAGTTCATCATCCTGCATTAACTGTGACAGGCCCGCCTCCTAAATTTACTCATCTTTCCCCAATCTGTGGATGTTGTTAATGGCAGCTTTTAGATCCTGTTGAAACCAAAATGTTCCTTACTGGTACTGCTTTTACTACTTTGGTTGGATTCAGGCAGCAACCGAGGAATACAATTGACATAAGAGTTTTGTAGTTTTAGTAAGATGGACAAGATAGCAGCTCCACTCCCATTCTTGCTGTGCAAGGCAACCCGTCATTGAACTGGAAGCAGTTGCATGATGCCTTTGAAGCTTATTTAGAACCCTAGATGGAGCTTTACTGCTAAAAAAAGGATGGCTTTATTAGTGTACAACTTAGATCCTGAAGGCAGGAGTATTGTTAAAACACTTTCTCCAGAAACTGTGATCATTAGAGTTGGTTCTGGAGAGTAGGGTGATGGCAATGATGTTGTTGATGAATATGCTTCTGTCATTAAAACATTAATGTAAAAGATTCAATCCTAAGAATAAATTTGTTCTGGAACATCATACATTTTTACAATATTCACAAGTGCTTGATAAGACCATTGATTACTTTGTGGTGGCATTACATTGGTTGGCCTCTATGCGCAATTATAGAGATCTCAAAGATTAAATCATACTTGATCAACTAATTGAAAAAAGAAGCAACCAAAAATTCATGAGAGGCTTTTGTCCACAAAGGACCCTAGTTTAGAAACAGCTTTAACCATTGCTAGGAGTATTGAGCATTCTAGCATATATGAAGCAAATTAGTGGAAATGGGACAACTCAACAGGTGCATCAGTTTGTCAAACAAAAGGACAAAACACTAAGGGGTATATTCACAAGAACGTGTGCTAAACATCACCCAAAAATGCTACTGCAACTTTACACATCGCAGCCTATCGCAGGAAAATAACCCTGCGTCAACGTGGAATTCACAACAAGGCGGTACCATGCAATAGTCTGCCAAAACCACGGCCAATGTCGGAGATAGAACCACCTCGACGGCGATAAAAATACAAACCTCAACATGAAAAAACATGCGATGGGCCAAAGCGCGATGAGGAAATCAGCGATAAGCAGCGCCAGGCCTGCAATACACACATCGCAGGTGGTAAAAATCACTATAAAAGTAGAAAAAACACTCAAACTGACCAACACTTAAGCACCATGGAGGCAGCAGGAGCAGGCGCAGAGGATGAGGGCAACCCCACAAGCACCCCGGACGACCAGCCTGGGACCTCGGTGACCGACAATCACTTCCAAATATAAATTAATTGTTGGTCACACTTAAGGGGATTGTTGTATTTTCATCTTTAGACCTGTCTGCAGCATAGCACCAAGTTGAACTGTGTGAGGAATCAAGGCATCTTGTCTTGTTTGTGGCACCTGAGGGGGCATATCATTACAGGTGCGTACCATTTGGTCTGGCCTCTGCCTCTTCGATGTTCCAAAGACTTATGAACAACCTTTTCAAGGACTTTCCAGGGGTTGCCAGCTTTCAGGACAATATCTTAAATACATTTTTATTGCAGGAAAGAAAAAACAACATCACATTGCATACAAATTTCAGAGGCAAAAATATCCAAACATAAATTTAACGGTTACATAAATACTGAGGATAACAGTGTACATCCAAAAGTAAATCATTTTAGTTTGGTTGCTGCCGATACATATAGATCAGATAAAAGTACCCCAAATGTTTTGCCTCGCTTTCAATGCCTTAGTACCCCTTAGCTTGGCCAATGAAAGTTCCATCGTATGTATTTCATTAATAAGATTCCACCACTCCATAATGTTGGGTGGTTCCTTAGAGATCCAAGTCCGTGCAATAACCAACCTAGCACAAGCAATAGCAATAGAAATCAAGTCTTTATACTTATTATTACTATCTTGTATATCTAGCAATACTAAATGTGCCGAAAGTGTTGGAAATATAATTTGTCTACTGTTTAAAGCCGCGGGTAATCCTTTCCAAAATGCTGTAAGTTCCGGACATTGATAGAGCATATGTTCCATACCGGCGGCTTCTAGATTGCATTTGGGACATTTAGTTCGCTCGCTGGGACCATTTTCCTGGGTCCAGCTAGCAATTCTTTGAGGTGTATAGTATATTTGAGTCACCGTTCTATATAATTGAAGCCTTAAGCTTGAGGATTGGACTACTTGGTTTATTTGTCTGAGCGAGGCTGTAATCTGGCTAGGATTGATGTTCACACCTAGTCGGATAGTCCATTTTTCCGCCATGTTTTCACAGTCTCCTTGCTTGTGGCTACTTAAGTAGGCATAGCTCTTACTAATAAGTGATTTAGTGTGTTTCGAGTAAAGATATTTTAAGGTATCTGAGTTTTCTATTTTCTTAATTTTCATTTCATTAACCAACATTTCTGACCTGTGGTGAAAGGGAAGCGGACCAGCAGACTCCCGGGGCACTCTCACGCCCTCAGGAGCACACACCCCACCGAGCGCCGTGAAGGCTCAGGAAACCCAAGACCCAGACTACAATTCCCAGGTGCCCCGGTGGCAGAGGCGCACCTGGGACGTGACTGCCTGCGCCAGGAGGCGCCTACAAACAGCGGAGCACCGACAGCTCCGTGGGGGGACATTTCTGACCTGTGGTGAAAGGGAAGCAGACCAGCAGACTCCCGGGGCACTCTCACGCCCTCAGGAGCACACACCCCACCGAGCGCCGTGAAGGCTCAGGAAACCCAAGACCCAGACTACAATTCCCAGGTGCCCCGGTGGCAGAGGCGCACCTGGGACGTGACTGCCTGCGCCAGGAGGCGCCTACAAACAGCGGAGCACCGACAGCTCCGTGGGGGGACATTTCTGACCTGTGGTGAAAGGGAAGCGGACCAGCAGACTCCCGGGGCACTCTCACGCCCTCAGGAGCACACACCCCACCGAGCGCCGTGAAGGCTCAGGAAACCCAAGACCCAGACTACAATTCCCAGGTGCCCCGGTGGCAGAGGCGCACCTGGGACGTGACTGCCTGCGCCAGGAGGCGCCTACAAACAGCGGAGCACCGACAGCTCCGTGGGGGGACATTTCTGACCTGTGGTGAAAGGGAAGCGGACCAGCAGACTCCCGGGGCACTCTCACGCCCTCAGGAGCACACACCCCACCGAGCGCCGTGAAGGCTCAGGAAACCCAAGACCCAGACTACAATTCCCAGGTGCCCCGGTGGCAGAGGCGCACCTGGGACGTGACTGCCTGCGCCAGGAGGCGCCTACAAACAGCGGAGCACCGACAGCTCCGTGGGGGGACATTTCTGACCTGTGGTGAAAGGGAAGCGGACCAGCAGACTCCCGGGGCACTCTCACGCCCTCAGGAGCACACACCCCACCGAGCGCCGTGAAGGCTCAGGAAACCCAAGACCCAGACTACAATTCCCAGGTGCCCCGGTGGCAGAGGCGCACCTGGGACGTGACTGCCTGCGCCAGGAGGCGCCTACAAACAGCGGAGCACCGACAGCTCCGTGGGGGGACATTTCTGACCTGTGGTGAAAGGGAAGCGGACCAGCAGACTCCCGGGGCACTCTCACGCCCTCAGGAGCACACACCCCACCGAGCGCCGTGAAGGCTCAGGAAACCCAAGACCCAGACTACAATTCCCAGGTGCCCCGGTGGCAGAGGCGCACCTGGGACGTGACTGCCTGCGCCAGGAGGCGCCTACAAACAGCGGAGCACCGACAGCTCCGTGGGGGGACATTTCTGACCTGTGGTGAAAGGGAAGCGGACCAGCAGACTCCCGGGGCACTCTCACGCCCTCAGGAGCACACACCCCACCGAGCGCCGTGAAGGCTCAGGAAACCCAAGACCCAGACTACAATTCCCAGGTGCCCCGGTGGCAGAGGCGCACCTGGGACGTGACTGCCTGCGCCAGGAGGCGCCTACAAACAGCGGAGCACCGACAGCTCCGTGGGGGGACATTTCTGACCTGTGGTGAAAGGGAAGCGGACCAGCAGACTCCCGGGGCACTCTCACGCCCTCAGGAGCACACACCCCACCGAGCGCCGTGAAGGCTCAGGAAACCCAAGACCCAGACTACAATTCCCAGGTGCCCCGGTGGCAGAGGCGCACCTGGGACGTGACTGCCTGCGCCAGGAGGCGCCTACAAACAGCGGAACACCTCCTGTCCCCGCGGGACGCGCGCGGGACCGCCGGGCTAAGCCCGGGCAAAGGGCGGGCCCTCTGTGGCCCTCAGAGGACCTGAGGAGGACGGGGCGGGCCACCCCACTTGGTCCCAACATAAGAGGTACAGAGACATATAACTGTATACATATTTATGTTCAATCGTCCAGTTTCGTTATCGGGCCCTACATAGTCCTCCCACGATGTCTTTTTGGGAAGAGCTTAATGCCGTGTGCGGCACTAACTATGTCCCTGATATTTTAACCCCCCCCAGAGTGGGCAAAGACACTGATCTCATTACCTGTACCACTCAAGCTGTTCCTGTATCCCCTGATTTAATCCTGTTCAACAACGAGGAAACTCCTTTAAATGCCAATCTAATGTGTTGTAGCTCCTCATCCCTCCCTGCAAATCCAATTGTTTTAACGCCACATAAAGCAGGGTCTACATTAAATAACCCTGTTTCCTCCCTTCAATCGACCCTAT
Source organism: Lissotriton vulgaris (assembly GCF_964263255.1). NCBI lineage: Eukaryota > Metazoa > Chordata > Amphibia > Caudata > Salamandridae > Lissotriton > Lissotriton vulgaris. The sequence goes on from NC_141699.1 coordinate 285,448,397, forward strand.
TGGCCGAATTTGAGCGATTGTTGAACGCTGCTCTGTTACCCCTGGTCACTAAAATTAAGGAGTTGGGAGACAGGTTGTCCAGTGTGGAACAAATAGTAAAAATGTCTCACCCACCAACTGTAAATTCGGCTGTCTCCCCACTTTCCACGCTCTGTATAAACCCGGACAAGCCAATTCCTACTGAACTCAGAAAAGCACGAACAATTGACCCTGCCTTGAGTATACCCTTCCCAAGGGGCCATAATAACACTCCCAACCATAATAGTGCTCCTTTTAAAGCCTCTAGATACCCTCAGCCAAGAAGACATAGAATTAATTTACCCCCTGAAGCTGCCCCCTACGTGTCCGTTCTTTCCGGGGTGCCTGAACTTGGTCAGGGTAATCATGAAACAAGCGAGGACCTGCTAAATAAGACCATCTTTTGGCTTAACAACAACAGACCGCTGCCGCCTGCCCTAGATGGCGGTATTGTGAGCGTCAGGAGGGTGGGGTGGTTAGGCAGATTGCCTAAAGACATTTCGGGAGACCTGATATTGATCAGATTTAAACACAGGAACATTGTCCCCTTTTTAAGACTTTCTCAACCAAAACCCGGAGATGGCCCTATTTCTACTTGGGACTTGTTTGATTTTTACCCGGGCCCCAGAGAAATGAACAATAACACTTGGTGAAAGGGGACTCTGGCCACCATGTGTTTATCCCAATATGCTTTTAACAATTGTATATATGCATTTTGTCGTACATGCTATGTCGTTTTTCCTTCTAATTAACTTTTAATCACTCTAAAGATTGGCTCTCCAGATCTTGCTTTTAATGGTTGCCATTTACTTATTTTAATGAATTGACCAAATTGTTTGTTTTAAATTATTCATGTAATTGTATGTTTGTATGATATTTTATGAAATTGTACGCTTATATGATATTTCTTTGTTGAATATCGAATAAAGCATATTTTGATTTTGATTTTGAATCTTTCATCTGAATGTATTTAAAATACATTGTGTCTCTAATTTTGTAGATTAATTTTAATGCGTTAAAGCTCAAAAAACCATCCGAGCCATATAAATCACCTAAAGTGCTTATATCATGTTCCAGCCACAAGGCTGCCGCGCCATCTGAAAAGAAGCCTGGTAGCCCTGTATTCCCCCAAATCTGTAGCTCCGCGTTAAAGAAAGGTATCTTACAAAAAATCATTATTTGGTCCCAGATTCTTTTAATATGTCTCGCGGTCTTAAACTTGACTCTATTAAAATAATTAGGGTCATGCACACGGTACAAAAACTGATTACTATCTTGTCTCAACATAAATTGATGGAAAAATAAGGAAGCATCATTGGTTATTAGGCTACGTATGCGTTGAAAAAAAGTTGCAAAAAAATCCGGGAAATTTAGACCCCCTTTTTCAATTGAGAGTTTCAAACAAGCCATTGATCTACGAGCTTTTTTATAGCTCCAGATATAACTGCTACATATGCTCTCTATTTTTTTATATATATGTTGTTGAGTTGTAGAGGAATAGATCTAAATAGGTACAGCAATTGGTACAATCTTCATCTTTATTAAATTTATACGTCCTACCAGGCTCAATGGAATCTTATGCCAGGAGGCCAAGATGGCGGACTGAAGACGCCGCCGAGAGGTCACTCCCGCAGGCACCCTGCACTCTGAGAGAGATACTGGCGTTTTCTCGTCGATGTGATTCGCCGCTAATTGCTTTTTGATAGGCGAAACTGTGGGGATATACATAGTTCGACAGAAAAGCTTCTCAACCTGCGGAGAGCAGCTTCTGTGCGAGACAAAGTGGTGGAATGGATCACTGGCGGACTCACCGGTGTGCTACGGCGGGGATCTGCCGAACCGCTGAACCGCCGCACCGCGTACTGCATGTGTGGGATTTGTGTGACAGCTGTGCTACTCAGGCTGTTTTCTTTTGCTGCTTGCTGCCGCTTCTCCTGCTTCACCTCATCGTTCTTCTGGACATTCTGCTCGGGCGGTGAAAGCTCCGTGTGCTTAGGGGCGTGCCGCGCTGAGGCAATCAATCGAGCCGACAGCCGACAGCTGGTGAGGGCTGGGTGCTGGGTGCCGGCTCGTGGTGCCGGCTCGTGGTGAAGGAGAGAGGCGCTCCTGCAAACAGAGGTGAAGAGAGCAATAACATCACTGGTGGAGGGGAATCAACTGCCCAGATGACACGGAAGAATCCTTTACGACAGAATAAAGTGGCGAAAGATGCTTCTTCCGGGGGTAATGCAGAAGAAACGACCCTGGTTTTCAAACCTATTAAGCCAATATCGGCAGCAGTAGTAGCGAGGATGCCACGCTCTACTTTAAAAACTCCTGAGAATTCGGCTGCCATAGAGAAACGGACCGGTAAGCTACAGCCTATTGTCCCGCATGCTTTACCTCTTACTACCCCTCCTGTACTCTCTAAGGATAAAACACTGATGCATAATATAAAAATTAATGAAAATGAAAGGAAAAAAGAGTTAGATTTAGGTGCTACAGGGTGCCCTCCATCACTATCTCTGACTTTTGCAGCCACTGATACCGATACTGATAATGCCGTTGAAGCTGCTATATCAAATGAGGTTGCTACATCCAGTGACAATTTAATTGTGGGCTTGGAGGGCTTCGATGTGTCCATAGAGAAGCTGGGTGAACCAGAAAGTACACACAGAGCGCCAATTATAGAGCAAGGAGATATGGATGCGTCTAATGAGCTCAATTCATTTTTAATAAATGGCGCTTCTCAATATAATGATCCTTCTGAATACACCCAACCTGTTAGTATCACTGGCAATATTACTACTACGGGCACTGGTCCTACTGGAGGGCCAACTACGGTGGCAACGGCTAGCGTTATGGCATTTGACACAGATATGGGAGATACAACAAAAGCTATAAAAGCTATAACAGGCACAGATACAGAGGATACCGAGGATACACATGGAATTGCAATAACGTATATTCCTCAAATATCAACTTCCCGGATACCCATGAAAGCATCAACTACAGCGAAAATACAAACACCAGAATTAACTTTGGGAGAACAGAAAATAAACAACGATGATGAGGATTTACAAAATCAAGAACATGACTCCAATGATGAATACGAGGAGTTTTTTGAGGAAGGGTGGCTGCTCGAAAAGAAAGACTACTCTAAACCACAAACAGAAGCTAGCAACCCCTCAAGCCTCAAGAAATGGGGAAAGCTAAGAGCCAAAGCTAAGAAAGGTGGGAAAAAATTGAAACCTGCTGTGCTAACTACCACTTTAGCTTTAGAAATCGCTGGAGGGAAATCGACAAGCGATCAAACCCCTCTGCTCAAATGGATGCAACCAAGAGGACGGTTTAAGAATACTTCCATGTCTGGCTCAGGAGCCACTTTTGCAGAAGTCAATGCCTCCAAAAATTTGCAACTCTCCACCGCTAACAATGTGGATTTGTTAGACCAAGATATAGACCTAGGATTGCTGGAGACATCTTCGATCAAAACTTTTGCTGACACTGCTGATACTATACCACCTAACACACTACCTATTGGATTAACACAATTGAACTCTAAAGGTAAAAATAAAGATACACTTCATGTTGATATTAGTTTAGATAGCGAGACCTTACCTGTACCACAAACTACACCACTCCCATTAACCCCAAATCCTTCCAAGACACCCTCTGAAGCTTCCTCCTTGGACCTTATCTTAAAAACTTTGATGATACACCGCCAAGAAACGCAACAGAATTTCCTCCAACTAAGGGAAGATAATATCAAGGTACATAATTATCTTCAGGAAGTTACTAATAAATTGAATGGGGTCACAAAAGACATCGAAGGATTACAACAAAGGGTCGTTGAAGTAGAGGAGACGCTGGTTACCACTTCAGCTCAAACTAGTCAACACAAAGAAGATATAGGGTCACTACATAGCAAAATCGAAGAATTGGAAAATAGGCAGCGCCGACAAAACCTGACACTTTTTGGAATACCTGAAGGGTCAGAGGGCTCGGATGCCAGGGCTTACTTGGTTAAACTTTTTCAAAGAGCCTTTCCAGACCTCTCTGACTGGGATTGGGACTCCCAACTACAACGGGTACACAGACTGCCTATAACTCTAAGGAACAAAGAAAGCAAATATCCACGACCTATTATGGTCTACTTCGGTAATTACTTGCTAAGACAAGCGGTCTCAATTAAAGCTAGACCGAATACCCCAGTGACATTAGACAATGTAACTTTCTTTGTTAAAACCGATCTTAGCAAGTCCACTATGGATAAAAGATGGGGATTACGCTTTCAAGTCCATGGGGGCAATAGTCTATCTTCAAGAACCGGCCCGCCTTAAGGTTATGAAAGCTGGCCATACTTATTTTTTCCCTGAGGTAAAGGAGGCTGAGCAACTCCTTGCAAAAATGAGAAAGAGAGAGGGGGGAGAGGGGAGGTTGAGAGAGGTAGAAAATGAGACTCATGCCTAACCATAACTGCATAGCATAATTTAACAAGATACTCGGGCATATATTGTGAATTTGATTTCAAATCTTTTTTTTGTATGACAATAATACAGAGTGTGGGGGATCCTGGGGAGACCTCTCTGATAGGCTGCCCCTTGAGCGGCAGCAGAAGATAGAGGTAGGCTTCTGGGTAGATACTGGGGGGAGGGGTCATGGGTTGAAGGGCTGGGTGGGACGGGTGTGCGGTTCTGCTGGGGGTGGGGCTAAAAGGGGAAAAATTGTATTGCAGGGAAAAAAAAGATGGGCAGATACAGAGACAAAGCTTTTTTATTTTTTAAACGATATATAATACAGAGGAGTACGAAAAATTTTGTTATAATTAATGTCCTTTTTTAGATGTTTGGTGTGGAATGTTGCTGGCCTCAATAGTAAAGATAAAAGGAGAATGGTACAAGAAGAAATGAATATGTATAGACCCCATATGGCACTTATTTCTGAAACCCATATCGGGTTTCAAGATCATAAACTTTTATCTCAAATGGGCTATGATCTTGTTGTTTGCTCAACGTTAGGGGCTTCAATCCGGGGGGTAGCTATTTTGAAACAGAAACATACAAAAATGGCTATCATTAAAACTGCTGCTGATGACAGGGGAAGGTGGGTAATTGCTCAGGTGCAACTTGCTGAAAAATATTATGTATTCTGCTTGGTTTATGGTCCTAACGTTGATGAACCCAAACTTTATGAGCAATTAAACATCGAATTACTTGAATGGGAGGGTGAGCTATTGATAATGGGAGATTTTAACTGTGTTATGAATTATAAGAAGGATTCCACAAGTAAAATCAACACAATAAGGATGCGTAGAGTTAGAGCAGCTATAGTGGAATTGGGTAGGATACACAATTTGAAAGATGTCTGGCGCACTAAGCACCCTACTACAGCTGGTTATACATACTATTCGGCGCCCCCATAGAGTCTGTTCCAGAATCGATATGGTATGGGCAACAGATAGAATTGTGGATAACTGTAATATAGAACTTTGCCAGAGAGTTACATCTGACCACAACCCTATATTGTTTGAATTTAAAACCCTTAACAAAGAGCAAACCCCCCGACAGTTTACATTCACTAGGTATCTATGTACAGATGCTGAATTTGTCTTGGGCATTAAAGCGCATATAAATGAATTTATAACTTTTAATATTAACTCAACCACGGTTAATTTTGTGTGGGATGCGTGTAAATGTAGCATTAGAGGCTATGCACAACAATACATTTTAAGGAAAAATACTGAAAGACGGAGGGCAGATAAGCTAACTTTATCTAGTATTCTATCAGTCGAACAACAAGTGATAGATGCTGTAATACAGGGGAAGACAAATATTGAAGAACTGAGATTAGGATTGGTGTCAATGAGGTCGGCATTAAAAAAGACTCTTAGGGAGAAATTTAGTTCCAAAATACATAAATATAAATTAGCCCAATATGAAGGGGGCGATCGAATCGGCAAGGTCTTGGCTTATAAGGTAGCCGATAAAAAAGCTAAATCCACTATAAAATCAATAATAGGGTCAGACTTAATCAAATATAAAAAATCTGAGCAAATTTTAGAGCAATTTGCTAAATACTATTGCCATTTATATACCGCAGATAATTCACCCTCTCAGGAAGAAATTACAAATTATTTAGATAAATATTTGCTCAGCCGATTAGATACTGAAGCAATTAAGCAACTTGGGGCTAAGATTACTATTACTGAAATAGAGCTAGCTATTCAAGCACTACCTTCAGGAAAGGCTGCGGGAGAAGACTGCCTGCCTATAGAACTATATAAAATTTGTGAGAAAGAACTCATACCGCTTTTTCATTTGGTGATAGATTCTGTAGGTCAAACAGGAAGCGCTCCTACATCTTGGAGAACTGCAAAAATAATATTTTTTCTAAAAAAGGGCAAACCACCAAAGGACCGAGGGTCTTATAGGCCCATCTCATTGATAAATACCGATGCCAAGGTCTTTGCCAAAATCCTGGCTCACCGTCTCGCCCCTATTATGCCTGATTTAGTGAACTGCCAACAGCATGGGTTTGTAGTGGGGAGAGACACCACTACCCATATTAATACCGCAGTGACTGCATTTGATGTAGCCTCGACAACTCACACCCCACTCGGAATGGTTATGCTGGACGCGGAGAAAGCGTTCGACCGAGTGGGGTGGGAGTATTTGTGGGCGGCATTGAGCGCATTCGGTATACAGGGACAATATCTCAGATGGGTTTGATCCTTATATAAACTACCAATGGCAATAGTTAGTTATGCTGGAGTTAATTCAGCTGACTTTGCAATTAAAAGGGGGACAAGGCAGGGGTGTCCTTTATCACCCCTGCTTTTCGCTCTAGCCCTGGAACCATTTTTAAATGCTTTGTCCGTCCAAGATAATATAATACCAATACAACATGGTGGCAAGAGTTTGGAAATAACCGCTTTTGCTGACGATATAGCTATATTCACTACAGACTTAGTTTTGGCACTCCCTGAGATAATTAAAGAAGCTAGTAAATTTGGAGAGATATCAGGCTATAAACTAAATGTTGGAAAAACCCAAGTAATCGCCAACTACAAACCTGCTCAACCGATATTGGGACTCTGTACTAATGCTATCTATTTAGGAGTTAAGCTTGCAGCAGAAATAGAGAAAATCGTAGCATTGAACTATGACCCTTTACTTAAGGAAATAACTACATCTTTAAAAAACTGGCATCAGGACAATATCTTAATTTATTAATGAGATGATTGTGAACATTATGAAAAGTTAGATAGAGTTTCGGAAATATTTAAAGTACCCGATCTTACCCTGAAAAATGACAAGTGGTAAATGTTATCAAAATGGAATGGATTGTTTAAGTCATCATGTGCCCGAAAGAGGTGTAGAGCCCAAAATTAAGATCCTGAGTGTAATTAAGGAGGCACAAGTGGCCAAGGATGAGGATCAGGTGAGGTCATTTCTCAGACTAATAGAGTATTATACCATATTTTCATAAAGATTGAAAGTAAAACTGCCTGCCTGCATGATTTGGTAAAGAAAAATGCAAAGTATGTGTTGGATGGCAGCTGTGATGAGGTTTTTGTGTCAATCAAGAAGAATATTGTTTCTACTCGCCCTTTGAAATCATTCATACTTGTGACGATTGTATAATTACTACTGATGCAAGCAATCTGGGCTTGAAGCAGTGCTTCTGCAGGAAAGGAGTAATACTAGAGTGGTGGCAATTGCATTTGCATGTAGGACACTATGTAGGGCTGAATCCATGTATTCCACCATAGAAAAGGAGGCTATGGACTTGTGGTGGGGTGTGCAATATTTCAAGAATTTTGTTTGGGGGCTCATTTTAAGAACTTATCACAAACCACTAGTCAATGTATTCAGTACAAGTAAAGGTGGAAAGGCTATTCCTCACATTGCTAAATGGCAAAACCATTTACAATAATGAGTATCAGAATAATTTGCAGTACGTCAAAATGTTGTAGCTGATTGTTTATTTTGCTTAACTTTAGAAGATGACCTGGAGGAGGAAGAATCCAAAAAAGGGGTGTTGGAGTTTGTGTGTGCTGTTAATGAAGTCACAAATGAGGCCTTGTCAGAGGATGAGTGGGCGCAAGCGGTTGAGGAGGAGTATGTTTTGAAAATGGCCTTCAAATGTGTTTCCAGTCAGTGGCCCAAATCCAAGGATTTGGATGAAGGTCTAGTTTCATTTTGGAGATCCGCAGATGAATTGTCCTTGGTTGATTGTATTTCGAACAGGTGTGAGCAATTGGTGGTTCCCCAGAGTCTTAGATCCAAAGTCATGGGTCTGGCCCACCAGGGACATATTGAAATCAATGCCATGAAACGTAGAATCAGAGAAGATTTTTGGTAGTCTGGGATAGACAAAGCTGTGACACAATGTGAGAGAAAGTTGCAAGTGTGTATTGAGTGATAAAACTCTCAACACACACTGTACTGAACAACACACACTGTACTGTACTGTCCCCAATTACTCATGAGCCCAGTAATAGAGTACCTTGGTGTAAGTTATCATTCGATGTGTCTGGTCCTTTAGGAGTTTTATGTACTTCAGCCAAATATGCATTAGTGTTGGTGGATTATATATCTGAGCAGATTGAAGTGGAATTTGTAAATCATGTGAACAGTAGTGTTGTCATTAATGTTTTTCAGAATTTCTGACTAATAATGGAATACAATTGGTGTCCAAGGAGATGTGTGAATTATTGAGGCGAGAATTGTATTAAGCATGCAAGAACTTTGTTGTATCAACCTCGCAGTAACGGTCTTGCTAGAGAGTCAGCAGCACCACTAAAGGCGTTGGTGAATAGTTTGTGTTGGAAAAAAGTAATAAAGGACAAGCTATGGGCAATGAGCAGAGGCGGCTCCTCCACTAGGGCGGAGGAGCGTTGCCTCACTGTTTTCTCACAGTGCGAGAAGAGGAAACATAAAATGGTAATAACTACCATTTTATGTTTCTGCTTCTTGCACTATGAGAAAGCAGAAGGCTTTGGTTGGGGGCAGGCGGGGGGGCAGGTCTGCTCTAGGGCAGGGGAGGAGTGGTGTGCCCACTGCTGAGGACCCTGACTGTTTGGTCGGCCCTCTGGGTTCGCCCAAACCAGTCATGCGCACTCGATAGTTCTCCATGCAGGCTGCAATGCAATTACATGGAGAACATGGCCTCTCCGTAAGCCCCTTCCTGGATGGCGCCCCGACTAATCACAGCACTCCACTGGAGCGTTGTGATTGGCTTAGGGGAGGGGAGGGAGGCTGCCTGCTTCCAGAAGATGGGGGACCCCGGCCGCCGAAAAGGTAGGTTTAAATATATATTTTTTATTATTAATAAAATTAACACCCCCACACAACGCCCCTCCCAAAGTTTCTTGGCTGGTTCTGGGCCATTAGGCGAAGGCTCCTGTCCACTTTTCCTTGTGCCAGGGACCAGCTGTAGTAAAATCTTACGACTCGAGGGTGCTTTAATCCCTAGGATCCTGTTTTTAACTATCTTCTCAAAGTTTTTATCAAAATCTTTTCAACATTGTGGATATTGTTAATCATTATTGCACTCATACTTTATTCCGGTTTTATCCTTTTTACTTGATTTTTAATTGAGTACACACATAGAAATTCTGCACATTAATGATTTCCTCAGTGTTTACAATTCTCATTACGTGATACTTGACCATTTGAACCTGGTGTACTAAATATCTACTTTTACTTGTGTTAACTGCATCATGGGCTCCACTACTAAGGAAGAATATGTGTGTATCTTTATGGATTTACAACCGAAATTAAGATTATGATACTAGACTCCCCTCCCACCCGTGAGACATGCCAGCTGTGACTGGCAATGAGAACATCCCTACCTATTAGTGCAGGTATCGCTCCATTTTTTCTTTGTTGAGAAGCAGAGTTCCTGGGTCTCATTTGAACAAAGAATGGATGGGAAAAAAGTGTGTAAACTCAGAAAGGCTCAAAAACATGTTGGATGTATCGAACAGGGTACAACAAAATATTGTGCCAATGGCAAGGGGGAGGTCAGTAGTAAAGGGCAGGTCAAATTTGAGAATTATGTAAGAATAAATGTTTCTTGTCAAGTTCAAAAAGGGCACTCTAAGTTTCCTGTACCCATGTTAGTTAAAGATGCCAAAGACCAGGTGGTGGATTTGGAGGGTGGTGACCGCCCTCATCGCCGCCACCGATGACATCCGAGCCCTGATGGACAATGGAGAAACAGCGGCCCTCATCCTCCTAGACCTCTCCGCGGCATTCGACACGGTCTGCCACCGCACCCTGGTACGGCGCCTCAGCAACATCGGAATCCAGGACAAGGCGCTGGAATGGATCATCTCCTTCCTCGACGGAAGAATACATAGAGTCCGCCTACCACCGTACAAGTCAGAGGCCTCCAAAGTCATCTGCGGCGTCCCTCAAGGATCATCTCTGAGCCCCACCCTCTTCAACGTCTACATGAGCCCCCTCGCGGCCATCGTACGCAAACACAACCTCAGCATAATCTCCTACGCCGACGACACCCAGCTGATCCTCTCCCTGACCAACGACCCCGCCGCCGCCAGAGCCAACCTGCACGAAGGGATGAAAGAGGTGGCCGAGTGGATGACGACCAGCCGCCTGAAACTGAACTCGGACAAGACTGAGGTCCTCATCCTGGGCTCCTCGCCCTCCGCCTGGGACGACTCCTGGTGGCCTCCCGTCCTGGGCACCGCACCCAAACCGACAGACCACGCACGCAACCTGGGCTTCATCCTGGACTCCTCCCTCTCCATGACCAGGCAAGTCAACAACGTTTCCTCGGCATGCTTCAACATCCTACGCATGCTACGGAAGATCTTCTGGTGGATCCCCACCGAGACCAGGAAGACCGTCACCCAGGCCCTCGTCACCAGCCGACTGGACTACGGCAACGCCCTCTACGCCGGTACCACCGCCAAGCTCCAGAAGAGACTCCAGCGGATCCAGAACGCCTCAGCCAGACTCATCCTCGACATCCCACGAACCAGCCACATCTCCGGACATCTGAGAGACCTTCACTGGCTCCCCGTCAACAAAAGAATCACCTTCCGCCTCCTCACCCATGCACACAAAGCCCTACACGACCAAGGCCCGAGCTACCTTAACAGCCGAGTCAACTTCTACGCTCCCAAACGCCACCTCCGATCAGCCAACCACGCCCTCGCCGCCGTCCCCCGCATCCGAAGAGCGACTACAGGAGGAAGGTCCTTCTCCTACCTGGCCGCCAAGACCTGGAACTCCCTCCCGACCGACCTGCGCCTGACCCAAGACCACCTCTCCTTCAGGAAGAAGCTGAAGACCTGGCTGTTCGAGCAGTAGCGGCACCCCCCCCCCCCCCTCCAGCGCCTTGAGACCCTACGGGTATGTAGCGCGCTTTATAAGTGTCACTGATTGATTGATTGATTGTGAAGTGTGGAACAAAAACAATGGTGGTAATGCCTGAGTCCAAAGCTGAGTATGTATGTGAAAAGTTGAGGGCAGAAAAAATGTCCATTTGATCACAACTTGTGGAGAATCATACATGCAGTTGTTCAGAAAGGGAGACATTCGTGCATCAAAAGTACAAAGATTATGCTTTGTAAAAAATGGTATAACATTCATCTAGGAAATTGTATTTATCTGTAAAACTCCTGTTTGTTCTTAGGGTTGGTTGAAGTTAACATCTATATTTATTGTCATGCCCGATAATGTAAGTTATATGCTTTTTTTTATTTTTGGTGTTATGGAATTTTGAACATATTGCCATTTTTAGGTGATAAGTGAAGGGGATGTACTGTGTTTGTGGAATATTCTGATGTGATGGTGGGACAGAATATAGGTGTAGAATGTTGGTGGGAGGTGAAGTGAAGATTCTGTGGTTGGGAAACATCCATTACAATGCAGTCATTACATTGCACTGCTTTCACAACGCAACTTTTACAATGCAACTGCCCTTACATCGCATGTCATTACAACCATGCCATTACAATGCATGTCACTACAAAGCATGCCATTACAATGCATACCATTACAACGCAAGCCATTACAATGCTTTATAAAGTAAGTAATAGAGATTTTTTTGTTTTAGGGTGGGTATGGGTTTGGGGTGGATGGGAATAGTAATTTTTACCCCTACACTATCCAACATTTTCCCTACTGTAGCACTCACTGGAGTGGGAATAGTACTTTTTACCCCTACACTATACAACACTTACCCTACTGCTGCACTCACTGGAGCAGGAATAGTAATTATTACCCCTAGACTATCCTACTGTTGCCCTAAAAATAATATGCATTGTAATGGTATGCATTGTAATGGTAGTTTTAAAAATGCGTTGTAATGGCATGCGTTGTAAAATCATGCGATGTAATGGTAGTTGTGATGTAAAAACGTGTTGTAAAAGCATGCATTGTAATTGCTTGCGTTGTAACATCATACATTCCTGTAGTCTGAAGTTACTGCCTGACCATCGGTGCTGCTGGATGGAAGCAACCAGCATACCTAATGTTTGTCATCTTTTAAATAACTAGTCACCTCTACTTTCTTAGACCTTCCAGGAGCACTGACTGCTGGGCAAGAAGAGAGTTGCAGGAGCCTCTGCAGGTCACAGGGCATTAAGTCATGTGCAAGTGGAAGGATGGAATAGCTGTTACAACAGCTTCTTGTTACAGTGATGGAGGAGGACTTGTAAGCCATCAGGGGCCCAATGAAAAAAATCAAAGGTAATCATGGTAATGAGGAAACAACATGTTACTCAGAAGACAGATTTTGCAAGTTGACCCTTTCCACCAAAACACAGTCAGTAAGTAAATAGAGGAATCATTTGATATGGAAGGTCAGATGATCTGATGGCAACATTTTGGAACAAGTCAACTTGCCTTGTTTGGACGTATTGCTTTACAAGAAGAAACAGAGAAAATGCACTGGGAGTGGCCTTGACGTACTCACTGTACTTCAGCCTCACTCCCAGAAAGTGTGGCATTCAGTAAACTCTCTCCATTGCACTGCAATCCCAGCCTCTGTCTTCTAAAACTGAGTTCATGAAGACATTTCCTGACTTCCTTTGACATACTCTTCTCCTCTCAGCTCACTACTTGAAATCCACAGTGTCCCATCCATCCCTTTAAAAAAATCATAAATTAATACATCCTAGTCCTCATCAAATTGTAATCTTGTTTCTGAGCTTGTTTTCTTTTCTGAGACACTTAGCAAGAGCACAGAGAGGGTTGGAAGGATGGTAGGTGGAAAGTAACAACACAGAGAATGTGGGAGGAGCAAGCAACTACATATAGAGAGGTGGGAGGGTGGGAATAGGATTAAACCCTATGAGGGAAACGACCTGCAAACAATTGCACTCTTATGGAGTGCTTCAACTAAAGGAAAAAAGTATCTCTGAAGTACACAAGTATGTTGCCCATGCACCAGGGGAGGGACAAATACATGAAGAGGAAGTGAAGCCAGCATTTGCTGACCAAAAAGAACTAACCAAATGAGAGTGACAGTGAAGCCAACCAATGGTAGGCAATGGGCGGACTCTAAACCCACTGTAAGCTAACAAAAGGTCTTGCACAGAAGACCTACAAAAGGAGACATCCTGTGAAGTTTTATTTAACCTCTGACCTCTTGGAATGTTCGAAGCAGGGAGATCTTGGCAAAGTAGATAATTGGTTTGTGCTGTAGGTTACCGCAAACAAAATAAGTGCACAAAAGTAGAAAGGGGCGTACCTTAAAGCACCTACAGCCCTGCATTTTTATCAAAATCAAATCGTGAAATGCTCCCAAATCAGCATGAAATGAACACTGTATCAGCAGCCAAACTACCCACAACTAAACATTTAGGGGCAGATTTAAAAGCCCCTTGCGCCACTTTTGCGTCATTTCTAATATAGGAAAAGTGACGCAAAAGTGGTGCAAGGGGCTTGTAAATCTGCCCCTGAATATTTTTGAAAGTAAAGTAAATTTCAATTCCCCTCTACATGAGGGCAACATAATGAAATGCCCTCAAATGAGTCTAAACTGTTCCTTAGATTTTCTATTTTGGCCACGAAGTATCAACGCGAAGCATACATTTAGGCAATCATGTTGGCGGTAAAATATCACCTTGGACTATTCAGTGGGGTTAATAATTTGCCCCTGCAGGTAAGCTTGGCAATTTAATGCTATGAATCCAAATTATGAGATAGAATTCTATGGGGGCTATGATGCTCTACAAAGCGAAAAGCAATGCAGTTAACAAAACAAGTCAATCAGTGGTTGAAGTTACCAAACTGAAATGCCTTACATCCTGGTAAAAATAGAACAATTACAAAATCAGCTTGTGCAGAGCAAGTGAAAAATGCAGAAGATAAAGAGGCCCGTAGAGCAAAATACAAACTGCTCCATGGTCTATATACCACTGAAATATCGAGATCTAATTTATAATTTTTGTAATCGGATTGAAAAAAAGAGCTTTTGCTACACAAACTATACACGTACATTGATAGCTCCTAAAACAATAAGTAAACCCTCTTAAGAGTCATTTCCCTGCAAACCTATTTCCACTTGAAAACCAACTGCTTATTTACAGGATTCTTTACCTGCATTAGACATGAAGTTCAGTTTTCCTGGTGGTTTGCAGGCTGATTATTTGCTGCCAGGCCAAAAGGAATCCTTATTGAAAAATCTCTCCAGGAGCCAGATGCTTTAGTAATTAATATGCACATAGCAAGAGCACGATTAGATCCAAATTTTGTGGGAATGGGTTCAAAGACAAGATCAAAATTAAGAGTTACATGGAAAAAAATATGCACATTGCAAGAGCACAATTAGATCCAAACTTTGTGGGAATGGGTTGAAAGACAAGATCAAAATTAGGAGTTATATGGAAAATACATGACAAGTGGTGCAATTTAAAGCACACTGGTATAGTAGTAGAAACATTTCTTTCTTTGTTTTATTACAACCGTAAGGCATGATACTAAGAATTATTAAAATACAAGTTAAAACAATTTCACAAAAAAGTGCATCATTATATCTGGGTTTATGCAGAGTTTTCGAACTCATTTGTAACCTTATTTGCAGGTTCAATGTCCGCTTTTCTTAGAAGTGAGTCAATCAAAGATAAAAGCTTCTCCTCTCGACAAATTAAGAAGTTTGATGTTCCCCCTGTCACACTGGTATAGTATTGTTGGCCTCACTGCAACAGGATTTACTAACTTTTACAGGGATTTTTGGGTTCTACCTCAAAGAATATTCAGAGAAGGAATAGCAACATTTTACAACCTATTACAGCAGCAGACCTTGCTGGATGTAGAATTTGGATTTCTAATATATGTAACAATTAGCGGGAAATGGTACATTCTGCAGCCCATTGAGGAATTTAGATTGGTCACAAACTTAAAAATAGGTTTTCCAAGATTCTTGATTATTTCTACCCAGGAAAACGTAGGACATTTATTCTAAGATGGCGCATTTTAAACTCATTTGATTATTGATCTGTTTGTGCTGTGTTTAGAACACCTTTGTATTTTCAAAGTGGATGTTAATATAGAAGACAACTATAATACTTTCAGGTAAGGATGTAACACGCTACAAGCATCATTTATGTTCTATAACACATATTAAGTTCCAGCTTTCATCTGATATGCTTAGCCACTTTCATGGCCTGAAATACAAGGCACGTTTGCAAAGATGTTGGCTGTAAAACACAAATAAAGTACATACAATTAGCATGATGCTTCCACCACCTGAACTGGCACCCAAATCTACAAAACTGGTATAAGTAATAATAGAAAGGACAACGTTAAAGACAAAGGGCCTCATTACGATGTTGGTCGGACCGACTCCAACATGCCGTCGGTGTCAGTCATACCAACATCTATGTCCGCAGTCAGACCGGAGCATAATAATGCGGTCGTTCTGACCGCTTTGCTTGAGGGACCGACCAACAGCTTCCAACGGGCTCAAGGAGCCCATCGGGCGGTCGGTCGAATCACATTCCCCACAATGGAGGCGGGCCCTTCTCAGGCACTGCCGTGGGGAATTACGATCCACCTTTCCGCCAGACCCTTAATGTCCATTCTTCAGACGTGAAAAGGCTGGTGGAAAGGCTTTTTTGGGACCCCTAGCAGGGCCCCTGTCCCCTGTGGCCCTCCGCTATGGACCCTGGGGGGGGGGGGGCACCTGTGGTGTCCCCCTAAACATCAGTGCATCCTGTGGCAGGTACCGAATGGTGCCTGCCACAGGGTGCAGGGATGTTTAAAAACCTGGCTTTTGGCATTGGGACTTGTGTGGGCGGGCCTTTTCCAGGCCGCAGCAAAAGCCTCAATGCAAAGAGGCATGTTCCCGACTGCCTCCATGGCGGTCGGATCCTAATTTGGCGGTTGGGACCGCAAACTACCTGTCGGGCGTTCCCTTCACCGCAATGATTCCTGTTCCACGCTTGTCTGACTGGCATCGTAATTGGGCCCTAAATATATTGCAGCATTTTATGACAAACACCTCTACAACAATTTAAGTCTATGAACCTTTTGTTTTCAGAGGTGAGGACAGGCTTTATAAGTTACAGGGATGATACAGTTTTCCTTGGTTTGATTTTGTTTTCTGAAAAGGAGTGCAAAACATTGTGTTTAAGGCTCGTTCAACCAGTAATAATGAACTTATAATTAAAACATCCTCCCTTTTCCTTGTCGTCCTCTTTCACACTCTCTCTCTCATCTCTCTTTTCTTTCTCTCTCACTATTATTTTTCTCTCCCATTTTCATCATTGCTTTACTTCTCACTCCATCTGCCCTGCTTTTCATCTTCTCCTCCTTTGTCTCCTCTTTTTCTTTATTCTTTCGATTTCTTTTTCTATTGCCTTTCTTCCTTTTTATTCTATTTCTCAGGCTTCTTTGTTGCCCATTTGTTCCTAACTGCCCACTTTCTTTCATTCTCTTTGTCCCATTCTATGTCTGATTTTCCCTCCTTTGTGTTTTCATTCCTGCTTCCAGAATATCAAAATGGAAACAAATGGCCCATTTATTTTCTTTGAGATGCATGGCAACCCAAGTAATAGCACCTGACCTGGACCTAGCATTTTTGTTTTGGTGCTAATTTTCAACATCAATATAGGATGTAAAGGCTCAGACGTTGATCAATTATGTATGATTCTGACTGACTTATTCCTGGTATTGTAGGGTCAGCTGTACTCTAAGAGTGAAACTGGACTGTTACTTCATCATGATGTAGTGTTCTTTATAGTGCGTGCCCTCAGCGTTTTCTTAAACTGGCACATGGATGGAGCAGACCTACAGAATCAATCAATGTCTTTGTTGCATAGATGAAGGAATATTGCCTTGTTTTTTTTCTTTTTTGCACTTCTTTGGATCCAGTGTCCAGATGTCAGGTTTGCTCCAACATTGTGCACAAGATCCAACAGCAGTGACGTTTTTATCAGCTCTCACCTTCCCCACTAATGATCACATATACTAAACATGAATGCCATTGGTAGAAGCTGAGAAAGGGCAAAGAAATAAGAGTGGACAGACACAGGTACCACTCTCTGCCTTCTAGTCACTTCTTGGGTAAAGAGATTTGTGGTTTGTTTGTATCTCTACAAGGCAAAGAGATGCTTTACTTCACGAGTTACTGAAAAACTGAACATCACTGTAAATGTGAAGTGAGATCTCTTAACCAATCTCTGTATAATCAACTGCTGTTCATAAAGAACTCAGACTTTATGAAAGCTAACTATAAAGAAACATGAATATCTTGCGAGATATGCATACACTTACATGTTTCTCCATCTTTAGAAAAAGTACCTCAAATGGTGAATATTGTTTTTTCTTGATTTCCGTAGAATTGGAAAATAAGGAGCACCATTAGCATTCTGTGAATACCTATATTTAGCAATTCATACACTGGAAATCTGTACACTATGTTTATTAATATTGATACACATAACAAAAAATCTCTTAAGAACCTGCTTTGTTCCTTCACAGAAAGTCTTGGCAGCACATGCAAAACAACAGCCGCGGCCCGTACAGGTAAGAGCAGTCGGGTGGCGGGGTGGGGTGGGCGATTCGACAAATTAAATAAATAATACATTTTCCCTCGTACTCGTCTGTCAGAATCCCCCCCCCCACCCGGCCTCACAGCTCTTACCTGCATGGGCCGCAGCTGCAAATCAAGTCTTTTAGATTTCAAGCAACTGTGCAAGGAGTAGTTAGTTTTCAAATCACACATGACTTTAGGATACTTCTCCATAGCAACAATGTAGCACAATTGACTACCAAGGAGGCTGAACAACATTAGGAAAATGGTACTAGAAGATTGAAGATGGCCGATGTCTCTCTAGGCACCACTGGCGTAACAAAAATTGAGGGGGCCTCCCTGCACAGTATGAAGAGGGGCCCCCTCCAGGCTCAATCAGGAGCTTTATGGCCAGATTGCAGTGCTGAGGAGGCCCCCTGGAGCTAGGCCCCCCCCCGCACCGCAGGGGCTGCGGGGCCCTGTGTTACCGCCTGCTAGGCACGTGAGAGTCTGTGGCCCAAACTATGAGTGCACTGCCTGGATACAGTAGGCAGCAACTCCAGGTCCCCTTATTGGTACCTGGCTACGAGTGTGCTGAGAGTCACCAGTGATGGTGAGTTTGTCAGCCACATAGGCAGGTGCACTGGCTGCTTAGTAGATCATGCAGCTAGCAAAGGTAGCCAGTGGAGTTCCACCATGGTGGGGGCGATTAAGTCATATTTCTTCAGGCCCTTTATAAGATGTTTTGCTGTGTGTAGGATACCCTTAAGTGTCGGGCCAGGGTGGATTATCGGAGGCTGTAGAGCAGGGCTTTACCACCGTCTATATGCAAGAGTGTGAGGGCTTGAACTGCTGTTCTGAAGTTGATTTCTGGGGTGAACCGTTTTGCTTTTTTTCTTAGTTTTGTTTTTGGTGTTTTCCTTGAGGGTGAGATCAGTGTAAATCCGATTGATTTAAATTTTGATGAAATTTGAGGTTACAAATTTGTCAAGGTTCATATTACTGAGCCAGGTTTGGACTAGTTATTGTTTGCTGTTCTTGGCAAACAGCCGGAACTCTTTCAGCCTACCTGTAATCATAATTTATTTAATTATGTAGTTAACCAAAGATTGTTGTTTATATATTTTGTGATTATACTATTTTATCCTCTGCTAATGCGAGAAGCGAATTCACTATTTGTACTATGTCAAGTATCCTTTATTTAACTGAAAACGCTTCCTTCTGTTCCTTGTAACTTCATCTATATTTCATACCTGTCTTTATAGAAAGAAAATTCAAAATGTAATTTATGTTTTAATGCTTTTTCTGTTCAATGTAATGATGCTCTTATGCCTGGCCTCAGCACCAGAAAATCAATAACATATAGATAAAGCAGCTTTTGTCACCTCAACAGAGTTCTTGCTCCAAGGTTTTCTGTGTGCAATATCGCAAACGATGCTGGGTGACTGCACTACTATGAAACTTAGAGCGAACTCGAAAGCCCAGCATACTAAAGATATATCAAGGTAAAGTTGTTAGTGTCTGTCTGTCCTCTTTATACAGCACTTTTAGGATTATTTTTGATTTTACTCTCGGTCTTAATAATGGAATCAGTGGTGAATGAAAACATGTGGCAATGTGTCTGCAGTGAATCAGGATGGTCTCCATTCACAAAAGGTATTTTGTACATTAAGCAGGCTAGACTAGGACGCAAATCCTTTTCTTACCTGGCCCCTAAATTATGGAATTCTCTCCCATTAAATCTGCGTGAGGAAGTCTTTTAGGAAAAAACTCAAGACCCAGCTTTTCTAATCTTCTCCCCCCTGTGTGGTATGTATTCTGATCCTTAGCGCGGAGATACCCCATCTGGAGTGAGTCAGGCGCGCAATAAATAAATAAAATAAATAAAATAATAGTACTACAATAGTACTACTCTTGTACTAAAAAATGGTATTCACTGAGCAGCGTGCATAGGTCTTCGCCTCGGCCTCTGCCATCTTTTATGTGACCGCGGATATCTCCTCATATGTAGACCTCCATTTTAGTAGTAAATATGGGAGGGACGGGGAGATACTGGAAAATGGGAAATACTTACTACATAATGGGAGGAGCTAAGGTAGTGTTAAGGAGGGGTTTGGAGAGGGACATACACCCACCCACAAAAGAGTAAGTCAATTGCTATTCACAAACTGCACTTCAATAGTTACTAAGGCCTAAATGGACCCAAAACAGTTGTAAATGTACTGCAGTTGAGATATGAAGTAAGTCCAACACCACACATAGGCAACCGCTGGTAGTGCAATCCTCTCCCATAGAAAATAATGAAGGAGAGATTTAAAATTGAGCCCATTGTTGTGTCCACTTCTCAGCAGCCTGGTGCCCGGGAACTGCTCTACTTTGTGTGGTCCCTTAGTTCCTGTTGTTCAGAAGATGCCATATAAAGCCCACGGCTGCAGCCGGTGGGAGTCTCTCACCTGGGTCTGTTCCTGTCATGATCCTGGTCGATGCTCCATCACTCTCAACTTCAAAATGCCAATTACCTGCCTATGGTCCACTTTAGTTTTTCCGTTCTCTCTTCTTTTACATTTTCATAATTGCTGTTCCTCTCCTGGTTTCTTCCAGACTTTCCCAATCCATTGTGTTTTCTCACATGTGCTGTTTGATGCCATTTTCTTTGCTTGTTCTTTTACTATTTAATGTCTTCAATTGGTTGGAGAGTATGTTGTAACAAAGCAGTGTCCTTTTGCTTGTTTCCTCCTCATCCTACATTTTTGCTCTTGTGACTCCCCCACCTGTATACTTGACTCCTGCTTTTCTCCAACCCTGTGAAGATGTCATGAGCAAGGAGGTTTTTTACGACTTTGGCTTTTCCGTAATTAGAATGTGGCAGCTTCTCGAGGGCACCTGCCTACCACATATTACAGTGTGTGGAGAAATTGCGATTACCGGAAACAGTCAACGATTCCTCAGATAGCATAAAGCCCATGTTTGGATTATGGGTAAGTGACCAGCTTTGAACACCCTTATTTTTTACAAAATAACTACATTATTTAAAATAAATTCTTTACATGACTTATTGTAACTTTTAATACATAATACATACGTATAAACATTTTACTTAGATGAGTATTTTTCTTAATACATCCTTTAAAATAATTTTATTTAAATTGCACATACATGTTATTAAAATATTTATTGCAAAATTAGGTTAGTAGTGCTTCAGACTGTTTTATTTTGCTCTACATTGAAAATATGCATGTACAATTAATTTACATTAAGATTTATATTACAAATAAAATATTTTTAAAAAGTTTAATAAACTATGTTACTTTTCCCTATAGTTTACCATAACAAGATCTCTGCCCATGATGCGGCGACATCTGCCTCCCTGTGAAAAGTAACTTGGCATAGCTTAACACTCGTAAATAAGCCTCCACCCCTTAACTTAGGGGGTGAAGACATGTAAGTCCACACTTTTTGGTAAATTTACTCTTGTAAATGGTGACTAGCCAAAAGTAGTACATTAACTACATGGTGCAACAGTAAATTTACATGTGTAGATCTACTCATACATATGTTAACCTTTGTGAACACGGCCCAAGATCTTTGCATAGTGTTCCAGGTTGCAATTCTAGGGTTCTACAGATCTTCCATCATTTGTGTTCAGATGAGAACAAATCAGCTTAGAAGAGTCAGTAAAATATGGTTGTATGACATTATAACACATGCTTTTACCCTGCATGCCGTTACAACGCAATTTTGTACCCCAACTTGCTTTCGGGGGTGCGCTGAAGTATGGAATAGAATAATTTACTATTCGAACTCCAGTCTGTGCAACAGTAGGGTGGGTGTTGGAGTTAAATCCAGCACCTTATACCCCCTACAGCAAGCCATTTTCGTTGTAATGGCATGCAGGGAAAAAGCATGCATTGTAACGGTTCTTTCCCCTAAAATATTGGTTTGGCTCCATAATGTACTCTTGGAATATCTCAATAAAATTGTGCATTTGCTCCAAAGATATACTCTTTGGGTATCCAAATCAATTTTCATAAAAAATTTGAGTGTGTGGTTTTTAGTAAAATTATTAATTCGGACCAAATAATCAGCTTTGATTCAAACTAAATGAAGAGCTCAGTGGAAAACTACATGTTGTAACTTTGAAGGATCCAAGAAAAAGCTGATAATTGTATCATAATGTACAGGCTGCGTCAGGTTAAAGGACACCCTTCAAAGTTCTTGAATAGTCGCAGTAGTCTTTTGACATTGGCAGTGAAATGAGATATAGAAGATGAACTCAGGAAGTGATACCCATCAAGCATTGTGAAATACATTAAGCCTCAATGTTACGGTAAGTGAAACAAATGAGAAAAACCTTGGACATCCTTTCTCTCAACTTATACGAATAGTGAACTTCAGAAGTCCTTCCACGCCAATGGAATCCTGGAAATGAGCATCAAACAGTTTCTCGTATTCAAATGATGTGGTATTTAAATCCCGTGGCATCACCGCAAGTGGCATCAAGACACTTGTGCCCTGATGACATCACAGAAAGGACCATCGTTATTAAGAATGATAAAAGTGTATATCATGTTTAGAATGTAAACGAAATCAACAAATTCAAAACACCACTGAGGCAGATACAAATACTTCACATGTAGGATAGCTCAGTATACCATGATAAACTGTCCGGAAAAATAAGCAGTATTTGTATGGCTGCACAGCACAGATGGTGTCAAAGATTGTCCAAAGCCATGTAAAAGGAAGTTCATATCAGCATATACCCCAGAAATTATCATGCTCCATGTCCTATGATGTATGTATTCTCTGTACCATAAAAGGATGCCTCAAAATGCCATGTTGTGCACGTGCCTGTACCATTAAATCCATGACACAACCCCCTCAAAGCAATGTTCAGATTCAGTTCATCCCCCGCACTTCAGGAAAACAGTGCATCAAACTCCATCAACGATGACGCAAGTACCTCCTTCCCCAGTCAACTCCTCTTTTTAACAGATTGAATAAATTCAACCATATAACACCAATGCTAAATGAGCTAATTTGGTTCCCCCGCCTGGCCCACATCATCGTCAAGACCAGCTGAAATCAGAGAAAATGACAAATTATACCACGTCTTCCATGTCAGAAAAATTAACCACCTCAAGTAGAAAGGACCAAACCAGCTGCCAGAAAATGCAAGAAGGGAAAGACAAAAAGGCAGGCCTTCTCCAATCACCACCCAGGATGTGGAATACCGTACCCATTCACATAAACACTGCTGCAATACTCCTATAATTAAGAAATAAACTGAAGACGAATATCTTCAGTGACTATCACCACCCTGCAGAATTTGATCAGAATCTTGTTAGTGGTCTGTTTGTCGTATCTTGCGCTCTTGCCGTCTGTTCAGTGTTCCCAGGTAAAATCATGCTTTTGAAATACCATTACATAACACACATGAAGGCACATTTGTCTTAATTTGTCAAAAGTGTATATATTTATATGTTTTGTATATATTACTAGTTTTCCACAGTTATATTCAACCCTGTTCCACTAGCAATGCTGATAAAGTGCAGAAAAGATGTTTATCGATAACACACCTGTTTCGTCCCTGGATAACGGCATATCTCCACAAGCATAGGCATATTTCCATATCTCTCCCAGATATACTAGCTTTCCTTCCCCATTCTACCATGTTTCTATGTCTCTCCAACAGCACCCAATGCTGACCCATGCCCTCGTGTTTCTCATTAATGTTGCCACTCCATGTGTTCTCATTGGCCTCCCCATGTCTCCTCCATCTCAACTCTCCAATCTGACCAGGGATCTTCCCATCAGCGTCCATCTCTCCACTGTCTTTTACTATCTCCATTCAAGCCCCCATGTCATCCCTATGCCCCCCTATGTCTGTGGATCAGACTCCCTTTACTACCATCTAACTCTCCATATATTCCCGTCATTTTCCTACGGTTTCCACGAATGCCATGATGATAATTCAGGTGGAGCGGAATTGAATTATCATATGGTATTCCATTTAAGCTGATTCTGGAGGGGCAACAGCATCTGTTTTTCCCAGGTATTTGAAAACCAGATCTGATTTTACCGAGCAGTAAATTCCACCTGGAAAAGCATGAGGCTTTGGCTGCACAAGCTGCTTAGGGCCCAATGTAGGTGGCCCATTACCGGTAGGTAAACCCAAAATTCGGTAAATTTCAGGCTTACCGACCGGTATTGAGCCATATCTGATGTAGGGGATGATTCGGTAAATACCGAATTGGTATTTACCAATTCGGTATTTACCGAATCATTATTTACC
Source organism: Lissotriton vulgaris (assembly GCF_964263255.1). NCBI lineage: Eukaryota > Metazoa > Chordata > Amphibia > Caudata > Salamandridae > Lissotriton > Lissotriton vulgaris. The sequence continues at coordinate 285,472,683 of NC_141699.1, forward strand.
GATTCGGTATTTACCGAATCGGTAAATGGCATGTAGGAAGCACTTTTAAGAGCGCTTATGTGCTGTAAGGATTCGTTATTTACCACCAACTATTAGTTGGTGGTAAATACTGAATACCTTTGAAAATACAAATCTGTGCATTTTCAACAGTGCCATGTGGCGGGCATGTATGTGTGCCACATGTGCACACAAGCACTATTCAGGGGTGCAACAGGTTGTCAATGTAACACCCTGCCACCCTTGAATGTTTCCCTATTTTACCGAATCGGTATTTACCGATTCGGTTATTCACATTCATTCCTATGGGCTTCAAGGCCCATCGGAATGAATGGGAATTACCGAATCGGTAAATACCGATTCGGTAAATACAGAATCGTACCGATTCGGTCATACTTACCGATTTTTTATCTACATAGCATTTACCGATTCTAAAATACCGAATCGGTAACATTCGGTATTTTAGAATCTGTAAATTTTCATTACCTACATCTAGCCCCAAGTCTCTTGCGCTGTTTTTTTTCTCCAGAACTTAGCTAGGGGAGCCTGAAAGAGATCAACAAACTGCTACGACGGAACAGAATAAAAGCCATTGCACACACTGTTTAAACATTCTTTAATAAAATGCAAGCCTTCGGACGGTCGATAATGAGAAATTACCCTAGAAGAAAAAGTAACCTAAGGCACATGGTATGATATTAACCCGCTCCTGAAATTTTGAAATTCGTCAACCATGGAATTCTGGTCAAAGGACGGCCTTTTAGCTGTCTCTAAAACCTTCATTACCAGTTCTCATCAGAGTCCTTAATATGAGAGGGTGACCCATTCATGGAGGCACACACTTGTCTTCTTTTTTTAAAATCCTTTTTGGATTCGGTGCATTCAATCCTTTTTTAAATCCTCCCCCATAGGAAGTTACCCTTCCACAAACATGCTGTGGAATACGAAACAGTGTCCAAAGCTCAAGGGATGATTCCAACAGTTTGGGAGCGATGCAGTCCCATGATGGAGAATAGCACTGGTAAGTAATCCTGTCATTACCACTCCATCACTTTCTCTAACAAGAGTTCTTAACAAGTTTGAAGCTTCCAAGCACCATCTGACCTTTTTATTATAACACACATTGTATGACTACTTCTAAATATATTAACTTTAATGCAGAGTTAACCAGAATTCAAGGGGTGGACATTACTCTTGAACTTCAGTGTTGTGTAACCACACATAATTACCCCAAAATTCCGTAAGATTACACTTAATTATGCAAGAAGAGTAATTCTGCATTTAGCATTATTTTGTTGTGCAAAAATGCCTCCTCACATCTAAAATGCCGCTGAACGCGCGACACGCAGGGGAAGAAGGGCGGGCAGCGCCCTAGTCCCACACGACGGGCAAGCAGAGCCCTTTGCGCGTCACCCCTCCCTGAGCCTACCTCCTACGCAAGCAGCCAATAGGGAGGGGTCACCTGGGAGATGGGGGGCGTCCCCTATGTTATAAAGAGGCGCAGCAACCATGCTCGGCCTCTCTTTCCCGCCGGGATTCCTTAGGCTCTGCGCTGATCCCACCCTGAACCCTGACCCAGCTGCAGAGCGGCGGGGTAAAAGTTGTGAATTTTAATGGTCATGTTTTGTATTGCAGGCGGAGTCACAGGGCGATCTGGAAGCAGATGGACAGTAAGGGTACCTTTGCGGCAGAAGGATACAGTCTAGATACCTCTGCCTGGCACAGTAAGGGTGCCTGAGCCAAGCACCTGGAGCCGAAGGGGGTTCCAGGAAACAGCGTCGGCGCCCCGTTAGTCCTTCGGGCGGTCGGGGGCCTGAACCGACCGGGGGTGTGCCTCATCGCTCCGCCCTGACAGGGGGGGCGGGAGTATAACGAAATGGTAATTTACTGCACCGTCAGAGCATCGTCTCGCCGTGCAAGATGGCTCCTTAGGCATGCGGGTCAGCGAGGGGCTGCCGCATTGGATCGCCTGTAAGATGACCCACCTTAACTGCTACCTGTGTTGTACGAAATAAACCTGCAGCACTGCTTTCCCACAAATATGTCTCATGAGTTTCCTTTGGTATGTAAGTGGATAATGTGCAATGCGGGGCGAGCGCTGGCGGTGTGGGCACTATGAGCGTGGGAATGTATTTTGCATCAAGAAATAGCGCTAAATGTGACAGAAAATGTTTCAGCCTCTAAATGGCAGCCGCGTCCGGTAGTGGTAGTTCCTGCCGGGCGGTGACGTGGGGAGGGGGAGGGGCAGGGTGGGGGGTAGTAATGTATGGATTACGGACCTTAACAGGTAAGTAAACATATAAATAAATGCAACGAATTTCGTTGCGCGCACTGCATCGCGTTTGGTGATGCAGTGCATGCAACGAAATTCGTTTTTATTTATTTATATGTTTACTTACCTGTTTAGGTCCGTAATCCATACATTACCACCCCCCACCCTGCCCCTCCCCCTCCCCACGTCACCGCCCGGCAGGAACTCCCTCTACCGGCCGCAGCTGCTAAATGGACTCTTGGGTTAGGATTTTTCACCAACGTACTCTCGCCATTTAAAGCTATTTTACTATCGCAAAATGCCTCTCTCGTCCAAAATGGGGGAGAGAATGCATTTTGCACTAAGAAATAGCTCTAAATGTGATCATGTGGTAGGATTTTCCACCAACAGAAGCACATCATTTAGCACGCTTTGTTTAGCACAAAATGCACGCTTGTGCCCAAAATGAACACATGGATGCATTTTGTACTGAGCAAATAGTGCTAAGTGCAGTAGAATCCGAATGTGCTCTCGCTGTAGGATTTCCCCACCCCCAAATTACTTATAATTACATGAGCAATACTAATCGCATAATTATTGGTAATTCTGCATCAAAGAATAACGCGGAATTACTCTTGCATAATTTTAATAATACCCAGGCCTGCAGATAATCCGCTTCAACACATAAGTTAATAAAATTGCTGAACCAAAGGAGGCAGTGATAGTTGACACATCAATACAGTAGACATTAATAAAGGCAAACCCCAAGTGGCCACGGAGAAAGTCTCATACCTAGATACCCCCCTTTGTCTCTGCTGTGCAAGCTATCATCCCTCTGTAGGAGATTTCCTAAACAGAACTCCCAGCCTAGAAGTTTCAGAAGGACAACTTCATAGGCCATGAACATGCCAAGTGGAGTCTACCTACTAAGACTAGCTAAGGAGGGCTTTCTGTGCATTCATCCTGCACCAAACATGACAAAGAATGCATCCGAGACCCTGAAGGTAGCAGTCCTTTCAAGATCAACTTTCACTGCACTTCTTACATCAAGAACAATGGAATCCTGCAATCCTGAGCCATATCTTGATTCTGTTGTAAATTCCAAAATATGCATGGAAAGAAGGAAGCAGTGGAAAAAGGACAATCTTCATGGTCAGAGACCATAATTAAAAATGTCCCACAGGCAATCATATGTATTATGGAATACTTTATATTTAATATGGTATTTGTTATAATATGTGATATATTATTCAATGTTATGTGTCTTATGCTTCCTAATGAGCTCCTTGGTGCTAAATAAAACCAAGCACCTTTAAGTACTTTCTGCAAAACCGATGGGAACAAAAGTAGAAGGTCTGATTAGAAGGAACTTCCTCAATCACGAGGGTGGGGAGAACAGTAAAGTATTTGCCCCTTATTTAACTTTTGCATCTAAGAACATTCAATAGAAGGTAGCCCTGCAAGAAAAAAGAGTGACAAGACCCAAAGCAAACAGGCTTGTCTCGCTTACATTTCTGTGTACTATAAATGGAGAACATTCTCAAACGTGCGTCACTGGTGCTGAGGAAATATTGTCTTATTTGCCTGATGGCATGCTGAGGGTTTGGTCATGTGACATCAGGATTATTACAGTTCCGAGAAGCAGATGATTAGCATTGGACTGCAAATATTTGATACAGACGGAGAAGATACTTCTTAGATTAACGACCATCTCAAAGGCTAATTTAAATACCAACCCCCCATTCAACAAGATCCACATTTAAAGCAACAGAACCTCAAGTCAACCACCTGAGCCTACACAGTTACTGTGTTTTTTGAGGCACTGCAAACAATCAATGTGGTATGTTAGGTGTTGGAGCTGAAAGTAATTGTGTGTGTGTGTTATTTTTGTTCAGGGACCACTCCAGGAGGACATGGCCCTCAGCATCTCAAAGCACAAACTGTTGGCACTGATAACTTCTTGAGTCAATGTCTATTAAGGATTTCAGATCAGATCAACATTAACATTTGTGTGTGCTATACTATGACAGTTTGTAAGTCTAAAATAATTTTACATACCCAAGCTTATTCACCCTACAAGGCTATCCTAGATATCAAGCATTGGAAAGCCAATAGGTCTCGCCTATGTCAGAGCTATTAGCTTTGTCAATGTTGTTTAACCATGTTGTACAGCAGTGTGGCAGCTGTGCGATATGGCTGAAAGGTAGGGAAAAAGGAGTTATGATGCGGACAGCGTTGGTCGCATCTTAGCTTTTTTTCTGGCAGGAGCAGACGGGCAAGCAACAATGTGTGAGGGGGCTGAGGTGGATAAGGCAAGCAACTATGGTGAAAGGGGGTGGGTGAATGGAGTAAGCAAAAATTCAGATAGTGGGATGGAGCAAGTAACAACAATATTGCAAGCACAAAGAAGAGCCAAATATAACGACATGCCAAGCAACAACGATGGGCCAAGCAACAACGATAGGGCAAGCAACAACGTGGGAGGGAGGGGCAAGTAGCAATGAAGTAAGTGGCAAGCGAGGGGAAGTGAAGCCAGCACGCGCTGACCAAAGAGAAGCAAGAAAATGAGAGTGACATTGAAGCCAATCAATGGCTAGCAGTGGGTAGGCCCTGCATGCAAGCACAATGTCTCGCTAGCAACAGTGCATGTACTGTCTCAGGGAAGACATAAAAATACATAAATGCAAAAGACATCGGACCAAGGAATAAAGACAGAGGTGCATTACTCTTCAAACAAATGTTGCCATTAAAAACTAAGTAAGTAAACCATTATCATAGGTTAAAACAGCTCCGCTTATTCTTGTATGTAGGAGTTTTTTTTTTTTTATAAATGGAGGGTTGTTAGTAAGGTCCTCATTTTCACAGAGTAGTCTACTTCAAACTAAAGGATGTCACAATGACAATAAACACCTCCTTGGCTGCCCTGTGCTCCTGCTGCATTTCTACATACTGATTTTGAAAACATATCAGTAGCTATCAAAAGAGAATCCGACAAATCATTAACTTTTCAACTAAAGTCTAAACAAAATTGTATCCAAGTATTCCATTTGTGATAGCTTGTTTTTTTCAACAACTAGTAAATGCCTCTCCCGTTTGCTATTTTACAGTTACTTCAATTTCCTGTACACATAACAACTTCGGTACTGAAATAAGTCTACACATTTGCACAAGGGAATACCTAACTATGTAATCGCCTAGAGTTCTCCATCAAGGTGGAGATAGCTGAGAAGACAAACAAGGAAAATTATAGAATGGCAAACAGTCAAGAGAAGCATCAGTGAGCCATGTGAATTCATATGCCAATACCTATAATCAAACCATCCTTCGTGTTTGTTAGATATAAAAGTTGTATCCATTTCAGAAGTTTGGGTCTGAATCCCATTTTTTCAATAATGGTAAATAGAAAGGGCGACTCTATCGAACCAAATGCTTTATTCACATCCAGAGACGAGATTGCAAGTGTGGTGTCCCTAATTTGTACACTAATGCAATGTTACTGTATAAGTGTCGGATAATGATTTTAGTTGACCTATGAAGTATAAACATTTTCTGGTCTGGGTGCACTAGATTTGAGATCACACCCTGCAGTCTGTTGGCCAAAGCCTTAGCCAGAACTTTTGTGTCTGCGTTAAGAAGGGATATTGGTCTATATGAATCCCAGATATCCCAGGTTTCGCCTGCTTTGGAATAAGAACAATGGTCGTTGTGCACAAGTCTCTCGGTAGCTCCCCCCTCTATATGCTGCCATATACATATCATGCAATGGTCCAGCTATCTTTCCCTCAAGTCTATTAAAAAATTTTGCTGGCTGCCTGATTGGGCTTGGGGTCCTCCTTGAATGTAGCTGCATAAGGGCAAGTATGTATGTATGTATGTGCGTTCTTATATAGCGCTCGACTACCCTTGGGCATCTCGGCGCTTGCCTTGGGAACCCGTCCTGGCTTTTTCCCTGTGAGATAACCCATACTGGGCAACCCCAAGGTGAAAGCCAGGCATCCCGCCGCGGGGGGCCGTTGTGGAGATTAAGCAAGCTTATTGCCCAGAGCTGCATAGTGTGAACTCGTGCTTAGAGTGGGCACCGAAGCGAGAATTATCAAGTCCGTGGACAATTGGGCTCAGGACCCTACCGCGTCGGGAATCGAACCCTGGTCCCGGGTCTGACCTCTGCTTCAGGGTAGACCTCCTCTAACCAGTGAGCCACACTTCTCCACTGACAAGTGTTATTTCATCTTGCATTAGCTCACTCCCTAATTCCAGGCCAGCTGTCACTTCAAGCCATCGCAAGGGTAGTCTCCCACAAATTGTTCCAGGTTTCCTCACTACCCACAACAGCAGAGCCGCCAGGTTCTACAACGCATCCAATATGATTCCTATCCCTGTCACTAGTACTCAACCATGCCAACAGCTTCCACACTATATTGTCCATTTCATATATACATTTCTGCTGGGCAATATATGCCATTTTAACTTCCTCTGTTACTAGGGAGCGGAACTCTTCAGCTTTAGTAAGGATACTCGTTCATTTGGCAACTCATGGTGTAGAGTGGTACTATGCCTCCATTTCTATAAGCTCCTGTTCTATGTCTAAGTGACGTTGGGGGTTTACCCTCTACTCTCCTATTTCATCCGCTATATATAATGACCCCCAGATTGTGGCCTTGTAGGCTTTCCTTCTAGTCACCCATCAGTCTCTGTCATGGAGTTCTCTCTAAAATAGTGCTCCATAGCCATATTGAGACGTTCCATCACTTTCTTATTTGACAGGCACCAAGACACCATTCTCCATTTTGTTCTGCCTCTCAGCTTTTTTGTTGTCAGTGTCACACTTAGGGGCCGATTCCGATGTCGGACAGACTCGGGTCCATCCGACATCGGTCAGGAGCCGTAACCGACCAATCTGCTGTGGTCGGTTATGGCCCTGCTAGTACAATGCGATCGAACCCTGTTCGGTCGCATTCGTATGGTTTACAATGCAAGCATGCATTCCGACCGGAAAGCATGCTTGCAATGTGAAATGCACGGGTGCAGTTCATCTCTGCACCCTGTGGCCAGCACCCCAAGGTGCCTGCCACCGGGTGCAGGGATCAACAGAGGGGCACCATAGGTGCTCCCAGGCCGCCATTCGCCGGCCTCACATCCGTAGGGGCACTGCTGGGGGCCCCCAGAGACAGTTTCCGACTGCCTTTTGTGCCGGACACACCGGCATGAAAAGGCAGTGAAAAACTGCCATCGTACTTCCTTGGTTGTAAAGAGCGGACTGGGGGAGTACTGGAGGATTTCCGGAGGCAGACAGGCTCTCCGAGCCCGTCGTAGGCCATCTGGAAATGCGAGTCGGATTCCTTTCTGACCGAACCCATCGGAATGGCTCGGTCGGAAAGGAGTCCGTCCGACACGTACCGATTCGGTCGGAAGGGCTCCGAACATTGTTCGGAGCCCTTCCAAACCGAATCGGAATCGGCCCCTTAATGGTGAGTGGTCTGAAATCCTCCTCACTTTGAATTCAGCTACAACAAATCTATGGAGTGTCACCAGTGGTGTGAAGAAGTAATCTATCCTGGGGTGAATAATATGTGCTCTGGAGTAGTAAGAGTAACCATTTTCTCTCCCATGTGAATCCACATGGGCCTTCCTTGAGCCACCACTGGCGGGCACCGTGGCTTCACCTGTGAGAAGGGAGAGGCAGCCGCCAGTCAGCCCTCTCGCAGTCTACCCAGGGACTGAGGTCACATTCCTAAATGTAATGGGCTGGGTGGTAGCACCTCCTAGCCCTCTGCCCCTCCTCCGCAGCACCCTAAGCAGGAGCACTCCCCCCACCAATCCAAACCTGTGAGCTCCAATCTCCTCCTGGGGTCTAAATGTATTGGGCTGGTAATCAGGGCTGCAGAGCCATCAGGGCTTTACCAGATGTCTGCGTCGGGGCTTCCATCCCAACCCCTCCGGTATCCAGGGAAGGTCTATGGTGCCTCCTGAAGAAAAAGGGCTCTGTAGTCACCCAACAGCCCCCGGTACCATCAGGCAGCAAGGCTGCGGGAGCTTCCTCTCCTCCTACCACTCCCACTGCTGGAGCTTCCTCTCCTCCTACCACCCCCACTGTGGGAGCTACCTCTCCTCCTACCACTCCCACTCCCCGCCAAGGTTATTCTGCAGTCAGGGGGACTGCCTTACATCGGGGCATGGGAAACTCCACTGTATGGCCCAACCACTGTTTGCCTCGCTTCTCACCACATGGTCCCCTACGGCCTAGTAAAATGTTGGCCGGTGCTGCCTCTGTGCCCTGCTGGCATCTCCGCACTGCCCCTGGCGTCCCAAACATCCACGCAGTTCCAGTGTCTGGGCCTGTAGCTCTGCAGTCAGCTCCCCCTGGGGACAGGGGTCAGGATAATTAGGTTCATGGGCTCTGGCGCCAGAACTCCACGACTAAACAGCCGCGGCTCAAAGCCATTCCCCCTGGTGATCTCCCGTTAAAGTACAAAAACATGTTCTTTCTTCTGTGCCCTGAAGTGCTACTGCAAACCGTTTTTGGGTATGCTTCACCATATTCTGGGCCTTTGATTCATATCCCCTGACAGACAGGGCAATCCTAAATCTACCCACTCTTTCTGCTGATTCTGAAAATCAAAGGACAACGGCTGGGACAGCTTTTGTGAAACACAGTAACACCCAAAAAACAGAAATCACCGAAAATCAGACACTCTGGAAAGTTACTTTTTGGCTTCCAGCCAGGGATACATTGCTCGAAAGAAACCTGGGTCATGCACCAATGATTCTCATTGACCAGTGCCAGGCCCTGCAAACAGTGTGTCGGATAGCTCGTATGTGTGCCAGGGATGAGATCTTTGATGACTGGCATTCTTTTAAGGTTAGGGACACATCTGAAACAAGGCCCTACAAATAAAAGCTGCTGACTACCTAGAAGAAGGAGGGCTGCCAGCTGGATCCATTAGATTGCTAAACTATATCTCATTGGGTCATTAGCCCACCTGCATTGTAACTTGGAGCTGTGGAGTGGACCTGGATCCTAATCCGGCTGGAGGTCCTCCATCTGTCTTGAGGTAATGGGCAAACTCATTGTGTGGCATAATGCTGGAAGTGTACGAAGGACGCCATCTAGAAGAGGAAACCACATCGGTCCAGCAGGACAATGGACTACTACCAAAACAGTAAGGCCCAGGGAAAGATCAGAGATGCAGGTTCTTGTGGGGAGCTGCCATTTTAGTCCTCTACTTTGTAACCCTGTAGTTTACAAAAGGGGTTTGAGCATGCTCAGCACTCTTATCCTCCAGGAATTGAACAGTGAGTTGCAGGAGCAGGCCCGGAGCTACTGATACCTGCAAACAGCATTAAAATCAGCTCAGCGGTTGCAGGGGTATTTTTGGATAAATCTTGACGCCTTTGTGTTGGCCTGCCACATCCCCATAGTTATGTGAGCTGCCAGGGTTGAGGGAATCCTACCAGGCATGAAAGGTTCTTTGATATGGCTTTCATAGGTGTCTGCAATCGATAATTTTGAACTGTAATCACCTTGTTACAGGTTTTGAGCCTTCAAAGTTACCAGTCGATCACAATCAGCATTTTTTTAGAAACATGATGGTGTTTTCCTTTGAAACCCCCTTGTACTGCAGGACCAGAGATCCTGTTGTGGGTGCAACAGAGGACAACTTTAGTCCTCCACTGGATTATCACTTTGGGACTCTAATAACATAAGTGCTTCTTGTATTCATGGGTGAACTTTCTGTATTTTGGCCAGGTGTGCTTGGCAGGAGAAGAAATAGCCAAACAGAAGCTGGAGAGCATTGTGGGTCCAGCATACGGCATGGAGATTGGAGCACACGTAAATTGCTTTTGTCAGTGCCGCACCAGCCTAGAGCCTTTATGCTCCTCACTGTGACCGTCATCTCCCCTGCTGTCAGCCAATCTCAGTGCATGAAAGCATGTTTGGGGCCAGAGCTTCTCAGATTACAAATGATCCATGGAAGTCCATTGTTGGAAGATAACAAGAAGCACTATACTGTATGCATAAGAGCAATCTTGGAATACGTCTCACTGCCTCTTTCGCTACCATCCTACGCACTCCCAAAAGACCATGTCCGAAGGTGCATCATTGTGAAAGGCTCCCTGAAAAAGCCAATAAGTGGTGACCTATAGATCGAGAAAATCTCTTATCAAAGGGTCAATGATGAAAAGACCCCAAACACCACTGCTTGGGTCTGGTTTATCATGTAAATCCTGTTGCCCATGGTTTGTGATTTCTCTGTGTTTATTTATCTTTTCATTAGTGGCATTTAGACATCTGCAGAATAAAACATGTATTCCTTTTAAAGCGAAAGCACTGGCTAAATCATACCACACAACTGACACAAGCCCTGAGTGTAATATGAGACAGAGATTGGAACTGATCAGGGGATGCTGCAAAATGCATTGACTTCATATTATGGCTGTGGTATGGCTGAGATACCCGCCACCCCCTCTCAACACAATCCCCAAAAGGAGGGAAACCGGAAACAGTTCTTAAAGTTTTTGGATGTGGGATGGAGTGACCATCCCGGCCGTATTTATTAAAACAAAAAATTAAAACATTAAACGTTTTCATGTTATGTACAATTTCATTATCACATTACGAGTTTGGCTAACCTTAACATAATCTCTAATACAGAGGTTCTCCTAGCCGAACTAGCATCCTACAAAAAACATTCTCTAGAACACTGAAATTGTACATCCTAACGTTTAAGGGCCAACGGCAAGGTCATAACCGGTGTCAAGATCCCTAACCAGACTTACCCCTCCCACTTGGGAGGGGCGACAGCACAGAGGCTTACCTCAAGTGCAACTACTAACAATTTCCCTTGTCTTGACGGGGGCACTTAAGACTCGACGCCATTTAAAGGTCGTTCGAACACTTGTGTGTGGTATCTAGAAGGTATCGTTGACCTCTCCCCACCCCACACAACTTACCGCATCTGCCGTCGCAGATGACACTGGCCCCGGGAAATTCCCCAGGAGGGGGCTGTAACCCCTCCTACAAAGGAAGGGGCCTTGACCGCCTTTCCTTTACTTCCGGCGTCCCGCCCTTAGACGGGACCGCCTCCCCACTGAGGGGCCAATGGCCACCTCTCCCGAGCGCTCCCATCCGTGTTGGGTGACGCCCACTCATAGGGATCTACCAATTAGTGCTCACCGATCATGACCTTACCGCCTACCAAAAATAAATACGACAATTCTTACTCAAACCTATGAAAACATTGGTCGCTACGACCGAAAGAACATGCTAGAAATGTAACACTACATCAAATCATTTTAATCGTAACAACCTAGACGATATTCACCATACTTTGTTATGATTAACCACAAACTGATACTGTCACAGCCTGTAAACGAGATGGAAAAACAAACTTATAAATTCACTTTATTGCACAACAACTTGCTGTCCTCAGGGGCTGGTGGGTGGGTCAAAATTGGCTCTTCGTTCCGTCCCGAGCTCACGTGTAGCGAGGAGGTGCAGCTTCGGAGCACAAGAACAAGAGGACGTCTTCTGGTCTTGCGCCTTCTTTTATCCGTCTTCAGGGCGGGCGAAAACCCGCCCCTGCCTGCCCCGAGGGCGTGGCTGGCTGCGTCGGTGTCTAGGCCAGCCCACTCTAGGGCGGGAAAAAAGCGCGCCCCGGCTACGCCGCTTCGGGCATACCAGCCGAGACGCGCCTCCCGCCCAAAAATGGCTTCCCGGGGGGATCGAGGCACTCATCCATACGTTCGGGGGGACCGAGTGGTCGCCCCTTTCCATATGGCTGAGATACCCGCCACCCCCTCTCAACACAATCCCCAAAAGGAGGGAAACCGGAAACAGTTCTTAAAGTTTTTGGATGTGGGATGGAGTGACCATCCCGGCCGTATTTATTAAAACAAAAAATTAAAACATTAAACGTTTTCATGTTATGTACAATTTCATTATCACATTACGAGTTTGGCTAACCTTAACATAATCTCTAATACAGAGGTTCTCCTAGCCGAACTAGCATCCTACAAAAAACATTCTCTAGAACACTGAAATTGTACATCCTAACGTTTAAGGGCCAACGGCAAGGTCATAACCGGTGTCAAGATCCCTAACCAGACTTACCCCTCCCACTTGGGAGGGGCGACAGCACAGAGGCTTACCTCAAGTGCAACTACTAACAATTTCCCTTGTCTTGACGGGGGCACTTAAGACTCGACGCCATTTAAAGGTCGTTCGAACACTTGTGTGTGGTATCTAGAAGGTATCGTTGACCTCTCCCCACCCCACACAACTTACCGCATCTGCCGTCGCAGATGACACTGGCCCCGGGAAATTCCCCAGGAGGGGGCTGTAACCCCTCCTACAAAGGAAGGGGCCTTGACCGCCTTTCCTTTACTTCCGGCGTCCCGCCCTTAGACGGGACCGCCTCCCCACTGAGGGGCCAATGGCCACCTCTCCCGAGCGCTCCCATCCGTGTTGGGTGACGCCCACTCATAGGGATCTACCAATTAGTGCTCACCGATCATGACCTTACCGCCACAGGTCCGGATAGTTGACCGGCTATCCGGACCCCCCACAAAACTCCTACCTAAAGGTCATGTTTTAAAGATTTTAACCAGGCTAGGAAGTCTCCTATGAGTAACTCATTCCCCGCCCTCGACAAATGCACACCATCCCCCAGATACATACTGTCATCATTAATACAATTATGCGAGATCGAATGCAATGTCTTGGAACGGAACAACCTACTCACTTTGTTATTCAATTTTTTAACAGAATGATTCAAAGCAGGGATCGAGATAGCCCCCCGCCACACTTTTCGTGGGATCATATGAGACCACGCAATCAGGCACCCCGGAACTCTCCTCGCTAACCAACTTACCGTGGAAAGCATAGCCTCCAGGAGAAGTCGTCTACCGGTGGTGACCAAATCATTGCCCCCTAAATGCACTATGACTATGGACGGCGGTGACCTCATCCGCTCTAACAAGCCCTCAAAAAATTCCTGAAACTGGTCAATACAGAGACCGCCCCTTCCGTAGAAGGACACTCTGTACCCGTATTCCCCAGGTACGTGAAACATGTCACCTGCTTTGAATACGTCTGCGGCCCGTCTCACGTATGAGTGGCCCACGACCCACACCTCCTTCCTCACAGCCGGTGACGTGCGACCGCTGGCCTGGTGTTGGGTCGACTGCTCAGTCTGCCCTGCCGCGTAGGCTTGCGCAACTGAAAACAAACAAAAGACAAGAGGCGTGAGTACATGATTACAGCTTCACAACATGTGCAATCGCACGTACCTCTTATAACAATTGGAGGACCAGCGCCCCACACGTTTCACTTGTTCTACATTAAGACCCCTGGCTGTAGCTTCAGTGGCAGCCCCTATACGAAAGGAGTGGGTCCCAAATTCGCCCGGGTCCAAGCCCGCTGCGGCAATGGCCATTGCAAGCACCCGTTGAAACTGAAACCTCGTCAGCGGGGTGGCGTCTGCATGCCTCAACAATGTCCCCCCCCATGATGCCACTCTCTGTGCTAGGTAATCTTCTAAGCACTGTACCGGACACATGGATGACTCGGGGTCCCTGCGAATGATCGTGCAGTCCCCTTTCCCATCTTGGTCAGTCTTAGACCTGAGAAAGGAGACAATCATCGCATCCCCCCTGATCTGAACATGTTCCCTGCACAAGCCCCCCGTCACATCCTGTTTGTTCCTTGCAACCAGCTCACTAACTCTCATAGCCCCGTGAAACGCCAGCGTAAATGCAGTCCGGAACAAACAGGTCTCAAAAGGGGACGAGCATGTGTTAGGGAGTGTGTCCAGTAACTGGGACAACCTGTCTAGACCTATCGGTCGTCTCACGTCTACTCTGCGACCCTCTAGGCGTTGCCACCCACGCAGCGCTTTCTGTACTGTGAAAGACGCTGTTGGGTCCAGGATGCCATGGGCCCTGGCAACAAAGGAAATGGCGGCACGATGCCTTTGGGCCGTAGCCACCGATTTCCCAGCCCTATGTAAAGACATCAGAAAGAGTACTACCCACTCTTCCTGACCCCACAGACCCCCTCTCTCTGCCCCTAAAAAGGCTAAATAGGCCTGGAACGCCCCTTCATATGCCTTCCTTGTCCTGGGTGCTAGACTCTCTCCCACGAGGTGACGAAGTTCGGGGCACCGAGAGACCAGAGAGCTTCGGGGAAGGGTGCCGGCTCCGGGTCCGCTGAAGGAAGGAAACCCGAGAAAGCCTGCATGTGAAAACGAGACAGTGCGTCAGCAGCCTGATTCATCACCCCTGGGACATGTTTTGCTCTGAATACCACGTTCAGTTGCATACATAGTAGGACAATTTCTTTGAGCAGCCTCAAAATCAACTTACAATGGGCTGACTGACTATTGATGCATTCTACCACGGTCATGTTGTCGGACCAAAAAATGACAGAATGATCTCTGAAACCTTCTGGCCAGGTTCTCAGGGCCACGAGAATGGGAAATAATTCAAGGAAAGCAATATTACTCGTTAGCCCCTTCTCGTGCCACCATAGGGGCCATCTTTGAGCAGACCAGTTCGTGCCGAATATGGCGCCAAAACCTCTGCTTCCTGCTGAATCTGTCCATAGCCCAAGCTCTTCTGAGGACACGGCTGGCTTGTTCCAGACGACTCGGCCATTGAAGTCCGCCAAGAATGCTAACCATATCCGCATGTCCTGGCGGACCTCAGCCGATAACCTCGTGCGATGATGACCCTCCTTCAGGCCAACCATCGCTTGGGCAATGGAGCGGGAAAAGGGGCGAGCCATTGGGATTACCCTCAAGGCAAAGTTCAACTTTCCCACTAATTGTTGCAACTGATGCAGTGTAACCTTAGGTGTATTCAAACATACTCGGAGGGCTGTCCTGAATTTCAACACTTTGCTAGCTGGTAAACGGAAACACCCCTCCCTTGAGTCCAACTCGATCCCCAAAAATTCGAGGCAAGTCGTGGGACCCATAGTTTTACCCGGTGCCAACGGCACGCCAAATTGACCCATCAACACACAGAATTCATCTAAGGCCTGGGCACATTCGGGATTTCGGGCGGGACCAAGGAACAAAAAATCGTCAAGGTAGTGCATTACATTTCGAAAACCCGTTTTCTTAGTGAACACCCATTGCAGGAAAGTACTGAATTGCTCAAAATAAGCACATGATATAGAGCATCCCATTGGCATACACCTATCCATGTAAAATGATCCCTGGAACCCGAATCCCAAAAGACGCTGATCGTCTGGGTGTACCGGGAGCAACCGGAACGCTGACTCGATATCAGATTTCGCCATCAACGTCCCGGGCCCCAGGCGATTCAAGATGGCAACTGCCTCATCAAAAGATGCGTATCGCACCGAACAAACTTCTGGATCAATTGCGTCGTTCACCGAAAGACCATGTGGAGCAGACAGATTATGAATCAATCGAAACTCACCTGGGTCCTTCTTGGGGACCACCCCTAACGGAGAACAAACAAAATCCGGTACCGGGGGTACACTAAACGGGCCGGCGACCCGTCCCCGGCTAACCTCTTTCTGAATTTTCTCTTGCACTACAGATGTATGTTGTAGAACGGAAAGTTGATTTTTGCACATCCCTACACCCTGAAAGTCCCCTACCGGGATGCGGAAACCATGTGTAAAACCGTTCCGCAGCACCCCGGCAGAAGTCCGATCCGGGTATTCGCTGAGCCAGGGAATCATTGCCAAGGTATCAATCGGAGTTGGTAAAGGCGCCCCTCGGCCTAGATTAGACCTGTTTGGCGCCTCCCTTACCCCCATTCTCACTCGTTCTGGCTCTGCACGATGACTCAGGATGGGATGACCCACACGTACTACATTCGTGTCTAAATTTACATGATCCCGGAGGCCTGGTACATTTCCCTCTGTTGAAGTTATAACAGAAACCCTTTCTCCCTGTATTGCCTGCGGGCCTCGACTGGTCGTCGGTGCTCGTACTTGGTCGAAAGGGCGACCCCACATTTTGGCGGGAGTAATCAACAACATTGCTCCCAACCAATGGCATTCTTAACATTCCCGATTCTTTCATTTTATCCCATGTTAAAGAATCGTAACAATCCCAAGTCAAACTCTTGTTATGTTCTTTTTCTTTCCTGAACAGATTATCATAACAAAACCAATGGTTACCTTGATACGCTGTCGAGTAACCCATAATTCTTGATTGGTAAACGGGAAACTCAGGAAGCAACTCGGGCCTACGTTCCCCCAAAATCGATGTAAAAATACCCCACGCATTGCCCCAGTTACCAATATTCTCATTTACCTTAAAGGCGGCCATTTTTGCGCGCCAAACACTCGGATGCATTAGGTCCTTCTGAGTTTTTACATGCTCCACATCATAATGATCAACAAGCAAGGAAAAAATATTCACGTATTCCCCTGCCCAGATCTTTTCCTTTATCGCTAAGGGCACATGTTGTCCCAATCTCTCTCTACGAGAGGGTGCTGACTCGTCCCGTGCAATCGGCAATGGCCGCTTACCTGAACCGGACGCAGCTTCTGCCGCTTGCGGCTTGTCTATCCCCGCCAACGGTGCAGCCACTCTAGCTGCCTCTTTCTTCTCACGAAGCCCTTTTATCAGCGCCTGTGCCTCGGCAGCCGTGGCGCCATCACTGCTATCCCCCAACCATGCTGCTAGCTGTGCTGCCAGCTCGGGGGGCATGTCTTCCTTGGGTGTCGGGGTGACGACAACGGGGATTGGATTCCCCTCGACCGGTACTGGGGTCGGCGCCTCGAGCGGGGCAGAGGGAACCGGGGCGTCTCCACCGGCTGGAACCCTTCTCGGCCTCTTAGGTCTCCCTCCAGCCGGCGCAGGGCCCGAACCCTCCTCCCCATCTCGCTCCGCCAACCGTTTCTTTATGTCGGACACCTCTTTGCAAAGGGCCCGCACCATCTGGTCGGTCGTCATTCTCTTTGCGCCTTTCTTGGGCATCTCTCCGAGGAAGTATCTGGAAGACAAAGAAAAGGATCAAAACGCTCAAAATTGGCTCTTCGTTCCGTCCCGAGCTCACGTGTAGCGAGGAGGTGCAGCTTCGGAGCACAAGAACAAGAGGACGTCTTCTGGTCTTGCGCCTTCTTTTATCCGTCTTCAGGGCGGGCGAAAACCCGCCCCTGCCTGCCCCGAGGGCGTGGCTGGCTGCGTCGGTGTCTAGGCCAGCCCACTCTAGGGCGGGAAAAAAGCGCGCCCCGGCTACGCCGCTTCGGGCATACCAGCCGAGACGCGCCTCCCGCCCAAAAATGGCTTCCCGGGGGGATCGAGGCACTCATCCATACGTTCGGGGGGACCGAGTGGTCGCCCCTTTCCATTATCGACCTATCAATCTCTCACACCAGTGTAATACATACTCAACAATACTAAGAAACATGAGAACAGACTGGATAAGTATTGCTTAAAGTTAAGTTCACTTTTGTGTCAGATTGCTAACAGGTATCTATGTGAATTGCTTAAGCCAATAATGTAGGACTTTGTGATATACGTAACTGCTCATTACTGGTTGAATTAAGTTTACTACCGTACTTGATTATATAACCAAAAAAAGAGTAAATAAAAATGCAAAATCACTACTGGCATGGCAGTATTATTGGTTGTTATCATTGTGTCTTCTGAGTTTCTGTTCCACAATCCTTCCCTATGAAATCCTTTGATCATTCTCCTCAGTTACTTGAAGATCAAGAACTAAAGCAATGTAGTTTATGCTCAGTTTTGGATCTAATATTAAGGTGAATATGGCACACTATGGGTAAAAGGATCTGACTAAAACAATTAAATCCCTGATTTCCCTAGGATACCCGAATCATTTTCACACTGAGCAAGTAAGCACTTAGGGATGACAGATTTGTGGCAAATAATGGGAAGAAGTGGGAGTATCTTCTAAAGGTTTTTCAAACGAATGAAACATGTAGCTGCATGTTTATTTACTTGTGGTTTAAAAAAGAGTTCATGGTGAAAAATTATACCAGAGTTGTGAACCATAGAACAAATAGAGAGAGCCATGTTTATCATTGTTAGACATCAAGCCTCAGCAAGAGCTACATGCACTAGCTCCCTGAATTAAACATTGGAGGAAGTTCTCTAGAGTGACAACTGCCTCTAAGTCAAATCAGTAAGTATCTGAGTATTGTTGGCCTAGCAATAAAATAGGAAGCTGTAAGATTACATCAGGTTAGTAAAGTGGGCGTAGTAGACATTGAAGACTTAGGTGCCTATTCCAAAGGTAAATATTCTCGCTTAGTTTGACTCACTTTTGTATATTTACTACTGTTCACCATATCTGAGTGTAGATTTACCCCTAAGTGTAGACTTGCAAGTCTCTGCCCCAATGGAGACTTATACAACAGAATTGAAAAGCGTGAAGTTAATACCAGTACATTTTCACACAAGGGTGAAGATCTCTGCAACTGTGGCACAGATCTCCATATCGGAAAATATAGTAGACATTTTTAAAATATATTGATCTTTTTAAAGAATAATATAAATATTATAATATAGAATTTGAAGTTGAAATAATTAAAATATTTATCCTCCACATAGAACTAATAACATCAAATGTAATTGCACATTGGTTCATTAAATAAAATGTATATTAAATAATTAATTATATAAAATATATTTATTTCTAAAAGAATAATAAGAACATTCTCACAATCAGTAACACTTCATTTTTTTATTTAATATGCATTACATTTTGTTAAAAGTTATATGCTGAATACATGAAACTATTTTTAAATTTTTTAACAAAAGTTTAGAAGTTTAACTTAGTTTTTTTTAAATTAGCTTATTACATTTTAAAAAGACAATAATTATTTAATAACTATTTACAATCTGATAATATTAAACAAAATGTCCCAATATACATTATTTTCAATGGGAGTGTGTTTCGGTACCTGTCAGTCACCATGTGTAGTGATTGATTCTCTCCTAGGGCATGTGGGAGTACATTTAGTACTATTTTGACACATCTAGGAGTGTGGTAACTTGGGGGGGGGTGTAGTTTGTAAATAGCAATGGGCTTAATCTTTTGTGGACGAGTATTTGTATGTGTCTGTCCCTCTTTAAACCTCTCCTTAAATTTCTCTATGCCCCTTATTTTCCAGCTACTCCCCCTTGTCCCTCCCAAATGTATTACTTAAAAATTGACATAAGTGTGCAGAGATCTACACCACAGCGGTGAAGATTTCCTGATATAACAGATAGGGGAGGTGGAGGCAGTGGAGGAAGTTTCCCCCAATAGGTTAGTGAATAGCTTTAGTATGTAAGTAGTGCTACTGTAGTATTATTTTACATAATACACATGCAATTTATAAATAGGTTCCTATGTCTTGGTGGAGTATTGAGGGACTCCACACTGAAGAGCTTAAGCAATAAATGGCACTTAGGCACATCACCTAGGTGTGTTTCTAAACAAATTAATTCAGCCAGGTCTGGTCAATCCGCCCTAGAGATTCCATATGACTGAGATGTGAGACTGTGTTCCAGGCTTTCACATGATCCAGAAGGACATCGGTGGCCTTGCAGCCAGCATAACATATCATTTGAAGATCATCAAACTTAAGAGTCTAAGGAATGGTTTGGTCTGACATTTAGTATTGACTTCAGGAGTGAACAAAACTGAGAATGTTCACCTATGCGTAGATTATAGAGGTCCAAATGGTGTGACTATCAAAGATCAATATCTTTTATCATTGATCACAGAATTGCAGATCATGTGAGAGTAGCAACTATACTCACAGAGCTTGTTTTATTTAGTGCTTATCACTTGTTCATAATTAAGAATGTGTGTCAATGGAACACTGTTGGCAAAATTATATTTGCTCTTTTTGAGGACAAGTTGGTGGATTTTGGTTTACATATTTCTTCTGCTGTGTTTAAACAGTCATCGTAATTGAAATATATGTAGACATTTTGACGTATTCACATAGTTCAAGACATTTAATGCAAGAGCTACAATGTTGGCGAGAAAACGAAAGAATGCCAATTCCATAAAGCATGGAAAAGTACCTTTGAAGAGATTAACAGGAAAAAGCAGCAAAACACTTTGGAAGCAAAGAATAGGCATTTACGCAATTGAAGACAATTGTTTGCTACAATATAATATCACAATTAGAGCTGTGTTACCATGTGTGTGTTGTATAGAAAAGATATACCCATCAGCATAGCAGTCAGAAAAAATAAATAAATATTAGTGTAAATGCACTCTCTTTACATATTTGCAAGCTCAAATAATATTTGTTGGCATTGGATTGAGAACCTGTGAGATTCTGTGATTCCTTTTGAAACTGTCACAGAGGATCATCATTTTGCGTATCTGAAAACTGAAATGTATGCCAGTAATATATATGTCTTGTTTCTCCATGTTTACATCTATACTTACATTTCAAATTACGAATGGGGTTGCAATGTATGCTGCTAATGAAAAGGTAAACCAAATAAGGAATCATTGATTGTTATTCCACTAGCATGTGTAGTGGATAACAGTTGCATCAGAAATCATGGCAGAAAATCATCTGATGTAGATATTATGTCCTAAGTATCGTTTACGAAACTATAGAGACATTTTTTGTTTATTTTTCACTCAATAATCTTCAGGAAGGTAATATTTTTGTAAACAATATTAAGGACTCAATATTATGTCAGACGACATTCTGGCCAGAATATTCTGGTATCATACAGTGAAATACAATTCATTTACGTGTAGAAGCAAATACTATTCCCACATGCTACTCACCAAGTAAAAGAACAGCTTATGAAGGCTTCAGAACAGGTTTTAAAGGAATTACATTTGATGTGCAGAAAAAAGTATATAGATTGATATGAATATGGGGTTTATCATGTTTTTGGTGAGTTACAGTCATGAGAGATAATGAAGTATACATTACAAAATGTGATTGCTGAGCACAAGGAACATATTTGAGTTTAATGATTACATTTAATTTTAATTTAGAAGAAAAACGTGAATTAGAACATTATCTATACTACTAATATAAAGAGAGAACTGTGTCCTTTGAGCGAGGTAAACTCGAAAAGTACACCACCAATCAAAACACCCAAGACATCTTTGAAAACCTCAGGGCAAGCAGAAGGACATAGGCTATTAAAAATAAAAAATATACGTTGTTTAAAAAATTTAGAAATAAAAATAAAGTAGTCCCTTGCACGTAGCGGCGGCCGCAACGTCTGCATGATGACATCATTTGCGCTCCCAACACTTCCTGAACACTTCCTGAAATGGCGGTGAAGATCGCGACCTGCTGGGCGAAGTGGCGGCCTGTGCGGGCGGGGCGCCTGGATCGGGACCGGCGGCTGAAGTAAGGATCAGGCTCTCCAGGACACGGGCGGGAGGGGGCCGGGCCGGGCCGGGGCGGGAGGGGGCCAGGCCGGGCCAGGCCGGGGCGGGAGGGGGAGGGGGGCGGGAGGTTGGCCCTGAACAACGGCGGCTGAGGTGCCTTATCTCCGGGACACAGACAATGTTGTGGCGGGCGGGGGCCGGGGCGGGAGTGCACGCAAGCCTCAAATGCTGCCCCCAGCCCCTTTCTGCCCCATGCAACGCTGGGGCGGGCTGCTAGTAGAGCTATAAAGAGAAAATAACATAACAATCCATACTAATATAATAAAGAGAGAGCCCAAACCTTTGAGGTGGGTAATCTCAGGAACCACAGCACCAATCACCAACACCCAATACAGCGTTGGAAAGGGCAGTTGCAGTAAAAGGACATAGGCTATGCAGACGCCCACCATATTTATGAAAAAGGTTAAAGAATCGTGCCAGCAAAGTAGTCCCTTGTGGGCGTGTCTGCGTTGTGCTGTGGGCGTGTGCTGGGGGCGTGACAAACACTGGGGGCGTGTGGTACGTTCCGCCCTTCATGTCATGTCTCATATTGTGTGCTAATCCCACCCTGCTCCCTTTAAATACACCTGCACCCCATAATCATAACCCACCCTTACTCCTTAAAGTACCCCAACACCCTTAAAAATTAACCTATCTTAACCCTATAAATATACCCTGTACCCCAAAACCCAAACCTACCCCTGAACCCTAAAAATACCCCTGTACCCCAAAACCCAAACCTACCCCTGAACCCTAAAATACCCCTGTACCCCAAAACCCAAACCTACCCCTGAACCCTAAAATACCCCTGTACCCCAAAACCCAAACCTAGCCCTGCACCTTTAAAATACCCCTGTACCCCAAAACCCAAACCTACCCCTGAACCCTAAAAATACCCCTGTACCCCAAAACCCAAACCTAGCCCTGAACCCTAAAAATAACCCTGTACCCCAAAACCCACACCTACCCCTGAACCCAAAATACCCTGTACCTCAAAACTCAAACCTAGCCCTGAACCATAAAAATACCCCTGTACCCCAAAACCCAAACCTACCCCTGAACCGTTAAAATACCCCTGTACCCCAAAACCCAAACCTACCCCTGAACCCTAAAAATACCCCTATACCCCAAAACCCAAACCTAGCCCTGAACCCTAAAAATACCCCTGTACCCCAAAACCCATACATATCCCTAAAACTACCCCTGTACCCCATAACCCAAAACTATATCTGAACCCTTAAAATACCCAAACACCCCTAAACCTATACCTCAGTACCCCAAAACATATACCCCTATACCCATACTTACCTTATCCAAACATTAAAAAAAACATGCTTTTACCATTCATGCATTTACAACGAATTTTGTTGTAAATGTATCCGTGGTAAAAGCTTATAAAATGTAATGCCCTGCGGTACAATGGCATTGCGGAGTCATGGTACTTTCGTGATGAAAGTATGCGGAGTGATGCTATGCGGAAAGAAAGTTGCGGAATAATGGGTGTTTACCCTCCCCCGGTAAGTACATTGGTGGCACAGCGGCCCACATCTCCAGCAACATACTCATGTTTTTTCACCACCCATTTGAAAAATGCACAGGTCTCTCTCATTGATGGCCAGCACCGACATACACTTTTAGACACACCTCCCGCCACAAGTTCTAAAATTGCGAACTTTAGAGCTGGGGAGCTACGTTCGAATCTCGGCATCAGCTCAACATCCTGTGATTCCAGGCAAATCACTTTGTCTACCCGTGCCTACCACAAATGAATGTGTTCTTCTGTAATGTAAATTGTGCTAATGCCATGTGGTTGAGTTCGCGCTATATAATATTGCAAGCAAAAATAAAGTAGGGAAACTCGAGTTCAACTTCACACACTATTGAACGCGCACTCTTAAGTGCATCAGCAGTGCACTGTGAATCGGAGCGTTTCACAGGCCTGTCACTGATATGAAATGCTATCAAAACGAAAGCCTACAAAACAATATACTACTGGCCGGCAGCAATTCATACCCGGACAACGTCGGGACGGGCTGCTAGTGAAACAAATAAAGATGCAGTATGCAATAAGTGTTCATAAGGTCAAAAAATATAATAGAAGTAACACGTGTACATTTTTCTATCCAATAACAATATATTTATATAGTGATAATGACTGAATGTCTACACTGAGTAGAAGTTGAATCTATACTGAATAAGAAAAGACCTGAAATAAGGACATTAACAGTATCTTTACTTCTAAACGATGGAGAAAGTATATACAGGAAAATTAGAGTGGAAAGAAAAGTGTAAAACGAAAATAGTAAGGCAACATCTGATCATAAAATTATATTTGCTATAATAATTTTGATAAATAATGTACAGCAATAAAAGTAAACATTTTACAAACAGAAAACCTTACTGAGGTTTACCAACTTCACATAGCAAACGAATAAACCACATTTTAGCTACGTGACAAAACATGAGTTAATGGTAATCAAAAAATATCTCTCTTTACAATGTTTGGGGCATAAGAACTGTCAATTTTGGGATTGTTGCAGATAACATTCCACCATGAAATAGTAGGTAATCTAGAGAAATCTTTCCAACATGAGGTAATTTGCAAAGAGCAAATGAAATAAACATGTTTAGTGCTTTATAATCATTAACATTACTACTACTGTTGATAGAAAAAAGAAAAACGTAGAGTATATTTGGAATTGTAAGAGGTAAATCCAGATTATGTATGCTGTCCATAGTTTATTCCATAAATCAGTAGGACAAGCTGCCTGCATGTCGATTTCCCATTATACTCATACTGATTTCATTCACAGAGAGCTAGATTGATATAACACCCCATACAGAAAAGCCTTTGGAAATAGTATCTCCCATAGTTAATCTCAATAAATTTCTGAGCAATATGTAAAATTGTGCACAGGGGTGAGGCCATGTCAATCAAGGAGTTTTTGTATAATCAAAATGTATCAGCATATATTAAGATTGTGTAATATTTAGTAAAGTAAATCATATTTGTAAGTACCAAAAAGAGATTAAAGGTTCCTATTTCAACAGTTATGAAAACCAGGATAAACTTTTCTCATTCCAGTCTTTCCAGAAAATATAAATCATATCAATTTGTATATTTTTACTACACCATGTGATGGAAAATGTTCCTTTCAGATTGTTTGAAATAGAAATTCATATAATAAATCATAATTATATACAAGTAAATAACATGTCTTTTTTAATCGATCATGCTCCTTTGATACTGTTTCAATACCTATAGATTTGAGGCCCAACATTATTACATACTCTTTGGGAGAAACAGCATGTGAGAAAACAGCATTCCGTACCCATCGTCTTTTACATTTCATGGATTCAATATCATTACAGTGTGAATCTACAGAAGAGAAATGTAAGCACTAAGGGAAGTCAAATCAGTCTTTTAATTGGATTACACAACCCTCTTACATTCCAAGAAATTACATTACATATTTATACATGCCATGAACGAATATACATAAAACACCACACTCTGTAATAAATAAAACATAACACATGAGCATAATCAGAAAAGGCAATGTGGGAATTAGAAAAGCATTCGCACACTCTAGTCAAAGAAGCTATAAGGTGATCAATCTGTATGATTCTGCAAAGCATACACAAATTTCAAGAAATGGAAGAAAAAAGGAGAAAAGGCAGTTAAAATATAATGAAAACAGCAATTCATAGGTTCATAGTACCCAAAATTCATAAAACTCAATTCATAGAACCCATAATTGAAAACTGAGATAAAGAGCAAAAGATAGTCATGTTAATTTCATGATGGCGGCACAACAATGGCTGGTAATAAAATATTATGAAAAAGGAACCAGTAGCGGCTACTACGGAAGGTGGGGCTGAGGATGATAACAAAAATAAAAAATATCACTTATAGGATTACGGCTGCAGCTTCCCCTCCTTCCTCTCTTCTTCCTAGCTCATGGCAGCATACAGGCTCCCCTAAGCCAATCACAGAGTTGCTGTCACTAGCAATCTTGATTGGTCTGAGCGGCCTGTTTGGCCGCTCATGCAGCGCCTGGAAGCTTTGGGACTGTTCTCCACCAGGCTGCGCAAAACAGTCAGGTGGAGAAAGGCTAAGTGCGCATGACTATTAGGATGTTCCAAGATGGTGGGCCAAACTGTCATGCGCACTTACGGTGCACCAACCACTCCTCCACCCTGTGACCCCAGCCATGCCTCGCCCTAACCTGGCCCCATAGCCCGTACTAAAAATAAAATAATAATTACGCTGTTATTGTCATTTGATTTTTCCTTTTTCCACTGCTCTGAGAGCAGTTAGGTGACGCTCCTCTGCCTTAACGGAGAAGCTGCCACTGAAAGGAACTTAACACTGATATAGTAAGACAAAGTGCATCAGTATGCAAGGTATCCAAATTCTCCATTTTACTTCTTCTAATGTAGTCCTTAAGATACAAGAGATCATCAAAAGAGAGACTTTTTTCATTATGTATACCCATTAAAAAGCAGGCATGAAAAAAAAATTATATCTTAAATTGATTTGCTGTGAAAGAGTCTTTGGGTTAAGAAATCCTTCTTCCAATCCCCCATTGCTCTAGCTAGGTCTTAAATGATGAAAAACTTGTGAGCTGTCTAGGTTAGTACCTTTTATCTTATAGCTACGTTAATGGCTTGAATGACTTTAGTGTGTTCCAAGAATAGAGGCAAGCTTGAGGAAGGCACTTTACCAGCATCCAAAAAAGGTAAAGCAAGTACAGAAATTTTTCTGGTATTAAAAAAAGCGTGTTTTGTGATAGGCAGCAATGAAGAATAACATAATTTCAGCAGGTGATGCCTTAAATGAATTCCTAAATGTTATTTAAATAAGACTCCAGCGGAGTGATTTTCCTCAGGAGATTGGCCACATGCCAGCTGGTCAATACGATAATGATTTGGTGGCCTTGTCTACGTGCTAAGGAGTGGTGGTTCAAAGGATTTTAATGTCAATAGAAGGAAATCAAAATTATACTTGGGCGAAATTTGAACCATGCCTTAGTAATGAAAGTAAAATTAGTCTTTTGGCATTACTATTGTGGTGCAAGATTACCAAAAATTATGTGATTACACCGGTTCATTTGTGCAAAAATACCTACACAAGAGCACAAGAACAGAGCGCAGGATGGCTGCTGGGTGCTGCTGTTCCTGTTCTGTTCCACTAGCACTACTTTCCTAGCGCAAACTACATCCTTGTGTTCATTTTGTATGCAATGGTGGATTTTGCGCTTAGAAACTAATGATAAATGCAGGGTTACGCTCCTCAAGCAATTTTGCTGTCATTTTGCATAATTACGCTGCGGCAAATTACATTCACCTCTATTTGATCCGGGGAGCACTCTGTTGCTGGGAAAAAAATAAATTCTCCTCAATCCAAGGTCAAATGCAGGTGCTGGTTATTTACAAAACATGGTGGCTGACAGAGAAGTGCCACTAACCATCTTGTCTATATCATGCCCACCCTCACTAGTAAAATCCTCCAGAGAAAAAGATTAACATTGTGGCTTATCATTTCGCCTGCGCACATAAAAGCAGCCAAGCATGGCATGTAGTGCCAGTAGATTGTATTACTAAAGTTGCAGTATTGCTGGACCGTACTACAATTTCAATACATTAAAAGATTTTCCTAAAAGCACACATTTTTCATTATTTACGCTACTATCTTTTCTGCAGTTGACACAAGTGATCTTAAAAGGAAATTATTGACTACTTGGCGATCCACTATAACTTGTAGTAAGTAACAGAGGAACACAATGTATTTAAAAGTTTAAGAAAGATTTGAGTAAGTTGTGGAAAGCGGAATTATATTTTTCATTTGCATTTCAACTTGTCAGTGAAAAGAGACTGATCTGCATAGTGAAAGTAGCAGGAATAACCACAGCTGAGATACTCAATATCCATAAACAAGTGCACGAGGCAAGTGGTTGGAATACAATTTTAATGAAAGCTCCCAGTTTCCGTTTTTACTGATTGTTACAGATAGTTACAGACAAAAAACAATCTATTTACCTGTCTGTATGCATTTTGAAATATTTAAAAATACAGAAAATAGGTTTTCTTGTGGAAGATGCTCACTATGGTCAAATATGCATGCTAGGTCAATAACTGTGCACACTGACAGGTAGGGGAGTTCAATAAAGGAAAAAAGGTTTTTCTCATGATGCTTAAATAACTGCAGGAATACAGCTGTTTAAGCTGTTCTGCGATGCAAATGATTTTAGATTACTGTATGGTACTATAAGTGGCTAAAACTCAATGAACATTGAAACATACGTAAGCATTTGTTGATTAAATAAATGTTGAATTATACCCATTACAGCTTAATTTGTTGCACTAAGCACGAAATAAATATGGATAAACACAGACACAATTAGCAATAAATAAACGTGGATAAATACAGATTGAAATGTCAAACAAAAAAATTCCATAAAACCGAGAGCCCTATTTATAATTAATCAAAAACTAAAATATTGATAAATTATGAGAAAAAATTCTGCTCTCCCTTTAAATGCCCGAGAGAAAATTGAAATAGTTTTGTATACTCTGATTACTCTCGGAGTACATGAGTATGCATCAAATTATTCTAATGATTGCAATACGTCACCATGCAGAGTTTTCCCCAGAACTGTTCTAATTTGCTACTATTCTCAGACTCTCTTTTATCACTGCTTTCTTTTTCAGCAGAGTATGGCCAAGGGAAACTCACTTTTCATTAGTACCAAAAAGAGAAGTCTTTGTTTTTCTAAGAAACATTTTATCAAACGTCATTGCTTCAGTTACTTTCTTATGTACTTAGAAAGTGTTCCAAAACATATGTCTTTTATTACCTCTTAAACTAATAAGCCTTGGCTCCTCCCTATTCTGTATCCCTTATAATATTAAGTAGACATAAATCATAGTTTTTAAAACATAGTTAACTGAGCGACTGCTTGCTGAATGGTGCGTTTGTAGTCCTTCGCAAACTTCAGCTGATCTTAGAAATGTAGAGCTGGTAGTCAGATCCGATTCTGAGTGCCATAACGCTTAAAGTGAGCACTCGGAGCACCAAGTAACATACGAGCAGAGTTTTTGCCACAGTTTAGGGATGACTAGTGTCTTAAGTAGTTGAAGAGCTGGAGGACCACTATTTTACCACTTTAGACAGTGGAAAAGGGCTTCTTGACCTAGGAACTTTCAAGGCATGTGCTGCTTTTGGTTGGAAATATAGCAGCATTTGTTGGCATCTGTAGTGCCCTGTGGGACATGTTCTAGTGTTCCAGTAATTGCTCTATGTAACCAGCCACTCTTAAAGGGCTGGCTCTCATACTCATCCCACACCCATCCTTCACAGGTGTCACCGGTCAGGTGTCCCTGAAATAAAAGTGGCCGGGAGCACGTACCCTGGACCAGTTCCAGTAACTACAATCATGCCTCTGTGTAGTTATTCCACCTGCATTCGGGTCGTAGGGTTCAAGTCCCACCATGGCGATGAGCTGGTCTGACCCGCATGTCAGCTGACAGAAGCTATGAAGTTCGACTTGGGGGAAAGTGTAGCCTGTGCATAGAGCACCCGTACTAGCACGCTGCACCTGGTTGTTAAGGACGATGGTGTCCACCTGTTAATGTTCCTGCAGCTGCCTGCCTGTCTGCCACGAGCCAGCACCAGCACACTGACTGGTCTTGTCCCCAGATGCTAGAAAAATGAGAGAACTGGCCTCATGTCCCACTGCCACAATCCCAGTAAGGTAATAGCATACCCGGAGCAGTGTCCGCATACCCGGTGAGCCTACGAGTTGAAATGAGTGAAGCTTGATCGGTGAGAGGGGATGGAGTGCTGCAGTAGACATAAGGTGCCCTCAACGTTTGAGGTGCGCTGCCGCGACAAAATGAATGAGACCACCTATGCCACTGAAGAGCCCGCAGGTGAGAAGGCTGCCATCTGATCGTTCAGCACCCACCCCGTCACCAGAGAGGCAGATCAGGCACACACCAACACCGCCGCCAGGAAGAGGTGCCCCACACCACCTTGCACAGAGTGGAGAGAGTCTGCAGTCAATGGTAATAGAGAATGCTGCATGTTAGCCTGTACAAAAGGGGGTGGTGATGGACGGAGCATCTAAACCAATCAAACACTCACACCCAGTCAACAGATCTGGGTTTAATCCATCACAGTTCTTTAGCCTACTCTGCCACCCCAGTTCAGACATGTTAGCCTGAGGCAGCTCACTGCAGGTGTGACGCTCCCCTTTGTCAATGAACAGCAATTACCCTGGAGGGGCAATGATAGACGCCATGACTGTCAGGACTGAGCAAGGCCCATTAACT
Source organism: Lissotriton vulgaris (assembly GCF_964263255.1). Classification (NCBI taxonomy): domain Eukaryota; kingdom Metazoa; phylum Chordata; class Amphibia; order Caudata; family Salamandridae; genus Lissotriton; species Lissotriton vulgaris. The sequence continues at coordinate 285,502,624 of NC_141699.1, forward strand.
TTAAATCCCCAAACACTCCCATTGGTTTTCAAAATTCATTACTCCCGACATTTCAAGCCTACCAGGTCCATTTCCAAGCGATGGTCTTCGATTTTGCATGAGTCCTTGCTTCGACAGTGGCAGCGGATTTCCAAGATGGCCACCAGTTTTCCTGCGAGGTTGCCGGTCTAGTGTTTCGGGCCGGTAGCTCCCGTAGCTGTTTGCGCTGTCCTTTTTCTTTTGAACTGCGCACTTCAACTGATTTTCGTGACGGAGCGGTCGCATTTCCTTTGGCGGCGCTTCGTTCTCTCAGCTTTGGTTCTATGAGTATATTTACTCACGGAGGAAGACTTCGGAACTCGTTCTTGGAATTTGTGAGTTTATTTAGTCCATTTCTATCATTTCCACTTGAGGCATTTCTTAATGAACCTTGTACTAATTGTTAATATATTTGTTTATATTTGTTTATATATATATATATATATATATATATATATATATATATATATATATATATATATATATATATATATATAAGAATCCACAGTCCTGAGGCGCCGAAAACAGCAAACGGACACAACCAGGTACAGACCACAAGGCAAGGAATTAAAGATGAATGGTGTGCTTTATTCCATCAATGGGGACGGTAACATGATGCGTTTCGTCCGGGAAACCCGGACTTGATCACATGACATGACCCAGAGACATAAGTGGTTAAATACTGGTAATAACGAGACTCCTCCCACAAATTAACAGACATAGAAGAAATATCCTTCAATATACATGACGGTCAGCCAAGATATAATATAAAATGCAAATTTGTGCATAATATGCAAAAAGGTATTCAGTATGCAATTTAAAATTGAAAAAATCTGTTTAGAAACATGTAGGGCAAGTGCCCAATGGATGACCACAGTATAAAAAAATATATATATCTCATGACTGAGCGATATAAATTAATGTCAGGGGGACATGTTAATAAACCAGTAAATAGATGTAAAAACCACAAATAGAATTTTAGTGCAAGAAATAAAGTGCAATGTGCATAATCTCAAAAATTGAGGAGCGAACAATGTATATCCAGGTAAAAACCTGGAGCAGAATGTAAACATTGGTGATAAAGTGCAAAGTGCAAAAAAAGTGCAGAATGCGGCAGTGCATTATCTTTTTAGGGGGGAAAAAAAACACATTATCGGATCAAGATTGAGCAGCAGGAAATCGGGCATACCTAAAATACATAGTAATACAGCTGGAAATAGGTAAAATGTATGAGAATTCATCATTAGCAATTAGTTCACAGAGTAGAGCAATGTATTTCTTCATAAACCATCCTCGACATGAAAAAATAGATTAAAACCATATAAATAGGTATAAAATCCATTAAAAAAATTAATGCATATGATGGAGTAAAATATTTACAAGAAATTATTGAGATCTTCTCTCATGTTGAGGCCATTAGGGATCTTACTGTTTAACCTCAAAATATATTGGCTTTCCAACTGTCTAAGTCTCTTCTCTCTGTCTCCGCCTCTTTTATTAGGAGGGACTGCGTCAATGACAAAATATTGCAGGTCATTAAGATTGTTATTGTGCACCAGCTTGAAATGGCGTGCCACTGGATAATTAGGGTCTGAATTGACGATGGCATGGAGATGCTGTAAGATCCGATTGTATACTTGCAACTTCGTGCTGCCGACATATTGCAAATTGCACGTACAATTTAGAACATAGACCGCATGGTCAGTTTTACAGGTATACAAGTTGTTGATAGGGATCACAGCATCCGTTAGACCCTCAACAAATTCGCTGGTGTTCACACCAAATTTACATGCCCGGCATGAACTACACTTCCGAAAGCCTGTTTTGTTAGAGAACCAATTAGATTTTGTAATGGTTTCAGGACTAGTTCTGACCAGAGCATCCCTCATAGAGGGTGCTCGTCGGAAAGTGATGTTGGGCATATCTCCCAACAGAGGGCCCACCACAATATCTGTTTTTAAGATGGGCCAATTAGATTTAATAATTTGCCTCATCTTTTTGTGTTGGTTGTTGAAAGTGGTGATAAGGCGAATGGTAGATTTTTCAGATGTACTAGCAACCTCCTCAGGTGTTACTAAAACGGGTTGTTCTACCATTGCCACTGTTTAATTAGATAAAGCCCTTTTAAGAGAGTTGGTGAGGTTATTCACATCATAGCCTCTACGTAAAAATCTCTGATAAGATCCATTCAGACAATTCATGAGGTCAATCTCTTGTTGCATATGCGTCTAATCCTTAAAAACTCCCCATAAGGGATGCTTTTAATAAGATGGTGAGGATGGTTACTCTGAGCGTGTAAAATAGAATTTCCAGCTGTGGACTTTCTATACATTCTAGTCATGATCTCGTTCTCTCTAATGTAAACCTCCACATCTAAGAAGTTAACACTTACATTACTGATGTTGGCAGAAAATTCTAGATTTAAAGAATTGTTATTGATGTTACTAACAAATTCTTCGGCTGATGTTTTACCGCCTTGCCAAATTATGAAAACATTGTCAATGAAGCGCCACATCTTTACAATACCTGTTTCATCTTCCTCCAAACAGTTGCGGATCCCACCGAGGACGTGCCTCTCCCACCAGCCCATGTGTAAACACGCGTAGCTGGGGGAGAAGCACGAACCCATGGCGACACCACGCAGCTGCTCGAAGATTTCATTATTGAAAAGGAAAAAGTTATTTTTGAGGCACAAGTCAATCATACTGATGAGCATTTTGCTATGTTAATAATGCTTGATGTCTCTAGTAGACAAGAAGTATTCAATCGCATTTAAACCATCAACATGATTAATAGAGGTGTACAATGAAGTAATGTCCATGACTAGAAACAAATAATTAGGTTTCCACACAACTTCTTTCAGTTTCATCAAGAAGTCACCTATGTCTTTTAGGTAACTAGGTAAGGCCTCCATGTATTCATGTAAATAGAAATCAACATATTTGGAGAGGGGTTCCAACAGTCCATTTTGGGCGGAAATAATTGGTCGCCCCGTTATAGGTGTAGTACCTTTATGGATCTTTGGTAAAAGATATAAGGTCGGTGTGATAGGGAAATCCTTTTTCAAGAAATCAAATTCTTTCTTACTAATCAATCCTTCCCTCTTCCAAGATGCCAGATTTGAGTGTACAAGTACTTTTACTTTGTTGAGTTCATTAAATGAGGCCTTCCTATAGCAAGCCGGGTCACTTAATTGTCTTTCCGCTTCCTCTAGATATAAAGTACGTGGCCACAAAACGATATTTCCACCATTGTCCGCTTTATTGACAATGATATCGCCTTTAGATTTGATTTTTCGCATGAGCAAAGAGTATTGTTTATCTCTAAAGCTTCTACTTTTCTTGTTCTTAGCCACAGTTTTATTAAGTTCTTTAAGGTCTTCCACGACCCTATCGTTAAAGATGTCGATGGCATCCCGAGGCATCACCGGGACAAACGTAGATTTAGGACAAAAAGGACTATTCCCAGCACTGCCACTACTGATTCCCATAGAACTTAATATATCCTGTGTGTTATTAGGAGCATCATCATCATTTACAAGAGAATGAGCAGTCTTGAGAGCCATAGTGTCCGCAATAGTAAAGTTTTTGTGGCTCTGGGATTCATTCACAATAGCCTTGGCTTTTTCACTCTTCTTATTGGTAGTATGGAATTTTAGAAGCTTTAGTTTCCTTATGAATTTAAAGGTGTCGATCCTTGCTTGCACATACTTGAATCCATTATTAGGGCAATAGGAAAGACCCAACGAAAGAAGCTGAGTTTCTGCTGCATTCAAGTCAAGTTCTGTTAGATTAATCACAGTGTTTTCTACATCGGAGTTACAAAGATGCAAAGTGGTGCTCATAAGATTTTTGTCTTTTTCTTGTGAGTTTTTTTCTTTTGTATTTTTTTCTTTTTCATTTGTGTTATTTTCATTTGTTTCAATTTCTCCATTATTATCATGTTTGTTATCATTGGTATCAACTTCAATAGACACAGTTGTATCATCACACGATAAAATGGTAGGTAGTTTTAACATCCTGCTTATGATTTCTTTTGGGCATTCCCCCTTCCTCTTTTCTTTTTCCCGTAATTGTTGGCGTTTCCTCCTCTCTTTACAGGATTTGTTTCGCCTCTTCCTCCTGTTGGCTGTGTCCCTCTCGACCTCAGGGTGTTTCGCTGATCTTCCACCATAAAAACCAATTCCTCAGATGGAGTAAAGCTACTAATCCCAAGTTGCTGCACATTTGTTTCATCATCGGAACCCCCACTGCTGTAGATGGAACTCATGTCGGTGTCTGATCCTACGGGGGCTCCCACCTGTTGGTTTTGGGGAGTTTGAGATGTTGTTGCTTACACTGGCTCAGATGAAGTCAGTGCTTGCCTTTTGGCAGATTAGAATTTCCTTGAGAAGGTAAAAATTCTCCCATTCTCGTAGTCAGCCTTGTCTCTAGCAAATTTGAAGGCTTTGCGGGTTTTTATGGTCTCCTCATATTTGTCAAGACGTTTTTTAATGTCTTCCCGCCCTTTGGTTATTGCCTCTTGTTGTTCCATGGCATTTAACTCGAGGTTCAGTTTCTCAATCTCAGTCATTAGTTCGACTCTATCGATTTCGGCGTATTTGATTAGTATGCATACCATACCCATGGATGCATCAAGGTTATGCTGTGCCCACTCCTTCAGCATGAGGGGATTGGGGTTTTCAAAAGAAGGGGCTATTAAAACTCTCAAGCCTCGAGGAACCCTTTTAGCTTCCTTGTATTTCTCAAGACTCTTTTGTTCCCACCATTTAGTAAGCTCCGTCCGGAGCAGTTTTTCAAGTTTCTTTAACTTAGACTTAACATAATCTCCTTCAATAGTTTTTTCTTTGGGTTTCCCCCCTAGGGTAGCAACTGCCGGCAAATTTAAAAAAAGAGCATCTGCTGCTTGCTCCCTGTCTCTGAAAATGTCAGCTGCCATCGCCAATATAATTACGGAAAGTCAATAGTACTTAGCACTAGTTAAAAAAGTCTTTTCACGTGTAATCTTTACCACGTATAGGAAAAGATGAACGATTGTATCCTTGAATCTCGTTGAGCCCATGTATGACCCTACGGTAGCCACAAACGTCAAACGGCTCACCTTAGATCTTGCATGAGTCCTTGCTTCGACAGTGGCAGCGGATTTCCAAGATGGCCACCAGTTTTCCTGCGAGGTTGCCGGTCTAGTGTTTCGGGCCGGTAGCTCCCGTAGCTGTTTGCGCTGTCCTTTTTCTTTTGAACTGCGCACTTCAACTGATTTTCGTGACGGAGCGGTCGCATTTCCTTTGGCGGCGCTTCGTTCTCTCAGCTTTGGTTCTGTGAGTATATTTACTCACGGAGGAAGACTTCGGAACTCGTTCTTGGAATTTGTGAGTTTATTTAGTCCATTTCTATCATTTCCACTTGAGGCATTTCTTAACGAACCTTGTACTAATTGTTAATATATTTTATATTTGTTTTTATATATATATATATATGCTGCTTGGGCAGACACCTTGTAGGAAAAGACACTAGAGAACAGTTAGCCAATCTGCTAGGACAGGTAAGCCAGTCAGGTTCTGAGCAATAATTGATCTCTATTTAGTTGGGTATTAGTCAGTACATGGAAAATTGCAGTAGTTGCTCTGTTACAGGAGAGAAGACACAAGAATAAGACGGCATGTCCAGCAGAAGAAGACCAGGCGTGTTTCTCTTTATTCCCAATCCCCTTTCCCCCTTCTAGCTGTCAGGCTCTAATAGACCTTGGCAACTTGGATTGGGGTTAGAGGAAATTACATCTGCTCCTGCGGAAGACAGAGTTCTGGATAACAGGTACTTGACAATGTCTGCATGGCAATTACTGTCCCCGCATCTGCTCCTGTGAGGCCTGTACATTTGAAACAACCCACAGCATCAGGTAAGCCACCGCAACCATATAAAGAGTATCTGCAGTGCAACTTAGTAGCTGTGTGGCTGTACCATACCACTCAACCAGTAACTGTACCAACATTTCCAGTGCCTGCAGTGCGACTGCATAGTGGTTTATTGCGCCACACCAGCGACTCGGATGCCCCTCAAGGCCCGCAGTGCCAGGAAAGAGGCTGGGAACAGTGCTGCAGTGTCACCTGCTGGTCATTTGTGTTTACTGCACAAGTTTAAAGTGAGCAAGTTACAAATAAATGGCCCGGAGCACTTAGTGGGCTCCCGCAGCCCATAGTTGAAGTGGCGGCAGCACCCAGTGACATTGATTGCTAAAGAGTCTGTGGTGCATGCCCGCTGATGGACAGCTGATGCCTTAGATAATGAATGACACCCAGAAGTTCAGTGTGATGGCCACACGAGGGCACCAGGCGCACGAGGACAAAGCCCTCAGTAAAACCAGTGGAGGAGCTGGAGGCGACTGTGCAGTGTGCCACCGACCAGCAAGTCAGAACTGCCCTGAGCCTGGTGTCCCTGGTATGAAAAGAGCAATCTGACTTCACCAGTACAACTGAGACAGTGCAGCATCTGCCAAAGGAGCTGCCAGGAGTCCATTTAAATCTGAGGTCATGAAGCTTCAAATAGCCCAGAAATGTCCTGCAAAGACAGCGGAGCCACCAGGCAGCAGGATCGACTAGCCAGTCAGCAATCCTACAACAGGCCAGGGAGGAGAGCAGCACAAGCCACTGAAAGACAGGCTCCCATAAAAGGCTCAAGGTGCATTGGCCTGAGAGAAGAGGCCATCCACAGAGAGAGAAAGACTCGAGGTGTAAGCACCGCACCCTTGAGTGAAGAAGGGAAGAAGGAAGAGAAGTGACCTTCCATCCATGGAGCGCAGCACCAAGCAGATACCTGAGTGAAGGACAGGACCTATGAGAGGTCCATGAGGAAGTAGAAAAGTTAAGTCCCAGTGTGAGGACTGGGCCTGTGAGAGGCCGTGATGGAAGAAGAAAGTCAGTCCTATGATCAGGACGTGACCAAAGATGTCCCTGTGAAGAGAGCTCCACAGAGAGAGACCTGGACAGAAAATTCTGAGGAGAAGAAAGTGGCATGATGCCACATCCAGGAGAAGAGAGTGGCAAGATGGCATGTTGCCATGTCATGAAGAAAAATATAAAAGAGGAATAGAAGAGGGTGGTACAATGCCATGTGGCAAGAGACAGTGATGAGCAGAAGAGTGTGGCACGAGGTTACAGTACAACATCGCAAAGAAGAAGATGAAAGAAGAGGAGAGAAAGGTGTGTAATAGACCTGTCACATTGAAGATCACTGACAGTCATCAGTGTATGTCATTGTTCTTCAGTGCATCACTAGAACCACCTGAGGAGCACTGTACATCTAGCATGGAGCCTTATGCCTGCTAAACATCCACAGAGTACAAAGTCATCCCTGGTGCAGTTGGAGGCTGGCCACCCAGAGACCATCTGATGGACTAAGTGTACCTGAGACCTGCTGAAGAGAGCATACTCGACCACTGCACCATCCACCCTGGGTGTTGCACGAGTGACTTGGACATAGCCCTGTTAGGAGTTCCGCTGTGACCTATTTGCGCAGCCTGAGAGAGGTCCCGCACAGCCTATGCAGTCCCGTGGCAATCCTGGAGCAAGGGCCTCAAGGGAATTCCAGTGTAAGGGAATCCTGGCACACGAGATGTGTTTGCAACATCTCCACAAAAGGCCCCAGGCGGCACTGAGGTCGCAGAGAGAGGCTGGTATTCTAAAGACTATCTGGAAGATCCCCGTGTACCTGAGTTCTGATGGCAAGAGCACACAGACCCTGAAACAATTGCCCTTTGTGGCTAAATGTGTGACTTGAATATTGTCCTGTTGGTGGTTCCTCAGCAACTCATTTGCGTGCCCTAGGAAAGGCCCAGCACAGCCTACACAGTCCCGTGGCAGCCCAGTAATGCCTCAAGGAAGCTCCCATGTGAGGGAGTCCTGGCATGAGAGAGAAGTCTGAAGCTCCTCCACCAATAGGTACCAGGAACCATCAAGGCCTTTGAGGAAGACTCCCATCCATCGCAATGTCGCCCCCTGTCTTTGAGGGTTTGCGGGCCAAGGAGCCAGGGTGCCATTGAAGAATTCTCTGCAGTGGACTGCTCCACTGCTCCTGGTGCATTCCCCAGTTTGAACTGTGTTGAATCACCCTCAACACCGTGGAATCAAACAACACTGCACAGAGAGACTGTGACAACATGGACAGTGGATTGAAAGAAGCCTAGACTTCATCCAGATTGCACTCATGCCCAGAGTCATTTGGTGAAACCAAGAGTGTGTACCGTGATACTGGGTGTGCCCCGCTGCACCTATTTACTGATCCTGTATTTGTCCTGCGGACTACCTGAAGAGACTCAGTGATGTTTTGTTATGTTGTTTCTTCTCTCCCCCAGGTTAGACTTGTTTGATTCTTTTCAATAAAGTTTGGGAGGGATGTTTTGTCCTGCGGGACACGATCTAATGTTCCTGTAATTGCCGTATGTAACCAGCCACTCCCAGTGGGCTGGCTCCCACACTCATTCCACACCCATTCATCACAGGTGTCACCGGCCATGTGACCCTTCAAATAAAAGGGGCTAGTTCCAGTAACTACAATCATAACTCTGTATAGTTATTCCACCTGCATGCAGGCCTAGAACCTAAGCCACCATAGCATCTAAAGTAAATAATAGAACATAACACAATAACATTCACAACGCAACAATATGCCAACATAAATAAAACATGACAGCGGACATCCCAACAAAGCAGCCAAAAATGCAGCACAACACATGTGGTACAACACAGCAAAATCACATCCATATAATGCACCAGAAAAACACAGCAGCACAAACAACAACAGGACACATCACCACCACAACAAATCTGCACAATCGTTGCCACATATTATCATCTTCAGAATGCTTTAACCTACAGCCAAGAGCATGAAAGAGTGCCAATCATAATATTTAGTCATCCTGTCCTACATGTTCTGGAGCTTTTTACTTTGTCTTCCTTAGGAAAACATGACTGACACAACACTCAGAGCGGGGAAGACCGGAGGTATCTTATGGAAATCTGCCTCTTACAAAGCACTTAACAATAAAAGGATGTGTTTTAGGAAGATTCACTTAGAAAAATGTGCCACCCACAATGCAGTTCCTCAGAAACCACTTTGCAGATCGTTGTAAGTTTATTTCTCTTTATTAAACTTCTCTAATTTGCTTTATGTGTGCTGGTTCTCAGTGGCGCTGCATTTCACATATCAGTTCACATATTATTTCAAAATATTTTTATTGAGAATAAATTTTCCCATATACAAAAACAAAACAGTCGTCTTACTTTTGTGCTGTTCTTACAATGGTTGTTCTGTCCATGCACTTATTCCATGTTTAATATTATCGCACTAGTACATCATGCTTGATTCTGTGATGTGACACTATTCACTCATAATCATGTTCAGATATCTATTGAATTTGTCATGGCTAGAAATAGAACATCTTCCAGGGCTTCAATGGTCCACAATGAGGTTTCGGTTCTTGGATTATAGCACTAAATACAACCCTCCCATGTACTTATAGATTAGACCGACCATTGCAGCCCATGCAGTAGGAATGAGAACATTTATTTCATGGATGTATGACGTTACAACGCATACTTTTACAACGCATACCTTTACAACGCATACCTTTACAACACATTTTTTACAACGCAACATCCATTACAACACATTCCATTACAACGCATGCCATTACAACTAATTTTTAAAAACTACCTTTACAACGCATTCCATTACAACGCATACTACCTTTACCACGCATACCATTACAACGCATAACATTACATTGCATGTAAGGTAAGTATTGGATAGTGTAGGGGTAAAAATTACTATTCTAACTCCAGGGGGGTGCAACAGTAGGGTAAGTGTTGGATAGTGTAGGGGTAAAAATTACTATTCTAACTCCATGGGGTGCAATAGTAGGGTAAGTGTTGGATAGTGTAGGTGTAAAAATTACTATTCTAACTCCAGGGGGTGCAACAGTAGGGTAAGTGTTGGATAGTGTAAGGGTACTATGCATTGTAATGCTATGCGTTGTAATGGTATGCGTTGTAATGAATGCGTTGTAATGACATGCGTTGTAGTGGTCTGCGTTGTAGTGTCATGCGTTGTAATGGTTGCATTGTAATGGCATGCGTTGTAATGGATGTTGCGTTGTAAAAGTTTTGTTGTAATGGTATAGCGTTGTAAAAAGTTGCGTTGTAAAGGTTGTTTCCCTTATTTGATTATCAGGAGTAACATCATCCTCAAAGTAATAAAAATATTGTTTCGAATATAAATATTTTATCCAGAGTGTTCCAACAGTGCTCAGTTTACAATGTTATAGAAAGCGGTGAGTTAGCTGCTGAGAACTGTGGGGCATATTTACAAGGCCCCTGCACCACCGAAGGGTCACTTTTTGCGAGGCCCGCGTGGTGCTGTGTCCTGGTTCATATTTCCAAGGCAGTGCTAAGCAACTTTGTTTACCTTAACGTGGCCTTGCATTAAAGTGATATGCAATGGGTGTTGCTCTGGGCGTTCCCAGCAACACCCATTGTTTTTTCACACTGTCCCAGATTTACAAGGAATCGTAAACCTGAGGCAGCTACACAAACGTATGCCTCCCCTGGGGAGGCATATAGGATGAGCAATGAGGAGAAATACTTGTATTTCTCCTCGTTATTTGCTCTTTCTATATGTGCTGCATTCTGCAGCATGCATAGAAGGAATAAAACACCATTAATTATTGTTTTTAGTGCAGGAAGGTGCCCCTTCCTGCACAACAACAATCACCCCTACAACACAGACACCCTTGCACCATGGTGCAAGGTGCCTGTGTTGGTGCATTGCAGCCCATTGTGCGCCAGCGCAGGGAAAAAGGACAGGATGTGCCATAACTCATAGATATGACACATTCCTGCCCTTTTCTTTTGATACAGAATAGCACAGCAGGATTCCATGCAGTGCTGCTCTGCGCCAACACAACGTAAATGAGGCCCTTCGTTTTTTGTTTGTCTTGATTTCATTGACAGCCAGAAGGACAAGCAGAAAGAGCAAAAAAGAATATTGAGCTATTCAATATATTCTTCTGGATGGGTGTTGCTTTGGGCCTTATTCACAAAGTTAAATGTACACTTTTGTGTAAGTTTACAATTTTTTGCAATTCACAAAGCAATTTTATGAGTAGTATCCTTGCGACTGCCTACCTTTTTATGTGTCGAGTCTCCACAACGAGTGTGGAGACTCCGCAGTCGTAAAGATACTACTTATAAAATTCCTTTGTGAATTGCAAAAAATCGTAAACTTACACTAGAGTGTAAGTTTACCTTTGAGAAACACACTCAGACAGTATTTATACGCCTAAACTCACAATCCAAATTCTGTGGCAATAATTCTTCCTCGAGAATGGTGTCAGAAGTTAAGAATATGATAATACCTACAGAAAATGATGCGGAACATCTATTGTGAAAGTAAGGAAACATAAAATGGCAAAATGAAGTAAAAACTAGGCTGCCGGGTTCGAAAAATGATATAACGGAGCAGAAATGATTTGCTTGTATTTAGGTCCAAAAGGAAATTGGAACTTTGATATATTGTACCTTTCCTTATCTATCTAATTTAAACATTACAAATTGTCGAGCTATGACATTTTATATGTCTATCCTTTGAAAAATATACCTTGAAAATCCATTTTGCCTCCCATATTTAAACAGGCAATTGTGATTGTTGAATGTTTTGTCAAGTACAACTTTAAATGCTTCTGTGTTATAGTGTACCCTGATTATTAAATTAGTCTAAGCTTAAATTCCTACGTTTGTAGAGAGCTCCTGTACAGTGCTTAGTTTGTAAAAAAATAAGCAAACATGCCAGTGCCCTCATCAGGCGGCCACTTGAGCTTGCACCCACAATTGCCCTTGCCAGCGCTGACAATGACAGTAGCAACACAAGTACCAACTATCACACTCCTACAAGTGTGACAATTTAAACTATTCTGGGGCCCTGAAGCTAAAAGAAGGGCTTAAGAGGCAGGTATTAAATATTAAACGTATATTGGTTTAATAAACAACTGTTGTGCTCATGTCTAAATTAGCTAGACAACGCCATCATGTGACAGATGGTCATAAGTGCCAGTGTTGACAAATAAGTGCCGGTGCCAGGTACCGGAAACCACAGGCTCAAATTAAGCACTGCTTGCATTTGTGGAAGATGCACAACTAATGCAGTTCTAACACCCGAAGGAGAGAGGTTTGAGAGTGTGTGCTCCCAGGAGGTTGGGACTAGACTAGCTAGCTCACAGCGTTACGGTAAAAAAATTGTGTGATCAAAAGATTTTGGGTTTTAAGTCATTTGCTTGCAATAGAAATGAGACAAGAGATAATATTATTTAGGACTATGTTCCACATAATGTAGTTCCTCTGCAGAATCGGTTTTCAGTCCAGCACCTCGGGGTGCAATGAGTTACAGAGACAAGTTCACACTAAAGCCACTGATGAGTGCAGAACAGTAGGGTTAATATCTGCGATGTACAGCTTAGCTTTGCCACCAGTGGGGTAACGAAACTTAAGCGGGCCCCCTGCAAGGAACATGGAGGGCCCCTCTCCTGACTTAATCAGGAGCTCTCAGGTCAGGGTAGTGTGCTGAGGGGGCCACTGGAGTTTGCCCCCCCCCCCCCCCCCCCAGCACCGCAGGGGCTACGGGGACCTAAGTTACGCCACTGTCTGCCACAGATCACGTGCATGAAGAATGTGCCATGTGCACGTCCCACAATACATCCTACTCAGAACATAACATTGATGAGATTTATTTACGGTCAGAACGAGGCTATGTGGAAGAGTTTGGTCCCACTACAAAGCATGATTAGATCCCTTAGCAGTACTCTGATCATAGACTGTGATAGGACACTAATCTTGTTTAACACTCCTTGTCCTATTAAAGCCCTATTAAAGTCAAATGGGCTTAAGCAGTCTTTGAAAATGAAAGCAGGTTCCCGGACCAATGGTTGGATGGCAAGATGCATCAATAGTTGGGGTTCATTGGACACTGGTGCTCCAGCACCTACTGCACCATTGATAGTTATTCCCCTGGCTGTCAAGCAGGAGGAGGCACTTCATCAGTTTGGCTTTATGCCATACTGTTAAATGGGCAGTCTCTGACTATTTTACAGCCTGGAAGGGTGAGTAGCTCCTTCAGCCTGCACCAAGGTCATCAGTCTCTATCAAGGACAAGTACAGAAACGAGCTTCCTCTTCCTCCAACTGTGCAAGTATCAGGCAGCAGGGAGAGGGACTGCAGACCTTCATGGACAACATTTAGAGGTCGCAGCTGCGACCCCTAACTTGCTCTATGTGACCCCTGGCACTGCATTTTCGACCTCTGTCCTAGGAGAGGACAAAATAAGTGCCAGGAATAAAATGACAGCTTGTCCTTGGGAACGTTGGTTGGGGCTCTGCTCGCTCTGTTGTCAGTCATTTTTTATTACACTCATAGTGCATATTGCATTAGTCACTATTACACTCATCGTGAATATTACATTAGTCGCTATTACATTCACAGTGAATATTACATAAGTCACTATTACAGTCATTGGGGAAATTGCATTAGTCACTATTACACTCAGTGAATTTTATATTAGTCACTATGAGTGTAATAAAACATGGAATACAATTAGGTGGAACATGACCTTCTGTAGGAGCTGAGGTGAATAACAAAATGCTTTTAATGTCTAATTTGTGTATGCTCGCAAGTGTGTTTGTCTTTACGTGAAGGAGAGTGTATGTAAATGTGAGAGTGGGTGAAAGTGAAGGTCAAAGGGCGTGTGATTTCACTTCCGCTACTTTTGGTGAATTATCGTGCATGCAGACTCTGTGTACCGAAAGTAATGAAGCGAGTTTCTACAGTGCAAGCGTGAGATTAGCAGGGAAATTAATTCATGGTATATGTTAGTAATAAAAAGAAAAAAACGCGAGCACCATGGACTTTCCTCAGTCATCAGCTAATTTGTAACTGTAGGAAAATGACAGCCCTGGCATATATAGGGCCTGAAAATGCAAAGCAAGCTTTGCTCCCCTCTACCCTCTCCTGGGATTTCAATTCATATTGCAGCGGCCTGGTGAGCAGTAAATAGTGCGAGTTTTATGACCCGTCCAGCACTGGCTGCCTTCAGCCCTCCGGAGCTGGCACGGCTGGAGATGTGCCCTAATGAGCCCTCTCATATCCCCGGGTAAACTACAACCAGGTGTGCAGGGCCAGGCGAAAGCAAGCTGAACAAACTAGGCAATGTGGAGCTTCAAAGGTGTGGGAAGTGGGCAGGGAGACAAAGGAGGGCAGAGTGAGAGGAAAAACTGGGAAGTGAAGAAAAAGCTCTAGGATTGGAGAGATGAAAACAGGAAGTTTGAGGAAGAACGAAGGCTTGAATTCTTAAAGTTTCAATATCAACAAGAGAGGTAGGGCGTAGACACTCCTGTACCCCGGTTAAATGTATCATAAACAACAAAGGAGTGACTGTGGTGTAAAGGAAAGATAAAAAACGTGAAAGTTTAAATGTTTAAGAAATAAACTCCGCTGTGCGCCGCACGCGTGATCAATGCTCACACGTGTGCAGGACACACAGCGGGGCAGTCTCAAAGTCCCTAAATGAGCCCAAAAGACTATCTTCAACTGGAAGAAAGTCTGGGCTCTTGCTGGTCACCCTATAATGGGTGGAGGGAAAGAACCTTACTTCTTTGAAGGACCCTCACTCACCACTAGTTGGTGACATGCTTCATCATCGGGTCCCCGCTGGGGTGACCGAATGTCTCCCCAGCGTGCTACAACGCCTGGTTACAGCGGAGCAGGATGTGGTGAGTGCAACAGTGCCCAAATTAGGAGGTGACTAACTGTGATTGTGCAAATGTGTATAAAAATTAAAAAATGCAAAGGTTGTGCCTTTAGAAATTTTTTTTACTAATGGCCAGCCCGCATTGGTTAAAAACAAAGTGAGCGGACTCCCCAGGTTCTTAATTAAGGACCCGGAATCCTAAGTCAAAGACAGAAATTTGGTCGACATGTTTCAGCTGTTTGTTTGCGTATAGCTCAGCTTTCTTCAGGACCTATATCAAAAGTCCTCCGGTGGTGTGCGCGCGCTAAGGCGCACCCTCCCGAGAGGCTCAAAGTGTGAAAAAGATATATACAGTGTAAATAAACGGAAAATTTCCATCAACACCCCGCTACACAATTGGTAGGGATGTATAAAATGACCTGTAGGAGAGAAGGGACAGACAAGACCACAAACACATAAACATGAAGAAGAAGAATTACTTTCTTCGTTTATGAAGTTTTAATCAACAATGGTTTCACAGATGGGTAGGTTTAGGCATCATGCATATTTTATGTGCCACCAGTACTGGGGTGCTACCTTAGATTCCATAATTTGGTGCATCTAAATTGGCCATAAGGACCGTCCCTGTAATTGGGTCCGTGTCCGGAAATGCTCGGTACTCATTAGGAACGAGCAGTATGCCACTCGATTTCTAATCAAAGAGCGGCCCTCTCAGCTCACATGCCCTTCAAAACAGGCGGAACGCCCAAAAGGTGAACAAAATCCTGTGGCATGCCCTCACTGGAGTGAGGCGCACTTCTGGTCTTTCAGTTCGCGGTAAGGCAAATGGTACACATATTGTACGAGCATTGTAATATGTCAAAAGCACATGTGTATCACGCAATCAATCAATCAATTAAGGTATTTTAGAGTGCAATCTACTCACTTGGAACGGGTCTGAATGTGCTGAGGGAGTGGAGGGGCGGGGGTCCACTTGAAGGTCTTACGGAGGAGATGGAGGGTGTGGTAGCAGGAGGATGTGATACCTTTGATCCGGTGGTCCATTTGGATTTTGGAGTCCATGATGATTCCGAGGTTGCGTGCCTGGTCCGTGGGGGAGTGGGGAGGCTCCGAGGGCGGGGGGCCACCAGGTGTTGTTCCAGGAGTCAGGGTGTTGGCCCATGATGAGTATCTCAGTTTTGTATGAGTTGAGTTGAAAGCAGCTTACTGTCTCCCTGTCACACAGAGCACTTGGAAGTTGCAATGCAGACAAGGAGGAGTTACATACATTTATGCCAAAGCTCCTGTTTGCCAGGGCTGGTTCAAAGATCAATAGGGTGACCAAGACAGGCTGGGAGATCCTTCCTGGTTTTCTTTCATAAATAATTTTACACTGACGCTATCCGGCTGGAGAGCCCGCCTGTGAGTTAGAACTTATTCAAAGCATGCCATATCTATGTAGCTATATCATGTAATGCATCTCTTCTCCTACACCTACACGTATGTCCTTCATGGGGGGCTGGATCAGATGCCTTGCTGGAAACCTGTGGAGAATGCTGCATTTCCCACAGACGAACACCATGGATTCCTTGAGTATCCAGTGCAAATATTGTGATATATTAGTGGATTCCTTCATAGTTTTCTGAACCACAAAAAGCCGTTTAGCCGAACTTGGAGTCCTTTCACCAGTCGACGTGCAATACAGCAAGGCAAAACATTCCTTTCTAGAAACAAATGGCAGTGACTGTATGAACGCGGACGGGCTACTAAGTATGTGAAGGATTCCATTTAAACCTCAGGGGATATCAATTGAGCCTAATGGAGCGATGCACTTTCAAAATGGCCGCCTTTCGAGCTTCCCATGTTTACTATTTCTGAAATAAAATGAAGAAAAAACACAACCGCTCTAAATCTGGAGACAGTTGCTTTGCATTTGCTTTTTATCGAGCTTACCACTGGAACAATGTTAATAAGCAAGCTCGGATTCGTCAGGAAAATTAAAGGTTAAGGGTCACATTGTTATTGCTCACAGAAGGTTATTGCTCACTACAGGAAAATAAGGACCCTGGGTGTTCTCACAGTACTGAATACATTATTTTTCCTGCGCTGCTGCACTCTCGGGACTGGATAAGCCATACGTTTTGGCCCATACAGTAAATGCCACAACTAAGACCCAGAAAAAAGGATGAAAAATAATACATGCAGGAAACATTCAACATGCTGACTTTGATGACTTAAATTGATGAGTTGGTAGTGAACCTTTGGTGCCTGAAACATTAAAGAAGACAGTATTGGCAAAGCCAATAAGTCTGGGCTTACCAGGCAGGTAAGGTGGTTAATTTCTTTTTTTATAGTTTATTGCCAGAATGTGCCAGAAACAGAAAAAAATCATGCATCCACCACAGGCTTTCCTTAAAAATTTTACATTTAAAAAACATTCACTAATGTGGTCATTTTACTGGTGCTTTAAAATATATATAAAAGCCTTTCAGTTGTGTAATGCTTTTTATTTTTATTGTTTCTGAAGGAGATAACAATAAACCATCAGCTAACGAAGCAGCCGAATCCGAGGCAGCTATAAATCTTCAATGTCACCCAAACACTTAAAGGAGACAGAAAAGAAGTTACCATGTAACTGTGCATCCATTCTGCAGGAAAAATAAATGCGTTTTAAATGTAATATAAAAAAGCTATAAGAAAAAGTACACTTGGAACCAGGTTTATCACTGAAGAGAAAGAAAATATATTTTGGTGGATGAAAACGATGTGCACAGGCTTTGTGCAGTCACTCAAAGTAAAGGCTGACAATGGGTACAGTGGGTTGACTCTGTTACTCCATGCTGTATGCAGTAATGGGCGGAAGCAAAATGTGAATGACAATTTAGCAGACCAATGCATGAAACCTGCTGACCGAAAGCCCCTCTGTATGTATGTATATTATGTATGAACTATTTACAAAAACAATAATCTGGTGCATTATTAAATTCATATTATTTGTGTGTGTATATATATATGAGTGTGTGTGTGTAATATATATACACACACACACACACACATATCTATACTAATATAATAAAGAGAGAGCCCAAACTTTTGAGGCGGGTAATCTCAGGAACCACAGCACCAATCACAACACCCAATACAGCGTTGGAAAGGGCAGTTGCAGCAGAAGGACATAGGCTATGCAGACGCCCACCATATACATTTAAAAGGTAAAAGAACCGTGCCATCAAAGCAGTCCCTTGTGGGCGTGTCTTCGTTGTGCTGTGGGCGTGTGCTGGGGGCGTGACAAACGCCGGGGGCGTGTGGTACGTTCCGCCCTTCTTGCCATGTCTCATATCGTGTGCTAATCCAAACCTGCTCCCTTTAAATACCCCTGCACCCCATAAACTTAACCCACCCTTACTCCTTAAAATACCCCAACACCCTTAAACACTAACCTATCTTACCCTATAATATACCCTGTACCCCAAAACCCAAACCTACCCCTGAACCCTAAAAATACCCCTGTACCCCAAAACCCAAACCTAGCCCTGAAACCTAAAAATACCACTGTACCCCAAAACCCAAACCTACCCCTGAACCCTAAAATACCCCTGTACCCCAAAACCCAAACCTAGCCCTGAACCCTTAAAATACCCCGGTACCCCAAAACCCAAACATACCCTTGAACCCTAAAAATACCCCTGTACCCCAAAACCCAAACCAAGCCCTGAACCCTATAAAATTACCATGTACGACCAAACCCAAACCTACCCCTGAACCCTAAAATACCTCTGTACCCCAAACCCCAAACCTAGCCCTGAACCCTAAAAATACCCCAGTACCCCAAAACCCAAACATACCCCTGAACCCTAAAAATACCCCTATACCCCAAAACCCAAACCTTGCCCTGAACCCTAAAAATACCCCTGTACCCCAAAATCCATACCTATCCCTACACCCTAAAACTACCCCTGTACCCAATAACCCAAAACTATATCTGAACACTTAAAATACCCGAACACCCCAAAACATACCTCAGTACCCCAAAACATATACCCCTATACCCATACTTACCTTATGCAAACATTAAAAAAAAACATGCTTTTACCATTCATGCATTTACAACAAATTTCGTTGTAAATGTATGCGTTGTAAAAGCATATAAAAAGTAATGCCATGCGTTACAATGGCATTGAATAGTCATGGTACTTTCGTAATGAAAGTATGCGAAGTGATGGTATGCGGAAAGAAAGTTGCAGAATAATGGGTGTTTACCCTCCCCGATAAGTACATTGGGGGCACGGCAGCCCACACCTCCAGCAACATACTCATATTTTTTCACCACCCAATTGAAAAATGCACAGGTCTCTCTCATTGATGGCCAGCACGACATACATTTTTAGACACACCTCCCGCCACAAGTTCTAGAATTGCGAACTTTAGAGCTGGGGAGCTACGTTCGAATCTCGACATCAGCTCAACATCCTGTGATTCCAAGCAAATCGCTTTGTCTCCCCATGCCTACCACAAATGAATGTGTTCTTCTGTAATGCAAATTGTGCTCATGCCATGTTGTCGAGTTCGCGCTCTATAATATTGCAAGGAAAAATAAAGTAGGGAAACTCAAGTTCACACACTACTGAACGCGCACTCTTAAGTGCATCAGCAGTGCAGTGTGAATCGGAGCGTTTCACAGGCCTGTCACAGATAAGAAATGCTATCAAAATGAAATCCTACAAAGCAATATACTACTGGCCGGTAGCAATTCATACCCTGACAACGTCGGGACGGGCTGCTAGTATATACATATTCTCTAAGATCACAGAAGTGCAAACCAACGTTCCAAGCTATATGTGGGGTTTATGAATTGAATAAACCCCAAGCATAACTTGGAACGCTGGTTTGTGCTTCTATGACCTGAGAGCGTGCTATACTTGATAACTTTGTGGAATATTAATTGCCGGTTCACTCCGCCGGTCTGCGCACCACCCCTCGTTGGGCAGTGTTTTCCAGAAGGAGTATGTGATTTTTGTATATATACACATATATATATATATATATATATATATATATATATATATATATATATATATATATATATATATATATATATATATATATATATATATATACATATATATATAAAGTTCAGGATGCCCTGCTAAAGAGACGCCATCCAGGTGAGGATTCCTTTCTTTATTGAGGGTGACAGACACAGCAATATGCCTCCTCCATTGGTAATGCTGCCAAACATGTTTCAGGCTCCTCCGCCCTTGATCACTGGTCCTGTGCAAAGAGTCACTGCAGCTGTGAGGACTATTTCAATGCTCGACCCCACCCACTTGGGCTTTTCAATGCAGCTATGCTTTCTGGGTCTTGAAGTCCTTTGCCTTCACCACACTGGATGCTGTATAAAAACGAGTTCCCTGCAAAAATATTTCTTTCCCCACAGTGGGTCCTCAGGAGGGGAACATTGTCATTACTGCCAATATGTTTGTCCCGCAATCGTGAAAGCATAGCTGCATTGAAAAGCCCAAGTGGGTGGGGTCGAGCATTGAAATAGTCCTCACAGCTGCAGTGACTCTTTGCACAGGACCAGTGATCAAGGGCGGAGGAGCCTGAAACATGTTTGGCAGCATTACCAATGGAGGAGGCATATTGCTGTGTCTGTCACCCTCAATAAAGAAAGGAATCCTCACCTGGATGGCGTCTCTTTAGCAGGGCATCCTGAACTTTGTGTTTCAAATTGCGGCGCGCCTCGTCGCTGAGACGCCCCCGCCGCTACCCAAGCGGGCCACACACAGAACTTAAAGTGTAACTTGTGGAGGTGAGGAGCCACGATTGCGGGACAAACATATGGGCAGTAATGACAATGTTCCCCTCCTGAGGACCCACTGTGGGGAATGAAATATTTGTGCAGGGAACTCGTTTTTATACAGCATCCAGTGTGGTGAAGGCAAAGGACTTCAAGACCCAGAAAGCATAGCTGCATTGAAAAGCCCAAGTGGGTGGGGTCGAGCATTGAAATAGTCCTCACAGCTGCAGTGACTCTTTGCACAGGACCAGTGATCAAGGGCGGAGGAGCCTGAAACATGTTTGGCAGCATTACCAATGGAGGAGGCATATTGCTGTGTCTGTCACCCTCAATAAAGAAAGGAATCCTCACCTGGATGGCGTCTCTTTAGCAGGGCATCCTGAACTTTATATATATATATATATATATATATATATATATATATATATATATATATATATATATATATATATATATATATATATATAGTGCACCAGTCCAATCTTCTGCTTCAAGAAGGCACTAACTCCGTGAATAAAGTTCCAAAGTAAATTCTTTTATTTCCGATCACAGCATAGACGCGTTTCGGCGGTGTTCCACCGCCTTGCTCACTACAAATGACAATCACACAATCCACTGTTAATGTATGTTGGGTTTGACAGGTTCCTTCTGGTTCCCCCTTGGTTGTTATGGTAACCTGTCATGTCATTACAAACAACATAGAAGAGTTCTTCTATGCCTAATACCACGTAGACATGATCATTTGTTCAAAACATTTTTGAAAACATACTTTTGTAGTTTTGCGTTTGAGTTAATGTTACATCACACTAATCCCACATGCGGCTGTCACAGGGTGATTCGTAGTAATTTTATAACAAGAATATAGTTACATTAACACAAACTGCTTTTCGCTGCACTTAAACAGACAGTGAAAAAAGGATCAACTAAGTCTTAATAAACTAAAGGTGCATATTCTGTACATTCTCATATGGCCGGGATGCCCGTCACCCCCTCCCAACACAATCCCCAAGGATGGGAAGTCGGACGCAGGCTTGAACTTTTGGAAGGCGGGAGGGAGTCACCCTCCCTGCCGTATTTATTAAAATATGAAACAAAATTTAAAACATTAAATAAAAGTTTCATAATCATGTACAATTTTACATTTATTACATTTCGATGAAGACATGTTCTTTGGCTAACCTTAACAGATCTCTAATACAAAGGTTTCCTAGCCGAGTCTAACATCCTGCAAATGCATACATTCTAAATTAAAATTGTACATCCTAGCATTAAGGGCCAACGGCAAGGTCTTAACCGGTGTCAGATCCCTACTACCAAAACTCTCGCCCTCACGGTGTGAGTGGCGCATGCGCAGAGGACTGTACCCTCATTGCCAACTGTAATTTCCCTTGTCGTGGTGGGGGCCCCCTTTCCACTCGACGCCATCTTAAAGGTCGTCCGAGTTCCTGTGTGAGGTATCTGTAGGAAGGACAGCGTGGCCTCCCCCCCATCCCCACACTCTCTATCCGCCGTCGCGGATATCCGGCCCCCGGGAAATTAGTAGGAGGGGCATATAGCCGCCTCCTCCCCTGGGAGGGGCCTATGGCCGTCTCCCCTTAGGCGACCCATCCTTAGTGGGTGCCGCCTCCCCATGGGAGGGGCCAATGGCCGCCTCCCCCCGGGCGCTCCCATCCATTCTGGGTGGCGCCCCCCTCTAGGGACCTTGAAATTACTGCTCACCGATCATGACCTTACCGCCCGACCAAAAAATAAATACGACAGTTGTTCACCTACTAAGGAAGGAAAATATTCAGCATGCCTAATTGTATCAAGACTGTTTACTCCTAAAAGAAAAAACAGTATCCTACAGACAGAAGTCACATCCTCAACCTAAACATTCATTTACTTTTATGCAGAGGAAAAAAGGGCCTAACACAGGAAACCTTTATTACAAAACAAACATTGCCATAAGGGGCTGGTGGGTGGGTCAAAATTGCTGCTTGTTCCGTCGAGGGCTCACGAGCAACGAGTGGGTGCAGCCTTCAGAGCACAGGAACAAGAGGACGCTTATTCGGATTCCCGCTCTATTTATTCTTCTGCGGGAGGGCGTGTACCCTCCTCTGGTACGCCTACAGGGCATGGCCATCGGTGTAGGTGTCTAGGACAACCCCTCTTGGGCGGGAAAAGGCGCGCCCCGGCTACGCCGCTTCGGGCATACCAGCCGAGACACGCCCCCCGCCCAAAATGGTTTCCCGGGAGGATCGGGGCACCCAACCATACGTTCGGGGGGACCGAGTGGTCGCCCCTTTCCATATGGCCGGGATGCCCGTCACCCCCTCCCAGCACAATCCCCAAGGATGGGAAGTCGGACGCAGGCTTGAACTTTTGGAAGGCGGGAGGGAGTCACCCTCCCGGCCGTATTTATTAAAATATGAAACAAAATTTAAAACATTAAATAAAAGTTTCATAATCATGTACAATTTTACATTTATTACATTTCGATGAAGACATGTTCTTTGGCTAACCTTAACAGATCTCTAATACAAATGTTTCCTAGCCGAGTCTAACATCCTGCAAATGCATACATTCTAAATTAAAATTGTACATCCTAGCATTAAGGGCCAACGGCAAGGTCTTAACCGGTGTCAGAGCCCTACTACCAAAACTCTCGCCCTCACGGTGTGAGTGGCGCATGCGCAGAGGACTGTACCCTCATTGCCAACTGTAATTTCCCTTGTCGTGGTGGGGGCCCCCTTTCCACTCGACGCCATCTTAAAGGTCGTCCGAGTTCCCATGTGAGGTATCTGTAGGAAGGACAGCGTGGACTCCCCCCCATCCCCACTTTCTCTATCCGCCGTCGCGGATATCCGCCCCCCGGGAAATTAGTAGGAGGGGCATATAGCCGCCTCCTCCCCTGGGAGGGGCCTATGGCTGTCTCCCCTTAGGCGACCCATCCTTAGTGGGTGCCGCCTCCCTGTGGGAGGGGCCAATGGCCGCCTCCCCCCGGGCGCTCCCATCCATTCTGGGTGGCGCCCCCCTCTAGGGACCTTGAAATTACTGCTCACCGATCATGACCTTACCGCCACAGGCCGGATAGTTGACCGACTATCCGGCCCCCCAACTCCTCCTAAAGGTCATGCTTCCTCAAACCCCTTAGCCATGCTATGAAGTCTCCTATGAGTAAAACATTCCCCTCCCGGGACAGGTGAACCCCATCATTCAGATACATGTGATCACCCCGAATACACCCATGAGGAATGCTATGCACTGCGCAGAGCGAAACAATCTACCAATTTTATTGTTTACCTTGTTCACCGAATGGTTCAGTGCTGACACCGAACGGCCCCCCCGCCATACTTTCCTGGGAATCATGTGGGACCAGGCAATCGTGCACCCCGGGATTCTTTTTGCCAACCAGCTAACCGCAGACAAAACTTGTTCAAACAACACTCGTCTACCAAGTCATTGCCCCCGAGGTGTACTATGACTACAGATGGCGATGACCTTTGCCGCCCTAAGAGACCCTCAACAAATGACTCGAATTGGTCAAAACAGAGCCCGCCCTTCCCATGGAAGGTCACTCTGTACCCGTATTCCCCAGCTGCGTGAGTCGCGTCACCTGCTTTGAATACGCCCCCGGGGCGCCTGACGTATGAGTGGCCCACGACCCATACCACTCTCTCTCTATACGGTGATCCATGACTGCTGGTCTCCTGGTATTGGGTCGACTGCAAATTCCGCCCCGCGTGACAGGCTCGCGAAACTGTAATTCAAACAAAAGACAAGAAGCGTGAGTGCATGTCAATTGACTTTACAACATGTGCAATCGCACATACCTTCTGAAGCAATTCGAGACCATCGTCCCAACTGTTTCACTTCATCCGCACTCTGACCCCTGGCTGTAGCCTCAGTAGCAGCCCCTATCCTAAAGGAGTGGGTCCCAAAATCGCACGGGTCCATGCCCGCAGCAGCGATTGTCATTGCTAGCACCCTCTGGAACTGAAACCTCGTCAGTGGGGTGCCATCATTGTGCCTCAGCAAACTCCCCCCCCCATGTAGCCGCCCTCAGTGCCAAGTATTCCTCTATACACATTATCGGGCACGTGGGGGACCCTCGCACGCGCTGCACAACAACACTATTTCCCGTAGCCCCCTGGTCGGTCTTGGACCTGGCTATCGTGACTACCATCGAATCACCCTTAATTAGGACGTGATCCCTGCACAAGCCTCCCTCAACGTCTTTCTTATTCCTTGTGACCAGTTCGCTCACCCGCATAGCCCCATGGAATGCTAATGCGAAAGCTGCCCGGAACAGAACTGCTTCGAATTGGGAGGAGCATGTCTCGACTAGTTTCGCCATGAGTAGGGACAACCTTTCTAAGCCAATCAGGCGCCTCTCATCTTGCTTGCGACCCTCGAGGCGCTGCCAGCCGCGAAGGGCTTTTTTCACCAAAAAGGAACCTGTTGGGTCTTTTATGGCATGCACCTGCGCCATGAATGAAATGGCCGCCCTATGCCTATTGGCCGTTGCCGCTGATCGGCCTTCTCTGTGCAGTGCTACCAAGAACCCCAGGAAGGATTCCTCCTGACCCCACTTCTGATTCCCTGTCGGACCCAAAAATGTGCAATAGGAACGAAACGCTCCTTCGTATGCTTTCCTCGTCCTGGGGGATAAGCTTGCTGCCACGAGGTCTTGTAATCCGGGGCACCGATTAGCCAAAGTGCTTCCGGGAATGGTGCCGCCACTAGGTCCACTGTAGGTAGATAACCCCTGAAAGCCTGCATATGTGAATGAGGAGTGCATCAGCCGCATGATTCAGTACACCCGGCACATGTTTCTCCCTGAACTGTACATTCAGTCTCATGCAAAGCAGCACAACTTCTTTCAACAATCTCAAGATCCATTTGCAGCGTGCTGCCTGTTGGTTAATGCATTCGACAACAGTCATATTATCAGACCAAAATACCACAGAGCTGTCTCTGAAATCCTCTGGCCATGCCATCAGAGCAACAAAAATAGGGAATAGCTCCAGGAACCCAATGTTACTTGTGAGACCGCTGTAGTGCCACCACGCCGGCCATGTTTGCGCCGACCATCGGTTTCCAAAAATGGCGCCAAATCCCACGCTCCCCGCCGAGTCAGTCCACAAACCTAGCTCGTCTGAAGACGCTGGCGGCTTGCTCCACACTACTCGACCGTTGAAGTCCGCCAGAAATGCCAACCAAATGCGCATATCCTGGCGAACCTCTGCAGACAGTCTCGTACGGTGGTGTCCTTCTTTGAGACCAACCATAGCTTGTGCAATAGAGCGTGAGAAGGGGCGGGCCATTGGTAT
Organism: Lissotriton vulgaris; assembly: GCF_964263255.1. NCBI lineage: Eukaryota > Metazoa > Chordata > Amphibia > Caudata > Salamandridae > Lissotriton > Lissotriton vulgaris. The sequence goes on from NC_141699.1 coordinate 285,528,522, forward strand.
AACTCTCAAGGCAAAGTTAAGCTGACCCACTGTTTGCTGTAACTGGTGCAGGGTCACTTTCTCCTTACTAAGGCATAGCTTCAGGGAAGCCCTAAATTTGGCTACCTTTCCCACCGGCAAACGGAAACATCCCTCCACAGAATCGAGCTCAATTCCCAGAAACTCCAGTGAAGTAGATGGTCCAACCGTCTTACCTGGTGCCAATGGGACTCCAAACTCCCTCATGAGGATGCAGAAATCGTGCAGCGCCTGCGCACATTTCGTATCGCCTGCTGCCCCCAAAAACAGGAAATCATCGAGATAATGCATAACATGCCTATGCCCCGTGACCTCGGTGAATGCCCACTCTAAAAAACAACTGAACATTTCAAAATAGGCACAAGAAATGGAGCAACCCATAGGCATGCACTTATCCATGTAATAACTCCCTTGGAATGCAAAACCCAGCAATCGCTGATCCTGCGGGTGTACCGGGAGCAACCGGAACGCCGACTCGATATCTGATTTCACCATCAGCGCCCCAGGGCCCAGGCGATTCAGCATGGCCACGGCCTCATCGAATGATGCGTACCGCACCGAACAGACTTTTGGGTCAATGGCCTCGTTCACCGAGGAACCCCTTGGAGCAGACAGGTTATGGATAAGCCTAAACTCCCCTGGGTCTTTCTTCGGGACCACCCCTAATGGGGAACAGATGAAATCCGCCACCGGTGGGCGATGAAAAGGCCCTGCCACTCGCCCTAAGCTGACTTCTTTTGCAATTTTTCTCTCTACCACACTTGGATTATGTTGCGCAGATAACTGGTTTTTACAAAAGGAGTCCCCTCGAAAATCCCCCGCCGGGATGTGGAAGCCGTGCAAGAATCCCTTCCTCAACACCCCAGCAGAGACATGCTCAGGGTATTTGTTTAACCAAGGAGTCATAGCCATGAGATCAACGGGTGTAGGCAATCGGTCACAATGTTCTACCTCACTCCTGCTTGGACCCTCCCTTTCCTCCCGCCCCGTTATTTTTCGATCTACATGAACTCTCCGGGTGTGAGGAATTCCCACAGCCCGCACACACATGCTTGAACCTACATGTTTCTTGCGGTCTGTTACAGTTGCCTCGATTGAAGCCCCAACAGACCCCCCGCTTTCCACCATTCCCGCCGGTTTTCGGCTGGTGATCGCCACCGGCGCCTGCTCGAAAGGGCACCGCGGGTTTTTGGCGGGAGACCCCTGACCCACTCCCGCCTGGCGAGGATGTACCTGCCGCCCCCGGCAGGAGCTGCTTATGCCATGAGACCGAGTCGAGGCAGTCCCATGTCAGAGAGGCATCATATTCTTTCGCTTTTCGGAATTTCATGTCATAACCTTTCCATTCCTCTCCCTCATACATTGCATAAAAATCCATAATACGAGTTTGATAGCAAGACAGTTCAGTTAATACCTCGGGTTTACGTTCCCCCATAACTGCAGTAAATATAGCAAAGGCCTTCGCCCAATTCGTTATCGTTTCATCCACCCTGAATTCCGCCATCTTGGCGCGCCACACGCTCGGGTGCCACAAATCTTTCTGGGTTTTAGCATATTCCATCTCGCGATGGTCAGTTAATAACGAAAACATATTGACATACTTGTCTCCCCATATTAACTCTTTTGTGGCCATAGGGATGTGCTGTGCCACCCTCTCCCGCCTTGAGGGTAATGAGCCCTCCCCCGCCATTGGCAAAGCGAGCTTACCTGATTCGGTCGTTGTTCCCGCCGTTTTCTCGAGACCAACTGCCGGTCCTACCGGTGTCACCTGTGGGGAAACAAGAGGAAGATTCGCCTTTGCGGCATCTCGCGACTGCCGCAACTGCTGGATTAGTAACTTGGCCTCTTCGGCCGTGTCTCCGGGCGCCTTGGCACCCCCTGCCTTTTTATTGAGCAATGCGGCCAACTGGGTGGCCAATTCAGGAGGCATATCCTCATCGTTAGCGGGGGTAATCACAACCGGGATCGGTTGACCCGCGTCTGGGATTGGTACCGGGTCGTCAGCTGGTGTGACAGGGGTGTCCGGGGGCACCTCAGGGACCGGAACCTCCCCTGAAACCGCCCTCTTCTTGACCCGCTTCCCTCTACCCTCAGGGACAATTCCCGGCAAGGCCGGGCCTATTACCTTCTTAGGGTTACCAGGATTGCTCAGTGCAGCCAGTTGCTTTTTGACGTCCGCCAAACCTCGACCGATCGATGGGACTTGTCCGAGTTTCCGCTCCATGCCAGCCATTCGGTTCATCAACAGGCGTAGCACCTTATCCGTCTCGGAACCCTTTCCTGCTTTCTTGCCAGCCATGGTTTCGATTATCGGCTCCTTAGACGAGCAACGAGGTCCTGGACTCTTCGCCTTTGAGTAACTGAAAGAAAAACAACAAGATTACAAGTTCTCAAAATTGCTGCTTGTTCCGTCAAGGGCTCACGAGCAACAAGTGGGTGCAGCCTTCAGAGCACAGGAACAAGAGGACGCTTCTTCGGATTCCCGCTCTATTTATTCTTCTGCGGGAGGGCATGTACCCTCCTCTGGTACGCCTACTGGGCGTGGCCATCAGTGTAGGTGTCTAGGACAACCCCTCTTGGGCGGGAAAAGGCGCGCCCCGGCTACGCCGCTTCGGGCATACCAGCCGAGACACGCCCCCCGCCCAAAATGGTTTCCCGGGAGGATCGGGGCACCCAACCATACGTTCGGGGGGACCGAGTGGTTGCCCCTTTCCAAGTGTGCTCGCGCGTGTCAAACATGATCAGGTCCCGATTTGTGGGTTCCTGACGTGTTGAGCCCTCATACACAATCATGCTCCTGCTAGGCACATGTGTGGTTGCTATCTAATTGCTCGGATTGTATTCGTGTTTGCTCCCCATGGATCTTAGCTGGCTCACGATTCTTACTGAGTAACGCACTTTGAGTAAAGTTCGGCATTTTAATTCTAGCTGCCTGAATGTCGGGTGATCAAGTGATCTCTCTATACTCACGTAAGAGTAACCTCACGCCCAGGGGAGTTGTGATTGGTTTTGGAGCGCGCTCATCATTACAGCTGGAGTGTGCAGTGTTTTAAGTGGTGCAAAAAGATTAATTAGAACTACTAGGTGACTACGGTACTGTGCTAAACCAAAGTGTATATACAAGTAGTGTGGGTGAACGTCAGATGTTAAAGGATTGGTTCTAAAGGGGTGCAAGGGACAGGCAGGGTTGGTTAGAGGTGCACATTAAGTGCCTCGTCCGCATTCAGCCCGTTAGGGATCTTAGAATCTAGTAAGATAATGTACCTAGATTCTAGCCATCTCAAGGCTAACAGCCTGTTTCCCCCGGGGATTCTTTGGAATACTGTCGATGACATAGTGTTTTAAGTCATCCATGTTTCCTGCATGTTGCCTGTTAATGTGTCTAGCAACTGGGTATGCCTGGTCGTCATTAGTGATGGCTCAGTGATGTTGTAGTATTCTTACGTGTGCCTGGTGTATCGTGCTCCTCACATATCTCTTTCCGCACGTGCACTCTAACACGTACACGGCAAACTCAGTTTTGCACGTGTAACTCCCTCTGATGTTATTTGGTGAGTGTCTGAAGGGTAGCCTGACCCTACTTGTATTGGTCCCATATTTTCAGGCTTTGCACTTGGTGCACTTACGGAAACCTTTTTGGGTGGCAACCAAGTGGTAGTTGTGATATTCGTGGGGGCATTGCATACTAATTGGCTCCGCAGAGACTTGGCTTTCCTGAAAGTTACCGATGGTGATTTATCACTGATCAGTCCTAATGTTGGGTCATTTCGAATCAGAGGCCAGTGCCTTGTCAGTATTGTGTGCAGGTTAGTGTGATATGTGTTGTATCCTGTTATCAGCCTGGGGTTGTGTGCTGTGATGTTTAATGTGCCCTTATCAGTCTCACTTTGTTTCTCTTTGAAAAGGAGGTCCCTCCTATTCAATTCCTTACATTTAAGGTCTGCTTGCTTGAGTGTTTATGTGGTGTATCCCCGATTTCTCAAACGCAAGAAGAGGTAATTTTTGGCCTTATTTAAATCCTCCTTCCTGCTGCAATTTCGTGTCATTCTGAGACACTCCGCGTACAGTATTGATTCTTTCAATTTGGCCGGGTGAAAGCTCTGCGCATGTAATATGGCATTCCCTGCCGTAGGTTTCCTAAATGTGCGAGTATGGATTTTGTTGTCTGCCACCAGAAGTTCAAGGTCCAGGAATTGAATAGTGGAGGTGCTCGTGGTGCAAGTGAATTTGAGGTTCAGGTTGTTGTCATTATGCTGTGTCGCAAATTGCACTGCGCTTTCTTCAGACCCTTCCCATAGGACGAAAATATCATCAATGAATTTGGTATACAGTTTGACATTGTTGGACGTTTGTTTGTAGTACGTCACCCCCAGTACTTGCTCCTCCCACCAGCTCATATAAAAATTAACATAACAGGGGGAGAATATATATTCACTGAAAAAACCATAGGTTTCAGACATGTTATAGTTAGGAATTAGCACTTAAAAAACCTTAGAAATTCACTGAAAAAACCAAACCACATTTACTGGATGATGTCATCAGTGATGTCATTTGAGATGCCATCAGTGATGTCACTGACAATGTCATGAATGATGTAATATGTGACATCATCAGCAGTGGATTGCGGGCGCGTGAGTTATAGTTAGTACAGCTAACTATAACAGGGGTATTTCAATGGTGTTATACGAGTGAAATGTCCAGCTAACTATAACACCCCTAAAACCTATGTTTTTTTCAGTGAATTTCTAAGTTTTTTTAAATGCTAATTCCTAACTATAACATATCTGAAACCTATGGTTTTTTCAGTGAATTTCAAAGGTTTTTAAATGCTAATTACTAACTATAACATGTCTGAAACCTATGGTTTTTTCAGTGAATTTCAAAGGTTTTGTAAATGACAATTTTTAAATGTATTTATTGTTATTTTTTTATACTGATTTTCTAAATTTTTTTAAACAGTTTATTTTTAGATATTTTATTTTTTAAATTACATTATAATTACATTGTACATTACATTACAAAATATACTTTCTAAGAATTAATTACTTTAGTTTTAATACTTTGCAAATAGGCAATAGAGTTTTAACTACAGTAGTTACAGTTGTTGCAATGGGCAACTCAATTTCAAACACAATGCAACATTGAGGTCAATGCGAATTTCTAGTTAAATGCAGTTATTACTTTTTGGATTACTTTTTTAACCACAGGACTGGATCCTAAATTCAGTCCTGAGACATCACCTGTAAACAGTTGAGTAAAAGCGTTTTGTTACAGTAGTGATTATTAAGGAATATTATTGTATTTTAAAAGATGACAGAAACATTTTCACATAGAATCACCAATGTTATCCTATGGGAGGAAATTCACTTATCAGGTAAGTAGTGTTAACGTTACTTTTTCTTACTCCGTGGTGGATTCTGGATCCAGCACTGGTGCATCTCCTGTAAACAGTTGAAAGAATGTGTTTAAGTCATACAGGCAATTTATAAGAAATATTTTTAGTTTGTGAAAATAGACACTTAGAAACTTTTCTGGTGAGAAACAGACAATGGATTCCTATGGTGGAAGGAAATACAAGTTAGAGGTAAGTACGGTTAGAATTACTTTTCAGGATCATTACTGGGCTCAAAGAAGCAGCACTGAGGTCACTCCTGATAACAGGTGAGTACATCAGAATTCGTAGTTCTGCTGATTTTATAGGAATTTTTTAAAGTTCAAAAACTCCACACTTAGAAGAATTTCCTCCAAACCAGTCAATGTTAGCCTACGGAAGGAAATTCAAGTAACTGGTAAGTAAGGTTAGAATTCCTTTTCAGGGTCAGTGCTGGGCTAAAAAATGCAGCACTGGGTTCTTTCCTTATAACAGGTGAGTACATCGGAATTCGTAGTTCGGCTGATTTTAGAGGAATATTTGTAAGTTTAAAAAATGAACACTTAGAAACTTCTCTACTGAAAACCACACAATGGATTCCTATGGAAGGAAATACAAGTTACTGGTAAGTACGCTTATAATTACTTTTCAGGGTCAGTGCTGGGCTAAAAGATGCAGCACTAGGTTGTCTCCTGATAACAGGTGAGTAAATCAGAATTCGTAGTTCGGCTGATTCTAGAAGAATATTTGTACGTTTAAAAAACTTAACACTTAGGGCCCCATTCGGGGGGCCGCTGTGGGCCCCCATGAATTCTGGGAGGTGGGGGGGGGCGCACATGGGGCGTACCTATGGTACCCCCTGCACTTCAATGTACAAGTTGGCAGGCACCGCACAGGGCCTGTCACATTGTGCATTGAAGTGCGCAACATGCATTTTTAGCATTGCGCCGGGCTGTCCGGTCAGCACCGCCCGCCATAATGTTAAAAATGTGGGATGCGTCCGCCAGTGTGGCGGGCGCATCGTAATGGCTCCCACGGGACTGCCGCCCTTATGACGGGCGGTCCCATTTTACATCGGGATGGCGAGCGGTCAAAGTCCGCCCGCCATCCTAATGGGCCCCTTAGAAACTCTTCTGCTGAAAACCACACAATGGATTCCTATGGAAGGAAATACAAGTTACTGTAAGTACGCTTAGAATTACTTTTCAGGGTCAGTGCTGGGCTAAAAGATGCCGCACTGGGTTATCTCCTGATAACAGGTGAGTAAATCGGAATTCGAAGTTCGGCTGATTTTAAAGGAATATTTGTACAATGGTGAAGGAAGGTGACGTGTGCAAACACGCCCTGTGGCGTGTTTTAAGTTGCGGGATTAAGTCCCCTTGAATCCTGAGGTACCCTGGGGGCCAACTAGCCCACCAGGTACCTCTAGTATGCGCCAGGGGGCTGCTTTGCAGAGAGGTGTTCAGAGGCCATGCCCCTTTTTACAACAATCTGCAACAGAGCTCTGTGGCGCTTACTAGAGGTACCTGGTGGGTTAGTTGGCCCCCAGGGACCCTCAGTATTGACAAGGAATTTATTCCCCAACGTAAACTGCTCCACAGGGCATGTTTGCAGACATGTGAACTCAGACCCCTACCCTCCCTTCACTACTGTGCCAACACGCCCCGTGGCGCGTTTTAAGTTGGGGAATTAATTCCCCTTCAATACTGAGGGTCCCTGGGGTCTAACTAGCCCACCAGGTACCTCCATTAAGAGCCACAAGGCTGCATTGCAGAGAGGTGTAAAAAGGGGTGCGGCCTGGAGCACCTCTCTGCAACGTAGCCCTGTGACGCTTACTGGCGGTACCTGGTGGGCTAGGTGGCCCCCATGGACTCCCAGTATTGCATGGGAATTAATTGACCAATTTAAAACGCGCCACAGGGC